>NC_060122.1:272725525-273944692 GCF_021461395.2 Schistocerca americana | reverse complement strand
GAGTTGCATGTACAAAGCGAGCACATATACTACGTCATTGTTGCAGAGCTGTTTTTTTATCTCCCGTAGCGCAATGCATAATCTACAGTACAACAGTTCAGACTTTCTGGTATCTAAATATTGAAGAACCTAACAGGTCTTGTCTTATTAGGCAAAGATTCTGGAGGAATTATGTCTTTGCTTTTTCTCATAGTTCCTAAAAGTGTAATACATTTTGATATAAGATATATTGCCAGAGACACAGGAATTATTGGCAATTAAATTTCTGTATTTGGTGACTATGTCCTCAACAAGACACTTTACAACTTCTTCTGGTGCATATGATACAGATATGGGCCTTGTAGTTGTTCATAAATATGTACCTCCAAATTTCCACAATAAAATATCTTTGCATCCTCCACTGCATACATTTTGATGCCACATTTGATAGGTTGTGATGGCATATAATGAAACCATGAACATTGTGCACCAAATAGATGCTGTAAGTTTTTTTTTGAACAAACCTGTGAAAAATATATCTTCTGGTAGTAAGTTTATCAAGCTTTCTTCATTCCTGACATGTTGTAATATCATCAGATCAAAGGCTCCTCAGAAATAGTAGAAACCTGCGAGAACTCGTGGTCACTCTCAGAAGTGTAATTCCCATCTCACCCTATGCTCACAGCTCTTCCACATTGACCATTCAACTTTTTGAAGCTCATTTGAATAATGATACTGATAGTGGCCAATGATTCTTCTCTGGTTAGATCAGTACAATATATGGGCTGTGCATACATTGAGCATAAATTTTCTATTTTTGAATGGAAAGTTTACATGTGAAAACATATGGGTCAGGGAATAGATCTAATGATGATAGTAGTGGAGGTGGACGGGGCACATAGCCAGCCAATTTAGATGGATCCATTTAGTTCTATGCTGTATTTTAAGCGATAAGGAAGGTGCAAGACACCAACCTAATTGAAGATGGGTACATCACATTAAAAAACAAACGAGCAACATGAATGTGTATAACAGAAGCCCATGTTAAATGGTTAATGATGATTTACAATGTATAGGCTAAGTTAGTTTTTTTGTATCTGTTATCACTGTGTCCATGAATAAATCATTTGTGTATGAAACTGTTAAGATCCGAGTTACTACCAACTGTTTAAGACTTATGTGTCCAATCTTTTGGAAAAACTAGACCAGTTGGTTGCCTTACAAGCCATCTTATTTGATGGATAGTCATATTATTTTACCTGTTACCTGTTCTTCCCCAGAGAGAGGGGGGGGGGAGAGGGAGAGAGAAGGAGAGAGGTAGAGGGGGGGGGGAGGGGGAGAGGGAGAGAGAGAGAGAGAGAGAGAGGTAGAGGGAGGGGGGGGAGAGGGAGGGGGGGGGGGAGAGGGAGAGAGAGAGAGAGAGAGAGAGAGAGAGAGAAATTGTAATAGCATTACTTAGGGATGATGGTTATTGCTGGAACAACTGGTTTTCAGTTAAACTGGTTCTTATCATCTCCAGTTTAACCTGACTGTTAAAACCACCCTGAGTAAGTGGTTTGTGAAGTAACAGATTTTCAACTTTTTACTGCCATTACCTCCAGCAATAAACAGAGACTTCGAACAAATGGTTCAAATGGCTCTGAGCACTATGGGACTTAACAGCTGTGGTCATCAGTCCCCTAGAACTTAGAACTACTTAAACCTAACTAACCTAAGGACATCACACACATATCCCCGAGGCAGGATTCGAACCTGCGACCGTAGTAGTTGCGCGGTTCCGAACTGCGCGCGTAGAACCGCGAGACCACCGCGGCCGGCTTTCGAACGAATATTGAAAAATTCTAATGATGCTGAATGAGTAGGAGATCATAACTGACATGGGATTGAAGTTGCAAATTGGTCTCATTGTCTCCAGCAAAGACAATGAACATGAAAGAGACAGGCTTGGTGACAGCAAGAGTGAAAGGTCACAAATCGATGGCTTCTCAATATTGTCACTTCTAGATGGTGTCAATGTATTACACTGAAGCAACTACAAAATTGAGGCTTTAATTATTATCCCAAGTTTATAGCACATCAATAAAATTGTGGGTATATCAATAAAATATACCTTCTCTTCCATAGAACATTGTGGGTATTTCTCCTTCTATGACATCGCAAATTTATTGTGACTTCTCCCGTTTTCAGTCTTTTACACCAAATGGAGCATAGTACTTCGTTGATACTGCACATCATAAAATACTTTCAAACTAGGGATGGTACCATTCTGCAATGCAACCGATGTCCAAGGACAACAGCAAGACACTACCCTGTAGCCCAGGAGGAAACAAATCTTGCATGTTGCATGCAGTCGCATACCATCTACGAGGGCAGTTCAATAAGTAATGCAACACATTTTTTTTCTCGGCCAATTTTGGTTGAAAAAACCGGAAATTTGTTGTGGAATATTTTCAAACATTCCCGCTTCGTCTCGTATAGTTTCATTGACTTCCGACAGGTGGGAGCGCTGTACGGAGCTGTTAAAATGCCGTCTGTAACGGACGTGCGTTACAAACAACGGGCAGTGATCGAGTTTCTTTTGGCGGAAAACCAGGGCATTTCAGTTATTCATGGCGCTTGCAGAATGTCTACAGTGATCTGGCAGTGGACAAAAGCAAGGTGAGTCGTTGGGCAAAGCGTGTGTCATCATCGCCGCAAGGTCAAGCAAGACTATCTGATCTCCTGCGTGCGGGCCGGCCGTGCACAGCTGTGACTCCTGCAATGGCGGAGCGTGCGAACACACTCGTTCGAGATGATCGACGGATCACCATCAAACAACTCGGTGCTCAACTTGACATCTCTGTTGGTAGTGCTGTCACAATTGTTCACCAGTTGGGATATTCAAAGGTTTGTTCCCGCTGGGTCCCTCGTTGTCTAACCAAACACCATAAAGAGCAAAGGAGAACCATCTGTGCGGAATTGCTTGCTCGTCATGTGGCTAAGGGTGACAATTTCTTGTCAAAGATTGTTACAGGCGATGAAATATGGGTTCATCACTTCGAACCTGAAACAAAACGGCAATCAATGGAGTGGCGCCACACCCACTCCCCTACCAAGAAAAAGTTTAAAGCCATTCCCTCAGCCGGTAAAGTCATGGTTACAGTCTTCTGGGACGCTGAAGGGGTTATTCTGTTCGATGTCCTTCCCCATGGTCAAACGATCAACTCTGAAGTGTATTGTGCTACTCTTCAGAAATTGAAGAAACGACTTCAGCGTGTTCGTAGGCACAAAAATCTGAACGAACTTCTCCTTCTTCATGACAACGCAAGACCTCACACAAGTCTTCGCACCCGAGAGGAGCTCACAAAACTTCAGTGGACTGTTCTTCCTCATGCACCCTACAGCCCCGATCTCGCACTGTCGGATTTCCATATGTTTGGCCCAATGAAGGACGCAATCCGTGGGAGGCACTATGCGGATGATGAAGAAGTTATTGATGCAGTATGACGTTGGCTCCGACATCGAGCAGTGGAATGGTACCGTGCAGGCATACAGGCCCTCATTTCAAGGTGGCGTAAGGCCGTAGCATTGAATGGAGATTACGTTGAAAAATAGTGTTGTGTAGCTGAAAGATTGGGGAATAACCTGGTGTATTTCAATGCAGAATAAAACAACCCCTGTTTCAGAAAAAAAATGTGTTGCATTACTTATTGAACTGCCCTCGTAATATACCATATTATGTGGAAAAACATAAATTCTTTGTCTCTTTAGTGATGTACCAATTCTTATTCCATGTTTCTTTCCAGTTTCTAAATGTAGGTGGTGGTTGGTTGGTTGGTTGTTTGGGGGAAGAGACCAAACCGCGAGGTCATCAGTCTCATTGGATTAGGGAAGGATGGGGAAGGAAGTCGGCCGTGCCCTTTCAAAGGAACCATCCCGGCATTTGCCTGGTGCGATTTAGGGAAATCACAGAAAACCTAAATCAGGATGGCCGGACGCGTGATTGAACCGTTGTCCTCCCGAACACGAGTCCAGTGTGCTAACCACTGCGCCACCTCGCTCGGTGTGTAGGTGGTGGTATTAACATCACCTTTCCCAATTTCTATAACAATCCAATATTTCAAAGTGTTGGAGATATTATAAATAAATGTCACTCATTTTTTAAAAAAAGTTTTGCTTTAAGAGCAAAAATTTTATCATTGTTACTATGGCAAATTGAGGTGCTGGTTTGTTTTTTTACCCAGTCATTTGTGAAAAAAATGAAAAACACCTGTTATAACCGAGATCAAACAAATACCGAAAAATACGAATTATTCAGAACTAAAATACCACTATCACTTGTAGCCATTAATCTTGTCCATCCCTAGCTAGACTTAAATTGAAGCTAACAGATGCTGTCAAAGTAACACAATAGAACCCAGTGGAAAGAAAATAATTATATTCTTAATGATTACTTTAGGGATAAAAATCAATATTTGTTCAGACAGTAGTGACTACTATTTTCCTGAGTTTTGTGTAAGATTTAAACTGAAGTGAAACCCCTATTTTACATTTTCATGTGGTCCAGGCTTAAAAAATACAAAACTGAGGAAAATGCAGAAGCGAGGGAAACATTAAAACCCTAAAATACAATAAAATACTTGTATGATTAAAAATCATAATCCTCTCCAATGCAATATATAAAATCTGTATAAATGAAGGAAATTAAATTTACGATACAATGTTAATACAGTAATTTGTGTAATGAATTTCATCAGTTCCTAAAAAAATCACGGGTGTGGAACAGCAGTTAAAAACACTTCAAAAAACTGAAATTGGTGTCTGGGTACTAGGGAATCGAGCTATTTTACAACATGCTATGACCACAAATTATTTGTCAAAACATGTATTTTTGAGAGATCTTTTGTTTGTGCTCACCCAGAAAAAAGCAAAAATTGATGAACGTGGTGAATTTAATGGAAAACTGTGAAGTACAGTGATAGGCATCGAAATCTAACATGTGGGAATGTGTGTTTTCCTTCTGTAGCCAATGGAAGTGCAGCATATGCTGATGATGCAAGAGCAGTGGCCTCTAATGTATTGCTTGTAATTTTTTCCTTGTTCACTGTGCTGAGGGGAAAGCTTGTTAGCACCTAAATGAGCTAAGGAAGTCACATCAAAATGGTGTAAGTGAGCGTTCACGGTGTATTTCGATACACTGATCGTCGAATACAAATTGAGTTGACATGAAAGTAGCAACAGCTTTCGACCTGGAACAGATCCTGCCCATTCACCCCCCCCCCCCCCCCCTAAAGCAACCGAGTGCTCATTCTTCCATCAAAAGGGTAACCAGTGCAATCCAGAGTATCGCGCATGTAAATTCTGTGGGCTATGCCGTACAGTCAACAGTGCATACATAGTCTTTGGGCCATACTTATCACTGTATAGTGCATGTGTTTTACCTAGTTTGCTTGTTTGTACTAGCAGTGTTTTGCAATTTAGAATAAAACTGAATGCTTCTAAATGTGAAGTTTACGGGTACGAGTACAGTAGTCACAAGACTCTAAGGCAGTGTATTTCCAAAGTCCATCCATAGCAGCTGAACGAAATCATACCTGTTATTAGAAATTGTGCACCACAATGTGCAATATCTTCAAAATTAAAATATTAGAGCACACCCTGCAAACAATACGCCTTGATTAGGTTGGAAGGTTATAATTTGGTGGACTCCATTTAAATAAAAGAATTGCTGGAAATGTGATGTGAAGAGGCAGACTTTGGTGAAATGGAATTGGTCCAGAGACAGAAATTTTAAGCAGCAACAAGCTAAAGTGTCTTCGTCAGTTTTGTAAAGTATATTAGGAGATACAGTATTTTTATTTTATGCGCTGTATATGATTGTAAAACAGGAAAGATGGAAAAATATAAAATATCACAGCAGCTAACTGGTTAAACCATAAGTATAAATGCAGGTATCTGCATAATGAGAAACTTTGTCACCATTGCTGTTATTGTTTAATGCATTTCTTACGAGCTGCACTTCATATGCTCACTGCACTTCATAAGCTTCACCATGTTGAAATGTTATTTTAGGCTTCATGAGAGAAACAGAGACACGAAAAAATGACTGTTTCCCCAACTGACGTTATAAGCTTATTAGAAGTTGGCTCAGTGAATTTCTGTACACTTTGTTAAATGTAAACTCAAAAGAAATCACAGGCACTATAGTTTTATGCCTTCTATCACGGCTGCCAATCCTTTTCAATTTACAGTGTGTCGTCCAAAGTAGGTACATGAGTAGTTTATGTAGTTGTTCAACTATATCATGTCAGATCTGAACATGGAAGTCTTTAAAATGTGCTATCGCAAAACCCTTGTTCTATTTTTGTATGAGATCTCTGCCATAGCACATGATCTGCACAAAAAGTATATTTTCAGTACTTAAAAAAACTTTCACCCCTGCCCACATTCCTGCCGTTGAAGGGCCGCTCTCCTTCTCCACACATCCGGCAGGCGAGCTCATTTTGTGTGTGTTATCGTGGTGTGGTGTCTGCACCAGCTTTCGGGTGACTTAACAAGTCACCAGCCATTAAGAGCTCATTAGCCAGAAATAGCCGATGTTTCATTGATTCTGTTTGAGAATATTCTTCAAGATTCAGCGTTTTAATTTAAAAGGTTGATAATCGATACTATTGCTGAATACAGTACATCAGAAATATGTGCAGAAAGATGAGACTGAGTTATAAATGGCACAATAAAACGTGGCAGCTAGACCCCTTTGTTGTGTATTGGCTCAGTCAGGAAATTTCTCATCGACTGTCCTGTTTTCGCATTGCTGCCACAACCCAGCAACAGTTGTAAGTTAACTGTGCGGTGAAGTTAAACACTACAAGCTGTATTGGCAATGCCAGTCATGGATTACATCAGGATTTCCTCTCTCACGTCTCCCAACTCCACAACAGCCTAAAATATTCCCTTAACACCACCATCGCCCACCATGCAAACCATCTCTCTTTTGTGCCACTTATAACTTGTTGTGTCACATCAAATGTCAATAGGAAGTAAACAGGAAAAAGTCAAGCAAGACGTCGAATAAGAATGTAGAATCAAGTTATACCTAACTAGAAAGAAACATAAAATTGAGGAATTCTTAGCATTGATTTTATGGGTTTTTCATAGGGCTATGAATTTATACAATAGAATCATGAAAAATGTAAAATCAGAGAATGTAAAATCGAAGCACCACTCTAATAATGTACACAATAACTATGTATCAATTATGTATGAAATGTGAGATAACAAAACATCTGAGGACAGTGCTCTACAGCCATTAAAAACAGGAATAATGACATGGAAATCCCCAAGTGGCTGTTTGCTACTTTTTCATAGAGTAGCTTATGGTGTTTCTATAATGTCATTCTTCGCATTAAATCTATCTAATTGTATACAAAGAAGCATGTAAATTCCCAGTTAAATAAATTCTTTCTTTTAAATATGAGTTTTAGTGGCAAAATAATCTGTGGGTGTACTTCCAGCGACTAGTGTCCAAATGGCATGATAACAACTGATTTGAACTAAGTTAGGAGAGTACAGAGTACAAAAAGCTTGAAGTGTGCATTTCATTGAGAGTTCTTTTAGTAGATACAAGAATGTCATGTCAGTGGGGGATGGTGGAAAAAAATGGGGGGGGGGAGGGAGGGAGGGAGGGGGAGAGAGTATTATGTATGATAAAGTGTCTTAGTAGTGGAGTACAAATGTAGATGGTGATGGTGGTGTAGTAGTAGTGAGGTATGATGCAGCTCTCCATGCTAGTCTATACTGTACAAGTCTCTTCATATCTGCGTGACTACTGCCAGCTATATCCCTATGAACCTGTTTGCTGTAGTTAGGCCTCCCACATTTTTTAGACAAAGCCTGAATCTCAAATCATCATGTTTTAATTTATTACATCTTTACTACTAACACTATTTGCATCAAATTTTGCAGAGAGTATCCAAATACACTACTGAATGTCCCTGCACAATCATATCATTGCACAAAACATAGCTCAGGAGATATGATGTCTATGGACCGTCACAAAAGTGTTAACTATCCTGTGATGTCTCAGGAATTGTATCTCTATAGTGCATCACTATTCTGCTGTCACGGCTCCTGTACCCCATTCCCACAGTGGTGACCTCGAATAACCATGTTGCGTAATAATTTTGCTGTTAAGTCGAAAATCTGCAGCTCTGGTTACACCACTGAGAATGCTGTCATTATAAATGGTACAACCTCACTATTTTTAAAGCAAAATCGACTACACCTCTCAACAAATGCTTGTGAATTCCACAAACGTTCCATGAGCCAAATTGTTAAATATCTGCCAAGCCTTGGAAAATATTACAAGCCAAACAACATAGCGACAATGCCTTCATTGTTCACCACATCTTCAGATCAACCTCCAATCACTGCCGATGTCAAGCAGTGAAATGTGCCTTGATGAGTGCCAAATTTACTGAGTGATTTCATGGTAATCATTCCTGATTTGACACCAAGTAAATCTATTCCTGGTACTTCAAAGAAAAGTGCTGCATCAAATCACAATAAACAATGGCCACCCACCTCTGTAACACACATTACTCTAAGTGCCTTTGAGCATCACACAGGACAAAACATCGCGTGCTCCAGTGCTGGTAATTATGAGCTTTATGACACTAGGTTTAATGAGCTGAACCATATGGATGCCGTCTCAAATGCCATTATGGTTGAACAACAATAGCCTGAGTCATGGCACTCCATCACTCTATGTCGTCACCCACCTGCAAGCAGACCATGGGATGACAGTTTACATCAGCTTTCAGTACCTGTGCATTCCAATTTTCCAAATCCATTTCTGACCATTGCGACTAAATGTGAGTTCCGCAAGATGAACTATGATGTTACTCATATCCCAGCCGTGCCAGGCATCTCAGCTGACTCGCTTCTGGTCCAGCACTGTGCTTTGCATGAGCATCACTCACACCCCACACCGAAACCAACCATGGACTCCGAGAATATGTTTTTTATATCCTCACTTTGGCAAGGTCAGATTCCGCTGCCTCCCACCTCAAGTCACACGACACCCATGCCGTGCCAGGCATCTCAGCTGACTCGCTTCTGGTCCAGCACTGTGCTTTGCATGAGCATCACTCACACCCCACACCGAAACCAACCATGGACTCCGAGAATATGTTTTTTATATCCTCACTTTGGCAAGGTCAGATTCCGCTGCCTCCCACCTCAAGTCACACGACACCCATGCCGTGCCAGGCATCTCAGCTGACTCGCTTCTGGTCCAGCACTGTGCTTTGCATGAGCATCACTCACACCCCACACCGAAACCAACCATGGACTCCGAGAATATGTTTTTTATATCCTCACTTTGGCAAGGTCAGATTCCGCTGCCTCCCACCTCAAGTCACACGACACCCATGTTGCGAATGACTGCACATCTGCATAAACTCCACAAAACACTGCCTCTGCTGCTGGATGATAAATGGATCATGCCCTCCTTATTTGCTGTGCCATGATCTCATGCACACTCTCACATATGTTTTCTGCGGTCTCATACATTTGACATTGGGAAAGTCGTACCTACTGCATCGGCCCCAGAACTTCACTCACACGTGTGGCTCTCCAGAATTTCACTCAGCCGTGGGGCTGTTCTTTGATCAGCCACCTAAGTTCTACACATACTGCCACATGACACTGATGTCACCCGTGCTGAACATGAATCAACTCACCACATGCCTCCATATGTTGAGCCACATTTCCTGCCCATCTTGGGCATCGACTGTCCTGTGCCTCCTGCACTGTGTCACGCCCACCTTGTGATGGTGCCTTACAATCAAACCAATGATGGTCATCATACCATCCACCATCATCTGAAACTATCGTTGTTCCGTGCGGATTCTCCCATGATGTGATTTGACCTCGGGAACTGTTTGAGCCAGTGGAATCTTTGGGAACTACGAGAAGTTTGCCACTTTTCTTAACCACCTTGCTGACAGTGTGGACCATATTAGGGACTTGCGTATGTGCATTCTGGCTTCTCACGAACACAAAACTTCCAAGACACTACTGCTACAATGACTAACGTGCACGTCTGAACGGCAGCTACCTCTCCTCGTCAATGGGACTACTTTGGGCAACGGCACACTGTCTTTGCTGTGGTGCCACCTACGAGCTCTAATTGATCCAATGCTTCTACCTGATAGTGCTATGGACACTTTGACTCCTAAAACTGCCAGGGAACATCCAGACAGTGATGCTAGCACCTTTGGAGTTTAAACTTTGCCTTGTTGACACAATGCAAGCACTATCACAACACCAAATTGTAATCAATAATCAACAGTGTTACACTGCAGTTGATGTCCAGTATGCCTGCACCAAAACCAATTTTGCACAATGCTGGGTGAGCTGCTCTAACATTCCATGCAGCCATGGACTGCCCAAAGACAGCTGAACCAGGCTGTGCCACCCTCTCTACTACCCCAAGCACCTTTCAAAGGTCCAGTGTACAACCGTCACCAACTGCTAGAGACAAGGTTGTTGCCCCCCCCCCCCCCCTCCAGCTGGCCACCATCCTGATTCTGTGTATAAACAAAAGCCGCACCAACCAAGTGCATCATCTGCCTCCGTGCCCAACATACAGCAATGCTACTGCTGATTTCACACCAGATTTTGGGTGGATGCACAGCGCTGCAGATAACCCTGTGCCTACCCAAACTAGAATGGTGACCTGATGTAGGTGCACCAGGCCGCTCTTCATTAACAAGATGCCTCTGCACACCATCATAAAACAGCACTGACACAGTGTTTTGATGGGCAGATGGTTGCCGACTATCTTTCCATGACAAGGGCCTGCACACATATTTCCTTGTTGATACTGGGGCTGATGTGAGCACTCTGCAGCCTGCCCTCTAACTTGCTTCACTGTTGCCACTGCTGCTGCAATTGTGTGTGGCCAATAACATTTTAATCACAGAAGCTCGAACTGCACACATCACACTTGATCTCATAACAGATATGCACATGCGGTGGACATTCTTAGTGGTGGAGACAGTTGAACCAGTCTTGAGAGATGACTTGCTCCAGCACTACCAACTATTGCTGGATTTAAATCATGCCCTCCTATTATGACGGGATGCTCAGCAGCCTGTTTGTGGTGTGGTCAGTGATACACTACCTGCCGGCCCAGTAACACCCATGGTTACGCTGCTGCAGCTTGACATGCCACTCAATCTGAAGCTACAAAGTGAAGCAGCTATGCTTAAAGGCAGCTGAGTACTCATCATTACATCATGACAATGAGGTCATGCAAATCAACAACAAACAACTACAGAGACGAATCGTGGATGCCACCACAGCACTACATGCAGCTCAAGAGTAACTTGATGACCTTCGTCACGTTGACACTGATCACTACCTTGGCACTGCTACTACAAACATTTCCCACATCCCTGGAGTGTCATAATCCCCATTCAAGTGCACTCTCAAGACAATCCTGTGTGATGTAACAGTGATGGCAAATCACATTGCATCCCATCTCCAGGACAACAAAATCAAGCTCCCTGTCATCTAGCCCCCCACAAACTTAGAGAGGCTAAAGCTGTGGTGGACGAACTTCAACAAGCTGGCATAGTCAGGCCATCAACCAGAGCCTCGGCCTCTCCACTTAAAACTAGAGCCTAAAAAGAACGGTACTTGTCATCTATGCAGTGACTACCACTACCTCAGTACCTGTACAGTCACTGACAGCTAACCTGTTCCAAAACTTGTACGATTTTTCCCACAACTTGGCTGGGGCAAAAATTTTCAGCGTTGTTGATTGCCAAACAGCATACCTGCAAATTCTGATGGCAGCTGAAGACGTACCAAAAACTGTAATAATCATTCCATTTGGTCTCTCTGAGTTCGCCTACATATTGTACGGACTAAACAAAGCAGCAGAGACACAGCAAAGATTTATTGACAGCATACTGTTCAATTTGTCTTTTTGTTATGCCTATTTAGATAATCTTTTTGCAAAATGAGTGAGACCTTGATGACCATCTGTGTATTGTCCTTGATAAGCTGGCCTCTCATGGGCTCATGACAAATGATGACAAGTGCCAACTTCGGCAATTCCATGTGACCTTTCTCGGACACCATGTCGAAGCATCTGGGGTGCATCCTACTCCTGAGAAAACTGAACAGATACACCTCCTCCCACCCTCCAACAACTACCAAGAGCTGCTTACGTTTTTGGGGCTCATAAATTTCTATGACCCAATTGCAACATGCAGCTGAGACTTTACTATCACTCACACAAGCATTGACCAGCAAGAACACATCTGATAGAGAACGCCTCGGCTGTACATTGCAATGTGGATTTTTTTTTTTTTATTTATTTATTTTTATTTTACAAGTCTAGTTCCGGAGGATCAAGTTGAGGAGCAAATCTCCAAGGTCATGGAACATGTCAGTACATGAAATTACAACATAAAAGTGATAACAGATAAAATGTTTATGAAGTTTATGAACCCAAAAAAGACAAGCCGTAAGTTTATGTAGACACAGTCAACAATGTAACACAAGGATCAGCTTAAATTTTCAATGAACTCCTCAGTAGAACAGAAGGAGTGACCCATGAGGAAATTCTTCAGTTTCAATTTGAAAGCACTTGGATTACTACTAAGATTTTTGAATTCTTGTGGTAGCCTATTGAAAATGGATGCAGTAGTATACTGCATGCCTTTCTCCACAAGAATCAAGGTAGTGCGATCCAAAAGCACAGTGGATTTCTGCCTAGTTTTAACTGAGTGAAAGCTGCTAATTCTTGGGCATAAGCTGATATTGTTAACAAGAAATGACAGTAAATAATATATATGTTGAGAGGCCAATGTCAGAATACCCAGATTAATGAACAAAGGTTGACAAGAGGTTCATGAACTTACACCAATTATTGCCCGAACCATCCACTTCTGAGCCAAAAATATCATTTGAGAATGGGGAAGGGTTACCCCAAAATATAATACTGTACCATATGTCATAAGCAAATGAAAATAAGCAAGGTAGACTACTTTTCATGTCAAGCTATAATTTACTTCAGGTACCATTCAAATAGTAAAAATGGCAGCATTAAGTCTTTGAACAAGATCCTGGATGTGGGCTTTCCACAACAGTTTACTATCTATCTGAACACCTAGAAATTTGAACTGTTCAGTTTCACTAATCCCATCCCATTCTGTTGAATTAAGATATCAGATTGTGTGGAATTGTGCCTTAGAAACTGTAAAAACTGAGTCTTACTATGATTTAGCATTAGTTTATTTTCTACAAGGCATGAACTTAAGTCTTTAACTGCGCTGTTTGAAACAGTGCCAATGTTGCACACAACATCCTTTACTACCAAGGTAGTGTCTTCAGCAAACAGAAATATCTTAGTCACCTGTAATATTAGAAGGCATATCATTTACATAAATAATGAATAGGAGTGGCTCCAGCACTGATCCCTTGGGCACCTCCTGTTTAACCATTCCCCACTCACACTCTACAACATAGCCATTCTCAACACTGTGGAGAATGACCTTTTGCCATCTGTTATTAAAATAAGAGGTGAACCAATTGTGATCTACTACATGTATTCCAAATGGTCCAACTTCTGGAGCAATACTTTGTGATTAACGCAATCAAACGTGTTAGTTAAATCAAAAAAAGATGCCTTTTGATTAATCCATCCAGAATCTCACAGAGAAACGAGAATATAGGATTTTCAGTTGTTAAACCACTTCTAAAACTGAACTGTATATTTGACGCCAAATTACGTGAAAGAAAATGATCAGTTATCCTTAATACTTTTCAATAACTTTAGCAAACACTGATGGCATAGCAATGGATCTAAAATTGTCTAAATTATCCCTCTCTCCCTTTTTATAAAGTGTCTTTTCTACTGAGTACTTTAACCATTCAGGAAACTGACCATTCTTAAAGGAAAAATTACAAATATGGCTAAGTACAGGGCTAACATGTGCAGCACAGTACTTTAATATTCTGCTAGCACTCCATTATCTCCATTAGAGTCCTTAGTCATCAGTGATTTAGTTATTGACTCAGTCTCCCATTTGTCAGTATCACAGAGGGGTACTTCAGACCTCAGTGTCAGAATGACATTTTCCCAGAGAGTTATATGATTCCCTGTAGAAATTACATTTATATTAAATTCACCAGCAATGCTCAGAAAGTGATTGTTAAATACTGTGTGTGTTATCAGTAACAGAAACATTTTTACTACAAACTGACTTTATATCGTCAACCTAGTGCCTCTGACCAGACGCTTCCTTTGTGACTGAACACATGGTTTTAATTTTATTCTGTGAATTAGTTATTCTATTTGCGACTGAAGACATGGTTTTAATTTTATTCTGTGAATTAGCTATTCTATTTGCAATTTGCGTACCACTTACTGTTTGCCTTCCTAATAAAATTTTTAAGCACTTTGCAGTACTGTTGTAATGGGCTGCTGTAGCTCAACTGTGACTACTTCTATCATTTTGATAAAATTCCCACTTTGTTCAACATGATATCCTTATCCCACTACACAGCCACCCAGGCTGCCTTTTACTGCTATTACCCTGTTTAGAACATTTTAATGGAAAGCGGCTTTCAAAGAGCATGAGAAATGTGTTAAGGAAAGCGTTATATTTGTCATATATGTTATCGACACTATAAATATCCCGCCACTCTTGTTCCTTGACGAGCTTAAAAAATTCACTATTGCTGTTGGATTAGCTTTTCTATATGGACTGTAATTACATATACCATTTGCACATTCTGCATTAGATCATATGAATTCAGGAGGTCTTCCAACATCTTTTTCTTGCACAGTCACCTACAAAATTAATATTCAAGGCACCTCATATAACTAATTTTTGATACTTCCTATAAAGTTTACCAAGAACCCTCTCTAGTTGAGCATAAATGCTCTGAAGTCAGAGTTAGGGAACCTATAAATAACAACAATTAGAAGTTTAGTTTACTAAATTCAACTGCCCCTGCACAACATTCAAATACTTGTTCAATGCTGTGCCCTGATACATCTATGGACTCAAACAGAATACTGTTTTTTTACAAACGTGGCCACTCCCCCATTCCACAAGGAACTACTGGAAAAACAGCTTGCTAATCTGTATCCTGGTAAAGGAAGCCTCTGAATTGAATTGTCAAGTTATTTAAGTGGTGCTCTGATATATCAATAATGTCAGAATCAACATCTATAACCAGTTATCTGACTTTATCTCTAATGCCTCTTATATTTTGATTAAATATGCTAAGTCCTTCACTACCTGGACACCTAACCTCCTTTGAAGGCGATTTCTTTGTTAGAGGGACTTCCTTTAAGTAGGGATACCTATCAGCTGAATAAAAGGTGCAGCTCTAACGCCAACTACTACAGGAACTTACCCATAAGTGATCCTATCACTGCCCACTACACTGTCACCTATAAGCTTTGCCAGTTTCCCCTTCCCATACCTATTGAGATGCAGCCATGCCTAGTGAAACCCAGCCAAATTGATAGACTCAACTGGCACCACTGCAATGTGAGCCAGGTCCTCTGCCATCAGTGCCTTCTCCAGCGCCATGTTAACACGCCTAACAGTAGCATTGAGATGAGGCCAGTCATGACGCTGAAACTGTTGCATGAAGTGCATATTAATGCCGCCGGTTTGAGTAGCTATCTTCACTAGGTCACCACTTACATCATACTCCCTGTCCCTATCAAGACTATTTCCAGCTCCACACACAATCACTACTTGATCCTCTTTTTGTAAAATTCCTACATAACACAGTCACCTGAGCCAGCCATGCACTGGGCTTCACAATACTTGTGACCTGGTACTCACTTCCCAACACTTCCTGCAACTGCCCACACCTCTACCACTAACTGCCCAGCAGCAGGACCTTCTTCTTTCTGTAAGAATTTGCGGCTGACTTAGGCTCCCTGACTGCTGATGACTGACTGCTGATGACTGCTGTATGCTTCCTACACCTACAGATACAAGACACTCCTCTCCACTAAACTCTGACAGTTGGTCAAATCTATTGGTAATACACAAAGTACAACTGTCTGAATATCTCCTCCTCTGAGCTGCCTTCTCACCAACTGCCAATTTCCATTCCCCATCACCCGGTCACCCTCCTCATCCTACTAGTTACTTCTTTGCATTTAGTAACTGTAGCTGAAGGGCACAGATCTTACACTCCTGCTCCTATATCAAATTATTTCTGCTACAAATCCTGCATTTCCAGGAGACGATCTCTTTAGAATGTCCACTGGCTTTCCCATTGCATTCCCCCAGATTAAAATACTTTGAACAAATCTCACACTGTAACCCATTACTCACAAAGCTACAACAAGCTCACACTTCTCACTCATGGTAAAATGTTAACAGTTATGGAAAAAACAAATATATATGTTACCTAAGTTCAGTTACTACAGTACACTATTTAAAGAACTAACAATAGTGATCTCAAATTTGGCTCTCTACTAAGAAAGCAACTACTTTTATTAATACTACTAAACCACAACTAATACCAATACCAAAAAAACTTCACACATAATTTCTTATCTAAAACCAAAAATTCAAGCGACCACTGGAACACCCAATGAAATTAAACATGATGCATGAAATATTTCACTACAAACAATAAGAAATGTCAGCTGAAGGTTACTGTACTAAATTTAATAAATGAATACAATGCACAAACAACTCTATAAAATACAATTGGTGAAAGTTTCCGAAAGTTCATTTAACTGTTATTTCACCAGAAACAGCATGAGACACTGTTGAAAATTACTAAATTTAATAGCAGAGTAACAGTGCACAAACACTTTGTCAGAACTTAAGAACTGCTACAGCTGCAACTGTACTCTGCGAAATGTAAACACACTGCTAATATTTAGATGAACGACTGAAAACTACTAAATTTAATATTCGAATACAGAGCAGAAAAAACTTTGTCAGTACCTGATACTAACAAACTACTGCAGAAAAAAGCATGTCATGTGGTGGGGTCTCAATCTACATTAAAAGCTATCTTGATTTACATTAATTAATCACAGACCTTATCAGAATATGCCTTGAAGGCGTATTTGAAGTAGCTGGTATGGTAACACAGACACAAAAAATTGTAATTGTCTCAGTTTATCGGACACCGGGCACTGATTAAATAGTATTTATAGAGAAAAATTAATACTTTAATATGGCAATTATCCAAATATAAACAGCATAAAATAATAATTGTAGGTGATATTAACATAGATATAAGGACAAAGAGAAGAAATGTAATTCATATGGTTAATTTCCTGAAGTCATTGGACTATTACTGTCTCAGTGAAAAGCCCACCAGGTTGAATTCACGTCTTGATAACATAATTAGTACTGTACATAGACACACTCAGAATATCAGATCATGCAGGGTTATGGATTCAATTTGAAAATTTAGCTCTTAATACTGGAGGAAGAGAAGTCACATATAGACTACTAGGAGAAGCCAAGGTAAACAAAATTATAGACCAGTTAAAGGAAATGGACTGGTTTCATATAATGGATAATAATAAAACTGTCGACAAATGCTTTTCCAGTTTCATGAGCACATAGTAGAAAAGACCCCACTGTAACCAAAAGATACTGTTTGGGCATCACACATAAGCAGCATCCTACAAACAAGTGGTATACTCCACAACTTAACAAACTCAGGATCCTACTATTAATTCTAAAATACAACTCTGAAAGAAGTGATTGGGACAAGAAAAATTACATAAACATGAGAAAACTCTTCAGATCCAAAATAAAAGATGCCAAGTGCAGTGCAAATGATGAGTATATTTTAAATTCCAAAAATAACAGTACAGCAGTGTGGAATGTTATCAAAAGGGAAATCAATAATATAAGTAAAGAAAACGGAATCCCTATTGCCTGTGATAAACTCTATGAACATTTTGTAAATGTTGCCAGCACTACCACTCTACTCAATAATTATACATTATCGGTAGAAGTCCTATAATTCATGCAAAACAAACACATGAGAAGTTTATGTAGACCCTAATCACTTGAAATGACATTCATAAATCGATCCACAAACTATACAGTTCCAAAACAGATGACTATTCTGAACTTTGTAAGTCCATCATAAAGTGTATAGCAAAGGCAATCAAAATGCCACTTCTTTCACTGTCTAACAGAGTACTTGATGAAGGAATTTTCCCAGAATTTCTTAAACTTACACTTACATTACTTATAAGCTCACAGTTACATCACCTATGTGAAAAAGTGGTGATAAAAACTTCCCAAATAACTACAGATCCATTTCAATAGTACCTATCACAATGAAGATAATAGACAATTGTATGCATAAGCAGAAATACAGCTACTTTGAAAGCAACAAAATTTTAAATGAGCAACACTTCGGATTCAGCAGTTGAAGCTTTGGTGAACAGTATTTATGAAGGGTATGAAAAAAGCCTTTCTATGTCTGGAACACTTATTGGTTTAAGCAAAGCATTTGACTCAGTGCCACATGACTTAATTCCCAAACGTTAGAATATTGTGGCATAGAAAGTAATCACACAGTTTATTCAAATATTGTTTAGGTAGTAGGTTACATCTTATGTATGTATATAAGCAGAGATCGGCACTGTATCCAATAAAAAGAGGAATACCCTAAGGCTCTGTTATTGGGCTTTTCCTGTTTACTGTCTACATTAATGCCTTTTCAAATTATATACCATGAAAGGATAGACAATATGCTGATGACATAACATTAAAAACCACAGACAAGAATTCACAAAGGTAGAAGCTAACAACAGAGAAATGATGCAAATGACTGATCATTGCTGTCATGCCAATCAGCTGTGCATAAACTAAACAAAAACAGAAGAAATAATTTCTAATCTAAAGGTAATTAAAAATGAAGACAAAACAGTAAAACAATTTGGACTGTTCATAGGCCAAAATCTCTCTTGGGAAGAACACACAAATTATCTGTGTAGCAAACTAGATCATGTACCTTTTTATTGTATAAACTAGCTGGGGTACCTGGCTTCGCTCAGGGACTTGATATGAGATTGAGTGGTAGCTGGAATAAAATGATAAACTTTAACGAATAAGACGTAATTTTTTAAATTGAAAACATGTTCGAACTATTTACAATACCTGTTTATAAACAATATTTTTCATTTTATTATCCGGGGTATATGCCTACAAATTTTTCGAATTTCCTACTCAAGATCAAGTTACATACAGTTGACTGTGAGAGCAGCAAGAGTCTTTGAGGTTGATGCTGCAATATTTTAAAGTTTGTCCTTGAGCTTTGTTAATTGTAAAACTGTAAGCTAATTTGATTGGAAACTGCAGTCTTTTAAATTGGAATGGCAGTTCAGTAGAGATCAGAGGTATTCTTGGGATAAATATTGTGTGTCCTTTGTACTTTCCTGTCGTAAGTTCGGCTTCGATGATGTTATTCGATGGCTGTTTGACTATCATCCTTGTTCCATTACATAGTTTTGGTGAATTGAAATTTCTGAGTAGTATGATTGGAGGTCCAATTCTAAGATGGAGGCAGTGTAATGGCATTCCTGGTATTGGCAAAATGGCTCTAAGCACTATGGGACTTAACATTTGAGGTAATCAGTCCCCTAGACTTAGAACTACTTTAACCTAACTAACTTAAGGACATCACACAAATCCATTGCCGAGGCAGGATTCGAACCTGTGACCGTAGCAGAAACGTGGTTCTGGACTGAAGTGCCTAGAACCGCTCGGCCACAGCAGCCGGTCTGGTACTGGAAAAGAGTTTAGAAATTCTGTAGGGAAGCTCATATTTTCTTCAATGTTTACCATTGTGTCGATCAATTTATATATTCTCTCTTCAATGGGAATTTTATTTTTAATATTAAAGTTGATATCGTTGAAAATATTGTTTTTAGTTGCCAAGATTGTCTTTTCAAGTAGCCAATCCAGATTGGTATAGTTGTCAACAATGTTTGGATAAATGTGGTTGATGAATACGTTTTCAGCAGTTGCTGTGTTGCAGAAGTCACTGTTGAGTTTAATGAGGTTGGTTGTCTGGTCAGTAGGATATGTGCCTTTACCTATTTGTAAAAGTTGTTGAGCAAAATGTGCTACTATTTCATGTTTCAATAGTTCAACTCTCTTTTTTTTTGTGATTTTCTTTTCAAGGATGAGTTGATCTTGTCTGCTGGTGTTGACTTGGGGATAACTGGAAGCGTTTGAGGAAAATCCCGTGAGAATATTAGTTGAGCTCCTCTCACCACTTCAGAATTTCCTTTCAAGTCTTGTAATGATATATCCATGGCTTCGAGTGACTTTTTTGTGAAATTGTGCATTCTACATCTACATTTACATTTATACTCCACAAGCCACCCAACGGTGTGTGGCGGAGGGCACTTTACGTGCCACTGTCATTACCTCCCTTTTCTGTTCCAGTCGCGTATGGTTCGTGGGAAGAACGACTGCCTGAAAGCCTCCGTGCGTGCTCGAATCTCTCTAATTTTACATTCGTGATCTCCTCGGGAGGTATAAGTAGGGGGAAGCAATATATTTGATACCTCATCCAAAAACGCACCCTCTCGAAACCTGGCGAGCAAGCTACATGGCGATGCAGAGCGCCTCTCTTGCAGAGTCTGCCACGTGAGTTTGTTAAACATCTCCGTAACGCTATCACGTTTACCAAATAACCCTGTGATGAAACCCGCCGCTCTTCTTTGGATCTTCTCTATCTCTTCTGTCAACCCGATCTGGTACGGATCCCACACTGATGAGCAGTACTCAAGTATAGGTCGAACGAGTGTTTTGTAAGCCACCTCCTTTGTTGATGGACTACATTTTCTAAGGACTCTTCCCAATGAATCTCAACTTGGTACCCGCCTTACCAACAATTAATTTTATATGATCATTCCTCTTCAAATCGTTCCGCACGCATACTCCCAGATATTTTACAGAAGTCACTGCTACCAGTGTTTGTTCTGCTATCATGTAATCATACAATAAAAGGATCCTTCTTTCTATGTATTCGCAATACATTACATTTGTCTATGTTAAGGGTCAGTTGCCACTCCCTGCACCAAGTGCCTATCCGCTGCAGATCTTCCTGCATTTCGCTACAATTTTCTAATGCTGCAACTTCTCTGTATACTACAGCATCATCCGCGAAAAGCCACATGGAACTTCCAACACTATCTACTAGGTCATTTATATATATTGTGAAAAGTAATTGTCCCATAACACTCCCCTGTGGCACGCCAGGTTACTTTAACGTCTATAGACGTCTCTCCATTGATAACAACATGCTGTGTTCTGTTTGCTAAAAATTCTTCAATCCAGCCACACAGCTGGTCTGACATTCCGTAGGCTCTTACTTTGTTTGTCAGGTGACAGTGCGGAACTGTATCGGACGCCTTCCGGAAGTCAAGGAAAATAGCATCTACCTGGGAGCCTGTATCTAATATTTTCTGGGTCTCATGAACAAATAAAGCGAGTTGGGTCTCACACGATCGCTGTTTCCGGAATCCATGTTGATTCCTACAGAGTAGATTCTGGGTTTCCAAAAACGACATGATACTTGAGCAAAAAACATGTTCTAAAATTCTACAACAGATCGACGTCAAGGATATAGGTCTATAGTTTTGCGCATCTGCTCGACAACCCTTCTTGAAGACTGGGACTACCTGTGCTCTTTTCCAATCATTTGGAACCTTCCATTCCTCTAGAGACTTGCAGTACACGGCTGTTAGAAGGGGGCAAGTTCTTTCGCGTACTCCGTGTAGAATCGAATTGGTATCCCGTCAGGTCTAGTGGACTTCCTTCTGTTGAGTGATTCCAGTTGCGTTTCTATTCCTTGAACACTTATTTCGATGTCAGCCATTTTTTCGTTTGTGCGAGGATTTAGAGAAGGAACTGCAGTGCGGTCTTCCTCTGTGAAACAGCTTTGGAAAAAGGTGTTTAGTATTTCAGCTTTACGCGTGTCATACTCTGTTTCATTGCCATCATCATCCCAGAGTGTCTGGGTATGCTGTTTCAAGCCACTTACTGATTTAACGTAAGACCAGAACTTCCTAGGATTTTCTGTCAAGTCGGTATATAGAATTTTACTTCCGAATTCACTGAACGCTTCATGCATAGGCCTCCGTATGCTAACTTTGACATCGTTTAGCTTCTGTTTGTCTGAGAGGTTTTGGCTGCGTTTAAACTTGCAGTGAAGCTCTCTTTGCTTTCACAGTAGTTTCCTAACTTTGTTGTTGAACCACGGTGGGTTCTTCCCGTCCCTCACAGTTTTACTCAGCACGTACCTGTCTAAAACGCATTTTACGATTGCCTTGAACTTTTTCCATAAACACTCAACATTGTCAGTGTCCGAACAGAAATTTTCGTTTTGATCTGTTAGGTAGTCTGAAATCTGCTTTCTATTACTCTTGCTAAACAGATAAACCTTCCTCCCTTTTTTTATATTCCTACTAACTTCCATATTCAGAGAAGCTGCAACGGCCTTATGATCACTGATTCCCTGTTCTGCACTTACAGAGTCGAAAAGTTCGGGTCTGTTTGTTATCAGTAGGTCCAAGATGTTATCTCCAAGAGTCGGTTCTCTGTTTAGTTGCTCGAGGTAATTTTCGGATAGTGCACTCAGTATAATGTCACTCGATACTCTGTCCCTACCACCCGTCCTAAAATATCTGATTGTCCCAGTCTATATCTGGTAAATTGAAATCTCCGCCTAAGACTATAACATGCTGAGAAAATTTGTGTGAAATGTATTCCAAATTTTCTCTCAGGTGTTCTGCCACTAATGCTGCTGAGTCGGGAGGTCAGTAAAAGGAGCCAATTATTAACCTAGCTCGGTTGTTGAGTGTAACCTCCACCCATAATAATGTTTATGGCTCTGAGCACTATGGGACTCAACTGCTGAGGGCATTAGTCCCCTAGAACTTAGAACTAGTTAAACCTAACTAACCTAAGGACATCACAAACATCCATGCCCGAGGCAGGATTCGAACCTGCGACCGTAGCGGTCTTGCGGTTCCAGACTGCAGCGCCTTTAACCGCTCGGCCACTTTGGCCGGCACCCATAATAATTCACAGGAACTATCCACTTCTACTTCACTACAGGATAAACTACTACTAACAGCAACAAACACGCCACCACCGGTCGCATGCAGTCTATCCTTTCTAAACACCGCCTGTGCCTTTGTAAAAATTTCGGCAGAATTTATCTCTGGCTTCAGCCAGCTTTCTGTACCTATAACGATTTCAGCTTCGGTGCTTTCTATCAGCGCTTGAAGTTCCAGTATTTTACCAATGCAGCTCCGACAGTTTAAAATTACAATACCGATTGCTGCTTGGTCCCCGCATATCCTGACTTCGCCCCGCACCCTTTGAGGCTGTTGCCCTTTCTGTACTTGCCCGAGGCCATCTAACCTAAAAAACCGCCCAGTCCATGCCACACAACCCCTGCTACCCGTGTAGCTGCTTGCTGCGTGTAGTGGACTCCTGACCTATCCAGCGGAACCCGAAACCCCACCAACCTATGGCGCAAGTCGAGGAATCTGCAGCCCACACGGTCGCAGAACCGTCTCAGTCTCTGATTCAGACCCTCCACTTGGCTCTGTACCAAAGGTCCGCAGTCAGTCCTGTCGAAGATGCTGCAGATGGTGAGCTCTGCTTTCATCCCGCTAGTGAGACTGGCAGTCTTCACCAAATCAGATAGCCGCCGGAAGCCAGAAAGGATTTCCTCCGATCCATAGCGACACACATCATTGGTGCCGACATGAGCGACCACCTGCAGATGGGTGCACCCTGTACCCTTCATGGTGTCTGGAAGGACCCTTTCCACATCTGGAATGACTCCCCCCGGTATGCACACGGAGATGATAATTTTAGCTTGCTTTAGAAGTTCACTCCACCCAGATGATTTTGAGAATTTGCTTACCAGAAATTGTTCTTCGGATATATTCAACAGTAGTTGGGCAGTTCCTCCTCCCTCACCGAGCGAGGTGGCGCAGTGGTTAGACACTGGACTCGCATTCGGGAGGACGACGGTTCAATCCCGCGTCCGGCCATCCAGATTTAGGTTTTCCGTGATTTCCCTAAATCACTCCAGGCAAATGCCGGGATGGTTCCTCTGAAAGGGCACGGCCGACTTCCTTCCCCATCCTTCCCAAATCCGATGAGACCGATGACCACTCTGTCTGGTCTCCTTCCCCAAACCAACCAACCAACCTCCTCCCTCCATAAGAGTGGCTGCAAGGCCAGATGATGCCAGTGCAGTGGGTTGTTTAGCACCACCAGCAATAGATTTACTAGAAATATTTTCCTGGTGCCAACTTGTGTGACCAAGCAAATAATTCCACCATTGTTGCTGTCGATCCGGTCCGTGATGATATTGAAAATTTTCTTTTGATTGTCACTGAGGAGTGGTTTATTGTTAGTAATGTACTGGAGCAGTTTGGTGATGATGTAGTTTTTTGTCTTTGCAATTTCAAAGTTTGGTACACTAATCACATTTTTTCATGGTATTTGCATCCCAAATTGTACTAAGGTCTAGTAGTTTATTGCTAAACCATTATCTTCTGACAGAATGAGTGTTTTGTTGAAGATGTAGTCACTGAGTTCAATAGTCAGTTCAGGATGAGCTTGTCAGATTTGGTACAGTATGTCATCATTCATACTCTCTTTGAAGGAGTCCCTTAGCAGTTTTGGATTCAATGGGTTACATGTTGTTATCATTATGGCAAATATGTCTCTCTTATGTTCAACTGAGGTTGTGAGTGAGGCTTCTTGTAGTGTTAGTTGCTTGTGGCTGTTGTTTTCTGGTAGTCCTAAGCATTGGCATGCTTCTCTGTACGTCTGGCATAGGTAGCCAACAGTCTTGAGATCTGTGAAAGTTGTTGGTCCCTGTATTCAGTGTAGCAACATCTAGAGATAGAAACATTCGGTGTTGTTCAGATATACAGTGTATACTCAGCCTAGTGCGCCAGTTTTCATGATTCCTGGATGACCTTCACTGGAATTCCTTGTTTTCATTGTGGGAAAATTTTTCTTGTTGTGTTCCACATATAATAGGTAGGAACATCAACACACAGTACTGTTTTTGCGAATGGATTCATTTGGCACAGTTGGTAAAAAGCTGTTAATATTGTGTTCTGAGGTGATTCACTTCCAGTTTTTCTGATGGTGTCTTTTGGGAAGTGAATTCTCCGTCCATCTCCAAATGTACTGCTAGATATTGCACAGCAGGTTTGCAATCATGTATGGGAAATTCAAAAATCCACCACACTGTTGATTTATCTCCCCATTTGGTACATGAGAATCTCGTCGTTTCTGTTTTGTTGTTCTCTGTTTTTGGCTACTTGAGATACTGTCATGTTACTGCCTTTGTTCACATACTTGCAGAAATATTTGATGGATTTCACCAAATCACAGTATTCTATGGTTATAAGTGCTTGGAACATTTTGGAAAGTAGTGTGTTATATGGTACTAACCACTGATTATCTATTTCCAGTTGCTGCCTCGTAGTCGTATTTTGCTGCGAAGTCACCAATTTTGGGTGATTGTCTTCTGTATTTGGGATAGTCATCAAACAGGGCTCTGGCTACTTCTTTTTTTTTTTTTTTTTTTTTTTTTACATTGCTCATGTGTGGCGAATTATGGTTTAAAAGCTCACATGGTCCATGAATCAGGTTTGTCACTACTGTGTTGTACAGTTCTTGATCTTCTTGCGGCTTGGGAAATACAGTTTGCATGATTTTGTCGATATCCATGGGATGAATTCTATCATGTAGACATATGAGAGTGTTTGAGTGAGGCAGTCCTCATTTTTGCCATTCAGTTGTGTACACACAGCATCTAATGGTTCCAAAGATGTGGTATTTTGTGATGACTTCAACAAATATCACTTGTTTTTGTTGGAAAATACAGGATATTATGTCATGTTGAAGCACAAGGGCTTGTCAGTATCTTAGTTGTCCTTCGATTTCTGGCCACAATGAGTTGCATGTGCAGGTTATGGAGATGCAGATCATCCATATTTTCTTATGTATATCATGCCATCTTGAGTGTATTCACGCATTTGTCTCTGACTTCCTACGTAAGATGAGGGTAAGATTATCATTGTTGCAATGTCGTTGATGTTTCCATCATTTATGATTGCAACTCGAAGGTGGATGTATTCCGTTGCGCGCAGTTTATTATGATTCAGTCTTATGTGAGGCACCCATTCTGCTTCTATTTTTTGCATGCATATCTACCAGGAATTGCTGGAATAAATGGCGAGTGTTGAGAATGTGATTGTATCTTTCATTGTCTCTGATCATTAAGTGGTAAGCATGAAAGTCCTGGGAAGTGACTTTTTTTTGTTTCTATGCCTATTTCAGGTTGGATTTGTTTCAGATTACAATGATATCCATCCTCTCTGTGCAGAAATATTAATGGATATTGGAGGGCATCATATGAAAGGGGTGTCTCTGCAATTCACTGTAGTTCTTCTCTTCTCTGTTGTACAATTAGGTCACAGCTTGTGTTTTCATTGTCCACAATTGCAATGGTGACTTTGTCTATTTGAGATGCATTAAATTGAGGTTTGTGTTCTCCACATGGTCTTTTGGTGGCTCAAATTACAACTTTATAGTCATCACGAGTCATTTGGTCTAGCGCTGTTTTGAATACATGATCAGTTGATTTTATTTGTGTAAGATCCTCTGTATATCTCATACTATTTCTCATCTCAATCAACTGACATTGGTGCATTGTTGATCAATTTCTGTTTCTTTATTTCCGATGAGGTATACTTGCAGATATTTATGGTCTTGAATGGGTATAAGTAGTAATGATTCCACGTGTGATAGATTTGTCCTTGGATGGAAAAAAACATAATCAATATCAACTCTGTTATTGTTGATTGAAGTGACACTGAAGAAAGTCATTTCGAAGCAGGCATTGTACGCTTTTATATTTTGAAGAAAGTGTTTTGATTCTGGAGTTTTCCCAGTCAAGCAATGTAAAAATTCCGGCAGAGGTGCTTCCAGTGGTGACAATCAAATTTTTCCATTCATGCAACAGAAACTGGTGTTCCTCTACTGAAATTTTTCTCATTGCAAAATTGGCAGATGGTATCCATTTTTCCGATTACAGTGTGTTTGTGTTTGTTATATTCTTTCGTCAGGTTGTAGTGAAATGCTTCATTTGTTTAGTTGTTCTGTTTACTTGTCCTTGTCCGCACTTCTCGTAGGGTGATATCTTCAGGGCTAGCTTGAGTTTGCAGTTTTTAATTAGAAGAACGTGTCACAATTCTTGCAACAGAAACCTGATGTTCCTCTACCAAAATTTTTCACATTGAAAAATTGGCAGATGGTATCCATTTTTCCGATTACAGCGTGTTTGTGTTTGTTATATTCTTTTGTCAGGTTGTAGTGAAATGCTTCATTTGTTAGGTTGTTCTGTTTACTTGTACTCATTCGCACTTCTCATAGGGTGATACCTTCAGGGCTGGCTTCAGTTTGCAGTTTTTTATTATAAGATTTTTCAGTCTGTTCATTTCGAAGTTCTTCAGTTTCTCTGCCCATCACGGAGCTCATCCTAATTTTTTGGGAGCTTAAACATGCTTCGCACTCTTTGTCTGTTTCATTTCTTTGCTGATCTTTTTGTTTTCCCCATTTTGCTTCAGAACTGGCAAGATCTCCTTCTCTTTCAGGTTTGAGCATTGTCTAAAATATAAATAAAATGTACTCTTTATTAACTTTACATACTTTATTTTTGATTTATATTCAGTCACTGTATTACTTTGACTACTCAAACTTCGCTGTTTGTTTTTATTCATTCACTGCACTAATTTTTCGATTCCTTCCTTTGTCACTGACAAAAAAATTGACATTCAAACCCACAACAGGTCTTGATTTATATATCTATACCAATGGGTAGCCCCACCAGTGCCGAAGTCCAGAATATACCAGAAAGGATTTGAATGGTCCATAATCTTCCAGAACATTCCACAACATTTGAGAGTGTTCTGGAATGTTTCACAATGATACACTAAGTTCTGGTATGTTCCCAAACATTCTGGAATCTTTCTGAATTTTCCAGACTATTGCCAAACATCCCGGATCATTGTGGGACTTACTGAAATGTTGTGCAACGCTCTCAAATGTTCTAGAAATTTCTAGAGGGTGAAACTTCCTAACCCTTATACATTCAAAAGCACACTCTTCAGGTAAAAATGGGAATCTTCTGCATGGATGGGAGACAGAAGTCTACCACACCATGTAACTCCTTTGATCATACTGGGACTCATCTCCGAGTTTTAGCGGCACACACACTATACACATACTTTTATAATGTATATTGATTAAGGAACAGTGTGAACAAACAGTTGTTGCTCCAGGTATATTTTGGTTTCTTCCATTCTTATTGGCAGTATAGAGTATTGCTCTGGGGCAATTCCTCAGGAGCTAAATGTATTTTCAGATGGCATAAGATGATATCAGATGTTAAGTATGATTACCACCCAGAGAGTCCTGCAGAAACCAGTTTAAATATCACAACATAATGACATTATCTCACCTGTGTGTGTGTGTGTGTGTGTGTGTGTGTGTGTGTGTGTGTGTGTGTGTGTGTTTTGAGGGCAGTCTATGGCAACTGAAGCCACACTGTGAGCAGCAGCACCAGTGCAGGATGGGAGTGATAACTGGATGGGGGTGAGGAGGACGCTGGGGTGGGGAGGGGGAGGGATAGGAGGATAGGGGTGGCGGACAGTTAAGTGCTGCAGGTTAGACAGAGGGCAGGGAAGAGGTGGGGAAGGGGCAGGGGTTAGCAGAAAAGGAGAGAAGTAAAAAAGACTGGGTGCAATGGTGGAATGAGGGCTGTGTAGTGCTGCAATGGGAACAGGGAAGGGGCTGGATGCGTGAGGACAATGACTAACGAAGGTTGAGGCCAGGAGGGTTAGGGGAACATAGGATACATTGCAGTGAAAGTTCCCACCTGCGTAATTCAGAAAAGCTCGTGTTGGTGGGAAGGATCCATTATGGCACAGGCTGTGAAGCAGTCATTGAAATGAAGGATGTCATGTTGGGCAGCATGCTCAGCAACAGGATGGTCCACTTGTTTCTTGGTCACAGACAGACAGCTTGCTGGTTGTCATGCCCACATAGAATGCAGCATGGTGGTTGCAGCTGCGCTTGTAAATCACTTGACTGGTTTCACAGGTAGACCTGCCTTTGATGGGATAGGTGATGTTTGTGACTGGACTGGAGTAGGTGGTGATGGGAGGATGTATCGGACAGGTCTTGTATCTAGGTTTATTACAGGGATATGAGCCATGAGGTAAGGGGTTGGGATGGACTAGTATATTGTGTAGGTTTGGTGGACAGAGAGATACCACTGTGGGAGGGGTGGGAAGGATAGTGGGCAGGAAATTTCTCATTTTAGAGCATGATGAGAAGTAGTCAAAACCCTGGCACAGAATGTAATTCGGTTGCTCCAGTCCAAGGTGGTACTGAGTTACAAGGGTAATGCTCCTCTATGAACATACAGTGAGACTTTGTAAGTTGGTGGGAGACTGGAAACATAAGGCACGGGAGATCTGTTTTCGTACAAGGTTGGGAGGATAATTATGGTCTGTGAAGGATTCAGTGAGATCATCAGTATATTTCGAGAGGTCACTGCAGATGTGACGACCATGGGTGGCTAGGCTGTATGGAAGGGACTTCTTGACATGGAACGAGTGGCAGCTGTGGAAGTGGAGGTATTGCTGGTGGTTAGTAAGTTTGATATGTAACCATCTTTGAGGTGAAGGTCAACATCTAGGAAGTGGTTTGTTGGGTTGGCTAGGACCAGGTGAAGGAAATGGGGGAAAAGCGTTGAGGCTCTGGAAGAATGTGGATAGGGTGTCCTCACCCTCAATCCAGATTGCAAAGATGTCATCAATGGATCTGAACCTGGTGAGGTTTTTAGGATTCTTGGTGTCCGGGAAGGATTTCTCTAGATGGACCATGATTAGGTCGGCATAGGATGGTGCCATGTGGGTGCCCATAGCTGTGATCCAGATTTATTTGTAGGTAATGCCTTCAAAGGAAAAGTAATTGTGAGTGAGGATATAACTGGTCATGATGACAAGGAAGGAGGTTTTTGGTTTGGAATCCATCGGCTGTTCGGAAAAGCAGTATTCAACAGTGGTAAGGACATGGGCATTAGGGATGTTAGTGTAAAGAGAAATTGCATCAGTGACGAGCAGGGCACCATGTGGTAAAGGGACAGGAACTGTGGAAAGTCGGTGGAGGAAATGGGTGATATCTTTTGAGGGGGGGTAGGACGTCAAACGGGCTGACTTGGAGCAGGAGAGTCACCACACGACATTTTAATTTCTACTGTCTATACTTTTACAAAAAAAATTCATAAAACTTTGTCACCATGACCAGGAAGGATTGAGGTCTCACACTCATCGCAGTGGAAGTTCAAAAACGTAGCAAAATACCTTTTTTTTACATGTGAAATTTCATCATTTTTTCATTTATTACTGGCTGCATTTGTTGCTATAGGTACACTTTTCTTTCTAAGTAAGAGAGATTCTTCGATGAATTTTTCATAGCATACAAACAGTAGTTACAGGTGTATGAAACTCTGGAATTTTCCAAATCTATTAAAAAACTATGGAAAAAAATTGAGATAATTAACTATAAAACTTGAATTATTTCTAAAGATGAAGTTTAAAATGTAACAGTTCATTCATTTGGTCATAAATCAAATAACTTCTAGAGTTTCATACACTTATAACTATGGTTTGTATGCTGTGCAAAAGTCATCGAAGAATCTCTCTTACTTAGGAAGAAAAGTGTACCTATACCAACAAATGCAGCCAATAGTAAGTGCAAAAATGATGAGATTTCACATGTAAAAAAAAATGTGTTTTGTTAAGTTTTTGAGCGTCCACTGCTATGAGTATGAATCCTGAATCCTTCCTGGTCATGCTGTTAAAGTTTTATGAATTTATTTGTAAAAGTATAGACAGTGTAAATTAAAATGTCCTGTGGTGCCTCTCCTGCTCCAAGTTGGCCCATTTGATGTCCTACCCCCCTTAAGACGGTAGGTTCCATGTAATAGGTTGAAGGTATTGGTCTACAAGAGCAGAGATTCTCTCAGTGGGGGCACAGTAACTGGCCACAATAGGGTGTCCTGGGTGGTCGGGTTTATGGACTTCAGCATGCATGTAGAAGATAGGAGTGTGGGGAGTGGTAGGGGTGAGCAGAGAGATGGACTCTGGGGAGAGTTTCTGGGATGGGCCTAAGGATATGAGGAGTGACTGGAGATCCAGCTGGATCTCTAGAGGGGTCACTGTGGCAAGGTTTGTAAGTGGATGTATCTGACAGCTGGTGAAGTACTACTGCCAGGTAATCCTTGTGGTTCAAAACAACAGTGGTTGAGGCTTTGTCTGCAGGTATGATAATAAGGTCGGGATCACTTTTTAGATGGTGGACATTTGTTCTTTTTGCAGATGTAAGGTTAGTCTGCATGTTGCGGGATTTGGGGAATGATGGTGACGCAAGGTTCAAGGTTAAGAAATTCTGGATAGCTAACAGGGGCTGATTTGGGGGCAGTGGAGGTGGATCACGGTTGGATGAAGGAGTGAACTGATTTAGTCTGGGTTCACCACTGGTCTTTGGTTGAGTCTGACTGGTACAGTTGGTGGCAAAAAAGTGTTTCCTCTTTAGGGACCAGGAGACGGATAGAAGGTCTTTAACAAGTCCTGCATGATTGAGTTTGGGAGCGGGGCAAAAAGTGAGATTTTTGGCAAGGACTGATATTTCTGTGGGGCTAAGGCTTCTGGAGGAAAGGTTCATGACTGTGTCTTGAGTTTGTTTTGGTTCTGGATTCTGTGTGGTGGTGGGAGTGAGTTTTGGGAGGTGGGGTAAATGTAGTAAGTCTGTGAGACAGGGTTTGTCAGCTGTGAGGGGATGTGGGGGAGGTTTGGAGGTTGTTTTAGAGGTGGTGGACACTGGTAATCCAATGCAGGAGCAGGAAGTGAGAAGGATGGAGAGCTTTCTGAGGTGGCGTTGTGCATGTTGCTCTAGTTCCTGGAAAGCAAGAGTTTCAGTGTGTGTTATGGGATTCACGAACTTGGGATTGCATAGCAGGAGAATTTTACGGATGAAGAGTAGGTAATGCAAGGAGGTTTGGGTTTGGTTGATATAGTTTTGCAGGACTACATTGATAAGGGCTAAGGATTGGCAGAATCTGAACAGATGGAAGTCATTGCGAAAGGAACGGTGGCACCCGGAGACGAGTAATTTGATAGTAAGACCATTTGGGGGGATTCCATGAGCCAAGCAACAACACAGAAACTGTACGTGGTACTGGGTTCTGGCTAGGGCTAAGGAAAATTTTCTGTACTGACGCAGATGGAAAGAGCAAGGATCCATGGTGGTGGAAAAAACACGAAAAATTACCTAAATAATGAAGAAAAATTCGCAAAAATACCACAAAAAAATCACAAGAAAGATGAAATGGATGCAAAAAGGGGAAACATGATGAAATCTGAGGGAGTTGACAATAGCAAAAGGCGAAAACTCACTAAAATTAGTGCGAAGTCACAATGAATCAAAGAAAAAATTATATAGGTAGCAGATCTGAGGGTGGACAAGCGCGAAGAAGGAGATATCAAATATAACTGGAAGAGGTGGAATTATTGGGTGCAAACTGGGATAGTACGGAGAAAGAGTGGGGGGTGGGGAGGGTTTTTTAGAATGAGATACAAGATCATGTAGTACCAGAAAGGTGCGGGAAATAACACATGAAAATATGGGACAGTGATGCAGGGGGACTTATCAGTTTGATGGTATAGGATTAAAGATATCCACAGATGGCTAGGCTGTATGGAAGGGACTTCTTGGATGGCAGCTGTCGAAGTGGAGGTATTGCTGGTGGTTAGTAGCTTTGATATGGACAGAGGTTGGTTGGTTTGTGGGGGTTGAAAGGACCAGACTACAAAGGCCATCAGTCCCTTTTTCCACGACCAAAAACACCCTTGAAGAAGAAAAAGAACAAGCAACACAGATGACAAGGGATGACACAGAACAAGAAGGACATAGACAAAGACCAGAAAAGGAGTTAAAAACACACACAGAGTGTTACAGTGGTTGGTCAACCATGGGAACAAAAAAAGGAAAAGCCAACCACCAAGAGACACACTAAAAACCCCAATCTAAAACTGTAGGCAAAAGGCCAGACTCAACAAAAAAAGGACACAAACCCTCAGATCAAGCACTAAAATCCCCTTTCGCGAATAAAACTCAAAACTAAGCTTGCCATGGCAGCGTCATACGTTAAAAGTGCAGGGAGTGTATCAGGCAGCGCAAACTGCTGCCTGAGCGCAGTTAAAAGTGGACAGTCCAACAAAATGTGGACCACTGTCAACACTGATCCACAGCAGCACAGAGACGGGTCCTCGCGGCGCAATAAATGCCCGTGTGTCAGCCAGGTATGGCCAATGTGTTGTTGGCAGAGAACAACTGAGTCCTTGCGAGAGGCTCGCATGGAGGAGCACCACACACCTGTAGTTTCCTTGATAACCCGAAGTTTGTTTGGTGAAAGCAGCATGCACCATTCATCACTCCAGGCACCAAGGACCTTGTGCTGCAAACTGACTGGAGATCACACTCCGAAAGGCCGATCTCCAGGGCCAGTGCATTAACAGCCTGTTTGGCCAGTGTGTCAACCCGTTCATTACTCGGGATGCCGACATGACCCGGGGTCCACACAAAGACCACGGAGCGGCAGCAACAGACAAGAGTATGGAGGGACTCCTTGATATTCATCAACAGATGAGAGCGAGAAAAACACAAGTTGATAGCTCATAAACCGCTGAGGCAGTCACTACAGATAATGAAGGACTCACCTGAACAGGAGCACGTATACTCTAGGGTACGAGAGATGGCGAGAGCTCTGCAGTGAAAACACTGCAGCCATCCAGCAATGAGTGTTGTTCAGATTGTTCCCCAAGAAGAAGAGCATACCCAACTTGACCAGCAAACATTGAACTGTTGGTGTAGACTATGGCAGAACCTTGAAACACGGCAAGGATGGAAAGAAAGCATCACCAGAGGGCCTCGGCTGGGACTGAGTCTTTTGGGCCTTGTGCCAAATTCAGCTAAAGGCATGGGTGGGGCACATACCACAGTGGTAGATGTAGATGGGCCCGGAAAAGAGGGGGGGGGAGGGGAAAACTCAAGCCCAGACAGAAGAGCCCGGATGCGAACCGCGATCATACACCCTGACCAGGGCCGCCATTCTAGAAGATGGGCGACCGAGTTAGGGAACAGGAGACAGTAATTTGGATGCCTGGGCAAACTACAAACATGTGCAGCATAAGCGGCCAGTAGTCGCTGGCACTGGATCCGCAATGGAGGGACACCAGCCTCCACAAGGATGCTGTTTACAGGGCTTTTGCAGAAAGTGCCAATTGCAACACGGATCCCGCAGTGAAGTATGGGGTCAAGCAACCGCAACGCGGAAGGTGATGCCGAACCGTAAGCCAGGCTCCCATAATCGAGATGGGACTGAATCAATGCCTGATAAAGTTGTAGAAGGGTAGACCGATCCGCACCCCAGTTGGTGTGATTCAAGCAACATACAGAGTGTTAATATGGCACCAGTATGTTTGTTTAAGCTGCCGAATATGAGGGAGCCAAGTCAACCGGCCATCAAAAAGCAATCCCAAATACCGATGCGTCTCCACCACAGCAAGAGGTTCACCGTAAAGATAAATCCGTGGCTCAGAGTGAACAGTGTGATGCCTGCAGAAATGCATGATGCAAGTCTTGACGGCCGAAAACTGGAAGCCACGCAATATAGCCCAAGACTGCACCTTGCGGATAGCGCCCTGCACCTACTGTTCAGCATCCACAATGGCAAAAGTCATCAGCATACAAAGAAACCGATACGGACATGCAGCAAGCCCATTGATAGCAACTAAAAAGAGGCAGACACTAAAGACAGAGCCTTGTGGAACCCCATTCTCCTGGACCCCCACCCATGAAGTGTGGTGAGGATGTGATGTCGCCATGTTGTATCATATGCCTTCCACATGTCAAAAAAGATGGCAACCAGATGCTGTCGGCAAATCTACATCTACATCTACATCAATACTCCGCAAGCCACCTGACAGTATGTGTCAGAGGGTACCTTGAGTATCTCTATCGGTTCTCCCTTCTATTCCAGTCTCGTATTGTTTGTGGAAAGAAGGATTGTTGGTATGCCTCTGTGTGGGCTCTAGTCTCTCTGATTTTATCCTCATAGTCTCTTCGCGAGATATACGTAGGAGGGAGCTATATACTGCTTGACTCCTTGGTGAAGGTATGTTCTCAAAACTTCAACAAAAGCCCGTACCGAGCATCTCTCCTGCAGAGTCTTCCACCGGAGTTTATCTATCATCTCTGTAACGCTTTCGCGATTACTAAATGATCATGTAACGAAGCGCGCAGCTCTCCGTTGGATCTTCTCTATCTCTTCTATCAATTCTGTCTGGTACGGATCCCACACTGCTGAGCAGTATTCAAGCAGTGGGCGAACAAGCGTACTGTAACTTACTTCCTTTGTTTTCGGATTGCATTTGCTTAGGATTCTTCCAATGAATCTCAGTCTGGCATCTGCTTTACTGACGATCAACTTTATATGATCATTCCATTTTAAATCACTCCTATTGCGTACTCCCAGATAATTTATGGAATTAACTGCTTCCAGTTGCTGACCAGCTATATTGTAGCTAAATGATAAGGGATCTTTCTTTCTATGTATTTGCAGCACATTACACTTGTCTACATTGAGATTCTATTGCAATTCCCTGCACCATGCGTCAACTCACTGCAGATCCTCCTGCATTCCAGTACAATTTTCCATTGTTACAACCTCTCGATATACCACAGCATCATCCGCAAAAAGCCTCAGTGAACTTCTGATGTCATCCACAAGGTCATTTATGTATATTGTGAATAGCAACGGTCCTATGACACTCCCCTGCGGCACACCTGAAATCACTCTTACTTTGGAAGACTTCTCTCCATTGAGAATGACATGCTGTGTTCTGTTATCTAGGAACTCTTCAATCCAATCACACAATTGGTCTGATAGTCCATATGCTCTTACTTTGTTCATTAAACGACTGCGGGGAACTGTATCGAACGCCTTGCGGAAGTCAAGAAACACAGCATCTACCTGGGAACCCGTGTCTATGACCCTCTGAGTCTCATGGACGAATAGCGTGAGCTGGGTGCCGTACGAATGGCAGACTGCATGCAGACCAAATTATCGGTGGCAGAGCAGCCCTTACGGAACCCACCCTGGGACAGAGCCAGAAGGCCCTGATACTCAAGTAGCCTACTCAACCTCCGGCTCACCATGCGTTCGAGCAACTTGCACGGAATATTGATGAGGCTAATAGGGCAGTAGCTCTCTACCTCCAGTGGGTTCTTGACAGGTTTCAACATGGGGATGATGATGCTTTCCCGTCATTGAGACGGGAACTCACCCTCAACCCAGATACGCTGGCAGTTCACCGAGAGGTGTTTGAGCATCTGATAGTGGATGCGGTCCGGCCCAGGAGCCATATCAGTGCAAGTGGCTAGGGCACTTTGGAATTTGTACTCACCGAATGGAGCATTGTACGATTCAGGGTGGCGCGTATGGAATGAAAGGCTCTGATGCTCCAACCACTCTTTCAGGGAGCGGAAGGCCAGCAGATAATTTGTAGAAGCAGAACTCTGAGCATAATGCTCTGCTAAGAGTTCTGCAATCATGTCGGAGTCAGTACAGACTGGTCCATTCAGGGAAAGCCCAGGTATGCCTACGACGGTCTGATAGCCATAGAGTTGCCTAATCTTGACCCAAACCTGCGATGGAGAGGTACAGATACCAAAGGTGGAGACATACCTTTCCCAGCACTCCTGCTTCCGTTGGCAAATAAGGCGTCGGGCTCGGCCAGGGAGCCACTCAAATTCAATTACGCGGTCCAGTGACGGGTGCTGTTTATGACGTTGGAGGGTCCACCTGTGATCGCAAATCGCCTCAACGATCTCTGGTGACCACCAAGGCACAGTCCTCTGCCGAGGGGACCCAGAAGAACAGGGAATTGCAGATTCCGCTGCAGAAACAATGGTGGTGGTGACCGTGTGAACCACCACATCAATGGTGTCATTAGAAAGAGGCTGAATAGTGGCTATGGAGGTGAACGAGTCCCAGTCACCCTTATTCAAAGCCCATCTGGGGAGGCGCCCAGGTGAGTGACACTGGGGCAGTGACAGAAAGATCAGAAAGTAGTCACTAGCACACAAGTTGTCATGCACACTCCTTAGGATAAATGGTAGAAGGGCAGGACTGCATACTGGAAGGTCAATGGCTGAGTACGTGCCATTTGCCACACTGAAAAGTGTGGAGGCACCATCATTTAACAGAGAAAGGTCGAGCTGTGCCAACACTTGCTCAATGACAGTGCCTCGGCCTGTTGCCACCAATCCACCCAACAAAGGGTTATGGACGTTGAAGTCGCCCAGTAACAGAAAAGGTGGTGGCAGTTGGGCTATCAGCGCAGTCAATACATGGTGTGAGACATCACCATCCGGTGGCAGATAGATACTGCAGACAGTAACAGCCTGTGGCGTCCACACCCTAACAGCGACAGCCTCTAAAGGTGTTTGAAGAGGGACGCACTTGCGGCAAAGAGAGTTAAGGATATAGACGCAGACTCCAACAGATACCCTCTCATAAGCTGCCCGGTTCTTATAATAATCCCGATAGCCGCAGAGGGCGGGGGTTCGCAACACCGGAAACCAAGTTTCCTGGAGAGCAATGCAAAAGAAAGGGTGAAGGCTGAGAAGTTGTCAGAACTCAGCAAGGTGCTGGAAAAAACCATTGCAATTCCACTGGAGAATGACATTGTCCTCGGTCGAAAAAGGCATTAAGGGACTGTGGAGGCAGGTTACACTGCTGGGTCATCTACCGCCAACGAAGGAGAGCCTGAATCGAGGACCATCATGTCTGAGGAAGAGGTGAGATTGAGGTCATCGGGGGATGCCAAAACCTGCAAATCATCCTTGTCCTTCTTCTTCTTCTTCTTCTCCCTCTCCTCCTCCCGCTGCTCCTTAGGAGCAATCTGGGAGGGAGTTTCAGAAGGAGGGCCAGGGACAGACAAAGAGCAGGAAGCTCTGCGATCTGCTGCTCCAAGCGCCTTGAGCCACTGACTGAGGTAAGCTGTCACGCTGGAGGATGCCATAGCGTGAGAGAAGCCGAAGGGGGGGGGGGGCAGGGTCTGTTATCCCTGACAGTTTGGGGGTTGGAGCACCAGAAGAAGCAGTTTCCCCCATCACAGACATGAGGGGAGAGCCAGGGCAGCCCTGAGGGCCCACTGGTGGCTTAACAAACGCAGGGACAGCCGTCGCCACCGGGGGCAACGAAGTTGCAGTCGCAGCATACAAGGCAGTCATCTGCACAGGATGAAGCTGTTCATATTTCCTCTTCGCATCCTGATAGGTGAGCCTGTCCAGGGTTTTTATTTCCATGATTCGTCGCTCGTTATGGAGAACAGGGCAGTCAGGTGAGCAGGGGGAGTGGTGCTTCCCACAGTTGATGCACGTGGGAGGAGGCACACATGGAGCACCCGGGTGCAGAGGATGACTGCAATCCCTGCATGTGGTGCTGGAGGTAAAGTGAGATGACATGTGGCCAAACCTCCAGCACTTGAAGCACCACATGGGAGGAAGGACATATGGTTTCACGTCACAAGAGTAAACCATCACCTTGACCTTTTCAGGCAACAAGTCACCCTCAAAAGCCAAGATGAAGGCATTGGTAGCTACCCTGTTTTCTTTGGGTCCCCTATGCACATGCCGGACAAAGTGGACACCCTGTCGCTCTAAGTTGGCGTGTAGCTCCTCATTTGACTGCGAAAGGAGGTCTCGATGAAAAATAATACCCTGGACCATGTTAAGGCTTTTATGGCACGTAATCGAGACAGGGATGTCACCCTTCTTGTCTCATGCGAGCAATGCCCACGACTGGGCTGGGGAGGCCACCTGGATCAAAATCACCCCGCTGCACATTTTAGACAATGCTGCCACTTCCCCAAACCTATCTTCAATGTGGTCTGTGAAAAACTAGGGCTTCGTTGCCTGAAAGGTCTCTGCATCAGTCCTGCAGCAAACTAGGTACCGAGGTGAATATGGCTCTTGAGACTGAGTCACCCTAAGGCCCTCCCAAGGCGTAGCCAGGTAGGGGAACGATCGGGAATCATAGGTCGCAGCATCGAATTAATTTCGTACAAGCTTAGAGTCTGCTGGGGCCGAGCAACCACAAGCTTGATTTGATTTAACCCATCTCATTGTGGGTCATCTGCCCAGATACCACCCACTCTGACCAGGGACTCTCCCCACAAGTGCCACCCAGCCTCAGCAAGAACCATCTGGCAGGATGGTCACTGCCAGGAGTCCTGGTGCCCCAGAAGGATGAGCACCTACTCCCTGGCATACGCGGGGAGGTCTCAGCTCTGGCGTCAGCAGTGTGATCCCTGTGTTGTCAGGGGGTTACCAGCAAGAGGGTACATGACAACCCCACCATGATGGACTGATTGCCAAAATGGTCCAGAATTGTCGTGGGCGCAAAGGATGGTATGACACAGGAGATAAGAAGAAGGCAACCCATAAGACATTGGGTGCAAAGCCCGCTACACAACAAGTAGCATGCAAGATCTTGGTGCATGATGGACAAACAAAAAACACCATGTAAGGCATCCTTCCCCAAATGACATGCACTAGCAACAGAAATTTGGAAAGGATAGAGGTCACACCCAAGAGCGGACCAACACATAAAGGCTGAAACGTATGGGACTCCTTTTAGTCGCCTCTTATGACAGGCAGGAATACTGCAGGCCTATTCTAACCCTCGGGGGTGGACAGAGGTACTGATGCAGCCACCGTTGAGGTGGAGGTCAATATCTAGTAGGACCAGGTGAAGCAAATGGGGGAGAAGCTGTTGAGGTTCTGGAGAAATGTGGATAGGGTCTCCTCACCCTTGATCCAGCTCGCAAAGACATCATCAGTGAATCTGAACCCAGTGATTAGTTTAGGATTCTGGGTGTTTAGGAAGGGTTCCTCTAGATGGCCCAAGAATAGGTTGGCATAGGATGGTGCCATGTGATTACCCACAGCCATACCCCAGATTTATTTGTACATAATGCCTTTAAAGGAGAAGTAATTGTGGGTGAGGATATGGTTGGTAATGATGACTAGGAAGGAGGTTGTTGGTTTGGAATCCGCCGGGTGTTGGGGGAAGGTAGTGTTCAATAGTGGGAAGGCCACGGGCATTAGGGATGTTAGTGTAAAGGGAGGTGGCATCAATAGTGATGAGCATGGCACTGTGTGGTAAAGGGACAGTAACTGCAGAGAGTCAGTCGAGGAAATGGTTGGTATCTTTTATATAGGAGGGTAGATTCTGGATAATAGGTTGAAGGTATTGGTCTATGAGAGCAGAGATTCTCTCAGTCGGGGCACAGTAACCAGCCACAATGGGGCATCCTGGGTGGTTGGGTTTATGGACTTAATGCAGCATGTAGAAGGTAGAAATGTGGGGAGTGGTAGGGATGAGAAGAGAGATGGACTCTGATGAGAGGTTCTTGGATGGGCCTAAGGATTTGAGGAGTGACTGCAAATCCTGCAAGATTTCTGGAATGGGGTCATTGTGGCAAGGTTTGTAAGTGGGTATATCTGATGGCTGGCTGAGTCCTTCTGTCAGGTAATCCTTGCGGTTCAGAACAGTGGTGGAGCCTTTGTCCATATGTAGGATTATAAGGTCAGGATCACTTTTTAGGTGGTGGACTGCGGTTCTTTCTAAGGATGTAATGTTAGTTTGCATGTTGAGGGATTTGGGGAACGATGGCAAAAATAGTCACTAACTGGAGTTGCCTTCCTCAAGACTTGCTATAATCCATAACAATTATAAATAACTGAATATAAAATTTTTCAGTAAGCTACGATACTCAGCTCGTACAGTACTGCTAAATAAATATAAGAGCATATTAGAAACTTGGCTAAAATACAGTTTCAACTGAAGAATATCTAGAAATGTATGTTTTTTCTCAGCCATAAAAAAAATTTTGAATCTTAAATAAGCTGTTTACTGTATAATTTGTTTTATTTATAATTAATTTTAGTCGATTATTGTATTAAACTTGACACCACTGTAAACTTTCATGAAGCCCACTGTATGAAAATACTGAAAGAGGAATAAAAATATTCTATTCTAAGTACAACCCTAACATTCCCCTCCCCCACCCATTGGTATTGCTGCAGTTAATGTAATCCCTAAAATCTCAATGAATGTACATGCTTTGTGGACATTGTCAAATATTACTCAATGGGAAACTACACGAAGAGTTTTCAGAACAAGCTGCCTATGAAGGACAAACAGATACCATAGTAAAAGAATACTGTAAACTTTACAATGAAAACCTTTATAGCAAGCACACTCTTCAAACAACACTTGTACTTCCTCCCATGTATCAGGTTCAGAAGGAGCAATGGATAAAGTTGATGAGTCGTTATTAGCAGGAGCAGCCACTTATTTCAGAAGGTGTCGGAAAACCTAAACAGTAGCCCCAACCAAGCAGGTACCTATTCTAATGTGAAAAGCAAATGAGATTGCTTATCAGCTATTATTAAATGGCAAAGCAGTTTCTTTGAACATCTAAGATAAGAAAAAGATAATCAGACACCTAAAGGCAGAAAAACACGTTTTTAAAAAACCTTTCACATTAAATAAATTGGGACTGACTATGGACAAATAGGTGGAGGAAACACATAAAGTGACATGTCATGGAAGTGCGTTAGTGCCATCTTTGACATCCTTATGAACAATCAACTCTTTCACAAGGCAAGAAATGTGAGACAATAGTGAAGCAACGGTTGACAGCCCTAGACACCATCTCTACATATTATGAAAGGAACTAATTCACTGAAAACTCAACTACGTCCTTCTCATCTGAGGATCAGAGAGCCACAAAGTAGTTTAAAGATCTCCCGGGGAAGAAAACAAGGGAAACATTGTGGAACTCCAAAATAGCTAGGGTTTAGACTGAACTGCACCTCATCTTTTAAGAAGCATTGTCTGAACAACAAGCTGAAAGTGGCTGCCAGAAATAATGATGTGCACGAACTGATACTGACAACTTGATGAGCCAACCAGCAGATGTGATGATATCTACACTAGTTTTGTGCAACTCTACAGCTGCATGTGTGTTGTGGCACTGGGTGCAAATATCAGAAGAATATATTGCTTTGATTTGCTCAGAATATAAACTTAGGGAACTCACCTTCTCTGCTAATTTAGAGCACAATATCTTTCTCCAATTATATTTGCAACTGAATAAGTTTTTTAGCAAATGACTTGATAGATTGCTTTTACAATAAAAAAGATTCTTCCATTAATGTATATTAAAAATGTCAGAATACTTTATCTGTCATCACCACAGTACTAAAGATTCTCCCTCACTCTGTTTTAGTTACTTATCAACTTTTTCAAAGACACTTTCAAATTTCATTATTTTTTTTAAACTAAATTTAGTGTCTGTATATATTCCTTTAATGCTTTAGGTATGTATTTTCCTCAATAAACAAATTTAAATTGTCAAATAAAAAGCAAATCCACTTACAGGTAAATATTCTCAACATTGTTTATTAATTTCCAATGTATAGAAAAATACATATTGCATGTAACAAATTCGTACATCTGTTCTTGACAAAGGCTTTCTAGAAAGTAAACAACATCACAATGACATACAGCATGGTACATATTACTCACTCAGTTTCCACTAGAGTGACAGCACATACACTCATTGCTATGCGATGGTGCTCATTGTTTGCCAGACACTCTAGATAAATTATCAGAAGATCACTTGAGCAATAATGATGCTGACAGTGAAGGCCAAGAATTTTATGGTGACGTAAGCAGTGACAGGAAAAGGAAGTCTAAACCACATCCTGAAGATTGGAAGAAAAATGCCAATAAAATTCTGAGAATGCGTGGACAGGCGTATATTGGATACAAAAGATGTCGAATTGGTAAAAACACTCATGATACTCCAAGAGAGGCACAAAAATTAGGTCCAACATGTACTTCGAAGATGTGCCAAAAATCCGTTCAAAGAAAGTGTCATCAGTTTTCTGCTGATGATAAGCAGGCAGTATTTAACACATTTTGGGAAATGATGTCATGGGATCAGAGGAAGGTTTGCGTTATCAACCTTGTGGACGTAATTCCAACCAAACATCCAGGGAAGAACACTGGCGAATCCAGGAAAAAAGGGATGCTCATTTATCATTTGAAATATGAGCTGGGGAACATAAAGTATGCAAAAAGATGTTTCTCAATACTCTTGGGATTAAAGAATGGACTGTCCAATAATGGCTGGGTAATTTCACACATAGGGTAAGTCCTGATACAGAATCGTCACGACCTCGAATCAAACAGATGAAGAAGAAAGATGAGAGAACCTTCATGAAAGAATTCCTGGACTCTCTTCCGAAACTTCCATCACATTACTGCAGGAAATCCTCCTCGAAGTTGTACCTTGAGCCTATTCTACAATCCAAACAATAGCTGTATGGACTCTATGTGGAAAAATGTCATGTGGAGAAGGTTTCACCATTAAGTCGGGCTACCTTTAACTTGATTTTAGAAGATGGTAATATTAGCTTATTTTCTCCCAAGAAAGACCAGTTGTGTTGTAGTTACAGGCTTGGTAACTTGAGTGAAGACGTGTGGAAGCAACACACAGAACGGAAAGAGCAGGCAAGGACGCAAAAAAATGCTGACAAGAAAGAAGCCCAGCAGAAGCTCTGCTCAGTGCACACCATGGACTTACAGGCCGTGAAAGAAGCTCCATTTTTAAGTGCAAGTGCAGTTTGTTATTAAATAAAGTTGGCTGTTCATAACTTTACAATGTATAATTTAGAAAGTCATGATGCAGTATTTACTGGTTCGATGAAACGCAAGGTGACGTGGTTGCATCGTGTTTTGCCTCGTGCATCGTGGACACCCTATCCAGAACGATTAAGGAAAATCCCGTTCAAGTCATTCTGTATTCTGACAGCTGCACATATCAGAACAGAAATGTGATATTATCTAATGCTCTTTTAAGATTAGTATTTGATGCTGGAGTATTGATTACACAAAAGTTTTTGGAGAAAGGCCATACTCAGATGGAATGTGCTTCAATTCACAGTTCCACTGAGTGCAAGCTTAAAGGACGCGAAGTTACACTTCCTAGCCAATACGCTATGATATCTAAAGAAGCAAGAAAAAAGCCACAGCCATATGAAGTCCATTACCTACATTATTCCTTCTTTATCAGAGAAAAGTTTGTGGCGGTACGACTCAATTAGGCCTGGAAGAGCCGTAAAAAATGAGCCTACAGTTACCGATCTGAGGGCACTACTGTACCGCCCAAATAGTATTATTTACTACAAGTTCTCTTTCAATGAGGTATGGCAAGAATTACCGAGGCATCCGAGGAAAATTCTTGGAGATGTTTGCTTCCCGAAACAATACAAGGAAAGACTGAAAATCAAGAAATCCAAATGGGATCATTTACAACAACTTAAATCTGTTCTTCCTAAAGATTGTCGTAGTTATTATGACAACATTCCTTATGAATGAAAATTATCGCTGAGATAACTGTATGACTAGTATCAGTGCAGTGTAATTCTCGGTTGCTGCTTTGAGTGACAAGGATTTTTCTTGAAGAAAAGTGCATACATTATCGGAACTATGTAAACAGTATATTTATTTCAAATGTTTCTATGAAGTCTTTCAATAAAAAAATGATTAATGCTCCAAAACGTGTTCCTACTAGCTTTCTCAGCACCAAATACCAACATAAATGTGTCAAGTCGTGCCGGGAAACTGACAAACAAATAACGCGTAAGTAACAGATCATGGCATAAATACCGAGACAATTCCGCGTATGTGCCATAATTAAGCTTTCTAAAGCGTATTTTTTTTGTTTCACATTTTTATTTGATCCAATATTTCCTTGTAGTCCTATGTCGCAAATTTAGCGCCGCTGTGAAATGTATTATGCAGTTTAGACAATTTTTTGTCTCTCGTGTAAAATTCTTATTTTGCTACTTATGCTGTATTGTTTCTTCGCCAACAATACGTAAAATTATGTTTGAAATATGGATATTCATGGTATACGTCCATGATTTGTTTTCTCTGTAATACATTCCTGTTCTCAAGATTCATCTATGGCTTTAGAATGCACCATATGTGGTAACTTGGAATTTCATTTTCCAAAGTTAACAGGTTGTATGCCGTTCTTCAGTATTCCCACACAGAATAATGTACTATCTAGAAGTCATTCAACTAACTGGTGTCACAAGAAGGAAAACTAATATCTAAAGGTGGGACCATTGTGTAGAATCTATATTCCGTGAATGTGGGGCAGAGCAGACCTTAGCCCAGTTCTTTTAATTTAATATACTTCCAGTCTAGTGCACCATAGACTCAGCTATGATCAATGGACTTGTTGGTTGTCAAGTTTTCATCTGCAATTGGTAATGGAAAGTTCTTGGTGGACACCAATGTACACCTCTGCCCCAAGACTGTAACTCCGCTTATACTACAATCACACTCTCCTTTCCACAGGCTCCCCCTCTCAATCCACTGCCCCACATCAGTGTAAGCTGTGCACAGCTACCCCTGTCTGTGGCCAGAATGCTCACTGGTGCCACATTCTATCTCCTGCACCTCTGTCAGCCACCATTCTCCCATCCTTTCCCTACTTCCTTGTCCACTTCACCTGGCACAACCTCTCAGCATAGTAAGGCTGCAGTGCTGGCGCAATGCATAGTCAGGGCAATGTAGCTATGTAGGGTATGTGTACTAAATAACTCTGAAGAAGGATTTGTTTGAAAGCTACCAAAGTTCTCAGTCTTGCTTATAAGCCAAACACCAGCTCACTACCTCAAATATTTGATGACTTGCTACTTTTACTCCTTCCATCATTTGTTGTTTAATGTTTGTAATGTTTATAGTTTTTTCTAGTTTGAGTTAGGTATGCAGGTTGTATGTGGATGCTTTTGACACAGAAAGTAAATGTGGTTCTTTTTGCTGTCTAGCTTACTGTGACTCTTGCACAATATTAATTTTTGTTTTATTTACTTCCTTTAACAGTTGATTTGATTTGGCCACAACTAACTTGTCCAGTTGATACCCCCACCCTCCCTTCCCTATTAATAAGTGAATAGTGTTTTATTCATCCCATAACATACAATTTCTAATCATATGATTAGTGTCCAGGAGACATGTCAAAACAATGGATAACATAACTTAGGCCTAATTGGTACACAGAATTTTAACATTAATATAAACTTTTATTTTTCTTTCCTCCCTTTTGTGAAGGACAGCTACATTTACACACAAGACTATATGTAAATTCATCCTGCTCAAATGTTCAGTTCATCCTTCATGAACTCCTCAACAGTGTAGTAGCAGTGTTTGACAAGTTCACACTATTTCATCTGGAAGATGTTCATCTCCAAAACTTAAAAGATCAGGGTCCGACTCATGAAATGAACACAAAATTCTTGCAATAAGCTTTTACTGTGTCTCATTTATTGAACTAATTTTATTTCACTATTTGTCATATCACATTTTGATTTAATATTCTGCATAAGGTACGGAATTTTCTCATAGTCAGGAATATCTGACCACAAAGACAAAGAGACAGGTACAACAGCATATCCCATCGCTTCAAGTCCTTTGCACATCATGTCAAAATGACCTCGCAGACGTTTGCAGTTTAGTGTATAACAACCTCGATGAAAAGCCAGTACAAGGATCCTGAAATAAATAACCATTATAATTGTTTCTGGTAGTTAAAATTTGACAGAAGTAGGTTTACTACATGAACACTGTAACTACATCATTGCACACACTTACACTTTGCTGTCAGGTGGTATAATTAGGTCTTCAATAAGTTGCTTCATGGGTTCCTGGTCTTTAGAATGATTCACAGCTACTGGGTAACCACCTTTCCTCATTACAATAACATGATCTAGAAATGTATGAGAATTATGTTAATTATAACAATTATACAAAAACAGAGCTTGGACAAGCTATGTTGTAGTCAGTACCTAAGGGAGAATGGATAAGTTTAAGAAAATATGCCCTTACAAAATTCACTCATATCTCTGCACAAGAATGTAATGCACTGCAAGTCTTTCAGTCTTTTTCCTTCAAGCACTATCTATGTCTCCTCTTCTAAATGATACTCTCGAATTTTTCTCCTGCCTCAACTTGCAGAATAAAATAAAGAATTAAAATTAAATTGTACATTTGAAGATTGATCACAACTCAGCAAACAAAAGACATAATAATCAGCTAACGAGCAAGCAGAAAGGATGATATAATGCTAAACTTTTGAAGAAGTAGTTGTGCAGATCTAACACATAGCAAAGCTGGTATATTACGATGTTATGAAAAACACATTGCAATGTGACACAGAAAATCTTTTTCCCTATTTCATAATTAATACTCAAACAACAACATGAAGTGAAAAATTTATTTCAATGTGGTACCTTGTTACAGTATAACTGTATTCTTTAAAAAATTAGTTCCTTTGAAGTTCACAACTCTATCAAGAGTAATCCACTTTCGTGGAAATGTCTGTCATCACTTAATTGCAAACCTTGTAACTTATCATTTCTGGGCTGATCCCGTCAACCAGTACTGGTTGCTCCTGTGAATGTCCACGACAGTTTTCTGGTTCCCATGAGACAGTAGCTATTCTCCAGCCTGGAGGTAAAGGGGAGGGTTTCACTAATCCAGTGAAAGTGAGATGGTCTGCCCTGACCTGGCTGTTTTGAAAGGTGAATGGCTTCCACCAGGTGGCTGGTGTTTCTTAATACCCTTCGGGTACAAACTACTGAAAGTCTTGGTAAACAGCAACACTTTGCAGTAGTACCATGAGCATTAACAGGAAACGACCAATAAAAGTGCCTACTTTCTGCAGTGGAGGCCGATTGTGACTGCATGTGAAAGTAATTCTGTGGAGCTGTGAGGAGCTCATGAAGCCAAGGAAGTGGGAGGCAGCACTATTGGTACGCAGTAGTAGTTTTGAGCCCTCTGGGGCAGAGGTAGGGTGCAGGTGTTCAGAAGTCTGTAGTCAGGGAACAGTCAAGTTATAATCTCTGTATGAGAAATGTTCAATATTTCTGGAGGTAGGTTACTGTGTGCGGGAGGGGGGAGTCTTGATTTGCTGCCTGTTTTCAAGATGGGTATTGCTGTTTAGCAAGTGTATATGGACTGTTTGGTAAGAGGCCACCTAACACAGTGTGGAGCTGCCGGCTAGTTGGAGGTGACGTGGGAGATCCTTAGTATGTTCTTATCCTGTTTCACTTAAGACTGTGGTCCTGTGTTGTTTACAGAGGAGATGGTAGAAAGCGAATGGTGACAGTGCAGTGACTGACTGCAGTGTTTGTTGTCCAATCCAATGGTCAGACTTGGGAGCTTCTGGAAAAGTAGCTACAGGGCAATGATTACTGGGATAGAGGAAATTCCTCTACGTTCATAGGTCAAAGTGAGGCTGATGACCCCTATTTAGTCTGATGGCATATATGTAACAGGGTACATGCCAATAAATTTTGGAGAAAGTCTAAGAACAAGATGTCGCAGGATATGTCTTGTGGTGGCCGCAAGTGAGACTCAGCCGAAGCTATGAGATGACAGACAAGAAGCACTTAGTGACCCTGTCTGGACTGAAACCACATGGAATTTCATCTTCATCAACCAGAAAAATTGACCATCAGCTGTACACAATGAAGAAAGCCAAGTCGGGTAAACCCTATGACCCAGCAAGGTGCTGTTTTTAGCAATCATTGGATACAGTTGTTTGCTTTTGTGGTTGTGCCGGCTGTTTCTATTTAGTGCTGTGGACCGCTGTAATTTGTTGTAAATGTGTACCATTTAAATCACAAATGTGTGAATAACTCTTTAGGAATATCTATTTGGATTCAGTTTGGAGAGAGTGAAATGAAGACTGAAGCTGAAAGTATTTAGTGCAGACAAAATGGATCTAATAGCAAAATTGTTGGCATGTATGGAGGCAGATAGGAAAGAGCAGGAGACAAAATGAAAAGAAAAAAATCTAGAAATGGTGTAACACAATATTCCTCACAACTGGAGGAAAGATGTTCATGTGAAAACAATTGTCCGATAGTTAGCATTTAGAGAAGTATCCACAGTGTGCCCACTGGCTTGATCTATGTACAGAGTCAGAGAGAGATGCACGAGCCCAGAACATTACAAAGGTGTAATGTAATTGGGCATCTCCACCTGCTGTGAAGGAATCGCTTATAATTTTGTGTCACAGCTTGATAGTGTTTTGGAAGGTAGAGAACAAAAGGCGCTGCTTACAATTACAAGATCCACAAACATTTGAAACAGGCTGAAAAGAAATGCCATTCTCTTCTGTTATGTTTTGTTTTGAGATTTGGTTTGGAGATGCTGTTCTAATGAATAAGAGATTTGTTACCTAATGCTGTAATTGTTACATTAGAGCAAAAAAATACAGAAAAGTTCTTTAAAAAGAATTTATGTCATTTCATAGCTTGAATACTACAATGCTCTCTTCCAGCCTTCGATTCTCTGCAGTTGGAGAAGAAGTCACAGGGCAAGAGTTGGTGGCACTGCATAGCAGGTCAACTGCGCCAATAAAATTCTGGAAAGGCGATTGTACAAGAAAATAGTTAAGGTGCAAGTATGATAGATAGCATCAAGGTGACAGATCGTTTGGGAAGTAACATGTAACACATCTTCTGGGCTCAGGCAGCCATAGAATGGCACCATTAAATGCCATTTTGGTGCCCTATGCGCACAACATGAAGAGAAGAGAGCTTTACCACAAATAAGAAGAATTTTCAAGAAATAACCAAAGAAAATATGATGCTGCCTAGAGCAACCGAAGTAAACAGCAAAGACGATACAGATGAGCTCACGATGTAATGTCACCAAATGTTATTACAGTTTTTAGAAAGAAGTAATTTTATGATTCAGTAAAAACCAAATAAGTTTGAATTACAGCAACAGAAGGGATAAACAAGATTAGCTAACTACAGCAACCAGGTCAAAAATGAAATGTTTTAGTGCTGAAATAACTGTTGACATGTGAGTCATAAATATTATGTTTACAAAATGCAAGATTTTGGCATGATGGTTCTGAGGCTACATGTGCAGCAGTGATCTCCGAGAGTGACTCTGCAGCAGCTTCACTACACTTTGCAGTGCAGCATCTGGTCAGCTAACTATGTGATTATTACACAGTGGCTGATGGCAACATCATTTCATCCATACACAATGCAGAGGCAGTATGCGGTATGCCTGACCCCCCCCCCCCCCTTTTTTTTTTTTTTTTTTTGCGGTGATCTGCTCATGAAGTGTTGTCAATGTACGTTCTACTGATTCTTGGTGTTGATAGTAAAACAGAATCCAAGGGTTTCAGGGTTCCTGAGTATATTATATATTGCTATAATTACAGTACACCACCTACCACCTGCAACATGTAAAGCAGTTTAGCTGAAATATGAGAAAAACTAAAAACATTCGACAAACTGTCAAAAAATGTTAAAGCCCTTCAAACACAAGGAGAGGAATTAATAGATAGTATGAAATCCACTAAAGATGAATTATCTGATAATATGAACCACTAAATAAGAGTTACCTAATAACATTAATTCCCATGGACAAGGATTAGAGGAGGTATCTACAAAAGTAGATAAGATTTCTTATACTGAAGCTACCTTAGTAAAGTTTCCCAAGGAGTTACAGATTGAAATAGAACAGCTACTTGATTTGTTCAGGATGGAAATTCTAGAACAGTTTTAAGAGGTAAATGGTCAGATGAAAAATATAGAGGAAATATCCACCTAGGAATTTGAAGACATAATCAAATCTCATAGACAGCAAAATGAGTATAAGTTTTAGAGCAGAGTAGAGATTTTGGTGAAGTAATTGGTGTCCCAAATACTTTGACTAGTTTGGATGAATGTTTACGGGAGATAGTTGAACAAAAGGTACAAGAGAAAGCTGAATCCACAAGTGCTACAATTAATTCTTTGTTCAATATTGTAGTACACCAAATGGAATTTCTGAAGTTCAAACCACATGTTTCTGAACTTCCAATTGCCTTTTTGAAGCAATCTAAAGAAATGTTACCCAAGGGTTGGGCTGATACCACTAAAATTAACTTTACTGTTAAACAATTACAACGGGAAGCAGTAAATTGGAGTTCCAAATGCAGAAATAAGTTTAAGACTTTGAGTCAATTTGAAGTGGCATTTAAATGAGAATGTGCATGTCCTAATGAGTAGACTAAAGTTTATGTTGTTCCTAAGCCTAATTTTGAAAAATATTCAATCTCAAATGAATATGATGTTGAATATTTGAGCTGTGTAAGCACCCTAAAGTATATGGACACCTGGCTGAAAATGATTTACAAGTTCGTGGCACCCTCCATTGGTAACGCTGGAATTCAATATGGTGTTGACCCACCCTTAGCCTTGATGACAGCTTCCACTCTCACAGGCATACGTCCAATCAGGTGCTGGAAGGTTTCAAGGAGTGCTGCACTGAGGAGAGGTAGCGATGTCGGTCAGTGAGGCCTGGCACGAAGGCAGCGTTCCCAAACACCCCAAAGGTATTCAATAGGATTCATGTCATGACTCTGCGCAGACCAGTCCATTACAGGGATGTTGTTATCATGTAATCACTCCACCATAGGCCGTGCATTATGAACACAAGCTCAATTGTGTTGAAAGATGCAATCACCATCCCCAAATTGCTCTTCAACAGTGGGAAGGAAGAAGGTGCTTAAAACATCAATGTAGGCCTGTGCTGTGATAGTGCCACGCAAAACAACAAGGGATGCAAGCTCCCTCCATGGAAAGCATGACCGCATTATAACACCACCACCTCCAAATTTTACTGTTGGCAATACACGCACTGGCAGATGAGTTCAGCGGGCATTCACTATACCCACAATCTGCCATCGGATTGCCATATCGTGTACTGTGATTCGTTACTCCACACATTGTTTTTCCACTGTTCAATCGTCCAATGTTTATGCTCCTTACAACAAGCGAGGCATTGTTTGGCATTTACTGGCATGATGCGTGGCTTATGAGCAACTGCTCGACCATGAAATCTAAGATTTCTCACCTCCCACTTAACTGTCATAGTAATTGCAGTGGATCCTGATGCAGTTTGAAATTCCTGTGTGATGGTCTGGATAGATACGTGCCTATTACACATTACGACGCTCTTCAACTGTCGGCGGTCTCTGTCTGTCAACAGACGAGCTCGGCCTGTACACTTTCGTGCTGTACATGTCCCTTCATGTCTCCACATCACTATCACTACGGAAACAATGGACCTAGGGATGTTTAAGAGTGTGGAAATCTCGTGTACAGACATATGACACAAATGACACAAATGACACCCAATCACCTGACCACATTTGAAGTCCATGAGTTCCGCAGAGTGCCCCATTCTGCTCTCTCACGATGTCTAATGATTACTGAGGTCGCTGATATGGAGTACCTGGCAGTAGGTGGCAGCGCAATGCACCTAATATGAAAGACATATGTTTTTGGGGGTGTCCGGATACTATTGATCACATAGTGTATGTGGAGGCAGTACTTATAGTGACATTAATGTGTGTCTGTATTTTAAGGTTTATGGCAGTAAGTATGTGTGCCTTATGGATTATCTGAGAGACATTTTACATCATAATTACATAGTATGTAAGCAGTGAAGTCTATGATGCATCAGACATCCTACTTACAGGAAGAAGTGTAATAATAAATAGAGACTTAGGTGGGAAAGATTTATGATGCATTTTCTCTCATGATCCAGGAGGAGTTTATAATAAGATAATCTAGAGGATGTTATGAATCTATGAATGTTGTATGCCTCATGTTACCAGTCAAAAATCTGAAAAAAGTATCTTTATTTATTTTAGTTACACAGTTATATTTAGCTTAATTACTTACTTGAGGCAAAGCTAGTGTTTATTGCTCACTGATTTGTAAATAAAACTGGATTTAATCAAAAAAGTTTACACATTTACATAATATAAAGAATGTTATTATATGTTCATCTGTTTTCATCCGCTGGGGCGAGAAAGTCTAGTGTTAAATATAATCACTGGTTCAGGAGCAGTGCATAAGTTTAAAGTTGAAGAGAATAATCAAAAGCACTAAAATGCTGCTTTGTAAAGAATCTGAAATTCAGTTTAGTGATAGAAATACATTTAGTTATACTTGTTACTTTATTGTACTATTAATTTGATTTTGTTATTACCTACCCGAGGCTCTATAGCCACATTACCTTTTATTTAATGTTTGGCTAAAGCTAAAGAAAATGTTTTACATTATGTTACAAGCCTAGGGAATCATGTGTTTAACTTTTACAAATCAGCTGTCAGAATAAGCGACTTAAACATTAGTGCTGGATCAGTTGCAGTAACACCGTAGTATTACTTAACCTGTAGTACATAAAGGAATAAAAGTTTTATTGGTGAACCACTGTTACTTGTTTAAGTGGCTGCCTACAATACCCATTAAACACAAAGAACAACATAATATAGTGAAGGAGAACTTGCAAGAATAAGCAGAAAGCTGATTAAGGAAATACGTTGCAAAAGCAATTACACTTGCATTCCAGGTTGATAACTTGGTATTAGTCCAGGAATTCCTCCCTAGTTCTAACCTAAAGTGAGGAACAAGTAATTTTTTTCAAAGACACACAGAACCTTTCAAGGTGCTGGATATACCGTATCCAAAGACAGTATTAGCAGACCCAGAGACTGCTCAGAAAAAGGGCTTGTACAACACTGCTGCATTAAAGAAATTCAAATCCCCAGGAGGATTTGCACCCTCTGCAAATTCAGTGGATTGTTAACAGTCTCAGTTAATTGCTTCATTGCTTCATATGTAGTTTTCCACAGAGCAATTTTTTCCTCTTCAACTATCCTACTGTCTATAATTTACATCCCGTTCTTACTATTCTATCTTGCAGCATGAAAATAACAGGAGAAGCCTGTTATCTGGGTGCAAAAAACATACATTACTACGGATTGTAAGCACTGTTTGAGTACAAGAAAGGTAATTTTGTATGTTTTGTACATGGGATTTTCTACCTTTCCTTTCCTCTTATGAGTAAAGTATGTGTTTCGAGTTTCTTTTATAGGGGACTTTGGGTAACATAGGATATTAAATAGGTACTGTAAACTGTTAAGTATGGAGATACTTATGTTTCACAGTGATGAAATACCATGAGAGACCACTGACTTACTGACAGATGATCAAAAGGCTAATTACTACTGATGACTGTCTTATTGTTACCCAATCTCTACTGGCTAGCCATAGGAGTGAAGTCAGAATCATTTTTGGGGTCTTTTTGGGTGAAACCAAGACCAGTCCATACTGTACGGCACGGCACATTGGCCAAACTTCGTTCTCCTGTGTCTCAGTGAAGAACCCATTATGCAGGGTATCTTGAGATGAGGGTTGGGATGGGAAGTTGTCTTTGGGGATCTGTATTCTTCATTTCTTCAGTACTAACACACTTATTCTTAATTTTTTTTTTTTCATTCTTCTCCAGCAGGAGTACTGGTTCTGTCTTCCCCCTGTCAAGATTCACATGTTTCTATTGCTGAAACCCTTCTCTTATCCATGACACATTATGGTAATTACAACTTGTTTACACAGGTAAAGCCAAGAGACAATTCAAGTAACCTAGGGTAACATACATATGACGTACTGGCATAGACAGTATCTTTTTGACACTGTGGTAAGTTACAAGACCACTGGTATTATGATCTTAAGTATATGATAGTAACGTGAAATAAATGGAGGGTTTAGGGGTAATGGAAGGAAGCTAATATCTGTCCTTAAACGAGACTGTGACATATCAGTGAAAAGAAAATAGTGGAACAAGAAAGACCTTGGGCTGTGATAAATTCATATGTTTGTTAATGATTGCAGCAGAGAGCTAATCACTTGTTTAACAAATGAGGAGCAAAACTAGTCTAAATGATTAATGTTATCTCCAATAAAGTTGCTTTAGTACATTAAAGGATACGAAAAATATGATATATATTAACATATATCTTTTTACATGAAGTCAAACAACTGATGTGTATTAGGCAGAGGTGTCTTGTCTTATAATTATGGAGAAGAGTACCTACAACTTAAGGACAAACTTAGAATCATTCTGAATAGAACTTGAGTGATTTACCTTTGAAAAAGATAACATGCATACAGGCTCTGTATTGCACAATTTGAAAGAATGTAAACAGAATTTTGATGCAGTCACTAGTGAGCTAGGGTGTGAATTGGACATTTAAAGAAGCTATGATCCCCCTTGAAAATGTTCTATGCTGAGGGGGCCGAAATGTTGGGTTTAAAAGTGAAATCCATTCGACCAAAACATACCAGCCCTGGAGATTTTCTTAAGTGTGGCATTTCCAGCTATGACAGTTATAAAACGAGTTAGGGAACGTATGTTTGAAACAGTGAGGTAAGGTCGTCAGGATACTGAGAAACTTTGTCACTGGAAGTTACAAGGGTAAGGCTTGTAAGCTGTGGATAAAATTTCAAATTGCTAAGAAGAGGTTGATCCAGTTTTATGCAGACATGGGAAAGAAGAAGGATAGATGAACTCACAGAAGGGATGGTCTAATCCTTGGTCAGATGAAACAATGGAAGGAATGGCCTGTACCATTTCTTTTGTGTAGAGGGGAAGGAGAGGGACATCTGCGTCACAAAGACGATATAGTATAAACACAGTATACATCTGAAGGAAAAGGTGTAAGCACAGTTCTTACAAAGGTAGGAAACTGTATTGCAATCATTTGTAACACAAATTAAGTATTCTCCAAAATAGTTGAAATCAAATAGACTTACCTGGGCAATGATCGGTTCTTTGAATATTTGTCTCTGTACATGTTGGCTTATCACAAATCTGGACTCTAAAATTGTGGGAAGATGTGTAGAGGAAAATGTCTCCTTGTATGGTAATTAAAGACATAAACCTTTCCAATCTCAATTAATTTGAGAACCTTGTAATATTGCAAACAATGATTTACGAACAGTGAGATGCAAATTACCTTTGAGTGAAATACTGAAAGAATGATTGAGCCTGGTCAAATAGGGCAAATCTCTTATGGGTTTTCTCCATGTACGAAAATCTAGCAATGTAATTAGAAAATGGCTGGATGACAATCGTAGTTTAAGAAAGTGAGAGAGGATAGACGTAACCACAATGGAAATGCAATTGCCGTTGAACCTAGTAATCGCAAATCGAAAAGACTGAACAAAGAAATATGCACACACAAATTTCGTATTGTGAAAGAACAAAACTGAATTTGAATTTGATTTTAATAAACTTTAAGTTTAATCACAACGATAAGTTAAAAAAGATGAAAGTTATAAATTGACTGTAATTAGTTAAATAAGTAGTTTTACATGACATATTTCATCTTAGTGCGAGGGGGGGGGGGAGGGGGGGGGATATGTGATGTAACATGATATTCTACCACTTCCTCACACTGAGATGAAAGATGTTCATGTGAAAACATTGCTTAGGTTAGTTAGCATGTAGATAACTTTCCATTGTGCATGCACTGGTTTGATGAACACACACAGCTGGAGTGAGACGTGTGAGCAAAAAACGATACCAAGGTATGATGGCAATTGAACATCTCCACCTGCTGTGAAGGGGTCTCTTACGCTTTGGCGTCATGGCTCGGTGGCATTTTGGAAGGCAGAGAACAGGAGGTGCTGCCTACAATGATAGCGCCCAGAAACAGCTGACAGATGATGGAGAGAAATGTCATTCTCTTCTGTTCTGTTGTAATTTGGCTTGAGATCTGTTCACCCAATGTTGTAACTGTTACAATAGAGAAAGAAAATATAGATGGGTTCTTTAAAAAGTAGTTAAGTCATTTCATAGCTTGAATACTACAAAGCTCTCTTTTGGTCATCAATCCTCCACAGATGGAGAAGAAATCACATGGCTAGAGATCGTGGCACTGCATAGCAGGTCCACTGTATTAAGAGAATTCTGTAAAGGCAGTTGTACAAGAAAATAGTTAAGGTTAAAGTATCATCAATAGTATCCACGTGACCACATTGTTTGGACAGTAATAGGCAACATGTCTTCTGGGCTCAGTACAGCTACAAAACGGCACTGTTACACACCAGAGGGCACAGGAGGAGGTCAAAAAGGAAAGAGATGAGAAGAGGGCCAAGAAAGAGCATAAGATTAAGGAATGGGAGGAAGAAAGAAACAAATGGCTTGAAGGTATGTCCGCACAGTTCAGATTAGTGCTGCAAGCATGTAAAAATGAACTAAAGGAACAAAGTGGGCATGAAACATAGAAGTTGAAAGACAGAAATTCTAGATTACTAGGTGAGAAGGTTTCTCGTTATTGTAACTCAAAAGGTTATGATCTTTCACAAAATAATCAGGAGAAGTATAATGTTTTATCCATGCAAGAAGTGGTTCGAGCCATGTCCTTTGCCTCTCATAGCAAAGCATTAGCAACTGGGGAAAAGAAAGATTCACACGAATTAGCAGATGTATATGAAGAGATGAACTCGCGTTTTAAAGTGTTGGGACATGGTCAGGTATTACTGAGGAGTTGGCAGTGATTATTAATAATGGTCTCTCAGAAATAATCTCTCTACAGAAGCTGGAATTGGAAGATGAATTACACATCTGGGGTGAAAAAACTGTTAAGTATTTATCAAATGTGGAAGGGTTTTACAGAAATATTCCACAGTGAAAGAGCAGGAAGAAGAAAAAAGATGGATGGACATCAAGAATTTTTTGGTAACTAATGTAGAGGCCAGAGGAAAGGGAAACTAAACTAAGTAATCAGTACACTGGCGTAACGCTACTGAGAGTGGCTGACAGCAAAGTCAGCAAAGTGCACAAGTGGGCACCATTGCGACTTGCTCAGTCTTTGGCATATCTACAAGGTAGACGACATACAGAACAGATATCACAGGTGAAGTCAGGGGCAGAGTGGTGACGAACATGGAGGAAGACCAGATTACCACTGGGGCATCATTAATCAATGAAATCAAAAGTGAAGAATCATACCATCCCTAATGGTTTTTGTGACTTCCTCTACGTCAAATGCTGCATCCTCCCAAAGAATCAGTGACTCCATGCACTGGTCTAAATATGCAATGAGTTTGCAATGATTATATCAGCTCACTCCAAACACAGAGGCACTTCATATTCAAAGTGTTAAGTGGAATTGCAGTTATATTGCCAATATCATGGGTGTTCAGGTAGCCTATGGCACCTATGTTTTTGAATCTTCTTGATACGTGGTTTCCAGTAATGAGCCTTTTTTCCTTTCTTTGTGGTACCAAAATGCTTAGATGTCACTAAATGGGTTGACAGCAACAGTATCCATTCTTGAATGGATATGAAGCCTTCACTTTAATGTAATTATTTGATACAATATTTTATTTGTATTTTAATCTGCTGATTTCATATGCATTTTGACTGCAGTAATGTGGTGACATGCAAACACCAAAATTATATGCTCTACTTATTCACTGTTTCTTTACAATGCTTCCATCTTGATAGTTTACTTTACAGTGATGCAAACTGAACCCATTATAGCTAACAATTTGAAAATGTAGTACAACTTCCTTTTGATTCTTTAGTTTGGTGACATTTGTTTAGTTCATTATTATGTTGTATTGATGGATACCAAGTTATTATGTCTGAAGTCATACTTTATATTCTTGTTATCTCAATAAATTATTTCTTGTGTCTTGGGAGAATTATACGCACTCTGTTTTTTATGTTTTTTTATTTTTCGTCTTTTTTGTTGAAATGGTATTTTTGGTGAAGAGCTGCAATGTTATATTCATGCCCTGTTAGTTGGAACTTTTTTTCCTTATTTGCTAATTTTATTTAGTCTACGAGTAATGACTGCATTTTTGAAGCAATTCATAGTAGACAGCAATTACACTGTGTTGATTTGCTGTTTTGTTTGTTACTTTTTCAACCCATGTTCCTTCACATTATGTTAATTTTTCAGCTACCAGTTCAATGTCCTAATTAGGACACTAAAAAAGGGGGGGGGGGGGCAGGACTATGTAACATATAACTTACAGGCTGCACTTGTCGGCTAGTGCTGGTTTCTCTTATAAATGGCCACACTGGCTTCCCAGTTTCTGTTGGGCTGTGGCGGAATTCCCCTAATCTGGCTGAAGTAAGTTAGTCTCAAAGTTAAGTGGTTTCCACAGGATGGCTGGTGTGTCTGAATACCCTTTGGGAAGTAACTACTGACAGTGGTGGCAGGCATCAGAAGTTTTCAGCAGTACTAATTATGTAAAGTTGTGAGCAACTCATGAAGTCGAGGACTCAGCCAGCAGCCCTGGTTGATGCAGGAGTTTTGAGCCCTCATGGAGGTGTATTTTGTAAGTCTGGAGTCAGGATTCAATAACATTGTTATCTATGTGTGTAAAGGATAGAAAGTTTCCAGCATTCTCATGAGCAGGTGTGGGTAATGTCTTAGTATGTTCTCCGTCCCCAAGGTGGTGTTGCTGTCTAACAAATGTACATAGGTGTTTAGGAACAGGCTGCCTAACCATGCATGGAGCAGCTGGCTAGCTGGAGGCATTCTCTAATGAATGAAGCTTATTCCACAAGGAATATTAGAGGATTATAAACAGTGTTTTTCTCCAATACAAATTTGAAGTGAGGAGTTCTTGTATACATATTTCTACTGTTTGACTTTCTAGTCCTGTGTTGATTGCAGAGGAGATGGTAGGAAGCAGCTGGTGACACTGTAGTGACTCAGTTATTAAAATCTTTAGATCTATTATGCTGTGGTCAAATGGATTTCACATTTAAACCCAACGTTTCATCTTCATCTGCAGAGGACATTTTCAACAGAGGTCATAGCTTCTTTGAGTGTCTGATTCACACCCTAGCTCATTACTGACTGCAGCAAAATTCTGTTTACACATGTTTCTGCTCACTGGCATGACATCACAAAGTTTGAGTGCCTGAGCACAAATGGTCGTTGTTGACCACGATTGTCCACTGTTGCTATCACCCCATGGTGGAAGACTGGTACACATCTTTTTCAGCACTTTGGATCTAAATGTAATTCAATTTCATGCACTTCTCCTTCCTATTGGAATTTCTGGAGTGTTTTACAATCTCTACGGCCTCTCTGTATAAATTTTCATGGTATCTCCTAGTGACTGCCAGGGCTAAAGTACCGGCAGCCAGTACTTTAGCCCTGGCAGTCACTAGGAGATACCATGAAAATCTATACAGAAAGGCCGTAGAGATTGTAAAACACTCCAGAAATTCCAATAGGAAGGAGAAGTGCATGAAATTGAATTACATTTGGATCCCAGTGCTGAAAAAGGAAAAAGAAGTGTACCAGTCTTCCACCATGGGGTGATAGCAACAGTTGACAATGGTGGTCGACAAAGGCTGATTGTGCCCAGTTTTCAAACCATGTGGTATCATGCCGGTGTGCAGGAGCATGTGTAAGCAGAATTTTTCTGCAGTCAGTAGTGACCAAGGGTATGAATTGGATGCTCAAAGAAGCTCTGATCCCCTTTGCAAATGTTCTCTGCAGAGGTGAACAAAACATTGTGTTTAAATGTGAAACCCATTCTACCACGGCATAATAGCCTACAAGATTTTATTAATTGTGACATTTCTGGCAGTGAAATATTTGGCTGTGTAGCTACTGACTGCAATGTTTGTTATCCAATCTAGTGGTTGGACTTGGGAACTTTTGAAAAGTAGTCAGATGGCTACAGGGCACTGAGAAATGGGATACGGGAAGTGGCTATTTTAAGCCTGCTGCAAAAGTCACAAGGCTGGTGACCCTTTTTTAGCTTGATAGCTTATGTGTAGCAGGGCATAGAAATTATCCATGTCCACCAGTAAACATACTGGAGGAAGTCTACAGAGCCACAAATTGTGTGATTTCTCTCATGTGCTTCAAGGCACTAAGAGCACGTGGACTCTGGCCACAGGCACTACTGGTTCACAACAGAAGCTCTGAAACAACAGATGAGTTGGAAAGTTTCAACCTGAATAGAGACTGTACCTTCATGAACAAAATGAGCCTGGCTTCTTCCATCTTCCGGCCTAATAGCAACCCACTTATTGTATTACAGCCATTCCTTCTTAGTAGAACAAAATATCTCTCTGCATAATTTGAACCAACAATCTCCTGATACACATAAACTTGTATTATTGTGGACATATCTTCACAAATATAAAGTAGTCCATTGTACTTTCACATTTGTGAGTTAACTGAACCCATTGAAAACCTGTTGGGGCAAGGGAAACAAAGAAATAAAGTTCTGGCTCTTTTTTTTGTTAATATTGTCATTTTCTTAGTAGAGTTGTAAACTGTCACCTCACTTCATGATATAAAATACAAGCTCTATAAACACATTAATAGGCTGCATGAACTGATTAACACAGCACTGTAAGCATCCAATTGGTTGGCTGCCAGTGATCTATATGATAGCATTTTGCAACTGAAGGCTGCAACATACTGTCAATAAATATGAAAAACTATACACAATTTGTGACAAATGTAAGGTTCTGTTGCTATACAGTGTAAACTTATTACAGGCATACATACAATTTATCACAAAAAAAAATGAAAAAGTTCCGTTTGCTGTAGTAAATGCAAGATGCCTTAAATAATTTAAAAGAAAATTCAAGGTTTTTCATTCTCTAGAGAAAGGATAATCATAAAACTGGAACCTCTGTTCAGTAATACGTCACTGAATGGAGCAGATAATTTACATCAGTGCAATGATAATGCAACAAAAATTCAGTAATTTTCCTTAAGTTATTTATTACAATTGTAAGTTTTGCACTACAGTTGCTATAAGCTACGTTGGGGGAGGGGCAGAGGTGGACAGAGGGAGGGAGGGAAGGAGAGAGGGAGGGAAGGAGAGAGGGAGGGATGGGGGAAAGGAAAGGGGGGAGAGAGGGAGGGGGGAGAGGGAAGGAGAGGGAGATGGAGGCAGAATAAATGAATATGCACATACAATGCATTAAAAAACACTGATGCTGACAAATGGTTGTGAAAAGGGTGTGTCATTTTCTTTCACCTGTCAAATTCATTTTAAAGGAATATTGATTTAGTCATAATCTAATAGCTCCAATTAATTGGAAATTTTGCAGTGATTTGGCAATTTTAGTTGTACCTGAATAAGAACAAACATACAACTGATCAAGGTGTTGGCATGGAGAATTTATAAAGGAAGCTACTTTCTGAATCAAGCTAGCAATTAAGCTGGGCATAGTGGTTGAGAGGATATAGAAACAGTTCACAATTATGAGAAAGCAATCTTCAATAAAGAATTTCAACAGGAATAGTTATAAATTACTGCAGAAGGTAGTTATAAGGCAACACACAGCTCGAAAAGGCTGAAAGAGCTGCACACTCCATGTAAGCAAATACGGAAGTAAACTAAAATGTTTTAAACACCAATGTTGGATTACAAATTTTTGGTATACATACAAAAGAAGTAGCTTAAGATAGTGTTGAATAATAGTTAATACTGCATGTCAGTGTAATACATTTCAGTGTAATACATTTCACTCAGGCCCAAGGAGACCATGTAGATCTACAAGGGTCTTCGACCACTGTATTTTATTTCTTTGTCTCATTCTGTATGTCAGTCTGCAGCGCACTTTTGCAAAATCCATCTCTCTATTTTTATTTTTGTCATCAGCATGTCGTGGCCTGGAGGACTAGACTTTTGACTTTTTGGTGTCACTTGCTCTGGAGGAGTTGTTTTCACTTCAGTTGCAAAATATGTTATGTGAAATATGGTATTAGAAAATCCTGGATAGAATATAAGCAATGGAATGAATAAAGACATCCACTTACAATGCAGAAGTGGCACTAGGCTATGAATTAAGACATGAACAAGAGGTTGAAAACTGCAGTCACATAAATAAAAAGCACTTACTTACAATTCTATGAAAATTTAGCAGTTGAAATGCAGCTGAAAGTAACAGTTACGTGTACTAGTGTAGATTATATGACTGTCATCACAGTAAAATGCACTTACAGTGTTGACAGTTTTTATGTGACATGCAACTGTTGCTAACGGTGCGATAAATCACAGGATATCCAGATGACCAATTGTGAATTAGATGTTGGTAGCCAATGAGAAAGCTGCTTTTCATTTGTTTCACTTTGTAAATAAAGTTAGCTGACATTTTCTTTCTCTCGTAGGGAGTTGATTTTTGATGTTATTAGCATGCATTTTATGAATAACCTCGTAAATTGTGACATTTGAAAATTACAGATAAATGTTTCTGAAAACAAACATTATAAATATTAGTGCAGATCATTTGTAGGTGCACTTTAGCACAATTCTAGTGTTGTGAAAGTGCTGCATTTCATAAAAGTACACTTTCAGTGTTGGCATATTTGCAGCATGCTCATGTTCAATAAGCAGCAGTCATATTTACAGCCATGCTAATCAAAAATACTTTGCTGTGTTTTATGAAAATGTCACAATTTTCAAATGTGTGGTTAGGCAGGAACCTAAGAAACAGCTTACGAGTAGCAATAGTTATGTAAAAGTGCACTTATGATGTCATACATCATGCGTCATGAAAAAGCTGGTCACATTCCGAGTGTTCTTTCACAATTGTCAAAAAATGAATCTTCATACATCAAATTAATTTGTTGGCTTTCACAAACCAATATTACCAAAACTTAAATTTTTATGGAGAAAGACAATATCAACTAATTTTACTTACGAAGCAAAATAAATGAAGAACAAGATCCTCATTGGCAATCAATTCTTACTCACGAAAGGTTGTTTTGATTTTGTGAGATTCATTATGCCGTTACAACAGCTGCATGTCATGTAAAAATTGCCAGCACTGTAAGTACACTTTATTGATATTACAAATAGCACTATGAAACCTGGAAAAAACCACCTCTTCTTTCTATATATAAATTGAAGTCGCCTGCTCTCTGTGCTGATCTCAGGAACTACGATATGTTTTTTGATCAGTTTTTAATTAATAGACACACTGATTCACAAGAAAGGTTTGTGTATATAATTTATTTGTTTCAATTACAGTGAAATGAAGTCGTCCACTGCTGTGGAAATGAGGTCATTGACATCTAGTGTTACACCTTCCACAACTTGAGAGAATAGCAAACCTTGACCAAATTCTGTATTGCGCCTAGTGATGTAGCAGTGAAGTGCATGCCTGAAAAGTGAAAGGTTGCAGGACTGAATCCTGGCTGGACCATTGTTTTTTCACACTAACCCAGAATTCACCTCTGAGTAATGTGGAGTTTTACCAGAAATGAAATGTGGTTTGGATTCCACGTTACAATATAGGTCCCCTCTCCCTGGTTGGATAACTTGTCAGAGACATGCAAATCATTTAAATGACATCCAACTGATTATTTTAGAACATTTGCATAGTGAAAAAAAAAGAAAAGCTATTCTAAAATCTGTGGTATTTAATTTTTTATATGCATAATGTAAAGCATTTCTGAAAAACTACTTCAACATAGGATGCACCTTTGCTTCGAATACATAAAGAAAGTTTTTCAGCAGCACAGCACATGACTCAACTTTCAGCTTTCTGCTTTCCTTGAATTAAATATACATGCAACTTGATTCTTTTGTGAGGTAGGGGACAAAGTCTGCAAGAAAGGTCTGTGACAAAGAACTGTGACAATGAGTCTCAACAATGGATCAAGATATACTAAGCTTTGCAAAGGCAGTGTTGTTACAGGATGCATACCTACATCAAGTGTTTGTTTTTCTTTTTTTTCTTTCTTTTTCATGTTTTTTTTCTTTACGGTATTCACACTTGATCCACTCAACCAACCTCCAATACATAATATGCTGCAAATTAAAGTATATATTGTGGTGTAACATGTTGTCCCACCCCTTTCTCCCGATCAGGGGAAAGATTCTCATGTAAAAATGTTGTTTAGGTAATTAGCCTGTGGAGAATTTTCCACTGTGTGCACTGGTTTGCTAAGTGTACAGAGATTGAGCAACACTGATTGAGTGTCTCCATCTGCTGTATTTTGGCATTGAGGCTTGGTCGTTGCTTTGAACGACAGAAAAGAAGAGGTGCTGCCTACAATGACAATGATCAGAAACAGCTGAAAGAAGCTGAAGACAAATGTCACTACATTCTCTTCTGCTCTGTTCTGAGATTCACTCTGGATATGTTTTTCTGATTAAAATGAGATAGTGTAATTCTTACATAGAACAACCACATACAGAAGAGTTCTTTAAAAAGTTTTCATATCATTTAGTAGCATAAATACCACAAACCTCTCTTCCAATCCTCGACCTTCTGCAAACAAAAACAGAAGTCACTTGGCAGGAGTTTGTGGTACTGCATAGCAGGTCACAGCACCAAGAAAATTCAAGAACCATGATGGTGTAAGAAGATAATCAATGTAAAAGTTATCAACAAGAGTACTAGGGTGACAAGATCGATGGTAAAGTAGTTGGTTCAGTTCCTTTAAGTGGAGCCTTTTTAACCCTTTTGCTACCACAGATGTACTCTTTGCATTCTGTGCTGAGGCGGCTTTTATTATGGCTGCACTGCTTACAAAATCCTGGTGCCTGTGCTGAAAGATGGCATTCTGGCAGATATGAAATAGTTATCATTAAATTTTTCAAAAACTATAAGTTGAAAAAAATTTATTTTTGCACGTCTTACAGTCTGATGCCTTCAAAACGGAAAATCCTGGATGGAATGTAACAATATTAGAGACTCAGCATTTCTGCTATATAATAGTCTGATATATTCACTTGATAAAGAACTGATTTTCTTTTTGTTATCTGTCATACTTACTGTGTTGCACCAAATTAAGTAAAACATTGCATGGAATTTTAAAGAGTTCACAGAGGTAGCAATGCATTGCGTTAACTTTGCGTATGGTTGATTTTCGCTTATATATCGCACTGAATAAAATGTAGGTAAGAAGTCAACATTTTATTTAGAATTGACAACAGATGGACATCTCATTTCATTGTTGAGCTAGAGTGTTTTATATCTGAAAGACAGTTGTGCGGGATTTGCCTGTTCACATCCTTGTGATTATGACTCACATCTCATAAATGGTTCAAGATATCTACATGAGGTTATTTGCAAAGGATAGTGTGCAGTGAGGGGCATACATTATATGATAAATACTCCACACTTTTCTATTCACCAAGATATGGAAGTAACCCACCCACAGCAGTGAGAGGTCAGCAGCACAGGATGCATTCAGACACCCATAGCATTGTAGGAAAACCAAAGCAATGAATGTATACAAATCCGCAACACTTGGGGAATGGCGTAGCAAGATGAGAATGTGCGTGCGTGATTCACATAGTATATTTACACTGGCAGTGAAACGATTAATTACATAATGATGTGCTCCCATAATTGCCATGAAATGTCACTCCAGATGCCATTTAAATACACAGGTAGGGCAAATAACATTCATGCCCCTTGAGAACATCCTTGGTATGTACTGCTTAAAATGATTTAAGTTACGTAAAATTGATGATGTTTAGTTACCTAATGTTGATCTCTGAATATTGTGCATAGCTCTACGTAGCATCCCGCAAACAAAATAACTGCCATGCCAGACAAGTCATCTGGCCATAGATACTTTGTGCTACTAATGCAAAACTGGGGTGGGTTGATAGTTACCTATAAAATGTCCCAGTTTTGTGGTAAATCTTGTCTGCAAATATGAAGCTCCACCAAGACCATGTTCCAGGGCACCTTTCAGTGGGAACTCATTAACATTGTCACCGTTTAGTCTTGATGCTTTTTGAATGATGTCATCTGGTGGTAGAGGCCCGCTGTATGAAGGAAATAATGTAATCACTGCTTGGAACAACATCAGTAACTGCAGATGGTCTAACAGATTATAATCTGAAAAACAGTAGACATGCACGTCTCAGTCATTATAATAGATATTTATATACTGTTACTGTGTAGTTGGTAGATTTAAGTAAGTGAACATACAGTGAATATATATAATTATACCTCTAGCAAGGAATTTTCTCAGGAATTGTTCCTCAAAAATACGCTGCAACAGTGGAGGGTGGAAACATCCCAGTGAAGCCACTTCAAGTGTGAATTTTATCCATGGAAGTTCAATTTTATCCTGAACATTGAAAATGATTTTATAATGACTATGTAGCAGGAAATTTGAATGTTGCACAGTGGACAAAATAAGATCATAGTCTGATTAAAACAAATTTAATTTTTATCTGGCACATTATAAAGGGATCTTTTGATGTCATTAGACCTACCTCTTCCATAATCTTATTTTTTAGAATGCTCTTCTCAATGACATTCCAATATTTGGTTCCGTAATTGGCACTTGACATTCCACTGGTAAGTGCAAAAATTGTGTTTGGCTCAGCTGACTCAAGAACATTTGGATCATTTGCAACTATGTTTGCAATATAATCCAAAAGCTTGATGCTAGAGTGACCCTACAGGAAGAAATGAGTTTGTATGAACTACTTTCCTACGAACAGTCACAACACATGTACTGCACAATGCAACAGGTATAAGGGGCAGTTAAATGAAAATGAGACAGACAATGAAGTAAGTAAACTTTATTATTTTAAATATGGTCACCATAAATTTTAATACGTTTATCCCACTGTGAGAAAAGAAAGTCAATTGCCTTCATGGAAAAATGTTTTGGGCTGCCTATGGAACAATGACTGTACCCAGACTTGCATCTCTTCATCCAAAGAGAAATGACAGCCACAAATGTTTTCCTTCAGAACTCCAAAACTAAAGAAATCACAAGGGAGAAGATGAGGACTGTATGTAGGATGCGTAAAGGCTTCCAAATGAAACTTCTGAAGAGTAGTCAAAACAACAGGCACGCCAGCTCCAGGAAAGTCATGACGACTTTCTCATTGACTTTCAGGAATATAGCACCAAAATTAATGCGCAACAGTATGTGACCACTTCACAAAACATGAAGCGTGCCATCAAGTCAAAACACACAGGAATGTTGATGGAGAGCATTATTCTGTTGCAGGATAATGTCCCCCCACAAGTTGCCGAGGTTATTTTGACTATGTTGCAGAAGTTTCACTGGGAGGCCCTTACACATCCTCCATACAGTCCTGATCTCTCTTCATGTGATTTTCATATTTTTGGAGCCCTGAAGAAGGACATTTGTAGCCGTCCATTTGCTTTGGACGAAGTCATACACACCTAGGTACAGTCGTGTTTCCATAGGCAACTGGGATTGACTGTCTTTGTCTCACAGTGGAATGAATGTATTAACAATTATGAAGCTACTTCAGAAATAATAAACAGTTTACTTGTCGTTTTTCCATCTGCCTTGTTTTTATGTGATTGACCCTTATATTCTTCACTAGTATCAGGTTTTTCCAAACAGTAAGATAAGATTTAATGACTACACAAATTTTCAAAAATGATCTCGAGGACAGAACTCATAATAATAATAATAATAAATAACATTAGTAATGAGAAATTCTGTGCTAAGTGACAATGAATAGTACAGATTTGGATAAAAGAAATTTAAGGGAACAATGAGCACATCCTACATTCTATGTAAAAATGGTCATCATTACAATAAAGCAAATGATGGCTCTCTAGCCTCCAGAATATGTGCCATCTTCAGGAAAATTCTCAAGACACAGAAGAATTGCAAGGATAATAGAGGTAAGATTAGTAAAATATAAGCATTTAGATTTTTGTAGCCCTTACATATTGTAAGGTAGAGATTGTGGCATGTGAACCAGAGCTGTCACTTATTTTGTTGGTTGACTATTTGTGGGAATAATCCATAATCACAAGCCATGTACATATACTATTGTGTAATTGTGTTGTCACATTGCAACTGGAGCAAGGATTTGGATTATTCTGCATTATATTATTTGACCCACTTGACAGATAAAATAGAACTAGAATCTCCACCATAATGTATTACATACTGACGAGCTAAAACATTGTGACAACCTGCTTAACAACTTGTTGTTCCATCTCTGGAATGCAATACAGCAGCAATTCTGTGTTGCATGGATATGCCAAGTCCTTGGTAGGTTTCTGGGTGTATAGGGCACCAGATGCCCATGCCGGTCACACAGTTCCTGTAAAATATAAACTGGTGGTTTGTGAGTGTGGAGCTGGTGCCCAATGGCATCTTAGATATCTTCTATCAGGTTCAGATAAGGCGAAACCAGTGGCCATGACATCAATATTAGTTCACCATCATGCTCTTCAAACCATTGTAGCACAATTCTAGCCTTGTGGCATGGGCAGTTATCCAGCTAGAAGATGCCATTGCTACTGGGAAAGGCATCAACCATGAAGGGATGCAGATGGTCTGCAACAGTGTTCACATAGTTAACAGTTGTCATGGTGCCTTTGATTACTATCACAGGTCCATGGACTCTGCTGTGTCCACTGTCACATACAGTACACTACTATGTACATAGAGGGCACCATACAGTAGGACCAGTCTCCACTGTTGTGCCATATAGTTATGATTGGTCACCGCAGAGGGTGTACCCAGCCAGGACCACAGTATGCTTCTCCATAAATCACATAGAAAGCCTCATACATCAGCCATTGTTATGCTCCGACACCATACAGGGTGCTGATAACAAGCACTAAATCCTGCTTTTGCCTGATGCCAGACAAATACTTTACAAATGAACAGTCATCCACAAATGAACAGTCATCCATGAACTGCAGATTTAAGCAGATGCACAGCTTCACTTGGTCAGCTTCATCAGTAGCCAGTGGTTATTGCAACATCATATGATGTTGCATTATATGCCAAGTGTCACAGTGTATGTTATTAACAGTCAAGAGACAGCAGAACCAGATAGGTACTACTTGTAGATTAGTGAGTCATCATTCACTGTGTTAGGATTATACACGTATTAGCGAACATGGCAATGGTTGCTAAATATGTATAGGAATTGGTTATACATCATAAACTCCAAACTCCCTCTTTCTGTGCATCTCCTCCCCCCCCCCCCCCCCCCCCCCTCTCTCTCTCTCTCTCTCTTTGTATCACCTCCTCCACCCCGTCTTTGTCCATCTCCTCTTCCCTCACCTTTCTGTCCATCTCCTCTTCCCTCACCTTTCTGTCCATCACCTCGTTCCCCTCTTTATGTCCATTCCGCCCCCTGCCTCTGTCCATCTTTTTTCCTCTCATCTCTCTGACCATGAGCCTCTTTTATTGTTCTTGCAAATGAAATCTTGTCTGGAAACTGAATTCACTTAAAATGAATAGGTAAATCGGTTAGGATGATTGGTAAATGGGATATGAGAGAGAATTTCCCAGTTGCTGGAATGTGAGGGTAGTAGCTTCATTGAAAGTATTTTGCATAGCTTTAATTTGCAAATGGGTAGGACTACAAATTTCTGGGCAATGCAGATTCTCTACCAATGTTCTCATCTTAAGCAGGTAAACCATAAATACAACTTTTCTGTTTTCTCTAAAACTGACAGCAAGGATAGAAACAGAACAGCACATTATTGTGCATACAATTTTTGTTTAAAATTATGTGTAAGGATGAAACAATTTGTCTAATGGCATATAAGACCTGGTATTGTAATTAAAACTGACTGCAACAAAAGGAAACAGAACTGCACATTTTCACAGCACAGCATTTTCTTTCTCAGTCAATTTTAACAGAAGACCTCCACATTGCCATTTTAAAAAAAAATTAGCCTATGTCTCTCTGAATGAATATTACAGTATCACATAAAAATCTGAACTAAATTGGTAAAGAACTTTTCAAGATTTTTGCTAACAATGTTTCATTCTTTATGTATTGTATATAGATTTATATATCATATATATGTTAAAAAATTTGAAGTAACTGGTCAAAACTTCAAGATTTTTGCTAACAATGTTCCCTTTATTATATTTGCATATTATATATGTGAGGTCTGTTAGAAAAGTATCCTACCTCTTTTTTTTTTTTTTTTTTTTTTTTTTTGCGAACAGCTGATGAATTAGAATCTAACATGCTGCATGACCTGACCTTGAACCTTCGTGCATATGTGTAAATTTTTTTCCGCCTGTCAACAGCATCAGTTGTTGGCAAGCAGCATTTGAATGAGGTAGTGGGTAGTGCTCGTGTTGTTGTTTCATTGCAAGGGAAATGACAGAACAACTGGAGCAGCACTACATCATCACATTTTGCAGAAACTTGGCAACTGTCAGGAGGAAACCGTTAGGAAGATTGAGATGGCTTTCGGTAATGATGCTATGGCCATCACTCAGATTAAGGCAGCTGCACACCAGGGAGAGTGAGCCATGCTCCAGTTGGCTATCAACATGCCAAAATAACCAAGTCATTGCCGAAGTGAACGCTGTGATGTGGGACCATTGTGTGCCTACCAGAGAAATTGCGGAAGAAGTGTAGGTGTTACCGGAAAGCAATCCCAGTTGCCACAGTGGAAGTGTTCCTTGTCACCAAGATCAAAGAAGGCCTGCCATGTGAGCAGCAATGTTAAAATGATGCTGACTGCTTTCTTTGAGTCCTGCAGTGTGGTACACCATGAGTATGCACCACTGAGTTAAACAATCACCAAAGAGTTCTACAGAGACGTCCTCCACTGACTATGTGATGCTGCGTAGGGCACGAGACTGGTCTTGCGTTCAACAGGAAATGGGCGCCTCCATCACAACAATACTCCAGTACATGCCTCGCACTTGATTCAGACTTTTTTGGTAAAAAAAAACGGTTTCCTGGGCTTCAACAGGCTCCTTACTCTCCTGATATGGCCCTCTTCAGCTTCTGGCTGTATCCAAAACTCAACAGACCATTGAAAGGAGTGCCATTTCAACAAGACAGGACATTATGTCAGCAATGACAGCCGAGCTAAACTCCCTTCAGAAAGCGGCTTTTTCGGCAGGCTTCCAACAATGGTGGCACCGCTGGGAGAAGTGTGTGTAGTCCCCAGGAAACTACTTTGATGGTGATGAGGTGTCCAACACTCCAGGTAAGCCAATTCCTCTCTCCCCCCCCCCCCCCCCCCCCCAGCCAAAGGTCAGATACTTTTCTAATAGACCCCTTATTTCAAAATATATAATCTATGTCTGCTGAAACATTTGTTAGAGTAGCATTTAAAAATTTGAAGTAAATTGCTCAAGTACTTTTCACGATTTTTGGCAACAATGTTAAACAATTACTTGTCTTTATATACTAGAATAGAAGCATAGGTTTAGAACTTTAAACTCAGTGCCACATCTACACAGCAGCACCAAACTAAAGCTGAATATTTGTATTAAGTTTTAAAAAAATGAAATGACAGTTAATTGTTATTCATTGTATTGTCAACATTATTTTGCTGTAGACTAATTTGCCCCATGAAAAGCCATTTGCTACATGTGAGCATGCCACCTTGATACATCAATTACTTTCTGTGGAAGGGATTATCTCCCTGCTACCTTTACATTAGGCACTGATGAAGATTAATGGGAATAAATTGGTGACGAGAATTAATGTCAGTACGTACACGGGCTAAGGAGACTTACCTGGAACAAAACATTTGCAGCGCAACATCAACTGCTGACAAAAACAAAAGCCAATATAACTGGCGAGTGCAAGTGAACATTTTTGTAGCAACACATTAGTTCGATGCATGGCATGCATATATTTTGGCTATGCTACAATTTTTTTTTCATATTATGGCTGCCATCCCTGTTTCCTTTTCAGGAAGACTACTGAGAATTTGTATTCTGTTCATACTTTCATTCTTCATACATCAAACTGAATTGCACCAACCGATGATAGTATTGCAGCAGCTATTCACCAGTCAGAATTACTTGAGGCATGTCTGGCCAAACCAGAAGCACAGAGCAACATGGCCATGAAAATTTTAAGATGCTAACACAACCTTGTTGCCTTTTGATCATAAAATAGAAGCCTGGATCAACATTTCATCATGAACAAACTATTGGTGATGTTGAGTACAAACCTTTTCTTCTTGCTAATGCTGGCACCAAATACTAGCATTCTTAATTTGACAAATCTGTCATTGCAAGACTGTCTAATTTTCATCTGGGCACAATAACAGATGCTAGTATCAGCTGACAGCTTCATTACAAAGATGCTAGTGTGTTTACAATGCGTCTAACACAACCCACAAGGCCAAGTCCCAAGTGCAATTGTCTATGACATAACAGGGCATGAAAACAACATAGAACCAGCAGATCATAAACAAATTGACTAGAGAAAAGTTATCTTCATGTGAACACTTTGGCATTAACCACAAAAGCGAAAACTGTTTCTTCTGAAACACGAAATGCACGTGTGGCAAAAAGACATGTCACAAATCTGAAGTACACAACATGAAGCAAATCAGGCAAAAAATAAAGTGAATGCTACCTTTTCAGTAAATAGCAAGGTTTCATCTGTGAAACTCAGATTAAATAAAGTCTCTATGAAATCTTAAACTGGATCTTCAGTTTCTTTAATTAATTAGCAAGCATACAAGCAATTAGGATCACCAAATTAAATTAATTTCAGAGTTTACCATTTAGCTACAGTGGGCAACAAAACACCAATCAAAGGCCAATTCATAATGGATGTTACATACAAGCAGTTTACTAAACAGGCCAGATGTATAGTAGTAAATTCAGACAAAGCAACAAATTTACTGGGCGTTGATTTATTCAATACCCTAGGCTTCACAATTCATGAAGGAGCAATTCCAGTCCATACTGGTGTTCCTAAGAGCAGCAAAAAGCTATTGCAAAAATGTGATACACTTTCTGATGTAACAAGCAGCATTAAAGACTACATGGTCTACATCATATTGAAGCCGAATACTGCATCACAATTATGTAACGCACGCTATTCCAATTGCATTAAAGGATAAAGTGAAACAGGAACTAGATTGCCTAGAACAGAATGGCATTGTTGAATCCACTAACAATCGCCAATGGACGATGCTAATTGTTGTACTATCAAAACGGAATGGCAGAATGAGGATGTGCGCTCACTTCAAAGCAACAGTTGATGCACAAGGCATAATACACTAATGGCCATTAAAATAGCTACACCAAGAAGAAATGCAGATGATAAACGGGTATTGATTGGACAAATATATTATACTAGAACTGACATGTGATTACATTTTCATGCAATTTGGGTGCATAGATCCTGAGAAATCAGCAACCAGAACAATCACTTCTGGCCGTAATAACGGCCTTGATACGCCTGGGCATTGAGTCAGACAGAGCCTGGATGGCGCGTACAGGTACAGCTGCCCATGCAGCCTCAACACGATACCACAGTTCATCAAGAGTAGTGACTGGTGTATTGTGACGAGCCAGTTGCTCGGCCACCATTGACCACACGTTTTCAATTGTTGAGAGATCTGGAGAATGTGCTGGCCAGGGCAGCAGCTGAACATTTTCTGTATCCAGAAAGGCCCATACAGGATCTGCAACATGCGGTCGTGCATTATCCTGCTGAAATGTAGGGTTTCACAGGGATCGAATGAAGGGTAGAGCCACGGGTCGTAACACATCTGAAATGTAATGTCCACTGATCAAAGTGCCGTCAATGCAAACAAGAGGTGACTGAGACGTGTAACCAATGGCACCCCATACCATCACGCCGGGTGATAGACCAGTATGGCGATGAGGAATACATGCTTCCATTGTGCATTCACCGCAATGTCGCCAAACATGGATGTGACCATCATGATGCTGTAAACAGAACCTGGATTCATCTGAAAAAATGACATTTTGCCATTCGTGCACCCAGGTTCATTGTTGAGTACACCATCACAGGCACTCCTGTCTGTGATGCAGTGTCAAGGGTAACTGCAGCCATGGTCTCCGAGCTGACAGTCCATGCTGCTGCAAACGTCGTCGAACTGTTTGTGCAGATGGTTGTTGTCTTGCAAACGTCCCCATCTGCTGACTCAGGGATTGAGACGTGGCTGCATGATCCATTACAGCCATGCGGATAAGATGCCTGTCATCTCGACTGCTAGTGATACGAGACAGTTGGGATCCAGCACGGCGATCCGTATTACCCTCCTGGATCCACTGATTCCATATTCTGCTAATAGTAATTGTATCTCGACCAACACGAGCAGCAATGTCGCTATATGACACAGCGCAATCGTGACAGGCTACAATCCGACCTTTATCAAAGTCGGTAATGTGATGGTACGCATTTCTCCTCCTTCTCGGTTGGAAACTTTCCTCATGTCAGCACATTGTAGGTGTTGCCACCGGCGCTAACCTTGTGTGAATGCTCTGAAAAGCTGATTTGCATATCACAGCACCTTCTTCCTGTCGGTTAAATTTCGCGTCTGTAGCACGTCATCTTCATGGTATAGCAATTTTAATGGCCAGTAGTGTAGTTTCCTATCCAATTCAAAAACTAGAAGTGCTGTAATAACGAATTTAGTGTAGGCACCACTTCATAGTTCACACATGATGTCCTCGATGCGTCCACTAGGGGCCACCCAGCCTGCTAATACGACGGCAGTTGCATGCACAGCCTGCTGGCTGTTAGAGCTAATGATTATATAGGCCAGAGTAAAAGGTTCCGCTGGCCACTTGTTTGCTGCTAATTGTGTTGTACCTTGCCTTCCATGTATGGATGTACCGTTCGAGCAATAAATTAAAGTGTTCTCGGGTTACAAAAATTTTTTTGGCAGTGAGTATGATATTCGACTCCACATGTTCCACTTCAGTCATTGGTCCTTTAGGTTTAATTTCCAGAGAGGCAGTGCTCTTCTTGAGCAACAGCAGGCACTGACTTTGCTATTTCCAGTTTGAAAACTACATTGGCACAACCTGCAGACCCACCAACAACATATCTGCCATTGTTCCCTGCATATGATGATGCAGTGGAAGACTAGAACATCTATGAAAAATGCCTGCAGCAACATTCCCAGACATTTGGGGTAACAGACAAACACTTGTGCAAGGCCCTTTTTTGGTCATGGATTTCACCATGCGTGTATCAGTTGTTGCGTTACCTGGACCCCTTGCAGAACCTTGAAGTCTTTCTTTTGGACAGATGTGTGACTTCCTTCTTACCTATCACTGTAAATGAACTCGAATTATCACTGCTCATGTGGAGTTTTACCACTGCCGAAAGCAGCCACACAGGGCATGGGCAGAAGAACTACGTGGACCTAGCCACATCATAATTTTGACAAATATTCATAAGGAACCCTATGCAGATCAAATGATTCATGATGCAATCATAGTTTTGCTTCTGATAGGGAAGACCAAAAGTGAGCTCTACACTGTGAAAATCCTATCCTTAATCAAGTACTGAAAATTTGAAGTTTCGCAGGCTGCAGGAAGTCATATAGAATCCTGGTCAGAAGTCTCAGAAATAAGTTTCTCTCTCCCCTTCCAGACTTCAGTCAGTTCACACAGGAACATGAATGCTATTGCAGCAGTAGAGCAGATGTCTCCACATTGTATAGATAATTGCCGTTCACGACACCAGTCCGCATCACAACAGCAACAGCCTTGTGCTCCACTGTCTTCATGCCTACACTGTCTTCATGCCTACACTGTTTCATTCAACATGAATGGACCGTGTATCCCAAGCACTGGGTAACGTGTAATAGGTGCCATAAGAAAGGATAAACTGCTTCTGTATGTAACTCCTTTCCGAATCTGAGTGAGGATGAAGTGAACATGGATGTGAACAATGTGTCAGCAGTGATGGTGCCTCAAAGCAGGTTATATACTGAAGTGCATGTGTTTGCAAACTATTGAGAATGCAGGTGGACATGGGTGCAGCAGCAGCGTTGGTGAATTCTCAGACTATACGATTTGGATTCTTCCCCTCTGACTCCAGTGTCACGGCAGCTGATGAGTAGTAACAAACAACAGATTCCCCTACTTGGACAGTTTTCTGCATCTATGACTTACAAGGCCAACACCTCCACAACTGCCGCCTTCATCACAGCCGCTGCTTTCTATTCCGCCACAGCCTCCTCCCTTGGGGCTGGACACATTTGTTTGCAAAAGAAGAGAAATGCTGCAACTACCAATTTAGTGTGTGTGCTGCTTCATAGTTCATGCAAGAAGTTTTTGCTTGATATGGCCATTAGAGGCCATCCGGCCTGCTAAAACAGCAGCAGTTGGGTGTGCAGCTTGCCAGTTGTGCCCCTGTTGGGACTAATGGTTATATAGGTCAGCACACAAGGCTCTGCCGGTCACTTGTGTGTTGTTAATTGCATTATATCTTGCCTTCCATGTGTGTATACTGTTCGAGCAAGATATTACAGTAGTCTTGGGTTACAACAAGAATAACTAATGTCTAAATTAAATGGCCGTATAAATATTGTGAAACTTGATTTGAGGGAGGCCTATTTACAAATACCTCAGGCTAAAGAAACATGTCACACACGGATCCCAAATGGCATTTTGGCTTATGGATGATTGGGCACTCCAGAAGTGGACAAGCAACAGTATGGTATGCAGGTGAAATTGGAGCTGCGAGGAACTTACATGCCTGCTGCACCATGAGGGTCTGCCACCAGATGATGAGCACCCATGGCCAGCCAAATCCCCTATGTTGGACAGCATCAATGATCTTCAAAAAAGAAGGCCTCACTGATCCATACCCATAGTCCAGCCATGAACACACAAAAGCCCTATAAAACTGGAGCAAACGTGTCCCGTCTGCTCCCCAAGGTTTGTGGCTAAGATAATTTAAGATATTCAGTGCCATCAGGGTTCAGGCTTTCAGCTACCTCAGGTATGGCAACAACAATTTGGAGTGAAAAATGAGGCCCAGAAACATCACTGTGTCTCAAAAATGTAGGATGATGTCCCTTATATGCAAGTCAGGTAAATTAAAAATATGATGAGAACAATTAAAATGAACACACACACACACACACACACACACACACACACACACACACGGCAGAAAACTGAAAACCTGTCTTTATGGTCCACTTCTCTAACCTCTGCACTGTAAGGAGCAACTGACAGCTAGCAGTTGCAACACTGGAAGAGGAACAGGAAACAGTATAATCGTCTACAGATAAGAAGCACTGTACAGGATTCCTTACTGTTGACATGATACTATTTATGGCTCTGGCAAAGAGGGTAACACTTAAAACACTGTCCTGAGGGACACCATTCTCCTGCTCAGAATGATCTGACAGCAAGTCACTAACTCGGGTCCTGTGGAAGTGGCAGTAGTTTTTGCAAAATGCTTTACCAGTGTCTGAGTGATACCTCCAGGTATTGTTTGGAGACACCTCTGTTTCAGTACTGCTTCTGTTGGTAAGCAACTATGTTTACCGAATATCCTCTGTGTGGTTTCTCATACTTTTGTAGAACAAGTGGAATCATTTATAGAGTTCAGGAATGCTTGCCATGACCTTTTCTTGCTCCCCTTAATTGTGTATCGAGCCTTGGTGTGACTCTCAAGGCTATGAGGTCTGTTGTAGGGCGACATCTAAATCATTAAAGAGCTGCATGCCTGTCCCAGATTACTGAAAGGGCACTCACCTTTCCACGAACGTTCAGGCTGCCTCCTAAGATAAACTGAGGACCTTGGGCAGCGGCATTACAGATCACTCATGTGATGGGGTCTACCTGTTCCTGGATGCTATCGGAATGTTCAAACACATCCAGCTGGCTGCACAGTGTCCAGTTATCCCTGCTGACTTTCCATTCTCATGCCTTCTGTTGGAGCAATTCTCCATCCACTTAGTGAATGTGGATTGGGAAGTGGTCACTGGAACAAAGGTCGTCAATGACCTCTCAGTAAACAGAGTCAGCGAAGGCTGGAGACCAGAGAGATAGGTCGATGGTCACAAATGACTCAGTAGCAGCACAGAAATGTGGGGGAGTACCAGTGTTTATGATGCACAGCTCATGAGACCTCATGAGTCTCTCCAAAACCCAACTCCACGGGCAAGTAGAGGTCAAGCCCTACAAGAAATGATGTGCATTGAAGTCTCCCAGGAGAAGAAATGGTTGGGGGAGTTGTTCACACTAGCAGCGGTACATGCAGCAAGCGAACTGTAACCCTCCAACATGCAGGAATTTCAAATGCAACTGCTTGCAGGTCAACAGTCGAGGGAGAGCATAATTGACAAACACAGCAATCCCTCTCTTGGTCCTTTCTCCAGCAAGTCATCCTTGCGATAGAATGTATAGCCCCATAGCAGACGGTTTAAAATGTGTTTCCTGCAAAGACACACACAGGGGGTGTTCTTGTGCCAGAAGCTTCAGTTCCTCCATGTGTGTCCTGAACCCATTAATGTTCCATTGGAGGATAGGAGCTAACTATCATGGGGGTGCACTTTCATCCTGACTTTCTGCCATGGAAGGCAACCCACAATGAGTGGAGGCTCAGTCTCGGGGCGAGACGATTGCCCTAGTCTGACAAGTTCCATCGCCTCCAAAGAAGAATCAAGAGAGGTTAATATTGACATCGTTGGGCTGTCTATTGCCCACTTACATCTGTGGTGGACGTTTTGCCTTTGTTTTTCCCCACTGTGTAGACTTTTCTGCCACAGCAGCATTGGATGAAATACCAGATGGAGCCTTTGGAAGGGCAGGGCGCTCCCTAATGTTGGCAACCATGGCTTTTTCTGAAGCTCTGGGGGGAGGGACAGACTTTGAAATGATTGCAGCACAAGTCCATGAACGAACCCAGGTAACAGTGCTGACACTAGCAACCTCCATTTGTGTAGCAGCACTGGCTATTTGCACTGGCTGTTTAACAACTGAAGAGAAGGTAGTAGCAAATGTTGGGGGAGCAGCATGGCTTTATATATGTTTTTGGCTTCATTATAAGGGATGTGCTCCATAATTTTAAGCTCTTGTATCTTTTGTTCTTCTAGATACATGTTGCAGTCCCGACTCCAAAGAGGGTGAGCTCCCGAGCAATCCACACACTTAAATGGAGACAAACATGGGACACCTTCCTGGGTGGCCTTACTGCACTTACCACAAGTAACTTCCCTGTGACACCCAAGAGTAATATTCCCAAAGTGCTGGCATTTGGAACGCCATATTAGGATGGGTACATAAGGCCACACACTTATGCAAAGGAAACATGCCTTAGCACACTCAGGAAGGTATTAAATGTCACGATAAAGGAGTGGGAATTCACAAGATCCCCAACTACCCTCTTCATGATATTTAACACCTCAACAATTCCTTCTGGAGGCCACTCATCTTTCAGTTCCTCCTTGGGAATGTTCATCAGACCCCTGCACATCACAACACCTTTGTTGTAATTCAAGGTGGTGTGCAGTTCAGTTTCGATGGCATATTCCCCAAGGCATTGCACATTCAGTATGTTCTTAACTTGTTGGGACCTTGCGGTTTCCACCAACAGTGTCCTGTTACGCAATCACTCAACAGGTTTTAAACTTCCAGCAATGTCTTCTAACCCTTTTTGAATATAGAAAGGTAAAACTTCCTTGAAGCTGGCTTCTTTCTTTTTCTCGGTTACAATTACATTCTGACTGCTAGCATGTGTTCAACTACTAGACCCAAAACTCTTAGATTTCACCCCTCAGGAGGATTGGCTACACGAGCCCTCTTATTACTTTGGGTGTTGGTACCTACCAGCGGCCCACTCTTTCTGCTGGAAGGAGGAAAAGAAAATTTAGAAGGATCCATTTCATTTCCACGAGCAGCTAGGGAAATAAGGGTCCACTCAGGCACAGCCCCGCCTGCCTGGTAAGCCTTACGCAAACGAGGTGTGGCAAGTTTCCCAGAGCTTGGCCACTAACAACTCTTCCACCTCAACAGTCATACATCTCACCACTGCGCAGCACACTTTGAGAGTGAGGGGTGTTTTACAGAGGTTTATGCCATCCTCGCGATACGGGCAGTCAAGCCAAGATCCCAGTTCCCTGAGACTCTCAACATTCCACAGCCACGCCACGTGATGGTTGCGGAAGCAGGCCCAGAGCTTACGGTGACAGAGGACTGGAAGCGCTTACCAGCCACCAGCTCAGGACCCCCAGTGTCGCCAAGTCCGTACTTAGCAAACAAATGCTGAGCACCTGAGGGCATACGAGGCCTGTCTAAAAAGTATCCGACCTTTGTTTTTCCTGCGCTAAAGAGAGATGATAGCATGGCGCCCCTGTACACAGTAAAGGAAGAGACCTTTATGTGCATGTGTGAATTTTGTCCCTGCTTTCCAGCACGTCAGTCGCTGCCTGTCGGTCGCTGAGTGAGGTGCTACACAATGTGTTTGTCGGATTACCGATTCTCTCAAGATGACTGAACGTTTTGAGCAAAGAAACTGCATCAAATTTTGTTAAAAGCTTGGTGATTCTAAAAGTGAAACAATTCGTATGATTCAGCAGGTGTTTGGAGAAGATGCAGTGGGTGTAACACAAATTAAGGAGTGGTTCAACCGATTCAAAAATGGCCGCACATCAGCGGAGAGCGACCAGCGTTCTGGCAGGACCCAAACTGCTCAGAGTGCAGCTGTCTTTGTGAGGATGCAAAATTTGGTGATAGCAGATCCTCGTTTGACCATGCAGGAGATTGCCCAAGAGGTCAGAGTGAGTACAAATTCTGTACATGCGCGATGATTTGAACATGCATGGAGTGGCTGTGAAATTCATGCCCAAGTTGTTGTCGGCGAAACAACAAGACCTCCATTTTGACATTGCACCGTTCTGGACACCACCAACACTGATCCTGGGTTTCTGGACACCTTGATAACTGGAGATGAGTCATGGGTGTATGGGTACAATCCAGAAACAAAAAGACAGTCGTCGCAATGGAAGCATCCCGAGCCTCCAAGACCGAAGAAAGTGTGGCAGGTGTGGAGCAAAATCAAGATGATGCTGACTGTTTTCTTTGATGTCCGTGGAATTGTGCACCACGAATACACACCGGAAGGACAAACAGTGACAAAGGAGTACTAAACAGCAACTCTGTGACGCAGTTCGGCGCAAAAGACAGACATGGACAGCGAAAAACTGGGAACTGCATTATGTCAACGCCCCCACACATTCATCCCACTTGATCCAAAATTTCTTGGCCAAACATGGAATTACAGTCTTTCGCCAACCTCCCTACTCTCCAGACATGGCTCCTTGCGACTTCTGGTTGTTTTCAAAATTGAAGACTCTCCTGAAAGAATTGCGTTTTGAGAGTAGAGAGGAGATAATGCAGAAGATGATGATGAAGCTGGTCATCATTCCAAAAGAAGACTTGCAGAGGTGTTTCTGGCAGTGGAAGGATTGGTGGGCTAAATGTGTGCAAGCACAAGGGGCTTACTTTGAAGGGGATTAGGGTCACAACCCCATCACGTACTCGAAATATTTTTTCTGGCCAAAGGTTGGATACTTTTTAGACAGGCCTCATACGCCTGGCTGAATTTTTATTTCAATTAATTCAATCACAAAGTCATTTAACTCTCCAAACATTGTGTAATATGCTATCCCATGAGTGACATACCTTTCCCACGGCTATATCAAGTACAAAAACTGAATAGTAGCTCAAAATTAAAATTTTCATCAGCGAATGGTGCCGCAGTCTCAAATACAGCTGGGCACCATCTCCCCTTCAGAAGTGCACAATATCTTCGTGCCTCACATCAAATACTCGGGAGCTATCTCACTTCTGATTGGCTACTGGAAACTAAACCAATCAACTTCTCTTACTTCTTGCACTTTAGCTTGCCTACCAATTAACAGATATCATTACTTTATATCAAAACTGAGAGAGCTGAAATCTGGAATCTTCTCAGAATGATATCTTACAAAAACTTAGAAAAATGGAAAACCAAAAGGCTCTTCCCCCAACTAGAATATACTAGCTGAATACAGAAATCAGACATCCTCTTTGTAAGTGACACACACACACACACACACACACACACACACACACACACACATTGTACAAGCAACCTAACCCCCCACCCCCACACACACACTAATTCATCATCACAGTTCCACATATTCTGATTCCACATTCATAGCCCTCTCGCATCTGTCATTCTTACAGTTTATGGAAAATAAATGAAACTGACTGCACTGTGATATATAGTATACAAAAAGGTAAATAATAACTCTTGTGAAATAAAATTTATACCAAAAATTATGTATCTGTGAGAAGTAACTTTCAGTAGTTTGTTTAAACTGATATACACTCAGCAAACTATTGATTGTTCTGTCAGTGAAAAGTTCAGAATAATTTCAAGTTCATAATTTAGAGTTTAAGGCAATTTTTTGTAACTCTGGAATGAAATTGGTTACAGAACTGAAATTCACACAAATTAAATAAATTATTAATACATGAGTTTGTACATAGTTTCATTTGGACAGGTCTGAAACCAGAACAGATATTAATTTGTGTAGTTCATAGTTATATTTTTTCCACTGCAAGTGTGCTTAACAAGGCTGGAAGCTAGGCTCTAATGATTCACACACATCACATTGTGGCTAAAAGAAATGACTCGCCATCCAGTGATACTTTCCTACATACTCCTTTGCGGCTGGACAGTGGGTATGTGGGGGATGGTAGACGACTGGGAAAGGAAGGCACAGGAGATCTGTTTTTGGCATATTTGCAGATGGACTTCTCACCACTATACCTGTGATGACCACAGGTGGTTAGGCTGTATAGTAAGCACTTCTCAGTGTCTTGGTGTGCCATGGGTGGTAGCTGGTAGTATGTAGGTTTGATATGGATGGAGCTGCTGATGTAGACATCCTTGAGGTGGAGGGTGACATTGAGGAAGGTGGCATGTTGGGCTCAGGAGAACCAGGTGAAGTGAATGGGGTAGAAAGTGTTGATGCTCTGGAGGAATGTGGACAGGGTGTCCTCAACTTCAGTCCAGATCATGAAGATGTTATTTATGAATCTGAATTATCCGAGTGGTTTGTGATTATGAGTGGTTACCAAGAATTCGTCTAGATGGTCCATGAACAGTTCAGCAGAGGATGGTGCCATGTGGGTGCATATTGCTATGCCACAGATTTGTTTGTAGATGATGCCTTCAAAGCAGAAGCAGTTGCAGGTGAGGATATAGTTGGCTATGGTGACCAGGGAGGAGGTTGGTACGTTTGGAGTCAATCAGGTGCCAGGACAGATAGTGGCCAGTAGCGTCAAGGGATTGCGGAAGTTGGTGGGTGGGGGGGAGAGCATTGAAAATGATGTGCTGTGGGTAGGCGGTAAAAGAACAGAAGCTGTGGAGAGTCAGTGGAGGAAATGGCTGGTGACTTTTGTACAGGACGGTGGGTTATGGGTAATAGGCTGAAGGCTTTGGTCCTCAAGGACATAGATTCTCTCTGTGGGGACACAGCAACCGGCACCAATAGGGGTCGTGGGTTGTTAGGGTTATGTACTTAAAGAAATGTGTAGAAGGTAGGAGTGCAGAGAGTGGTGAGGGTGAGGAGGGAGAGAGAAATTCAGGAAGTGGTTCTGGGATGAACATACGGATCTGAGGGAGGATTGGGGATATTGTCAGATTTCTGGAGAGGACTTGCATGTGGACATATCTGACAGCTGGCGCAGACAGTGGTGGAGCCTTTGCCGGCAGTTGGATTGAGTCTGATTGGTAGTGTTGATGCTGAAAAAGTGTTTCAATTGTAGGGACCAGGACAAGGACAGAAGGCCTTTAACAAGTCCAACATTATTGACTTTGGGAGTGGGGCAAAGATTGGAAAGAACTAATACTTTTGTGGGACTCAGGCTTTTGGAGGATAAGTTCATGACTGTGCCATTGCAGCAAGGCAGGGTTTGGTGGCTATGAAAGGTTGTGTCAGAAATTTGATGGAGGCACTTGTAGTCTTGGTGGGTAATGGTAGTCCAAGGCAAAGTGTGAGGAGAACAAATGGGACAGTTTCCTTTTGGAGTGGTGTTATGCACACTACCCTAGTTCCTGGAGGGCAAGGGTTTCAATCTGGGAGATGGGATGCAGGAATTTGGGATTGTAGAGCAGGAAAATTTTATGGATGGAAAGTAGGTAATGCAAGGGTGATTTGCAGGACTAGGTTGATGAGATCTATGGACTGATGGAACTTGAACAGGTAGAGGGCATTGTAGAAGGTGTTATAGCCAGAGGTGAGTTACATGCCTGCACAGATTGTACATTGCAACACTTCATGTCCCACATTCTACCTCCTGATATATTATCATTCATGGACCTTAAAATTGGTCCCACTACCTCCCTTCACCCTCGTGCATTTTCCTGCACCATTCCCACTTTGTTGTACCCACACCTAAACCCCCTCCCTTTCGTCTTATTCAATCATACAATTTTGTGACCTCATGTAATACAATTATGTCTGCTGCCCCCTTTCTTCACACATCTCCATCCACCTACCTGCACCCCACTCACTTCATTTTCACACCGTTATCAATTTTCACTGTAAGATCTACTTACTCATGTTACATCTTCACCCATTTCATACTTTTTGCTACCCCCCCCCCCCCCCCCCCCGCACCCACACACACATTTTTGTGTGTTTTTTTTATCCTCCACTATAGATTCTTGCATATCCATGTGTGCCAATGAAGAAATGTTTGGTCATCTTTGGCCAGAGCCCAATCTCATGTACTGCACCTGCATTCTTGCCAAGCTCATGGAATCCGTCCAAATGGCCTGATCACCAAATTAACCATCTCTGGCTGCAGCCCCTTGTTCCACAGTGATCTCTATCTGTACAAATTGTCAGTCCAATAGGCTTCAGGACACAGTCTTACAAACCCTCCTGTACTACCTTCTCTCCATCCACAAACTCTCCTGCTCTGCAATCCAAGTTCCTGCATCTCATATCCAAGATTGAAACTCTTGCCCTCCTGGTATTAGAGCAGCACCTAATATGTTACCTCAAAAAACTGTTCAATCTGTTCACCTCATACTTATGCCCTGGACTATTACTATCCACTGTGCTTACAAGTGCCTCCATGAAACTTCTCCCACCCTCACAGCTGCCAAACCCTGCTTTGCTGACATACCAAATCTACCGCACCTCTGAAACTTCTTCCCACTATGCTACATAACTCAGATCCTACACCAACCCATAGCACATTCATGAATCTGTCCTCCAAAAGCCTCAGCCCAACAGAAGTATAAGTCCTTCCCATAGGTCCAGCCTTTTGCCCCACTTCCAAATTCAATTATGCTGGGCTTATTAAAAAGACCTCCTCTCCTTCTCATGGTCCCTAAAGTTGAAGCGTGTTTTCACTACTAACACTACAAATCAGATTCCATTCAGAATTTACTCCTCCATCTAATCATAATCCACCCCCCTTGCCACAAATCATTCCCTGTTAACTTTCCAGAATTTCTTAACATCAAATCGTACCTCATCATCATTCCCCAGATCCCTCAAAATGGAAACCAACATCAAATCTGCAAGAAGAAACACAATTCACACCTAAAAACTGATCCTGACCTTATAATACTACCAGCTGACAAAGGCTCCACCACTGTGGTTATGAACTACAGGGATTACCTGATGAAGTATCACCACCAGCTGTCAAAAAAATGGTTCAAATGGCTCTGAGCACTATGGGACTTAACATCTTAGGTCATCAGTCTCCTAGAACTTAGAACTACTTAAACCTAACTAACCTAAGGACATCACACACATCCATACCCGAGGCACGATTCGAACCTGCGACCGTAGCAGTCCCGCGGTTCCGGACAGCAGCGCCTAGAACCACACGGCCACTGCGGCCGACCCACCAGCTGTCAGATATGTCCACATACAAGCCCTGTCACAGTGGTTCCATTCCTGAAATCCAGCAGATTCTCCAGTCCCTCCTCAAATCTTTACTCTCTCTGCTCGATCCCACCTCTCCTACCATCTGCATGTTTCCTGAAGCACATAAATCCAGCCACCCAGGACACTCACTGAAGCCCCCAGACAGAATCTCTGCCCTTATGGACCAACACCTTTAGCCCATAACCATAATCACTTCTCTTTTGAGGGCATCACCCACAAACAAATCTATCCTATGCTAACCTGTTCCTGGGCCATCTAGAGGAACCCCACCATCCCAAACCTCTCACCTCATTCAGATTCACTGATAACATCTACACAATCTGCACTGAGGGTGATGACACCCTATCCACATTTCTCCAGAATATCAACACCTTCTCCCACATTCGCTTCACCTGGTTTCTCCGCAGTCCAACAAGCCATCTTCCTCAATGTCAGTTTCCACCTCAAGGATGGCTATACCAGCAACTCCATCTATAACACGCCTACCAATCACCAACAATACTCCCACTATGACAGATTCTATTCATCCCACACTAGGAAGTGCCCTCCCAAAGCCTAGCCATATATGGTCACCACATCTGTAGTGGTCAGCCATTCCTCTGCAAATATGCAAAGGGTCTAAGTGAGAGACCTTCACAGACCAAAATTACTCTCCCAACACTGTTCAGAAACAGATCTCCCATACTGTATTTCCCTAGTCATTTACCATTCCTCACAAAGCCAATAGCCAGCTGGAGCACTCCTCTTGTGTCTCAGTACCACCTGGTACTGTAATAAACGAATAAAATTCCCTGCCAGTGTTTTGAATACCTCTCCTTATGCACTGAAATGAATAATATTCACCCCATCCCTCTCACAATGGTCTTCTTGCCCATCACTCAACCTATCCAATATCCTTGTCCGTCCCTCCTCCAATCCCAATCAAAACCATTTGCCTCATGGATCATACTCCTGCAATAGACCTGCATGCAGGACTTGTCCCACGCATCCTCCCACTGTCATTGACTCCTCATATATCCCCCCCCCCCCCCCCCCCCGTCCCCATCCCCCTTTCCATACTCCCACATTCCCACACATACCTCCTAAGCTAGACTGCTGACTGCTGCTTACCTCAGATGCCGCCGCAGTCCTAGGTTAGTGCCCAGAAACATGACAGTGGCAGTGTGTGTGTGTGTGTGTGTGTGTGTGTGTGTGTGTGTGTGTGTGTGTGTAAAGTCATTAATGTCAGTGGATTTCCCCATTTTTTCTGGTATTGTCATTACAATGATTCCCCATTCGTATGTGCTTTACTTATATATTTTTCCTTTCCTGTGCTGCATGCTCATAATTACACCAGCTAGCATTCCGTCTCATGCTGGGCAGTGGTTATAATGTTTTGGCACATCAGTGTATATACTAGCCAAATAAATAAAATGATATAATGCTGGATAATCAGGATTTTACCCTACATAAATATGGTGATTAACATAATTTGTGAAATTGGGTTACATTTGGAACTAGTCAGCCAACAAAATACATGGTGTCTCACAAAGCGGTTTATGCTTTTTGAACTTTAATAACAAAGCGGAATTAATGATGACCTCAATCCAATTGTAACCCTGTAGTGCACTCATGACTAGCGTGTGTAGTCACTTATTTGTTTTTTATTGTTTATTTCAAGTTGCTACTGACTATAAATAAATAACAAGATTGCTGGAGACTTGTCCATGGGGCAAAGAAAGTGGATTTTACAGTGTTACTGAAAATACGAAATCATGAAAGAAGTGCAGAGACAATGGCAGGCAGAGTATGACACTGCATCACCATCACGTGTAACAATAATGTAATTATGCGACAAATCTAAGAGGGAAGTTATCTGAAGAAGGGACAGTGTGTCAGGAACAAATCTGTGATGGACGAAAGAGGAGTACACACAGTGGTACAAGCTTTCACAACATCCAGAAAAGAAATCCAATATAACAAGCCGCACATGAATCAGGTGTCAGCAAATCAAGTATTCAACAAATTTTATAGCAAGCAAAGTGGAACCTTACATTCCCAGGTTTCTCCCCGCGACAAGTAAGGATGATGAATAAGTGCCTCGAATTTTGTCAATGCATTTGTGAAAATGAACAATTGACTGACACCATTGTTTGATCTGATGACATGACATTTGAAACTGAACGGAACCATCAATTGTGCGGGTCTAGGCGCTACAGTCTGGAACCGGGCGACCGCTACGCTCGCAGGTTCGAATCCTGCCTCGGGCATGGATGTGTGTGATGTCCTTAGGTTAGTTAGGTTTAATTAGTTCTAAGTTCTAGGTGACTGATGACCTCAGAAGTTAAGTCGCATAGTGCTCAGAGCCATTTTTGAACCATCAACTGCCATAACAGTATGTACTAGGCAAGAGTTTATTCCCTTGTTACAGAAAAATATGAGCTGTTAATCTTCCTGGATTACCAGTCTGGCATGGTATGCCTGTCAGAGGACTTGTGGGGCCATTCTTTTTTGAAGGAACAGGGTCAGCTCTGAAGTATCTTACCATATTGCATGAACAAATTGCACTAGCTGTTCACCAACTATACTGGGATGAAGATTGTTTTTTTCCAACAAGGCAGTGCACCATCACATTACAACAATGGTGTGCAGCAATTCTTGGATGAAACATTTTTTGAGAGGTGGAAACGCCAACAAGGAAGTGTTAAGTTTCCACCCAGGTCTCCCGATCTAATGCTGTTAAGACTTCTTTCTGTGATGAAATATAGAGGATACCACACATGCCACAAAGTTGCATCCACTGGATGACATGAGAGAGGTGATTATGATTGTCTCTGAATCCATTAAAATGGCAACCATAACATACATTTAATTATCCATTCTGCAGTGTTGCAGAGACTGTACTGCTGCTGATGATGGACATTTTGAACACATTCAACAGTAAATAACCATCAATAAAATCATACCACTATATATGATTAAAAAGTATGTAAGTTTTGTTTAAGTTATTAAAGTTCAATCAGTATAAACCCCTTTGTGTGGCACAATGTAAATAGCAGGTTTGGATCTCATATGAAAAATGTTTTCCTTCAAGATTAGTTCCTCCATCCAGAAAGAAGAGAGACAGCACTGATGATGAATACGAACATAAATGTTGTTAAATACAGGACTATTACAAATGATTGAAGCGATTTCATAAATTCACTGTAGCTCCATTCATTGACATATGGTCACGACACACTACAGATACGTAGAAAAACTCAAAGTTTTGTTTGGCTGAAGCCGCACTTCAGGTTTCTGCCGCCAGAGCGCTCGAGAGCACAGTGAGACAAAATGGCGACAGGAGTCGAGAAGCATATGTCGTGCTTGAAATGCACTCACATCAGTCAGTCATAACAGTGCAACGACACTTCAGGACGAAGTTCAACAAAGATCCACCAACTGCTAACTCCATTCGGCGATGGTATGCACAGTTTAAAGCTTCTGGATGCCTCTGTAAGGGGAAATCAACGGGTCGGCCTGCAGTGAGCGAAGAAACGGTTGAACGCGTGCGGGCAAGTTTCACGCGTAGCCCGCGGAAGTCGATGAATAAAGCAAGCAGGGAGCTAAACGTACCACAGCCGACGGTTTGGAAAATCTTACGGAAAAGGCTAAAGCAGAAGCCTTACCGTTTACAATGTTCGGCATTTCTCAAACAGGAGATTGGAAAACTGATGGTCATGGTGGAGATCATGATCAGCAATTCATGTCATGGCCTCCATGCTCTCCCGACTTAACCCCATGCGATTTCTTTCTGTGGGGTTATGTGAAAGATTCAGTGTTTAAACCTCCTCTACCAAGAAACGTGCCAGAACTACGAGCTCGCATCAACGATGATGGGGACATGCTGCGCCGAGTGTGGGAGGAACTTGATTAACGGCTTGATGTCTGCCGAATCACTAAAGGGGCACATATCGAACATTTGTGAATGCCTAAAAAAACTTTTTGAGTTTTTGTATGTGTGTGCAAAGCATTGTGAAAATATCTCAAATAATAAAGTTATTGTAGAGCTGTGAAATCGCTTCAATCATTTGTAATAACCCTGTACTGAGGATTAAGTCAATAAATGGGGGAGAAGCCAGTGAGATCCAAGCAGTACAGGCACAACTGATTGATATCACTGTAAGACAGGATGTATTATGAGTAAGGGGAAAGAAGGAGAAGCAGACCAATATCTTAACGAATAAATAAGAAAAATTCAAGTTACAAATTATATGGAAAATGGTGTAGGTTTTTGCAAGGACAGGGGTGCCACTTTGCAAATGCAAGCAGAACTGAAGCTGGAAACAACTGAACAAGGAAACCAATAAAATGCAGATGACATGGAATGGAACATGAGGAACAATAGGAAAAGATCTGGTAATGTAAAGACAATAACACAGACTATAAAGAAAAGTAGCACCTGAGTACAGGACAATATAATGACATCAGAAGAGCTGGATGATGTAATGGTTGTGGTAATAGGAAACAAAAGTTGAGAACATCTCACTGATGAGTAGAAAAACTGAGGATAGAAAATGGAAAGAACTAATAAGGAGCTGCTGCCTGGAAGGTGGCAGAAATGTAGCACATAATGGAGATCGTTCATATTTTGTAAAAGGATGACACTGGTTACTGTCTTTCAGCCATAGCTTATTTGTACTTTTGTGCTTCATGTTCTCTCTTTTACCATTTAGAATTCTTTTCTTCTTTCATTGTCTAATTGTAAGACCTTTTTGGATATCATCTGCTGCTAGTGTTAATCTCTATACTTTCCCATCTTTTTTCTCCAACTTAACCCCCTCATTCGGTTGACTGAACTTACGGTTTAACCAGTTTAATCCCTTAAAAATTTCTGCATCCCCACAAAAAAATCCGTTTTTTCCTAACTAAGGGACCACTGGTTCTGAGAGCGTTTGAATCCTTAAGATCATTTGATATTCTGCTGTTTAGTAATTAGATTTTCCTTCTTATCTGTATTTGGTTATTAATTGACACACTATCTGAATAACTGATTCACACTTGTACAGTGCAAAAGCTATTTTCTTACACATATCACAGCAAAAATAAAGAATGAAATATAAAAGAGCATATTATATTTAAACTTACTAGCCTTGTTAATTTCTTGAGGATCCAGCAAGTTTTCTCCAAGGTACACCGCTTTTCAATCACATATGACGCACAACTGTCCAAAAATTCTTCATGATAAAAATTACCACTTGTCTTCCGATACTTCTTCACAACTTTACTCACAAGTGCATGCACTTCATCAAATGAAAGACTGTTAATATTTTCTGAAACAATGTTCAATGTCTGACGTAAAAGAAATGGAATAGAAAGTACAGGTCGATCCACATCAAGCAAAACCCATGTAATATTCTCTGCTGTTTTTTTGTCCATTTTGTGACATGTTCCTGTAAGGCGGTCAATCAGCAATGAAACTATTGAGTCAGACAAACTGTTCCTCACAGCATACTGCAGCATTTCTGCCATATGTGATGGATTTTCTCTATCTAATTTGATGGGAAGCTGTATTTCAAAAACAATTGGTAGAGCAATATTCAGTGCATCTACTAAGGGGCAACTATCAAATTTCTTTAAGATGAACTCAAGGAATACAATATGTTGTAAACTCAATTCATTGACATTGTACCTGACTAGCTGTAAAAGGACTTGAATCAAAGGACTCGAACTTGGAAGACCTAAAAATGAAACAATTTTCAGTGCTTCAATAGTCTCATTTATTTCAAGTGATCTTGACTGTAACTTCAGTGTGTGGCACAGCTTGTGAAACTCAGCACTCTGTATGACAAACTGCTTAGCTTGATGTGAACTGCAAAAAAAAAAGCAAAACAATTTCTTATAAAATGAAGCACAATAAAAAAGTAAACTGCTTTTGACCAAACAAATACATATTACTGTAATAACTACAGTCAGTGCAGAGCATACACTGGCACTTCTTAACTTGTGGAGAACAGAAAAGGATTAGGGAAATTTAATTGAGTGTAGTCACCTAATACAGGAATACAGAGCAGAGAGAAAAGCAATGACCACTTCGTAGCCACTAATATGACAGGTCTGGAGATATGGGATAAAATAGTGACATGGGAGTGTAACAAAGTTGCAAGGTAGACTTTTCATTCATTCATTCATTATATTCTGTAGATCCCATCTGAAGGAAAACCTGCAGGGACATGGGATGAGTAAAGATATTCATTAATAAGACAAATCACAAAAACTTAGTTTTACACTGTGTATTGCTTAATGCTATTCACGCTATTTCAGCTAAATATAAAATAAAGAAATTCAGAAGAAAGAGCTGTTTTACTGAATAGCTGCTGTTTTAGCTTAATATTTACTTTATTACATTGGGCTTTAAAAAAGAAAATTGTTACCTATATTCAGAAACACTGAGTCCTGTTTATGATGTATTATTGCTTGTCATGCTTTACAGTGAAAACAGCTATTTGTCCTGAAGCTAACACAACTCTGTAATTCTCGAATCTAAACACTCAGATACTTTGCAGAAGAGTGTGCAATGAGTTACGTTTTTAATTTTCTTTTGGATCACATGGGATTCCCAATTCCTTGCTCAATGGTGGATGGGAGCATGTGAATACCCTTGTGCAATTAGATCCAATCTGAACCATAGACAAGGAGCCAAAGTAACACAAAAAATATTCTCGTGTCTTGTATTGTAATTGTGTAGCTCTCAGTTCAACCGAAACTGATTTTTATTATTGGAGGAAAAAAAAAAGTCATTCTGGAATAAATGTACTGCGAAGTGAATGTGACCGCATAAAAACCTCTATGAAATGTGTGGTTATACACTTAGTACAATATTCTTACTCACACTTCTGCTGAATAAACAGTATTTATTTTAGGTGAAATGCCCCAGATAATCCCATTAGATAACAAGGAGTGAAATTATACAATATAACTGGACACTCTTACCTTTAGGGAAACACAATGAGAGAGACTTCCAGAGGCAAAACAGCTGAGCAGAATTTCTCGAGTATAGCTTGAGCCCATGTGACTTTACACACAGTGTATGACTATTCCTATCTACTTCTGGTGCTAGCAGGTCACTTTGCTCATTTGGAACCATATAACACAAGTCTCGGCGATATTAAGATTGAAACTGTTTGTAGCAGACATGTTCAGCTGTCATCTGAGCTGTGTCTGTTAAGACAACCTGCCCCCTCTCTCTCACCCCACCATTCTGAGTGCAGTTTCACATCTGTAACACAGACTGTCAGTGACACCCCTCTGCTTCCCCTTACAAGGATGAGATTCCATTAATGCAAGAGGGATGCCATTAGCACCACATTTTACTTTGAAAAGTACAATTTTGTAAGCACACAAAGACCTTGACAATACCAACACAATAGTTCTTCTTGTTTATTACTGCCAGGACTTTATTTGTAACACCTTGTATTGCTTTCTCTGTGAAGAGTCCTATCTGAATTTGAAACTAAGATGCAGTTAACAAGTTCTTCTTGGTCAAATGTGATAGTGTTCTGTCATAGGCCATTTTCTCAAACATTTCTGAAAAGACTGGAAAGAGTGAAATAGATCAGTAATTAGAGGTGGTTTGCCTACCTCCAGTGGTATAAATAGCTGCTACAACATCATACTTTAGTGTTAGGAAATGTGCAGTGATTCACTGATTGCAAAGACAGCTGGAAGGTAGTCCTACCAAGTCTGCAACAGATGTTAATATTCTGCTGGGTACACTATAACCAAAAGATTTACTATTTTTTGTGATCTGACAAATTCTGTAATCTCCTTAGGAATTTCATTTTTAAAAATAATGTCTAATGGCAGTGAATGAAGTGACTGGAGAAGTAAGTGTAATGCACCCACGTCTAATTCTTTATTAGTAGGTGCGATGTTTGCACCCACTGTGAAAAAGTAATAACTGGATTTGGAGGTCAATGATTTCAATGCATCACCATTTTTGCTGGAGCTATTTTCTAGGAGCTAAATTGAATTTGGATCACTATTTTTGTTTATTTCTTGTAAATAATGTTCAAATTGTTTTTGCTTTGTTCTTTGAGTGTTTTATTTCTTGAATATATTGCTTGTTTTACACTTTCTCAAAAACTGTCTCAAGGATTTACTATACTGGCAGTAATGGAGTTTTTCCTTGGAATTAAGCACAGCTCTCATCCAAGCACAAGGTGCTTTAATCCCAGATGTTTATAAAGGACGGGAAGAAGAAGAAGAAGAAGAAGAAGAAGAAGAATATACCCAAACCACATAATTATAAGACTGATTCAAAAAATTAAGTTTCAATATGTGGTAAAAAATATAATATTAAGAACAATATACGTGGAACGCACAACTATTGGGCATGTCTTGATGAAAATTTAAAAAATCATATGATATTATTCGCTTGGGATGCCCTTAAGGATAGGTACAGCTGCAAAATAGGAAAAAGTTTTATTTGTTTGGCACAATGGTAACAAGTTTTCAAGATGGGGATGAGTAAAGAGTTAAATGAAATTGAACATCCAGTTTTTGTGAATTCTCATACGTATCAGGCATCAAAGGTAAAAAGAAATACAGCAGTAGTGCTCTGCAAAGTTCCAAGTCTTGTGCTACGTAAACTATGGTGAGAAACCATCCAGTACAAAGTGTGTAATGTGTGATGTGCACCCTGACAAATCCAAAGTCGCTGAAACTATTAACTAACAGCAAGAAATAGTGTGCAGATCAATTGAAGAGAACAGAGTGTTAACTGACAGGCTGAGAAATACTGAAAGTGAACATAATAAACTAAAGACTGGAAATCAGGCCAAAAGCGGGTGTAATAAAGAAGTAGTTTACACAACGGCCGAAGATAATGTTAATAATGCCATTACTCCAATGCATGCTGCTGGCTGCACAGATCATAGCGTACAAATTCTCATGTGCTGCATCAAAGTAATTTATCAGAAAAACCATCAAATCATAAGCCAAGAGAAAAAGGTTGCAAAAATTAAACAACCTGTGCTTCCCCTCCAGCCAAAATTGGCACTTGAAAATAAAAACAATATTTTTCTAATGCTAGAGAAGCTGGAAAATTTAACTAACACAACAAATGCCACTGGAAGAAAAGTGTTTTTACTGGATGATAGTCATCTTAGAGGTGTTTCCCATGAAATAAAAAATTCGAACAAGGAGGTAAGTGCCATAGGTTATATCAAAGCAGGTGCTCGCATTGACCAAGTACTATCAACAGTAACAGATACTTCTCAAAAGATAACCAAGTAAGACTACATTGTGATCTATGGTGAATCAAATGATGTTGCACACAAAGAAGGTTTGCATGCCACTAATGAGTTAAGAACAGCTCTAAACCTCCTGAAGCATTCTAATGTAATTGTGTTTGACATTCGACACAGGCATGACTTAATACAATCCTTGTGTGTAAACAAGGCAGTAATAGCTCCAAATATACATTATGCAGAAATCTGCAGCAGTTCTGTGAATATTCATAGGATTGAAGCTCACAAATTTGGTTGAGAACTTTACACCACTCATGGCCTTCACCTCAACTGGTATGGGAAAAACCATTTCGCCACTATAAGCTATGACATTATTGCAAATGCAAGGAACAATGTGAACCCAGGACACACTGCTTGAATGAAGAGTGTACCACTACACAAGATAATTGTAGGACTCGGTATAGGCACGCTACAGAGGACAACTGCCAGGTGAATAAACAAGGTAAAAGTGCTTCTTCTCAATCAATCAGTGTGTGGAAACAGACCAAACTGGAGAAATCGGTAGTCAAAAATACCATGTCCAGACCTTCAACTGAAACTACTACTTAATCAATATCCATGAGCCACGAGGTATAGATTATGCCGATGTTCTGTGCTTTAGTGAGCACCATACTGATTCTGGTACAGAAAAACTTGTGACAAATAATTATTACTTAGCTACATCATTTTGTAGAAAGTGTAAAGAAAGAGGTGGTACTGCCATTTATGATAAAAACAGTGTCACATGAAGAACAATTGATGTGGAGAATTATTGTTTAGAACATTTTGAAGCATGTGCCATAGAATTGTCTTTGAATAACTCTCATATATCGGTAGTTACAGTGTACAGAACACCTTCAGGGAAATTTAATCTCTTTTTGAACAATTTAGATGCTCTCGTAATATACTTATTCAAACACAAGAGAGATGCGATAGTGCTTGGGGAAATTTAAACTTTCTAACAAATTGCAGAGACAGACTAAACCTAGAAAATCTGATGACTACATATAATCTTGCTTCTGCAGTTAGCTTCCCTACTAGAATAACTTCATGTACAAGCACAATGATCGATAATATATATATAGACCAGACTAAAATAGATGAGACAACAACCAGGCAAGTCTTGAATGGTCTCTCTGACCACAATAGCCGAAGACTCACTATCAATAGTGCAAGTATCTGTGAGAATGACAGTGGCACCAATTAGAAAATAGCTAGGACAATTAATGTAGAAAATATCCAGACTTTTACATCACATATCCAAGCCAAAGACTGGAGACCTGTGACAATTTAGAAAATGCCAATTCCAAGTATAATCTTTTCAGTAATGAAGTGGCACTGATATTTAGTAGTAGTAGTAGTAGTAGTAGTAGTAGTAGTAGCAGCAGCAGCAGCTTTATTCATCCGTAGATATCTTTTTACAAGGGTATAGAACATGTCAAACTACTTAGAAGTTTAGACCAATTTAAAATAAGCTAATTCGTATACACGTATATTTACAGACTTCTAGTTAGAGACAATCATTAGATTCTACTCCCGGTATACAATACTATTTTTTACAAATAACTTATTAAATAATGTAATGCCACACTGTTCACCCATATCTCACTATCAGTCAATGCACACACTATACACACATCGTTTCATAATACTTCACTCACTTCAACCACTACACACACACACACACGCACACACACACACACACACACACACACACACACACACACTGGTGATCTCTGGACCATTTTCTGTACTGCAACTTCCCATTTGCTATACTGAAAAACTGAGTCAGCAACCCTCCAAAATGAGTGAGATGTTGAGCTCAGAAAGAGGAAGAGGTGTTAGTACTGTGCTATGCACAGCTTGAGAGGAGAGTGTTTCTAGAAAGGAAAAAAGAAGGAAAAAAACAAAGTGAAGGTGTTATGTGGAATGTTGGATGTTTTATAATCATTATTATTATTATTTATTTCTATAACATTTTTTTATCAAGCCCCTACTCTGTTTTATCTAAGTAATCCTTCAATGTATAAAACATATTGCATAACAGGTACTTTTTAGCTGCCTTTTTAAATAAGTGTATTTTTGCAATTTCTTTAATCTCTTTTGGTAATTTATTGTACAGTTTTATTCATTGGTAGAAAATGCTGTTTCGAGTTTTATGTTTATTTTTTTATTGGTAAACGTAAGTTGGGTCTATCTCTTGTTGCATGGTCATGGACAGAGCTGTTTGTGGAGAAATTACCAACGTTATTTTTGATGTGTACAACTGACTGGTAAATGTATTCACTGGACTAATATTTTTGGCTATTATTCTTATGGCTCTTTTCTGGAGTTTGAAAACTGTGTTCATATTTTGTGCATTTGATCCCCAAAAAAGAATGCCATAGCTAAGAATTGAGCGTACATATGAATAATATGTAACTAAAATACACTGCATATTACACACTGATGATAGGATTCTAGGGGCATAACATGCTGATGACATTCTGTTTGCAAGTACCTTTGTGTGTTCACACCACTTCAACTGAGAATCAATATTCATTCCTAGAAATTCTGCACTTGTTACACAATCTATAGAGGTGCCATCTACATTTAATTTAACATTGTCATTTTTCCTCTTCAAACTGAAATTCATGGCATTAGTTTTCTTTATATTCAATGTCACTTTATTGCTTACTGACCAATCATAAACTTCCTTCAGAGTTTCATTTGCTTTCTCAGCAAGAAGTTATCTTGTTTCCTCAGTGACTATAATATTGCTGTCAGCAGCAAAGAGAATTTTTTCACCATGAGTAACACCACTGGGAAAGTCATTGATGTATATCAGGAATAGTATTGGTCCTAACACGCTACCTTTCGGAACCCCTATATTAATTTATTTTGGTTCTGATAAGTGTTTTATTAAGTGTTTAGATCTACTTGAAGTATGCGTTCTCTCTACTCTTTCTACCCCATCTGCTAGGTATGATCGAAACCAGTCATTGGCTACCCCTCTTATTCCTAACACTTCTAATTTATATAATAGAATCTTGTGGTCGGTTGTATAAAATGCCATAGAAAGATCCAAAAATATGTCTCTGACACACTTATCTTTATCAAGAGCATCAAGTACAACTTTTGTGAATTCTACTATGGCTGACTCCATATTTTTGCCACTTCGAAAACCAAACTGTGATTCGCTTAAAAGATTGTATTTATTCACATAATTCATTAAACAGTCTTTCATAATTGCTTCTATTATTTTTGAGAATGCTGACAGCAGGGAAATGGGCCGGTAATTTTCTATGTCTTCTGCACTACCTTTCTTAAGCAAAGGTATAACTCTTGCCTGTTTCAGCTGCTCTGGAAAAGCCCCTGATGTGAAGGATTTATTTATTCTATTTGTTAAGGGGCCTTGTATAATCCCTATGCATTGTTTCAGTACACACAGTGGTACTTCATCTAAGCCTACTGACTTTTAATTTTTTAGTTTTTGAACAGTTTTATTGACTTCATTCTCTGTGGTTGGAAGTAACATCATTGTATTTAGTGCAACATTATTTACAGGTGTTATATTTGTTTTGGGGAATTTTTGCTGTAACTTCTCTGCAATACTTGAAAAATGCTCATTTACATAGTCTGCTAAGTGCTGTGGATCATTTATTACCTTATCCCTCTCCCTTAGCAGTATGTTATTCTGTGTTTGTTTGCCTCTCCCGGTTTCCTTTTTTATAACATCCCAGACTGTTTTGCTTCTATTCTCTGTATTATATATTATTTTGTCATTAAATGACTTTTTTGCAGCAGTCAGCACCTTCCTGTAGATCTTTTTGTATCTATGATAGAAATTTAAGAATTCTGGAGCATTGTGAATCTTTTTCATGGAACTGAGTTGTTTTAGTGTTTGGGAGGACTTCTTAATACCTGCTGTTATCCATCTGTGTTTGTGAGATGTTGAAACAGACATGCATAATTTTGGAAATGCCTTTTCCAAGTTCAGTTTAAACAACAGGGAGAAATTAGAAAATTTCATATTCGCATTGGTTTCCTTATACCTTCATCCCAGCTTTGTTTTTCTAGTTTTTTTGAAAAATCTTTTATTTTGATTTCTGATCGATGTCGTTTTTAGGCTTGTAGTTTAGGGAATGATTCAATGTCTGATTTTACTGTTGTTATTTGACAGAGATGGTCTGATAGTCCGAGATCTTTTACAGCTACATCACATTTTTCCCTGTCCATATTTGTGGCCACATGGTCAATTACTGATGCAGTCATTGTAGTAAACCTTGCTGCACTATTGATCAATAGGGACATGCCAAAACTTTGAAGGATGTTTATGAAGGTGATATTAGTGTTGATGTTAATGTCCCCACACAGAATTATGTTGACCTCTGTACTGGAGTCTTTATCTAGAACTTCTGTTAATTTATTGAAAAAAGTGTCCACACTACCACTGGGAGATCAATACACACACAAAATGATTAATTTCTTGGTGATATCAAGCCCTGTTAATTTAACAGCTGATATTTCAAAGTGTTTGTCTTCACTTACTGTACTGAGGTCATGTCTTGATTTGAACTGTGTTCCTTTTCTGATATAAATGCATGATCCTCTACCCTTTGCAGTGGAGTAGTTCTGCAGTAAAAGTTTGCGCTTTCATACAATGATAATACTACATGTTAGATTTCTGTGTCTCTACACCAATGCTCAGTAATACAAACTACTGAGCAGTTCAAATATTGGAGCTCAACTTCTAATAGTTGTATTTTATTTTTTATTGATTGCATGTTTTGATGGAGGATAGTTAAGTCTGAGAAATGCCCCATGTTTCTCTTTCCAATGTTTTTTTATTTCTTTGTGACATCTGGTATCTGTGATATTTGAAGTGTTAAAATCTATCTTGTGAGTGATTGTTTCAGTATTTTTTAAACTGCTGGAGATACTCTTTAGGCAGGGGAACCTGTTGGCTGGATTTATCCTAAAAAAGACCTACTTTTCCTACCTATGACAACAGGTATTTGACCATGTGTGGCCTGAGATCCACCCCCTATATTTTTATGAATCAGCTGTACCAATCTTCCCTTCCCAGTCCTGTATAGGTGTAGGCCACGCCTAGTGAAACCTCATCGGTTGATAGTCCCGACGGGCACCAGAGAAACATGAGCAAAGTTGGTTGTCCTCAGAGCCATCCCTAACACCACATTGATTCGCCTCGCAGCTCCATCAAGGTGTGGTCAATCATGATGCTGGAACAGTTCAACAAAGTGTATGTTGGTGCAATGAGTCAGGGAAGCTATCTTGTACAGGTCACCACCTATGTCATATGCCCCATCCCTGTCCAAACTGTTTCCTGCCTCACTCGCTATCACTACATGGTCCTCTTTTGTAAAGTCCTTACATAAAGACCCTAGATCCTCTATCGCATGACTCAGCCCTGCATTTGGCTTGAAGATACTAGTGGCCTGGTACGCTGCCCCTAAACTTTCCTGTAACTGAGGGCCTACACCTCATCCATGGCTACTACCTAACAGCAGCACTTTCTTCTTCCCAACACTTTGTACATTCCTAGGCTTCTTGGCCTTGGTTGAAGTGTGCTGCACATTCCATGCTCCTCGTTCTACCTGAGGCTCTCCTCCACTTAACTCTGGCAGTGGTAGATTCAGATCACGTTCTCTTTCTTCCTATCCTCCTACCAGCTGCCAGTTCCCAATCACCCTCCTCCCCCCTACCTCCCATGATCCTTATCAGTTCCTTCCTTGCTTCCTCCAACTGTGCCTGACATGCACAGATTTTTCTTTCCTGTTCCCTAATCAAAATGTTCCTACTGCATATTCTGCAGTTCCAGGAGAGAGCCTTTTCTGTTCTCCCAACGTTCCCCCACTGCATGCCGCCCCCCCCCAGTGAAAGTATTTCCTAGAAGATTGGCAACAAATCACTCTACTCAATATCCTATAACAGCTCCTACATTTCTCACTCATGGTCAGTTTCGAAAGACTAGTTAAGTTTAAAGAATGTTTTAAATTTGTCAAGGACACGAGATTGGCTGTGTGTAAGCAAAAAACGACACAAAGGTCTTATGTTTGGTGGTGGTTGTTTTTGTACTGAGACAAAGAATTTACGTTATAAGGCGTGTTTGGTCAGGTTTTTAAACGTTTATAGCTTGGAAAATTTAGGCCTAGATCATGCCTATCTAACTAGTAAACAGTACAAAATGTGTTAGTTAAATAAGGGTTAGAAACATTTAATTACACTTTTATTGTGACAATAGACACTGACGAAACTTGTAGCTGTCTTTTTGAATGAATTTTGCCCTATCAAGAAAAAGTGAATAGAATTTTTCATGTTTATGCCACGCAAAATTTTATTATCGGGACTTCAGCTGAAGAACAAGTTTTTTCAAGAACAATCTCCGCTGGGACACTAATATTCAGTTGTGTGACAAGAGCAGACACTACAGCAAGTGAACAACACAAAGAAAATTTAAACTTGACACAATTTCCTCTTAAAAAAGTTCTTTTGTAACACACTCAAAACAGTATGGGAAGTGATAAGAAGCGACAATGGTGCAAATTTCGCCAGTAGGTCCAAAAATATTGTTCTCAGTAATGAAGGTAGCAAGTACAAAATCAAGAGATTGTGACAAAAATGTATAATGAGAACTTTTTAAGTGTCCTTGAGAAAACAGGACACAATGACTCCTTTGAAGAGGCCTTAAAAATACTGAAAGGTCATTTTCTAGAGCAGATAGGTATAGCTCTTATAACAGTACAGGAAGTAAGAAAAACCACTATTTCTTTAAAAAGCAAAAATCCAACTGGTGTTGACAACATCTACAAGGTATCTTCCCTGACAGGATGAAATATGCTATTGTAAACCCCCAATACAAAAACACTGATGCCTCAGATGTTGCAAATCATTATCCTCTCTCTCTTTTGACTATATTTTCTACAGTCCTCAAAAAATTAATATATGCCAGGATAGTCAGTCATCTAAAAATCTTTGCAATAATTATTAAAAACCAGTTTGGATTTAGAGAAGGTATCTCCGCAGTCGAAAGCTATATTTTCATTTATCGGTAATGTTCTGGAATGCCTTGACAAGAAGATATTGCCTTTGGATATATTTTGCAATTTGTCTAAGACCTTTGACTGTGTCAATCGTAGAACACTTTTACAAAAGCACACCACTATGGAATCCGAGGACAAATGGGCAACTAGCTCAAATCCTATCTACAGGGCAGACAACTGAAAATAGTGTTGGATGGTAACAATACACTGGTAGGATGGGTAGAGTCCAACTGGGAAACAGTAAAGTATGGGGTTCCACAAGGGACAAGTATTGTGAGGCAGTAAGACATCCTCTATGTGGAATTAAATGCCAACCAATTACCTGAGGATGTTCTGAATTAGTTCACAGTAAATTCTCTATCAAAAACTCCAGCAAAATCAATTACATTCATTTCCGTTCTGGTCACAAAAGCCCACACGAGATAAACACTGCACATGGGAGCCAGCAGATGGAGAGAGTAGATTGTTTGAAATTCTTGGGCATACATACAGATAACCCTGAAAAGGCTTAGTTCAGCAACATTTGCCATCTACATAATTGCCAAAACTGGAAACATCAATGTCCTAAAATCTGCTTACTTTGGCTATTTTCATTCACTTATGTGTTATGGAATAATCTTCTGGGGCAATTCACCACTGTTGAAAAAGTTTTGACGAGTCAGAAAAAGGTTGTCCGAATTTTATGTGGAGTACCTCCAAGAATCTCATGTCACAACCTTTTTAAGCAAATAATAATACTAGCCATTACTTCACAATACCTGTTTCAATCATGACATTCATGCTTCACAATCCTCCTCAATATGAAACAAATGGCACATACCATCTTCATAACAAAAGAAGGAAATGTGATATACACTGTGACCTGAAAAATTTGTCTCCAGTGCAAAAAGGTGCAAAATACACAGGCACAAAAATCTTCAATCCACTCCCAAGTAATATTAAACATCTAAGAGGTAGTAATGTAATATTTAAAAGTAAATTAAAGGAGTTCTTGCTTGAAAAAAGTTTCTTTCTCTAGAAGAATCCTATAGCAGAGAGAGATAAGATTATTTCCCATGTATTGTTGTGTATTTCTGATTCAATATATCTTCTGCTTTAATTAGATTAATCGGTGATCTGTAAGTCAAGACGATGGTCACTTTTACTCTGTAAAAAACTTTTCAGATAAGATCTGAAAATTGTATCTTAATCTCTGTTTGAGAGTGTAATTAGAACTCACTGACTGTGTTACTTTATTATTATTTTCAATTTGTATTCATAATCTTTGTTTATTGTCCTGATGGAAACAAATGTAATAATGAAATAAATGTTTTGCCTCATTCCACATCCATTCGTTACAACACAAAAATGGATTTATGGAACACATATTGCAATAAACAAATTTTCTATGTGAAGTATGAGTGTCGTCTTATATGTGCACATGTTAAATAATAATTATTGTTGTCCACTATTAAAACAAATAACAGGAGGAAGGAAAAAGAAAAATGAGAAGAAGATATGACCAAAATCACAGAAAATCATAGGTCTGATAAGAAATGTAGTAAGCTTCTTAGAATCTATTTGTAAATAGAGTTTGCAAAATATTTCTCGTTTGTGTGACAAAACTGTCTCAGCTGAGACAAAAAGATAAAGCACACACCAAGTATCAGGAATGTATAAGAAGCTTCAACAGTAATTGTTGATTGGGGGTTAAGGGATTAAACAGTATGGTCTTGAAAGTCTCTTCGGGTTTGTTACTGGATCCTAAAATCAACTTGACTCGATATTTCGGCGATCCAATTGTTCGCCATCTTCAGGAAATGCTGCTTCTGCTGATGAGTCCCACTGAGAACAGTTCTCAGCGGGACTCATCAGCAGAAGCAGGATTTCCTGAAGGTGGCGAACAGTTGGATCGCCGAAATATCGAGTCAAGTTGATTTTAGGATCCGGCAGCAAACCCGAAGAGACTTCCAAGACTTATTACGCCGGGAAAGCCTACGTAGTCACAAACAGTATGGTCCTCAGCTCTTTGGTCAAGAGGGATATGGAGTTAGAAATTTGATCGGATTCTGAAAATATGTAGGAGTGATAAGACTGGGATATTAAATGTCATATCCATGCCAGAGCTGAGAAATAATGTAAGGATGTGTAAAATATATGGGTGAGATCAGTACATAGGGCAGAGCAGATGAGGGGACTCTTAGGTCTTATCTGTGGTGAGATCAATCACACCTACATCCAACTCACCACCAACCCAATTCAAGGCAAAGACAGTCATAAAGTAAAGAATCCCTTCTACACAGAAGATTTGTAAGAATAAAAGCAAGAAGGCTAAAAATGTAATAGCTATCAGCTGGACCAGCAATAATATAATAAGATGAGAGAAATAATCAGGCGAGTGTCCCCGTGTGATGGGGCCACCCCTCCCACAGTTGTCCCACCCCTGTCATATTTCAGTTATATTCAAATCATTAATGAGAGAAGACACCCATAATTTATTGAAGTGTTACCCCTAAACTGGAAAAAGGAGAGGGGGGGCACTAGTTCCATCTAAAAGCAATTAAAATACAGTAAAAGACAGACGACTAAGTTTCTGGCAAAGGAGGTAGGGTTGAGGGTCCCCCAGACCCAGACCCAGACCCAGACCAGCATACAACAGGAGGCACTGTATCCCACCAGATGTTCCATCTCCATGTGAGGAGAGATCTGCACCTGCAAATCTGCATCTAGCATCACCAAACAGTCAGCCAGCTCATTCCCTGAGATACCCCCATGACTTGGAACCCAATGAATGACAACTTAGCAAGCTATATGACTAAGATCAGAGAGAAAGTCATGAATAGCAGATATCTCAGAATGACAAGAGTACCATCAATCAACAGCCTGGAAACTGCTCACTTAGTCACTACAAATTAAAACATGGCTGAGGGAGGTCTGATACATAAAATGTACAATTCTGTCGATGGCTATCGGCTCTATTGTAAAAACACTGCACGTTCCCAACAACAAATGTTATTCCTGTCCTATCCATGGTTTTATAACCATTGGTGAAAATGATGGTAGCACCGATCGTGGGGGTGCCTGGAACTTTGGGTCCTTGAAATAGATTGGTCTCTATTCTTGATCTGCTTAGGTGTGGAAAAAACATGGGGAGTAATTCTAAGAAGGAGGTCACAGAAGAGGGCTTCAAGGTACATTCCAACTGATAATCTCACCTGAGAGCAAGGGTCAGGGGGTCACTGCACCTTGTGTACGAAAATAATTTGAGAAGTTGGACTGGTAAATTGTCATGTGGTGACTGCATAAGTGTGCATGAGTTTTTATCAAAGGGGAGCCCCAAAAAACCAGGACTTTGTAACAACATCCAAGTACTGGTTATGTATACAAGTAGTGTTCTGGGACAGGATGGACTGGGATACGACAACATAATTGCATGACTCATTTTTGAAGCCATGGGAAAAAGTCGAAGAGGAGGGTACCTTCGGATGGTACCAATAACTGGCATTCAGCCAAGGCTCCAGATTTGGAGCTATATCAAATGCAGAAGTTCTTGACATAAGGCATAGGGCTGGAACACAATCTGATGGAGATAATTAGCCTACTGATGGCAATGGGAAAAAGTGTAACACACAGAATGGAGACCTGAGAGAAGCCACTCTCTTGGAACCATGAGGAGCTGAACAATGTGCCTCCTCAAACCTGAAACAACCGCTGGGATAAAAACTGATGATTAAAAATCAGTAGGGAGTCTTGACAGTCCCTGTCATGGAAGATAAGTAAAATGTGACAGTGCCAAATGATGTTTTATGTAAGTCAAAACGAGTGTAATGAAATGTTGATGTTTAGAAAAAGTCTGTTGGATTGCTGCTTCCCAAATTGTCGCTTGTGGGTCGTCCCTCCCAGAAATTTCACTGGTGGGAAGGAAAGAAAAACCCAATGATTCAAGAACTCAGCATAATCAAAATGCTACCATCCTTTCACGCAGTTTGTAGAGGACATTGGAGAGACTAATTGGTCAGTAGCTGTCAATGGATGTTCTGGCTAAAGGACTGGGATGATGATACTATCTTGGCATTGTGAGGACAAAACACCTTCTAGCCTAATATGGTTGAAAACTCTGAGTAGATAGTGATTTTGAGGAACATTCAGATGTTGGATCATCTGATTATGAACTGACTCAGGGCCTGGGGCCATATCGTGTGACGAGTCAAGAGCCTCAAGCAGTTCCAATCAAAGGCTCATTGTAGTTTGGCATGGCACAGAGAGGGGGAGGGAGGTGTTAAGGGTAGGGAGATGTCTTGAATTGATCACTTATGTGTTCTGAAGGTAGCTGGAAAAGATGATGATGCCAGCACTGTCGCAAAGTGGATTTCATGGTACTCAGCAAAAATCAATTGTTGGTACAAATACAACCTGAAGGAAGAGATCCAGAACAGTTGCTTAATTTTAGCAGCCCAGAAGATTATGGAGTTTGGCCCACGCCTAGCATGAGGCAGCAAATGTTCGTAAGGAGGAAATGTAATACACCAGGAGCCCTCCTTACTTCATTTAAATAAATATGAGACCTCAAGTACAAAGCCACTTAAAAGTAAGGAGAGTAGTTTGTGAAAGGTGTTCTTGAGATGTTACGGGGTCCATCCACAATTCTAAACAGTTGCTGCAATGTCTCTGGTCCTCCACAGCAGCAAATGGTGTCCATGAAAAGGAAAATAGCAGTTCCAACTGAGTGGGTTGCCATGTTGGAGACATCTCCCAAAACCTCCTCGATGCAATCTGAAGAGGGGGAGTGACAATGGCAACAGAGGTATACAACTGTGAGTTGGCTCTTCAAAGAGCCCAAAGTGCTAATTGGTCCATTGGGTGGAGGTAAGAAAGTGGATCAGCAGAAAGTGGCCACTGTTACAAAGATCGTCATGTGGCGATCACTGTAGCGAAGCCACATTATTAAGAAACGAGGTCGTAAGGTTGATAGCCAAAAAATTGCCATGGGAGGCATTGAAGTGGGTGGGAGTATTGTCAAGGAGGTGGCAAGATTAGGAAGATGGATTACAAGGAAACTTGCCAATCAGAAGGCCGCTATCAGGCAAAGTATTACTTCTGCACAGCTGTTGGTGCACATTAAAGCCCTGAAGTACGAGAAGAGGTGGGGGGGGGGGGGGGGGGGCATGGGAGAGGTTATATTATGGTGGCCATCTCAAAGTAAGTACATGGCTTGCCTGGAGGTATATAAATGTTACAAATGGTGATAGCTGGGGTTGTTTGTGTTTCAGGGTGTATACATGGACAAGTAAAAAAAATTCCCGGATTTTTTATGGATATCTCGTTTAAAAAGTATACATTTTCCCGGCGAAAATACACTTTTCCGTGCTAAGTGACAGTAGTTTTCCATAGATTTTTCCTTTGGAACTGTAAAACTTATCACTCCTTTGAATGGTTAACATTTTATACACTAGCGTAGAACTTCCCGGAAAAAAATGGGGAAGAGAAGTTTTGGAAAGACCTTTGATGTGCAGCTACATATATGCTGCATATTTTTGTATTACGAAAGTATAAACTAGAACTGCACCAAACACAGCACGTTAGTTTCCGGAGCGTTGAAATTGAGATTGCGACATCCTTTCGTAAGCCAGTCATATCTCATGCAACGTGATCTCACCAGCCAATGACAGCAGATATTCAGAGCATAGGACACTTGCTATAGTCAGCCAATAGCAAGATCACTGTTACGTAGCACGAGCACACAAAGAGGAAAAGTTAATGGTTTACATTAATATACATAGTATAGCTACAAGAAAAGCTAAGCTTTCACATATAATATTGCACACAAATGTGCCAGTAAATTTAAAATAATGATATAAATGTCTGGTCTTCTGGGCTCGAAATTCTTGTAAGTGGCTGGTCCTCAAAGTGTTCAGTTTTAAATGCTCTTGATTCAAGAAATTAATCCCACTTTCTCACACGTAACATAATTCATCTTGAGTAAAAAGAAATTTACTTTGAAAGTAACGCTTTTTGAACCACCGTTCGCAATATAACCCCGAGACTGCTAGAAACAGATTTGATTTAGCAGTTGACAGAGAGTGCCAGAAAACAGGCATTATTGAGTGTGCGCAGCTGCAGTGGTGTAGGAAGCCTGCATGTTCTTATGTATAAAGCACTTAGAGAGGTTACATTATGACATAAAAGAAACAGGACATCAGAGGATACTCCAAAAGCATCAGAATTTCGTAAACCATACTAAAATGCATAATTCGGCTTGAAGTGCACATTGCTTTTTTCCAGTCCCATCTAATATTAAGCTTTTCAGTGTGGTTTTTGGGATGTAAATTTTCTTGGAGTACTAGTACTGTACTATCTCATAATTAGTTCTTTATTATGGCATAATGCCATACATGGCAGAAGATGAAAACGTGCACTTTAAATTCAGCGAACAATTGTAACTAGCAAATACTGTGGAACGAAACACTTCGTTTCAAATTAATTGATTGCCTCAGTGGAAAGATTAACAAAGCCAAATATCTTTAGCAAACTGACAAAAATAATTTCATTGTTCTGCAAGGTGATTAATGTTTGACTGCTAAAAATTTGGAAATAAAATAAAATCAGAAAAATGAAACTAATAATATATTTTTGGCCTCTGCAAAGATGTGGGAGCTGGCTGTAAACGAAGAGGAAACAGCGAAATCACTTACCGCAAACAGGGGTCAGGTGGAGACTAACACCCTTCCCACTACAACTCAAGAGAACTCTGCGCATGCACGAATCTGGAAGCTAGGGCGTGTGAGAAAAAATTTTCTCGTTAGCATTTGGCTGCTTGCTGCCTATACAACTAACAGCCACACTTCCAGGTAGCAGGAAGCAGGAGAAGGTACTGCTCATACGCGAGTCAACTACAGATGCACATGAGCCCGCTGGCAACTGGTCAAATGAACCTAATGTAAATAGTTGTGACATCACGCTCATAGAAAACAGTGTATTGTTACTAAGTATTACACAGTCTCTGCCCTAAGGCCTGTGACATATTTTTGCTGTTTGCAGACACTTGTGTGTGCACGGTGTTTTGTTGTTGTAAATGGTGCATGTCCTTTGGCACTAAAGTTTTAATTGTTTTTCCTCTCGTTTACATTTTATTGCTGGATTATCATTCTCCAGTAGCAGGATACAGTAACATTCTTTGCTAGAGAATAAATTCTTACCAGTCAAAATTACAAAAATTTAACTGAAAGATAAAACAAAGATAAATTCCCGAAATTCCGAAAAATTCCCAGGTTTTTCCCGGTTTTCTCCCGGATGAAAAAATTCCTGGGTTTTTCCCGGATTGTATACACGCTGTGTTTGTATTGCTACTGGTTCCAATATCATTCGGAGGGGAATCCACTCACAGCTGACATCTGTGTGAAGCAATGTACAGACTTCTCCAGATAATCTCTACGGGTCAGTACGGTTCAGACATAAAGCATGGTAAGCTTGAAGAGTTGGGGAATGATCGTAAGTGAAGTGTGTTTCTTGGAGAGCAACATAAATTGCAAAATGAGATGAAATTAGCTGTTGTAGTTCTGGTAGTTTCATTGTACCATCATGTTCAGAGTGTTCAAATCAGTATGCAGGAGCCAGGAAGACACTTCGCATCTCGGGATCGACTGTCTTATCACTGGCAGTGGTGGAAAAACATCAGTAAACAATGTGAAATCTGACGGCACAGCAGAATATGGCATTTCCATGGCCACTGGAGTAACGCTCTCCAGAGATTTCTTCTTTTTTTTTCTTCACTTTCACAACTTTTGGCACTGAAAATTCTGACCTATCCACTGTGGGTGTTGGAGTAGATGAAGAGCACATAGTCTGGCCATCAACAGTCTGCAGCTCCTGCGGCTCCTGGCTTGTGTAACATCTCTTATCTGTGGATTACCTGGAAAAGGGTTCCTGAGAGAGGGCCCTGTAACTGGTAGAAGCCAGAGGAAGAAGCTGCTTCTCCAGATGGGCGTGAAGTTAGTGTCATTACTGCATGTAACAAAGAACTGTGATAGCTCTGTGCATTCATAATTCCTTAAATGATGTATTATTTGATGTTCCAATTGTACTCTTGCTATTTCACGATTATTCTCTTGAAGATATACTAATCTACACCTTAGATAAATTGGGATAATGCTGACAAGAACAAATTTTGTTTTGGTATAACAATAGTTACTGCTGGTTTGAAGGTAATTTTCATAAATGAAAATCAACACTATTAACACATTTATGGAGGTTATTTTAAAAGAGGCACCAAAAGTTTATGGACTGAGTAAAAAAAAAAGGGGGGGGGGGGGGGACATACAAAATTTAACTGGTATCAGTGAGTTTAAATATAAACTCAGTGAAACTAGAGGATCAATTGTGAAGCTGTTATTTTTCAGTTGTGATCCACTTTTTTCCTTCTGGAAATATTAATAAGTGCATTCTTTTTGCAATGAATTTATCTTAAACAGACAATGATAATTTGTCCAGTACTATGCTATTGAAAATCTGTGCAACATGAGTCATTACACCTGACTGTCTGTTATATAATGAGGGTAATTTGGTTCCTGCAACCAAGCACATTTCCCTGAACTGTGAAGATGAGAATTTACTCTTGAATATATCCCCTTATCCCAACACCCTTCTACACTGAAGCAATGTTGGTCTTGCCAGTCACATTCCTTCCTCCATTTGAATTTTATCTTTTTATTTATTTATTCTTCTCATCTATAAATGCCTCTGCTCTCCATTGTGTTTGCCATTTCTTCTACTTCTTCTTCTTCTTCCTCCTCCTTCTCTAAAACAATTTTTCTTCTTCTTCTTCTTCTTCTTCCTCCTCCTCCTCCTCTATAACCATTTTACATCTCACTTTATCCCTTACATCTTTGTTTCTGAACTGAAGATATCAGAGTGATAATTAATGTGCTGAGCTCCTATTAGTCTGAAGTTTTATATCACATATTTCACTATATTTCTCTTCAAGCAAGATAGGTCTCTATCAGGCTAGGTTCTAACTACTCTCCCATCTCCCCCATCCAATATCTCTTACCTCTCTGAAAAAGGAACCACTGGTTCCAAAACCTTGGAGTGCTGTTATTTAATTTTACATTTTTCTACTGGATACTGGGTGTTTCACTTTTGAATGTTCCTGGCTAACCATCTGTTAATTTGTTTACTTCAAATAGATCAGTTTCAATGTGTGTGTGTGTGTGTGTGTGTGTGTGTGTGTGTGTAAAAGAAAGCTGCATCTGCATTCCCTCCAACCAGTTAGTCCTTTTCATACCAGTTTCTGTGGAAATGGTACAATTCCTTTTAGAATACAGACTGCCTATGCATGTTTGTTATTGCATGTTCAAATTCTATTAGGTAGGAAATCTAGTGCAAACCAAAGTTTGCTGCTGGGGGAAACTAGAATTCTGTATCTCAGCTGGTGATAGGACAAACAGTGATGAGAAATCTCCATGTGTATGTCAATCTTTGTATGCCATAAAACGGTGTACTGAAAATGTGAAAATGTATATAAAAAATGTAGCTTTTGATAAACCAAAACAATAAAAACAAACCTTTCAGATTTTGACAGTTCAAACAGTGACCTCAGAGCCTGCATGACGTGCTTATTGTTCATAATTGAATGATGCACTTTCACAACTTCCATCAGAGATTTGGGATCAGTAGTGCATTTCAGGTTCTGCATCAGCAAGTCTCTGGAAGTTTGCACACCATGGGAAGAAACATCTGAAACATAAAACGTGCTATTCCTTAAATTAAAAATAAATAAATAAATAAATAAATAAATAAAATAAAGAGAGAGAGAGAGAGAGAAGTGTTTTATGTGGAAGTGAGCCCAAGCTTAAGCCAGAGTGGAACATTACTCAAAAATGGCTCACTTATATTTCCTTTTTCATTAAAGAAAATGAAAGTAAAAGAGATTTAAGGAGAATTGTTTAGTGCATCCATATTTCTTTGCTAATTTCAGAGGGGAGCGCACAGAGCAAGGAAGCAAAATCCACTCAGCAATCAAACGGTGACAGGGAATGTAGCAGTGCAGTGCAGTGCAGGGGAGCAGCCCCCCCCCTTTCCCTTGCTTCCTTACTGAGGCTACACGGTCTGTGCCATTTGTGCATCAAGTGTCTAAAGAAGTAGGTCTCACTCAATGTATTGAGCCTTAAGTACTAAGAATGACTGAAACTGCTCCATCACTCATTATGCCATAATATTCGACAACGGCTACTAAACACACTGATATTTCATTGTTGTATGAAGCACCCATAATGGACTAAAACTGCTCCATCACCCATTAAGCCACAATATTCAACAATGGCTACTAAACACACTGATTGGACAGGAAACACTGGAATCCACCAACTTCCCTTGATTCAGAGTTAGGGAGCATAAAAGAGGAGTATGTGCTGGCAGTAATGGATGGAGAAGACTGGCTGGGATCAACTTCCTCTACAGCACAGTTTTAATCCATCATAAACTTTTATTCACAACTCAGTTTCTTGCCAAGTAAAACAATTAATCCACAATGCTAATTTACAGCCAATCATGAAATTGGTTTACAAATACAATAACACTACTAAAGGATTTAGAATAAAATGAAGTATTGGGTTAAACAGTTTGAAGTATACAAAATCATTGTACCAATTCAGAAACAAATTAAATCTAAATTTTAATACTATTCAAATCGCAAAAGATTATGCAGTAACTAGTTTAATGAATGAAATGTCCCACTTAATGCTCTGACACAAGAAAATTATTTCAAATATGAAACATTTGAATATAATACTCATTACCCAGATATTTTGTTAGGAGCTTGTCAAATTATGTGAATACATTACAGTAAGCTGGAACTGCTAATATTCACAGAATTAATACAATACATTCAAGATAAATTTTCAGAAAGAACAGGATGAATGAAATCCTTATCAACATAAGGTGCATAAGTTCTCCTGAACAAAGCCTATACCAGATTGGATAATTGGAGGGCTGCAGGGGAGGAGGGGTGGGGGGTGGGGGCAGGCTACAGACTCTAGAATAATTAAGTAATGAAGGTAAACAATACAAGTAAGATGCTAACAAAGAGAGAGGATTTAGCACACAGTACACAAGAAGTAAGGAGAAACAGAAGTGGGAAATGATGGGTCTGATGCGGGCGGGGTGGGGGGTGGGGGGGTTGCAGGGAAAGGGGGGGGGGAGGGAAGGGGCGGACACATAACAGGATGGAGAAAAGTTGGGCAACAATAGAAAACAGATGGTGTGCCTAGAAGTTTTTAATTTTTCCCACAAAATGGCATTCCTAAATCAGCCAAGAGTATCAAGTTTTCCAACGATGGACTTTTGTAATTGTTTTGCAAGTGATGTGTTTTTCTACATCTTGTCAAGATAAGTTACATACCTGAAATAGCAAATTCTAAATTGATGTAGGAAAAGCATGACCAAGGGTAAATTCTGTTTTTTTTTTTCTGAACCCAGTCTAGTCTAATAATTATTTTGTGCTGAGACTGGTCCATCTCGTTGCGTTTCAGAATTTGGCATTTTCAAAGTCAATATTTCAAACATCTTGTTACTGGTTTCTATACTTCAATATTGTGTTTTGGTACTATGGCATTATTACTTTATTTTTGTAAGTAACTTTTTATGCATAAATCTGATGCTTCTCAAAGTTCAATCTTTAACTAGGAAATCCCATAGACTACAAAGGAAGGAAGGAAGAAATGAAGAAAGGAGGGAAAGACAGGAAAATTAGGGTTTTGTACCTTGTCAATGATTAGGTTATTAGGGGTGGAGCAAATGCTCAGATAGGGCGATGGTAGGAAAGGGAATTTTCCATAGCCTTTTAAAAGGAATAATCTAGGCATTTTCATTGAGTGATTTATGGAAATCACATAAAACCCAAATCTGGATGACTGGATTGTGATTTGAATCTCTGTCCTCTCGAATGTCCAGCATGTTACCAACTTGCTCAGTTCAAAGAATAAAAATACTTTTATATTGGGGGCTTCAAGTTATTCCATTCCATTGTGAGACATCAAAGTATGACGGTCAAAGTCAGCACTTGGTGGATGGAGCTTCTGTTAAGTACAGGTCACTTGAGATTACGAGAAACTGTGGAGAAGCTTGTTGATAATGAGCACTGCAATAATATGACTACATTTTATCTTCTTACAAAAACTTGAAAATAGACACTGGAGTGAAAAGTCATACTTTTAAGTAAGGTAAGTAACAAATTTAATGTCTTGACAGTAGTGTTGTCATTATTAGATGAGATTAGATGTATGTTCCATAGAGCCAAAAATGAGATGATTCTCGTAGGTGTGGAACAAGTCCGAAAGTATAACATAAAACATTTGAATATAATACTCACTACCCATATCATTTGTTAGGAGATTGTCAAATTATGTGAATACATTACAGTAAGCTGGAACTGTTAATATTCACAGAATGTCAGAACAAAACATAGTTATGCACTTTTAATAACGTTATTACACACAAAATGCCTAATCTCGCCTGTTGTTACCAAATGCTGTCGAAACTGAAATCTAACAGACATTCTTACTTAAGCTGGTCTAACAGACCCTGTTAAGATATTCACCTATAGAGTAGAAGGAGTTGCCTATCAAAAAGTCTTTAAACCTCTGTTTGAACTGTGCTTTATCTAAAACCAAGTTTTTAATGGTTGCTGGCAATTTATTGAAAATGTGTATTCCTGAATATTGGACGTCTTTTGGGACCAATATAAGTGATTTTAGGTCTTCATATACATTCTTCCCCCCCACGAACCATGGACCTTGCCGTTGGTGGGGAGGCTTGCGTGCCTCAGCGATACAGATGGCCGTACCATAGGTGCAACCACAACGGAGGGGTATCTGTTGAGAGGCCAGACAAACATGTGGTTCCTGAAGAGGGGCAGCAGCCTTTTCAGTAGTTGCAGGGGCAACAGTCTGGATGATTGACTGATCTGGCCTTGTAACATTAACCAAAACGGCCTTGCTGTGCTGGTACTGCGAACGGCTGAAAGCAAGGGGAAACTACAGCCGTAATTTTTCCCGAGGACATGCAGCTTTACTGTATGATTAAATGATGATGGCGTCCTCTTGGGTAAAATATTCCGGAGGTAAAATAGTCCCTCATTCGGATCTCTGGGCGGGGACTACTCAAGAGGACGTCGTTATCAGGAGAAAGAAAACTGGCGTTCTACGGATCGGAGCGTGGAATGTCAGATCCCTTAATCAGGCAGGTAGGTTAGAAAATTTAAAAAGGGAAATGGATAAGTTAAAGTTAGATATAGTGGGAATTAGTGAAGTTTGGTGGCAGGAGGAACAAGACTTTTGGTCAGGTGATTACAGGGTTATAAATACAAAATCAAATAGGGGTAATGCAGGAGTAGGTTTAATAATGAATAAAAAAATAGGAGTGCGGGTTAGCTACTACAAACAGCATAGTGAACGCATTATTGTGGCCAAGATAGACACAAAGCCCATGCCTACTACAGTAGTACAAGTTTATATGCCAACTAACTCTGCAGATGATGAAGAAATAGATGAAATGTATGACGAGATAAAAGAAATTATTCAGGTAGTGAAGGGAGACGAAAATTTAATAGTCATGGGTGACTGGAATTCGTCAGTAGGAAAAGGGAGAGAAGGAAACATAGTAGGTGAATATTGGTTGGGGCGAAGAAATGAAAGAGGAAGACGCCTTGTAGAATTTTGCACAGAGCGTAACTTAATCATAGCTAACACTTGGTTCAAGAATCATAAAAGAAGGTTGTATACCTGGAAGAATCCTGGAGATACTAAAAGGTATCAGATAGATTATATAATGGTAAGACAGAGACTTAGGAACCAGGTTTTAAATTGTAAGACATTTCCAGGGGCAGATGTGGATTCTGACCACAATCTATTGGTTATGAACTGCAGATTGAAACTGAAGAAACTGCAAAAAGGTGGGAATCTAAGGAGATGGGACCTGGATAAACTGAAAGAACCAGAGGTTGTAGAGAGTTTCAGGGAGAGCATAAGAGAACAATTGACTGGAATGGGGGAAAGAAATACAGTAGAAGAAGAATGGGTAGCTCTGAGAGATGAAGTAGTGAAGGCAGCAGATGATCAAGTAGGTAAAAAGGCGAGGGCTAATAGAAATCCTTGGGTAACAGAAGAAATATTGAATTTAATTGATGAAAGGTGAAAATATAAAAATGCAGTAAATGAAGCAGGCAAAAAGGAATACAAACGTCTCAAAAATGAGATCAACAGGAAGTGCAAAATGGCTAAGCAGGGATGGCTAGAGGACAAATGTAAGGATGTAGAGGCTTGTCTCACTAGGGGTAAGATAGATACTGCCTACAGGAAAATTAAAGAGACCTTTGGAGTGAAGAAAACCACTTGTATGAATATCAAGAGCTCAGATGGCAACCCAGTTCTAAGCAAAGAAGGGAAGGCCGAAAGGTGGAAGGAGTATATAGAGGGTTTATACAAAGGCGATGTACTTGAGGACAATATTATGGAAATGGAAGAGGATGTAGATGAAGACGAAATGGGAGATAAGATACTGCGTGAAGAGTTTGACAGAGCACTGAAAGACCTGAGTCGAAACAAGGCCCCGGGAGTAGACAACATTCCATTAGAACTACTGATGGCCTTGGGAGAGCCAGTCATGACAGAACTCTACCATCTGGTGAGCAAGATGTATGAGACAGGCGAAATACCCTCAGACTTCAAGAAGAATATAATAATTCCAATCCCAAAGAAAGCAGGTGTTGACAGATGTGAAAATTACCGAACTATCAGTTTAATAAGTCACAGCTGCAAAATACTAACGCGAATTCCTTACAGACGAATGGAAAAACTGGTAGAAGCGGACCTCGGGGAAGATCAGTTTGGATTCCGTAGATATGTTGGAACACGTGAGGCAATACTAACCTTACGACTTATCTTAGAAGAAAGATTAAGAAAAGGCAAACCTACATTTCTAGCAGTTGTAGACTTAGAGAAAGCTTTTGACAATGTTAACTGGAATACTCTCTTTCAAATTCTGAAGGTGGCAGGTATAAAATACAGGGAGCAAAAGGCTATTTACAATTTGTACAGAAATCAGACGGCAGTTATAAGAGTCGAGGGGCATGAAAGGGAAGCAGTGGTTGGGAAAGGAGTGAGACAGGGTTGTAACCTCTCCCCGATGTTATTCAATCTGTATATTGAGCAAGCAGTAAAGGAAACAAAAGAAAAATTCGGAGTAGGTATTAAAATTCATGGAGAAGAAGTAAAAACTTTGAGGTTCGTCGATGACATTGTAATTCTGTCAGAGACAGCAAAGGACTTGGAAGAGCAGTTGAACGGAATGGACAGTGTCTTTAAGGGAGGATATAAGATGAACATCAACAAAAGCAAAACGAGGATAATGGAATGTAGTCAAATTAAATCGGGTGATGCTGAGGGAGTTAGATTAGGAAATGAGACACTTAAAGTAGTAAAGGAGTTTTGCTATTTAGGGAGTATTTAGGGAGTAAAATAACTGATGATGGTCGAAGTAGAGAGGATATAAAATGTAGACTGGCAATGCCAAGGAAATCGTTTCTGAAGAAGAGAAATTTGTTAACATCGAGTATAGATTTAAGTGTCAGGAAGTCGTTTCTGAAAGTATTTGTTGAGTGTAGCCATGTATGGAAGTGAAACATGGACGATAACTAGTTTGGACAAGAAGAGAATAGAAGCTTTCGAAATGTGGTGCTACAGAAGAATGCTGAAGATAAGGTGGGTAGATCACGTAACTAATGAGGAGGTATTGAATAGGATTGGGGAGAAGAGAAGTTTGTGGCACAACTTGACTAGAAGAAGGGATCGGTTGGTAGGACATGTTCTGAGGCATCAAGGGATCACCAATTTAGTATTGGAGGGCAGCGTGGAGGGTAAAAATCATAGAGGGAGACCGAGAGATGAATACACTAAACAGATTCAGAAGGATGTAGGTTGCAGTAGGTACTGGGAGATGAAGAAGCTTGCACAGGATAGAGTAGCATGGAGAGCTGCATCAAACCAGTCTCAGGACTGAAGACCACAGCAACAACAACATATACATTCTTCTTATTCCCAGTATTGAAACTATGTATTGAGATATTGGTTGGAAACAGAGACATATTAATTGAAAGGTTGTTTCACAAGGTTAGTGTCACAAGATTCGTGAAGGAAACTGCCTGTGACCTTTGTGAAGAAACTATTCCAGCATTCATCTGAAATGACTGAGGAAAAACTGAAATGAAACAAAATATGAAAGGTTGGGGATTTGAACACTATTCCTCCTAAATATGAGTGCATTGTCTTAATCACTGCACCATCGCAATGCTGTCAGCCTTCAGTTGGAAACCCCACAAACGACAGCCCAAACAATGCACTAAACTATCTCATGTTGCACATTTGTCCAAACAGCATGCTGCAGCCAACAAGCTAATAAAAGTTGCCACTGCTATTGTCAAAATGACAGCAACTCATTCCTACATATCATCATTTTGTCTTCTGTAGAGCATGAGAAGGTAACTGCTACAGTAGAAGGCCATAAATACTACAATACTAATAAATGTCATAAGAGCACACAAAATCTTACTATTTTTGGTAATATTTGTAAACAAAGACTACAACAAGAAGTTGTATCATATTAAATTTGTTACTGCATTTGATATCAGCATGAAAAAACTGTGTGTTGAATATAGCACCCCAAGATATTTCAATAGCCAAGTGACCAACCACTATGAAACTACAGTGTTTTATTGAAAAGACCAAACAATGAAAAATCCAGGATGGAATAACAACAATATTATAAAAAGAAAAGATTGCTGCTCACCATATAGAGGAGACAACAAATAGACTGCCATACATGTTGAGTTTTAGCTGAAAGGCCTTTTTCTAAAGTAAACCATTCTCTCAAAGAGTCATGCAAGCTCAACTCTCAAACACATGACCATTGTCTCTGGACAAACAGATATCTTGTGCCTTATCTCTCCAGTTGCCTACCACCTCTGTGAGTCCCAATGTCCGACCACAAAGGAGCATTCCCTCTTGACTCATTACCACCCACGGCTGGAGAAACTGAATCTCAGGATTTCGACTACCTATCATCTTACCCTGAAATGAGGAACTTCATACCCACTATCCTTCCCACGCTTCTCACTGTGGTATTCCACTGACCACCAAACCTACACAATATCCTTGTCCACCCCTACTCCAACCCTGCTTCCAACTCCTTGCCTCATGGCTCACTTCCCTACAACAGGCCCAGAGGCCGGACCTGCACCATACAAACTTCCAACCATGTGCTGCATTCTATGTGGGCATGACCACAAACAATATGTTTGTCCGCATGAGTGGCCTCTGGCAAACTCTGGCCAAGAGACAGCTGGACCACTCAGTTGCTGAGATTGCTGCCCAACACAGCATTATTCAGTCTGGTGACTGCTTCACTGCCTGTGTCATCTGGATCCTTCCTACCAACATCAGATTTTCTTAATAGCAGATGTGGGTACTTCCCCTGCAATATATCCTATGTTTCTGTAACTACCCTGGCCTATCCTTCACCCACCATCCTACTCCCTTCACCCACTCTAGCACTACACAGCTTTTTATTCCACCAGTGCACACACAATCTTTCTTCCCCTCCTCTACTTCTCTCCTTTTCTGCTCCTCTCCCTCCCCCCATCCCCCTCCGAGTCTCCTTCCCGACTGCACCCAGCTGCCCTACCCTGTCCACACGACATCCTTTCATGCTCTCAGAAGCAGCACTTTACCTTCCCCCATCCCTACCCTTCTATCCCTCCCCCAACCCACCCCAGCCTCCTCTTCACCCCCACCACCCAGACTGCTTCTCACATTAGGTGTGGTTGCTTGCAGTGTAGCCTCAGTGGTCAGAAAAAGTAGTCATGTGTGCATGTGTGAGTTGTTAGAAAAAGGCCTTTTAGCTGAACTCAACATGTATGGCAGCCCTTTTGTTGTGTCTGTCTGTGACTCAACATCTCCTCTATATAGTGAGTAGCAATCTTTCCTTTCCATTATACTGTTTTATGGCCACTTATTTATGAAGTATGAATGGTTTGGCCTTGAAGTGAGAAGGCTAATGTAGCATCCCTGCCAGCATGAATTATTTATGCTTCATAAACAGGTCATAACACTTTAGCTCCACTGGATTCCACTAAAGTCAACAGCTTCATTAACATGCTATTCAAGATGCTTATTTGCTAAAGAAATTGTAAGATGGATTAAAACACAACTGATTTCTGAACCATCCAAATTTTTGTTTGACCTTTGGAATGACAACTAATTCATACGTGTGTCACAGGTTTACTATTAGCCTGCTTGGGGTGCTTACTGTAGCCCAACTAATAAGAATGTATGAGAAGTTATTTATGTCAGTTCAGGTTTTAGATACGTACTATTTACACCAACACTCAAAGGAATTCTTGGTGGGGAACAAATGCACAAAATATAAACAAAGTCCTCAAGCCACAGAAACGGGCCTACAAATTATACGAGCTAAGAATGATAATCAAAAACAGTAACTGAGCTCACTGAAAAGATCTGCTCAAAACATTGGGGTTTCATCTACACCAGTCAGATATGTACATGAAAGTAGCCTTAATAATTACTATAACAAACCGCTCTGGCCTTGATCACGATCATCATCATCTATATTGAATTTACCATGAAAGAATAAACATAAAAATCAAAACATCATTTCTATCAAAGGATAAAATTTTACAACAAATAACTAAAGAGATTATTAAAAGAGACTTACTTAAAGACAGAATTAAAAAGTACCTGTAAAGCAATAGGTTATTTACAGTGAAGGATGACAACACAACACCCAGTCCCTGAGTGGAGAAAATTCCCTGACTCAGCCGGGAATCGAACCTGAGCCCAAGGGATTGACAATCCATCATGCTGACCATTCAGCTACTGGGGGTAGACAGTGAAGGATTAATTGGTCAACACAGATTGCGAGTTTGATATAAATGTAACTCAAGTAAATAATAACAAAACACATCTATCATTTTACAACACATAGTCAACTTCTTGTCCCATCGTTGTCATACTGAACCTGTAAATATGTACATACCAGTGTATACGAATTATATTTATGTAGGAAAGTTCTGGCAGAAAGAAAATATTTAAAAGTAAAGGAGGCTACTCACTGAATAGCAGAGGGGCTGAATGATCAAGAGACACATGCAGAAGAGAATGAAAACTTTGCTAGTTTATGAAAGAAATCCTTTGACACCCCCCCCCCCCCCCCCCCGCCCCCCACACACACACAAAATTCAAATTTTATTAGTCTTAAAATGTAGTACCACGAGTCCAATATCCTTGTAAAAGTTATCCACAGATGATAAATGTTTTCTTCTTATCGTACTACTACTACTACTATCAGTACATGAAGACATATTTCAAAAGGGAATTAATTAATGTAAGAGGACATGAAGTATGACTTATAAGACTCTAACAGGATTTACTACTTCCTTTATACCATAGCAAAATAACACAACAGGGAGAGGGGGAATGGGGTGGGAGGGAGGTTCCCACCCCATGTCCTCTCTCCCTTTTTGCTGCATTTAAGACATGAGGGTCGATCCTCTCAACACACACTGTCTAAATTTCTTGTGACACAGTAAAATTATGCACCAAACTGATTCAGTCTGGTTCAGGTTCATTGATTATATCTTCATGATCTGGATTCACGGCCAAGACACATCGTTTTTGTTCCCTCACAACATCAACACCACCTCTCTCATCTACTTCGCATGGTCCTCCTCAACCCAGCGTGCCACCTTTCTAGATGTTGACCTCCTCCTCACTGATGGCCATATTCACACCTCTGTCCACCAACCGTACCTGTATTTTGACAGCTGACACCCCTTCCACACCAAAAAATCCCTCCCATACAGCCTGGCCACCCAGGGACGATATTTCTGCAGTGACAAAAACTTCCTTGCTCAGTATGCAGAGGGTCTCACCACGGCCTTCAAAGACAGGCACTATCTCCCAGACCTACACCACAAGCAGATCTCCCCTGCCATTTCCCCTCACACCACCAATCCTCCCACCTCCCCCAAGACCCAGACAGACAGGTTTATGCCAGTCATCACCCTGTACCACCCTGGACTGGAACAACTCAACCACATCCTTCGACAGGACTTCGATTACCTATTGTCATGCCCTGAAGTAAGGGACATCCTACCCAAGATACTTCCCACCCCTCCTAAAGTGTTGTTCTGTTGCCCACTCAACCTTCACAACATCCTAGTCCACCCCTCTGCCACTCCCAATCCCAACCCCCTACCACAAGGATCATACTCCTATGGAGGACTCAGGTGCAAAACCAGGCCAATCTGCCCACCCAGCTCTTCCTACTCCAGTCCTGTCACAGGTTTATCCTACCCCACCAGGGGCTGGGCCACCTGTGAAACCAGTCATGTCATTTATCAGCTCTGCTGTAGTCATTGTACAGTTTTTCATGTTGATATGAATATCAAACTTCTGTTCAACAGGATTGGTTTTGTTTTGCCTTAGGGCACAAAAAACAACTGGGGTCATACACTCCTAAGTCAAAACTATATTACACAAAGACAGAGAGGAGTTAAAAAACGACTACACATCAGTCCCAAATAACATAATAGAAGACAGCTAAACACAGGCAAGTGGAAAAATGGCTAAAAAAAGACAGCATACAGAAACAGAGGTCCAAAACTAAAAATTAAATGGCCTTTGCCATATTGCTTTGGTGGATAAAAATTAAAACACAGTCGACAGCCCGCACATCATTTGCTAAACAAGCCGATAACTCAGACGGCAAACCCAAGCGGGAATGTAAGCAGTTAAAAAAATGGACAGTCCGTCAGGAAGTAGCGGACAGTTAAAACTTGGGGCGCAATGTGTACAAAGTGGTGAACTGGCGCCACTTATCAAATGACAATGGCTAAAAAGGCACTGCCCAATATGCGGCCTACTTAAAATAACCTCCTCCCGGCGGGAGGACTGGGAGGAGGTCGTTCAAGCAACTGAGAGAGGCTTAATAAGACTGAGCTTATTCCCGTGAAGCGAGGACCATTGGCGATGCCAAAGGGACACCACCTCCTGAAAGACGGCAACACAGAGATCATCGGAGGGAATATAGGAACTCGCGGGCTGAGGTACGAGGACCGCAGCCTTGGCAACACCGTCAGCAGCCTCGTTTCCTGGCAGACCGACATGACCAGGAACCCACAGAAACATCACACTGGCTCCACCAAGAGTGAGCAGTTGACAGTTTTCCCGCACATGCTACACTAAGGGATGGGCGGTGTACAGCGCACACAGACTTTGAAGGGCACTGAGTAAGTCTGAGCAGAGGACAGAATCGAAAAGGCTGTGTCGCTGGATGTAGTCCGTGGCCTGATACAGGCTGAAGAGCCTGGCTGTAAATACTGAGCAGTGTGCTGGAAGTTGATATCAAACGACACGGGTGCCAATGGCGAAGGCACACCCGACCCCACTATCAGTCTGAGAGCCATCAGTGTATACAAAGGTACTATCGCGAAGTTCCATGCAAAGGTCATGAAGCTGAAGGCGATTGACTGAGGCTGGAGTAGTTTCCTTAGGAAGTGAATGAAAGGCCAAGGTTAATATGGGCCGCTACAGAAAGCCAAGTTGGTGAAGAGTTCACGCCCACCGGGAAAGGTGCAGGTAGTGGACTCCAGGAGGTAACAGAGAAGAGGGATGTGCCTCATACTGGTGATCAAAGGAATCATCAAAGAAGAAGGCATAGGATGGGTGGTCACGCATGGAAGACAAATGGCATGCATACCTGCTGAGAAGAAAGTCAGGGCGGTAGGACAGTGGTAGTTCAGCAGCTTCAGCATACCGACTCTCAACTGGGCTAGTGTAAAAAGATGCCCGTGGCCAAATGGATGCCATGATTGTTGATAGTACTGAGACGGTGTAAGATTGATGGATGTGCAGGTGCATAAACAAAGCACCCATAGTCAAGTTTTGAACGGACTAGGGACTGGTACAAAAGGAGGAGGGTGGCTCGATTGCCACCCCAGGAAGTACCATTGAGGACACATGGGACACAGAGGAACCACGTACAGCGGGCTGCCAGGTAAGACACATGGGAGGGTCAAGAGTATTTCCTATCGAGCATGAGGCCCAGGAATTTTGTAGTTACAACGAACGGAAGGGCAACAGGCCCAAGATGTAAAGATGGTAGGAGAAACCAACTGCATTGCCAGAAATTTATACACATGGTTTTGTCCGTGGAAAAGCGAAAGCTATTGTCAATGCTCCAGTAATAAAGATAACCATGACATTGCTGAAGACACCGCTCAGTGAGACAGTCCATGGAGAACTGCAATAGAGGGCAAAATCGTCAATAAAAAAGGAGCCAGAGATGTCCGGTGGGAGACAGGCCATTATAGCGTTTATTGCAATAGCAAAGAGGACGACACTCAGGATGGAACACTGAGGCACACCATTTTCCTGGATAAAGGTGTCTGACGAGGCAGAACCCACACGCACCTTGAAAACTCGATTTTTTATAAATGCCTGGAGGAAACAGGGCAGGTGGTCACAGAAGCCCCACATGTAAAGAGTATGGAGAATACCAGTTCTCCAGCAGGTGTCGTAGACCTTCTCCAAATCGAAAAACACGGCCACAGTCTGGGATTTCCGCAGAAAACCATTCATGAATACGGTGGACAAAGTAACGAGATGGTGAACTGCAGAATGCCAACTGGAAATCCACACTGTGCATTTGTCAGTAAATTGCTAGACTTGAGCCACCATACCAGCCGGGCATGAATCATAAGTTCCATCACCTTGCAAATGCAGCTGGTAAGAGAGATGGGGCAGTAGCTAGAAGGAAGGTTTTTGTCCTTATCGGGCTTAGGTACGGGTATGACTGTGGCTTCACGCCAGCGTCCGGGAAATGGGCCCCCTGCCCAGATGCATTTGTATGTGTTAAGCAGAAAGTGCCTGCATGCAAGAGAAAGGTGCTGCAACATCTGAATGTGGATGGCGCCTGGCCCTGGGGCGGAGGTTCTGGATGAACTAGCTTCCTCATAGTAAAGGTGGCACTGTAGCACTCACGATTAGGAGAAGAGAAGGGTATTGCCTGAGTCTCCTCCGCTCGTTTCCGATGGATGAAGGCAGAGTGATAGTGGGAAGAGCTCGAAACTTCTGCAAAATGGCAGCCCCAGGTGTTGGAGATAGCAATAGGGTCCATGAGGACATCATCTACTATTGTCAGGCTGGAAATTGGGGAATGGATCTTGGTCCCAGAGAGCCGTCGGAGGTTGGCCCACACGACAGAGGACGGAGTGGAAGTGTTAAGAGAACCAGTGAATGAAATCCAGCTAGCTTTTTTGCTGTCCTGAAGAACGCGATGACTCTTTGCACTCATCTGTTTACAATGAATGCAGTTTGCCACCATAGGATCACAGTTAAAAATGCAGAGAGCATATCTCCGTGCGCAAATTGTGTCACAGCATGTTTCAATCCACCAAGGGACTGGGACACAATGTGGTAAAGAGGAAGTACGAGGAATGGAACGTTCTGCAGCAGGAAGGGTAACATTTGTGAGACATTCCACCTGGTCATCACAGCTGGGGAAATCACGTTCTTCGAAAGTCGCCAAGGAGGAGTAAAGCTGCTAGTCAGCCTTAGTAAGCTGTTTTTTTGGTGTGCACGTGGATGGGGTAGGAGTCAGCAAATGGATAGCACATGGGAAATGGCCGCTCAAGTAGGTGTCAGAAAGAACGGACCACTCAAGACGATGGGCAAGCTGGGCAGTGAAAAAGGATAGGTCCAAACGGGAATACGTGTTGAAGGAGTCGGAAAGGAAAGTGGGTGCTCCAGTGTTAAGGCAGAAGAGGTTAAGTTCGTTCAGAAGGTCAGACAAGAGGGCATTTCTCTGACAGGTCTTGGGAGAACGCCAAAGGGGATGATGTGCGTTAAAGTCACCAAGTAGCAAAAATGGGGGAGGTAGCTGCCCAATAAGCTGAAGGAAGTCTGCCCTGGTGACATCGAATGATGGAGGGACATAAATGGTACAGAGGGAAAAAGTCAGGTGGGGAAGAAAAAGGCGAACTACAACAACTTGAAGATGGGTAGTCAGGAAGATGGGTTGATTACGAATGTCTTCCCATATGAGCAGCATGACACCACCATGAGATGGAATGCCGACCTCAGGGGGAAGCTCAAAACGAATTGGTAGGAGAGCTCAAAGTGGTCGTGAGAGCGCAATTTCATTTCCTAAAGGCAGAGTACAAGGGGACGCTGGGATGCTAAAAGTAGCCGTAAATCCTCTTTGTGGGACCAAAGGCCATGATTGTTCCATTGGAGGAGAGTCATGATGAGGAAGAGTTGTAGGGGTGTAACCTCAGTGGCTGCCACTGAAGAGTCACTACTACAGGGCACAGAGGCAGGAGGATCCTGCTCCATGGGGCCCACAGAAGCATCGGCTTGCTTGTGCAGTCCAATGCTGAAAGACAGTTGGTGGTGTGCACCGGCAACATGGAGGCTAGCCGGGCTAGGTATCATGTGACATCACCGTCGAAGACGATCTTCGAGTTGGTGAAGAAGGAGACCGTTTGCCTTTGGTGGACTTCTTCGAGCCTTTCCGGTTAGAGGAAGACTGGGGTGTTGTTTGGCTGGAGGGACAAAGGAAGTCTTCACAGAAGTACTCCTCCCATCCTTTCTGGCCTACCAGTTGTGTATCTGGTGGCTTCGCCCCTTGAGCCAAGAGTCTGATGGCTTGTTGCCCACAATGGCGATGCTACCTTGACACTGGGCGATTTCACAACCTCAGAGCTGAATTTGAGGTTGCATGCCTGCGTGTCACTTTTTCTTTACCCGGATCTCTTGGACAGGACGCTCAGCAAGATACACAGGACAATCCTGAGATGAGGTGGCATGGTCTCCATTGCAGTTGATACAGCACAGAGAAGGAGGCGGACAACCGCCCTCGTGCGCATCCCTACCGCAGGTGACAATTGGCTGGGTTTTGACAAGACATTATAGTGTGGTTGAAACAAGGACACTGGTAGCAGCGCATCAGGTTTGGAATATATGGATGGATTGTGATGATTTCATAGGCTGCTTTGACTTTGGACAGGACGGAAGCACCAATCTATCAAAGATGAGAAGAAAAGTGCACTTGGGTACTAGGGAGGAATCTACCTTTTTCGTTACATGATGGATCGCAATGACGCTCTCATCAGAGAAATAAGATTGGATGTTGGTCTCAGTTAGATCGTTGAGAAGCCTGGTGTAAATTACACCATGGGTAAAGGGTAGCCACGGAGAAGCGAGGCAGCAAGCAGTTGTCGTGCTTGAGAATCAGAAGCAGTCTCCAAAAGCAAAGTGCCATTTGTAAACGAGAGAAGGATTTCATATGGCCGACAATTGCATCAATACCTTTCTGAATAATAAATGGATTTACCGTAGCATAGGACTGACCATCTTCAGTACGTGAGACCACGGGGAACTGTGGTGCACTGGGAAGGGTCTTTGAACCAGTAGCCTCATGATGTTGATTGTGAAGATGATTGACTCACTGCGAGGCAACCCCCGTGATTGCCAGCATATCTGACGACGCACTCCTTCCAACTGGGGGTCCCCTTCACAAGGGGGCACACCCGCCTTAGGTGATTTTTCACACCTCCTGAATACCTGATAGAGGGATCAATCGGCAATTCGGGAAGGTTGCAGTTCAGGGAATCACCCCTCCCTGGGCCTGGCCTATACCAGAGGGTATGTGAGAAACCTACCGGTCGACCCGGAGCTGGGAATTATGCGTTACCCAGTTACCTGTTATGCATCAGATGCGTGGATCGTCCTTCAGGAGCGCACAAGGAGGAAGAAGGAAAAAAGGAACCTCAAATGCCGAAGTGAAGGAACGAGAGGTGAAGGGAAACAAAGGAAGGAAATGGGAGTGAAAAACAAAGGTGAGACTGTTCTTGTTTCAGTGGCAGACAATGCAGAACATTCCCAATAACATCCCAAACATGTTCCTCGAGTGAGGGGAGAAAGAATAGCAAGAGGATAGACACACAGAACAGAAGGGATTAAATGCTGCAAAGGCTGGGGCCCTGTGGTAGCCAATAAAGAACCTGCCAAAGAGTGGTGAGCCCCCGGGGGTGGGGGGTGGGGCAAGGGGTAGGGCGGTGTCCACCAGGATAAATGGTCGCCGCCAAACTGAGGTGAAGAGCGCAGTAGACCACCTTGACGAACAACATGCAACTGAACGTAACACACCTGATTTAAATGTCTGCTTCACAACCCAAGCCATCTGAATCCTTCTCTCCACCACCAGCTTTCCTGAAACGCGCAGATGGGAGTTACCCTTGCAACATGTTCTTCGTTCCCGTAATTATCCTGGCCTCAAACTATGGTAACATACTGTTCCCACACCCTCCACCCAACAGTTTTGACATGTCTATCCTATCATCTTCTCCCCATTCTCATCTCCCACCCTGTTTATTTGCAGCCCTCTACCAACGCATCTGCCCATCTTACCCCACTCCTCTCCTTTATGCTACTTTTCTCATCACCTCCATTTCCCACAACCTCCTGATGCTGTACTTGTTGGTAGTCTAATCCCTTCACACTCCACCAGACAGTGTTCATCTCTCTCCCCACACGTACACTAATATGCTTCCCCCTCCCCAACCCCTCCAGATTGCTGCTTGCATCCCACATGATAGCTGCATTCCGGCCCAAAAATGTTGGCAGTCGTGTGCGCATGAGGTGTGTGTGTGTGTGTGTGTGTGTGTGTGTGTGTGTGTGCGTGTGCCTCCCTTTTACTGATGAAGGCTGTTGCCTACAGCTTTATGTAAGTATTTATTAATGGGGCCTGTCTGTTGCTTGACATGTCTTCTTTACAGTAAGTAGCAATGTGTCTTTTCCTACACTGTTCAAAAAAGAAGGAAAATGCATAAAAGAATTTCGGCAGCTGTCATCCTTTCCACACCAAAAAACTATCCCCCATACAGCTTGGCCAGCTGTGGATAGCTTATCTGCAATGATGACAACTCCCTTGTTCAATATGTTGAAGTACTCATGAGGGCTTTCGCTGAAACACACTACTCCCCAAACCCAGTCTGCAAACGGATTTCAATGCAATATCCTCACACACCCCTTATGCAGAAAAAGAGCAAGCAAGTCACAAAGGAGTGCCCTCGTCATCTCCAAATATCGCCCTGGATTGGAAAAACTGAATCATATCTTTTGCCAAGGCTTTAACTGTCATCTATCATCATGCCCTAAAATGAGGGAAATCCTACCTGAGATCCTTCCCACTCCTCCTAAAGTGGCATTTTGCCACCAATACAACCTACACAACGTCTTAGTCATCTCTGTGCCACTCTCACTCCCAAGGCTCAGGTGCAAGACCTGCCCAATCCACCCACCCACCACTTCCTACTCCAGTCCTGTCACATTCTTATCCTATCTCATCGGAAACAGGAAAAGCAGCCATTTCATACAACAACACTGCTGCAATAACTGCATGACTTCTTATGTCAGCATGACAACCAACTACCTGTCCATCAGAATGAATGCCCATTGCCAAACTGTGGCCAAGAACAAAGCTGACCACGCAAATGGCACAACATGCTCAGTTTCAACGGCTGTTTCACTAACAGGGCCATGTGGATCCTTTCCTCCATCACCAGCTTTTCTGAACTAAGCAGACAGAAGTTGTCCTTGCAACACACCCTTCGCACCCATAGTCCTCCTGGCCTCAGTCTCCATTAACCTACTACCTCCACACTTCTACCCATTAGTTTCCCCTTCCTCTGCCCCAAGCCGCTAGCTATCCCTCCCCAATCCCTGTAGGCCTAGCTGGTTCCTGCCTCTCTCCCCCTCTACCCACCCACAACTCCCATCCCACCTACTGAACTGCAATACTACCACTGTGTGTCCATCTGGCATCATGTAGGGGCACAGTGTGTTTATGCAGGTATGTTTGTGTGTGTATCTAACTCAAGGAAGGTTTCATTCTAAAAGCTAGGTCAACTACTCTGCTTTTTTCTGAGTAGTTCCCTTTACTCCTATTATAGTTTATATAGTTTTATAACGGCTGATTGTAAACATTCTTAGAGTACACTTTAAACAAGCAACATGCAGTTTTTAGTCTATTTTTCTTTAAGAGTACAAATAACAATACCAAATATAACAAACTACTTATCTCAACCTCTTACAAGCAAACTTCATGAATTGGCCCTCTTCGATTTTCTTCATATTTACAGGACTCGAATGTCAATGTAAAGACATCAGTTTCTCACAGCAGTATTATGTAGTTCTCAAAAAAATCCTAGAAGTAGTGTTTGAAAATATGAAAATTTTGAGCGCTGTTAAGTGTAAAGTTTTCAACAAACTGAGTTCTGTGGCTGAGTGGACAGCAGTTTGGACTCATAACCACGGGGTCACTGGTTTGTCTTTCTTTAAAACTTGAATTCATATTTAGAATGAAACTGAAATATTAACTTACAAATACTGACATGAACCATAATAAACCTTGATTCACAATAAATTAAATATATTTAGTAATACAATATTTGTGTTTTTTGTTACATTCATTAACCAGGCAGGAAGGTCAGAGAATTTAAAAAGGGAAACTGATAGGCTAAAGTTAGATATAGAGAGAATTAGTGAAGTGTGCTGGCAGGAAGAACATCATTTCTGGTAAGGTGTGTACATGATTATAAACCTAAAATCAAATATCGGTAATGCAGGTGTAGGCCCAACGATAGATAGGAAAATAGGAACATGGGTAAGCTACTACATACAGCATAGTGAATGTATTACTGTAGCTGTGATAGACATGAACCCAATACTCCCCACAGTAATATAAGTTTGTATGTCAACTAGCTCTGAAGACAATGAAGAGATTGAAAGAATGTACAATGAAATAAAAGAAATTATTCATAAAGTTAATGCAGAGGAAAATTTAATTCTGTTGTGGAATTGGAATTTGATGATAAGAAAAGGAAGAGAAGTAAAAATGGTAGGAGAATATGGACTGGTTAAAAGGAATGAAAGAGGAACCCACATGGTAGAATTTTGCACAGAGCATAAGTTAATAATTGCTGACACTTAGTTTGAGAATTGTGTAAAAATGTTGTATAGATGGAAGAGACCTGAAGACACTGGGAGGTATCAAACTGATTATATAAGGGTAAGGGGGTGGATTTAAAAAGCAGATTTTAAGCTGTAAGACATTTCCAGGTGTAGATGTGGACTGTGATCATAATTTACTGGTTACAAATTGCAAGTTAAAACTTGCAAAATTGCAAGAAGGTAGGATATCAAAGAAACAATTTTGGAGGAAGCATTAGGCAATAAGTGCCTGCACTGGAGAAAAAAAAATATAATGGATGGTGAATGGGTATCTTTGAAAGATGAAAAAGTGACAGCAGCAGAGGATCAGTAGGCAAAAAAACACGGCTTAGTAGAAATCTTTGGATAACACGAGACAGACTGAATAAGATGAATGGAGAAAATACAGAAATGAGGCAAATTCAGCAATGAAAGGAAATACAGACACCAAGAAACTGATACTGGCAGGAAGTGCAAAATGGCTAGAGGACAAATACAAGGTTGCAGAAGCATCTATCTATAAACAGAGGAAAATGCTCGACCACCAGATCTGTCTCCAATCAAGCAGATATGGGACATTACCGGATGACAACTCCAGTGTCATCCACAATCAGCATTAACCGTCTCTGTATTAACCAACCAAGTGCAACACGCATGGAACTCCATCCCACAAACTGACATCTGGCACCTGTACAACATAATGCAGGCAGGTATGCACATTTGCATTCAACATTCTGGCAGTTACACCACTTATCAATGGCCAACATTTCACATTTGCAATGGCTTACCTTGCACTTACATTAACTTGTTATCTTGCAATGTTTATCACTTAAATATATTGCCTAGGCAAGTATATTCCCTAAATATCATTGCTCTATGTTAATTATTTTTTGATGCTGTGTTTTTTTTCTGTTAATGTTGATACTGGCTATAGGAAGAGTAAACAGACCCTCAGAGAAAAGAGAAGTGACAGTATGTATATCAAGAGCTCAAATGGCAAGTGCCTACAGTACGCCATGAAGGAAAAGCTAAAAGGTGGAATGAATATACAGAGCAGATCTACAAGGGAAATAAACTTGAAGACAATATTATCGAAAGAGAAGAGAAATTAGATGAAGATGGAATAGAAGATACAATACTGTGAGAAATTATGACTTAGCACTGAAAGATTTCAGTTGTAACAAAAACCCTTAAGAAGATAATATTCTCTTGGAATTATTAAGTTCATTGTCAAGCTAGGAATGACAACGCTGTCCTTCCTTGTGTGCAAGATTTATGGAACAGGAGAAAGAGCTTCAGACTTTAAGACGATTGTAATAATTCAGTTCCAAAGAATGCAGGTGCCAACACGTGTGATAATTACCAAACTATCAGGTTAATAAGTCACGGTTGCAAAACAGTGACACAAATTATTTACAGGAGAATGGGAAAGCTGGTAGAAGCTGACCTTGGAGAAGATCAGTTTGGGTTTCAGAGAAATGTAGAAATACATGAAGCAATACTGACTATATGACTTAGCTTAGATAAAGGCAAATTTACATTTGTAGCATTTGTAGGCTTAGAGAAAGATCTTGACAATGATGACTGGAATGCAGTCTTTGAAATTTTGAAGCTAACAGTGATAAAATACAGTGAGTGAAATGCTATATACAGCTTGTACAAAAACCAGAAAGCAGTTACACATAAGAGTCAAAGGACATGAAAGCGAAGCAGCAGTTGAGAAGAAAATGAGGATATTGAAGCCTATTGCTGATGTTATTCAGTCTGTACATTGAGCAAGTAGTAAATGTAACCAAAGAAACAATTGGAGAAAGAACTGAAGTTCACTAAGAAGAAATGAAAACTGTGACACTGTAATTCTGTTTGAGACAGCAAATGACTTGGAAGAACACTTGAACAGAATATAGTGTCTCGGAAAGATGTTACCCTTATAATGTCAACAGAAGTAAAATAAGGATAACGGGATGCAGTCAAATTAAATAATGTGATGCTGAGGGAATTACACTAAGAAATGAGACGCTAAAAGTAATAGATGAGTTTTGCTATTTTGACAGTAAAATAAATGATGGTACAAGTAAAGGGATATAAAATAAACTGGCTGTAGCAAGGAAAGCATTCCTGACAAAGAGGCATCTGTTAGCACACAAGAAAGAAAAAAAATTGTAAATGTCAGGAACTATTTTCTGGCTGTATTTATCTGAAGTGTAACCTTGTCAGGAATTGAGAAGGTGGATGATAAGCACTTAAGACAAAAAGAAGAAGAATGCTGAACATTGGATGGGTTGATTGCGTAACTAATGAGGAAGTATTTAAATCAAACTGCGGTGAAAACAAATTTGTGGCAAAACTTGACTAAAAGAAGGGGTCAGCCATCAGGACACATTATAAGGCATCAAGGAATTATCAGTTTGGTGCTGGAGTGAAATGTGGGAGGTAAAAATCGCAGAAAGACACCAAGGGATGACTACAGTGAGCAGGTTCAAACTGATGTAGGATGCAGTAATTATTTGGGGGTGAAGAGGCCAGCACGGAACAGGCAAAGGTGGACAGCTGCACCAAATGAATCTTTGGACTGAAAATTACAATAATATTAATTAAATCAGAAAATGTCATTTTCATTAAAATTATGAATCCAATCAACATTTGTTAATTAACATTTCAGTTTATTAATGAATATTGAATTCAAATAAAAGCTTTAAAAATCAGCACCAAACCACTGACCTCACGGATATGAGACTAGAGGAGGATGAGGAGGAGGAGGAGATTATTATTTAACATCTCATAGACAACGAGCACATTAGAGATGGGGCACAAGCTCGGATTAGGGAAGAATTGAGAACGAAAGCAGCTGTGCCCTTTGAAGGAACCATCCTGGCATTTGCCTTAAGCAATTTAGAGAAATCACGGAAAATCTAATCAGGATGGCTGGACACGGGTTTGAACCGGTGTCCTCCTGAAGGCGAGTCTAGTGTGTCAACCACAGTGCTACTCTTCTCAGTATGAGACTAGACTGCCACACTCTAAGCTATGGGCAATATCAGTACTTCAGTTGAAATGTCTTGCATTTATTAGCACTTGGAAAAAATTGATGTCTGTGCACTGACGTTAAATTCTTACAAGTATGAAGAAGATCGAAGAGGGCCAGTCCATTAAGGTCCCCTTGTTAGTTCATTTATTTGCATGACAGTGGTTGCACTTATTCTCTGCAAGCATTGTGAGCCAATTTTATACAACAAATGTAATTTTCTCCAACTTACTTTGTTGCTCATTTAGGAACTTGAACTGAATTATAAAAAAATGTTTCTTACCTTGCGAAGAAAACATTCGCCTGTTACTACCAATGATGGCAGTATTTCCATGAAAAGAATAGTATTCTATTAAAGGAGATCCTGCGCAGTAAGATGAATGAGTCCGTTTTCGAAAATGAGCATTTGCTATTTTGCAGCTCAGACGGAAAAGCTCACTGTGAGCAGTCATTTGTACAAATCTGAAAAAATAAATAATTTCAAAAATCGTTTTTGTTTGCACCCAAAAGGAAATAAGCAAAATATGATGATAAAGAAAAGGACATGAGGTCGTGAAGTACTAAATAATACTTGGGGCAGAAGATATGGAAGTAGACAACTAGAGGCACAAACATTAACAGAAGTCACATCAAACTGAAAGATGCTGTAGATTTGACTTCCCACATGTTTCTAAAATGCATGTATTGGAAGCAAGGTTTGAGATGGTACATACAATGTAATCCAGTTTCTGTTAAGCAGAGATACCTCGCAGAAGATAATGTGTGTTATCAATACAGGACAACTATCTGCATCTACTGATTCTCACCATGGTTTTATTATCATTATGTTGAGAAGGAATAGTGAGCAGTATTTGCATATATACTAATGCAATACATATGCTACCAGTGGCTCACTGTGTCAATCACAGAACTGTTTGAAGCACAATAGTCTGGAGCAGGATGGATTCTATGATGACCTCAGACAGTTCTTAAGAGTTATATTGGCTGGAGAACTGTATGTACTCTAAATTAGCCAAACACAACATAAAGTACATGAAACAACTACTCATACAGTGGAGTACAGGTGATGGGCAAATGTGTGTGGTAAGCCCTAGAGAAACTAATTAAGCAGAAAATAAACATCCCAACAAATCAGGGTGGGGGGAATATGACTTTGGTATTAGTTTGGCAGACTTACTACATAAGCAGTAACTACTTACACAAGTCAAGCTGTATTGTTGGGAGGGAGAGGAGAGAGAGAGAGAAAGAGAGAAAGAGAGAGAGAGAGAGAGAGAGAGAGAGAGGAGGGGGAGGGGGGGGGGGGGGCAGGGAATCACTGACAATACATTATGAAGTACTTGTGGACTCAGAATGAGTGAGATAGTAAAAAGAGAGTACTGGCATTTTTTTTTTTTCCTCTTCCAATATCCTAATATCCTGGAGTTTTTGGTAAGGGCTAAGCAGATAGGCACTATGATACAGATTCAGTCCACATAAAATTCTCCAGCACCATTCCCTCTCACATTCTGTACATTCCACACAATACATCAATCATCCACCAAATATACTCACCCAGGCCACTATTCCAGTGTAACTATCTACAAATTAAATAATACTGCATACCCACTGAATAACTCAACAAGTACAAAGAGAAAATAGGAGTTCACTGTACCCGGTTACAACTGTGACTGAATACAGCAAAGTTGTAGTTTCCATTGGTAATCATAACAGTCAGAGTACAAAAAACATTTAAAATTTCACCACAATTGTTCTTACCCTCCCAAAATGGATTTCCAACACCTACTCTCCCCACAAAATTTCTTGTCTACTGCTGTACCACTCCAATGTCAAAATATCTTGCTCTGTGAATCATGTTCCCCTGCCACACCCCAGCTGAAAACCAGTTGCACTACCTCCTGCTCTAACCATCCAAGTAGAGGTTATTGTTGTTGTGGTCTTCAGTTCTGAGACTGGTTTGCTGCAGCTCTCCATGCTACTCTATCCTGTGCAAGCTTCTTCATCTCCCAGTACCTACTGCAGTATACATCCTTCTGAATCTGCTTAGTGTATTCATCTCTTGGTCTCCCTCTACGATTTTTACCCTCTGCACTGCCCTCCAATACTAAATTGGTGTACCCTCGATGTCTCAGAACATGTCCTACCAACCGATCCCTTCAGGTCAAGTTGTGCCACAAGCTCCTCTTCTCCCCAATTCTATTCAATACCTCCTCATTAGTTATGTGATCTACCCATCTAATCTTCAGCACTCTTCTGTAGCACCACATTTCGAAAGCTTCTATTCTCTTCTTGTCTAAACTATTTATCATCCACGTTTCACTTCCATACATGGTTACACTCCATACAAATACTTTCAGAAACGACTTCCTGACATTTAAATCTATACTCAATGTTAACAAATTTCTCCTCTTTAGAAATGCTTTCCTTGACATTGTCAGTCTACATTTTATATCCTCTCTACTTCGACCATTGTCAGTTATTTTGTTCCCCAAATAGCAAAATTCCTTTACTACTTTAAGTGTCTCATTTCCTAATCTGATTCCCTCGGCATCACCCGACTTAATCTGACGACATTCTATTATCCTCGTTTTGCTTTTGTTGATGTTCATCTTATACCCTTCTTTCAAGACACTGTCCATTCCGTTCAGCTGCTCTTCCAAGTCCTTTGCTGTCTCTGACAGAATTACAATGTCATCGCCGAACCTCAAAGTTTTTATTTCTTCTCCATGGATTTTAATACCTACTACAAACTTTTCTTTTGATTCCTTTATTACTTGATCAATATACAGATTGAATAACATCGGGGAGAGGCTACAACCCTGTCTCACTCCCTTCCCAACCACTGCTTCCCTTTCATACCCCTCGACTTTTATAACTGCCATCTGCTTTCTGTACAAATTGTAAATAGCCTTTCGCTCCCTGTATTTTACACCTGCCACCTTCAGAATTTGAAAGAGAGTATTCCAATCAACATTGTCAAAAGCTTTCTCTAAGTTTACAAATGCTAGAAACGTAGGTTTGCCTTTCCTTATTCTATTTTCTAAGATAAGTCGTAGGGTCAGTATTGCCTCACATGTTCCATCATTTCTACAGAATCCAAACTGATCTTCCCCGAGGTCGGTTTCTATCAGTTTTTCCATTCGTCTGTAAAGAATTCGCGTTAGTATTTTGCAGCTGTGACTTATTAAACTGATAGTTCGGTAATTTTCACATCTGCCAACACCTGCTTTCTAGAGTTTTGTCATGACTGGCTCTCCCAAGGCCATCAGTAGTTCTAATGGAATGTTGTCTACTCCCGGAGCTTTGTTGTGACTCAGGTCTTTCAGTGCTCTGTGAAACTCTTCACGCAGTATCATATCTCCGATTTCATCTTCATCTACATCCTCTTCCATTTCCATAATATTGTCCTCAAGAACATCGCCCTTGTATAGACCATCTATATACTCCTTCCACCTTTCTGCTTTCGCTTCTTTGCTTAGAACTGGGTTTCCATCAAAGCCCTTGATGTTCATGCAAGTGGTTCTCTTATCTCCAAAGGTCTCTTTAACTTTCCTGTAGGCAGTATCTATCTTACCCCTCGTGAGATAAGCCTCTACATCCTTACATTTGTCCTCTAGCCATGCCTGCTTAGCTGTTTTGCATTTCCCGTTGATCTCATTTTTGAGACGTTTGTATTCCTTTTTGCCTGCTTCATTTACTGCATTTTTATATATTCTCCTTTCATCAATTAAATTCAATATTTCTTCTGTTACCCAAGGGTTTCTACTAGCCCTCGTCTTTTTACCTACTTGATCCTCTGCTGCCTTCACTACTTCATCCCTCAGAGCTACCCACTCTTCTTCTACTGTATTTCTTTCCCCCATTCCTGTCAATTGTTCCCTTATGCTCTCCCTGAAACTCTGTACAACCTCTGATTTAGTCAGTTTATCCAGGTCCCATCTCCTTAAATTCCCACCTTTTTGCAGTTTCTTGTTTTAATCTACAGTTCATAACCAATAGATTGTGGCCAGAGTCCACATCTGCCCCTGACAATGTCTTCCAATTTAAAACCTGGTTCCTAAATCTCTGTCTTACCACTATATAATCTATCTGATACCTTTTAGTATCTCCAGGGTTCTTCCATGTATACAGCCTTCTTTCATGATTCTTGAACCAAGTGTTAGCTATGGTTAAGTTCTGCTCTGCACAAAATTCTACCAGGCGGCTTCCTCTTTCATTTCTTCCCCCCAATCCATATTCACCTACTATGTTTCCTTCTCCTACTATGTTTCCTTTTCCTACTCTCGAATTCCAGTCACCCATGACTATTAAATTTATGTCTCCCTTCACTACCTGAATAATTTCTTTCATCTCATTATACATTTCATCAATTTCTTCGTCATCTGCAGAGCTAGTTGCCATATAAACTTATACTACTGTAGTAGGCGTGGGCTTCGTGTCTATCTTGGCCACAATAATGCGTTCACTATGCTGTTTGTAGTAGCTTACCCGCACTCCTATTTTTTTATTCATTATTAAACCTACTCCTGCATTACCCCTATTTGATTTTGTATTTATAACCCTGTATTCACTTGACCAAAAGTCTTGTTCCTCCTGCCACCGAACTTCACTAATTCCCACTATATCTAACTTTAACCTAACCATTTCCCTTTTTAAATTTTCTAACCTACCTGACCGATTAAGGGATCTGACATTCCACGCTCCGATCCATAGAACGCCAGTTTCCTTTCTTCTGATAATGACATCCTCTTGAGTATGTCCCCGCCCGGAGATCCGAATGGGGGACTATTTTACATCCGGAATATTTTACCCAAGAGGACGCCATCATCACTTAATCATAGAGGTAGAATCACTTAAAAACAGCTATGCCATATACTACTTCACTCTGTGGTTTTGTGCATGGATAAGGTTGTGAAAATCTGTATATAGACATACACAAGAAAAATCACTTATGAAGCTCTGGATTAGTACAAGCTTAATCTCATTGTTGCACCCTTTGCAACTCACACTCTCTGGAAACTCGACATAACACTACTTTCTCTAAATTCCAAGTGAAACCAGTTCCTAAATAACATACTTTTAGACATGTAAAACACTTCTGATAGCGATCACAAAATTATTTTTACAGGGATTGAATGATGGATGGCTGATTAATGGATGGTTTTGATCAGTGCTTCATGCACGACCATAAGAACAGCAGACTCTGCTTTCTTTGTGTGTCCATAAGATTTGATTTAATTTCTTGCTGTAAGCTGTTGGACAAATATAGACTGATCATATTAGAAATGGTCTAGCAGAATGAGGTCTGGGTTGCAGCATTTTATGTATGAATTTACTAACTTTGGCAGACATTTGTAGTGAAGACAAATTCTCTCCAACTACGAAACTGTAGCTGGTTCAATCAGAGGAAGCTGATGACGATGATTTTGATTTCAAATTCATTGAATGCTTCTGTTATAAAATATCTTTATACACGTTTTGTGAATCTCCAGAATAATGAAGCCTCTGGCAAATATTTTAGTAACTCGTGTCGATCATAACTTGGCTCCTTTGTATGGATTTAGCATTACTGTTGATGTCATACATGCAACATAAATTATTCCCATTGCTGTACTTAACACTTATACTACAATACGATAAACAATGCTTACATTTATTGAACTGATGAATTTTATATCAAAACAGCATTGCTCGACAGCGCAACGTAACACAGAAGAGTGATATACTAAGTGCTAATACAAGACAAACATTCCTTGCCAAATTATTGACTAAAGTGCAGCACCTAACCTATAAAAACAAAATGACTCAAAGAATTTCAAATAGCTGTACAAGAACAAACTATTCACATTATCTGCGAGAGAAAAGATTAAGCTTTCTCTTGTGTTGACATAATATAAACAATACTGAAGCTGCACTTCACCCACTATCATCCGCACCCGAGCAGGCGAGCACCTGCTAAACACTCATGCGCGTCCACGACCTACCCTGTTACCCTTCGGCGATGGACATACAACCTGTAATGTTGGTGACAGTGTTGACAAACGAAAGTGTACTCGTGGACAAATGATATCCAATAATACAAAAGGAAAGATGGCTGCCAATGGATGACTGTTGGAATTGAGGAAGAAATAGCAAGTTGTGTGAACTGATGAAATGGAAGAGTACCGTTAGTCATTAGATGGAATACGCAAGACATTAAGTCGGGTGCAGCCACTGTGAAGAGGTAGTCAATCATGGATGGACCACAGGGAAGTATAGACACTGATGTTTGTTGTGAAGAAAGTGGATTCAAACCTCAAAAAGAAATAGTTTTCAACAAACTATTACCGTTTGCAAAGGAGCTAGAAGAAGATGCAACACGACTGCTATCAGATATTAAAGCGAACATTGGAAAATCAGTGTTGTTACGTGAACTGCGACCAGGTTGTGGAATTTGGACAGCAAGACTTTCCAAGTAAGTTTAGTAACTTAAATGTTAACCAGTGTTATATATGTACCCCTTTTTTCAAATCTCTAGGCTATGGTGAGCGACAAGTTTGTTCATTATGTAAACATACAACGTCATTGTCATCGCAGAGGTGAATAATATTGGCATATTTGCTTTCCGCTAAAGAAATTCGTATACATTACAATCAGATTGCTGTTACCTTTGTACGGAACAGCAATACATACAAAATTTGCCATTACAGAATCGCTCAGCTGTAAAATGACACACTTAAACACCAATTTTTATGGCTTTCGACTTAGAAATGTTGCATGATGTTACAGCATCTGTAAAGAGAATTGGAAAAAGAACATGTTTTTATCGATCTTACGTTTCTAATTGTTGGAAGTTATACGGTTTATTCACAAATTACTTTTTACATGAAGTTGACCTCCAGAAACTTAAGCTTTTACCTCTCAACTTTATAATGCACATTATGGTGGATAACAGTTCATTTTACACCAGTGGTTTGGTAATAATAAATACCATATAATATTGTAATGATATACTTGTGTATGCTACTTAAGAGAAGGTGTATACCAGTATCAAAGGATATGCATTCATTGTGAGTTTTGACATTACCCCCCCCCCCCCCCCCCCCGCCTCTCTCTCTCTCTCTCTCTCTCTCTCTCTCTCTCTCTCTCTCTCTCTCTCTCTCTCCAAGAGACTTTAGTTTATCTATTCCATTTAATTTTTTGCCGTGTTTCACAATTATTGAAAACAATAGAAAAGTAGAGATAACAACTCACCATGCAGAGTTTGTGGCGGTTGGTCATGGCATAAACAAATGAGAACTGAGAGTACACAGTGATAGAGGAGTGGGATGGGGGAACAAGCCCTCTTACAGTGCTGGCAGCCTGTGTCAGTGTTGTATGCTCCTGCAAAAACAAAACTGACGTAATGGTTATAGGGATTATCAGTTCCTTTTGGTGCTTTGGGGGTCATACTTGGTTGCTCTCTTGGTCTGGAATTAGTCTCTTCACTCAATTCAAAATACAAAACAAAAGCGAAGCACAATACAAAGCAGAGTACACAAAGCATTCGATAACTGCTACAGTGCAGTTGTTTACGGAGGTTAGCAGTGTTGTAAATGTGGTTGTTCAGGTCCAACCTCTATCAGTATCTTAAGATACTATAGATACAGGCCCAGTTAAAAAGTATTTTTCCACGTACATGACATCACTTGCGGTGTCCCTCCCCCTTCCATTCCCCTTGTACACTTGTCGCCCATGTCGGTTTTCGCTACTAATTGTGATAAGCAGTGTATGCAAATCTTCCACTTGGGGACACCTGTCACCCCTCTCGGCGTGGCACCCCAAGTGGCATCTGCAAACGACCTAAGATGGCTGCTCAGATTGTCTCCTAAATCGTTTTTATAGATAAGGAACAGCAAAAGGCCTATAACACTAACTTGGTGAATGTGAGAAATCACTTCTGTTTTACTCAGTTACTTTTTTGTCAATTACTATGAACTGTGACATCTCTGGCAGGAAATCATGAATCCAGTCACACAATTGAGGTGATATTCCATAAGCAATTTCACTACAAGTTACTTATGTGGTACCTTGTCAAAAGCCTTCTGGAAAATTAGATATACAGAATCAATTTGAAATCCCTTCTCAAAAACAATCAACACTTCGTATGAGTAAAGAGCTGCTTGTGTTTCACAAGAACGATGTTATTTCCATGTTGACTGTTTGTCAAAAGGCCATTCCCTTCAAGGTAATTCATAATGTTCAAACTCCACGTATGTTCCAAAATACTGCTGCATGTTGACGTTAATGACAAAGGCCTGTAATTTTGTGGATTACTCCAGCTACCTTCCTCAAATATTGGTGTGGCCTGTGCAACTTTTACAGTCTTTGGGTACGGATCTTTCGTCCAGTGAACGATTGTATACGATTGTTAAGTATGGAGCTATTGCATCAGCGTTCTCTGAAAGAAACCTAGCTGGTATACAATTTGGACTTGTGCACTTGCTTTTATTGAGTGATTTAAGTTGGTACACTATGAGGACATCTACTTATAAGTTACTCATATTGGCAACAGTTCTTGATTTAAATTCTGGAATATTTACTTCATCTTCTTTGGTGAAGGAATTTTGGAAGTCTGTGTTAATAAACTCTGCTATGGGAGCATGGTCATAGATAGTATTTCCATTTCTAAAGTGCAAAGAAGCCATGAGCGCCCATCTCAGCTCTGCGCCCCGATCGGTGACTTGTTTTGCTTGGGCCTTAAACAGCCCTGCAGGGTCATGGCCACAAAATCTCTGAGAGAGACAATGCATTACTGGTTTTGCACATTGATTAGAACAACAGGGAATAGAGAATAGTACTAGATTTCAGTATGAGGTCCTGGATTCGAGTTTTAGTTCGGCACACAGTTTTAATCTGCTGGAAGTTTTAATGCTCATAGATGTCTGCAAACATTCCATAAGGAGACAACAATTGAGGTAGATTCCTTCAACAGGCCACACAGATGAATAACACCAATGTTTTTTAATATTCTATGATATTGAAATCACTGCTTAAATTGTTTAATGAATGCAGTTTCATGTACTTGCTATGCATAGATATATTTATGTAACAGAATTGCATTTTATTTAGACATGTGGATTGTGTGACATTCAACTGACTAATTGTTTTGTTCAAACAAATTTTGGGCTTGCATTCAGACATTGTTAACTTCATCTCATAATATTTCGGCTGGGTGTCTGCCAGCCATCTTCAGGTGAGCCATTGAAGACTGATGAAGACTTGCACCATTCCACAATATATAGCACACTGCAAGTGTTCTGTGCAAGCATCTACATAAGGTCACACTTCTTTGTGTGGGCAACAGTTTGTTTAAAAGCTATCTAAGGTTGCAGGCCTTTTGGGATCAGTGAAAGACGTCTTGCTATTGCGGAAGACCGAAATTTACAAAGTACCTTGTCATTGTGGTGTAGCTCACGTAGGGCAGACCACACACACTTTCAAAGAACACTGCACTCAACATCAATATTACGAAACCAAGCAAGTCTGCTATTGCTGAACACTGCATTTCCAGTAGATATTGGCTCTGAGCACTATGGGACTTAACTTCTGTGGTCATCAGTCCCCTAGAACTTAGAACTACTTAAACCTAACTAACCTAAGAACATCACACACATCCATGCCCGAGGCAGGATTCGAACCTGCGACCGTAGCAGTCGCGCGGTTCCGGACTGAGCGCCTTAACCGCGAGACCACCGCGGCCGGCAGTAGATATTCAATGCAGTATGACAGAACTATGATTCTGACCACAGCAACATCTTTTTGGGACTTCATTATTAAAGAGTCCATGGGAATATGCCTGGTGGAAAAGTTAGTGAACTGTGATAATGGCTACCAGTTGAACAGTGCATGGAACCCCATTATCTCCTTGACTTGTTCTGATCAAAGACAACAGAGTGCGCCAACACCCATGGTGAGCACCATTGCAGAGGGTAGCAGAGTTCTGTGTTTCCACAAGCAAGAGCACTGCCACCAGGAAGTGTGGTACATCTGCCAATGTGATTTTAAAGCATGTGTGGAATACTTGCAGTGGACTATATTTTATGCAATGGAGCAAGTCTTCATCAGTATTTGATGGCTCACCTGAAGATGGCTGGCAGCTGCACAGTCGAAATATCATGGAATTAATTAGACAACGACCGACTGCAGGCCCAAGATTTGTTTGAACATTCAATTCGCCGGGAAAATTTTAAAATTCATAGTTGTTGCTTTTTCACATTTGAGAGTATACTTTCACTTCGCTGACGAGAGCAATGGGAGGAAGGAGTGTATTCCCAAAATAACTACTAAAGCCTTTTTATACCTTCAAAACTAACAGAAAATGCACTGTCTTGGGGTAAATGTACTGCAGTCCGTAAGGAGCAGATTCATGTGTGTCTAGAGTCTGGGTTGTATTACATAGGAAATTCAAGCTGCCATTTCAGGAATTTGGTTTGTTTAGTGTGTGAGACTAACTGGGAGGCCCTGTCAGGAAATATGTCTGTGGACCAGGCTGAGAATCACGAATATATTCCTAATAACTCTTAAATTTTTGAGTTTTCTAGATCCAGTGTGAGAAAATTGGTATTGAGGATATTGCTTTATTATTTACACAGGTGCAGTGTTTGATCTGAGGCAAGACTCATGGGTAAGACCAACATTTCTAATGGAACTGCATCCTTTCTTTTTGTGGCATTTGAAAGGATTTTTTAAGAGAATTTCAACCACATAATGTATGGGACTTGATCAAATAGCATCAAGATAACAGAAACACAAACCACTGCCCCACAGTCAGGAGAAGAGGTTGCACAAACATCTGTCCTTTTATACCAAATTAGTGAAGAAACATAACTTGGGTATGGTTCTTGTGTTATCTATGCACTCGGAGCCCATCAGTTTGTGTTCTGCTGTTGTAGCAGTCACGTAACTTACTTTTAAAGCTATCAAGGCATTCACAATGTAAAAGACAACTGAAAACGTTAATAATGTTTATGGTGAATGTCACAAAACTATTAGCGCAGTGGTGGAGTTGTATGCTGAAGAGTGCCAAACATCTTTGCAAACATTATAAAAAAAAGTTCTGGAAACTGGAAGTAAGGAGAATAAAATACAAGGAAAAAGAAGAGCAATTAGAGAAGAAAATGAAACTAACACTTTAGCAGCAGTTACACAATGCAAATGTCACTAAGTGGCATGTCAGAAGTGCTAGATGGATCAACCAAACTAGTGTTCTGTGACTACTACATTCCATCTGTGAATACTACATTCCATTGCATTTCGTAGTCTTCATATTTCGTTGCATCTACAGCTTTATGACAGTGGCTTTGGGAATTGGTTGCAGTTCACCGAATGTTATCTATGAAAAGTGCTTAGTGGTGTGGCATCTCTCTGCAAAAATTTTTTTTAAAGAAGAAGCATTGTTTATGAACCATGGGCAAGACAATCTTCAATGTGCACTAATCGTCAGTTGAAAATCGACACATGAAGATGTGGACCAAAACAATGCTCTGGGTCTGTCAGTGTTTAATGCATGTTTTGCAAGACCTGCATCATTGGTCCTTGTTTTATTGATGGGTATCTAAGTACACTCAAGTATCTCAAGCTCCTACAATGTGCTGTTGCCCTACTTATTGGAAGACATCCCACTGGACATAAGGCAGTCAGTGTGGTACTAACATAATGGATATCCCTCCTATTCAGCACTGCAGTGGCAGACCATCTTAAGAGAACATTTGGAAAGCACTGAAACGGTTGTTCAGGAAACACAAAATGGTCTGCACACTCACCAACCTTAAAAATACTATAGTTTTGTCTGTTGCAAAAATTAAACAGGAGACCTTTTGTGAAACACCGATGACTCACAAAAACGTGAAATGCCGTATAACACAAACGCGTGTTGCTGTTAACTCCAGAGGAAAATTATCATGCAGAAATGTTTCTCCAGAATCATTTTATAGTGTGTGGCAATGCTCAAGGTCAACATTTTGCGCACTTTGTATGGCAGCAGTGATAATGAACACACGAACCTTACCTGAGTTATGTGTTTAACTACATTTGATATAATATTGCAAACATTTGCGGAACCTCTTCTCCTGACAGCATGACGGTGGTTTATGGTGCTGTTATCCTGATACTACTGATGCAGTCCCATACATGTATGTCATTGAAATTCTCTGAGAAGCTTTTTTCAAATGCTACAGGAAAAAATGTATAGTTGTGTACAACAAAAGTATGTTGTTTAACTGTTAGACCACATTAAAGATCTGTACAAAAACACCATTTTTAGTGCACTTTGTCTTGCTAAAGGGTTAGGAAAAGTGACATTGATGGCTGGACGTAAACACTGTAGTTTTGGATTTTATAAAGAAAAGTATGACTATGCCATTCATGGGGATGTTGGAAGCACTCGCTGTCTGAAACCTGTTCCACATATTCAGAGTAACTGACATATTTCATCTTTTTGGAATGTGGTCCACTGTTACTTACACTTTCGAAAATAGTGTCTCAGTTTTTATGATGGTGTTCTTCATAGACATCGGTAACACCTAAACTCTGCGAGAACAACATTTTTCATTACGAACTTCAACTCTTTTGAGAATTTTTACTTGTTTTTTTCATCTAACAGTTTTTCCTCTCTCTTTTTGCACTGTTTTCCATCGGACAACTGTGACAGAAAACTGTAAGGTTCTACTTGAAAGAAAGTGAACAACATTACACGACACACAAAGTTAATCACTTGCACAGTGATTGATGAAAGAAGCCGTGTCGATTGATATTGAGTCACCTCAGTCTACAGCGACAACTTTGCTGGCACTGCCAATGCAGTCAGCATTAGCTAGTGGATGATACTGTGTTCAGTGCGCTTACAAACCATGAGCGAAATCATGTTTCTTGTCACATCGTGTCAGCGGTTGTGTCTGTTAACCATTTGAATGAGTGCTCAAAACATGCACTGTACTGTGGGTGCAGGCCAGTGGGGACAGCGTAATGCTATGGGGCATATTGATGTTCATTCCCATGGGACCTGTGTTGGTAAACGAAGGCACCATGACAACTGTGTAAACATTATTGTGGATCACCTGCATCCCTTCATGCTTGGACTCTTCCCTGACAGCGATGGGATCTTCCAAATGGATTATTGTACACGTAATAAGGCCAGAAACATGCCACTGTGGTTGGAGGGAATTGATAGTGAACTCATGTTGGTGTCTTAGCCACCAGATTTGCCTGATCTGAACTCGATGGAACACGTCTGTGACAATATCGTGTGCCAGTTCCACACACACAAACCACAGACCTGTAATTCATGGGAATTACATGATCAGTGTGTAGACATTGGTGCCACATACTGCCGGAAACCTACTAAGGACTGTTAGAACCCATGTTGTGCAGAATTACTGCTGTATTGCATTCCAAACCTAAGCCAACATGCAATTAAGCAGATGGTCATAGTGGTTTGACTCATTAATGTATATCAGAGTTCTGAATTTACTTACCACAGGTGCAACCTGCAATATAGCCAATAAGTAAACACAAAAGTAAAGAAAGAAAGCATTCATAGCTTTTTGGTATGGATGAAAGTAATGGTTACGCTCTTTTGGTTTCAAACATTTTTCTGTTGCATGCACTTAATTCTTATTGCTCACATTGACTGACTAGTAGTTGCACAGCACACACCGTTTGAAAATGAACTGTAACACTCCATGCATACAGTTTCTGATCACAATGTAAAATCAGCATCTCTCTCTCTCCCATGTGTGAGTTTGAAAAGTGTAATTTTTGGTAAGAGATGTACAGCATGATTTTTGGTTTTGGTAATATGAAAATTCTTTTTTTAATCACTGAATACCATATTTTCAGTAACTAGTTGTAAAATATTAACTTTAGTTGCAACAATCATGTTTAATGAATTACTTGTCTTTCTTCCCAGACGTACAGGATGAGGCATAATAAAGAGCAATTTTTAAAAGACCGTTAAGTAAAAACAATTCGTTAAATTTTTTATGTCATAATCTTAAAATACACGAAAAAGCATTTTCTGCAGTAGTAAAACGTAGGTTATTTTTTGAAGATATCTCCTGTACGATGGTGTCCATTTAGACGCACACATTCCTCCAACCGGACCTTGAAGTTATTCATCACATTGCGCAGCATTGCCAGTGGGATTTGAACAACTTCCTGTTGGGTCCACTCCTTCAGGGCTTCAATTATTTGAGGGGGGTTATTTTGGTAAAATTTACTTTTCAAATAGCCCCACAACAAAAAGTCACATGTTGTGAGGTCCAGTGAACAGAGGGCCATGCAATTCCCCACTTCGGGAGATCACATGATTTGGAAACAAATGATTGACAATGTTCATGTTTACTCGAGCAATGTGGAAGGTTGCCCTGTCCTGCTGGAAAAATTCGTATTGTTCACTTTGTAGTGTGCAAGTTGTGGCATAAAAAAGTTTTCCAACATGTCTGCGTATCTCTGTGAAATCACTGTTAAAGCATTGCCAAGACCACCTTCAGAAAAGTATGGCCCTGTGATCCCTAATGAAGACATGGCGCACCACACAGTAACTTTTGCACAGTGCAGTGGTTGCTGATGCAGTTCTCTTTCGTTAATGTCACTCCAGAACCGAAAGTTCTGGTTTTTCATGTAACTGGAGAGATGGAAGTGAGCTTAATCACTGATCCATAAATGGTTTACAATGTCCTTGTCTTGATTAATCATGTCCAAAAATTCTTAGCAGAACCAGCTTCGGCTCACATAATCTGTTTCCTTAAGGGGCTGAACCATTCGGATTTTGTAGGGGTGAAAGTGCAAATCTTGGTGTAAAATTCTTCTTACCGTTCTGTTCGGTGTGTTCCCAAGTGTAGTGCTGTGCCAGTGAGCTGAGTGACAAGAGCTTCTCTCAAAGGAAACTCTTACATGTTCGATTTTTTCAGGTGTGCACACCATTTTTGGTCTCCCAGGTTTTGTTTTTGTCATTGACACTGTCTCCTTGAAGTTCTCAACCCACTTTTTAATCACACAGGCAGACGGCACTAGCTGATTTCAATTAATGTTGAAATGCTTGCGGAATGCACAGCTTGCTAGCTGGTATGAACTATCGTTTTGATAAAATGCTTTGACAGCATACATATGATGCTGTGGAGTCCAGCACTCCATTATAACTAAATGTTATTTCTTGCCAAATGTAACTGACGCTATCCTATCTACCTCTCTCCGATGCAGCTTGAATCACGTGCTTTTTAAAATTGCTTGATATTATGCCTCACCCTGTATATGGACCCTCCACCACACACCGTCAGGTGGCTTGCGGAGTATGGCTGTAGATGTAGAAGGGTTGAAAACAGCTCACAATGTATTTTCATATGTGTAAATTTATGATTTCTTATACAGTGTATCTCCTTTCCAGATACATAAAAGTATATGGACTGAAATTTTCAAAAGAAGATCACATAGCATTCATTCATTTGATGTATGAACTAACGACCATTCCTAGCCTGGAACCATGGCTCGTCAGCAAGTTTGCAAATGTATCGATATGCCTCTTGAAGTAAGATTGTGTTAAATTTGTGGTAAATCTGTACAGTTATTTTAATTAACAAATCCATTATCTTCGTCTCCCTCATCCTCACAATCAATGGGTCTCTCTTAAACTTTGGTGCGAGGAATTCTGGACTCCCTTACAACTTTCTCAGTTGTACCCTTATTTCCTCCCTTAGGAATCTAGGATAGTTTTCTTTTCTAATTTTATATGCCTCTATTGGTAGTTATAAAATTTTGTGTTCTGAAGGTAAGTACTGGCAGCCATTCTGTCTACTATAGTTTTACAGTTATTTTAATCCCATAACCAAGGATTATTTCAATAATCCATCTGTGAAAACTGTTGTTCATGAAAACCCTATGCATTTAATAGGTATATTTAATTGATATAATATAGACAAGGATGGTAAATAAAGGGATTTCTGTAACTTCAAGGGCAAATCAAAAAGTAGCAGTAAACTGTCAGTATTAATGCAATTAACATGTCAGGCATTTGAAATGCCTTGGAAGTGAAAATGCATGCTATGAGAAAGTTTCGGTGTACACCGGCAGATATATTATGTTAGAAAGTAATAACTTAAGTCTGGAAATACATCGCAAGTAATGGGTTAGCCGTTCTTTCTGGCATCTGAGTCCAGCAAGCTATGCAGGAGAGCCTCTGTGGAGCTTGGTAAATACTGTGAGCTACTGGTAGAATTTAAACTCTGAAGGTGGGTCCCAAGTCATACATGGATAGCTTAGTTGATAAAAGCATTGCCTGTGAAAGGCAAATTTGAGGGTCTGAGTCACAGTTTAGCACATAGCTTTAATTTATCAGGGGGTTTCAAAGCAGCACGCTGTCCTCAAAAGGGTGACGGATTCATTTGGAAGGACAGTGTCAGCTTCATTACTTATTAATGTTTGAGTAAACTGAAAAATCTTTCCTTTATTTATATGTTATAAATTTACTGATTAGCTGGAGACAACAAGTATGGGAATTTATGGAGATTAAGTGACATTTGTGAGCGAAATTCATCTTTTCTGTGAACTGTAATCACAGAAGATAAGATCTGCTGCTACCAGTTTTATTTGGAGGCATGAGATTTACCAGTACCCACATCTCAAGAAGTGTAGTCTGTAAACATTTAATACCAAGGCACCCCTGTTGACTGCATTTTTGACAGAATTTCACTGAGATTTACAACCAAAGATAAAGTTGCCGGTGTTTAATTATAAAAAGCAATTCTGTAAAATTACCAGTGTGTTTGACCTGAGTTGTAAAAGCTTGTAAAGTGAGAGTCTGCTGCTTGACATTGCTTTTTTGCCAACTTTTTTGGACATCCACGCTCTTATCATATCCTGCGCTCGAAGATTCTTTTTCGTCTTCTGTCCCTAGGGAATTCTGAAAGACGAGTTTTTTGCAGATATCAAAGAGTGCTTCCACGTAACTTCTGTTATGTGATTGGTGTGTGTGTATGTGTTTAAATTTTGAATGTCACTTTCTTAAGCAAGACTAGTAGACGTCAAAGGATGAAAAGCACACAAGGCATCATTAGCCCAAAAAATAAAGAAGTTATTACATACTACAGTCAAGTTAGCAATGACATCTGTTTTGGAAAAAATAGCACCTTTCTGCCTCAACTGAATTTTTGTTTTAGATAATTTCTGTTTGGCCTTAAATGAACCATTATTATTCAATAGATACTGAGAGGAGAAAGCGAAAAGTACTGCAGTCTTGCAAGTGTAATGTTTAAACTTTGACCTGTATGAATTCTGTGTATTTCTGTTTTAAGTTGTGGAATACACTCGTTTCATTGTCTACAGTTTATTCAAAAATTGTGTGTAGGAAGAAGGAATTGCTGTCACCAGATGAATTACAGTTGCCATGGAAACCACTATTTGAGCTCTGCGAGAGGATAATGAACACAAGTCTCACTGCAATTGGAATGTATAGATACTTCTCGTAAGTATTTTTAGGTGTTAATGTATGGCAGTTTTATCTAATGTGTAAATATCTAATTCTCAGTTTCACTTTCCAGTTCACTAGAGAATACCTTGAAGAATTTAGTTCATGCTGCGCGTTTGTAAGTAGTCAAAAATATTATATTTCTTTGCTTTCTGCAAGGGAAAGAAAAAAATAAATAAATGTTTGTCTTTTTGATTAGCTACTTTCCTCCTGAGGCAACACAAGAAATGCTTGATGCCTGGCGACCACGCCTATGCCCTTTTGACGGAGTTAATATAGAAAATAACATCGAATTTCTAGAGTGGTTTCTTCCTATTGCACTCCCGCCTGAGAAAAGCCATCTAGGATACAAACTTTGGTTTGAAGAGCTAATGAACCTTTGGAAGGTTTGCCACAATGCTCCTATGTGGGAAAATGTGAGTATAACACTTAACATTCCTTTGTTTATTCAGTTGTAGCTGTTTAGGAGCAGCAGTATTAGTTGTATTTTATCATAATATTTATGCATTGTAAATAGCCATTTGCTAATTCACACTGTTCTCTAAAAGTTGCTGGAATACAGTACACCATTTGTTAAGTAGTGATCCCCCAGCACTTTGTGCTCATTGTCCTCAACATTTGACAGTTTGCCATTTTGTGAGGGAATGCCCTTCTTTTTTTTAAACACTTATGTTCTAATTTATGTTTGCTGTCTGAGTTATCGACTGTTTTAGTGAACGACGCTCGGGCTGTTGACTGTGTTTTACTTTTTATCCATTGTAGCAATAAGGTGAAGGACATTTAATTTTTATTTCAGGACCTTTGTTGTCTCTATGGCATATTTTATGAACCTTTCTTCAAGTCCCTGTTTTTAGCTGTCTTTCCTTCCGATTGGGCTTATTGTGTAGTCGCTTTTAACCCCTTTTTCGGCTTTGTGTTCTATGGTTCTAACATGGACATGTATGACCCTAGTTGTTTTTGTGCCCTAAACCAAAATGAACAGATCTACTACCAACTTGAAATACTGGCACGGGTCATCTACTTTGAAAGTTCTCAAGTCCAGGTTTCAAGATTTTTAGCATTATAACTGAGAGAATAGTTATTTTAATTAAATTATTATTTATACTTTTTTGCACCGTGTGTTGCAAAATAATTTTATCAGATTGGAGCAGTAAATAAATGAAAGATTATTGCTTTTATATTCACCACATATTTCTTAATATTCTCGTCATATGAAACAGTAAGATGTTAATGGATTATTCAATGATACTGTGATTCAGGGTGTAAAATTATTTTTCTTAAATCTAATCATGACCTTCATGTAAAGCTTGGTTTGCATGAGAGCGAACACAAGTGAATGAACATTGTTTCTAGTGTAAATGCGAGTGTATGGTTCACATTCATAGGTGCTCGCTTGTATACCTCTGGTTGTCGGTCTTTCAGTGAATGATCAAAGGAAGTTCACGTTCTCTTTGCTTTAGCAATTTGCATATTGTGAGCAGCATAGAGGGCATTTGTCATCTCAGTCTGCTTATTTTTCATGTACAAACTACTTCTGTTATTAAATGCGAGTTGTGTAAGCAATGGAGTGGATAGAAGGAAATTAATGCTGCTAATAGAGGGGAGAGAGCAAGAGAGAGAGAGAGAGAGAGAGAGAGAGAGAGAGAGATGTGTGTAGTTATCCAGATCTGTGATAATTACTTCAAATCCAGAATTTATATTTAATCTATGCCACACTTTTTATAAATAACTTTACCTACTATTCATTAATTAACCAGTTATTCAGGGTGTCCAAGGAGGAATGGTTGGTATTCAGAAATATTATAGGAACAATCATATGACACAATAAAGCCTAGTAAACATGGGCTCTAAAGTGCAAACCTTAGGAACTATGAGCACTTGTTCAGTAGAAGAGATGTGCTTCACAGTAGCGAAGTGTTCATAGCTCTTAAGGTATGCATTTTAGAGCCCATGTTTACTAGACTTTTTTGCTTCAAATGATCATTCCTGTCATGTTTTTGAATATTGACCAGTCCTCCATGGGAGTTAGAGGAAAAAACTGCTTTATTTTATGGACAAATTCGATGTTATTTTTTGCCAATTTTGATTTCACGTTTTGTCAATTTTTGTTTCACATTTTGCCAATTTTGGTGTCATGTCTTGCCAATTTTGGTGTCACGTCTTGCCAATTTTGGTGTCACGTCTTGCCAATTTTGGTGTCACGTCTTGCCAATTTTGGTGTCACGTCTTGCCAATTTTGGTGTCACGTCTTGCCAATTTTGGTGTCACGTCTTGCCAATTTTGGTGTCACGTCTTGCCAATTTTGGTGTCACGTCTTGCCAATTTTGGTGTCACGTCTTGCCAATTTTGGTGTCACGTCTTGCCAATTTTGGTGTCACGTCTTGCCAATTTTGGTGTCACGTCTTGCCAATTTTGGTGTCATTTTTAGTCAGTATAGGTGCTAATTGTTGCCAAATTCGGTCCTATTTTTTGAATACTGCTTTATTTTTTGTCAGATTTGGTGTAATTTTTTTTGCCAAATTTGTTTATTTTACCAGTTTTGGTGCGTTTCTTGCTAGGTTTGATGTTATTGCTTGCCAGATTCAATATTGCTTGCCCTTTGGCAATCAGCATTTAATTGCTAGGTAGGAGCATGGCGATTTCAGGTATCCTGGGAGCTGGTGACTGGCAAGGGCTCTTTTCTTCATAAGCTCTGCTGGATACGCTTCAGTGAGCACCGTGCGGCACGGCAGTGGAACATTGTGTGTCGTAGGGACTGGGTACGTGGGCTTAACGCTCAGATCGCGAGGATGGTGAAAACATGTATAAAAATCCGCTCAGTCTCAAAGCGTGTTGCGCCCTGATGAGATGCATGCATGTTGAGGAGGAACAGTTGCTAGCGGGCAGCTTCTGGAGAACCTGTCCCACTTCAGTTGTATATGGCTTACCCAGGCAGGTGGGGTTCTGTCTAGTTGGATGTCCTTCCCTAGCTGTTCATGAGAACTCCAGTAGATGTAGATCTAACAAACGAACTGCAACAGAAATGGGAAAGTGCACTGCTGACAGAAGTCCAGAATCTTATGGAAAGGGATGTTGGTGAGCTTCAGAAGTTGGCACCTTTTATCGTGACATACAATCTGCCGACGTTGCTGGAGTGTATTGCAGCAGGTTTTTCTGCTACAAGATTAGACGTTACGTCCCAAATCCGATGTTCTGCTTAAAGTGTCAGTGCTTTGATTGCAAAACTATGAGTTGTAACCGTCCTGCTACTTGTGGAAAATGTGACACTGTGGCTCACGAAATAGGTTTTCTGTGCACTGACCCACCAATGTGTCTTAGTTGCCCCAGGCTCATCTGGTTTGGAGCAGGGGCTGTCCTGTCTTCACTGAAGAAAAGAAGATTCAGAAGATAAATCACACAATGTGTCTCATGCTCTTGCTACAAAGAAGAAATTTAAGGCCACTCAGCCACCAAGTTTTGTGAAGTCTTTTGCCTTTCTGTTGAAGCAGCATGTCCAGAAGATCATTGTTAGCACTCGGACTATGTCGGTTGAGCAGGGCGCATCTGCTTACAACTGCAAATGCAGCTGTCATCCTGCCCCAATGGTTCTGCAGCTCAGCCTTTCTATTGATGAAACATTAATAGTTTCTAAACACAGTGTTGGCCAAGGTAAAGACAGACAGAGGAAGAGATCTGGCAAAGTGTTTGTTACATTGACCTTGCCACAAACCAAGCTGGGGACAAAGACCAACAGGCCAAAGCAATCCACTGTGAAGCCCTCAGACTATGCAACCTTGTCCTGTCCATTGCATCCGACAGTGACCACACAATTGATGGTATGGACATTGTTTGCCTGAGGTCACTGGTGAATCCTTCAAGTGACCACCCCCCCCCCCCCCCCCCCCCCCCAAAAAAAAAATCCTTCCTCCGCTGCTGCAGTCTCTCCACCATGGCGGAACGATAGGGGGTAAGACAGGGGCAGACCTACAACTGTTAAGAAGGCTTCCATACTTCAGTGGAACTTGTAGGGGTTCAGGTTGCACATGGAGGAACTATGTCCAAGTGTCGATCATTGTGTATTTGTCTTCAGGAGACTCGTTTCAAATCATCTGACGCCCCTGCACTACGTGGATATGTTCCCCACAAACAGGACAACCTCAGTGGAGACAGAGCTGAAGGAGGAGTGGCTATTTTTGTCAATTTATAGAAAAGCATCTTTATTTGGCATTAGATGTATATATTGCAGTTATTTGTGAATGGTTTTGGTTGTTTCAACCATCATTCAACTGGAAGAAAAGTTATAACATGGGTTGGTTTAAAAAGGCATGTTTGAACTGTCAGGAGCATATTTATAACTTACCTGAGTTTTTCAGTGTATTTTCAAAATTGGGTTATGCTGCATTCCACGTTTTGCCCTTGTTACATGTGGTATATGAAAGTGTCCTCTTTAAGAAATATGTATTTTTATATCATTTTGTTCCTGTTGATGATGGTTGAAATAACTGAAACTGGTCAAAAATAAATGATATATATACAGCTAATGACAAATAAAAGTGCTTTTCTGTAAGTATCTCATGGCTGTAGCTAGTTACCTACACAAATTTTTAATTTTATTTTTCACAACAGCACGTACCACTCCTTGCCTGTCTTCCTCATGACCAACCTACCAGCACTACAGTGTCCGTGCATGTTCGTCATTGGTTGACCATATGTTACCTCTACCTGCAACCACATGTCGTGCTTGATGAAGTGGATCTCTATAACCTTCTTACTTGACCCCCAACCTCTTCATCCTCTCTGGTGATTTTAATGCACAAAATATGCTTTGGGGCTCTGCAACTACCTGCTCCATGGGTAGAGCAACGGAAAGGTTTCTCATGTCTTCATTTGTGTATTTGGTAAATATGGGCTCAAGCACACACTTTTGCACTGCAACAGGGTTGTTTTCTGCTATTGCACTGCAACAGGGCTGTTTTCTGCTATCTATTTGCCACTTTGCTGTCCAGCCCTTGCCTACATTGCTCAATAGAAAGCGTCCACTGACTTAAATGGCAGTGATTACTTCTTGATCTGGATTCACCTGCCAGACAGAGTGATGCCTAACAGAAAACCCCTGTGATGGGTGCGCAGTAGAGACACTTTACAGCTACCATGCTGAGTATAAACATTGTATCAGCATCCAAGAATGGTTGGACCAATTGTGTAAATTATCCACCATGTCGCTGAAGTGTTACCTCTGCAGTTTTCTGGGCAACTGAAAAGGCTGTCTGTCCCTTGAGGAGTGACGGCTGCTGCTCTGCAATCAGGACCAGGTTGGCAGCTCTGCATTGGTTCAAGTGCTGGCCAATTGCAGAGAACCTCACTGTTTTTCTGTCGGCAAGGGCTAAATGTCGCTGGTTTATTCGACAGAGCAAGAAGAGATCGTGGCAACAATTCCTGATGACCATTAACTGCTCCATGAACAGTACAAGAGTACTGTTGTATGGGAGACCAACAGGAGGATTTCTGAGAGAGAAGGAAGGTGCCCAGTGGTCCAGTGGCTTCTCTGCTGGACATGGTGCACCATGAAGGGATTCAGCTGGCCACTGGGGCATTCTGTGCAAGCCTCTGTGCTGAGGCTGCAGAACCACTGATTCACACCAGACAATCGCTTCTCATGGTTCGTCAGGCATATAAAATGCTATCCACATCATACACGCATGCGCACTATACCATTGTTTACCCTCCAATGGCAAGGCTTTTTTGTAATTGGCAATAACCAACCAAGCCCTTTGGGATTTGTATGAAGGATTGCCTTTTAGAAGGTTGTGGGTAGTTTTAATGTTCCACATCAGGGTTGCCTTAGAGTATCACCTTGACTCCTCCAAAGGCCCAGACTTATTTTAGACTTTACAAATTTCGAGAGAGATTACACGAGACATTACATTTCACTCTCTGTTTTTTTACCATTGTAGATATGCGTCACTCTACTGTTAGTAGTGTTCCCAAGCCTTGCCATCAGGATCGCCTTCCCCATGCCTAGACCAGTTTTTTGGCAGAGCTCCATGTTATCCAGAGAGTGCTGGAGCAGGTGTGGCATGTTTGGGGCACATCAATTCGCTTAGTGCACTAAGATCATTGCACAACGTGTACCTAGCTAAGAAGTTGGCACAGCTGATACATGACCAACTGTACTTCCTCCAGCAGCAGGGGAACTATATCATTCTGCAGTGTGCCAGGGCCTGCAGGGAGTCAGGAAAATGAACGTGCTGGTCGGTCTGCCAAGGAGGCCTGCAGCAGACATGGTGTGACTCATTGCATGATTCCCTACAGGCTGTTATTTCTGTGTTCTGTCAGAGGTCCGTGCAGTTGTGGGAGGGGGAGTATGTGATTGGCAGAAACTAACAGTAAGTTGCATTTGATGCAGTCAAGTATCCAGCTGTGGCATTTCTCCTGCCGGTTGCTCAAGTGGCATGAAGTTATCCTTACATGCCTCTGTATCGGAGACAGTCCCCTAACATGTGGTTTTTTATTCCAGTGAGAGGATCACCCATCTTCCCTTCTGTGATGTCTGTGGTGTGCAGATCACTGTATTCGACATTATAACTGAGTATGGTTTCTATCATTATGAGAGGGCATAAGTGAATCTTGTTGTAGATCAGCCCTCTATTTTTGGCTTATAACGAGGCGAGTGTAGTGAAAGTTTTAAGGTTGCATGATGTTGCCGGACTCTGGCCTCAGCTTTTGGTGTGTAGGTTTTAGTGCGTTGTATTATAGGGATATGCATTGCTCCTCTGGAGTGATACATAACACCACACTCTGTCGACTTTTCTGTATAGAATATGTGTAATTTACGATGGTACAATTATGATCAACTGAAAGATGGTGTGGTCTGAAGTGTAACAGCTGATTTAAACCGTATCCAAAGTCACATATAGAATATTCATTTACTAAATACTGATGTCCAGATCTGAAATATGAATTTTCTAGCAAATACATGTAACTGTGGATGTAAACAATACCAAAAGACAATAATATGAAACTGCCAAACATGAATAAAAGTCACCTTAGGGAAATATTGTGGAAATAATAACTATGTGATAATATCCTATGTATTGAAATGTACTGCTGACACTGGTAGCAATGAATAAGATTATCTGACTGTTTCGTAATTTTCAGGAATATAATTACAAGCAATGTGTGATGCAGTGTAATTTATCAAGCATTACTACCATCATATTTCAGTGTAATATTAACAAAAATGTATTTCTCTTAAATGTTCTTATCACTTAGGCGCCCACGCCTGTAAAAATAAGGGCATGCGCGGCCTGCCCGGAAGTCCGGCGCCCGTAATTTTACGGGCGCATGTTCTCGTTCTTCCCCTTCCTTCCTTTGTGTGTTCTTACAGCTCCCGCTTGTCTGGGAGGCGCTGCATGGACTGTAATTCGAGTATTGGTCTCTAGATGGTGCGGGCATACTGTGGAAGGGTAGTTTCCTTTTTTATTTGTCGGGTTTTGTGAGCGGCGATTTTTTTCCCGCGCGGTCTCAGTAGCGTCGACATGATCACACAAAGTGCAGAATTGCATCCTAAAATAGTTACAGGAGGTTACTGTAGATAAGACATACTGTATCCATCATAATTACAATTTTTGTGTAAAATAAAAAAAAAAATTCCTTGTAGAAAATAAAGTGAATATACATTTGACCAATTTTTCCTTTTTTCAAAAACAATGTTATAATAATAACGCTTGTCAAATGTATGTATTAATTCAAGAGAAAGGTATTATATATGGTTTTAAACAAGAAAGTCTTAAGTTTTCAATAAGAGTACTTTTATTGCTATAACTGAAACCTTTCATGAGTTATAGTAGTTTAAAATATGTTAAAATCAGCCAGTCTTTATGGCAGACACTCGTGCACAATGTCTCAGGACCCAAAGTGTTAAACTTTTCATATGTTCAAAGTTATAGAAACAAGTAAATATGTTAAAACTGTACAATTCATGATGAGGACATTATTAGCAAATGCAAACAAATCTAACTTCCTGATAACCAAGTCAAATACATAAGTTTTGCCTATATCATGAAATTCTATATTTAATTTCATCTCTCAGTATATGGTAGGAACTATTTTTATTAACTAGTTTGGCCATAAGTAAAGAAATGAGTAACTGAATTGTTAAATTGAATATTTCGTATGTCACTACGAAAACATACTGATTACTGCGACCTTTGTATTTAAAAACATTAACTTGTAAATTAGAAGTATTGTACCATCTGAATTGTCAATTCAGTATAAAACTTTTAATTGTGACTCACTTAAAGTCTGTTTATAATAATTAATCTATTACGTGTTTGCTATAAATAATGGCAGAATTTTGAAGCCAGCAGGTCAGTTTTCCATCAGATTTTTACATGGAATTTATGTTTGTTGTTTGCCATGACAGTGTGATGAACAGTATTATTTAAAGTGGTGCCTGTGTAAATTTGATTATTACACAAATCACATGTAAAGTTTGCATATCGGAAGAATTCTAGATTATTTTCAGGAATCAGCTGTTGCAACAAAGAAGAAAATTATTTGTACTCCACTGAATTTATGCCCCTGTCTGATGAACTATTCACAATATTAGCTGTTGTCATGAACATGGACAAATTCTTTTACATTTCAGCAGATTTTGAACCAGCATAACATTACAGGCCAGCGCCTCACGCTTCTCGCTGTAGTTATATATGTTCCACCAATATACATCTCTACAGAAAATGGACATCTTGGTGAAGCCCAGTTCTAGATGACCCTCCCATTAAAATTACCTTTGAGTATCTTCTCCGTTAACTTCTCATGCAGATGGAAAAATACTGAGATACCATATGAAACTATTATAAATATTGTGTACAAATAGTGAGATGAATAAAGAGGGAGTCTTATTAAATACTAGATGTGAATGTTGTTAGAGTTAAGCTTGACACCCAATCTGGTGTTCTGTTTCAGAGTGTGTTACTCTTCCCTGACACTAACTATTATTTGGAATAAAGTTTTTTTGCAAAAATTTATTTCACTTCATACTGTTCTATATAATACCATATCTAAGTACATCTTACAGAGTTGCTTGTGGACTGTGGTCTATTGCAAGTAATGGTGAGGTTATTGCATAATTTAACTTATACTCTCATGTTTTGCAGGAAATCATGTGGTTGATGGCTCGTCTTGCCCATCACAATATTGGATATATTGATTGGGAACCATATATACCACTTATGTTCACAAGGTTCTTGCAGAGTCTTTATCTGCCAGTTTCTTATAAACAAGTCCAACAAACTAGGCTTCACAAAATAGAGGCTGCTCCAATGGCACTTTGGATTGTTGCTGTACTGGTAAGCAAATCTATTTCTGTTTTGCACTGCTCTCAGTATGTATATGAAAATGTTGTAGAGCTGTACAGTCTTTCAGTGTCTGAGCTGTACAGTCCCTCTCTCTTCGTCCCTCCCCCTCCCTCTCCTCCCTCCCCCCTCCCCCCTCCCCCTCTGGAAGTGCATTTTTGTCTGGAATTAAATTTTGTCAGCAGTTGTACGATAAAGAACAAAAAGGTGAACATTGAGGGCACATCGGAAGAATAAGTGCTTAAGGGATGACTTTCTGGAATAGCTTTGTTTGTGAAATCAGAGGTGTGCTTTATCACATAGTAACAATATTTATTACAGTCTTGTTGGTCACTTTCTTACTTTGTGCCTGTAAGGAGTCTCAGTAGTAACAGTCACCCCTTTGATTTCTTGCCTATTAAATGCAAGTGTTCCACAAAAGGTTAAATGGTCATAGTTCATCACATATTTCAGTCATCAAGACTTCTTGAATGTGGAAAACCATCCACAACAGAACGACCTTTCTTGAAACGAGAAAACCTTTTCCAATACAATTGGTCAAATAGCACTCTCCTCACATGACACAAATGTTTAAACCTGCCTCCATCCCTGTATTAAACCCAAAGGATACCAAATACAACAAATATTCAATATACTCCACTTGTGACAAAAATGGTTCAGATGGCTCTGAGCACTATGGGACTTAACATCTGAGGTCATCAGTCCCGTAGACTTAGAACTACTTAAACCTAAGGACATCACACACATCCATGCCAGAGGCAGGATTCGAACCTGCAACCGTAGAAGTCGCACGCTTCCGGACTGAAGCACCTACAACCGCCCGGCCACAGCGGCCAGCCTCCTTGCGACACTGTTTTGTAACACTTAAACAATGTATGTAATATTCCAGTAAGCAAAATTCAGTTTGTAACTTCAGGATAGATAGTAGAACTTTAAATAAGAAAATGATAGTTGATAAATACACTCTAGTAACTTAAGCATGTTCTGTAACTGCACGATGTTCACTCAGTTTATCAGAGTTATTTTGTCCAGAAAATCAGACTACAATAAGAAATAATTTTATGCTTAACAATGTGAGTGCAGAAACGTTCCCAAGATGCATTGTGCTGCATTCGCAGGGTCGGACGACGGCCGGTGGCCATCAGTGGATGGCCAATTACTGGTGGCCGCTGTAGTGTGAGGAAACTCTCGAGCATAAATGGTTTGTATCTTCAAGCAGCCATGAGCTTTCCCGTGAAAGGTTTTTCTATTGCTGGTGAATTATAAAGTGAAGAAGTTACCTTTGAGGTTCCATTAGACTGGTAACTTTAGCAGATGGCTCAAATGCAGTTAAAAAAAGAAAAATAAAGGAATGAATGGACTCAGAATTCTTGACTCTGCAGCTATATTATTTAATGTTTACCACTAAACCATGAGCGAATGCAGCAGTATAATAACTCAAACTGAAGACACTTCCTCCAGACACTTGCGCATCCTGCAGTGTTCCCACATCTTGCAGACGGCTAAACTTAAAATTCTTAGGGCAACCAGTTTTTGTGCTGCCTAGTGTACAGAAAACATATTGAATCTTTAATGTGACAGACTATTCTTATTTTTGTAAATTTTTAGACCCAGTTATGAAAAAAAAAAAAAAAAAAAAAAAAAAAAACACTTGCATACAGACAATTAGTTGCAAATAAAGTAGTTTCAATTTGTGTATTTCTGAGTGCCAGAGGTAACAGTAATACTGTCTCATTCATGTAGTAGGTATAATTCAGATGCTTTCTAGAAAAATGTTGTTGTAGTATTGTGCTACACTCAAGACTGTTGTCATATGGTGTATAATGAAGGGTGCTGGGTGATTGGTGGGTCCAGAGTCCCCTGTGGAAACACTGGTGACAATTCAGAATGACTTTTGTTGACTTCAGTACATGACGTGAGGTGATGACACCTTGTTGTCCATTGCTGGTGCTGACATATGGGCAGTGGCTCCTGTACTAGCTACTGAGCCGGTGCCCTGCTGTGCTGACAGCAAGCCCGTGGAAAGCCAGCAACCTTTGGAGTCCATGGTCATAGCTGTCAGTGGCGCACTACTTCCCTCAGCATCGTGGAGGCTGAGTGGTCCCTTGCCATGATGGCATGTGAAAATGATTGTGTGTTGGGTCAAACTCGCTGCTCTCTGGCAGGAGTTGGACAGCACCTGGCACTGTGGTGCTAAGTCTCACTAGTACCTAGTGTTGGCGGCAGCAAGCATGGATGGCAGTTCAGTGGAGCTGTGACACCAAGTCCCATTGTGGCACCAAGTCCTGTGAAGGGCATAGTGCTGACGGCAGTTGCAGCACAGTCTCGAACCCACGGGGGCTGCTGCTGGCGGTGCCCAGTCATCTTCCTGTCCAGCATAGTCCAGGGGCTGCTGGTTTCTGGAGATAAGTGATCCTTGCCTCAAAATCCAGAATTATTCATATGCCTCTGGCACACATTCATTTCATTGGAACTGTGCACGTAATCATGTTGCCCATAACAGGAGCCTGACATGGTGTGGTGACATCACCCCATTGGCTACACAGTTACCGATCTGTGATAGAGTTCACTGTTGTGCTCTGGTATCCTGGCTTTGCAATCCCCTTGCGTCTGTTATTGTGACCCACATGTCTCCACATTAATTGCCATAGGCTCGTGGCTGTTAATGCAACTATCCACAGTGGCATCCACACTGCTTCTCATTATTTTAGATAAAGACTAATAATTTTAATCAAAGATGGCTCCTCAGGTCTTGCCTAGCTCAGTTCTCTGTTTTAAATTGCTTCTACCGCTTAATCTGTAAAGCAAATATATAATACTAAATCAGTCACTCTTAACTACTACAAAAGTTACTATACTGATCTCATACTCCGTAAATCTGTCTTTTATCTCTTGCTACAGTCTACGGGAACTTGAATTACTCTTGGATTAGGTACTTATACTGGTTGTTGTTTCAGATACATAAGAGCTAGGGAGAGCAAAATCAGTCTCCATGGCAGTTGGATTTGCGGCACTCGAGATCAGTTAGGCTACCTGATTCTTGTTTCTCAGTACTGTTCCACAATTGCACTGCAGTAATCTGTACCAGCTGTGCAGCTACCCTCCAACTTAATGAATGGTCCAGGCTCAGTTCCTGGTTTGTCGGGCCAATACAGCTATGGCTACGTTACATTCAGCAGTGTAACTCCCCTCATAGAAAATGGTAAATGAAACATGGGTCCCATAATTTCACAGTCCCATTGGTTAATAGGCCACTACCTCACAGTTCTAAATACCTTGCCCTCATGAGTTTCACTTGCTGATAGCAACTAGCAGCCATCACTGCATTGTTGTAGACTCAGTATATCCATTTTACATCTGCTCTCTGAAAGTATGGTTCCTGTTCGACCAGCTTCTTCTGGCAAGGTCACTCCTCTGTTTTATCCTTGAATAGTTGTGTGATGGATGCACTCCAACTCATTGCTATCTTGTGAGTTGGGCATATGGTGACTAACCCACTCTGACATTGCTGGAGCTCACCCTTGGTCATCACCACGTGTCAGCCGCTGTCTTCTGTTAATTGTAGCACCTGTATGTCTCTCACTTGCACAAATCTTCCAACTGTTTACAACTTCACAGGATAAGTGTGCACTGTGCACCTAAAGACTGCTTGCTTGTCAGCCACCGATATCTTCACCAATACATTACAGCCACCATAACAACTTGATAGTAGGATGGCAAGTTCTGGCTGCTCAGCTCCACTGTTAGCTGTAATTTTGGTCTGCTCGGCTCCAATATTAGCTGTAATTCTAGTGGTAATTCTTCTTGCACCTTGCTCAGTCTTTTCAGGTAGTGCTAAAACGAGAAGAAGATGGGACTTAACTGTTCCTGCAGCGCTTGATGGACAACTTCATGCAAATTTGTTAATTCCATCCACGTGTCCCAGATAACATCCCCAATGACTGCAATACCCTCTTCATAGTTAAGTCTTGCATCTAGTACTTGCATCTGTGTTTGTATGACGTCCAGATCTTGGTTCAGATTGCTATCTGAGGGTAATCCACGATTTCCTTTGTCAGCTGTTGCAGCGGGCATGTGGTGTTTAACACACTACTCTCGGAAGTTCACATTCTGTGCGGAAAGCCACTCTACAGTTTGCCCCTGCTAACCCCCTTGTGGCTTCTGCCATTCTGTTCAGTTGGGTCACATCGGTTGTGTGTGCTATTCCGAATGTGGTTTTGAATAGTTTACTGCCAAAGCCTATCTTCATTCTCCAGGATTTGTGCAGCACCACTGTGCTCACCACCTGCATCTGCACCTTCAGGCACGCATACGCTCACGCAATTTCCTGTGCTCCTTTGAGACCTCTCTGAGCATTCCATAAGTATTTGCTAATTGCCGTAACCCTGAAATATATGCTCCAGTATCTTAATTTTATTGCACATTACCCATACATTAAATGCTAAACCTAACAACCGTCTGTGAGTGGATGGCACCACGTCTCGTTACCTGGACAATAAAACTTCTCTGGCCAGATGATGATCTTGGAGTGCCCTTGCTCCTGCCCCGTCGATGAGATACAGCACTGTCAAAACTAGCCTTCTTCTTTTCCGGCCTTTTGTTCCGTATGGCAAACTGAGGGCAGGAATCAATATCACCTCCCCTCTCTTTAGAAGCCTTCTGTCCCAGTACAGCATTAACACGTAAACAAGAAAACTTACCCTGAAACAAAAATCCCTCCCTCCATCCCCCGTCCATCGCCCGTCCCCCTCTGTCCCCCTCCCTCCCCCTCTGTCGCCCTCCTTCCTCCCTCGCTCCCTCCCTCCCCCCCCCCCCCCCCCCCCCCAGGGGGTCCACAACTCTTTCGTGGATACGTGCGTGGCGAGCACGGGGCCCCGAGCCATTGCAGCCTTCTTTCTCTCCCGGGCTGCATTTCCTTTCCCTTCCCCTCCTTTCCCCTCCATACCCCTTTCCCCTCGCCCTCTCCTCTCCCTCTATTGGTGTCCTTGCTTATGTTGGCCCCCGCTATCCTCCTGGTTCTGTTGGTTTTACACTCTGGCTTTGTTGCGTAATCATCTCCTCCTTTTGGCATTCCTTGGTCCCCCTCTGGGGTTTGACCTCCATTCCAAAATTTCTCTTCCGTAGTGTGAGCCATTTGGGGAAGAGCACCTTACCTAGTGTCTCCGACGTGTGCCCTCCTAGTATATTCCACCTTTTCCTCTACGTCGTTGTCTGATGCTAGGGTGCATAGCCAGCACGGTAGCCAGCCCGTGTGGTGGGGTCGCTATGTACCCTTTTGGTTGAGCCCCCTGAACACACAGGGATCACACTTCTGATACCTGAGCTGTGACCTCCTCATGCATGCCTTGGAGTGGTTGCTCGTCATCCTGGAGCATCGGAACTCCCGGCAATGGCCGCCGTGCCAGACGGCCCTTGCTGTGGCTGGGTGGCGCCCGTGAGGAGAGCCCCTGATCGGAGTGGGTGGTATCAGGGCGGACGCTATGCAGATGAAACGCATAAGGGTCCAAACCTCTGGCCGCTCTTCTGCGGCCGTCTCTCTGCGTGGTACTGATTCCTCAAGTGCTGCTTCTCTTGCCCCTTCGGCCTTCCCTTCCGTGGCTACCCCCTGGGAGGAGGGTCAGGCCCGTCGTCTAGGGGCAAAACCTTTCCCCCGTTATCTAGTTTGCACCAGGACTGATGGAGATACTTTCACCAGTGTCAAACCTTTATTCTTTGTGGAACACATTGAAGACAAGTTCGGCGAAGTGGACTCCCTGAGCAAGATGCGGTCGGGTTCATTACTGATAAAAACTGTTTCGGCTGCCCAATCTGCGGCCCTTCGTGCCTGTACCCATCTTGGCACAATTCCCGTGCCCATTACCCCTCACCAGTCTCTAAATATGGTACAAGGTGTGATTTTTCACAGAGACCTCATCCTTCAAACTGATGAGGAACTTCGGGACAATCTCGGACGGCGGGGTGTTCACTTTGTTCGGCGTGTTCAGAAGGGTCCTAAAGATAATCATATTGATACTGGTGCCTTTATCCTGGCCTTTGAAGGGGATACCCTTCCTGAGAAAGTTAAGATTATGGTCTATCGCTGTGATGTGAAGCCGTACATCCCACCTCCTATGCGGTGTTTTAAGTGCTTGCGTTTTGGCCACATGTCTTCTCGCTGTACCCAGGACCCTCTCTGTGGTGACTGTGGACGTCCACTCCATGAGGGGAGTCCCTGTGTTCCCCCTCCTGTATGTGTAAATTGTCATGGTAGTCATTCTCCACGTTCAGCAGATTGCCCAGTCTATAAGAAAGAAAAAAAGATACAGGAGTATAAGTCTCTTGATCGTTTAAGCTACACAGAGGCCCGTAAGAAATATGCACGATTGCACCCTGTGTCCATGACATCTAGTTACGCCTTGGTTACATCTTCATCCCTTCCTCCCCCTTCCTTACCCCCGTCCCGGACCCCTCTCCTTCCCCCCTCCCCTGCGGCTCCCACACCTTCTCCTCTGGGCGCCGCTCCCCCTCCCCAGCCGGAGAAGTATCCCACTCCTTCGGCGTCTGCCGGTCAAGGGCGCCTCTCCCGGGATGCCCCTTCCCGGCACCTTCCAGGTCAAAGGTCTGCTGCAGCGCGGCGACCGCGAGAGCCGCGGTCTATCGGCCCCCAGGTCGCCCGGTCTCTTTCTGTTCCTGATCTTGCTGCAGCTGGCTCCATTATGCCACACAGCCCTCCTCGATCTCAGCCTGAAAAGAAGAAGAAACATAAGTCCCGGGACAAAGAGCCTCTGGTGTCACCGGAGGTCCCTTCCCCGGCTTCACAACCGGATTCTGACCTGTCGTTTATGGATGTCGCCCCGTCCTTGTCGGTGACGGGTGGGGACCCGGCGGTATGACTGGATTTAGCGTGTTCAGCCCTCATTTAAACCATCGTTCTGTGGTTCTCCAATGGAATTGTAATGGCTACTATCGTCACCTTCCGGAATTGAAATCCCTTCTTTCGTCCTACTCAGCAGCTTGTGTGGTTCTCCAGGAATCTCATTTTACTGATGCTCACTCACCGACCCTCCGTGGGTTCCGTGTTTTCTGTCGAAATCGGGTCGGACCCTTGCGGGCTTCTGGTGGCGTTTGTACGTTGGTCCGTACAGACATTGCTAGCACGTGGATTCCTCTCCAAACTACATTGGAAGCAGTTGCTGTTAGGGTCCACTTAGACTCTGCAGTCACAGTATGCAATCTTTATCTCCCTCCTGACAGGACTCTTACACCTGCTGCCTTAACCACCCTTCTTCAGCAACTTCCTCCTCCCTTCCTCCTCCTTGGGGATTTTAATGCTCATCATCCTTTGTGGGGCAGTGCCTTTCCATCTAGACGAGGTCTTCTTATCGACCAATTTATTGCAGACCACGACCTGTGCCTTCTTAATGATGGCTCCCCTACTCATTTCAGTGCTGGTCATGGTACCTTTTCTGCCATTGATCTTTCTCTTTCTTCTCCCTCTCTCCTCCCTTCATTACACTGGTCGCCACACGACGACCTTTGTGATAGTGACCATTTCCCGTTGATTATCACGCTCCCTTCCCGCTCCCCGATGGAGAGGTTACCTCGTTGGTCTTTCCACCGTGCCGATTGGCCTCTATATACTGCACAGGTCGAGTTTTCTCCCTCTTTGTCGGGTTGTATTGATGACGTCCTACGTGACGTGTCTGACGCGATTGTTCGCGCTGCTAACCTTGCTGTCCCGCGCTCATCTGGACAATTTCGTCGTCGGCAAGTCCCGTGGTGGAGTACGGCCATTGCCATTGCCATCCGTGATCGCCGTCGAGCTTTGCAACACTTTAAGAGGCACCCATCTGTAGCCAGCCTTTCTACCTTTAAGCGCCTTCGCGCTAAAGCCCGTTATTTAATCAAACAGAGCAAGCGGATATGTTGGGAACGATTCGTTTCTTCCCTTGGTTCCACTGTCCCTCTGTCACGGGTATGGGCTACACTTCGCTCTCTCCAAGGTTGCCATCGGCAGTCCCCCCTCCCAGGCCTTCACCTCCCAGATGGCATTTGTACGGACCCATTAGTTCTCGCAGAACATCTTGCGACCCATTTTGCAGTGGCATCAGCGTCGGCCTCCTATCCAGCTGCTTTCCTTCATCAAAAACAGCAGGCTGAAGCTGTCACCTTATGTTTCACCACTTGTGAGTCAGAATCTTACAACGAACCTTTCACTGAATGGGAATTTCTTTCTGCTCTATCTGCTTCTCATGATACGGCTCCTGGCCCAGATACCATTCATAACCAGCTGCTTCAACATCTCAGTGCTCCACAACGGCACCATCTTCTTCGGGTGTTTAACCGTATCTGGCTCCAGGGTGACTTCCCTTCTCAGTGGAGGGATAGCATTGTGGTTCCTGTCCTTAAGCCTGGTCAGAACCCCCTATCTGTTGACAGCTATCGGCCAATTAGTTTGACCAATGTTGGTTGTAAGTTACTTGAACGGCTGGTAGCCCGTCGGCTCACTTGGGTCCTCGAATCTCGGGATCTATTGTCCCCTTACCAGTGTGGCTTTCGAGAGGGACGATCTCCAATCGATCATTTGCTTCGCTTGGAATCCGCAGTTCGGCAGGCTTTTTCCCAGCGCCGCCATTTGGTTGCAGTGTTTTTTGACCTTCGCAAGGCCTATGACACGGCCTGGCGCCATCACATCTTACTAACCCTTCATCAGTGGGGTCTTCGGGGCCCCCTCCCGATTTTTATCCGCCAGTTCCTGATCCATCGGTCATTCAGAGTTCGAGTTGGTACTGCTTTTAGTTCTCCACGGACCCAGGAGACGGGCATCCCACAGGGTTCTGTCTTGAGTGTCCTTCTTTTCCTCATTGCTATCGATGGACTTGTGGCCTCTGTCGGTCCCTTGGTCGCCCCTGCCCTGTATGTGGATGATTTCTGCATTTGGGTTAGTTCCTCCTCGATGCCATCTGCAGAACGGCAGCTCCAGGTGGCTATACGGCATGCCTCTGCATGGACCCTCTCCCACGGGTTTCAATTCTCTCCTTTAAAATCGCGGGTGGTCCACTTCTGTCGCCGTACTACGGTCCACCCTGATCCAGAGCTCTATCTCGCTGCACAAAGATTGCCTGTGGTTCCACAGTTTCGTTTCCTAGGTCTTCTTTTCGACAACAAGCTCACTTGGCTGCCCCATATCAGACTCCTGAAGGTAGGATGTTTCCGTAAACTCAATGTCCTTCGCTTCCTTGCCCACTCCTCCTGGGGTGCGGACCGTTCCCTCCTCCTCCGTCTTTATCGTGCTCTAGTTCTGTCACGTTTGGACTATGGTTGTCAAGTTTATGGTTCAGCTGCTCCTTCCACGCTGCACGTGCTGGATCCAGTCCACCATCGTGGTATCCGTTTGGCCACCGGTGCCTTCCCTACTAGCCCTGTTGATAGTCTCCTGGTTGAAGCTGGGATCCCCCCCCTTTCTGTTCGGCGGTCCCAGCTTCTGGTGTCTTATGCCCTTACTATCCGTTCTTCTCCCGCTCATCCTTCCTATTCTATCCTATTCCCAGACCATGGACGTCGCCCGCCTGACTCCCGCCCTCGGGCGGGTTTACCGGTTGGGCTGCGCCTTGCGTCTCTTACCCGTGATTTTCGGCTTCCTTCTTTGTCCTGTCTTCCTCGCTCCCTCCCTTCCACCCCTCCTTGGTTAGTTCCTCGGCCTCGAATTCGGATGGATCTCCGCCGTGGTCCGAAAGATTCCATCCCCCCGGTGGTGTTCCGTTCCTTTTTCCGCCAAATTTTATGGGAGTTTCGGGATGCTGTTGTTTTTTACACTGATGGCTCTAAATCTGCTGATCATGTTGGGTATGCCTTCACGTCCTTTGTTGGAACGGAAAATCATCTACTGCCACCCTCATGTGGGGTGTTTACTGCGGAATTGATGGCAATTTCCCGGGCCCTTACCTTTATTAAACAATCCCAACACAACCGCGTTTTGTTATGTACGGACTCGATGAGTGGCCTTCTTGCTATTGACCGGTGTTTTTCGCGCCATCCCTTGGTCTCTGCCATCCATGACCATCTCGCTGATCTTCACCGTGCTGCTTGTTCCATTGACTTCCTATGGGTCCCGGGCCATGTGGGTATCCCGGGTAATGAGCTCGCTGATCGTTTGGCTGGGGGAGCAGTTACTTACCCCCCGTTTTCTGTAACCCCTCCTGCAGCGGATTTACGGCTTCACATCAAATCCCACTTTGCACAGTCATGGGCCAATTCTTGGGAGGCTACTCCACTGTCTAATAAACTTCGTGCCATTAAGGTGAATACAGGCCCATGGCGTTCTTCCTTTAGCCTCTCCCGCAAGGACTCGACCACGCTGTGTCGTCTCCGCATTGGCCATACCAGGCTGACCCATGGTTTCCTTTTGCGTGATGAGCCACCCCCGCTATGTGGTTGTGGAGCCTTCCAGTCAGTGGCCCACATTTTGGTTGAATGCCCCCTTCTTTTGGCTCTGCGTGCTAAGTACAGACTCCCCCACACTTTACCTTTGATGTTGGCTGACGATTCCCGGATGGTCTCTCTGGTTCTAGGTTTCCTCCGGGAGAGTGGTTTTTATTCTCAGTTTTAAAGTTTTTAATCTCCCTCTGGTGTTGGGGCAGGGCGGTGAGTGTTTGGGTGTCTCCCACTGTAGGCAGTGTTCAGAGATTCCCGATTCACCTCCCTGACCGGAATCCTCTTTTCTTTCCCTTTTACTCTGTTTTTACCCCTTCTTTTTAAGGCTTGGTTAGTTTTTCTATTCCCATACGTACTTTCTGCATTATAGCAGTTGTACCTTTTAAGTCACAGGTGGTCTTGCCTATGCTGTTTCAGCATAGTGTTGGGTTCGTTCTCTTGCCAACTTCCCTCATTTGTTTTTACTAATGACAACGTGACTGCCCTTTTACGTTTCCCCTTTATCCGTTTTATTTTTCTGACTATACTGAGATGTCCCGTTAGCAGAATGGAGTCTATTTGAAACAAGGGACTGATGACCTTGCTGTTTGGTCCCTTTAACCTCAAACAACCAACCACCCAACCAACCCTCCCTCCCCCCTTGCCACCCTCCCCCCTTGCCACCCTCCCCCCTTGCCTCCCTCCCCCCTTGCCACCCTCCCCCCTTGCCTCCCTCCCCCCTTGCCTCCCTCCCCCCTTGCCTCCCTCCCCCCTTGCCTCCCTCCCCCTTGCCTCCCTCCCCCTTGCCTCCCTCCCCCTTGCCTCCCTCCCCCCTTGCCTCCCTCCCCCCTTGCCTCCCTCCCCCCTTGCCTCCCTCCCCCCTTGCCTCCCTCCCCCCTTGCCACCCTCCCCCCTTGCCACCCTCCCCCCTTGCCACCCTCCCCCCTTGCCACCCTCCCCCCTTGCCACCCTCCCCCCTTGCCACCCTCCCCCCTTGCCACCCTCCCCCCTTGCCACCCTCCCCCCTTGCCACCCTCCCCCCTTGCCACCCTCCCCCCTTGCCTCCCTCCCCCCTTGCCTCCCTCCCCCCTTGCCTCCCTCCCCCCTTGCCTCCCTCCCCCCTTGCCTCCCTCCCCCCTTGCCTCCCTCCCCCCTTGCCTCCCTCCCCCCTTGCCTCCCTCCCTCCCTCCCCTTCCTTCCCTCCCTCCCTCCTGTTGCTCATCCTTCTGCTTCATCCTTTCACCTCTTTCTTCACCTTCACTAATACCTCTCATGAAATTGCCTCCAGTGCACCCTTGAGTTGTAGCAGGTGCCCAATATCTCTCCCTCCTACCCTCCCTCCCTCTCCCTCCTTCCCTCCCTGCCTCCCTTCCTGTCCCCTCCCTCCCCCCTCCCTCCCTCCCTTCCTCCCTCCCTTCATGTCCCCTCCCTCCCTCCCTCCCTCCCTTCCTTCCTCCCTCCCTTCATGTCCCCTCCCTCCCTCCCTCCCTTCCTCCCTCCCTTCATGTCCCCTCCCTCCCTCCCTCCCTCCCTTCCTCCCTCCCTTCATGTCCCCTCCCTCCCTCCCTCCCTTCCTCCCTCCCTTCATGTCCCCTCCCTCCCTCCCTCCCTTCCTCCCTCCCTTCATGTCCCCTCCCTTCCTCCCTCCCTTCCACTGCTCATCCTTCTGCTTCATCCTTTCACCTTTTTCTTCACCTTCACTAATACCTCTCATGAAATTGCCTCCAGTGCACCCTTGAGTTGTAGTAGGTTCCCAATATGCACAGTTGTTGTCCTTGTTGGCAGCAGCATCTTCACATTTACTGTTGACGTAGTTTCAATTACTTGGTATGGGACCTCGTACCATGTTACAAGCTTCTTTCCCCTCAGAGTAAATGGGCTTGATAAAATTACCCACTGTCCTATTCTATACTGAGGTAATGTTCCTAACTGCTGCACTGCCTCCTACTTCTTCATTGCCTTTGTATTTGCTTGCTTGACGCTTCTCCACACTCACCTAACCATTCTTGCAAACTCTTGGACCGGCCCTCATTTCCATGTTGAATGGCAATTGCATCTTTTTTTCTGACCACCACCTCAAATGCTTATAACTCTGTGCTGGTGTGTACTTTGGGTTTGTAGGCACTCAGTATGAAGGATAGATACGTGTACTAATCCAAATGGTGTGAATTCACATAATAACTAAACATCTTTCTTATTGTCTGATGATCTCATTCCATCCTTCCATTAACTTTGGATTAAGTGGTCTGGTTTTCAAGACACACACATCTTTCTTCAGGTCTGACACGAATTTCGTCCCTTGGTCTGAAATTATTGGTACCCCAAACTTCATTAACCAGCTATTAACGGAGGCCTGCACGACTGTGATGGCCTGCTGATCGAGCATTGGCACCATCTCTGTGTAACAAGAAAAATGATCTTTTATGGTCAGCACAAAATATTACCTGCTGGTGTTCAGTTAAAAGGGCCCAGCCTGTCCACTCCAATGAAACTGGACAATTCTGTTGCTGCTGGCAATCCACCCACTGTGCACAATCCACACAACTTCTGACATATTGATCTAGATCATTATTCCTTTCCTTCCAACCAATACATTTTTGTCACTCCCTGATTCTTTGCCCAGCAATCCCCTTCCCCCATGACCCGATAACATATGTCTGTGCATTTCACGCAATACACCTAGTTTCAACATGGCACCATCACTTGAAGTCCTAATTTTACTCCTGTACATAATAATCAGTCATGCATGCTAAACTGCTGTTGCTTGCCATACTATCGACTCTCTTCATCTGTGCTCTGTGCCATTTCCCAATGTCCTGCCCTAGTGCTTGTGCTTCCTGTCCAACCCCTCTGCTTTTCCATCTTTCTTCCAAGGTTTCTGGATTACTTCATATTCAAATTCACCTAGTTTCAATGTCCATCTCATCAGTCTATTGGGTGGTTCCTTCAAACCTAGTAACCATTTCAAAGTGACATGGTCTATCACTACCCTGAATTTTCTACCATACAGGTGTCACCGGCAGTGTTTTACTCCATACGCCAAGCTAAGCATACATTGATCAGCCACAACATTGTGACCATGGTGCATTATCTTATTGAAAAATGCCACTGCCGTCGGGAAACATGATTGTCATGAAGGGGTGTAAGTGCTCTCCAACCAGTGTACGATACTCCACGGTTGTCATGGTGCCTTGAACGAGCTCCATTGGACGCATGGATGCCCACATGAATGTTCCCGAGACCATAATAGAGCCACAGCCAGCTTGTCTCTGTCTCGTGATTCAGATGTTGAGGAGCTGTTCCCATTGGCAAGCTTAAGAAGGTACCGGTATTCATCAGACCGTGCAGTGCTCTGACAATGCACCATTGTCAGTGCCAATGGCACTTGCCTATTTCATTCGTGATGTTAACATTGGCACATGCATTGGTCAACAGCTGCAGAGGCCCATTGTTAGGAGTGTTCGGTACACTTTGTGTTCAGACTCACTTTTACTCTGCCCATCATTAGTTCCTCCACAGTTCATTGTCTGTCCTGTTCTACCAGCTGCTCTATTTCTAAACTGAATCTTCATGAAGTTTTCTTTACTATGAAGCCATCCATTATCTAACTTAAAATTCAGAGCACTGAAATAATTAATGAAATACTTCATAAATAAAATATTTGTTCCTCATAACTAACAATATTATAATCAAAAGTAAAAGCTTCTCCTTCTATTATTTGCAAATCTCCAGATTCTGTTTTTCTGTCCTTTTAATTATGATGACAACTCTTAACACTGTCAGATATTTGATTGGAGTCACTAATCTGAAAGCATATGCTGGAGCACATCCTGTTACAACTGCTGATGTTTTTGACAACCCGAGGGTGTTTACCACAATAGTTTCCTACTGAATTTCAATTTTGAATGGCAATTAGTTCACATATTTAGGCTAAGTGCATCATGCCAAGAGCAAAAATGTGGCATTATTCCACATTCTGTACTGGATGATAATTATTCTTCCATTTGGTTGTCTCCTTGCCACTTGGCCTATTTACTTTATCAAAAGAGATGATGTGGCAAGAAAGATGTGTACAGAAAATTTCCGTAGGAAATAGTTTGTTGAATGAATGAATGAGTGAATGAATGAATAGCAAATGAATTGACCTACTTGAGACAGAGGAAATGTAGAAGCAGGAAAAACTGCATACTCTGTTTCTTGAAAGGGAAGATAAAAGAAAGAGGAAAATAATTCAGATTTATAGCTGTGTTGATGTCATGTTGAATTATTAAGAAATAGTCATATGATTACGACAGTTGTAGTTATTATTCACTTTTGGAGTAATATCCAAGTTGCTGCTGTTGTGGAATAAGTAGTATAAATGGAGCTTGTGTTGAAGCAGGACAGAGAGCTCTACTATAACAGACAGCCCATTTAATGAGAAATCCAATTTGAATTTGAAAATGTGTGCTTTGTTTCTTAGTTACTCATAATTAACAGTTGACTTAGTTCTTGTGCTCTTGTAGAAATTTCCTTTTTGTTGCTTGGGGTGGTTGTCTTTTGGATGAAACAAAGATTCCATCCACACACAATGTTTTCTGTTAAGTTTGGGTACACAAGGTGAGAAATTGATTTCAGAAAGTTATTTGTGAGGAAGAGAGAGAATCTGCAATAATGTCAAAAGATTTAGATAATTCTCTTTCTCTCAATGATAGTATGAAGAAAATTTTAATTCCTGCATTATACAGAGTGGCGCACGTAAAACAGGCTCCTGTGTTGAAAGGAATATGAATGAAGAAAATCAACATACATTATTGCTTTCTTACATTTTTATTGTACTGTTTCATTATGAACTATATAATTAACAGTTTAAGTAACATATTTACTTTTATTAGTTTAACAAGCATATTTTAGAAAGGAATTTAAAGTCTTGTGTTCAAAATGTTCTCCGCCAACATCCAAGCAAAGTTGTGCACGTCGAAGCATTGAGGAATGTTCAAAATTTCTTCACATATATTGTTTTTTAATGTGTCAAGTGTTCTGGGATTGTTGCGGTAGACTCTAGCCTTTACAAATCCCCAGAGGTAAAAGTCACATGGTGACAAGTCGGGAGAGCGGGGTGGCTACGAGCCCTCACTAATGGTCCTCTCTTCTGTAAAATCAGCATGTATACGAGCTAAGGACAAATCCGACGGATGAGAAGTTGCCCCATCTTGCTGGAAATATGCACAACATTTTTCATTTGGAGTTAAAAGAGCCAAAAATCCATTGTAGACTTGCAAGTAAACATGTGTGTTGACAGTTTCGATGAAAAACAGTGGCCCAATAATTCTGTTACCAGATAGAACACACCATACACCAATTTTTAAATCGTGTAATGGCTTTTGCAGTATGCCATGGGGATTCTCTATAGCCCAGTGTCTTGTGTTTTGTGAATTAATGTAACCCGAACGATGAAATCAAGCTTCATCTGTCAACAAAAAAGGAGGAACGGATCAAGATGTCCCACAGTGACATTTTCCAACAACCAATTACAGTAATGTGTACACTTACCCTTGTCCGCTTCTTTTATTTGCAGAACACCACTCACGTGGTAAGGTTTCATTTTTAAGCCGTGAAGGATGCATTGACATGGCCTGCGAGATATTGCACATTGCTGTGATAATCATCGTGTTGACTTGTAGGGACTTCTTTCAATGTGTGCCGTCATGTTTGCCACAACTTCATGTGTACGTACAGTCGGTGCCTTATTTCTCTTTGAATTAACAACACTGCCTGTTGAATGCCACTTTCTCACTGGATCCTGAATTGTTGATGTTGCAGGAATAATATTTTCATGAAACTTTTCTTGAAAAAGTGTCACGAACAACTTTAATGGATTCAGACTGCACATATTCTTCAACAATGAACACATGTTCTTCAATGGAGTAAGGCATGATAATGAAGTACATAGTTTATAACGACTACTTTCCGTATGAACTACTCACACGCTACTGTTGTTGGAAGGTGGCAAAGACTCTGACAAGCTAGTAATGCTTCACATGCGTGTTCGCTGTGCGGTTCTGGCCGGTTTTATGTGCACCACTCCGTATTAAGCAGATTTACCGTGCAGGAGTGAAGACATTTCTTTGATTATCCCCCCCTCTCCCCCCTCTCCCCCCTCTCCCCCCTCTCCCCCCTCTCCCCCCTCTCCCCCCTCTCCCCCCTCTCCCCCCTCTCCCCCCTCTCCCCCCTCTCCCCCCTCTCCCCCCTCTCCCCCCTCTCCCCCCTCTCCCCCCTCTCCCCCCTCTCCCCCCTCTCCCCCCCTCTCCCCCCTCTTCCCCCTCTTCCCCCCTCTTCCCCCCTCTCCCCCCTCTCCCCCCTCTCCCCCCTCTTCCCCCCTCTCCCCCTCTCTCCCCCACTCTCCCCCTCTTCCCCCTCTTCCCCCCTCTCACCCCTCTCACCGCTCTCCCCCTCCTCCCCCTCCCTCTGCCACCCTCTCCCCCTCCCTCTGCCCCTCCCCACCCCTCTCTGTTTCCCCTCCCTCTGTCCCACCTCCCCTCAAAAAGTAGTATCAGTAGCAATAACTTTTAATTTACGTATGAGAAATATTGTGAAATGGCTGTAGAGGGACGTAGTGCACTGTGTTTGTATGAACTTGTGTGTTAAATAGTATTATAATTGTTGAAATTGTGTATGTTTTAGGGAAGACACAGCAGCGCACAGAAACATTTAGATAGATTGATGAAGACATTGGAATCTTATTTCCATCCAGCAAATTTTGGAAGATGGTTCATAAAGCTGAAAGATTTCTTAAAGAAGCTTCCAATGTATTTTATACAACGGTTGCATTTGTAAGTAATTTAGTGACAGTTTATTTTGTGTCCATTAATAACACAGTGGTTATTTGCAAAGCAAGCAGAGGCATAGAAACTTGGGATTTTACTATCTATGATGCCTTTTGTGTCATCTTTGCTTCTTTCCTTCCACATACAAAGAGAGTCCTTGTTAGCCTAGGTTCTGAGTTACCTTGATCCCTCCTCCCCTCCTCCAAACCCAACATGCTCCAACCAATTCTCCCTTACTTCCTGACCAAGGAATTAGAGTTTCAGAAGCTGGGAGAGTTGTTATCTACATTTGTATGCTTCTTTTATTTGTACTGGGAGTAGCACTTCTAAAGGTGAGTGCTATCCAGTCCATATGTCAGTCTGTAAATTTCATAACATTTTGTATTGAACTTTCAATTTATAGAAAACAAAATGAATAGTTTTTAAGTGAATAATATAACTTGCATTTGCTGATAGAAAATCAGTAAAAACTGTAAAATGATGAAACATCTTTGATCCAGCCACTTGAATTTTTATGAGAAAGTGGTCATCTGGAGGAGTGGTCTTCCTAAAGGGTGATCAAGGTAAAATGTGGGGGCCAAACATCATCATTTAAACACAATGACGATAACTGCTAAAGTGAAAAACCAGCTCTTACAACATACTGATAACAGTAATAATTAATAAATACATACATACCTAATTGTTAATGTAATGAAATACATGGAAATTAGCATCTGCACACACTTTTTCATACATTTGTTTACAGTCACATTCTTGTATTCCTTTTCCACCTCAGATAGTAAGTACATCAGTTTCTAGTTGTAAAGCTCAGAAGCAAAGAACTTGTAATTAAGTAATACTATGTAAGGCAATTCCTAATAGGAATTCTCATTTTCACTATCAGTGTTTTAGTTGTCATTACACTGAGTATCTTGGTTCATGTCTGCAGTTACATCTTCCCAATTATCACCATCCGATTTCTTCATTCACTGTAGAAATATCCCATTCAGTATTGGCAGCATTGCACAGTCGACTGATTCATTGCCACCTTCTTCTCCAATGTCCACATTTTATGAAGATTGAGAACCAGAATTAATGTAGCATTTTCGAATTGTTTCATTTTTCACTTCATTCCACACACTTTTAATCCAGCTGCCAGCATCACCTATGGTCACAGCCCTAGCTAACTCGTACAAGGATGTGGTATTGTCCATTTTTGCAACTTGGTAACTTGGAAGCTTCTTTTGGTAATTAAATTTGAAAGACCGGATCACTCCTTCATCAAAAGGCTGAACACACAGTATCATGTTGGCAAGGAAAAAAAAAATTATTTCTATATTTGATAACTTTTTTGTTGCAATGACATGGTGCATTATCTACGACAAGCAGGATATTATGTTTCTGAATGCTCATTTTTTAATTCACATATCATCCACACACGTTTATTTGCAAACCAAGAGACAACAAGCAAGGAAATGTCATTGTTTTTGAAGCACCTTGGACACTTTGCTTTATGTATCACTACTGGTCTTTCTTTTTCACTGCAGAGGTTAGCATAGAGACCGATCAGTAATCTGTGTTTCGCCGTTTTGCCACCTTTGCACTGATCACTCTTCACAGTTAGTGTTTTGTCTGGAACAGGTTTAAAAATAGACTAGTTTCATCCATGTTGTAAATGTCACTATCACAACAGCCACTTGCAATTACACTGAGTCTCAACTTCAAGCTGTATACAACATCTTGAGTAATGTCCGCACTTTCTCCACAGACTGCTTGGAAAACAGTACGATGTTGAACACAAAATCGGTTCTGTCACCTGTTGCTTGCAATGAAATTAGGAATTCTGAGATCAGAGGCAAATTTAAGATTTTTTTCTTGTAGCATTGGTCCATTAATAATCAATCTTTGGCACATGCTCTATTAAACCACTCTAAAACAGCATTATTAATGTCTTTGAAAGGCTGCCACCATCTTTTCTTTGAATTTTTGTTGGTGTTTTCTTACCATTCCTTAACCTACCTGCCACATTTTGCAATTGGATTCTGCATTTGACTTTTTTCAAAATTAAACTCAATCGCTAACTGACACTGAGATTTTCCTTTCTCTCTCTCTCTCTCTCTCTCTCTCTCTCTCTAATTACAGAAATTTGATGTTCTAGTGAAAGAACAAGAAGTTTTCTTTTATTTGAAGCAGCCATAACTGTTCACTACAGAGGAAAAATCAGAACTGTTTGCTATTTGACAATGAAATTTTAGAGATTGTTGTATCACATTGTCAACGAGAAACCTTACAGTAATATGGTATTGTATCTCTCTCTTCTATGATTGGTTGTGGTCATCTTAAGGGGAGGACATAATTAGTTAAAGTGTGGTGGCTGTTTGGGTAAGGGGTGGTCGTCTTAAAGGAATAAAGATGCATTGATCTTATGGAAGTTTTTTTCCTGTTCCGTAAAAATATGGTTCTCGAGAAAAGGGATCAACCTCGAGGGCTGGTCGTCTTGAGAGGTTTCGTTATAGGTGTATCTTCCTCCATGCATTTAAGCACTTTGTCTCCAAATTTCCACAATGCCTCATGGGTTCAGGTGCAGGTATCTTTTACATTGAGCACAGTTCCCTAAGCATCAGTTATATCTGTACTGTGCAAGCCACCTTCTGGGGTTTGATAGAGGGTACTTCTAGTATCAATATCATTCGCCCACTATCCTGTTCCACTTGTACATTACGCATAGGAAAATGACTATCAGTAGGCTTCTACAGGAGCTCTAATTTGTCATATTTCCATTTCATATTTATATTTGTGAGATGTCTGTGAAAGGAAGTTCTTCAAACATCTGCTCTTGAATTTTAAGAGTAATTCTCTCCATGATGTACAACACCTCTCTGGTAGCATCTGTCAGTGGAGTTTGGTGAAAATCTCTGTCTAGCTTATTTTTAAAAAAAAGTCCTTGATGAAATGTGGCTCTTCTTTGAATGTTCTGTGTCTCCTAAAGTAATTGTACTTGGTAAGGATTCCAGACTGAAAGCAAAATTCTATACTAAGTTGGACGAGTAATTTTTAAGCCACATCTTTCATTGATAAGCTATATTTTCGTAGCAGTCTTTCAATGAATTTCAGCATGACACCTGCTTCTCCTATAGATAGTTTAAGTAATTGTTTCGCTTGAATTCAACCTGAATGGATACTTTGAGGCATTTTATGGTTCTTACTGTTTCCACATTTTTATCAACAATAACATAATTACTGTAATGAGTCTTCCTAGCTAGGTATGTGCAGTATGTTTGATTTATTTATTTTTATTTATTTTAAGGGTAAACCAACAAGCCTTGCTTTAAGTGTTAATCCTGACACACACACACACACACTACCAGCAAACTTGACAATGCTTCACAATTGCTAAATATATATGGAAATTGAATATATATTCTAACCTGTGGTACACATGGAAATCGTATTAGGTGCAAACTTCATCTCCTAATTGCAGTTTCACCCACTTTGGAGGTATACAGTTGACCATCGGAAAAACACTGATTATAAGTAAATTCCAATATATTTGAATTTCTGACCTTATGCTTTTTTCATTGTTACTGCAAGTGAAACCTTTACATTGAACCTGTAAATTGGTTGGGATCATTGGTATAAGAGGCGTGAGGGAGATCTCCCCAACTGATGGATCTGTGAGGATCGTGCCTTCAGTGACATTATTTTGCTTGGTTTTAATCTGTGAAAGGATAGCATTACAATGTTTTGAACTATTTACATTGTGTAGTAGTATTCTGATACAAGCCGGTAAAGCCATAAAGACAACTTCTGTAATTTACAGTTTTTCTGTTAAAACTAAACTGCACATTCTTGTGTCTACAACTTTTGGAAAGAAAGTGAAACCACACATTTTCACAGCTCAGCATACCATATTCTATCTTGCAGTTGGTTTTAACGGAAAACCTGTTTTGAACGTTTGTTAGAATATCGTGTAAAAATTTGAAGTAAATAGATAAAGAACTTTTCGACATTTTTGCTAACCACAGTTCCCCTCTATATATCAGTATAGATAAGTATAATTTCATCTTCTTATTTTCTTTGTCTAATACTCATTCAGAACAATAAAAAAAGAGGTGCTGCAATGGTTAAACACCGGGCTCTTATTGGAGAAGATGGTGTTTCAAATCCTAATCCGGCCATCCAGATTTAGATATTCTGCTGTTTCCCTAAACTTCTTAAGGCAAATGCTTTGATTGTTCCTCTGAAAATGACGTGACTAATTTCATTTCCCAACCTTCTTGAACCTGATCTTGTTCTCTGCAATGATATCATCGTCAGTGGGATGTTAACTACATTACTGCCTTTTTTCTGTTGGTAACAACACTAGCCCAACACTATAGTGCACATGTACTTATTGGTTTCCTATGATACAGATGCATATCTTAGTCAGTGAAATATAGAAAACAGAGAAAGGCAAAGGTAGATCACCTACTCTAGTCAGGCCTTGCCGAGAAAGCAGCACACGATTCCCCTTCCCAACAGTATTATAAATTGATTATTTTTACAGCTTTTGATTTTCTCAAATTGTTTTCATTTTCAGTGAAAGACACAAGCACTTGACATGGGAGACTCCAGTACCTGACAGTCATAAATTAACAGAAGATGACATTACAAACTTTGTAGAGAGTGTGAAACCTGTTGCACTTCAGGCAATGTTTTCCAAATTGGGACTTACAGAAATCAACCAAGCTATGCAACATTTGGCAACTTTGCGTCCTAATATAGTAATACCTCTTGTTGTTGATCGGTAAGTTGCATTAAATATTTTTATGTAAGGAAAGGAATGTTATCGTACTTACAACCTCATAATGTCATCCAAGTTGAAATGCTTTTTCATCATCATTACTACTACTACTTCTTTGTGAATTTTACTCAGGAAACTTCATTTTTCTGAAACAAAAAAAGCTAACCATTGTATTTGTATACATGCTCTCTTGGACACACATATTGGGAGGTACATTAGTTTTGTGTGAAGTTTGCAGAAGCCATGTAATTATTTTACTATTTAGCATTTCATTACTTTTACATACAATGTAATACTTCTTATTTTTTGTTAAAGTAGTGCCTGATTTTCTTTTTTTTTTCTTTTTGTTTCAGCATGTATGCAAATTTAGAGACAGTGACAGAACCTCATAAGCTCACTGCTGCAATGCAGTGTATGGTGGCAGTTGCGAGACCAATGGTCCAGGGTGCTCGGTTGGGTTACAAAGAAGGCCCTACACATGTCATCCCACTGCTGATGTCAGTACTTCCTGGAATTGATCCAAATGATGTCAGAAAATGTTTCGTGACATTTCAGTTTATTGCAACATTCTCAACATTGATTCCAATTGTGGACTCCTCACAAGCGTCAAATTACTGGAGTGATCTCACAGAGGTAATGTTGATTAATTAAAAGTGCCAAGAGAGTAACTGTAGCCTGATTACTTTAAAAAGTGGAAATTGTCAATTATAAATCTTTTTGTCCTAAAGCAAAATTGGTTGAAATGTTGTTTGTTAATTCATTCAGATTTATACTTCATACAACTCACTAACGTTTCCATCAACCAGCTGCTTACAGTCTGAAGGTAATACTGCTATTTTTGATAGTCGTTTACTGTGCTGACAATGAGACTGTTACTTTTGGAATACTAGCTACTGATGTACTCCACAGATGGTAATATAACAACCACAGATTCCTTCTACATGCCTCATAGTGTAATAATGCCACCACTGGCCTCCGTTTGCCATACAAATTTGAAGTAAGTGTTAGCTTGAGAATGGATTGTTGTGGCCCACCTTTGTAATTAATTGATTTTGATTGATTGATTCTATTGCTCATCAAGTTCTGTAAATCTCACTATGAAGGAGAGCATTCAGGGGTATGAAAAGAGACATATTATGCACTAACAGGCAGAAGCAATCACTGCAGGCTACTTCTGTAATGACATATTACAATAATCTACTCAAATTGGTAATTAGCTAATGAATAGGGAACTTTCATTTGTCACACCTAGTGACTCATTTTTATTGTTCTGTGAGGCTCTCATGATGTTAACACAGTAACCATGGGTAATGATATAATATGAACAGTAGCACACATGAATCTGCTGCATGAACTTCCAACTACAGCAATATGCAATGAACTGTGTGCTGTGAAACATATGCGCCTACCCAATATTGCCCTACACTGTCATTCATGCCATTGGTTGCTGTCTGTTCTGTTACACAAAGTGGACAAATCTTCAAGTCTTCAGTGTTCGTATTTGTAGATGAGGCATTGACATTGCAAAGTTCAATTGTGGCTTAAGGGGAGTTGGAATGCCCTATCCCAACAATGTTAAAATTTAGTGATTTGGCTTCCCTGTATTTCAGGAACCACTGTAGCCATTGACATGAAACTTCTACGGGACATTAAACTGTATGTTCTGAGTCTACTGAACTACAATAATTGCATTTCAGCCGCTGCTTTTGTAAATACAATTTTTTAATTATACGGTTAAAATTTTGTGTACATTTTTGTACATTGTTCTAAATAATTTTAATTATACATAACATTATGTTCTTCTTTTAGGTCACTAGACTCGGGATATGTATGTTATTACTCCCTGAAAATTTGAATACTCTACTCGAAGTGGTTTCTGAGATTTAGGGAAAAATGCAACAAAAAAATGTTAATTTTCAGGAACAACTTCTAAAGTTTCAAAAGACTGTAACTCACTCAATATATGCTTATTTTTTATTTTTAGTCACTCAAAAGCACCCTGCACCATACTATATATCATCCTCTTGATCTTTTTCCAAGTTTTTTTCTTCTTTTCTTCTTTCTGGACTCCTTAGTGGCCAACTGTAGTGCATACTTTGCTCTATCAATGTGAACCTTGTCCATCTGTTAAAGTCCTCTGATGCTGCTTGCTCCAGGATTAATTCCCATATGCTGTAGCACCTTCACCCTACCAATGTTGCCATCATTAAAAGCAATAACAGCATCACTGCCCCCCCCCCCCCCCCCACTTTAATGTCTTCATTCCAACAAAAACAGTTTTTGGTAAGTGAGTCCACGTAATATTATTGAATGAGACATTGGGATTTTGAATCTGACCATGCAGCCACTTCTTCTGTAATTCAGGATTTGCCAGGTCTCTGTAAATAGGTTTTATGATATCCATGACTGCTGCTGGGATGGAATGTTTATGGCTGTATGAACTGTTTGAGTACTGCACCATGAATCAGGTCCAGGAGGGCAAAGGTGGTGTACTGGTTTTTCATCAGTTGACAGCCTGTGAAAGAAGGTAGCTCATACTGCCTGCTTCACTTCCAACAAATCCTCAGTATTATTTCTAATGGCCATCCCATGATACTGCTGTAGTTCATCAGTCATTTTGTCTGTGAGCCTGCCTCTTATGGTTTTACCACCAGAGAGTTTCTTGTCTCTCAAACTTTGTTTCAGCTTCCTCAACCTGGTGCCCATCCTCTTCTGGACATGACCAACACTGTTAATCTTTATAATACAGCAATCCACAGCCTTCTATATAAAAAATTAACGATTTTATTAGATCTTGACGTAATGCACATAATAATTTTAACATTTTCAACCAGTGTAGACTATATTAAAAAAAATTTTTTCCCATGTGTGCTTATAAGTGTCTGTGTATGTGCGGATGGATGTGTGTGTGTGTGTGTGTGTGTGTGTGTGTGTGTGTGTGTGTGTGTGTGTGCGCGTGCGTGCGCGTGCGCGCATGAGTGTATACCCGTCCTTTTTTCCCCCGAAGGTAAGTCTTTCCGCTCCCGGGATTGGGATGACTCCTTCCCCTCTCCCTTAAAACCCACATCCTTTCGTCTTTCCCTCTCCTTCCCTCTTTCCTGACGAAGCAACCGTTGGTTGCGAAAGCTAGAATTTTGTGTGTATGTTTGTGTTTGTTTGTGTGTCTATCGACCTGCCAGCGCTTTCTTTTGGTAAGTCACATCATCTTTGTTTTTAGATATATTTTTCCCACGTGGAATGTTTCCCTCTATTATATATCATTTTATTTGGAGAATTACAAATTTTATAATGAGATAAAGATCCGAAAATGTGATTTTTTTTTTTTTCTGTTCTTATTCCCCTTAATTTACTAGTTCTGATAACTCATCATGTGTTGCAAGATGTCATTTGTGTTTTGTAATGAGAGATAAACTTTCAGAGTACAGTGTCTCTTCTACTGACTCATGTTGTGTGACAAACATCTTACACTTGTAACTTCAGCTATGTTAGTACTGTTACTTCCATCACTACTCTTACCTTCTCCCTCTCCGTCCTCCGGTCTCCCCCTATATATAGTAGAACTGCATACTTTTTAAATGTCAAAACAGTATGTTTCATACAAGAAAGTTGAGTGTGACTGGTGATTCACTAAACACTTCAGTTCACTGTGTAAAAAGTTGAGTTATGATAAAAAAAGTCACCATTGTTTTAATAATGTTCTGTGACAAACACACCGCTTAAAGAATTTCCCAACCTAGGCAGGCTACCTCACTGAGATAGATGTCACTTGCAGTGTGCGTTTACTTTTTATGAGTTCTTTTTTTATTTTTTTGAAAGAATTGTAGTATATGTTAACTCTTTGACTGCTGAGGAAGAGTTAATTGTCATGCTGCACTGCTCCACAGGTGCTGAGGTTGCATTTAAATGCAGCTGCAGGGTTTTTCTTTGAGTACTGTTTATGTGTATACATATTGAACAGTGATTTTGGGGGGGGGGGGGGGGGGGGATAAAAGCTGCTTAAATAATTAAAAAAATAAATTTTGTAAGAGTAATTGGAAAAAAGGAGGTAAATATATCCTGGGTGAACTTTAACTGGCATTAATATCAGCAGACCCTCAATATTCAATACATATATTCAACATTTAAATTTACGTACTTCTTTTTCTTGTTGCCGCCATTGTGCATAGAGCTTGGTATGACAATACTGGTTCCGGATCGCCCCCTTCTGCTCACGCAAATTATTCTTGTCTGCTTTGATCCTCTTGATGCAGGATTCTCGGCACGTTGCAGAATGATAAACAGACGGGTATGGTCATCGTGAATGTACGAATAAATTTTGCTATTGTGATAACTTTCTATAACACCTTTTAATGTACAAGAGGAACACACACATTTTAACAATATTAACTCAGCGGAACTTGTCATACGTCCACCTGCTACCACTTATAGTGACAAATGGATGAATATAAAGAAATTAAAAAATTGAAGAGCATATCTCTACATGTTTTGTTTGTGACCCAATAGTATCGCTGATACAAAATAAAATGATACCATACAATATCCTTTTCTGCTGATGTCTAACTGCTGCGGTCGTATTACTTCCATATCTTGGTGAATAAAAAAGTTTCATGTATTTATCATAAAACGAAATTGCCTCTTTGCTTGCTGTCATTTACAAAGAAACTCGTTTTCATCATGTCTTAAACCGCTTATGAATTATGATGATTGTTAAGACCACATGATTCCTGATGCACAGGGATGGAAATCGGCAAGTTGCGCATGATCGTTCTCTGGGTATAAAAAGCAATAACTCAGTGCTCTCAATTGTAAACAAAATTTTGATATCTTGTCTGCATTTCATACTTGGCAGTCATGAGCGGAAGTAAACCATACACAAAGTTTATGCAATGTAGTTTTACCTCTGCAAACTCTTTAAAATTTCTTGCAGTTTATCGCTTAAGATGATGCTTCACAATAACTGTGATGAAAAGAAATTCAGTCCTTTATTGAGTTAAGATATCAGACTGTAAGATGTGCAAAAATCAAATCTTCTTCACTGAAGTTTTCTTAAAATCAGATGATAAGTATTTCATAGTGGTCTGAATGCTATCTCTCTATACACATCACAGTATTTGGTGAACATTCCAGTAACAACAAAGCTGGTTCAGCACGGAATGCAGAGAGCACATGTGTAGGAGCAAAAGGGTTAATTCTCCATGATTCATTTTGTAGGTTTTCATTTGAGAAATGGTGTCAGAGATCACCTAAACTCTTATATTATCAATTATTGGCTCTTGCTTGTCCCAGTACCTTTTTGTCTCAAAAAGCTCTAAATTTTTGAATTATTTCTTTTCCTCATTGAGATGCCAGATTTAGCTATGTACATGACTATAGAACAAATCACAGTTTGAAGATGTCATGATTTTGCATTGGTTGGGATGTTTCTCTGATAACTAATGTGTAGTTTTTATTCCAACTTCCTCTTCTTTGTCATCCACCATACAGCATGTTGTGTATTTATTCCTCAACATATTTCTGCTTTCCAATTGTTTTCCTCTTTCACATTCATCAATGAAGGGGGTTGTTCCAATTCCCATTATAAACTGGTTTTAATGTGAGACTTGAAAACTTGTTTTACTAATCTCTATTTTGAGCTGAATAAGTTCCTCACACAACTTTTTCAATGATTCTGATAGGCGAAAATATTATCTGTAAAACCAAAACTATATTTCATGTAATTTTTGTTGCCATTCTCTGACATAGTCACAAAATACAGAGAGCAAGAGTTTCTTCCTGTTGTGTTCTTTTAAGGCTGTGATCTTCTAACTTTCAGTTCCAAGACTGATTGATGCTGATGGTTTACCATGTGCAAGGCTTTTCGTCTCGGCATAGCTACTGCAACCTACATCCATGAACCTGTTACTGTGTTCAAGCCTTGGTTTCCCTCTGGAAGTTTTTCCCCCCGTACCCTTCCCTCCATTACCAAATTGGCCATTCCTTGATGCTCCAGGATGTGTCTTTTCAACCTGTTCCTTCCTTTAGTATAATAGTTCCATACATACATTTCTGCACCCGTAACTTTTATTCAGTATCTCTTCATTAATTATGACATCTGCCCAGCTAATCCTCAGCACCGCATTTCAGAGGATTATATTCACTGCTTTTCTGTACTGTTTATTATCTGCATATCAGATGACAACTGAACCATGTTCTTCGTCATCAGTTTCTTTGATGTTCTATCATCTCCTGCTTAAATGAGGGACATCCAGCCTAAGACTCCTCCTAGCCCTCCTAAAGTGGCGTGCAGTCATCCACCCAACCTCCACAACAACATAGTCCATCCCTACATCTACATCTACATCCATACTCCGCAAGCCACCTTACGGTGTGTGGCGGAGGGTACTTTGAGAACCTCTATCGGTTCTCCCTTTTATTCCAGTCTTGTGTTGTTCATGGAAAGAAAGATTGTCGATATGCCTCTGTGTGGGCTCTAATCTCTTTGATTTTATCCCCATGGTCTCTTCGCGAGATATACGTAGGAGGGAGCAATATACTGCTTGACTCCTCGGACAAAAGCCCGTACCGAGCTACTGAGTGTCTCGCTAGCAGAGTCTTCCACTGGAGTTTATCTATCATCTCTGTAACGCTTTCACAATTACTAAATGATCCTGTAACGAAGCGCGCTGTTCTCTGTTGGATCTTCTCTATCACTTCTATCAACCCTATCTGGTATGGATCCCACACCGGTGAGCAGTACTGAAGCAGTGGGCGAAAAAGTGTAATGTAACCCACTTCCTTTGTTTTCGGATTGCATTTCCTTAGGATTCTTCCAATGAATCTGTCTGGCATCTGCTTTACCGACGATTAATTTTATATAGTCGTTCCATTTTGAATCACTCCTAATACCTGCTCCCAGATAATTTATGGAATTAACTGCTTCCAGTTGCTGACCTGCTATATTGTAGCTAAATGATAAAGGATCTTTCTTTCTATGTATTCGCAGCATATTACACTTGTCTACATTGAGATTCAATTGCCATTCCCTGCATCATGCGTCAATTCGTTGCAAATCCTTCTGCATTTCAGTACAATTTTCCATTGTTACAACCTCTCGATATACTACAGCATCATCTGCGAAAAGCCTCAGTGAACTTCTGATGTTATCCACAAGGTCATTTATGTATATTGTAAATAGCAACGGTCCTACGACACTCCCTGTGGCACACCTGAAATCACTCTTACTTCGGAAGGCTTATCTCCAGTGAGAATGACATGCTGCGTCCTATCATCTAGGAACTCTTCAATCCAATCACACAATTGGTCTGATAGTCCTTATGCTCTTACTATGTTCATTAAACGACTGTGGGGAACTGTATCAAACGTCTTGTGGAGTCAAGAAACATGGCATCTATCTGGGAACCTGTGTCTATGGCCCTTGTGGACGAATAGCGCGAGCTAGGTTTCACACGATTGTCTTTTTTGAAACCGATGCTGATTCCTACAGAGTAGATTTCTAGTCTCCAGAAAAGTCATTATACTCAAACATAATACGTGTCCCAAAATTCTACAACCGATCGACGTTAGAGATATAGGTCTATAGTTCTGCACATCTGTTCGACATCCCTTCTTGAAAATGGGGATGACCTGTGCCCTTTTCCAATCCTTTGGAACACTATGCTCTTCTAGAGACCTACGGTACAGCGCTGCAAGAAGGGGGGTAAGTTCCTTCGTGTACTCTGTTTAAAATCGAACTGGTATCCCATCAGGTCCAGCGGCCTTTTCTCTTTTGAGCAATTTTAATTGTTTTTCTATCCCACTGTCATCTATTTCGTTATCTACCATTTTGCCATCTGTGCGACAATCTAGAGAAGAAACTAAAGTGCAGTCTTCCTATGCCTGTGGCAGTCCCAAACCCTTGCTACCACCATTTCCTATTCCTACCACATCAGAGGACGGAGGCCAGGCCACCTGTGAAAGCAGTCATCATATACCAGCTCTGCTACAATCATTGTACAGCTTTTTATATTGACTACCAGCCAGCTGACTACCAGGATTAATGGCCACCACCAAACTGTGGCCGAGATCAAAGTGGACCACCGTGTGGCACAGTATGCAGCTGAAAATAACATGCTTGATTTCAATTGCTGCTTCACAACTGGGCCATCGGATTCTTCCCTCCAGCACCAGCTTTTCTGAACTACAAAATTAGGAGTTATCCATACAAAACATTCTCCACTTCTGAAATCATCCCAGTCTCAGCCTACAGTAACATACTGTCACCCCCCTCCCCACTTGACAGTTTCTGCCCCCTCTGTCCTGTTACCTCCCAATTCATGTCCCCTAACTCTCAATGTGCACCGCTCTCTGCCAACACACACACATTGGCCTTTTCCCATTCTCTGCTCGTCTCCTTTTCTGTCGCCCCTCCTTCATCCCCCGTAGCCTCTCGCTGCTGTGCCTGGCAGCCTTGTCCTGTCATCTGGTCTGTGTATGCTCTGCCAGACAGTGCTGATTCCTGTCCCTTCACCCGTATCTTGTGAACTGGGCTTGCTCGAAGGCAACAGTTTTTCAGTACCATCGGGCTCTTCACTCTTGATCTCTGTATATTTATTGAGAGTCTGAGTTTCAAGTATGAGGTATGTAGCTCCATCTGGTTTCCTTAACTAACATTGGATTATTGTACATACTTACGGTACACTCTATAATCCTATTTTCAACCATCTTTTGCACTTCCCTGTGCACCACTGATCATAAACTCATAGGAACAGGGTAAGGCTTACAAAAGAATGGTGTGGCATCCAGCATCTTAAATTTTGATATATACTCTCCTATAATTCCTGGTTTACTGGAAAATACTCCTTTGTATCTAAGTAAAATATAGGGTTATTTTTGTTTGGTTGTTTATTAGACCCTCATGTCTTCAAATTCATTTGTTTCATAAGATCATTGACCCCTCCTGTTGCATTATTGGCGGTCACTACCTTAGCTATAGTTAGTAAATAAGCAGAGTTGATTTCCAAATTGTGCTTGACTATTACTGAGTTAATTTTAAATGGTACTTCATATGTGCAGTCTTCATTTTTCCAGTTACTTCCTTGGTTCAAAAATCTAGCAGTACCGTATGAGCTTGTAATCAATCTGAAGCAAGCAGTACATCTAAGTTTATATTAGGTGCTACCAATAAAACCTGCATTAATGTAAAATTATTTATTATTATAGGTTACCCAGTTTCTTTCTTTAGAAGTTGCCTTTTCATATTTATTTTTTTTTAGATATTATTGAAATTTCACTACCTGAGTTGATGTGAACATCTTCTGTACCAAAGATCTTCCTGACTACCTTTGGTTTAATTTATTCTTCTAATAACCACTCACTTCTTGGAATGGTAAAGGCAATTATCTTTTCAACATACAGGTCTATAAATGCATTGTAATGTCCTGGATCCTGGCCCTTAGATGTAAATATTGGAGAGGGGTTATTCGATTGACTACTGCCAACCTTATTTAACTGACTATAATTCCGTTTGTTTCATAATATTTACTTTCATTTCTTCTCTGGAACTTGGATGAGTAACAGTTTCCATAATAATTTTCCACCTGTCAGTTTTTGCCCAATGTATAATCTTTGCAGTATTTATTTAACATATCCAAACCCTCCATAAACATTAACAGATTATTAATTGTTGCCTGTCCCTGGTGCCAAACCTCTTTTCTCACATGATGTGGTAATCTTCGTGCTAATACTGTAGCATAGTGAGGGTCATCTAAGCAATTAGATGATTACTTAGAGATTTCACCCGATACCATTCCTTATACTGCTGTTATAAAATTTGCGGTTAAGTAACTTGAAATCATCCAGGGATTTAAATTCTTCAGAATGTGCTATTCTCTACTTGGCTGCAGCCCCCTTCAAGGTAACTGTGTGCAAAATCTATTTTCTTTGAATCCTTTAGATAATGGTCTAGAAAATACTCTCAAAAAATATGTCACATGTAGCTCTACCTCTGGTTTAAATTTTGGTGACTGCTGAGACAAATTTTCCTAATTGCAGCTCTTTGATTAACTCTCTTGACAGTTTGATGTTTTCACCAAACTGCTTTTTTTGTTAATTCTTCTTTAGTTCTTTTTTAATCCTTCCCATAGTATTTGAAATACCTCTTTATTTTTAACAAAATCAACTGCAGAATTAGGTGTACTCAAGGTTGAGTCAGTTCTCTCTTGCGCCTTCTGCTCAAGTAGGTCATTTATTTCTTCCTACCCTCAGGGGCTCAGCATTCATTTGCTGAATACGGGCTTGGCGACCCCAGGGTTCTTGAGCTGGGGACTGGTAAGCGCCACCAGTCCTCTGTCACCGTAAGTTCAGGTCATACTTCAGCGACCACTGTGTGGCACAGCGGTGGCTGTTGTGTATTTCGGAGAATGGTGTTCTAGGCATCACCGCCTGGACTGCAAGGAAGGTAGCCTCTATAAAAAGAAACCTCTACCTCAAGGTGTGCTATGTGCTGAGGAGGTGAATAGCTGTTGAGGTAAAAACAATCTTTAGCGGGCAACCTCTGGGGCACCTGCTGCCCTCCAGTTGTATAAGGCTTGCTCAGGCATGCAGGGCTCTGCCTGGGTCGACAGTTGTTTCCCTAGCATCTCATGGGATCCCTTTGGAACTGTCTCATGAAACTACTACTCCTGATGGGACGGGTGTACCGCCAGGAAGCACCTACACCCACTCCTCAAAGAGAGCTTGGTTGGCGAGTCCTCCCGAAAAGAAATCTCAAGAGTAATAGTAACAGGGCATTAGTTTGCCATAACACTTTCATTGTAATCAATTGAAACGGGGGAAGCTTTGAGAAGATATTCCCTTTCTTTATTCACAAGGCATTGGAAGCTATTGCTGGGTCTGAAAAGTGTCAAACGACTTCGTAATGGAACGCTTTCAGTTGAAACCTGCTTATTCCAACCAAATATCTAAGCTTCTGGCATGTAAGGCCTTAGGTGACTACCCAGTCGAGGCTGAGTTGCATGACACCCTTAACTTTAGTAAGGGCATGATTACCTGCTCCGATATAATGGAGGTGGACCCCTCGGAGTTACGTGAAGAGTGGAAGAATGTGGGTCTCGCGGAGGTGCAGAATTATATGAAGACAGTCAATGGCAAATTGGAAAAATCAGCAATATTTATTCTAGAGTTTAGTACTACAGAATTACAGGAACATATCCTTGCAGACTATATCCACTTTAAGGTTCGCCCTTTTGTTCCTAACCCCATGCGATGCTGTAAATGTCAAAGATTTGGCCATACCAGTATGGGATGTAATGGGAAGGCTACATGTGGCAATTGTGGAGGCTCTGCTCGCAAGTCAGGAACTTCTTGTACACTTCCTCCAAAATGTGTAAACTGTTCTGGGGATCACCCATTGCGGAGCAGAAAGTGTGGGGTTTACGATGAGGAAAAGAAAATTCAAGAGTTAAAGCAATTATACACATACCTTATGGTGAAGCTAAAAAGGCTTTCAAAGCCATGCAACCGCCAGTTTTTGCTACTTCTTTTGCATCAGCCCTTAAGGCACCATTCGCTAAGTGTGATGCCTCCACACAAACTCAGACCACAGAGTCAAGTACGAGCACATGCACTTGTCGATGTATGTGTGGGAGAAACGCTCCACTTGCAACTGAGGTCATTCGGAAGCCGTCAGCAGTAGGCTTACCACTCTCCAACATCAGAAGGCAACTAAGTCATCCCCGCAACCCAAACAACTACCTCCTTCTGTCAGTAAAGAAAAATGTCCTTTGAAAAAGTAGTTCCAAGTCCAAGAAGGCAGCAGGTAAACCTTCGGATTGATGAGCTCTCTTTCTGATGGAGATTATGCTCTTGAGGTTAAGGACTTCCAATCGGAAGAACCAGAGAGCACAGAACCGGCTAATGTTCCCCCTGACCTCCCCGGTAAAACACCGCCTCCGAGGGAGAAAGAAAATAACCACCATCGCTAACCAATGGCTTCCACAGTGCCTCTGTGATGCAGTGAAATTTGAATGGATATCGCTTACATTAGGAAGAATTGCAGCTGCTGGTCCAGGATAAACCTATCTGCATCTGCTTTCTAGAAACTCATCTTAAAGTCACACACACGCACTTGCATTACGGGGCTACCACACATACAGGAAGGACGATAGTTCTGGAGACAGGGTTAAAGGTGGAGTGGCTATTTTCCTTGATGACAGATGCCACGCCTATCCTGTCTCTCTTAACCACAACCATGCAAGCAATTGCTGTGAAAGTTCTTTTTACCCTTTACTATCACAGTGTTCTTTGTGCCTGCCCCCCCAATGATGCTTTGGATGCAGACGCGCTGGCAGACCACCTCCAGGCACTCCCACGCCCATTCCTCCTTGTGGGGGACTTCAGTACCCACAGTGTGCTGTTGGGTTTGGCTACTACTTGCTCCAGGAGTCGGATGATCGGGTGACTTGTCCATTCTGAGAATATCTGCCTTCTGAATGCGGGTCAGATGACTCACTTTTCCACAGCTACAGTGTCTTTTTCAGCTAGTGACCTTATTTTTGTTCTCCAGCCATTGCAGACTCGGTTCAGTGGGAAGTGGCTCCAGATTTACGTTCTAGTGACCATTTCCCAGTGTGGATCTGTCTGCGGAGTAGGATGGTGGCCAGCAGGATACCACGCAGGTGGATGATACGATGGCAGGGTGTCTACAACCTGGGACAACCGGGAGATCCGGGAAAAACCTGGGAATTTTTTCATCCTGGAGAAAACTGGGAAAAACCCGGAAATTTTTTTGAATTCTGGGAATTTTTGATTGTTTTTGTTCTCATTTAAATTTTATAATTTTGACTGGTAAGAATCAGTACTCTAACAAAGGATATTACTGTATACTGCTACTGCAGAATAATACTGCAGCAATAAAACATGAATGAGAGAAAAAAACTGAAATAAAACTTAAATTGCAAAGGAAATGCGCCATATACAGCAACTAAACACAGTGCTCATACAAGCGTCTGCCAACAGCAAAATGTGTCAAAGGTTTTAGGAAGACTATTCAATGCTTTGTAACAACAAATTGCCTCCGATGAGTATGACGTCACAACTGTTAACATTAGATTTGTTTTAGCAGTTACGAGTGGGATCATGCGCATGCACAGTACCTTCTTCCGCATGTGGCTGTTGGCTGTGTAAGCAGTTACAGCAAAAAAAAAAAAAAAAAAAAAAAGTGGGAGTGCGGGGCAGCTAGGTGCTACCGGGAAAAATTTTACTGGCGCGCCCAAGCTGCCAGATTGCGCAGCAGCCCTGGATCTAGGAGTGTGTGTGTGAGTGTAGGGGGGGATTGATTCATATTCCTGAGGAGAAAACCTTGTTTCACAAAGCACCTAGCATCCAGTGCACGTTGGTCTATCAGGTATTCGTATGACTTTGAAATGTGTCCCTGTTGGCTTTTGAACATTCTTGAACACATTTTAAGTTGATTTCTGAATGAATCATAAGTTGATTTGTGAATGCGTGTGCATAGTGTACGTGATGTCTCTATCAGTGGAATACTCGTCGCATCTAGAAATAAAAAAGGGGCTATACGAGCTGAGCAGAGTATAGCCGAACGAAAGAAAGCCAACCACTGTCTGATTATGTGGTTGATTGGGTTTGCGAATGATGAGATTTGTTATGATTACCAGCGAAATCCATAGATTCAGACTACCAGAGTGCGAGTAAATGACTAACAGGAAGAACAGGTAAGAAAGATTATGTGTTATCTTCTCGGTGTGTCCAAGAAAATGAAATTTTGACAGAAAATTTTTGGCCAGATCAATTTACTAGCAAGGGCCAGTTGTACAGTCTCCGGCTAGCAGCCGCTTTAAGGTCTATTCTGGAAGTAGCGCGGAAAACGCGTTGTACGAACACGTGATAACGCCTAACCCGAGAATAATCGCAGGATAACTAAACTGCTGATTCTGGCAGAGTTGGTCACGTTAACCGGCAAATAAGCTTTGACACTGGCGGGAATAGATACAGAATTAGTGATGACAACATTGTTTGTTAGAACGAGGAAGGAGAAGAAACGGTGAAATCACTTAAATTATGGAAGAATGTGACGAATCCAAATTTATATAAATATTTCGCACTGCTACTTTTCGATCTCATGCTTGAGAAACTGGAGCGTATGAATGAAGTGTAAAACTATTTCCTAACGTAAAGCCTTTTGCATGTAGTAAACTTAATAGGCATTTGATATTGGTACTTTGTGAATTATATTCTGGCGTGCTATAAAAATGACCATTTCTGCCAAAACAGTCTCGTTTATTTGGCGTGTGTTACAATTGCTGCAGTATTATAAAGGCCTATTTTGTTTTATCTCGCAGATAGTGACAAAATACAGGTTAATCAGCTCGAGAAACCATACCAGTCTTGGGCCTATTTGTAATTACAGCTTTTTCAGTACTAGACAGCAACATTTCGATTTTTCATGTAGCAAAACGTTTGACGAACTTTGATGAGATAACAGATCCTTTCGCAGAAAGGAAAGCACGCCATGTAAAGCTGTAGCAAGATTAGAGAGAGAAAATTCTAGGAGCTAAGGATTGAAGAAATGTGTACGGTCTTGCTTGTCTCTTTTTCTTTACTGGGTTTATGTATCCTATAATTAATTTTATGTCACACAAAGCAGCAAATTGTTAGCTAATAACTGAAGAGTTATTTATTTATTTTTTTTTTTTTTTTTAAATAACAAAAGGGGGTGGGGGGGGGGGGGGGGCAGGATGTCAAACCGGCCCACTGGAAGCAGGAGAGGCATCATAGGACATTTTAAGTTCCACTGTCTTGAATATAGTTTGATGGCATCCAGAACAAAATATACACGTTTCAATTCCACAGACCGAAATACAGTGACGTGCGATAGAAGAATTCTGTGTGAAGAGGAGTGGCGCTGCACTTTGGCACACTTAAGATCAAATAACATATCTTACAATTCCTTTGACACGTATCTTTTATATATCTGACTCTTCAGAAAGATGTGCACTACAAAATGAACATATTTTTGAAAATTCGATTTTATATATATATATATATATATATATATATATATATATATATATATATATATATATATATATATATATATATATACACAAAGATGATGTGACTTACCATACGAAAGTGCTGGCAGGTCGATAGAAACACAAACAGACACATACATACACACAAAATTCAAGCTTTCGCAACAAACTTTTGCCTCATCAGGAAAGAGGGAAGGAGAGGGAGAGACAAAAGGAAGTGGGTCTTAAGGGGGAGGGTAAGGAGTCATTCCAATCCCGGGAGCGGAAAGACTTACCTTAGGGGGAAAAAAGGACGGGTATACACTCGCGTGCACACACACACACACACACACACACACACACACACACACACATATATCCATCCACACATATACAGACACAAGCAGACATATTTAAAGACAAAGAGTTTGGGCAGAGATGTCAGTCGAGGCGGAAGTGCAGAGGCAAAGATGATGTTGAATGACAGGTGGGGTATGAGTGTATATTACTATTTCTACTTGTACTCGGGTCTGCTTCTACTGTCACCTCCACATCAGTGATATTAGCATCACTTGAATTATGTGATTGCTGTCCTACATTTATTACGTTTGGGACTCTTTCACCAAAATTTTGCTCACTCAAAGTATGCGATTGCTGGTCCATAATTGGTTCCGTAGTTACCTCCTCATGAGGATTATATCCACTTTCACTTGCCTCATCTGTCACTTCCAAACTCTGGGTTGCATTGTTTCGCACTCTCCTCGTTCGGGTGTATATTTTTCACAATTAAAATATCAATATCAACACAACACACAACTATTTTCTTTTTACAACATATATGAACAACTGCGCTCTGTTCAAAGATGATTGTTTGTGATAAAATCAAAATATACTTTTACCAACCATAGAATTGTTCTTTTATACTATGTCTATCCTACTCATACCTGTGAGTATCTCATGATAGCTGTGAGTACTTATCCTTTCCAATGGGTCGATGTTCATGCCTTGGGCCTAAAGTTGTTAGTATATCCTTTTCATGCCCCAGTTTGCGGTGCAAAGTGTATATACTGATGCCTCTTCTTTAGTCTCCTCCTTGTTTCTTGTTTATCTCTGTTTCTTGAGATCTCTTGTGAAGAGACACGATACAACATGTTCAGTAGTGGCATGTGTCAATCAATGAAGTTACACAACAGTTAGCAATTTAACTTTTGAAACTGCAGGTTTATTGGCATTTCTGGAAATAAAATCACTTCTCATACTTTCATGCGGTCAGCAAATTTAGTGTAACAGTTTGTATGTGTAATGGGACTTAATATGTTGCAAATCGTTCTAATGAATTGATTAATCTGCATTACAGTGTTACTAAGCTACGTTATCAACTACGTGATATGTGTCTCAATCAGAACCTCAATATTTTGAATGAACTTTCAGTTCATTTTTGTCAAAATCAGCACTTGTCTCAAAATTAATTTCCAACTTCGTGCATTACGTCTAAGTGCGTTTGCAACTATTGTACACGATTCACTGGACAGCTTTATCTCTAAGTGATAACTCACCTCAGAGTAAAAGCCACACATAAATTCACACTTTTTCATGCACACAAAATTCAAAACACCTTTATATTAAACAGGTAAATTATCGCATGCAATTGCTAATTAACATTTTCCATTCTGAATAAACGTCAAGAACTTGTATTTCATAATAAATAAAATTTCATAACCTGAAAGAAACTATTAGTTTGCTAAAACGGATTCAGAATACAGCCTAGACGATGACGTCACGAATTGATACCTGCTTGGAATGAATGAAATACCTGTACTGAAAAATACTGTCCGTTGAGTAATTTACTGACTTTTATAACAAATTTGGTACCCCTGGCATCGCTATAGGAGAAAGTAACATATCACTTTTTTGAAATAATTTCTTTCATCTCAATGTGTACATGAGTGAAGTCACAGAGAAAAGGCTATATGTAAGGTATGAATGTAAGGCTCTCCTCCCAAATCCCAGGATCAATTGCATCCAAATTTTAAACAAAAACAACAAATTTCACAAGTATCAGCATTGTGGTGTTTATAATCTCCTGATTACAAGAAGAGCAGAGATATGGACACAAACTTTTTTTTAGCCCCTGCCATATAGGCTGCCCTGCATGCCTAAGATGTTGTGATAGTATTGGCCTGCTTTATCAACCTGCTTTGTTGTCCAGTCTACACAGCAGGGGGATAAAACAGTTTTGAAGTCCCTGACATGTAAGCTGTCATGGATGAGAGCTGTTATCAGCCTGCTTTATCAACCTGTTTTGCAGGGGCCATGTGTGTGGATGGGCAGGGCTGGGGGAAGGTTGAGATGGATAGAGTAGGAACTGGACAGAGAGTGGAGAGCAGGGAAAGGGGGGAAGAGCCTGAACTGCCTTAGTTGGCAGACTTGTGTGCATGAGGTTTGCTTGCTTTTGTGAGGAATGGTGTGTGTGTCTGTCTTTCTGATAAAGGCTGTGGCCAAACGCTTATGTGTAGATGTCTTTTAATTGTGCCTGTATGCAACTTAGTGTGTCGTCTTTATGATAAATAGCAATCTGTCTTTTCCTGCATTGTTAATATTCAAACCTTGAGTTTCCAGTGTTTGACAAATGTCATTGACTATTCCAGCATTACTTGATACATACACTTACAATCTCTTCTGGAAGCACAATGTTCAACATTTACAAAAGTATGTTGCTGTATGAGACTTGAGTAAATCTTCAATACTACTCGATGATGTTAACCTCTTCAGCTGTCAGGAACTGGGGCAGAGCTCTTCTATACTAGGCTCTAGATAGACCTCCTTTCTATGCAGCTGCTGTGTCGAGAGAGAGAGAGAGAGAGAGAGAGAGAGAGAGAGAGAGAGAGAGAGAGAGAGTAGGGGAGGGGGAGGGGGGGGGGGCATGTCCTCTTCAGAATTTCCCATTTGTCTTTACGAATTGCAGCAAGTCATCCTTAATGTCTGTGATTCAATGCACATTGCCGACTGTGATGTGGCACTGCAATTTTCGGGCAATACCACATACTCACCTTGACAATGGACAATGATTGGAAGATTTCCAGAAGAAAATTGAATATATCTCGACTACATGCCGAAAGAAGCCATTGTTATAATATGTAAATAACTATGTACATACGCATTTGTAGATGCATCTGATCAAAGAACACAGAAAGATGTAGAAATAATTCCATTGTTTGCATAATTTTTTTTTTTAACATGTTAACTAGAATGTCTCACTTAATGGTGATTGTAGTGTGTTGTTTATTTTTTATTATTTTCCACAGGAAGAAGAAACAGTTTGCTTAGCTACTGCAGACTTTGAAGACTTTGTGCTTCAGTTTCTGGATCGATGTTTCACGTTAATAGATAGCAGCTCTCTAGAGGTAACACGGTTAGAGAGAGAGAATGACAGACGGAGCAAACTTGAGAACATGGCAGAATGTGCTCTTGGATCAACAGTCACAGCTTTGCTGATGCAAACATCTCCCAGTATTTTTAAAGTACGATTGTTTTTCCTGAAATTTTGTTGTTTCATTTGTTTGTGATAATGTGTGAAACTCTTTCTACTAAAAGACACTTTTTGCAGTCGGCATTGCGGAAATTACATGCACTTGTCATTGGGAGGATAATGGAGACAAAAGTTGCTGGACAGTTTGTTGCTGCCATTGTTCGATCATTTTCTAAGGTCTGTATAGAAATGGTACATTCTTAAATTACAAAATGTGGAAAGGATAGATTGCTGGTGAGCACATAGAGGAGGCATTTAGTTGCAGACAGGCACATTGAAAAACACGGTATAATATTTTAAGCTTTTGGACAAAGTAATTCTTCCGAAGCAGAAAACACACATGGCAATGGGTGTGCAAGACATCCATGTGTGAATGTGTGTGTTTCCTATTTCAGAAAAAGGACTTTGTATTAAAGCTTAAAAATCTTAAGTGTCTTTTTCATCGTGCCTCTCTGAGACTACATGGCTCTTCTATGTGGTAAGTAGCAATCTATCCTTTCCATATTGTTATTACTCCGTCCTGGACTTTCCATTGTTTAGAGAGAGAGAGAGAGAGAGAGAGAGAGAGAGAGAGAGAGAGAGAGAATGGAAGTGGGAGAGGAGATAAGTTTTTTTTAGAAAATGTGTTACATAAGAGTAAGGATACATTTTACTTACCATATGAATAAATACTGTCAGAGCTGACAATAGCCTTTTTTCAATGGTTTTTCTGCTTGCTAACTACATAACAGGACTCAGAATAAAGACAGGTGTTATAGACATTGTGCTAGTAAGAGTGAAGAGCACAGAAAACAAGGAAAGAGTGGGAATTATAAGTATGTGTTTAGATAATCAAGGGAAGGGCCTGAAGTGCATAAGAGTCCTTGTTTGCATCTACATGAAAATATCTGTGTTTACGCTAGAGTGAGATGTGCTTCAGTTTTGTGTGTGGTGGGATATTAAGCATATTTCAGCAAAGATTATACATTAAATTTGGAGGTGTAAATTGTCACAGTAACTATTTAGACAAATCTGCATGTGACATTGTGTGTGTGATTGTGTAGATGTCATTTTTTATTTTTTTTATTTTTTATTTTATTTTTTATTTTATTTTTTTTAAAGATAGGATTTAAAGACTTTATGAAGTATATCAGAAATACATATGAAAAATCAATTTAGCCATAGATATTAATTGCAATTGTTTTTTTGAATATGATTGTTTCATTTGTTATGTTTACGTTACTGACTTCAGATTCAAAATAGTGAATGTGCATTTAATCTAAGCCGTTGGTGTTTTGCCATTGAAATGAATTGATGTTTTCTGTTTATCATGGCTGCTGATAACTTGCTGTTTACAGCATTTAAAAACTTGTATTACATAGATTTTATGTAAAATGTACTTTTTCAAATTGCAGGTGAATGCAGAAGAGACTCTGAAATCATTAGTACCTCAGTTTTGCAGCAGAATTCTTATCTTAACAGAGAATGATGAAATATTGAAGGATGAAACACTAGATGATGAACTGTTGTACAACTTATTGATACTTTCAGAGGTGTGTATGGTTGCTAGTGGAATATAAATAATGGAAACATTGAAGGTGACAACTCACCATATAGCTGAGGCATTGAATTGTTGATAGGTACATAAACACACACACACACACACACACACACACACACACACACAAATTTGCATGCATGCAGTGTTTCCTTGTAGCTGTGAAGAAAGTATAGTATGTTTCCTCAGTTATGTTATTGTGACTGACTCAACTACACAATGAGTTGTTACTTTTATTTCTTCCATTATTTGTCAAATAATCTCAGTTTGAAGCTCAGTCAGTTAATGTAAGTTACAGTGAAGTTCATATGAAGACACTGCTTAACCGATAAGCTTCTGGAACCTTAAATTCCTCGTTTTAAAGGAGGTTGTGATTGAATGACCTCTGTTCTTTATTTTTCTCAGACGCAAGGCATTTTAGTTAATTGTCTTGATCTTATCTGTGAAAAACATGAAAAAACTTACGTAATTTTCTTGTATCTTTCAGATCCCAATAATCTAGCACTTCTCCCTTAACCCTTACTGAGGATTTCTTGGTTTTGACCTGCGGCTACCATATTTTTACATTACTGTTGATTTATTATTACATGTTTTTTGAGCAAGTCTATCCACTTATTCTTTCATAGTGTTTTTTACTTCAATTGTAACATTTTTTAATTATGCCATAGTAATTAACACCGGTTTCTCTTTTCCAGATTGTTGACTGTGATGGGAAATGTCTTATTCCATACATCCCTTCAATACTAGAAGTTCTTGACCGTACATTACATTTAACTTGCCGCGATGGTTATGTTTTCTCCAGCAAAATTTTACGAAATGTTCTGTACAGCCTAAGTTTTATCATGCCATTGGAGTATAGAAGTTCAACAGAATCATATGACAGTCATGTGAAAGATTACTTGCCAATAAGAGTGAGTATGCTGGTTTTTTGCTTGCCAATAATAGGTAGCTGTGAAAAATATCATTGATAATAGAAACTTCAGGTAGGAATATCAACAGTACAGGAAAAGACAGATTACTACTTACCGTAAAGAAGACACATTAAGTTGCAGACAGGCACAATTAAAAGACACTTACATAAAGCTTTTGGCCACAGCCTTCAGCAAAAGAGAAACACACAGCATTCATACACACAAGGAAGCATACCTCACACACACATGACCACCAAGTCCAACAGGGGCCAGAATGCCTTCTGGGAGAAATGTCTTTTAATTGTGCCTCTCTGCAACTTAACATGTCTTCTTTATGGTAAGTAGTAATCTGTCTTTTCATACATTGTTTATTGATGATAGAGGTAGAGCATTTTAGTTTTGTCTTCCTTGTTAGTACAGTGTAACTATTATGCAGGCTCAGTGACCAAGCAGGAACAAAAAGTACAGTATTTTTTAGTAATAAGTTATTCGTGCCACAGTTAGGAGAGAATTAATGTGGCATTTATCAGAGGTAAAATTAAGATAATTATGTTAAAAGTGTGTTTTGTCAAGTAATGTTGGCAGATTTTCCCATTGAGATGTCGTCAAGGCTCTGTAAGTTGACAACTTGTCACTAGATTTTGAGTAGTTATTAAGAGAAGAATGTGTAGGCAATTTGTTTATATAGAAAAGTTCCACAAGGTTTCATAATTGTGCAATTTCTGTTATTCACATAACTGAATGACTTTAAACAGATGTTCAAAAACTGTAATGTTTTTGAATTACCCAAGAATACTATTCACGAGTCCAAGTGAAAGACAAAGCCCAGATGATTGCCAAACATGCTTACAAGTGGTTGACAGCAAACTGGTTAAATCTTAATGTCACAGTGAGATTATACAGGGTTTATATGCCCTGAGACAACCAAGAAATCTGGGAAAAACCTGGGAATTTTTTCATCTGAGGAAAAAACTGGGAAGGACCTGAGAGTTTTTTAGAACCCCATGAATTTTTCATTGTTAAGTTTTGAGTTAAATTTTTGTAATTTTGACTGGTAAGAACTGATATTCTAACAAAGACTTTTACCTTAGCCCACTACTGCAAAATAAAACTGCAGCAATAAAACATTAACGAGAGAAAACCGCCAATATAAAACTTATGTTGAAAATAAGATGTGCCATTTACAACAATAAAACTCAGTGTTCACACAAATGCCCGCCACCAGCAAAATGTGTCAAAGGCTTTAGGAAGAAGACTATGCAATACTTTTTAGCAGCGGACTGCTTTCGATGAGTATGGTGTCACAACAGTTTAAATTAGATTTGTTTGAGCAGTTGTTTTAAATTAGATTCATTTGAGTAGTTGCCATTTGGCTCAAATGCATGCGCAGAGCTGAAGTTGTCTATAAGCAGAATCTTTTCCTGCTTCTCACTATTTGAATTGTGGATGTGAGATGTATTAAGCAGTAGCTGCAAGCTGGCAGATTCATGCCTGCACAGAGCAGTTGGAGTTGTAGTGGGGAGGAGTCTCCATGTGACCTGCATTTACGTTTTGTGATTTAGTTGTTCTCTATTCGTTTACAACTCTCACGTCAAATGAAAACAAAATGGATGGATGTGCCTGGGAGGTATCAAATGAATTAAAATACATTTGCACCATTTCAGAGAAGTGAAATATGATATTAGTTTCAGTTTTCTGATATTATTTTATTTCCACACTATTGGCAATAAGGCACTAATCACTTTGCAGTTGTCGGTGTGCTAAAGAAATATGACTTTCATTAATATTTTCCACAGAGGCAGTCCGTTCATTTGAAATAAAGTGTTTAATTCCACACTATTATCTAGTTTCAACTGTTGCTGTATTTCAGCTTCTGGCATGTATGACATTATGCCATAATAAAGAAGCAAACATGAGATGATACAGTAACGGTATTCCAAGAAAACTGGATCTAAAAAAAACATCTTGAAAAGCTTTAGCAGAATTTTACATATCTGCCTATTGTGAAACACAGTGTTTTTCTATCACAAGACATGTTTCAACACTTGTCTGTAGCCTCCTTTAAACTGGATGTTATTTCTTAATTTGTGTTGTTTACAGAAAGCCGTTCTTCACCAAATTATAAACTGGCAGCCCACCATTTTGTATCATTGTAACTCCCCACAAGACTTTATATTTACTCCTGGAGTAGAATGTAAACTGCCAGTTATACATTTTCTTGCCTTCACAAGTAATTTTGTTAATTTTTATACAGTTTGAAAAATTTATGAAAAGCTTATTGTCATTAGTTCTGATACATATGAACAACTGTTTTTTATTATAATTTTTTATTTTTGCAGGAAATTTGTATTTCTTATTACCAGCATTTTGCAGTGCTGTGTGGATGTAAACTGTGCTGGAAATACTACATAACATTAGTGCAGAGTAAAAAATAAATAAAATAAAATCTATGTTGTTGTCACATCATCACAAAACATTAGTGTATTTTGAGTTGTAGAGTCTAGTTTTGAAATGAGTATTGTGCCAAAGACTGCTCTCTAATTTTGCCTTCCTTATCTAGATAGGATATGAGAAAATAATTGCCCTAAGTACAATAACTTTGTGTGTCCCCTCCGCACAACATGCTGCCCTGCTGTACATGGTCATGTGATGCCCCATTGCACATGAAATTCCAACCAGAAATAAAGACGAAAGGCGTATGAGCTGAGCAAACACTAAGCACTGGCTTCCTACGTCATTAAGGTTGCACATGTGCAGTAGTGCCTGTCTTCTGCCACTCTCTGGCAACTGCTCAAATGAACCTGTTTCTAATAGGTCGCAGGAAAATCTTGCGAATGGTGGTTTGAGAATAGTTACTTTGAAAGTAAATTTCTTTCTACACAGGATGGACTATCTTAGCTGTGAGAATGTGTGATGAATTTCTTAATTCAATGTTTGACTCTCATCCAGAACTTATTACTTTGAAGACCAGCCACATAGAAAAATTTCTGGCCCAGAAGGCCAGACATTTAAAGCTTAGATTTTCTTGCAACTATAGTATATGTATATTAATTTAAATTACGAACTTTTCCTGTTTGTGTGTTTGTGCAAAATGTGCTACGCTCTGAATATCTGCTGTTATTTGATGGTGACATAACATGGCGTTAGCTATGATTGGCAGACAAAAGTACATCACAATCTCAATTTCAGAGCTTCAGAAAATAATGAGCTGTGTTTAGTGGAATTCGTATTCATAATTTCATAAGACAAAAATATGCAGTGTACATGTTGCTGCACATCAAAAATCTTTCCAAAATGCATTATCTTTTTGTAGAGTTCAGTTTCCTAAAGTGCCGGGAAGTTCTACACCAGTGTGTGTAAAATCTTTACCATTCAAAGGATGATAAGCTTCATTGTTCAGAGGGAAAGTTCACTGTCGTCTAATGCAGAGAAAGTGTATTTTCAATTGGGAAAATGTGTGTTTTCACTTGGAAAAATCTGGGAATTTTTTTCTTTGTCTTATACTGTTTCAGACAAACGATAGTGACTTGATGACATAGGAAATATTCATTGAGGGAACATTATTTAATGTTACTAATGTACTGCTTCCAGGGTTCGACAAGGAACTATCTATTTTATTCTGTGAGTTAGAATACTTAATTTCTATTTTTCACATATGCCATGAATAAAGATCAAATCATCATTACATTTTGTGCAGCAGTCTGTGACTGTGCATGACATTCAAATGTCACATAGTGTCGACTTAGAATGAAAACATCATATCTCGAAAATAAAACAAAAGTGTTTTTATTTCTTGATTAGTTAGAAAACGTATCTCAGTCATTAGTAAGCCAGTGAGAAGTAATGACCTATGTGCTGCACTCATGTGAGAGAAAAAAGAAACCACATATACTTTTAGGCACCCATATCAAGTGAGAAAACCACGCATAGCTTTTCTGAGGTATGAGGATTTCATTATCAATGACAGCTCAGAATTTGATTCATTTAGAGTTTTTGAAAAAGAGTCCAAACTAATAGATAGATACAATTGGAAATAAAGAAACAACTTGGGGACAAGAGAGAGAAAAATAGAAGACCTGATCTGTGTCTACCCAGCACAGAGGAGAAACTTAACGTAGTCATTATATCCCTCAAAAACAGGAAAGCTGCTGGACTGGATGGATTTCTCACTTTCATTAAACACTAGCAGGGAAAGTGCGACAATACCTATTATAATTTCGCAATGAAATACTGGGCAGAGGAAAAACCTATCGGCAATTTATAATTGGAAAAACTGTTGCTATACTCAAATCAAGAAAACCTTAAGACAACCCAGCAAATTATTGTCCAGTTGTGCTACTAAGCCTCTGTTAACCCTCAAGCAGGCGTGTCTATGCATAAAGTGCACCAACCAAAAATAAAGCATACCCATTCCTACATTATTGGTTCGGGTGACACAGCGATAAATTGTATTGTCATATGTCCAAGTGAGCAATAGTAATATAAAATACAAAGTGAGCTAGGTGAGAAAAAAAGTACAATCCGTGAAAAAAAAATTATCCAATTACGAACTAGCAACATAATCTCACATTGAGGCAGTTGTCTACAAGTTAATTAGTGATCGAATAAGTAGCTGGCTGGGATCTGATGCAACTGCACTGCTTAATGCGTTGAGTGGGTTATTACTGTCTCTGTAACATTTGGCCTTGACAACAGAGTATTATAGTGAAAATTTATTTTCTTGTTGTTTAATAAAACAGTGGTTAAACTCATATTATGTAAGTTTATTTTCTTGTTGTTTAAATAAACTAAGAATAAATGTGATTTTGATCGTACATGACTTACCTTGATAATATAAAGAAAGCTGTTCTACACATGTGTACAAAGTGCGCTGCATGCCTACTCGTGTTATGAAAAACGGTGCACCCACTGGAGGGTTGAAAGTTGCTGGAAAGACTTCGGTACAGTAGAGTATATCCAATAATTGGTGCCATAACCACTGTACACCGAGCGGGATTTCATGCAAATTGTAGCTGCTGTGAGAAAGTTCTCACCCCATCATGATTTATAGAAGCAGTCTTCCAAAGGAAAGCTTGTGCCATTTATTGACCTCACAGCAGTGTACGACGCCACGTGGCTGGGTGGATTTATGGGTAAGCTAAATTAAACCGTTCCATACTCAAAAGATTATGATGCAAAAGATGCTCAAAAAGTGCTCCTTTAAAGTCAATGTTGGGGCAACTACAAGTAAGTGCCATACCATAAAGAACAGCCTCCCACAGGGCTCTGTTTTAGACCCACTTTCATTTCACTTGTACACCAGCTACATGGTGCGGTGCCCCGTTGTATCTTCTCTAAAACTTAGAGCTGCGCTCCTTGGACTATCAGTGTGAACTTACTTTAATGCCGGATACAGGCTCAGCTTCCCCGTAGCTCCGGCATCTCCTGCTTGCATCAAACTCTTCTCTGAGGATTCTATATTTTGAAGAAAGTGAAAATTCATCTACTATTCCAAAATCCTATTATCTAGTCCAAATAAAGACACTCTCAAAATTCAGTTACATTCAAAATTCAATACACCATTTCACTGTCACATTAAACAGTAAGCTCACACTTTCTTAGGGCATTTGCACACGACTGAATTCAACCAAATTAAATAACATTTTTTCTCAATGTTACAATTCTAATACACATGTCCGTCTACTTCAGACCAAGTCACTATTAATAATAATAATTTTTTTATCCGTTGTCTCTCCACAACACACAACAATCACCAGTGTTTTTCGTGCATGAAATCCGTCCACAGAATTCTGGGCCGGAAGTTTTTCTTTTCTCTTTGCTGCAACTGAGCGCGTCACTTTTTGGTCCGGTTTTGCTCTTCTTTCTCGGTTAGCCTGCACAAATAACATTCTGCGGCAGTGTGTATCTGTTTATGCTACAACCCACTACAAAATAACGTGTGTTCGAAGCAGCTGGAACGCAAGTGACTCCAGACTTTTGTAAAATTCTGGGGGCACTACAATAGTCAGCACTGATTCTGTACAGTTGAGCTATGCTGACGACCTAGTGATAGCACCTCTTTCAAATAAGGTGAATTATCACTTACTAAAAATTAAGAAAAGGTTGACCATTATTACACAAAGTGATGACTTTGCCTGATCCCCAATGAAACAGAAGTCAGCTCATTCCACCTAACCAACTGACTGGCAAACAAAGAATTGAATGTAATCTTTCACAAAAATATTACAATACATTTGACAACTCAGATATTTGGATGTTACTTTTGATAGACTCCTGGCGTTTAGGAATAACGAATAACGTAGAACTAGTAGGACAAAAGCTAAAAATCTGTAAATTATATGTTAATGAAACTGCTGCTGCTAAATGGGGATCTAATACAAACACCTTGAGAACTACAGTGCACCCACTTTGGTATCCTGTCATTGAATATTATTCTCCTTTTTATGGTAGAAGTAACCATGAGTTAACAAAATACATATCCATCTCAATGACAATGACATGTTCTCTTAGGTCGACACTAATACCATTTCTGACAGTACTCGCCAATATTGCTGCCCCAAGTCTCTGACAACAATAAGCAGTGACACATGAATGGACTAAACTCAAAAGATCTTGAGACTTACCATACAATTGTCTAAAATCTAGAGAACCAGTATAGGTAAACATTAGCCAGCTCTTCCCAGAAAGCTGTGATCTAAGTGAAGAATAGAGAAATCAGTGGTCATCCTTCCATACTCAAGAGAAGATAGATAAAACAGATCCAGTCATCCAACCCCCATGGGTGAACCAACCAAATAAAATATTGAGCTCCTCCAGCTGTGTCAGAACTGGCCTTGCCATGAGAAAACCAACACTACTATTTAAATGGGGAATGACCAACAGACTGTGGAACATTGGAACAAGTATTGGACCACATTTTCCATGACTGTCCAAAAACAAAATTCTTGGGTACCTGCACAGACTTTGCAGATGCAACTTCTGGCTGGAGTCTTTGTATATCCAACTTTGATCAGAAATGGCTGTCTCAATCTTTGTTAGCTACTGCCAGTTCTCCAGCTTTATAGATATGCTTTTACTGTTCCATATTATCATGTTTTGTCATGTATTAAACTAAATTAAGTATGTGTAAATCATAGATCTGTGAGCCACACACGAAATAAACTAATCAGTTGCACTGTGTAATGTGTAATAAAAAATGTAGGGCCAGTTTCATAATGCATAAACATTTGAGTACTTTGTTAATACAATTACCAATACTTCAAAGTCAGTTGCAGTTATTCGCCAAGTTTTTCGTGCCATTTAGCCACATCATAAAAGTTGGAATAAGAGAATATAACTACCACGTGTAAAGTTCTTTTGGGTCATGCTGGACAACCAGCTAAATTGGAGTGAATTCATAGATAAACATAATTTTGTGTGAAGTATATCACCACATATCTTACATATGTGTTTTCAAGTATCCTGAAATGCTTACACTCAGTTATTGCTGCACGTACCTCTTAATGATATTTGCTGTAAAATAATAATCAACTTAAGATGAACTGTTAACGTGACAATAATATGAGACGCACAAATTTTGCATATATATATTTTATCTCCTTGTCAGATTGCTGAAGGTCTTAAGGAAGTTCCCCTCACGTAAAACAAGCTCCCCTCACATATATGAAATTAAGAATAGTTATAAATTCAAAAGAAAATTACAAAAAATATTGAATAGGCTACCCCCTACAAATTATCTGATCTGATTATGTAGATGACTGAATTTAGCTGGGAGAAGCAAGGCACATTACAGATATATATAAGCCTTATCTTGTCATTTACCCATTGCTGCTGTTCTTTTAGGACTGGGGAAGACCAGGCAATGTCCATAATCTCCAAATGAAGTGGCATGTTCCAGATGAGGAGGAAATAAAACATGTTCAGCATATTGTCAACCGATATTTACCAGTGGAACTAGAACGTATCAGCAGTTACATCAATGACAAATCACAAATGACAAGGTATGTAGGAAGTACGTTTATGATACTAATTAATGCTTGTATTATCATTGCAAAAATGGAGTTTTTTTATAGGTTGTAACAGCCGAAGATAAATTGCGTCCATGAGATTATGATGTTGAGTTCTCTCACATTGATGTAATTTTTTTACAGTCATGTTTGTCAAATTAGTCAAAATTTCCATTGAAATTGTAAATATGTTATTTCTTAGGGAAGAACTCCAGTGCTCATTACACATCATAAATGGAATACTTGGATGCAGACCTCTTCTTCCACAATGGGATGAACCACCAGTTAAACTGTAAGTTAACAGGGATTGGTATTTTGGAATTAAAATAATATTTATAAAGTTACCAAGTTGTGCCCCACAATTTGCTTCCTAATTTCTCACCATGTGTTTTTTCAGTCTCTTCACCTTGTGCAGAGCAGGTAGGCATAGGTAATTGTATTACTGAGATAGGCTGTGGTTTTGTATCGATCTTGACTATTATAATCCCTTCCCTATGCTATTCATAGTAGCTCACCTGCATTCTTATTTTCTTGTTCATTATTAGACCTACTGCAGGATACTTCTGTCTCATTTTCTGTTCATAACCCTGTACTCAGGTGCCACTGCATTTCACTGTTTTTCATTCTCAACCTTTCCATTATTCTTTTCAATTTCTCTAACCTACCTACATGATTAAGGAGCTGAGCGAGATGGTGCAGTTGTTAGCACAATGTACTCACATTTGGGAGGACTAGTGCTTCCCTGAAACACTCCAGGCAAATGCCAGGATGGTACCTTTCGAAAGGGTATATCCAATTTCTTTCCGCATCCACTTGTAATCTGAGCATGTTCTCTGTCTCTGATGACCCCACTGTCAATTGGATGTTAAACTCTGGCTTCCTTTTGATTACAGTACCGTAATATTCTATTCCCTGACCCATAAAATACCAGTTAAAAAAACTTTCAGTAGCGTATATCTGTATATACAAATGGGGCCCATTTTCCCTCAGGAGTATTAAATGATATAGTAAATCTGGAGGTCAGTAGAAAATATGTCCTTGGTATCCCCGTGCACTGACATGCCACACTGTTTCCGCAGATACCACCTGATGTGGTCACACTTGAGTTCATTTGTCTGTATTGTGGTTTTGAATTGCAATGCTTTAAAATACTGAAGTTGGCTAGTATGAAAAAACAAACTTCATCTTTACCCACAAATACTTTTCCTTCAACGGCAACAAATCAGATGGGTAGCTTTGGAAACTGTAATGGACCTGTGTCAACCTTTTCATGGGCTGCATGGAAGAAAAGTTCTGACCAGTTGACATCACAGCAACTGAGAAGAGTGCTCCACCTAACATTTTCGAAGGATGCCATGGGTGTGATGATGGTCATGTTATATGACCGAAACCGGTCACCTATGTTCTTGTAGCATACATGGTGCGATCAAGACTAAATTTTAAAAAGAAAAATTTCACAGAATTATATTTTACAAGTGCATAAAATTAAGTTGACCCCATCATAGCTGGTTACCCAAAAGCTCAGTCCAGCCAGTGAATTGCTGCAGGGGGTGAATCTATGAAGTCTTTCTAGGTACTAATGAATTCTATTTTTAGGCAGTTGTGGAAAATGTGTGCCATTTTGTTGCAATGTCCTACAGTCACATAGGTCATCATTGGTAATTCCCTGCTCAGTAGCTTTGCTTTGGTCACAGCACGGCTAGTCCTGATACCATTGAGGGAGCTCCGTATTTTTCATGGTTGGTTAGTACCTGAGAGTTAGATGGTTGGATCTACATTATGTAACTTCTTATGACCATGGAGGGATGTCCACTAATTTTTCCAGTCATGTCTTAGATTATAGCTTGGTGGGGCAAGTTGGCCAGTGAATTACTGAACGATCCTCATAGTATCACTGAACCCCATAGATGGTAAATTGCTCTCCACCACTCTCCTTCATTTAAGCTGCATTAACAACTCTCCCCTCCCCCCATTTCTGTTTCACCCCTGTTCCTTTCTTCTGTTTTCATAATTTCATTGTTCATTCCATTTTTCATTTCTTCTCCAGTACTAATTTCTCTTTATTACTTTGGGCTTTATATTATCGCTGAACTAATGGTGACAGAGTGGTTATTTCATTCCGTGGAGATAAGTACTGGCCAACCATTCTGTCTTTTTTTATTAACAATAGTAGTACTTTCCTTACATAAGATTATTATGGTGAAACAACAATAAAATTTTCATACATGTGTCCATGAATTTTCCAGATTTGATAGCTGCTTGAAAACTTCACCTTTTAAACTGGCAGCAGAATGTAATAAAGGTTATGTTACAATGCCAGATGGAACCAATGTACGAAAAGTTCTTGCTGAAACCATGGTTCGATTACAACAGAAGATCCTTGCCTGCACCGAAGATGACACTAAATCACTGTTCTGTCTTATTACTGTAAGTATCCATACTAGTTTCTCATTGTAATCTTAGGACCATCCTGGTTAATTACAGTATTGTTAATGTCTTCCTTTATTGTGATTTTCATGTCATTGCACTACAATGACAGTCCTTATTTATACATATCAAAAAACGTTTTGCATCACCCCGGTTCCCAGAACTCCTGAAGATAGATGTTGACTGTGGATATTGTATCTCAGACACAGTCCCTTTGACTGTTTAGAGATGTCACTAAACCCGCCCAAAGATGTAAACAACCGTGCATGAGCAGCGCCTTTTAGATGGAGGGGGTTTGACAGCCGATCAGTTCTAGTCATTCCACCAGGAAGGACGTACATGGCTTGTGTTGTCTGTAGTTCAGCCATGCTTAAATGGTCAATATCATGGTTCGATCACATCCACATTCTTACTTTGTGCCAGGAAGGGCTCTCAGCAACGGAAGTGTCCAGGCATCTTGGAGTGAACCAAAGCGAAGCTGTCCGGACATGGAGAAGAGAACAGATAGACAGGAGCTGTCGATGACCTGCCTCGCTCAGGCCGCCCAAGGCCTACCACTGCAGTGGATGACTACTATCTATGGATTATGGTTCAGAGGAACCCTGACAGCAAAGCCACCATGTTGAACAATGCTTTTCGTGCGGCCACAGGACATTGTGTTAAGACTCAAACTGTGTGCAATAGGCTGCATGATGTGCAACTTCACTCCCGATGTCCATGGTGAGGTCCATCTCTGCAACCACAACATGCCAAATGGACCATGCTGGATTGGCATCACATTCTCTTCATCGATGAGTGTTGCATTTGCCTTCAACCAGACAATCGTTGGAGACATGTTTGGAGGCAATCTGGTCAGGCTGAACACCTTAGACACACTGTCCAGCGAGTGCAGCAAGGTGGAGTTTCCATACTGTTTTGGAGTGGCATTATGTGGGGTCGATGTACGCTGCTGGTGGTCATGGAATGCGCCATAACGGCTGTATGATACATGAATGCCATCCTCCGACTGATAGTGCAACCATATCAGTGATGCATTTGTCTTCATGGACAATTCGGACCCCTCTTGTGCAAATCTTGTGAATGACCTCCTTCAGGGTAACAAAATTGCTGGACTAGAGCGGCCAGCATGTTCTCCAGACGTGGACCCTTTTAAATATGCCTGTGATGGAGTGAAAAGGGCTGTTTATAGACGACATGACCCACCAACCAGTCTGAGGGAGCTACACCAAATCGCTGTTGAGGAGTGGGACAGTCTGGACCAACAGTGCCTTGATGAGCTTGTGGATAGTATGCCACCACGAACACAGGCATGCATCAATGCAAGAGGACGTGCTACTGGGTGTTACAGGTATCAGTGTGTACTGCAATCTGGACCATCACCTCCGAACGTCTCTCTGTATGGTGGTACAACAGGCAATGTGTGGTTTTCATGAGCAGTAAAAAGGGCGGAAATGCTTTTTATGTTGATCTTTATTCCAATTTTCTGTACAGGTTCCAGAACTCTCAGAACCAAGGTGATGCAAAGCTTCTTTTGATATGTGTATTATTTGTGTTTGTAGTAGCTAGGAGTTATTAACTTACGTGGCTTCCTTCTCTTAAAATAAGCCTGGGATAGTAGTATATCCACCAAGAGGTATTTTGTCGAACATAAACTGAAGATAATATGACACAATAGTTGTCTGTGAAGGCTTTCAAGGCATGTCAATGCAATAAAATCTTCATGGTTTTCTTGCCACTTGATGTCACATGTTTGCCATACTAATTGCCAGAAGATGGAAAGATAGCCTTTCCAAAATGTTGCACTCTTACTGTGACATAATGCAGCAAGAAATGTGAATGTATGGGTAAAAAAATCGACTCACCAAGTGGTGACAGGAGAACACATACATAAAAGTACTGAAATTTGCAAGGTTTTGGAGCCAGAGGCTCCTTCTGGCAAAAGAATTGAAGGGGATGGACGAGGTTTAAAGGAAAAAGATCGTGGAGGTTTAGGGAATGGGAGGGTTCAGAAAAGTCACCCCGAACATGGGTCAGGGGACACTTATCCGAGGGAATGAGAAGGAGAGACTTGATTGTTGGGGACTGCACCAAGCGAGATTTGAAAACCTCGGGAGCTTAAAGGTGGAACACAGGCTAATACAAATGACACTGATTACTGTCAGTAATCACAAGTTTCACCAGATTAATTTTTGTTTCACATAATTTCTGTTATCATACTTTTCAACATAAAGAATAAGAGGGATGTTTTTCCTGTTTCGTGATTTAAAACTGAAAGAACATATATGAAAATATATTTATTTCATTTTGAGACACTTAGCTGGTGTCAACAAATGATCTAAAAATGTTCATTCTTTTAAACAAATTATCACTGGAGATGGTTCATGGTGTGGGTTCCTGTAGTCATGTCCTAGTTCATGAATCACGGGCAACGTATGAGTGGCCAAGTAAGTGGTCCCGACAGTCGGGATACCAGCTACTTTGGAATAAGGCTGGGCATCTCGGACCTATTCTGAGTCGTGGTCACCTTTGTGCTCTTACGGCAAAGACTACCAAATCCACTGGTTAGTCCCTCAACCGTTAGGGGTAAAACTCAATGGGACTCGGGGCAAGCAAGGCTAGCAACCTGCTTCCCAGGTACTTTAAATATGATGCTGGCAACAATCAGAGCAAAATGCCTCGGACCTTTGGAGGTGACGGAGTCCCACCTCTAACTGACAAACCAGGGACTCCTAAGATACGACTTGGCAAACAAATGGTAATGAGATGGGGAGCCATTAATATCAATGGGAAGAAGGTAGAGCTGGCAGAGGCTGCAAGTAAGATGGGGCTGGACGTTTTAGCTGTTAGTGACATTCGGGTAAGGGGTGAGAAAGAAGAGGAAGTGGGAGAATACAAGGTCTACCTGTCAGGAGTCAAAGCAGGAATAGCACAATGGGGTGTAGGGCTTTACAGCAGGAAAGAAATGGAACCCAGCGTAGTTGCAATAAGGTATGTAAACGAACGACTGATGAGGATAGATTTGACAGTGTCTAGCAAGAAAATTAGGATTGTGTCAGTATATTCGCATTGTGAAGGGACAGATCAAGATAAGATGGATAGTTTTTTTAAGAGGCACTCAGTGATGTAGTTGTTAGAGTAAAGGACAAGGACAGTGTTCTGCTCATGGGTGATTTTAACGCCAGGATTGGAAATCGAACAGAAGGTTATGGGTTATGGGTAAATTTGGAGGGGATATGGAGGCCAACAGGAACGGGAAACAACTCTTGGATTTCTGTGCCAGTATGGGCTTAGTAATCACAAACTCCTTTTTTAAACATAAGAACATTCACCAGTATACTTGGGAAGGCAGGGGAACCAGATCTGTCATTGACTATATAATAACAGATCAGGAATTCAGGAAGGCTGTGAGGGACACACGTGTATTCAGGGGATTCTTCGATGACACTGATCATTATTTAATCTGCAGTGAAATTGGGATTGTGAGGCCAAAAGTGCAGGAGGTCAGGTCTATATGTAGGAGGATAAGAGTGGAGAAACTTCAGGATAAGGAAATCAGGCACAAGTACATAACAGCGATCTCAGAAAGGTACCAGTTAGTTGAATGTAGTCAATTACAGTCATTGGAAAAGGCATGGACAAAATACAGGGACACAGTACTAGAAGTGGCTAAAGAATGTCTTGGAACAGTAGTGTGTAAAAGTAGGATGAAGCAAACAGCTTGGTGGAATGATATAGTCAAGGCAGCCTGTAAAAGGAAAAAGAAGGCGTATCAAAAATGGCTACATACCAGAACCCAGGTAGACAGAGAAAGTTATGTTGAAGAAAGAAACCAAGCCAAACAGATAATTGCAGCATCCAAGAAGAAATCGTGGGAAGACTTTGGAAACAGGTTGGAGACTATGGGTCAAGCTGCTGGAAAACCATTCTGGAGTGTAATTAGCAGTCTTCGAAAGGGAGGTAAGAAGGAAATGACAAGTATTTTGGACAGGCCAGGAAAACTGCTGGTGAATCCTGTGGATGCCTTGGGCAGATGGAGGGAATATTTTGAAGAGTTGCTCAATGTAGGTGAAAATGCGATCAGTAATGTCTCAGATTTCGAGGTAGAATGGGATAGGAATGATGATGGAAATAGGATCACATTTGAGGAAGTGGAAAAAATGGTCAATAGATTGCAGTGCAATAAAGCGGCTGGGGTGGATGAAATGAAGTCGGAACTCATCAAATACAGTGGAATGTCGTGTCTTAAATGGCTACACAGGATAATTGAAATGGCCTGGGAGTTGGGACAGGTTCCATCAGACTGGACAAAAACAGTAATCACACCAATCTTTAAACATGGAAACAGAAAAGATTGTAACAGCTACAGAGGTATCTCTTTAATTAGCGTTGTGGGTGAAATCTTCTCAGGTATTGTTGAAAGGAAAGTGCGAGTATTAGTTGAGGACCAATTGGATGAAAATCAGTGTGGGTTTAGGCCTCTTAGAGGTTGTCAGGACCAGATCTTTAGCTTACGACAAATAATGGAGAAGTGTCATGAGTGGAACAGGGAATTGTATCTATGCTTTATAGATCTAGAAAAGGCATATGACCGGGTTCGTAGGAGGAAGTTATTGTCTGTTCTACAAGATTATGGAATAGGAGGCAAACTTTTGCAAGCAATTAAAGGTCTTTACATGGATAGTCAGGCAGCAGTTAGTTGACGGTAAATTGAGTTCATGGTTCAGAGTAGTTTCAGGGATAAGACAAGGCTGCAACCTGTCTCCACTGTTGTTCATATTATTTATGGATCATATGTTGAAAACAATAGACTGGCTGGGTGAGATCAAGATATGTGAACACAAAATAAGCAGTCTTGCATATGCGAATGACTTAGTTGTGATGGCAGATTCGATTGAAAGTTTGCAATGTAATATTTCAGAGCTAGATCAGAAATGTAAGGGCTATGGTATGAGGATTAGCATCTCCAAAACGAAAGTAATGTCAGTGGGAAAGAAATATAAACAGATTGAGTGCCAAATAGGAGGAACAAAGTTAGAACAGGTGGACGGTTTCAAGCACTTAGGATGCATATTCTCACAGGATGGCAACTTAGTGAAAGAACTGGAAGCGAGGTGTAGCAAAGCTAATGCAGTGAGCGCTCAGCTACGATCTACTCTCTTCTGCAAGAAGGAAGTCAGTACCAAGACTAAGTTATCTGTGCATCATTCAATCTTCCGACCAACTTTGTTGTATGGGAGCGAATGCTGGGTGGATTCAGGTTACCTTATCAACAAGGTTGAGGTTACGGATATGAAAGTAGCTAGGATGATTGCAGGTACTAGTAGATGGGAACAATGGCAGGAGGGTGTCCACAATGAGGAAATCAAAGAAAAACTGGGAATGAACTCTATAAATGTAGCAGTCAGGGTGAACAGGCTTAGATGGTGGGGTCATGTTACACGCATGGGAGAAGCAAGGTTACCCAAGAGACTCATGGGTTCAGAAGAAGAGGGTAGGAGGAGTTGGGGCAGACCAAGGAGAAGGTACCTGGATTCGGTTAAGAATGATTTTGAAGTAATAGGTTTAACATTAGATGAGGCACCAATGTTAGCACTGAATAGGGGATCATGGAGGAATTTTATAAGGGGGCTATGCTCCAGACTGAACACTGAAAGGCATAATCAGTCTTAGATGATGATGATGATGATCACTGGAGAATATTGTGTGATTCAAAAGTATATAAGTGACCTGTGTGTGTGAGAAGATGAGGCAGAGACATTTTAATGTTTTATAAGGGATCCAGCAAACAGCAACATGAAGTGAAGTGCCACGAATAAACTGAAGAACAACTCTTAGTTTCATGAATTCGACATTTGCCTCTCTAATCTTCACTGGTCTCAAGAAGTTTTCCAGACAAACATTTCTTCATTAATGGTGACAAAGGCTATGTCTTGAAACCCAAAATGAACTTATATGAATTTTGTAGATGATGAAACGCTCTTTTATCAGCAATGTGCTTTTATTCATTGATTTGAAAAAAATGATTGACTTTTATGCCAGGAATGGAAGAACCAGTCTCGTATCATTTTTGTAACTTATTTGTCAATTTTCTTGTCCTCTGGTAACATTTAGTTTGCATTTCTGGAACTTGTGTTGTGGCAAAAGTAAACAGTTCTTTTGGACTTAAAATGTGATTGTCACTTGGATGCTGTAAACATACTCTTTTTACTATACGTTTAATAGTACCGCTAATGCCATCACATGCATTTTTGTCATGACTCGCATGGAAAAAAATTCCATTCTGCAGTCACCCTTTGATCTTCTGCGATGGCAGAAATTTAAGAAGTTCTTAAAGTTTTTATATTGTGCAGGGCTGCCATCACTGAAGTAAACAATATCAGGGTGTATACACCCTAGGAAATCCAGGAAAAACCCAGGAACTTTTTCATCGGGGAGAAAACTGTGAAAAACCTGGTATTCTTTTTAGAATTCTGGGAATTTTTCTTTTTTTCCATCTAAATTTTTGTAATTCTGACTTGTAAGAACTGTTACCCTATCATAGAACTGTACTGTAACCTGCTACTAAAAAATAACACTTCAGCAATAAAATATAAATAAGAGGAAAAAAAATTAAACGGCAAAGGAACATTTACAACAACAAAACGCAGTGCGCACATAAGTGTGTGCCATCAGCAAAATGTATCAAACGCTTTAGGACAAAGATTATATAGCACTTCACAACAACGAACTGCTTATTATGAGCATGACATTACAACTGTTTACATGGTCCATTCGAGCAGTTGCAAGCAGGCTCATGCGCATGCTCAGTTGAGTCGCATGTGAGCAGTACCTTATTGGCTTCTGGCTACTTGAAGTGTAGTAGCAACAAGCAGCCAGATGCTACCTGGAAAAATTTTTCTGGTGCGCCCAAGCTGCCAGATTTGTGCCATTTCAGAGCAGTCTGAGTTCTAGTGGGGAGGGGAGGTAGTCTCCACATGACCCGTGTTTTCATTTATAGCTCTCACATCAAATGAAAACAAAGCTTATTTCTGTGCCTGGAAGCTATCAAGTGAATTAAAATACATTGACATAATTATGGAAGGCTAAAATATGTTATTAGTTTCAATTTTCTGATTTTATTTTATTCCACATATTTGGCAGTCAAGCATTAATCGCCTTGCAGAACAATGAAGTTATTTTTGACGATTTTCTAAAGAAATTTGGCTTTTATTAATCTTTTCCACAGAGGCAGTAAATTTATTTGTAACAAAGTGTTTCATTCCAGGCTATTGGCTAGTTTCAACTGTTTGCTGAATTTCAAGCGCACAGTTTCATCATCTGACATGTATGGCTTTATGCCATGATAAAGAATGAAACACGAGCTACTACAGTACGGGTACTCGAAGAAAATTTGGATCCCGAAAATTGCACTGAAAAGCTTAATACCATGTTGGGGCATACTACTTTGTGAATCTTGACGTACAAATGTGCACCTTAAGCCAAATTGTGCATTTTAGTATGGTTTACGAAATTCTGTTGCTCTTGGAGTATACTCTGGTATCCTGTTTTGTTTATGATATATTGTAAGATCTTTTAATGCTATATAATTACGAACATACGGGCTTCCTACGTCATCTTAGATGTGCACGTGCAGTAATGTTGTTCTCTGACCACTGTTGAAACAAATTCTAACAGGCCGTGGGAAAATATTGTGAACCATGGTTTCAGCAGCATTACTTAAAAAGTAAATTTCATTTTACGCAAGATGAATTATGTTAACGTGTGACAACGGCTCTTGAGTTTCTGAAATCAGAGAACGTTTGACTCTCATTTAAAGCTTAACACTTTGAGGGCTAGCCACTTAGAAGAATTTCAAGCCTAGAATGACAGAAATTTGTGTCATTATTTAAAATTTTACTGGTACTTTTGTGTGATGTATCTTAAAGTGAAACACATTCAAAAAAGACCAATATTGTATGTGAAAGCATAGCTTTTCTTGTAGCTACGCTATGTACATTAATTTAAACTATTAACTTTTTCTATTAGTGTGTTCACAGTAGTTAACAAGCAAACATTTATTGTTTCTTGCAAAATCAACTTTGAGAAAGCATGAAGTATCAGGGAGTGTTTTCTTGCTTGATTTTAGTAGTGACTCTGAGAAATTGAAATTTAGCAATGCTGTGCCAAGTTTCAAAGTTTTTGCACAAGATACTTAACAAAGTCTTCAATTGCCTTCATTAATATGTCCAATGTAGGTCAATAAGTTAGTATCCATTGCTTGAAAATAACATTTTCAGAGTATTGTAAGAATTCCTGCTCCAGTAAAAAATTATGCAGTTCATATCCTTCAGGACACTCAGAACAGCATGCACTCCTCATTTTCCAGATTGCAAACAAGTTTCTGTAAAATTTCAGTGTATGGTTCTTTACCCCGTGCAACATCTACAGTTTTACATTTTTGTCATGAATGCATACACATATGTTATGCAGTCCATGACTTTACAGTAACACATCTTTTGGGCAAAGTTTATAGAACTTCATAAAACCAGTTTTATCAGAAGGATATATGTCTATTTCTTTCAGATTATGCAAAATGAGACTTTTGAACTTACAGGACACACAGTCTCCTTTTATTAGCATATATAAGACTTAAATATCATCACAGTAAAAAGTCTGGACATGTGTTTCCACATCCTTACCTATTTGCCAATTTATAGCTTCCTTTTGACAAAATATGATCTTCTTTTAGTAATACCCCAGATTTCTTTACCATATATTCTGTAGTGTACAGAAACATTTTGCAGTTTTTCTGTTGCAGAACTTCTATTAAATTTCGCTTGAAAGTTGTCAATTTCAACTGTTACAATCTTTGCACTCAGAACTGCTGTGTTCTTCAGACAAACAATGGAAAGACCTGGTTGGAATATTAACAATTATGGAAAGGACAGATTGCTACCCACTGCAAAGGTGGCATGTTGAGTTCCATACAGACACAATGAGAAGACTGTTCACATTAAGCTTTTGTCCAAAGTCCTCATCAGAAAAGAGAAACACACATGCGGGCACTGATGACTATGCAGTTGAGTGCCCCACAAACCAATCATCGTCATAATTGCAGCACATACTTCTTTTTGGGTTTTTGAAGTCTTATCCGTATGGAATCGCATTGACAATATTGTTTAAGGTTTAAGGATCGCTTCGATATATTGAAGATGTGATTAACAATTTCTGTCAGTAAAATTGAAGATTTGCAGCCTGCTTGTATGGGTTAGGCCCTAAAGAATCGTTTTGTGATGTTTTTGTGCAGTTTTACAGTTATTCCACTACACATTGATGATTCTTTGTCTGCTAACAAACTGAAGCAATTAAATGTAGTGATACACGTGACTGCACCACCAGACCCAAACGCAACCGCTTTAGACACACAACAAAGTTAAAACTTACAGGTTTAAACCTAAACTTTAATGGGCTAATATAGTATGCTAAGTTGTGAGAATCTCTGAATACAGTCAACCAGAAATCATTCAGATTAAATAAAATAATTAATTAATTAAACACCAGATGTTTTGAGTTTGCTTATGTGCAACATAATGAACATGGATGCTGGACATACGATGTTTCATATATGTTTATAACTGAAAAACACATTTATAAAAATTAGAATTGATTAGAAGCTGTTCATCTATGAGATATTTTGTAACAATCATTTACGAATTATTAATGCTTGTAACTATCAACAGTTACACTTGTGTGAAACATGTGCAAAAGTTGTCATATTGATGACTGCACAAAAATTTTAAACAAGTAAGTAAAATAAGGTTTCATACATATCACAGTCTTAATGTGCCCTTCAATGGCCAAGTACGTGTACAAAGTGGATAGTCACAATATAATATCATCAAAATACACAGAGAGAAACTGAGAATATAGCAAATACATTTCTCGGAGATGCGGCATTGTCAGTGCTGTGAGTTGTGAGTTGCAGCAGTAACAAGAGCATCTACCACTGCCTGAAGATGTCAAAACAGTTGTATCGATGAAATATTGTGGGATTTGCACAACATTATGGGACATGAAACCCGAGAAGTGTGTTTGCACCAGATCCATCGGAAAAGACTGAAAAGTCACTTTCAGTTTGTGTTAGTAACTAAATATCATAATCTGTTCATTCTTGAACTTCACATGGATCATAAATTACTTCTTTAATAAATGTATAAATGTTTGAGTTTGACTTAGTATTTAAAATTTTATTGTGTTTCCAGTGTTTGTACTCCTTTTGGCTCTTTTTATTTTCAGATTTGGGATTCCATTATACGTGTTAGTAATACACGCAGCAATTTTGATGCACACTGGAAAAATTTTCATGTAGTGAAGAAACTTCTTGAAGACAAACTTGTTGGGCAAAAGAGACATATGCGTGCTGTTCTTGTCGACAGAGCATATCTTCAGTATGAGTCCTTACAAGAACGTAGCACAGTTTGCTTAACAGAAACACACAGTCTTATTATGCTTAGTCTTCTGACACTCAGTACTAGTCATTATAGTGAGGTGAGTTGATAGCACAGGTCACGATTCCATATCTCTCTCTCTCTCTCTCTCTCTCTCTCTCTCTCTCTTTTTTCTGGATCCTTCAGGCGATACTTTAGAGCCTATTGTAAGAGAAATGTCTGCAGTAGGCAAGTATTGTGGAATACCCATGATTTACTGCATTCTGATATTGTTTTAAAATAGAAATGTGGTGTGCCATTAGGTTCTAACCTGCATCCATTTGCTGTTCTGCTGCCCCCCCCCCCCCCCTCACTCCCACCCCCTGCCCTTCTTTTCGGCTCACTATAACAAACATAAATATTAAATGTCTCTTCATGATGTATAACTAGATATACAAATCTCATTACCTTTGTAGACAGAAATATGTGATGGAGGTGAAGCATGTAGCTTTCCCTCCCTATAGTTCTGTCATGCAGGATGTAATTTACTTTCTCTGTCCCCTGCTATAACCACTGAAAATGGCAAAGCAAAAAATTCTGATAGTGAAGGCTTATGTATGTGTGTGTGTACATATTCAAAAGGCAAATATATTTATCATATGTTATGTCTTCTCCTGTGTGCATGGTTTCAGTCGGCAATGTGACTCAAAATGTGAAATAAACATTGTGAATTTTTGCAGACTTCTGCATGTGGCTTTGGAAACTGTAAATCGGACATTTAATTATTGATATATGTCATTTAAGATTTGATTATTAATGATATTCACAACATTTGTATTGCAATTTTTTTCTATATTGGTTCAACTTTTGAAATTTCCAGGTTCGTTCACGAGCACAACAAACGTTGTTCACGGCACTTGACACTTTTTCTTATTCTTATCTTGTGCTTGTACCAAAATTATTGGAATATTTAAAGGAAGATTCCAAGGAGCATCATGACCAATTTAAGGTAGTTATTTATTTGTTATTGTGGTATCTTTTTCAATCTCCCTTTACTGCACCATCTGCTTTCTACTTAAGCTGAATCCGTCCATCAGCCAACTGCACACTGTATCCTCCTTAAACTTATAGAGTTAATTCAGCAGTGCTATTACACTTTGTTTCTTTGTGTTGACCCTAAGAATTATTTGTTGCCAGAAGGAATATTTTGCTTTGAAGTAGTGTGTGTATGTGTGTGTGTGTGTGTGTGTGTGTGTGTGTGTGCTGTTATGAAACTGCACAACAAACTGTATGCCAGACTGGGACTTGAACACAGATGTTTGTTTGGGAGAGTTGCTCTTGCTGACTGATTTATTTGTTGGCATTTTATGTGAAGATTGATTATCATAATTATTTGGAGAAATACTAAACAGCAGTATGTGTTTCCAGGATTTTTTGGAGTAATGGCTAATCTCCAAGTTTTCCCATGATATTTCAATAGCACCGTAACTTTTTTCTTCAGATATGCAGTAAGCAGTTCTTGAAATGAAATTCTGTCCTTAAAATGTTGATCTACAGAGAAGGCACACTTTTAGAAAAAATGGTCTTGTGAAAGAATTCTGACATCTGAGAGAGGTTTTTAAGCAGCACAGATACTTGTAATATTAAAAGGAAATATGTGCTGTGACATGTCAGTATGATATCCAAAGCATATTTACCCCTCCATCAAAACTTAAGTGTCTGGTATGCTGTGCTAAATATAATTTAGACCAAAAACAAATGTATGCTGCATAACATGTCGATGTGGTGTATCATATGTTGAGAAACCTACAGAACAGAGCTCTGAAGAACATTAACATTGCACTTAACTTGAGCATGCAGCTATATCAGCAGTTGTACAGCATTACTTCATTGCATTAGATTAGACTTGCTGTTCATTCTATAGGTTCATAGTGAGGAGGTTATCAAGGATTCAGAATATATCATGAAATGAAAAATATAATGCATGACTACAAAGGAAAGAAAATGTTCATGTATCTTCCACAGATCCAGAGTGAAATGGTTGTTATGGATGTGAAATGTCAAAAAATATCAAATATATATTAATTTGAAAGATAATAAGCTTGTCACAAAACATGCAAATGTACAGTACACTGAGGCGCATGTGATAATTCTCTGACTGTTGTAGCCACACATCAGAGGAAAATCAGTTTACAACACTTATTTACACTGATCACATTGCTGCAACAAGGATATACAGTGGGCAGATTTTATTTAGTAAATTATTTGGCATTAATAATTAGGGACTTGAAAATTTGCATTTGCAGTAAATGTGAATATAGATGCAAGTTATTCCTAAAAATGCGACAACTTGAAATTATCTAGCAAATGCTGTCTTGAGACAAATCGAATGCAGAGGAACTATTTTATCAGAGATAGTTTCGAACACTTTTTTATTCTGCATATAAATATTGAAAATGTAACTAATTTTTGATTACTGATATTGTACAATTTGGAAAGATAATGTGTGTAAGAATGTGTGTGAAAATAACAAGCACACCTGTGCATGAGCACAATGGCATATCAGTGTGCTTGATGCTCTGCTGTGCCAAGTCAACTGTGGGCAATTAAATGACCTCCAAAAGGGCTGGTCCACATCTAACGATCTGTCTGTGCATCTAATAAATCACTGCAAATCTGTTGCATCCTCAAGACACGGTTTCAGTCTACTGTGTGTGTGTGTGTGTGTGTGTGTGATCTATTTTTTGACAAAGGCCTTACAGGCTGAAGGCTTTATTTGTGACAGTCTTTTTGTTGTGCCTCTCTGTGACTCGGCATCTCTGTTAAATGGTGAGTGGCAACTTTCCTTTTCAGAATATTGTTACATTCCATCCTGGATTTTCCATTATTGTATTAGGGTATCCATACACATATGAGAAATTCTATTTCAATCCTAATCTCGTACAACAAAAGTTTTGAGTTGATAGAATTGAAGACTCTTTCCTCCTGTGTTTCACAAAGTTACTAAATTTTTAAGGAGAGCATTAGATTGTTGTAGTGCTTGCTTCATAATTTCTCACAAATCCATGTGTTGCATTAGTGTCAGGAGTCAAATGTCACGTGATGGAGCGATCAAGATCAGTACTGTATCGAGTGCTTCTGTGTATCAGGAAATCTCAAGCCTATTCGAACGAAAATATTGTTTGCTAAGCTCTATGCTTTGGAACTCTTAAACATAAATTTTTACGAAACCTCAGTAGCCAAAACTTTATCTATAAATGTTAGATGATCCCTGTATTAATCTATTAAGTGCTGTAAAAATGTTTACCTCAGCAGCAGCAGTTTAATATGTGAATAATGTAAGATGACCCTGTATTTTTCGAATGACGAATTTGGGGTGAGAAAACTCATCTTATGATCAGGTAAAAACAGTATAAGAGTTTGCGTTCTTGAAGACACTGCTGCAAGATGTTCTTTATGAACTTAACCCAGTGTTGTAATTGGCTCTTCCATAGAATAAATAGTTTATTTTATCTACAGTCTCTCAAAAGATTATTGCATAGTACAGTATTGAGTGAATGTTTGATAGCAGTCTCATATGCAGGTCAAGAGAGTGAGAGTGATTTCTAAGAGCAAACCAAGAGAAACTAATAATTGTGATCAAGCTTGAGCAGCATTTTTTAAAACTACAGTTTCTCCGTTTGCTGTAGGGTCAACTACTCACTGTAATCCTAAGTCTAAACTTTCGATAAATATGCTACATTTATGTATTTCAATAAATTCAGCAGTGATCTACCTAAAGCACTGGCACGTATCAGCCATTTTATAATTCACTGTGTAGAGAAAGGTAAGAAATACTAGACTGAAAAAAACATCTGACTAAAAACTGACAAAGTGCCAGGTTTGTGGTAATTTCCTGTCTCTGAGCTATGATTTGTCAGGAATGACGTGATTTGTGCCCATAGATATCAGCAGTTTTGTTCAAACTTCTAACTCCAACTTCCAGGTTTTTGCACATCTCATGTCTGTGCAAATCCCCTTTACATATGATGTGTTTGTGTGCACAAATGTGATGCATGCAAATATTTGCACAGACAGATGGTTGCATGCAGAGTGGTCTTACATGCTGTGTCTGTCAATGTAGGACTCAGCTGTAGGATGTAGCATCCTACAATAGAGAAATACACAAGTTTATCAGCTAACTGAAATTAAAAAGTTGGTATAATGTGAACCCTTTTAATGTGGCAGTTATAGTTGGTTGGTGTTTTGAATTATGGTTGCGTAAGTTATATGTAGAGGTTGGGACTGAACTACCTAATTTATGATACTGCCAACTTCGGCAAGTAAATGAGCTATAACCATTGTGACCCCCAGTGCTTAGTGTCCTTGGCTTTGCTATGTGTTATGCATTACATGATGCTTTCTTTTCTTGTTTTTAAATGAGTGAAGAGACTAATCGTGGTTTATTGTGGAGTTTAATTACAACTTGCACAGAACCGGATGGGGTTTTCTATCGCTATGACAGTATGCCAGCTCTGCTTTCTCAGAAGCACAGATCAGGGTTATAGGCTGGCTGCCCAATGAGACGGAGGCTGGGCTTGTTTCCTTGGAACTACTACTCTCTCATCAGGCAGTCTGTGTTCTTGTTTGTTTGTTTGTGCTCATTGTCAACTGCCGTGTTATAGTGTCATTGCTGGAGTGATTGGAAAACAAAATCTGTTGACACATTTTGACTGTACCAGAAGTCTTCCCCTAACGTGTGGATAAGTTTGAAATCAATATTCTGCATATTTTATAATTATTGAATTAGGTGGGAAAAGGGGAATAATGTTGAGAAGCACCTTAAATCAGACAATCAATCCATTCGCCGATGAGTAAACGCTGCTGCTTCTCAATAGAAACAATCATTTGTTGCAAGCTCAAATAGAGCCAAAGGAAGAAAGTAATCAAAGACCATATCTGCAAAAACTGTATAAATTTTTGCAAAACCAAACATTCCAGTCAAAACCTCTTATTATTGAACAATAAAAACTATTTCTTCCTATTTTATTCCCAAGCAAGCGTTATTTAGTTCTTTTTGTTTCAAAGTACGTTGACTTGGCCTACAGGAACATAGTGTAACATCTTTTTAAATGTGGGTGTATAATAATGTACATAAAGGATGCTAATTTTGCCAAAAGTATATGCTACAGGGGTTGTTTGAAAAGTTCTGGTAAATTTTTCAGTATAGTCTCCCTGTACATTAATGCCATTAGTCTAGCAATATTCCCAGTGCTTTGATCCCATCTCGAAAATTGGATTCCTCCAGGCCTCAACTTCAGCTGTCAGTTCTTCGTTTGAAGAGAATGTCTGTCCATCAAGGAAAATTTTGAGCTTGAGGAAGAGATTGAAGTCTGATGGAGCAAAATCAGGTGAATAAGGCAGACGTGACAACAATCTGTATCTTAGTTGATGTACTTTCCTCAAGGCAATGACACTTGAGTATACGCATGCATTGTCTTGGTGAAAGATGACTCTCATCATTGCCAAACCTTCCCTTTTTTTTGCATATCATTTGCTGAATTTGGTCGGGGTGCTTAACTTGATATTGTCCTGTAATCGCTTGACCAGTGAGAAGATAATCTGTCAGAAGAAACTACTTCAAGTAGCAGAAAACTGACGCCATGAGCTCTCCGGCCGACCTTATCGCCTTTGCCTACTTTGGTGGTGGTGAATCAACATGTTTCCACTGCTCTGACTATTATTTTGTCTCTGGGCTATAGCAGTGGAACAGAGATTCATCTGCGAGCACAAACTGACACTAAAAAAATCTTGTTGCTCTGGAAAGGGCTCAAACATTGTTCGGACATACCCATTGTGATGCATTTCTGATCCTGCTTTCAGAGTTGGGACAACCATCTGGCAGGTAATTTTCTCATACCCAATTCCACTGTTGAAATGTGTTATTCCTATCCAGACGACATTCGTATAGCTTTAGCAGTATCTCAGACTTTCAAGTAGTGATCCTCCTGGACAATTTTATGTACTTAATTGCTTTGGTAGTAGGATATCTTGACTGACTACTATGTGGATCATCTGAGCTGTCCCAAACAAATTTAAACTTGTAAGTAGTCTTCATGGATTTGCCACCGTATCACGTTGCGCAAATTCCGCAATATTTCCTCTCAGACATTTTCAACTCGTTCAACCTTGTTGGTGTCTAGGTACGACTGACTGTATCCGCACGTCAACGCCCCGTTTCTAAAGCATGCGTGTGAAGAATGCACAGGCGCAGAAATCGCGCATGCGCAATAATTTGCAGATAGATGTTGCCATATTCAAACTCCCTCTGTCAAAAATCGCAGAGCAGCTCTCCTGCGCGTGCGCTATACACTGTGTTTGCCAACAGTGTGGCCAGATTTTACTCACAAACGACCATACTAGACCAATGTTATGAAGGGTCTGTTATTGAAGAATCTTTCGTGTCGTGATTTAATAGCAGCCAATGCAGAGTTCCAGGCTGTGCTCAGTTGAAATCCCGCATCCTTGTTGATGAGATTATTTATTGTCCGGATATGTATTGCTTCCTTAATAATGCAATCCCAGAAAGATGATGCCAGGGATAAAACTTCCATCTTTTAATAAATAATCCAATGTCCTGTATTCAGACAGTGTTTCGCAATTGCCAACTTTTCCGGTTGACGAAGGAGTGCATGATGCTGATGTTCACCGCAGCGTTCTTGTACTGTGCGGCATGTCTGGCCTATATATACTGCCCCACATCAACAAGGACTCTTGTACACACCACATTTCCTCAGGCCAAGGTCATCCTTAACCGAACCCAATAGATTTCTCAGTTTTGGTGAATTCATTATACTGCTGTAATCCAAAGAATTTAACACTGTCAAACTCTTCTGTCTGCTTCTCATTGTATTTTGGATGTATCCTGATGGGTAAACTTTTTAAAAGCTGTGAAGTGCATTTAGTATGTTTTTTGAAGTTTATTGGTGGAAACCTAGGAATCATTTATTAACGTCCATGAAAATTTCTTTAACAAACTTTGTGAAACTTCTTGATTTGCTAATTATCAATAATATTTGTATCATCTCCAACAGCAGCAATCTAGCCTTTTTCATGTTAGAAAGACTTGCACCAGGCGACCGGTCTATCTGACGGGAGGCCTTAGCCACACGACATTTCGTATTATTTTTTGAAGTCAAATGATAAAGATGCTGATCGTATATTTTTCTAATATTTTCAGAAATGCTGGAAAAAGTGAAACTGAACAGAAATTTTGTCATTTCTTTTCTAAACAGAGATTTAACTTGAACATATTTCAACCATTCAGGAAATATACCACTGATAATTGAGTGGTTATATATTTAAACTGAGAACATAACTCTTAACTTTCATTCATGTGTTATCATAACCACCAGAATTTTTTAGGTTTAAATATTTTATATTGGAAATTATTTGTACTGGCATAGTGAGGGTCATATTCATGTTACTGAAGCGATTTATAATGGCTGGTTTGAGATGTTTCCTGGCAGTATCTAATGAATGTAAGAACCCCATCTTTTCAGTAACAATCATGAAATGTTTGTTAAAAATTTAGCACCACTGCACACCCCTTTTACCAATGTATCGCACACCCCTTTTACCAATGTATCTGTTGTTCTTAATGCTATCTGCACCTCTTAAGAACATGAAATGAAATTAGATACCAGTGTCATGATGCAAGTACCAAATAGCTGGGTCAGTGCAATAAATGAGCTGATTAAGATTAGATGTTATCAAATAATATACTTTACAGGTCTGGAGGCTTTAGTTTAACTAACAAATGTGATCCCGCACACAATTTACTCAGATTTCATTGGAAGTGATATTAGTCCTATATAGGGCACTGGTGATTTATAGAATTTCAGAGCTGTTTTTCTAATAAAACACTTAATACTTAAAATATTTGCTTTTCAAATAGTGATGGTGATGAACTTGTATGTCTTAGTATACAGAGATAACCAGGGTAATTTTTGGAACTGGCACCTCTTTTTTTTTTAATACTTCATGTGCTTGATAAATGTAAATACAAATATGTAAAATGGCTAGTACCGGTACTTAACTTCAGGATTCAAAACCACTAGTCGTATTGACAAAAATATGTAAGAAGAAAGCACTTCTATATTTGGGACAAAGCTTCTAATCAAGTAACCTGCTGTTCTGAGAACTAAGATTGCTCTTACCTTTTTTATGATTTTTTACTAGCAACGTTGTGTGTTGTACTCCTATTTCTCTCTTTGTGTATTTGAGTATTTCCTGAAGATAATTTTTCTTTTCATGGAATGTAAATATGTTTTCTTACAGGGTGCATTATATGTTTTATTGGGTCCGAAGCAGAACCCACTGGTAACTAGGCACGACTGGACAATGTTGAACTCATTGTGGCCAGCTATTGTTCTTGCTAAACCTTCAGAAAAAGCATCAGTCATCAACTTGCTGGACAATTTGGTGGAAACAGTACATAAACATTTTCCAACCATTACCATTAATCTAGAGGTAAGACTTTGCTTCCATTGAATAAAATTTAAGTGCTACATTTTTTGCTTCTTCACTGGCATATTCATAACAATACATTCTTGTATACAGCGGAAGTTGCTGTAGGGTTGGCAACAACTGTTTTAGGCAGAAACCTCTGTCGTTTGGTTTTGTTGAAGCTGCTTGTGCAATCGTCATATTGTGCTCTATATTATTAGCTATTTCTTGTTGCCAGTGGCTCTCTTTGCCGAGTTATGATTGTTTTTATAATCAGTAATAAACCTTTTATAATTGTAGATACTATTAGAAGCAGTAAGGAGATGAGGCTGTAAGCTCCCTTTCCTCCAGCATTCAACAGAAAATCAGGGTAGTAATTTAACAGATAAGTTTGGCTGTTTATTGTAAATAACAGCCTCGTGATGACTGGGTGATGTGTGATGTCCTTAGGTTAGTTAGGTTTAAGTAGTTCTAAGTTCTAGGGGACTGATGACCATAGATGTTAAGTCCCATAGTGCTCAGAGCCATGTGTGTGTAAATATAACTAATGTTGTGTGTCATCTCTAATAATTAAATTTTTTTAAAAAAGTTGCATCATTAAAAGTATACAAGCTCACATCGCTACATGCTGCAGAATTGTGAAGACATTGGGCAAGTGCATAGAAGTTGATAAAGTATTAGTGTTGGTAATTTATTTAACCAAGAATCCTTTTACAGTGATGTAAAATCTCTCTTTGTTCCTCTCTCTTTTGTTCTTAATTGTGCTATTCATTTCTGGTCCTCTTAATTTATTTTTTCGTCATCATCATCATCATCATCATCTCTGGCACAGTACTTAATCAGAGTACTGTCTTTGATTCCGCTTCATCTTTGTCTCCCGCTGTCCCCAAAATAGAAAGATTCCTCTCCAGGGACCTGAGTGACCTGTCCTCCCTTTTTAACCTTACCCAATCTATCCGTTCCTCCTCCCTCAAGAAAGAACTAACAGGTCTGAAAGTAAGGTTAGTATCATGTAGTTTTCTGTATGTTTCTGTCAGCTGTTCTGACATACCTACTTAAGGTAAGTTCTTGCCTGAAAGACTGTCACAATTTTATAATTTAATCTGTTATACTTTTTTAAAAGTTACATGCACTTTGATGTAATTTTTATAGCTTTGTATGTGGCATAATGATGTGTTGCAGATACCAGATACTTGCCTAGCATCAGCTCGTAAATTGTGGAACAGTTCACCTCTTCCATCAGTGGACCCCATTTCAGATACTGAGGTAGAACTTGGACTACAGAAATTACATGAGAACAGCAAATACAATCTGGAACAGTACCTCTCATTGCTGAATGCTTTAATGGATGCTCTTGAGCAAGGGAATCTGTGAGTAGGTGGGAGTTGTATTTCCTAAATCAGAGAGAGTGTGCCATCCAAAGCGGTCTTCAAAGTAGTGTGCATGAGTAATTGTTGGATGGTAGTAAATGTCAATCAGTGGTCTTAGCAATGTAGTTTTTTCTAAATTCTTTTAGTCTGATTTTCTTTTTTGTAATGGAATGTATTTGTTTAAAAAAGACTAATCCAAGTAAGCTATAAAACACTATGGAATAAAAAATCTTGGTGCCTGTGTGACTGTTGTATAGTTTAACAAAGCACAGTATTAATATTTTTAAAGTATGCCTGATGTTGATAATACTAACTTTTGCAATTAAAATAGTCTCGTTACTTCCAGTTGTGCATACATATTTCTATTGACACAGCTACAATTTACAGAAAAGAAGAATATCTCATTCTTTGGTGTAAGGGAAACAATTTTATCCACAGAGGTCCTTTCATTTTTCATGTTGTGTCCATTCTCTGCGAAGATACTCTGTTTCTAGTGCCATACTGATTGAAAGCTTTGATGTAAAGAAGTATTCCATATATTTCACATGCTTTCTTCATTTGAGCATGAAATTACATTGAGCTGATGTAAACACGCAGAACTGGTCATGTGGGAACAGTGTGATGATAGCTTACATTTTGTGATGCTGTAGCATTTGACACTTATGCTGTCATTCGTTTATCATTCAAGATATTCACTTTCATCAAATTATGCAAAGATAAATTAGAGAAATAACCAAAAACCTTAAAATAAGAATATTCTGCATACCAACCCTTTGAGAATAAATATTACTTATGGAAAGAAGGCTCACTGATGGGATCCCCCAATATTAGGAACACTGACGAACATTTTCACCAACCATATAGAAAATGTAATCTTTGACACAATAATTACAAAGAAAATATACAATATTGTTTAATGCTACAAATTTGTGGATGATGTAATGTGTATAGTAGATGAACAAACAGAAGAAATAAATAAACTTCATGCAAATATAAATACTACACATGAAAGTATTCTATTTGCTGTGTGTGTGTGTGTGTGTGTGTGTGTGTGTGGGGGGGGGGGGGGGGGGGGGGGGAAAGAAACAGAGAAACAAATATACTTACTGAGTACAACAAACTGTAAACGAATGGAAACTGAATTGTTGAAGAGGTAGGAGTACTGCGTAATTGTGATGGCAGTATCCAACAGATTCAAGGTACCAACAGTTTGTTTTAGAGGCACCAGGTACAAATTTCTAACCAACACTTGGTATGATAACAAAGAAAATAATGAGAAAGAAGAGTGACCCAGGATTGTCCAAAAATATGACGACATAATAAGACAAGACATTCAAAGTGAAATGTACAATTATAACACTTACCTGCCAAGAGATAACTTCTTGAAGGATGCAGCTTCTGTCCACCAATCCCTCCAAACATTTCTTGAGGAAGTTATGTTGGGGGGGGGGGGGGGAGGGGGGGGAGACTAAGGTATCAAGGAAGAAGTGTATTGCTATTGGACACACCATCACATCGGTTGTCAGACCTCATACCTTCTCATCAACAATACTGACAGGCATTTCCCTTCTGCTCCATGGGAAATACATCTCAAAGAAGTTGCTTGATTTTGTAGCAAGTTTGTGTTTGTTCCAAATATAACATTTTTTTATGCAGTGCACGGTTTGCAAGATACAAGTGGAAGAAAAAGGGATCTTTCCACTCCCTCCTGCCTTTAGGTCACAACCTAGAAGCACCATCTTTAGTACATTTACCTCTCAACTGTTGTTCTTGATAAAGTCCTGAAGTCAAAAATTGTTGCATATTCCATGCACTCTACACCCCTTGTTTGAGTACTTGATTGACAGGACTAGTATACCAGTGTGTCTGGAACTACAGGCAGAAATTTCAAAACTAGATACAGAGAACAAATAGGAATCTGTTAGTAAGAAAATAGCCATCTACCTCTGCCAACTGCCTGATAGAGCATTCATGTGAACCATCTAACATGGAACAGAATATGTAAAGTATTGGAATGAACAATCACAACAGAAAACTAACATTACAGCACTCATACTGCTGTTTGCGATTCCCTGCACTCATATTTCCCCCTTTTTTTCAGAGCATCCTCTACCACACAGAATTACACATGCCCCTGCATAACAAACATATAGTGTAAACACCTCAACACAAACAGATGACCAAAAAACACAAAATCTGTGGTGTCATCGCTATAAGTGTTTTTAGAAAAACACATGCTGAAAGTGAAGTGTACTTGCTAGCACTGAAAACTGGACATTGTAGTGTATGAAGGACAATGAGGTTGCAATTTTGAAGCTTTCACTCCAATATGTTGTTTCATTACCCCCACCCCACCCCCCTGGGGGGGGGGGGGGGGAGGGAATCATCACAAAATAAACTCCCGTTTATTCAAATCGTGTTTATCTGAAATCCACTGCATCCGCACAGATTTTTCCGATTTTTTGCGACTCACATTGGCACTGTCTGACGCATTGTGCAGCTAAGCTTTTGGCTATCTAGACTGACACTTAAAAAGTTTCAACTTGTCTGTGCCTGGAGCCATACATTTACTGGTGTTTTTTGGCAGTCTACTGCTAATCAGTGCAGTGGTATATACCAAAAGTTCGAGTGTCTTCAATCCGTGCATGTGTTGGTTGAAGTTTTAGCATGTTTCTTGTTTGTATTACGTGGTCTCATGCCATTGCTATCTATTGCCACAGCCTGGTTTCAAAAGTCAAAAGCTTTATCTAGTGTATCTCGAATGTTGTCAAGTCGTGCATCTGTGTGTTTTTGATTTAACGTTTTGTGCTTTAAAATGTCCAGAGATGAAAGCGTCCAAAACCAAAAAATAATCACTTGAGTATCGGTACAAAAAGCACTGAACGTGACTACGGGCACAAAATGAAAAAAGAATGTGATCTTGTTGGAACAAAAGCTTTGCACTTTGCAGAAAATTGATGCTGGTGAGCCCCCTTCAAAAGTTGCTGCGGATTTGAATGTCGGTAGGTGTACAATTTCTGATTAGAAGACAGAATCGATCAGAAATTGAAAAATTTTGCTCCATCTAAGCATCAGACAGCATAGTGAAATATCGAAAAACAATGAGAAAAGGTGCACATCCCCAGTTGCAGGAGGCCTTATTTTTGTAGCACGAGCAAATAAGAGCCACAGGTGTGCCAGTTTCAGGTCCTCTACTTTGTCAAAAACTGATGACTTTTTATGAGCTGATTGAAGGAAAGGAGCAAGAATTCATCAGAAGTGGTGGCTGGTTGGATCGGTTCAAGAAGCAGCATGGCATTCGCGAAATTTCCATCAGCGGCGAATCATTATCCGGGGATGAAGCCGCTATCGCTGATTTTAGGAAGAAACTGTACACAATCATTCACAAAGGACGTCATAGTGGTGATCAACTTAACAACTGTGATGAAACTGGGTTGAATTACAAAAAGTTGCCAACAAAAACCTTTACCTCTAAACAAGAAGAAATGGCACCTATATATAAAAAAAAGCAAAGAAAAAGTTACTGTGCTCGCATGCCACTGGCAGCCGTAAACTGTACCTTACTTTAATTGACAAATCCAGAACACCAAGAGCATTTAGATGGCAACCAGCTGATAAACCTTTGCCATTGTGGTACACGAATCAGTCTAAGCCATGGATGAATGGTGCCATCTTCAAAGAGTGATTCCAAGCAGAGTTTGTTCCAGCTGTTGAAAAATACATTGAGGAGAATGGACTTCCTCAAAAAGTGCTACTTTTTGTGGAAAATGCTCCTTCTCATCCAAATGATCTACAAGATGGGGATATCAAAATTGTGTTTCTCTCACCAAATGTCAAATCTTTATGACAACCAATGATCCAAGGTGTTCTTGAGGCAATGAAAAAAACATTACAGACACGAACTGCTGGAATAGTTAATTGGTGCGATTGATGCTGAAGAAGATTTTGTGCAAGCTCTTAAAAAAAATCGATGTTTTAAGTGTAATTCATTGGATTGCTGAAGCTTGGAATCTAATTCCTCCAATTTCTCTCGTTAGGTCTTGGAAAAAACTCTTGATCATAAGGCAACTCATCAATGGTGGGAAGAAGGAGGCAACACCAAACCTCAAGCTGACATGCCAGAAACAGATGAAAATGATGTAATTTTAGTGAGTTTACTGGAGGAGCTACTGGGTTGTGAAGAGGTGAACTTCGAAGATGGTGAAGAGTGGGTGAAAAATGATTTTTTCATTTGACTGAGGAAGAAATTGTCCAAATCGTGACCAATCAGAAAGCATCAGAAGAATATGTGTCAGATGATGAAGCAGAGAAAAAGATATGAAGTGATCCGAACCGCCCTGCAGTACATCAGCCAACAGGAGGAGGCGGCTTTTGCTGAAGTCATTTGTTTTCAACGTTGGAGATATATTGCCGCAACAAAAGTTTCTTGAGCCAAAAAACAAAAAACCATAAACCATTACATACTTTTTTACCAAAAAATAAGTTCTAATAAAGTGTCCTGGAACTTCAACAACCATAAGTTAAAAGTTTTTTGTTTCATAATTTTGTACAGTAGTTTATTTTTTATGCCAAATAGTAGGTAATAAAATTAAAACTCCTGTTTTTGCCTGCTGCCAAAAAAGGTGGATTTTTTTCTATAAGAACGCAAAATAAATGAGCTTTGTTATTCAACATTTAAAAACTTGAGTTTTTAATCATATTTTGGCATCTTTTTAACATGTCAACACAGTTTTTTCAGTCAAACACTTGCAAGCTTATTCACAACCATATCAGTAACATTCTGCATACCCAACACACATTTTATGATCATATTTCACGGTATTAACGCAATTCGGGGTGTTTCTGTGAGAAAACGGGGACTTCGGTTTATCCAAAATTTTCGTTATCCAAAGCAGCTGCTGTCTCGATCATTTCAGATAAACAGGAGTTTACTGTATAATAACATATCTGAAAACATTATATAACACCTTAATTATATATAACAATGAGAACAATCAATTTTTGCCAATATAATTGTATAGATAAAAAAAATCTACTCACTAAGTGGCAGGAGAACACACACATAAAAGGTTGTAATTACACAAGCTTTTGGAGCCATTGGCTCCTGCTTGAGGCAGATGGGTTAAAGGGGACTGGAGAGGTCTAGGAAAAGGGGTAGTTTTTGGAAAAGTCACACAGAATGGCGGATCAGGGGAGACTTAGCGTACGGGATGAGAACGAAAAAGTGTTGGGGACTGCACTGGTTGAGACTTGAAAGCTTAAAGGTGGAAGATGGGTAATATGCAAGACAGAGATTACAGCTAAACCAACATGTATGAGTTAATAAGAGTGGAAAGTTAAGTGTATTGCACGTGACAGAGCTTGGAGGGAGTCAACAAAAAATAAACAGATAAGAAAATGAAAGATGTAGAAAACTGAAATGGAATGAAGAAAGTTACTCTGAAGAAATGCTGAGATGGAAGAAATTAATGTAAATTAAGGCCACATGGATGGCGAGAACCAATGGTATGTTGTAGCACTACTTCCCACCTGCAAAGTTCTGAGAAAGTGGTACCTTGGGGAAGAACCCAGATGGCGCATGTGGTGAATCAGGCACTGAGGTCATGATTGTCATGTTGTAGAGCATTCTCTGCAACAGGATATTGTGTGTTGCCACTATACACCCTCTGCTTATGTCAATTCATCCGTAGTGATAATTTGGTAGTAACCCTGCTGATGTAAAAGGCCAAACAGTATTTACATAGCAGCTGGTATGACGTGTCATTTCACAGGTGGCTCTTCCTTTGATAGTATATGTTTTGCCAGTTGCAGGGCTGGCGTAGGTGGTGGTAGGAGGGTGCATACGGAAAGTTTTGCAGCAGGGATAGTCACAGGGGTAGGAGCCATAGGGTAGGGAGATGAGTGCAGAAGGAGCAACAGGTGTGACAAGAATATTGCAGAGATTGGGAGGGTGATGGAAAGCTATTCTGGATATGGTGGGCAAAATCTCAGACAGAATGGATATAATTTCAGGGCATGATTTTAGCAAGTCATGACGTTGTTGAAGCAGCTGATTCGTACTTTCTAGACCAGGATAATACTGAGTGACCACTGGTGTGCTCCAAAATTGTTTGTTGGAGGGATCAGCACTAATAGGATTGGATGTGATGGCTCAGGAAATCTGCTTTAGAATTAGGCTGGTGGGGTAATTACATCCGGTGAAGGCTGAGATGAGAATGGTGGTGTATTGCTGTAAAGAGTCTGTATCCGAACAAATATGTTTGCCTCGAATGCCAAGGCTGTATGGGAGGAACATTTGACATGGAAAGGATGGCAACAGTCAAAATGTAAATACTGTTGTTAGTTAGTAGGTTTGATGTGGATAGAAGTGTGTAGCTGACCTCTGATGAGGACAAGATCAATATTAAGGAAAGATTATATACGTACAGCAAACATTTAATAATGCAGGCCACTGAGGATGGTTCGTAAATAAAAGGAAACAAAATGTGCATGGTGTAAAAACAGACAGTCTTTTCTTTAGTTGCATAGAGGGACCATATCTCCAAGAAGATAATAGTAGAAGCAAATAACCAATGTTATGGCCTTATATAAGCTAAAGGAACATCACATTAGGTGAAAAAGTCACACTTGCCATACACGTGACACTAAAAAGAAATTGTGATGTTTCTCTTGAAGTGAACTTTTTGTATTAATCTTTATGGATAATGGAATGTAGTCGAATTAAGTCAGGTGATGCTGAGGGAATTAGATTAGGAAATGAAACACTTAAGGTAGTAAATGAGTTTTGCTATTTGGGGAGCAAAATAACTGATGATGGTCGAAGTAGAGAGGATATAAAATGTAGACTGGCAATGGCTAGGAAAGTGTTTCTGAAGAAGAGAAATTTGTTAACATCGAGTACAGATTTAAGTGTCAGGAAGTCGTTTCTGAAAGTATTTGTATGGAGTGTAGCCATGTATGGAAGTGAAACATGGACGATAAATAGTTTAGACAAGAAGAGAATAGAAGCTTTCGAAATGTGGTGCTACAGAAGAATGCTGAAGATTAGATGGGTAGATCACGTAACTAATAAGGAGATATTGAATAGAATAGGGGAGAAGAGGAGTCTGTGGCACAACTTGACAAGAAGAAGGGACCGGTTGGTAGGACACGTTCTGAGGTATCAAGGGATCACAAATTTAGCATTGGAGGGCAGCGTGGAGGGTAAAAATCGTAGAGGGAGACCAAGAGATGAATACACTAAGCAGATTCTGAAGGATGTAGGTTGCAGTAAGTACTGGGAGATGAAGAAGCTTGCACAGGATATTTCAGGGCACAATGACGGATAATCAAAGCTCTGGCAAAGAATATGGTTCAGTTGTTCCAGTCTGGGATGGTACTGGGTGATGAAGGGGACACTTCTTTGTGGCTGGTTTTTGCGTGTGGTTGGAGGATTGGGATCGTGAGGAGGAATGGCATAGGAGGTCTGTTTGTGGACTAGGTCTTGGGGATAATGCCTATCTCTGAAGGCCTTGGCGAGACTCTCAGCATACTGAGCAATGGGATTTTTGTCACTGCTGATACGCCGTCACTGGGTAGCTAGGCTATATGGGAGGGATTTTTTGGTATGCAAGGGATGACAGCTGTCAAAATGCATGTACTGTTGGTGGGTGGTGGGTTTAAGTTGGACAGAGGTGTGGATGGAGCCATCAGAGAGGAGTAGGTCAATGTCTAGGAAGGTGGCATGCTGGGTTGAGGAGGACCATGTGAAGCAGATGGGAGAGAAGGTGTTGAGGTTGTGAAGGCATGAAGATAGGATGTCTTGACCCTGGGTCCAGATCATGAAGATATCATCAATGAACCTGAGTCACCCTAGGGATTTGGTATTTTGGGAGGCTAGGAAGGTCTCTAGATGGCCCATAAAAAGGTTGAGAAACAGGATGTGGGACTGGATTTTAGTGAGGGAAAGGGATACTTTTCTGAACTGGTGCAGAAAGATGGAGCAAGTGTCCATTGTGTCAGGAATGGTGTAAAGGAAAAGGGAAATATGCAGAAATGTGCTAAACAGGTGTGGATGGTTGTGAGAGGAACTTGGTAAGTGAAAAGACGCGTAAAGATGCGTCAAAAATACCTAAAGACATGCAGAAACATGCACAGGTACATAAAAATATGCAGATATGTAAAAATATGCATAAATACATAACAGTGCAAACAAATACGTGAAAATATGAAAAAATACGTCAAACTGCGTAAAACTACACACAAATACGTTAAAAACGTACAGAAATGTGGGTGAAAAGGAACAATGAGGTATGGTCGTATGTGTGAGTTCTGCTTAAGCATGTGTCTGTCTGTCTGTCCTCTTTACTGACGAAGGCTGTAGCCAAAAGATATATGTGAGTGTCTATTAATTGTGCCTGTCTACAACTTGACGTGTCTTTTATATGTAAGTTTCCAATACTAAATTTATTACGTGCGTCAGATGGCACATATGGAGTGCTTTGCCAACAGGTGCGACATCAGCACAAATAGATGCTTTTCATGTGCTGGGCAAGCTCATTATGCAGTGAGTCGGATCATTGTCGAAACTCAAAGCAGAAGTCATGGTTTCGTGGTTGCCTGTGAGAATACGTGAGATATGTGGCACAAGCTATACACCATATTTGAACAGAAAACAAAACAAGCTATACATTCTTTTCATTTAAAACTTTGCAGTTTGCACAAGAGTTCAGGCGATAACATGGTCACGCATCTCGCTTCTTTAGAAAATTTAGTTCTTCGAATGCCACAACTCAGTGTGAAATCTGAAGAGTCATGGTTATTGATGTGACTACTTGACACACTGCCTGACAGTTATAAAAGTCTACGACTGTTGTGGTGGGCCAGCTCTGAAGATCAACAGACACTAAAACATTTAATGCATGTATGAACATTTGATGAAAGTATTTGTGCTTATTGGGGGGATAAACGAGATGAGTTAATTGTACTGTTTTTTACCAAAATAAACAAACACTGGCACAAATGTTATTTCATCAAATAAATATGAAAAGTCTTCAAACAAAAATAAGCTGAAATGTTTTGACTGTGATGGATTTGGCCATATTAAAACATGTGTACCAAACACAAAAAAAAAGTCCACAACTGAAATAAATGTGAACTGCCTGACCAGGCTTTCATTGGTCAAGTTATGAGTGCAAAATTAGACAAGCACTCGTGGACTGATTATTTTGGAGCAACTAATCACATGGTCAAGAAATTTGAGTGGTATACATCATTTACAAAGTTTTCAAAACCATTGCAGATATTTGTGGGTAATGATTACATTATGAACACACTAGGAAAAGGACTATTTATTTTGCAAATTTTGGCAATGCTGAATGGAAGTTATATGATATGGATAATGTTTTGTGTAGTCCAGGTGGCCAAAGAAATATCTTTTCTGTATCATTTGCTGTGGATAAGGGATTAGACCTTTATTCACTGACAGACAACTGTGAGTTCCGAAACAATGGCGTTGTAAAAGCATGTGGCTACATAGTACCAACTTATTGAAGATGATGATTTGAGTGATAAAACGGTCATCCTTGTAATCCTGAGGCAAATTTTGCGTTAAATGAATCCCTGCAAATGTGGCATGAACACTTGGGTCATCAGAACAAATGTCATGTCCAACAGTTTGTGAAGCAACGTGTTGTTGAAGTTGAAGGCTTTGGCACAGAATTTTATGAGGCTTGTGTTAAGGGGAGCAGCATAGGTGCAGTTTTCAGTTGCAACAGCAGCCAGCCACACAACTTAGAGAAGAGATTCATGCTGAACTGTGTGAGTCTGTCAGGGTGTAAATTGCTTAGAGGACCTCAATATTTTCTCTACTTCACTTAAGATTTTTCAAGATTATATTTTTTTCTAGCAAAAGTCTGAGATTGTGGAGAAGATTGCATAAATGGTTATCATTGTGAAGAATTTTTGTTATCAACTTCCAAAAGCATTTCATTGTGATGGCTGACAAGAATTTGATAATACTGAAGTTAAAGATTTGATGAAATTAAATGGTATACAACTCATCATCACAAATCCTTACACTCCAGAGCAGAATAGATGTGCTGAGCATATTGACAGAAGTGTTGTGGAACTAGCTCGTTGCTCGCTTAAGGTCTGCCAAAGTTTTGGGGCAGAAGCAGTAAGCAAGGCTGGTGTTAAAAGAATTGGTACAAGTTACGTGAATGTCAGAACACTTCATGAGGTATTCAGTGGAAAGATGATACAGCTAAATAAATGTAAAATTTTTGGGGTGAAATGTTTTGTTCATATTCTCAAGGAAAAGCGAAAGAAATGGGATCCAAGAGGAAACCCGGGAATCTTTGTTGGTTAATCTGATGGTACTGATAGCTTTTGGGTGTGGATTGAATCAGAAACATGGATTATTCTGAGTAAGGATGTTGTTTTTTAACCCAAGAAAACTCCCAATTGAAATAGGCAATGAAGAATTGAACAGTCATGATGAAGATGATGCAAGTTTATTTACAGAACCTGCAGAAATAAGTTGTAGTGAAAGAGAATTGAGGAATAGGCAACTATTGAAGAAACCAGTACATCTTATTGAAATGATGCTGGCTGAAGTAAATGAGCCTAAGAATTATACAGAGACAACTGTAGACAGAGCCTAAGCAGCAATGTTTTCAATGACACAGATATGTTATAAACTGAATAATTAAGATGATTGATTGTACTGACGAGTAGCTGTTCAGGGACTGTATAGCCTCTTTGCTAGCACTTGTACCTTCTGAGCAGAGTTGATGTTTGCCCCTCATACCTATAAGTTTTATTGATACAGGCACTGAACATTATTTTACAAGTTCTAAGTTTAGATGAGTGAACTTGTTAAAATTTTTAACTTAATTTTTTTCTTCTTTCATAGTCTGATAATGTATATCAAAAGCATCTTATTTGTATGTTCCTTAAATCTTAATTACATGTACATTGTTATTAATGAAGATATATATTAAACAGTCTATATGGCTTTATTCACAAAATAATCGCAGACTTGTTCAGGAAATTTCTTTTCCCATTTAAAAAATTCTGTTAACAATTCTACAAGCAGTGGCAGTCCCAAATACACAAATACAATGCCAGATTACTACATTAAATAAGCCAGCTATTTGTTCTATCCAGGACACAACTATTTCAGACATAAAGTATTTGGTCATAGAGGGGAAAAAAATTTTAGACCTGTAAAGGGAAAGGTGACATCAGTGTTGATGAAGTGCTTCTTGAAAGGTGTCAGTAAACTTCAGTAAAATCACCCAATCATATATTTCTAAAGATGAGCTGTTTACTTCAGTGATGCCACTGCTGCCATGAGAATGCCCATGAGAACACACATACATTTGGAGCCAGTGCCCCAGGAGAATTGCAGCTTGGTGGCTGCTTTTGTAACCTCCGGGCATCACTGTTGCTGGTGGAGTTCTTGCTGCTGGCAGACTCACACCCCCTTACATGGGATGTTCCTGACTAATAAGAGTATTGTAATATACGTCAAGACGCGCTCCCTCTGAAACAGCTTTAATAAGACCATCCTCCTAGCCTAATATGGGAGAGGACTGTGTACTGCCAGATCTTCTATGTGAAAAAGTGTTTTCCTTATTCAGTGGCTTATATAAGGATTTCTCCAACATTTATGCACTTGGAGTATAACAATGTAGTACGGCAGGTAATCAAGCTGTGATGTCAGTCATCCATTGCAACCTTATGTGGTGTGACAAATATGGTAAACTCCTGTGGAGAGTCAACATCTGAGAATTTGTCTGCAATTTCAGCAAGCTTATACAAATCTAATTTTCGTGATATTTGTTATATTAAGGATGAAACCAATATCAGTTCTGATAGTTGTCGTACCCAACAACAGATGGCAACACTTCTAAGTATTTACATTTGAGGGTTAGACTGTTTTTCACACCTGTTTTTAAATTTTTGCTGTAGTAGTGATTTGGTTTTTGTGATATCTGCTGCCTATCTTGAAATTGTCCTTTGGAACACAGTGACCTCCCAGTGTTGTCACGTTTGCCCCAAGAGCAAATGGTGCTGGTGCAACTGCTGCACTGAGAGTCAATGAACAACTCACGAGTGATGACAGTGGATCTTCAATACTCACATATCTTGAATGGTTGGCACTCACATACCGCTCTCTTTCATCATTCTTGTTGTGTACCTGTGAAGCTTCCATTTGTGTGTAAGGGTCACCACTTTGTAGGGAACAGACAGTACAATGGTATGGTAGGTGCTCCAGTTTATTTACGGAGTTATATGCAGACAAACAGTATTTGTGCATGCGTACACTGTGTTCCAACTGAGCCAGAGTGTAGGTGCACATTGCTGGTAATCCTCGTTGAATAATCTGAGCACTGTCTGTAAATTCTAACAACGGTGTTGCCAGGTCCACTGCATTGATGTAGTGTGGCACTGAAGCCTCCACAAGGACGATTACCATATTCACTGTTTGTCATTTATTTTTGTTATTCATTCTTAATAAGGATTGGTTCAGTGTTTCTATCACTACAACTTTCAGCATTGATTCTGTTAAATGTCCATTTCATTCACTCTTCTGGATATATTGATATAATTTTTCTATGATTTTTTAATTACTTTTCCAAATGCTATTGTAGCAGTTTAACAAAGGTATCAGGTGCTTTGATTTTTGTCAGATCTGACATTAAATTCTTTGCATCTAATGTATCTAGCAGAATGAAGGAAACTAGCCTGATTTAGTAATATAGATTTGATATTTATCTGAGTAAGTATTCGTTGAAGATAATTCTCTATTTTACTTTCTCTAGTCATTGGCGCTACCACATAATGGCATTAAGCTTTGTTCGGGATCTTGTGCATCCAGATTTGGCATACCCTCCCAGGGTGGTGAAATATTTCCTCAACACTTTGATCCATGATTCTTTGGAAGTGAGGAAGGTAAGTTAACACAATAGTAATTTGGGGTGTAGCTAATATATTATTGAGGAATTAATTCATCATTGATGTGTTGCTAAATTGTAATCTTTCTTCCTTTTTGATGTGCAGCAGTTCGTTACAGATACTTAATAATAAGCCTGTGTGTAACAATTAAACATACATGTAGCATTCAGCAAGTATCAAAACAAAAGTTATGACTTGACCTTAACAATATCTTGTGTATGTTCTTTTATCTTCTAACCAATTTCTCTCTTTCATCAGATTATGTAACTTTTGGCTCTTAAAGTTCCTGCTTATTCAACTTGCATGTGTCTGCTACCAGTTGGCAACTAAAAAAAAAAAAAACATTTTTATTGGAATTTTGTTGTTGATGGTACTTTTGTGGGTATGGACATTTAAATTACCTTTATAACTTTACCTCCACTGATTGTTTCATTGTTTTTAAAATATTTGTTTAAAACATGGAATTGTGACTTACTAGAATCAGCACTAGAAGTATTTATGAGAGAATTGCAGAAAAACGTGGAAGTGTGATAGAAACTTAGTAGTACTTTAGCTGCACCTGCTAAATATTCAGGGCCTTCTCTATGTCACATGTACTCACAATTCAAATGGACCATTTCTTCGTGGAAGGCACAAGTGTTCTACACACCCACTCAGCACATCACATTGCCCTCCGTATTCTCTTTAGTTTGCTGTACATGAATTTCTGTGTATTGTGTATTTTTGCTAAGTTGCTGAAGGCATATGAATGTTGTGGATATTTTTAATTCTTACACAACTTACTAATGTCTAAAAAATTTTATATAGCAGACAATGCTTTGAGTAGTTGTCACACCTTAATTGCATTGTATATTCTTGTGGTGTGCTTATGACTTTGACATCCGTTTGATAATGTCCAGCATGTTTGTCTTACAACAAACAGATTCATGATCTGTAGGCTCTAAACTACTGCAGTCCATACAGTGGTCATACCTTGTTTTATGAAGTGTCTTGTTTACAAAATGCATTTTCCAATGCTTGTTGTAGTAGAACTTTCAATGTTTTTGTCTGCTCTTGTAACAGACCTTCATTTTTGTTTGTTGTTGTTGCTTCTTTAGTTTCTGTTTTTATTTTGGTAAAACTCTGTGATATTTATTTGTGTAGATTGATTATAAGGTAACCACATAGAGAATGTTATTTTTGGCTGAAAAAAAAATTACCTACCACTATATAGTAGACAATTCAACTCTACTGTTAAGGAAATGGAAGCCATTGAATGTTATTGTGTGTGGTGAATTACAAGGTGCCTCTGGAAAGTTTGGTGAATTATCTAAAAACTTCTGGCATTAGTTGTAAAGGTGATGGAAATTGTGAGCAAACACTTCTTCTGATGGCATTGCCCAAAGCACTGTGGTCACGTGTTGTTGAATATCTGCATCATTACACAAGATGAGACCTGGTACTACCGATATGACACAGAGACCAACCGACTGTCAATGGCATGATGTTCATTGTCTTCCCCTCTTCTCATAAAGTCAACTGACAAATAGAAATTCATGCTGGATCATGCCCTTGCTGTCAAAAAAAGGCAATAAATGTAGTCATAATCTTGGATTTTGTAAGCTGACTTTTTTTGGGAGGCAGAGAATACAATGAACACCATGCCATAGGCTGTTACTTCATCTCTGTATCATACTGATAGCACCAAGTCATATTTCCTGTAATGATGCGGATATCCAACACCACATGACCAATGTGTTTCAAGCAGTTCTAGAAGAAGTGTTTGCTGACAGTTTCCAATGCTTTAAACTGATGTCAGAAGTGAGTTGTAGCTAATGATTGCTTTGAAGGCCAAGATAAGTATTTTGTTTGTAACTCCTGTTTCCTTTATTTCCTGAGACCATTCACTGAAACTTTCAGGTGAACTTTGTACGTTGAATAATCTAGTGAGATAGTTTAAGGAGCTCAAGTGCTATCCCATTGCACACTCTCTGTTTCCTTTACATGCACAACTGTCCTTCATATTTCTCAGTCATTCAAGTATGAGTGGCATCTATGTGTGCTCTGTACAAGGGAAACAGTGTTGGGAATATTTTAAGGTACTGCATCAGTTCTCATGTTCATCAGTTATGAAGTGCTGTCTGCAATCAACAATGAATTAAGTCAGTGACACCCAGTTTTACTGACATTATCTTGCATCTCTTACCAGCTACAGAAAGTTCAGCATTTCAAACCATATGGATAGTGACACACTCTATGGAAATAGTGTTGATGGATAGTAATTACCAAAATGTGTGGAGAATGTGCTTGTCATGTTTGAGAGGTATTCTCAGTGTTTCTTTAGTGTACAAGATGTAACCACTTGCAGATTTTGTACCTTATCACACCAAGTAATGCTTCTTGCATGGAGATTTCATATTTGATTTCTGTTTTAAAAGCTGGAGATTTCTAGTTTTTATCAGTGTTTTGAGAAAGTTTACTATCTACAACATTGTTCCTTAAGCTGACACAAGTTTTGAGCAAAAGATAAGATTTGATTAAGAGGCTTTGATAATTCTGTGTCTTCTAAAAATTACACAATAGATTCAGAACTTTGGGACGCAAGGTTTCTTTTGCTAATGTATCAAGAGCATGAATTAAATACACACTGCTTCTTTCACAACAACGAGAATGTTTATTTACACTTAAAAGAAGTGAACATGATATGAAGTGCAAAGATATTATAACATAAAATGCAGGTATGTACTGGAAAGTCCTCCCCATTGTTTCCAACCTCCTGTGATTTGATCAGTTGGATTGATATAATCTCTGTCAGCTCCAGAATAGTGAAGATGATGGTTGGATAAATTCTTCCAGAATAGCGAAGATGATGCTTTGAAAAAATCTGTCTTGGCTTCTTGGTATGTTCTTTACTTTTGTTGTAACCTGCAATTTAAGACTAACAATGTTTATTGAATGAAAAAACAACTTTAGTAACAAAAGTTACTGATGGAAATTAATATGACCCATAGCTCTAGATAGGGTAACATGCAAGAGTTCCTGGTTGAAACTGATGTAAGTGAAAGCACTATCACACATTGTAAATATGATAGTAAGCGAAGTCTCATCAAGTGTCATGTGGTGGCGGTGGTGGTGGAGGAAACCACATACTCGTCAGTCGAAGCACTAGACAAATCAACTCTAAATCAATCCATGACAACAGCAGTGGTGGTTACAGTTCACTTTTGGAGGTGAAGCTGGATAATAGCAGCTGCGGAAGGGACTGCAGTTGGATGGCCTTATATGTGCCCATTACGGAAGTTTAAGTGACTGCCCTTTGATAACAGCACTGTTCCCAATGCAGGTGCCCTCATCAGGTGTAGGCAATGTTACACATATCAATACATCCATATCTTCCAATTGCATGTCTGTGTCTTCCATTTGTTCACTCTTTCAATCATATGGTGAGGGATGGTAGGGCAATATCAGTTAATCTTTGTTGAGTTCTGGATGGGCTCCTCTTGAAATATTATTGGTTAAATTGCTACTATTTCCAGACATTAGTGTAACTTTCTTGGTGTGCACTAAATGTCAATTCATGAAAGGTGTATGTAAATGTTTTCATTCATTGTGCACAATGTCAGCATATTAAGTTCTTCGATATGTACTCGTCTCCTGTAAGACAACAACTGACCTACCAACACCAGAAACGGTTCCCCCCTCCCTCCCCCCCCTCCCCACCCAATGATGACAGGTCAGACATACACTCCTGGAAATTGAAATAAGAACACCGTGAATTCATTGTCCCAGGAAGGGGATACTTTATTGACACATTCCTGGGGTCAGATACATCACATGATCACACTGACAGAACCACAGGCACATAGTCACAGGCAACAGAGCATGTACAATGTCGGCACTAGTACAGTGTATATCCACCTTTCGCAGCAATGCAGGCTGCTATTCTCCCATGGAGACGATCGTAGAGATGCTGGATGTAGTCCTGTGGAACGGCTTGCCATGCCATTTCCACCTGGCGCCTCAGTTGGACCAGCGTTCGTGCTAGACATGCAGACCGCGTGAGACGACGCTTCATCCAGTCCCAAACATGCTCAATGGGGGACAGATCCGGAGATCTTGCTGGCCAGGGTAGTTGACTTACACCTTCTAGAGCACGTTGGGTGGCACGGGATACATGCGGACGTGCATTGTCCTGTTGGAACAGCAAGTTCCCTTGCCGGTCTAGGAATGGTAGAACGGTGGGTTCGATGACGGTTTGGATGTACCGTGCACTATTCAGTGTCCCCTCGACGATCACCAGTGGTGTACGGCCAGTGTAGGAGATCGCTCCCCACACCATGATGCCGGGTGTTGGCCCTGTGTGCCTCGGTCGTATGCAGTCCTGATTGTGGCGCTCACCTGCACGGCGCCAAACACGCATACGACCATCATTGGCACCAAGGCAGAAGCGACTCTCATCGCTGAAGACGACACGTCTCCATTCGTCCCTCCATTCACGCCTGTCGCGACACCACTGGAGGCGGGCTGCACGATGTTGGGGCGTGAGCGGAAGACGGACTAACGGTGTGCGGGACCGTAGCCCAGCTTCATGGAGACGGTTGCGAATGGTCCTCGCCGATACCCCAGGAGCAACAGTGTCCCTAATTTGCTGGGAAGTGGCGGTGCGGTCCCCTACGGCACTGCGTAGGATCCTACGGTCTTGGCGTGCATCCGTGCGTCGCTGCGGTCTGGTCCCAGGTCGACGGGCACGTGCACCTTCCGCCGACCACTGGCGACAACATCGATGTACTGTGGAGACCTCACGCCCCACGTGTTGAGCAATTCGGCGGTACGTCCACCCGGCCTCCCGCATGCCCACTATACGCCCTCGCTCAAAGTCCGTCAACTGCACATACGGTTCACGTCCACGCTGTCGCGGCATGCTACCAGTGTTAAAGACTGCGATGGAGCTCCGTATGCCACGGCAAACTGGCTGACACTGACGGCGGCGGTGCACAAATGCTGCGCAGCTAGCGCCATTCGACGGCCAACACCGCGGTTCCTGGTGTGTCCGCTGTGCCGTGCGTGTGATCATTGCTTGTACAGCCCTCTCGCAGTGTCCGGAGCAAGTATGGTGGGTCTGACACACCGGTGTCAATGTGTTCTTTTTTCCATTTCCAGGAGTGTATTTTGGCATTTCAATATGCACTTGAGAATGGACTGAGCAAGGTGGCGCAGTGGTTAGCACTCTGGACTCGCATTTGGGAGGACAATCTTTCAAACCCATATCCGGCCATTCTGATTTAGGTTTTCCGTGATTTCCCTAAATCACTTCAGGCAAACGCCAGGATCCTTCCTTTGAAAGGGCACGGCCGATTTCCCTCCCTGTCCTTCCCTAATCTGAGCTTGTGCTCTGTCTCTAATGACCTCATAGTCAACGGGACGTTGAACACTAATCTCCTCCTCCACTTGAGAATGGCTACAAAGCCAAAATCATCATTGTGTACAATACATAAACAGATAACACTCAAATGGCAAAGACTTCTTTAAAAAATTGTATGTGACAATGTTCCCCCATGAAGGTTCATTTGCTGGTTGGTTGGTTTATTTGGGGAGGGGACCTAACAGTAAGGACATTGGTCCTGTCACATTGGGAAAGGATAAGAAAGGAAGTCAGTTGTGCCCTTTCAAAAGAACCCCCAGCATTTGCCTGAAGCGATTTAGGGAAATCATGGAGAACCTAAATCAGGATGGCCAGATGCGGATTTGAACCATTGTCCTCCCAAATGGGAATCGTCGTAAAGGAAAGATTATTAACTAAACTAACCCAATCTGAACAGGCCTTGAAGGTCCAATAGTACCGACATTAGGCATCAGGGGCTGCAGAGATGGAGGGGCTTGTGGTCAGCACACCGGTATAAATATATCAAAATAGTCTGCCTATGATGACAACTACATGTTTTATATTGAGGAAAGTTAATGAGATGGCATTTCGTCCAATACCGTCCCACCATTCAAGGGCCTTGGAACAAAATCTTTCTGGTGACAGATACTGCCAATACTAATTGTTGTGTGTTATTGAAGCTTGCAGTAACCAACAGAAAATTTCATTTGGTTGCTATCAAGTCTAGTTATTTTTGTGGTCTTTGCTAAAGAAGTAATGTGATTTGATGTGTGCCATAATACTACCAGCACTACAGAATTTGCCCTCATTTCTTGTCTTGAGGTGTTCAATATTTTGTTAGGTGTGGTGAATTCATTGTCCCTTTTGATAATGACATTTATAATTGTTGCTTCAATGACAGCAAGCTACATACAGTTGACCAAGGGAGAAGCAGGAGTTTTTGAGGTTGATGCCACAACATTTTAAAGTTTGTCCTTGTGATTTGTTAATTGTAAAACTGTAGGTTAATTTGATTGGAAATTGCAGTCTCTTAGATTGGAGTGGCAGTTCAGTAAAGACCAGTGGTATTCTGGGGATAAATAGTGTGTGTCCTGTGTACTTCGCAGTCATAAGTTGGGTTTCGATGATGTTATTTGATAGCCGTTTGATGATCATCCTTGTTTCATTACATAGTTTTAGTGAGTTGATTTCTGAGTAGTATGATCGGAGGTACAATTTTATATTGCAGGCAGTTTAATGGAATTCCTGTTACTTGCAAACCGTTTAGGATTTCTGTAGGGAAGTTCACATTTTCTTCAATGCTTACAATCTTGTAGATCAATTTGTACATTCTCTCTCCACTGGGACTTTTCTTTTGAATATTAAAGTTGATACATCAACAATATTATTTTTAATTGCCAGAATTGCCCTTTCAAACAGCCAGTCCAGATTGGACTGGGTGTGAACAATGTCGGATAAATGTGGTCAATGAGTTTGTTTTCAGCAGTGGCTATGTTGCAGAAATCATTGTTGAGTATAGCAAGGCCAGTTGTCTGGTCAGTAGGATTTATATTCAGTCACTGTATCACTTTGACTACTCACACTTCACTGTTTGTTTTTATTCAATCACTGCACTACTTTTTCACTTCCTCCCTTCATCACTGATAAGAAACTGACCTTCAAGCTCACAACAGGTCTTGCTTTAGGTACACCTACCAGTGGAAAACCCCACTAGTGGCGAATTCCAGAACATATCAAAAGGCTTGAAGTGTTCCGCAATGTTCCAGAACATTCCATTATATTTGAGTGTGTTCTGGGACGCTCCACAATGATCTGGGATGTTCTGGAATGTTCCTGAACATTCTGGAATCTTCTGGAACATTCCAGACTATTCCCAAACATTCCATAATATTCCGGAACATACTGGAATGTTTGAAATGCTTTTGAATACCCTTGAATGTTCTGAAATGTTCCTGAATACTCCTCATTGTTCTAGAAATTTCTAGAGGGCGAACCTTTCCAGTCCTTTTATTTTCAAAAGCACGCTCTTCAGGTAAAAATGGGAACCTTCTTCATGGTTAGGGGATAGAGCGCTACCACACCATATAACTCCCTTGTACGCACTGGGACTCATTTCTGAGTTTTGGCAGCACACACACTGTACACTTACTTTTATAATATATATGGAAAAGTGATTATCTTTTCCTTTTGATTGTGTAATGTTATGAGTGAAAGGTCTCGGCATATCGATCAGGGGCAGATAAATCAACATATTTCCATCTGATGTATTTCAACATCTGAATTTAATAACCATTCCTTAGTTCATCACTTTTTACTAAATACCTTCCAAATTAGGAAGAAGTTTTTATTGTTTCATAAATTGCTGGGAAGAATGATTGTGGACATATACAGGAGATGAACTATCAGTTGCCAATATTGCATTCATCTCTGGCAGAATCACTGAGAATTTCACTCTTGACCAGAGCTGGTGATAATGTTGCAAAGTGGTTCACCAACAATTTGCCATTACAGGTTGGCACTTAGGAGAAGATTAGTAGCAAGTTCAGGACATTTGTCAGTTGGTTCGACCATTGACAGTTACATGTGTGTTGCATGATTGTAGCAAATTGTGGTAGAAAAGGGTGGCTGGTGAAGGATGGAAACTCGTTCATATTGTGATATTAACATGAGCGTTATTCTGTATACTTCTTAACCACAAATGGATGAGCCAGTCTGACTCAGTTGTGGCAACCACGTATCAAACACATCGACTGTAAGGAACAGAGTGGTAATCACTTTTAAATTCAGACTTTGATGAACCTGCGTTTTTTTTACTGTTTGATTGTCCGGAGCCCAGTAACTGTGTTGGGCACAGGGCACTCAACATAGTACTATACTCAGAACAACTTTGTTTGGACTGTAATAAGGATTGCAGCAAAGGGTAGTACGTTTGAAAATTTATTTACTTATCTGCATAACTTCTATCCGATGAGCATTTTTTTCTACTGCTTCCCCAAAAACTCCATTAATTTCAACATGAATCCTTCAGACAAAATGTGCCCTTTTTGTGGATAATCCTTTGATTACAGATTTTTGCAAGGAAGTCTTGCAGTACTTTTGGTTATATGACTGTAGACATTAACATATACCCAAATGATATTTTCTAGTTAATGTTATGAATTTTAAAGTGAGGATACCAGAGATACTAATTGAATAGATTTCATCTCTTTTGAATAATAAAGGTGCACCTTTATGATCATGTTGTGATCTCTATACCATTGTAAAACGATTGTAAGCAGAGGCAGTCATGTTGATGCTATCAACAAATATATTAGGTTCTCTTTTGAGGTAGCCTGAAATGAAGGCATACTTATTAACACAGAAGGGAATTATTCACAGAGCTTTCACATTGTTCCCAAATTCTTAGTCAGCTCTCAAAGTATCTTTAAAAGATTTCCTGTTGATATTCATTTCACTGTTGTAGTGGTGACTGGGAGAAGGGACAACATAGAACACTGAAGCTTTGTACCCAGTCCACACGCTGTTTGCTTGGCTGCAGTGTGTACGAGAGGCAGTGAGTAAATTTTGCACAGCTTGGCACAAGTTGCCAGAAATGATCAACACCTCCTAGCCAAATGACACAGCTACTCGAGTGGCTTGCATAGCCATGCTGGACTTAACAAGGATGCACACAGGCTGTGAATTTGCAGTGTGCACAGTCTCATCGCTTTTCCTACGTGCCTCTTGCTGCATTATGTCATAGATAACTGACATGTTTTCTTAGCTGTTTGTAAAGGGCATTGCATTTGTTGAATCAGAAGTGGAAAGTGCTCACACACATGAAAATGAGTGAGGCTCAGCAGTGTCGATAACGAGTGATGGGGAATGAAAGCCAGTCACTCAGCTTTGCCACGCAGATGCTATGTTCTAGTTCATATCTTTCTTGCATGTAGGTGACCCAGAAACAATGTTTCTTCTTGATACCGTCAAACCCACTGGAAAGGGCATGTTTGCCTTTTCGGTATATTCTTCATATATAGTGATACCATCATCACTTGAGAAAAGATTATGTATTTGGAGTTGGCCAAAAGCATGGAATCAGTATGCACTACTTCTTCTTCCACGAGAGCTGCGGAAATAGTGTGAAGTACACAGATATTATAATACAAAATTGTCAGTGTGCTCTGACAGGTGTTGTAAGGCAGCAGATTGTCAGATTAGTTGAAACTCTGCCTATCTGAATTGGCTTCAGGCTCCAAACAATTCTTATAAATTCCCCAACAAATACTCCTGTAGAAGGCATCAGTCACCAGTGGTGGAAACAATTGCAACAGGATGTGAGGATTAGAAACATTTCTCACTGTAGCGGGTCATACTCTGTACTGAATATTGAGTGGAGGTTGAAATTATTAGCGATGAGGTGTTTGGACTCACTATAAGTGCCTACAAAGAGGACATTTATGTTTTGACTACATGAGAAACTTAAAACCACTAATGTGAAAAATAGTCTGTATGTACTATCATTTAACTGAGATCAACTGACAATGGTACAGCTCAGTCTGGACCGTGTAGAGGAACTGGGTCAGTTTGCACAAATAGCAGTTAGATCTACAATAATATTTACTTACATAATGGTTAAAGATGACAAAGAGACTCGCCCCTTCTTCTTATCACCACCACCACCACCACCACCACCACCACCACAAAAACTTCCTCTTCCTATTCCTCCTCCTCCTCCTCTTCTTTTTAAAGAATTGAAGTGCAGACAGGTAGATGTTAAACTGTGAGGATATGAAATGTAACAGTCATTTAGGCTTACAAGGGAACCACACAGCAAACAGATTTTTGTGATTTTTTTTTTTTTTATGTTTATGGTACATGAAGATCAGAACTCAAATATCAGATTGCAAAAGCAGTTCAATGCAACTCTCAAAAATTATCTAGACATTGACTTCGAAAGTTTGCAACCATCTTTAATAGGCTAAAACAGGTCAATTTTTCTTGGCAGATCATGTGAGAATGTGGCAGAGGGGTTGTCAACCACGCGTGTGGCACTGGCTCAGTTCCCAGCCTTGCCAAAGTTGTAAAGAAAGCTGCAGGTTCCATGAATATTTCCAAGAAGTTTAAGATACATTTTTTAAAAATTTAAACAATCTTTTGTAAAAGATCAGTAATTAAGAATTCATATTTGCAATGAAAACTGGGCTTTTGTGGGCAATATGTAATTAGAAATAACAAGATGTGTTTTTTAAAATTAAAATAGCGTTTAGATACTCTTTAATTAGCACATATTTGATGTTTTTATTTTTAATTGATAAGGTATTTGAATTGAATAGAAAAAAAGGAAAGAAGAGATAATGACCGAAAGAAGACTCGAACCAGTGATAACAGTCTTGAGCATTAATGATTCTTTTCCATCTTTACCTATTTTAAAGTTCACAGAACTGCTACTAGAACATGTATCTCTGTTTAAAAATTTGCATCAACTTGGAGTAAAATCTGTTAAAACCCCTACATTGCAGGCGAGCATTCTACCATAGAGCAACACGGCGTGTTGAGCAAAATGAGCCTTGCATTAACTTACTAAAGATGGTTGAAAAACTTCAAAGTCAATTTTTTTGAGAAGTTTTGGGAGTTGCATTGAACTATTTTAGGGGGTTAGTATTTGAGTTTCATGTACCATAAACATAAAAAAATACAAAAATTCGTTTGCCATGTGGTCTCCATGTTAGACATAAACAAAGATAGCAGCAGACTTTGATTCATTAGTAGGATACTAGGAAACAGCAATTTTTCTATGAACTGGATTATTTATGAATCACTTTGTATGGTTTACAGTAGAATATTTTCAAAGTGTTTGTGTTTCATGTCAGGTTTGGTTAATGGGAGATGTTGAACATAAAATTTCAACACCCTTTTCTTTGTACTAAAGGAACAGTGAAGGATGATCAATTCCACCTCCCGTATGTACTTAGAGAGGAATGGAACTTCATCAAATAATTCGTCATTCATTCTTACACAATAAACTAGAACACAGCCAATAGAATAAATGAAGAACAGTGTTCACCAGTGGCTATTTCTGCACTTCAGTGCTACTTGACAGTATAGGTTATCTGACCTGGAGAATGTACAATATAACATCATTGTAGAATAGTTCAGTTTTTACTGATTTATGAGTAAGGACCTGTTGCAGTGAAAAATTGTGTAGGTAGTAGTAAGAATGGCAACATAAACTGCTGTAGACTTACCAGAGAGTGTATCACAAATACTTAAAAAACTAAACTGTGGGACACTTGATTCAAAACACATAAAAGATCACTAAACTGTCAGTTTCAGGATGGAATCTGTACATATTTTAAGTCCCCACTCATTGTTCATAATAAACAGGAAGTTAATTTAGTACTGTAGAGTGTGCAGTTGAAACAGGTTGGTTGAGAATCTGACTAAAAAGCAGCTTTTAAGTGAAATGTAAGGCCTTCATTTGCAGAGAGGGTAGGAACTGAATATCCAGTCAACAAGATATTCAAGTCAGGTACAGGTATTTAAACAGTTACAGATGATGTAGGACGTTCATGTGAGTTCATAAAAGAGGAAAAGATAGTACTGTAATATTAAATGGGATATACAGTAGCCTCGACAAGGACAAAATACGGAATATCCGGAGTTTGATGTATATAGTGATATGGTCACTTAGTGTCTTTGGTATGTGGCACCAAACTGTTCTTAGTTGTTCCAGTGTCATGCCCAACCATATGTTTATAGTGAAATTGAACACATTAATGCAGAGTTAGAAATGGCAGTGATCACTGAAGGATCTACATTTCTCTATTGCTAGGGCTATTTGTTGATGAAGTGTGATCAGGCACAGTCCACACAAGAAAACAGCATTTTCAAGGAAAATTAAGAGGTGACTAATGAGAGTACAGGAACAAGTCTCAACACAGTTACGTAGCTGTTGTTATGGATTGGAGAACTTGGAGTGTTTTCAGATGAAGTTTGGTGTCAACAGCATCTGACAGTGAATGTATGTACAGGGCAATGCTAATGCTCACAAACTTGACTTCGGTAAGCTCGTATAATATAATGAACAGGGGAGTGAACCATAGAGTAATCCTGGGTATCATACCTACTAAGTGAAATGGCCAATAGGCATAAGAAGGTTTTTGAGGTATCATATGTGACTATAGGGCAATCCAGGTTCCTCCTGTAATACCCAACTGTGATCCACACAACCATTAACTTGTCTACTGTTGTTTGCTTCATGACAGAGTTTCACAGAAATTCCAGGAAAAGTGAATTAACAGATTCAAAGAAACTTAAGATGGAATCCAGAAATGGTCTTAGGCTCACTGTATAATGTTTACATACAAAGAGTAATTCCATAATCATCCGCAGAGAACCACGCGATGCCGATTTCCTGCTGTATTGTCCTCTGCCCTGTGGTGTCATTTGAATGCAATGTGGAGGGGTAAGGGGCCAGCACACTACTCACCTGGCTGTTGTCAGCTTTTGAGACCTGGAGACCATTACTTCTCATTCAGGTAGCTCCTCAACTGACCTCGTGAGGCTCTGTACACTTCACCAAGGAAAAATCCCTGGTGTTGAATTGTACCCAGGTCCTCTGCAAGCAAGTAAGACGTACAGACTGCTCAGCTACGGAGCAGATACTGTTCACATAAGTACTGTAAAAAGTGGACCAATTAGCTTGTGAAAGAGGTTTGTAAGCTGTCACTTTTTAGGTTCTCTTGTAAGGAATCATTATATGATACTCTGTCAAGGAATGGAATGACAAAAAAAACTTTGTAAATTAAAATGTAAAAGGTGTCCTCTGTCGTGTAACTTAATGTAATACTCAGTGTGCATACTGATGTAGAAATCCACAAATATGATCACAGCTATTACGGGGAAGCTTCAGATTAAATTGTTTGTAGAAGTTTACATTCATTATGCAGTGAAAGAGAGTGGAAACGAACACACTTGGAGAATTTTCGTTGCTCGTGCTAATGAAAACATTATGAAATACTATAATTTATATTAGCCTAAGTTTTCAAAAAGCTAACTTTTTCTGTCAAAATGTGAAGATAGAAATTACAATTTTGATTTTATTACTATTTACTGCATCATAATTTGCCAAACAAACAGTGCAACTTTTGGTTACAGATTGCGATACGAGGCACAGTTTTTTTGTTGAAGCAGCAGAAGCGCCCACATAAAAAAATTGTTATTGATCCACGCTCCCTTTTGAAGGATGGTATTAAGTTGGAGAGTAAAATAATTCCAGGAGAACGGGATGACAATGCATGGGTTCAATATAATGGAAGTACGCGACCACTGACAGCTGAAGAATGGGATAAACCAAGATACGTTCATGATATGTATCATGGCTATTATTCTTGGCCAAAGTAAGTATTATGGATGTTATTGGTGATGTTGTTCTACTTAAATAAGATAAAAAATAAGAGTATGCGTATAGCCATCATAAAAATTGCCATCTAAGGTGGCCTTTAGATACTTTAGGTATCTAGCCTTATGTTTTTTAGTGTCATCTAGTGCCTGATGTAGAGTGGCTCTTAACGTAATTTTTGAAAGTGTTGTATTATTCCCATCTGGAATTTTCACTATGTCAAAACTGAATTTGGCAAATGGTGGGGTTATTTTGGAAATGAAATGGTTGATTTCCTTCTGTGATCTACAATCTGAGATCATTTTCTCATCTGATGATTGTAACATCAATGGCATGGCCCTTTGCTCTTTTAAAATTCATATAATATTCTTGTATGTAATCAGAACTTGTATTTCTGTTTTGTTTCACTTGGCTGTTTGATAAAGCAGGATGTCTGAAAGGGAAATTGTTTGCATTTAATGAGCATAGGCATTTTATGTGTGTGTTTTTCTTCAGATGTCTACTTCCATTACTCTTTATTGAGTAGTTCATTTCATATAATTTTGCGTTTTAGATGATACAAAGTGTAGGCCACTCAAATCCATTTCAGTCTCAGCCCTTACAGATAGAGATGATCACATGCATAGCATTACACAGCTCTTCCTTTTTCTTCTGAACCATTAGTGATTTATTAAGAGTTTTGTGATGAACTCAGTAGTAATCTTATGACATGGCAGTCGTGATTTCCCTTTGCACTTTCCTCAAATGCAATGTAAAATAAATTAACTACTTACATAAAACTTCCTCTGGCATTAAAACAGTGTCAAACGGAAATCCAAACTGCTAACTGAGTTACTCACACAAATGTTCTGACTTCACTGAAAGTCTTTGCACATTGTTATTCCCTACTTGCAAATGTTGTCAGACATAAGGGATATAAAAATGGAAAAAGCTGACATACTAAAATTACTTTCATTCCGTAATGTTGTATGGGATAATTTTTTGGGGTAACTCATCAAGCCAAGCCAAGTTTTCCAGATATAAAATTATAAGAATTATTTGTGGCATGAACTCGAGAACATCTTGCAGGGGCCTGTTCAGGGAACTAGTGATATTAACTACTGCTTCCCAATATATTTATTCCTTATTGAAATTTATCATTAAAAATACATCTCCTTTTTTTCAACCCAGCAGCTCTGTACAAGGAATCAGTACTAGAAATTAATAATTTGACAGCAGCTGCAAAAAGTTTCAACTGTCAATAAAGTTCAGTTTAAGAGGAGCATAAAGGGTTTATTGGTGGCTAACTTTTTCTACTACATTGATGAATTTCTTAGTAGAAACAACTGGGTGTATGTATTTTACTAATAATATAAAATAATGTGAATATTAGTACAATCTGATATCTGTACAAACTCAATGTAGTAATGAGATCATTGTAAATATGTGCTGTAAAATGAGTCTTCTGTTCATTGCTTATTACCTTTTAATTGAAAATATGTTTAAAAATTTGCTAACTCGCTCCTCATCCCTGACAATCATTCCATTTGGGCTCTGTGGAAGATATGTTAACATACTTATATTTGTTTTTCATTCTAAGTATTTACTGTGTGTTCTTGTTCTGCTGACATGTTGTACATCCTGGAGGATCTTCTCATTAGGAGTCAATTGGAACAAAAAGTAAATCTAAATCTTATCTACTATGTATCATTTCTCTACATCGGAGTGACAGTTCCATTCAAAAAGAAGCCCTTGTGACTGTCGTTCTCCATCACAGCCCCCCCTCTCCTTCCAGTAGCTGTACTGTAACATGGTTTGGGGGATATCCTGTGTGAAATGTTGAAACATGAAAGGGGAGACACAAACAAGATGATATTTTCAGTCAGGCAACAAGAAATGCTCAGTTGGATGAGTTTTTGGTGCAGAAGGTTACAATATACACTGAGATGAGATGACAAAAGTCACGGGATACCTCATAATATAGTGTTGAACCACTTTTTGCCTAACACAGTGCAGCAACTCAGTGTGGCATAAACTCACATAATTGGAAATCACCTGTAGGAATATTGAGCCATACTGCTCCTATAGCTGTCCATAACTGACAAAGTGTTGTCAATGCAATACTTTGTGCATAAACTGACCTTTCAGTTATGTCCCATAAATGTTCACTGGGATTCATGTTGGGCGATCTGGATGGCCAGATCACTCATTTGAATTGTCCAGAACGTTCCTCAAACCAATCGCAGATTGTTGTGGCCCAGTGACATGGTACATTGATGATGATGATGATGATGATGATGATGATGATGATGATGATTGGTCATCTGGTGCCATAGCCCATTAACACCAAATTTTGTCACACTGTCTTAACAGTTATATTCATCGTATGTCCTACATTGATTTCTGTGATTATTTCGTGCAGCGTTGCTTGCCTCCTAACACTGACAACTCTATGCAAACGCTGCTGCTCTTGGTCGTTAAATGGATTTAATGGCTGTGCATTATCTATGATGAGAGGTAATGTCTCTAATTTTCTGATACTGTGGATCTCAAAATTTGAACTTCCCAACAATTTCCGATATGGAATGTCCCATGCACCTAAGCTCTAACTGCCATTCCACATTCAAAGTTTATTAATTCCTGTCATGTGGCCACAATCACATCGGGAACTTTTCCACATGAATCACCTGAGTACAAATAACAGCTCTGCCAATGCTCTGTCACTTTTGTCACCTCAGTGTAATTTTAGATGCAGCGGGGTGCATTTACAAAAGAAATGATTTACAATGCAATGATTAGACTTCTGCATACAAATTTACTCTTCCTAACTGTTTTCTGCATTTAGCCACTGATGTGTCTTGGGTAGTGCTGACATTGTTATGTTTGATTTATGTGCTGGCCTGGAATTCTTCAAAGAAGACTGCACTAGCCAGATCATACTCCATGGAAGGCGAAGCCCAGAGCAGAGTGCACGATCTTAACCTTGATTTAATTAGTTATGGGCATTTATTTAAGCACATGATCCTCTGCAAAGTCAAGTACAAAAACCAGTGGTTAGCTGTAATTAAGCTGTTCACCATCATATCCTTTCTGGTGTCAGTGCTGATTTTGCATTGATATTAATTTGTTCATTCATTCATTCTGCCTCATAAGTCCCCTTAAAGAAAGGAGAATCTTCAGTGATGTGAAATGGAATTAATGTATAAATTAACAGAGTCTCTTGTCTAACTAGTACAAGCTATTTGTACTTACGCAGGATATCAGAAAAAAAATCTGTTGCTTGCTCAGTAACAGTGAAAGCTACTCTTTCTTCTTCTGTTTAATTATTGTTTAAATGATTATAATAATATTTATAATGAACAATCTCTCAGGGGCTCAACATTTGTTTGCTGAGTACGGGCTTGGCGACCCTGGGGTTTCTGAGCTGGGAACTTATAAGCACTGCCAGTTCTCTGTCGCCATAAGCTCTGGACATGCTTCAGCGACCACTGTGCAGCTTGGCGGCAGAATGTTGTGTGTCTGAGGGAATGGGGATCTTGGCTTGAGTGCCCAGATCACAAGGAAGGAATAAACCACTATTAAAAAAAGAAAAAGAAAAGAAAAGCCACTCAATCTCAAGGTGTGCTGCACACTGATGGGACGCATGGCTGTTGAGGTGGAACAGTCATTAGCAGGCAACCTCTGGGGAACTGGTCACACCTCAGTTGTATAAAGCTTACTCAGGTACGTGGGGCCCTGTCTGAGTGGACCCTTATATCCCTAGCTGTTTGTGGGACCAAAATTGATCCTCAGAAATTTCCTTTATCCCCTCCCAGAAGAAAGGGTGGCCCTCTGGAAGATACCAACACCCCAAGGACTCGTGTAGCCAGTCCTCCTGATTCAATCAGTAGTAACAGAATGCAATGCATTTTGCAGAATGGGAAAAGAAAAGAGAGTAATTTTGAAAAAGTTTTGTGATTTTACATATAGAAAGGCTTAGAAGGCATTGCTGGCATCTTAAAATCTGTTAAGTGCTTGTGCAATGGGTCCTTGTTAGTTGAAACATTTAGCTCCCAACAAGTCAAAAACCTTCAGAAAGCTCAATGCCTTGGGGAGTATGCAATAGAAACTGAATTGCACAACACCTTGAACTACAACAAAGGCGGTGTGACTTGCAGGGATCTAGCTGACATTCCCCGAAAAGAACTGAAAGCCGAATGGTGCCGGGAAGGCATTGTCAATGTGCAACACATCATGAAATGCGTGAATGGCCATCTCGTAAAATCAGACTTTTTACAGCAACAAACTACCAGAGTGCGTGAAGGCAGGTTTCCTATGCCTAAGTGTACGATCTTATTACCCAAATCCACTGCCGTGTTTCAAATGCCCGCACTTTGGCCACACTGCTCTTGGCTGTAAAGGAGAAGCCACTTGTGGGAAACGTGGTAAAGCCACCCATGATGGAGTTGGTTGCTCCTCTCCATCAAAAAGTATGTCAACTGCTCTGGGGATAACCCTGTATGGAGCAGGGACTGCAGAGTTTTTCCTTGAGGAACAGAAGATCCAAGGGATCAAAACTACAAAGTGCATCCCATATGGTGAAGCCAAGAAGTTTTACTAGTCCATGCAGCCACCCATGTTTGCTGCCTCCTTTTCTTCCATTTTGAAGCAGGTGGTCCTGAAAGTTGACACCACTACACAAACGGAGATTGCTACTGTCAGCACTAGCACCTGAATTTGTCAATGCACAGGTGGTGCTGCAGTTCCTTTGAAGCCCTCTTAGGAGGTGACCTGTACCTTGGGGGACAGAAGAGTGCCATTCCGCCATCCAGGACAGTGTCATCAAGGAGAGCAAAAAACGGTCATGGCAAGAGTTCCTGGACTCCCATCATTCGTTCCACTTGTTCTATAAAAGTGTGGGAAGCCCTTAGGAGGATATCCGGTAAACGCAGTGTAACGTAAAAATATAAAAACAGTGATATGTAAAAAATATACGGCAGTCTGCCAATGTATTCATATTCTTAATGACTCAATAGTAGCGGTTGAAAACACTTTTCTGCAAATGACTCACAAGAATGTTCTTACTAGTGAAATATCTTTTATGTTAGCCTGACACAGATCAGTAATTAATAAACTATCTCAGTTGTCAGGGTAGTTACGTAATCATCGATAGTTAATTGTCCTTTCCTTCTTTACCCAACGCCACTTATATTATTCCAGGCTCATGAGAAGTCGTGTGCTTATCGCACCAGAGAATATTTCACAAGTATGTTCGATGTAAACTGCTGCAATATGTAACTTAATATTGTGGTTTCATCTTGATTCCCCAATATAAGATAACAAGAGTAGCATCTACAAAAGAAATCCTATAATGGAACTGGAATCCTGTGACCAGACCTTTTCTGCATGGGATGTTATCTTGTTATATAAAGAAAAGCTGTGAGCAAAAATTGTTAAAATATTGTCAGTAGCCGCCGGGCTCATAGCATCTGAAAGAAAGTTAATTGTCCTAACCGCTGGCAGGTCTCGTAGATGAGCTAAAAGAAAAGATTTTCTAAGATGGCGCTTGACAATGAAAATTCTTTGTTAAGGCCCATATCTACTTAGGACAATCCAGGTAACAGATTACAAATTGATTGACCACATACACAAATTCTTTTGACAAAATAACTATTATATTTTTCTGGTTTTAAGTATAACTTACATTATTAGTTGGTACAGCAAGATGAGCTTTACACAAGAGTGTCCTCTTAGGTCCAAATCCAAGCAGATAAGATAAGCGAATGACAAATGAAAGATAGTTCATGCATAGAAGTGCAAGAGTCCTTGGAATAACTTGTCCATTGTAGTTCTCTCTCTTCTTCCTTGGCGTAACTTGTCAGTTCTTTACAAAATTTATTGTAATATTTAGCTTACATTATTTTAAACCCAAGACCACCCAGGAGAAACAGTACAGCAGTCATTTACCAATAGCAATAGTGCTGAAACAGGGGCATCTCCAAATGTCACCCAGAGACGTTGCACAGATGTTGGTCAAACATTTTGCAAGCCAGGGTCCAGCATTTAGTTGCTACCGTGCAACTGTCGAGAGGGCAAGTTGGACTTCAGATCCAACTGTTCTGAGGTCTACAACTCTCCTTTCTCCACGTGGGAACTCGAATCAGCATTGTCTGAGACTACTGATACTGCACCCAGTCAAGACTGAATCCAGTACTGCATGCTTCGCCATTTGCCAGCGGTGTCAAAGGAAACCCCCCTCAAATGTTTTAATCTTATTTGGCAGACAGGAAACTTCCCAAACTCATAGAGGGAGGTGGTTCTAATACACTTTCTGAAACCAAGAAAGGACCGTACTTCTCCCAGTAGTTACAGCGGTATCGCCTTTACAAGCTGCATAGGAAAGACTGTGGAACAAATGGTTAACTGTCATCTGGTCTGGTTGTGAGAGACCAGGCAACTCTGTAGCTGCCCTCAGTGTGGATTCTGAAGATTTCGGTCCACTGTCGACAACTTGACCCTCCTAGATGTGGCTGTATCGGTATATTCTTTGATATCAGTAAGACATATGACACTACTTGGAGACACTGTATTCTCACACAACTGCATCAATGGGGCTGTTGTGGGCACCTCCCCATCTTCATACGTTCTTTCCTGTCTCAGCCGTTTCTTGGGACCCGAGTTAGTGACACACTGTCTCATCAATTTGCACAGGAGAATGGTGTTCCTCAGGGCAGTGTTTTAAAGGTTATCCTCTCTGCCATAGCCATAAACACTATCACATCCACAGTAAGGAGTCCTTTACAGTGCTCCTTATTTGTGGACAATTTTGCTGTTTTCTGTTCCTCCTCCAATGTTGCAATGGAGAGCCGTCAGTAGCAACTTAAGGTGCAGAGGTTAGAGGAATGGGCTGCAGAGATGAGTTTTTGGTTTTCTGCGGTAAGTGTGTGTGTGTGTTCATTTTAATTGTTCTTGTCATCTGTTTAATTTACCGGCCTTGCATTGGAGGGCCACCATCCTACGTTTTGGAGACTCCGCGAGATTTCTGGGCCTCATTTTCGACTCAAAATTTTCATGGTTGCCACACCTGAGAGACCTGAAAGCCAGAAACCTGAAGGCACTGAACATCATCAAATGCCTTAGCCACAGGTCTTGGGGAGTGGACAGGGCGCGTCTCCTCCAGTTTTGTTGGGCTTTCACGTGTTCGTGGCTGGACTATGGGTGCACCATGTGTGGGTCAGCGAGGCCCTCTCTTAATTACGGATCATTGATGCTGTCCACGATGAGGGGATTCGGCTAGCCAAGCGTGCTTATCAGATGAGTCCCTTACCCAGCCTCTGTGCTGAGGCAGGGGAACTGCTACTTACCATCAGGATCAGGCGCCAGCTCCACATGGTGAGTCAAGTGTGTAAGTTCCTCGCAGCTCCAACTTCACCCGTGCACCATACTGCTGCTCATCCATCTCTGGAGCGCCTTTTTTCCAACCATCACGAGCCACAATGCCATTTGGGATTTGTATGCTGGAGTCACTCAGTGTGGAGCCAGAATGACTCCAAATCCAGGGTGTTAATAATGTAGCCCTGGTTACTGGAGAGGCCCAGAGTGATTTTAGATTTGGCGCAGTACAGGTGAGATAGCACTTCTGCTTCCATTTTTAATGTGATATTTTCTGACATTTTACCTGAGCACCGCAACCATGTAGCTGTTTTTGCGGATGGGTCTAAGCAGGGGGCTCTGTTGGTTGCACTGTCATTTTTCCCAGATCATGTCCTCAAGGTCAGACTGCCCCCCAGAAATTACTGTCTTTGACGCAGAATTATATGCGATCTTGCAGCACTGTAGCAGGTGGGATGTTCTCCCAGTGTTGGATTTCTTGTCTGCTCAGATTCTCTGAGTGCCCTTTACTCTCTCTAACATTTGTACCCAGCAGAGAAAGTAACCTAGAATATCCAGGATGCCCTCCTCCAACTACAACAACTGGGGAAGGAGGTTTCTTTCTGCTGGGTACCTGGGCACGTTGGAATTGCGGGGAGTGAAAGGGTGGATCAAGCAGCCAAGGAGGTGTGTCGTGATCCTCAGTTATTTTGGAGTGCTATCCCCCTGCATGCTATCACCTCACCGTTGAGGTACGAAGTCATGTGTCGAAGGGAAGACGAAATGCTGGCAGTGACCAATAACAAGCTCCGTGTCCTCCAGTTCACAACTCGGCCATGGGGTACTTCCTTTCAGCCATGTCAATGGAGACAAGGTCCTTCTTACTCATCTTCACATAGGCCACAGTCCTATGACACACGGATTCTTACTATGGTGAGGGAATCTTCCAATGTGTGGTGCCTGTGGCTAGTAGATCACGGTGCAACACATTTTATTGGACTGCATTTTATTTGCCGACCAGCGGAACTTGGTGGACTTGCCGTCGAATAGATAGCGAGAATGTGTGGTCATTCCGAGCACATGAGTGTATCACAATTTTAGTTCCTCTCCACATTGGTTTGTTTTAATAAGCACAAGGGCACTGATGACCTTGCCATTGGGCACCCAGAAAATTGTTTCTTGTCAAACAACTAAAGGAAAACTTTTCTTTCCCAATCTGTATAATCAGTTGATTTATAAGAATAGAATTTCTTTAATATGATGGCTTTCACAATTTTTTTTTTTTTTTTTTTTTTTTTTTTTGCATTATGTCTGTAAACTCTTGGAAAACCACAGCATCAATACAAGGAGCCAAAGTCAGCACGCAAAAATTTAACAGGAACATATAATTGTATAAATCTGAGACAGGAGGAACAATTTTTTATCATTAGTTACAAATATTACTAGGGAGTAAATATATTGGGAAGCAAGCTTAAAGGGTCTATGATCTTTGGAGATGCCTCTTGATTTGAAGAGATTTGCGGTTGTGTACTTTACTCAGTATTATTATTGCTCACTTTTTGATAAATAAGTAATTTATTTTCTTTAGTTGTATTGTCCCAGAAGATAATTGTGTAAAGCAACAGGTAAGAAAAGGCACAGTGCGGTGTCTAATCCCATTATGGATGCAAACTGTTCAGTGTTATAGGAGGTAAACACTGTCACATTATCAGAATAGAGGTGGTTTGGGTGATGTCAAGGGCAAAGATTTGTTTCAAAGTCTGTGATAATAGCAGCAATAGTCATTTGCGGTATGCGAAACATAAAAGGAAAATAAAAAAGAAATCAACCATGACCAAGGATAGCTACATCTGCATGGCGACTCTGCAAATCACACTTCAGAGCCTGGCAGAGGGTTCGTCAAATCACCTTCACAACAATCTCTATTATTCCACTCTCAAGCAGCGCATGGAAAAAACAAACACCCGTATCTTTCCATGCAAGTTCTAATTTCCCTTATTTTACTCTGATGATTGTTTTTACCTATGTAGGTCATCATCAACAAAATATTTTTGCATTCAGAGGATAAAGTGGGTGATTGAAATTTTGTGAGATGACCCCACCGTAACAAGAAATGCCTTTGTTTTAATGCTGTCCACCCCAACTCCTGTATCATGTCCGTCACACTCTGTCCCCCTATGTCTTGATGATACAGAACAAGCTGTCATTCTTTGATCTTTCTCAGTGTACTCTGTTAGTCCTATATGGTAAGGATCCCGCACTGCGCTGCAGTACTCCATAACAGAATGGACAAACATAGTCTAGGCAATCTCTTTAATAGGTCTGTTGCATCTTCTAAGTGTTCTTTCAATGAAATGCAGTCTTTGGTTTGCCTTTTCCACAAATTTTCTATGTGTTTTTTCCAATTTACATTGTTTGTTAATTGTAATTCCTAGGTACTTAATGGAATTTATGGCTTTTAAATTTGATTAATTTATCGTATAACCGAAGTTTAACGGATTCCTTGTAGCACTCATGTGGATGACCATACACTTTGCATTATTTAAAGACAATTGCCAATTTTCGCGCCATACGGATTTCTTATGTAAATTGTTTTGCAGTTGCTTTTGATCTTCTGATGACTTTTAGATTATAAACGACAGTCTCATCTGCAAAAACCTAAAATGGCTGCTCAGATTGACTCCCAAATTGTTTATATAAATAAGGCACAGCAGAGGGCATATAACACTACTTTGGGGGATGCCTGAAATAACTTCCGTTTTCCTTGATGACCTTCCGTCAGTTACTACAAACTTTGATCTCTCTGGCAGGAAATCATGAATACAGTCACATAACTGAGACAATATTCCATAAACACACAATTTGATTACAAGCTGCTTTTGAGGTACAGTGTCAAAAGCCTTCTGGAAATTTAGAAGTACAGAAACAATTTGAAATCCCTTGTCGATAGCACTCAACACTTCTTGTGAGTAAAGAACTAAATGTGTTTCACAAGACCGATGTTTCCTAAATCCCTGTTCACAAAATGTCAATAGGTCACTCTTTTCGAAGTAATTCATAATTTCAAATACAGTATATACATAACATTAAATATTACAGAATTTTCTTTTCTTAAATTAATAAGAAAGTCCCAGAATCTTTTAAAAAATGTGAAGGTGAGGCAATGAGAGAGCGGGACTCAAACCAACAACCTTTGACGCAACTGAGCAGGCTTCCGTAGCTGGCATTATTATGATTGAAATTCTTCTGGGCACTTTACCTAGTCATTGTATAAAATATTTTAATTATAAACTGTAAAACCGCCATTTCAACCACATTACAATGGCTGTCCTCAGGTCAAGTTTTACAGTTTATAATTAAAGTACTTTATACAATGACATGGTACAATACACTGAAGAATTTTAGCCATCACAAGAACATGTGACTTCACAGCTCCTCTCCTCTATCCAATACACCACATGAACTTGCATTACGTTCAACTATCTTACAATATCCAGAAGAATTTAACTGTTGATTCATCATTAACTGACATTTAATTATAACAAACCATACCAAGAATGATGCGTTTTTGATAAATCTTCAACGTGCCACTGCTTTGAAATGGCATACTTGGCTAGTAAGCAAGTTATAGTACGAAAACAACCAAATACAAAGATTCTTTAACCACCAATATGATGTTTTCTGTAATTTGGTTATGACAAATTGTACCAAAAATGATGCACTTTCTGTGAAGAACTGCTTACCTCTCAAAGGGATGGGTGGTGGTGGGGATGAAAAAGAAGCACGATGCGTCACAAGGAAATACACAGATATCTTCATCCATTATTTGAGAATGAGAGCACCTGTGATTTTGACAAACTGTGCACACAATTTCAAATCTTTGTAAAATATTTTCTCCCTGACACTCCCCACAAAATGATGAAATGATGAAAGGATAAAGGTTTATCGCTTACTGTATTTTCACTATTCATGCAGCAAAACTGCTGCATCAAACATGACATTTTAATTTATTTCTTCATTACTAATAACTCAGTTTGAAGCACATTTGCTGATAGTATCCATGTAAGTCGGAGCAGATTGCATGAAAGACGACTTGCGTAGGTTGCATTTAAACGCTCTTATTTCCAGTTTTTTGAACAGAAGCTCAGGGTTTTGAAAGTGATCGTCAGAGGTTGCAACATTAACCAAAATACAGTCATGTATGCGCCACATTTGGGAATACCTTGTACTCATTGATCCATAAATTATTAAAACATGGCAGAGGCAAAAGAGATTCTGAAATGTAATTAATGATAGCAGTAAAGCCGCTGTGGTGTATTTAGTGCTAGGTAAGCCTGTGATGTTGTTTAGAAAATATGCCTCTGTGACATTAATTTTATAAGGAGTTGTCTAATTTTGCAGAGTGTCATTAGAGGAAAGTTTTCACTTCAGCTTCTGCGTATATCGTTACTTTAAAATCACCACAAATACTGTAGGTGATTAAGTTAGAATGAACCATCAAGATCACAGTAATATTTGTTTATTGCATCAGGTCACTGTTCTCCATAGACTATGTTGTCTAAATTTATGAACTTTAGGTGCTGTTGAGTTTTTGTGCTGTTACCAGATGAGTGGCCCATTGACTATAGGCCTTCGTGAGTGAGCCTGTCTATATCTGTTTTGAAGTCATCTTTAAAGCCAAGGGCACTGGGCAATCTTTGAAGACATGTAGGACGGCCATTGCTTTACGAATTATGTGATCTTTGACATCAGTTGGTGTCCCTAAGCCAAGTGAGAAGTTTGAGCATTTCTATCACAGCGAATCCTAGAGATGGCACAAGGCCCTTTGAATTTCATTGTGTGCACTGTATTGTGAACCGTAAATCCAGAAGTGTGGAAAGAGTCTACTCCAAAAACACTGTCCACTTTTGGTTCAGCAGCCACCAGAAAATTTGCCGGACGAGTGATGTGGTTGGTAGTAAAACTGGAACCTTTCTTACCAGAGGCATTGAGAGGCATTGATGGCTTCTATGTGCCGAAAGATGTCTTCGCTGCCTGCAAATCCAATGGCCCAAAATTTAAGTAAGTGGATTGGTTTAAGCAAGGACACATAAGCACTCATGTCCAGTGGTAACTTCATAGGATGTTTGCCAATGAACAGATCTAAGTACATTTTCATGACTGCATTCTGACAAGTCTGTACTCATATGGTTCAGTTTTGTAGAGTAAGTTGTATTTGCATCAGAACTGCTAAAACATACCTCTCCAAATGTCTCTTTTTGCTGTACCTGTGATGTGTTGCCCATCAAATAGGGGCAATGGTACTGTTTTTGATGTGGCCAGTCACTGCCGGTGTGCACTACGGATCAGTGGGGGGTCCCACTGTAGATGTCGTGACAACCCGCACGATCTGTGTTGGTGAGCTTACTGCCACGTTTTCTTCAGTCATAAACAAAATTTGGGCTGTGTGAGTAGTTCTACGGGCTTGAGCTATTTGCTTTACTTCTTTCAGAGAAAGAAGTAAAGCAATTTCCTCAATATAAGGTTTCTCACTTGTGAGTCGGGTATAAGCCACACTGTAACTTCCCTGATTAAAGAGACTGTTTAGTTCTACCTGCAAAAACATTCGAAACTGCAGTTCCTACTTAACCCATGTTGGTAGGCAGCCAAATCTGTGTAAGATTGATTGGCCCTTGCAGCGGCACAGTTATGTTCATCCTTTATGTGCACCTACCTGTGAACTTGTTGCAGCAGATCGCCGGTAGGAAAACCGAGCAGAAACGTACCGTACTGCAACTCACACCAGGCTGCATACAATGGTACTATTCTAAAAATTGGGAAAAGGTCTTAATTTTGAATGAAAGGTAGAAATACTGGCAAAACTTTGGTATGAAAATGCTTGCCATGTTATTAAATTTATCGGTGTCTATTGCACTGTAGCTTTTAGTTGCAGATCTGTTCAACATGTCACATGGAATTACTATCTTTTCTCATACACAAAATTACTTAAAAAATCTGTACTTCCTAAAAAAACACACAGGAATACATATACCTTCACTTTAAAACACTTTTGAAACATGTAACACAACTAAGACTGGCAAATTGTAACTTCCTTTGGAGCACATACTACACACGACCATACCATTGAAAGGCTGGGCTCTGACTTCCTTAGACTGCTATAAGAATTCTATGCATCCAAGAGAGAATACACACGAAGAATACTCCATTCTGATTGGTCAGTTTTCTTTAAGTCCAATAGAAAAACTTTGTTCTCCCGCATTAGTCTGCACTTTTCATGACTAACCAATCAACAAATAGCGCACTTTCTAACTGTACTTTTCTCGAAATAAGTATTTAACAGTCTGATATTTTGTTTATACTTTATGTTATTAACTATTTTCATTTGCACTCCAATTAGCTTTCCTTGTACCGTAAACGTACTTAACATATTACAATACAAAATTCCCCTTCGTCTGCATTCACACTATCTTAAAACTTTCTCGCACTAGTTGGTACAGCGTTCATCGGTAAAACAATGATCTACATATTTACTTTAGACTACTTTCTTGCGTCATTCACACTGCTAAAATCATATACAGAAATGTACAAACATAAATAAACAAAAAAGCCTTCATGAAGTAAAGAGAACAATTCACAAAAACATTCTCTTGACCAGTTTCTTGAATGTGTCTCTGCACTACTGGACTCTGGTGGTCAAAATTCTTAACTACATTATAGTTCTTTCTGTTTAGTCCTGTCCACCGCTGTCCTTTGACAGATGAAAATTAGAACTACGTACTCAACTGAACTCACTTCAGGCCGTCTGTCACTGTGCACGCACAAGTCATTCTCCCAATACACAGGCTTAAGGCAGGAGCGATATAATTTTTTGGTGCCAGAATTCTAAACCTGCTGCAGTAACCAACTTGTTGTTGAAAAATGTTCTTGCAACAAAGAAAATATTCAAGACAACTGAAGTTCTGCTGGGTTCGTTAATGGCTACAATTTATGTATTAGGTGACAAGAGCATGACCTTTTCAGTGTCTCCGAATCAGAAATTTGAGAAGCTGAAAAATATAACTGAACTCATTGGCAGTGAGCATCTCACTCTTCATGTTGTTCATTAAATGGTGGAAAAGCCGAAACATGGGTGACATAGAAGGTGTTCTGGATACATTCACTAATGCTTGCACTGCCTGTAATATAGGGTCGTTAGTTCCTGATAACCCTGTGGAGTTCACCTTAGTAGTTGCTGTAAGTACTCCATGGTTAAAAACCTGCATTCTTGCTTAATTACAAAGATTTCCAAAGTCTGTTTTGCTTGTGTCATGGGTCCCGAGTCATTACTACTTTTTGGAAAAGCCAAGTTACACATGAAACTGGTGATGACTAACTGGGGTTTATTCACAACAAGAGATATACACCAGCTGCTCTGCAGAAACAGTGCAAACTGTTGTAAGTCCATTCTCCAAAGCAAAGCAAAGTCCACTCCAATGTCATGTCAAAGTTCTGCCTGCAATAATTAGAGTCCACAATATAAACACCTTACCCAAACTGATACCACATTCATGAATACACCTCAGATTGCATCACAAGGCAGACGGTCCCTCGGCCAGCTTATATGCTCAATTTTGGTGTGCTGTCGTCAGAGAGTGCTCACAATGATGAGCACGCTCTGGGTAATGGCATCACATTGGCTGACATGATGTCGTGCCAGATATTTGGTACCCCTAGTGATGTAGGGTCATACAACTACAGTTTTCAAGTTAGGACAGTTTTTATGAAGTGTGAAAAAAGAAAGGGGAAAGTTACAAGAACAGGAGAGAGTTTCATATTTACTCTTTACTTTTGACATTTGTTCCAGGGAACTGCAAGTATATGCTCCATCTTCAGATCAACCCAGTCTCAGTAGATCACATGAAGAATTAAGTGATGGAGAAAAAGAAGTTGACATTTTCTTTTCCTCACAAGGAAACATTGACAAGCTTGTTAAATATTTAGCACTTGAAGAAAAGAAAGGAAAGGACAAATTTAATGGCTACAGATTCATTATGTTCAAGGTAAAATAAGTCAGTTATTTCTTTCGTGAAAAATGTTGTTTTGCAATCAGTTGTGACAATAATTTTTATGTGATATAGTTTTCACGCAATTGTGGTGATTTTATTTGGTCGGAAGTTCAACATTGCTATACATTAACAAATTTTCTTTCCACTCCATTTCTTTCAGTATTCCACCTTATGAAACTTCTTTCCTCACTTATAGCTGCAGATGAAACATTACACTCAACTTAGTACAGTTCATTAGAAATGTTTAGATTTGTTTTGGGAAATAAGTGGAATGTAAAGTTCATAGGAGTGGTAGGAGAAATGGTTTTAAGGGCTCCGGCAAAAGGGAAAACTATTATTACTACACAAAGTAATTCAGTCTTCAGCCCCAAACTTTTTCTTCCTCACAGCAGATTTGTGAAGGACATAAAAATTCATAGAAGATTGGTTCATATGAATGTAGAAAATGAGTTGCTGCCCATATTAATTACTGGAAATTACTGTGAATGATCAAGATTTGTTTAGACACTGGAATCCTTAGAAAAACACAGTTCAGGGTAACACTGACCTGGAAATTTCTTAAATGGTAGTGTCTTGTTTCTTTTGTCTTCTTTATATTATCTGATCTTAAGGTTGTGTAACTGAAAGCCACACATAGCTCGCTGGACCACGACATACGATGCAGATATAGTGCTGCAGTCTGGTTAGTGTTAAAGTGGGCAGTGTTTTTCAGATTGTTACTTTTTTTTTTGTCAGTCAGTAATCTGTCTGTTGGTGAGATTAATCAGCACAGTATAGAAATTTTGAGAAATGAAAATCCATCTGCAACCAGCAAATATTCGACCACATTGATTTGTTGGAATTGTACCATTCTATTCATATGCAATTTTCATATTTGTTGGAGAGAACATCCTGCTTATTGTTAAGAGCTGAGGTATTAAGTACATTTGCAGTATGTCCAAATAAGAATTTCATTCCCATATTTTAAAATGAGAAGCCCCTGTATCCTTAGGTCAAAACAGTACATTGTTTCTTATGGGAAACATTCTACGTGGGAAAAATATATCTAAAAACACAGATGCTGTAACTTACCAAACGAAAGCGTTGGTATGTTGATAGAGACAATAAAAAACACACAAACACACACTTCAGGAAAGAGCGAAGAAGAGGGAAAGATGAAAGGATGTGGGTTTTAAGGGAGAGGGTAAGGAGTCATTCCAATCCCAGGAGTGGATTCCCTTAGGGGGAAAAAAAGACAGGTATACACACACACACACTCTCTCTCTCTCTCTCTCTCACACACACACACACACACACACACACACACACACACACACACATCCATCCTCACTTATACAGACACAGGCAGACATACGTAAATGCAAAGAGCATCATTTCGTCTTTCCCTCTCCTTCCCTCTTTCCTGATGAAGCAACCTTGGGTTTCAAAAGCTTGAAATTTGTGTGTGTGTGTGTGTGTGTGTGTGTGTGTGTGTGTGTTTTATTGTCTCTTATCAACATACCAGCACTTCCATTTGGTAAGTTACAGCATCTATATATATTGTGACTTACCAAACGGGAAAGCGCTGGTAGATAGATTTTTTTTGTTTCTACCAGTGCTTTCCCGCTTGATAAGTCACAGCATCTTTTTAATATATTTTTCCCATGTGGAATGTTTCTTTCTAGAGAGAGAGAGAGAGAGAGAGAGAGAGAGAGAGTGTGTGTGTGTGTGTGTGTGTGTTGCCTTGATTTGGTTTATGTGGGGAGGCAGAAACAACAATGGTCTTAGCCCACTATTTATTGTGCAGTTTCATTCGATATGATTCTAGTAAAGCCAGTTGGTTCCCTTCAGAAGTAGTAGTAGTAGTAATAGGAGGAGGAGGAGGAGGAGGAGGAAACCATTTATTAGTTCCTTATTAGACATAATTTCTTCGGGCTGTACCAACATGAATATTGTAACACAGTAGATACGACAATCAAAAATACACCACACTGTAGAGCATCTCAGAGAATTTATTTATTTATCATCAATACACCTCTACATGTGAACCATTTATAACATGAAGAATATTGAGTCTATATTCAATTTCTTGCCAAGTTCTTTGTAACATTTCCTCTGTTGTTGTTGCAATCACATTAGTGATACAATGCCTCAATGTAGGAATATCTTCCCTTTGGTCACATACACGCGGTCCTTCACAAATCCTCATGTGAAGAAATCAAGCAGTGTAATGTCAGGTGGACATGGTGACCAGGCAGTGGGTCCTCCGTGTCCGATTGAACGATTGGGAAATTTCCTATCCAGGAACTTGTGAACAGCCATTGACCAGTGCAGCAGAGCTCCGTCTTGTTGAAAAATGATGTTGGGTTGCAAGTCTTGTATCTGAGGGTACACAAACTGCTCCAACATGTCCAGATACACTGACCCATTCACTGTCTGTTCTGCATAGAAGAATGGTCCAACAATCTTGTCGTGCATTAGCCCGCACCAGACGTTTAGTTTAGGGCTATCACAAACATGTTCAACGACAACGTGCGGATTTTGTGAACCCCAAATCCAAACACTATGCCTATTAACGCTTCCTGATAGATGAAAAGTTGCCTCATGTGAGAATAAACATCTTTCCAGGAAGCTGGCATCCATGTCAATACGCTGCAGCATATCCGCAACAAATTGTTGTCAGTGTGGTTTGTCGTTCGGCGTCAGATGTTGCAGAATTTGCACTTTGTAAGCACACATACAAAGACGCTGGTGAACTACACGATGCAATGTTGATTGAGGTACATCAAGTTGCCTAGATGCTTGACGAATTGACTTACATAGGCTTCTGAGAAATGTTTGTCTGATGTCCTCCACTGTCTCTTCTGAAACTCCATAATGTGCACTGCCAGAATGTTTCAGAACACTTCTTGCTGCCAGAAACTTCCTATACCATTCCTTAATTGTTTTCGCATCAGGTAGATGACATTCATACACATAACGATAATTTCTTTGCACAGTAATTGGCAATTTTGTTTCTGCAAACCACACTACTGCTTGCGAGGGCTACTGTGGAGTTGCCATTTTCCCTTCATGTGACCGTGCTGCACTCTTGTGACGACACTTGGCACTTCTGAGGCAGGAATATAAATTCTTTGAGATCCTCCACAATGTGGTGCATTTTTCATTGTAGTATCTACTGTGTTTTTTCTCTCCTGGGTCCTTGAAATCATGGAGGTTTGAGTGGGACATCCTGTATTTAACTCTTCAGTGTGTTCATTCACCACAAGGCACAAGGTTTCCCAGTAGTGGTGACAAGACCCATCCTTGTGGACACCCCCCACCCCTCTGGTGGTGGTTGATCACCATTTTCTCATTCATCATGGAGGCTTCCATCTTTCTTCTACTTAGCATGGTCGTAATCCACTTTCATACGGTGGTATCAGTGCCATGCTCTTTTGCACCTCCAATCATGGATTCAAAGGTCATAATGCCAAAAGCCCCCCTTGATATCCAGGAAGATGCGGAGAGCTATTTCTTGAAAATGTAGAGCTTTTTCCACCTTCCGAACAAGTTGAGATGAAGTGCTGTTTCACATGATTTACTCAGTTAATATGCGTGTTGGTTTATATGTAGAGGAAACTTAGTTAATCTATTTTCCTTAACACACACATTAACCAGTTTCTCTAATGTCTTTCAGAGAAGGGAAACAGATTGATCGATGTCATATCCTAAGCCCTGGCATGATCAGTTCTCCCTGGCTTTGGAAAGACAACCACCTTAATTGTCCTCTAAGATTTAGTAATGATTCTTCCTGTTAGGCTGGCTGCTGTGGCCGAGTGGTTCTGGGCACTTCAGTCCGGAACCCCCCTGCTGCTATGGTCGCAGGTTCGAATCCTGCCTTGGGCATGGATGTGTATGCTTTAAGTTAGTTAGGTTTAAGTAGTTCTATGTCTGGGGGCTGATGACCTTTGAACCATCTTCCTGTTAGGTTGACACTAAAGAGTCTGTGTAGGAATCTAATTAAAGCCCCTTCAGCCTGTTGTTTTAGAGCTAGAAAAATTGTGTTTGGACCTGGTGACTTGAATGGTTGAAACATTCCCATTAGCCACTGGATGTTTTTTAAACCAACACTGTCTCTTTCAGGTTCCCAGTTTCTTATTGATTACCTGTAAACCAGTGTCTCTCAGGGACTGACTCCTGGTCTTTGTTGTCTGCCAGAGTGCATTGAGGGAAATGAGTCTTGAGGAGCATGTCCTGCATCTCACTCGCTGGTCTCATATACCAGGGTGTCTACGACCCGGGACATCCGGGAAAAACCCGGGAATTTTTCATTGCTTTTGTTCTCAGTTAAATTTTTGTAATTTTGACTGGTAAGAACCAATACTCTAAGAAAGGATATTACTGTATCCTGCTACTGCAGAATAATACTGCAGTAATAAAACGTGAACGAGAGAAAAAACTGAAATAAAACTTAAAATACGCCATATACAGCAACAAACACAGTGCTCATACAAGTGTCTGCTAACAGCAAAATGTGTCAAAGGCTTTAGGAAGACTATGCAATGCTTCGTAACAACAAATTGCCTCCGATGAGCATGACATCACAACTATTAACATTAGATTTGTTTTAGCAGTTACGAGTGGAATCGTGCGCATGCACAGTTGAGTAGTATCTTTTTCCGCTTGTGGCTACAGAAACATGGCTGTTGGCTGCAAAAAAAAAAAAAAAGGGGGGGAGGGTTGTTGGCATTGGCATCAGAACCAATAAATAGTTGTTCTTTGTGCTGTGAGCAGCTGTCTACCAGTCCTCCAGTTCCTGTGAAGGAGTAGTACCGTATTTACTTGAATCTAAGCCACACCTGAAAAATGAGACTCAAAATCAAGGAAAAAAAATTTTCCCGAATCTAAGCCGCACCTGAAATTTGAGACTCGAAATTTAAGGGGAGAGAGAAGTTTTAGGCCGCATCTCCAAATCGAAACAAAGTTGGTCCATTGTAATACGAGACACAATTTAGGTCGAATGAATGACGATACAGCTACAGTAGTTAGATTCGAGTCGTAACCTTAGCAGTTAAACTTTACCCGGTAGCCATTGCTATGCGTCAGGGGCTCTGTCCATATTTATAGGGTACCCTTCCTTTTTCATGTGCTTCGTCTGGTTTGAATTGATTGCTTATTTTTCTTTGATCTGATAAGTGCCGTTTTCTTTGTTATAGGTGTGTACGTCACCCTAAGCTGAGAATGCATTACTGTACTGTGTCATGCATTGTTTGTTACATTCTGACAGTGGATGTTTACGGCCTGTCACAGCTCGCGGCATGGCTTGCTTTTGTGCGCACTACCGCCGCTTACAATTTAAAAAAAAAAAGAGAGAGAAGAATCGTCTCATAAGCGAAACAATGGCAAGAGACTGCTATTTGTTGTTACTTACACTGCTGATTTCTTTGATAATGATCAACAAGAACCAAATAATAGACTGAGTATGATAGAAGATGTTCTGAACAAGAGTTTAGCGAAAATTTTTCTCCGTTTAAAAATCTTTGCAGGCGCCTCTTTAGTTCATTACACTCTGCACAGAAATTAGAGTCATCTTAGATTTAAAAATCTAGTCAATTGCTGTGCTTCATTTCTGACTGTATCACTATTAGGCATAAGAATGATAGGAATATAGACATGAAATGATATGTATATTCTTCCACGTTTGCTGTTGTCTCACTCTAGTTTCGTAGTTTATTAGGCAGACAGGATTTAAATGAGATAGCAGCAAACACATAACAATACATGGCAAAATGTTTATATTCATATTATTCTTATGGTGAAGAGAATACTGCATGTGATTCACATTTCATAGAAGTTCCTATTAGCAACCATCTCTTCTCACAGGTAGGAAAAAATTCAGAACATAGCGTTGGCCATATTGACAAACATCCCGAACAGTCTTGCCAGTCGAATTTTCGTCTTACATTGAAATGCTGCTACATTTGAAGATGAACAATACGGAATTAGTATTTACTTCGTTGGATAATATATGAAAATGCTGTGGTTGAAACTTGGGGCGGAGAAAAAAAAGCTCGTCTTCCACACCTTCTCTTCTTCTTCTTCTTCTTCTTCTTCTTCTTTTAATTTTTTTTTTTTTAATGACACAGAGGATTTGGGCCAGTAATTATCTTTGTGCCTACAAAGCATGCCTGTGTAGCGCTACATATATTCTACGGCAGAAGTTAGTTGTGGCGGCACCCACCAACATTTTTCAGAACTTCTGCTTGCTTTGCACTCGATTCTAAGCTGCAGGCGGTTTTTTGGATTGCAAAAACCCGAAAAAAAGTGCGGCTTAGGTTCGAGTAAATACGGTACTGTCCTCGTAAGGAAGACAAGCCTAGGCCTATTTCCTTCATGCTTCCTTCATCAAGCCATTTCGCCGTGAAGTATATATATATATATATATATATATATATATATATATATATATATATATATATATATATATATATATATATGAATATAATAGAGGGAAACATTCCGCGTGGGAAAAATATATCTAAAAAGAAAGATGATGAAACTTACCAAACAAAAGCGCTGGCAGGTCGATAGACACACAAACAAACACAAACATACACACAAAATTCTAGCTTTCGCAACCAATGGTTGCCTCGTCAGGAAAGAGGGAAGGAGAAGGAAAGACAAAAGGATATGGGTTTTAAGGGAGAGGGTAAGGAGTCATTCCAATCCCGGGAGCGGAAAGACTTACCTTAGGGGGAAAAAAGGACAGGTATACACTCGCACACACACACATATCCATCCACACATACACAGACACAAGCAGACATTTGTAAAGGCAAAGAGTTTGGGCAGAGATGTCAGTCGGGGCAGATGTACAGAGGCAAAGATGAAGTTGAAAGACAGGTGAGGTATGAGCGGCGGCAAATTGAAATTAGAAATTAGCGGAGATTGAGGCCTGGCGGATAGCGAGAAGAAAGGATATGCTGAAGGGCAAGTTCCCATCTCCGGAGTTCTGACAGGTTGGTGTTAGTGGGAAGTATCCAGATAACCCGGACGGTGTAACACTGTGCCAAGATGTGCTGGCCGTGCACCAAGGCATGTTTAGCCACAGGGTGATCCTCATTACCAACAAACACTGTCTGCCTGTGTCCATTCATGCGAATGGACAGTTTGTTGCTGGTCATTCCCACATAGAACGCTTCACAGTGTAGGCAGGTCAGTTGGTAAATCACGTGGGTGCTTTCACACGTGGCTCTGCCTTTGATCGTGTACACCTTCCGGGTTACAGGACTGGAATAGGTGGTGGTGGGAGGGTGCATGGGACAGGTTTTACACCGGGGGCGGTTACAGGGGTAGGAGCCAGAGGGTAGGGAAGGTGGTTTGGGGATTTCATAGGGATGAACTAAGAGGTTGCGAAGGTTAGGTGGACGGCGGAAAGACACTCTTGGTGGAGTGAGGAGGATTTCATGAAGGATGGATCTCATTTCAGGGCAGGATTTGAGGAAGTCGTATCCCTGCTGGAGAGCCACATTCAGAATCTGATCCAGTCCCGGAAAGTATCCCGTCACAAGTGGGGCACTTTTGGGGTTCTTCTGTGGAAGGTTCCGGGTTTGAGGAGATGAGGATGTGGCTCTGGTTATTTGCTTCTGTACCAGGTCGGGAGGGTAGTTACGGGATGCAAAAGCTGTTTTCAGGTTGTTGGTGTAATGGTTCAAGGATTCCGGACTGGAGCAGATTCGTTTGCCACGAAGACCAAGGCTGTAGGGAAGGGACCGTTTGATGTGGAATGGGTGGCAGCTGTCATAATGGAGGTACTGTTGCTTGTTGGTGGGTTTAATGTGGACGGACGTGTGAAGCTGGCCATTGGACAGGTGGAGGTCAACGTCAAGGAAAGTGGCATGGGATTTGGAGTAGGACCAGGTGAATCTGATGGAACCAAAGGAGTTAAGGTTGGAGAGGAAATTCTGGAGTTCTTCTTCACTGTGAGTCCAGATCACGAAAATGTCATCAATAAATCTGTACCAAACTTCGGGTTGGCAGGCCTGGGTAACCAGGAAGGCTTCCTCTAAGCGACCCATGAATAGGTTGGCATATGAGGGGGCCATCCTGGTACCCATGGCTGTTCTCTTTAATTGTTGGTATGTCTGGCCTTCAAAAGTGAAGAAGTTGTGGGTCAGGATGAAGCTGGCTAAGGTAATGAGGAAAGAGGTTTTAGGTAGGGCGGCAGGTGATCGGCGTGAAAGGAAGTGCTCCATCGCAGCGAGGCCCTGGACATGCGGAATATTTGTGTATAAGGAAGTGGCATCAATGGTTACAAGGATGGTTTCCGGGGGTAACAGACTGGGTAGGGATTCCAGGCGTTTGAGAAAGTGGTTGGTGTCTTTGATGAAGGATGGGAGACTGCATGTAATGGGTTGAAGGTGTTGATCTACGTAGGCAGAGATGCGTTCGGTGGGGGCTTGGTAACCAGCTACAATGGGACGGCCGGGATGATTGGGTTTGTGAATTTTGGGAAGAAGGTAGAAGGTAGGGGTGCGGGGTGTTGGTGGGGTCAGGAGGTTGATGGAGTCGGGTGAAAGGTTTTGTAGGGGGCCTAAGGTTCTGAGGATTCCTTGAAGCTCCGCCTGGACATCAGGAATGGGATTGCCTTGGCAAACTTTGTAAGTAGTGTTGTCTGAAAGCTGACGCAGTCCCTCAGCCACATACTCCCGACGATCAAGTACCACAGTTGTGGAACCCTTGTCCGCCGGAAGAATGACGATGGATCGGTCAGCCTTCAGATCACGGATAGCCCGGGCTTCAGCAGTGGTGATGTTGGGAGTAGGATTAAGGTTTTTTAAGAAGGATTGAGAGGCAAGGCTGGAAGTCAGAAATTCCTGGAAGGTTAGGAGAGGGTGATTTTGAGGAAGAGGAGGTGGGTCCCGCTGTGACGGAGGACGGAACTGTTCCAGGCATGGTTCAATTTGGATAGTGTCTTGGGGAATTGGATCATTAGGAGTAGGATTAGGATCATTTTTCTTCGTGGCAAAGTGATATTTCCAGCAGAGAGTACGGGTGTAGGACAGTAAATCTTTGACGAGGGCTGTTTGGTTAAATCTGGGAGTGGGGCTGAAGGTGAGGCCTTTGGATAGGACAGAGGTTTCGGATTGGGAGAGAGGTTTGGAGGAAAGGTTAACTACGGAATTGGGGTGTTGTGGTTCCAGATTGCGTTGATTGGAATTTTGAGGTTTTGGAGGGAGTGGAGCTGGAAGTGGGAGATTGAGTAGATGGGAGAGACTGGGTTTGTGTGCAATGAGAGGAGGTTGAGGTTTGCTGGAAAGGTTGTGAAGGGTGAGTGAGTTGCCTTTCCGGAGGTGGGAAACCAGGAGATTGGATAGTTTTTTAAGGTGGAGGGTGGCATGCTGTTCTAATTTGCGGTTGGCCTGTAGGAGGATGCTCTGAACAACAGGTGTGGATGTGGGAGAGGAAAGATTGAGGATTTTTATAAAGGATAGGAGTTGATGGGCGTGTTGATTGGCTGAGTGGATGTGTAGGTGAAGGATTAGGTGGGTGAGGGCAATGGATTGTTTGGTTTGGAACTGGTATAGGGACTGATGGAAAGAAGGGTTGCAGCCAGAGATGGGAACTTTAAGTGTGAGGCCTTTGGGGGTGATGCCAAATGTCAGACAAGCCTGAGAAAATAAAATATGGGAGTGTAATCTGGCTAGGGCGAAGGCATGTTTGCGGAGGGAATGTAAATAAAACTTAATGGGGTCGTTGTGAAGGTGTTGTGAGGGTGACATGGTACTAGAAGGTGGAAAGTGGAACACGAGGCTGAAATGAAAATGAAAATAAATATGAAAAAATATATGGGGAGAGATAAAGGTAAAATTAGAAAGTAAATGGAGATCTGGTGTGAAAAAAGGCGAAAAAGGGTTGGTTAGGGCTGGGCTATGTTGATCCTGTGGTGAACTTGTGTAGGTAGATAATGATGTGCATAAAGGTCAGGTGGTTGTGTTGCCGCCAAAACACGTTAAAGGGTGGAGAAATTCGGGAAAATTTCGAAAAATTACGTGAGGATGTATTAAAAGGAGTGGTTTGGTGGTGGCAGATTATGGAAATGAAGCTAACAATTGTTTGATGAAGAAATAATGACGTTAAAACCTGTGGGAAGCGGCTAAAAATGATCGGTGATGTGAGAAAAACGGAAGTGGAAATAAAGCAAAAGTTATTAAAACTGCCGAAAGGGTTGTTTAATAGCTAAAAGGGACTGTTTGTGGACTGGAAACGGTGGATTTTATAGCAGCAAAGCGGGAAAAAAAATTTTTAGGTTATGGTTATGGTTTCGAAGTGATTTACGTACTATTACGTATTATTGAGTGTATATCGACGGGATAAAATTGTATACTGGATTACGGTAAAAAAGGGAGAAGGTGAATAGAAAGTGAAACTGCTGGCAAAAACAGAAGGAGGAAATAAGACGACAGAAAAGACTTCGAAATGTAACAGTGACAATAACAATAACGATAACAATAACAAACGTGATTGTTGGCTTCAAATTAATGATATGAATATAATAGAGGGAAACATTCCACGTGGGAGAAATATATCTAAAAAGAAAGATGATGAAACTTACCAAACAAAAGCGCTGGCAGGTCGATAGACACACAAACAAACACAAACATACACACAAAATTCTAGCTTTCGCAACCAATGGTTGCCTCGTCAGGAAAGAGGGAAGGAGAAGGAAAGACAAAAGGATATGGGTTTTAAGGGAGAGGGTAAGGAGTCATTCCAATCCCGGGAGCGGAAAGACTTACCTTAGGGGGAAAAAAGGACAGGTATACACTCGCACACACACACATATCCATCCACACATACACAGACACAAGCAGACATTTGTAAAGGCAAAGAGTTTGGGCAGAGATGTCAGTCGGGGCAGATGTACAGAGGCAAAGATGAAGTTGAAAGACAGGTGAGGTATGAGCGGCGGCAAATTGAAATTAGAAATTAGCGGAGATTGAGGCCTGGCGGATAGCGAGAAGAAAGGATATGCTGAAGGGCAAGTTCCCATCTCCGGAGTTCTGACAGGTTGGTGTTAGTGGGAAGTATCCAGATAACCCGGACGGTGTAACACTGTGCCAAGATGTGCTGGCCGTGCACCAAGGCATGTTTAGCCACAGGGTGATCCTCATTACCAACAAACACTGTCTGCCTGTGTCCATTCATGCGAATGGACAGTTTGTTGCTGGTCATTCCCACATAGAACGCTTCACAGTGTAGGCAGGTCAGTTGGTAAATCACGTGGGTGCTTTCACACGTGGCTCTGCCTTTGATCGTGTACACCTTCCGGGTTACAGGACTGGAATAGGTGGTGGTGGGAGGGTGCATGGGACAGGTTTTACACCGGGGGCGGTTACAGGGGTAGGAGCCAGAGGGTAGGGAAGGTGGTTTGGGGATTTCATAGGGATGAACTAAGAGGTTGCGAAGGTTAGGTGGACGGCGGAAAGACACTCTTGGTGGAGTGAGGAGGATTTCATGAAGGATGGATCTCATTTCAGGGCAGGATTTGAGGAAGTCGTAAGAGTTTTCTTTGTCTTTAAATATGTCTGCTTGTGTCTGTATATGTGTGGATGGATATGTGTGTGTGTGCGAGTGTATACCCGTCCTTTTTTTTCCCCCTAAGGTAAGTCTTTCCGCTCCCGGGATTGGAATGACTCCTTACCCTCTCACTTAAAACCCACTTCCTTTCGTCTTTCCCTCTCCTTCCCTCTTTCCTGATGAGGCAACAGTTTGTTGCGAAAGCTTGAATTTTGTGTGTATGTTTGTGTTTGTTTGTGTGTCTGTCGACCTGCCAGCACTTTCATTTGGTAAGTCACATCATCTTTGTTTTTTTATATATATATATATATATATATATATATATATATATATATAAAATAAGGTTCCTGGATCAGGGCCATGTCCACTTCCTCTCTTCGTAGAAGATGACTAAAGGTGACAGGTGCCCCTTTCTGAGTAGCAGGTTTTTTGCAAAACTTTCAGCCTACAACTTGCTGCCATAGTCGCTTCAAATGTCTGTGATTACTCTGTCAGTAACCCGTGAGAACCTTAAGTTGAATTTCAGGTCCTGTCCTCACAGTGCCATCAGCGATTTTTCACCGAGTTCCACCGCATGGGTTTGTCCATCCGATATAACCTTTAGTTTGACTACCCTCTGGTCCTCTGTCAAGATCTTCTAGTTCTGTACCACTACTTTCCCAGACAGTGTCTGAGAAGGGTACCCTTAAGAACTTTCAGTACCCAAATTGGTATCTTTGTGGTCTTAGAAGAGCTCAGCTGCTTTATTGACCAACAGATCTGCCTCCTCCCACAGAGGGATCTTGGGCACCATCTTCAGGTGCCAATCCACTGTTCCCATCCCTTTGCAGTCAAAGATAAGAGCCCCCTTGTCTAAATAGACCCTCCTGAATTTGGGTCTGGACTTGCATCCTCCTCAGCCTTCTCAGAGAAAGCCATGTGAAGAAGTTCGACATGCTGGAATTTATGATGAGTGGATATCCTTGTTGGATAAATGCCATCCTAAATACCGAGACTGCAGTACTATAGGTCTGTTTCTCTCTTTCTTGCTTCACCTGTTTATCTTGAGAAGTGAAAGTGTCAGACTGTTTCCTTGTTCTCATGTTTTCTGTCTTATAGGTAGAAGAGTTTGATTAATCCCTTCACTCTGAGACAGTCTTTTAATCCCTTCCCCTTCCACCCCCCCCCCCCCCCCCCACCGCCCAATTAACATTTAGGAAGCCTTTCTTTATCTTCCTTTTCGTTCCTGGAGAAGTTCCCTTCTTTGAGCCCCAAACAAGGATTTGATCTTGACCTGGTCCAACTTCTCAGAGACAATTTCCCCTTTCGGACAGGTCTGTTGCTTGACCCAAGTGTGGAAACAGCATTCAGCGGTTCGAGCACCAATGCTTGGGAGTTTTTAGGCCTCATTGAGTCCCTCAGTTTCTGTTTTGTTTTGCTCTGTGTTCTCCATTTTGGTTCCATGAGAATTGTGGATTTATTCAGATGACACCAAAGAATCCCTGTTGTGCAAGCCTATTTGCTGAGGGAGATAGCTCAATATCCCTGAGGCTCTCTTAATGGCACACGTTCCCACGCGTTTTGCACTACTCAGCACACATTGCATCGCACCTTGGTTTGGGTATATTGGGAAATGGGAAAGGACTTCGGGAGTGGATGTGGGAGAGATGGAGCATTGTGGGACACTCTTCATCTGGTTCATATGTGAGATCTGCTCAACATGGGAAACCCTGTCAGTAGCTGTGCTATTACCAGAACAGCCATCAGAATCTTGCGAGCACATAAGCCTCTCTGCCTGTACCGACAGTTCTTCTACAAGGTGGTGTCCCCCAGAGAGGTTCAGACAGATTTAGTGACAACAGCTTAACGAGACTGCTTAAATCACTCATGCAATCCATCCTAAAATATTGCTCAAGTTTGTGAGACCCATATCAGATAAAACTAACAGCGGATATTGAATGTTTACAGAGAAGGGCAGCATGAATGGTCACAGGTTTGTTTAATCCAGGGGAGAGTGGCACAGAGATACAGAAAGAACTGAAGTGGCAGACACTCAAAGACAGTTGTGAACTATCCCAAGAAAGTCTATTAACAAAGTTTCAAGAAGCAGCTTTAGTTAGGGATATACAACAACCCCCTATGTATAGCTCACACAGGGATCTTGAAGATAAGATCAGAATAATTACTGCACACACAGAGGCATTCAGTCAGTCATTCTTCTTTCCCTGCAGGTCCGGGGGTTAGAATAGACCCAAGGTAACCTGCCTGTCGTAAGGGGCGACTAAAAGGAGTCTCTCACTTTTTGGCCCTGTGAGTTCAGGTCCCATTCTGTGGTTTGACCTGCCACTTTCAAAATTCTACAGAAGTGTGGGCCATATGGGGAAGGACGCCTTTTGTGGTGCACGAGTTATCCATAGTGTCCTTAGATTCAGTCTCTTGAATCTCTTGTCATGGCTTTGAATCTCCATCTGCGATTCAACTATTTGGGCGAGGACACTTTCCGGGGTATGTCATCTTCTTCCATTGTCTCCTGTCCTCTTTCACCCCCATGACAATAATGGATTTCTCTGCGCCCAATATCCAGCACGGTAGCCAGTCTGTTGTGGTGGGGCTGTCATGTACCCATTTGGTGATAGCCCCCTGACAGCAGAGGGATCGCACTGCTGATGCCTGAGCTGTGAACTCCCCACGTATGCCAAGGAGTAGATGCCTGTCTTCCTGGGGCATCCGGACTCCCGGCAACAGCCGTCATGCCAGTAGGCCTTTGCTGTGGCTGGGTGGCACCCATGGCGGGAGCCCCTGATCAGATTGGGTGGCATCATGGTGGATGACCCGCAATAAAGCACACTAAGTCATCTCTTGCTGGTGACTGTACAGCACCAGCAGTCTCTAAGAAGGGCAATATCGAATACAGTGCCGACAGTTATGACCCTAAATCGTTTCCCTCCCTCACTACACCATGGAAGGAACATAGGGCTACAAAATGGAGAAAGCCATATTCGCCTTGATTTTTAGTCTTTAGCAGAACTGATGGGAGGACTCCTTTCTACTTATAAAGCCTCAATTTTTCATCGAACACCTTGAGGATAAGTTGCGAGAAGTGACAGCGTTGTCCAAGATGCAAAATGGTGCAGTCTTGTTCCAGACAGCATCCCCAGTGCAATCCTGAGTGTTACTCGCCTGTGACAAGCTGTGTGATATTCCTGTTTCTGTAACTACCCATAAAAGCCTCAACGTGGTCCAGGGGATCATTTTCCACCGCGATCTCCTCTTGCAGTCTGACAATGAGCTCCACGCCGATTTAGAACGGCGGGGTGTTCTTTTCAGCTGGCGCGTTTACAGGAGACCCAACGACAACAGGGTTGAACTGGTGCCTTCATCTTGGCCTTTGAGGGTGATTCATTGCCTGAAAGGGTTAAGGTGATGGTTTACCACTGTGACATTAAACCATGTGTCCCTCCCCCTACACGGTGCATTAAGTGCTGGAAGTTAGAGCGCATGTCGTCCCACTGCACTTACAGCACCAGATGTCAAGACTGCAGACGTCCACTGCACCCTGATACTCCATGTGTGCCTCCTCCCACTTGCATCAACTGTGGAGAGCACCACTCCCCCTGCTCGCCAGACTGCCCAGTACTCCAAAAGGAGCAGAAAACCATGGAGTACAAGACCCTGGACCGGTTGACTTACACAGAGGCTAAACATAAATTTGAAACATTACCCCTATTTGGTTGACGCCAACATATGCTGCAGCTATGTCACCATTGCCATCCCAAGTGCCAGTGGTTCCTCACTCTGTGCCACGAACAGTGGGCGCTATGGGCGACCAGGATACATCCACCCCCTTGGTGGTTGGGGGCAAATCTTCCTCTGTTGCTCCCAGAGCACCTACTTCGAGAGCAAGGTCCGCCCCCCTCCCCCCTGCCGGAGAAGCAACAGCCTCCTCCTACTCCTCTCGTGCAGAAGGGGTCCTTTGGGGCCCTCTCTCTCTGAAGGTATCCACTAATGCAAGGTGGACACTCGCCAGTGGCTCAAGGAGCCAAAAGCTGCTGGATGAAGAGCTTCATGTCTTCCTCTGTGCCTGAAGCTACTTCAGAGAAGTCCTCCCAGCAAGCCCCTAGAGAGAAGCGAGAGGGCAAGCAAACATAGAAGTCTGGTAAGAAAAAGGATACTCAGGTGGCCCCAAAACCACCACTCCCTACCAATTCTGCACCTGAAGATGCGCCGAAGATCTTAGTGTCCCCTGGAGACCTGGATCTCACTGATGCCTCATCCACCATATAAATGGCTACAAATACTCAATCGGTGGCAGCAGGTGACCCTGAGGCATATCCTGCCTCCTTGCATATTTCATACCTTCCCAGCCTCACAATAATGTCATCCTCCGGTGGAATTGCAGCAGTTTTTTACACCACCTGGGTGACCTACAGCAACTCTTAAGCTTTACACCTGCTTTCTGCATTGCCCTCCAGGAAACCTGGTTCCCAACAATGCGGACACCTGTCCTCTGCGGCTATAGGAGACATTACAAGAACCGTAGTGACTATAATACAGTGTCAGGTGGAGTTTGTCTATGTCCTGAACCCAGTATGCAGTGAACCTGTGCCTCTTCAAACCCCACTTGCAGCTGTGGCTGTCAGGATAAGGACGACACATGAAATAACTGTCTGCAATGTATATCTTCCTCCAGATGGTGCAGTACCCCTGAACGCATTGGGTGCACTGTTGATCAGCTCCCTAAACCTCTCCTACTTTTGGGAGATTTTCATGCTCATAACCCCTTATGGGGTGGCATCGTGCTTACTGGCCGAGGCAGAGATGTCAAAAATTTACTGTCAAAATTAGACCTCTGCCTCTTAAATACAGGTGCCCCCACACATTTCAGTGTGGCGCATGCACATATTTGGCCATTGATCTTTCGGGCTGCAGTCCTGGCCTTCTCCCATCTATCTCCTGGAGAGCACGTGACGACCTGTGTGGTAGTGACCACTTCCCCATCTTCCCGTCACTGCCCCGGCGACAGGCCCACAGACGCCTGCCCAGGTGGGCTTTAAATAAGGCAGACTGGGATACTTTCACTTCTGCTGTCACCTTTGAATCTCCCCCACATGGTAACATCGATGTGGTGGTTGAGCAGCTAACTACAATGATCCCTTGTTCTTTAGGGTACCCTGGTGAAGGACAATCCCTTGGTGGTCGCCAGAAGTCGCTGAGGCAATTAAGGAGTGTCGGCGAGCTCTACAGCGGCATAAGCGGCACCCTTTCCTGGATCACCTCATAGCCTTTAAACGGCTCCGTGCCCGCATTCGTCCGCTTATCAGAAGATGGAAACAGGAGTGTTGGGAGAGATATGTCCTGACCATTGGGTGCCATATGTAACCTTCACAAGTCTGGGAAAGATGAAACAAGTCAAGTTTTTGGGTACCATACCCCAACAGGTGTTCCTGATGTTAACATAAATGGCGTATTATCTACCAAAGCAAACGCGATTGCCAAGCACTTTGCTGAGCACTGTGCACGCGCCTCTGCATTGGAGAATTACCCCCCAGCCGTTCGCACTCTCAAACGGCAGATGGAAGGGAAAGTCTTCTCATTCACTGCACACCACAGCGAATCCTATAATGCCCCATTTACAGAGTGGGAGTTCCTCAGTGCCTGTGCACATTGCCCTGACTCAGCTCCTGGGCCAGATCAGATCCAGTCAGATGATTAAACATCTCTTGTCTGACTACAAGCAACATCTCCTCATGATCTTCAACCGGGTCTGGTGCGATATTGTCTTTCCATCACACTAGCAGAAGATCACTATCATACCAGTGCTCAAACCCAGCAAAACCCACTTGATGTGGATAGCTATCAGCCCATCAGCCTCACCAACGTTCTTTGTAAGCTGCTGGAACTTACGGTGTGTCAGTGGTTGGGTTGGGTCCTGGAGCTCCATGCCAGGGCGGTTTCCGCCTGGGTCACTCTACCATTGATAATCTTGTGTCACCCAAGTCTGCCATCCAAACAGCCTTTTCCAGACACCAATACCTTGTTGCCATCTTCTTTGATTTACGAAAAGCATATGACTCCATCTGGCGACATCATATCCTTGCCACATTATACGAGTGGGGTCTCCAAGGCCTGCTCCTGATTTTTATCCAGAATTTCCTGTCGCTTTGTACTTTCTGTGTCCAAGTTGGTGCCTCCCATAGTTCCCCCCATATCCAGAAGAATGGGGTCCTGCAGAGCTCTGTATTGAGTATATCTCTGTTTTTAGTGGCCATTGACAGTCTAGCAACAGCTGTAGGGCCATCCATCTCACCCTGTCTGTATGCAGATGACTTCTGCATTTTTTACTGCTCCATTAGTACTGGTGTTGCTGAGCGGTGCCTACAGGGAGCTATCTACAAGGTGCAGTCATGGGCTCTAGCCCATGACTTCCAGTTTTTGGCCGCAAGGTCGTGTGTTATGCACTTCCGTCAGCATTGTACCATTCATCCGGAACCAGAACTTTACCTTACTGATGATCGCCTCACTGTAGTGGAGACATATTGATTCTTAGGACTGGTTTTTGACTCCTGATTGACTTGGCTTCCTCACATTCGTCAGCTTAAGCGGAAGTGCTGGCAGCATCTCAATGCCCTCTGCTGTCTGGGCTACACCAACTGGGGTGCAGATTGCTCTACGCTGCTGCAGCTCTACAGAGCCCTTGTTCAATCCTGCATTGACTATGGGAGTCTGGTTTATGGTTCAGTGGTACCCTCAGCGTTGCGTTTACTCGACCCAGTGCACCACTGTGGCGTTTGACTAGTGATGGGAGCTTTTAGGACGAGTCTGGTGGCCAGAGTCCTGGTGGAGGCTGGAGTCCCTCCATTGCAGGTCAGGCGTACGGAACTGCTCGCCAGTTACATTGCACACGTTCATAGTTCTGCGCATCCAAATTACCATCTCCTTTTCCCACCCACAGTGGTTCATGCCATGCATTGGTGGCCCAGGTCAGGGCTTACAATTGCAGCTTGTGTCCGATCCCTTCTATCCGAACTGGAGTCCTTGCCTTTACCACCTATACTCAAGGCCCATGGTGTACATCTAGGCCGCGGCTTCGCCTGGACCTTTCACAAGGCCCAATGGACTCAGTTCACCCCACGGCTCTCCGCTGTCACTTCCTCTCGATTCTTGACTTGCACTGAGGTCATGAAGTGGTTTACATCGATGGCTCTATGGCTGAGGGTCACATCGGCTTTGCGTATGTCCATGTAGGACATGTTGAACAGCATTCCTTGCCCGATGGCTGCAGTGTTTTCATTGTAGAGCTGGTGGCTGTACCTCATGCTCTTGAGCTCATCCGTTCATGCCCTGAGGATTCGTTTCTTCTGTGTACTGACTCTTTGAGCAGCCTACAAGCTATCAACCAGTCCTACCCTTGTCATCCTTTGGTAGCGACCATCCAGGAGTCCATCTATGCCCTGGAATGGTCTGGTCGTTCAGTGGTATTTGTCTGGACCCCAGGACACATCGGAATCCCAGGCAATGAACTTTGACAGGCTGGCCAAACAGGCTACACAGAAACAGTTTATAGAGATTGGAATTCCAATCACTGACCTACATTCGTTTTACACTGCCAGGTTTTTCGGCTTTGGGAGATGGAATGGCACAGTGTCAGTATGCACAACAAACTGCATGCCATTTAGGACACTACGAATGTGTGGCAGTCCTCCATATGGGCCTCTTGCAGGGACTCTGTGGTTCTCTGCCAGCTCCACATTGGCTATGCTTGGGCGACCCACAGCTGCCTCCTGCTCCATGAAGACCCGCCTTAGTGTCGATGTGGCACCCGGTCGACAGTGGCCCATATTCCGGTGCACAGTCCCACTTTGACTGCCGTGCGATGAAATCTTCGGTTACTGAACTTGTTGCCGCTAATTTTATCTTACAATGCCTCATTGGCTGATATAGTTTTATGTTCTATTAGCGAGGGTGGGTTTTATCATTTGATCTAAGTTTTAGCGCATGTCCTTTTGTCCCTCTGTGTCCTCCAACCCAGGGCTTTTAGGGTGGAGGTTGTAATGTGTTGCAGAGTGGCTGGCTTCACCTTTTTATTCTCACAGTCAGCCAACCATGGTAATCCGTTTTGTCATCTTAATCTCTTCTGCCTGTTTCTTGCGTTTCTGTGGTTTTCTTGTCCCCTTTTGTCCATTCAAGTGTTTGTTACCCTTCAGTCATTCTTGTGGTTTTTCGTTTCCCTCCGTTTCGTGTTGTCAGTTGCACTTGTTTTATTCTCACCCTTGTGGCATTGTTTTATTCGGAACAAGGGACCGATGACCTAGTAGTTTGGTCCCCCCCCCCCCCCCCCTTTTAAACCAACCAACCAGTCAACCATTCTTCCCACACTACATACATGAGTGGAACAGGAAGAAACCCCAATGAGTGGTTCAGCGGGACATACCCTCTGCTATGCACCTCATGATTGTTTGCAGAGTATATATGTAGATGTAGATATAACATGAGAAGGGTTACTTTCCAACTCTTGCACATAATGGGGATTTTCCGTAGACTTGGGGCAGGGGAAGGCTTCTGTGTGTGTTATGATATGTCGCACATTCATCAGAAAATACTGTTCTTAGTTGTGTTGTGAATGAGAGGCATGTCATATTGATACACTTGACAAGTAGCCAAAAATAGAAATTTACAGTGTATGAATTCTCATTGTATTATTCAGTGTACATTGCATATGAGAAACTGTTTTATACCTAGAAATTTACAGTGTATGACTTCTTATTGAATTATTCAATGTACATTGCATCTGAGAATCTCTCTTATCTCTAGGTCAAAACAGTACTTGGATATAAAAACTACATATCCATTGGATCTGTGTGTGAATCGTTGTGCCTTACACAGGAACTTACATATCTCTGTCCTAGACATCTTGTGGAGGTATCACAAGTTAACACTTTATGAGGCTTTCTCAACACTTTCATGCAGCGCTTAATTAGTACTGTATTGACATTGAACCACATAGGACATGATTATTCCTCCTGATAAATTTTCTGGCATGTTAATGTGTAGGTTTCATAGTCACCATTTCAGTGGGGCTGGAGATGTTGCTGAATCATGCCCAATCAAGCAGCCATGAAATTGTTCATTAAGAACAGCATTTTCAGTGTGCCAAATAATAATTTTCATTCACATACCCTTCAGAAAAATATGCTCTGAACAGGTACCAAGATAACTTTCCAGCGTATATCATAACATGAAGTGGATTTCTTTCTAACTTTTGCTCATAAAAGGGATTGGTCTTTGACCAGAAAACCACTTTTCTCATGAGTTAACTGTAATACATCACAAATTCATAAGATTTGAAAATTGTGCCAACAAAGCATGGCAGGCTGAAATTTTCTGCTGTAGGTTATTGGCAGTTAATTCATTCACAGGCATTGGTCTAAATCCTTTAATTTTCAGTTTAATGTGTTCATGCATTGTTGACTGTGGTTCCTAAGGTTTAGCTGCTGTGTTTTGAATAGAATTGTTGGAAACTTTTAGATTCATTGAGTGATGATGATACTTGCTCTTGCATTTTCTTATGTCCACGACATGGCCTCTCTTTGGCACTGCCTGGAACAAAAAGCATGTTTCTTCCAATCAGGCAGAATTGAGTTATGAGTTATTACCTCACCAGATTGATCTTTAGAGACACTCATTACCTGTGTCATCATTTGCCCTGTCTGTGGACGTTTATGCACCCACACACAGGCAACTAATTGCTCCTGAACAAAGTAAATGTGTCTGGTCACATCAGCCATGGTTTCACAGCTGAAACAATACAGTACAGACAATGTACTTTTCATGAGCTACAAAGCAGGTATGCCAATAAAACAATTACTAGTGTCACCAATTTTACAAAATAATGGGATGTGGGTATGCTTGGACACCATGTGTATCTGTATGGGATTTGTACCTGTAAGTTTCATTAGAGTGTATGAAATCTATGAAAATTCATCAAGTGATGTTTAAGTTTTATTTGGACTAAACTTGTATAAATGAAGTTTTTGAGTTGTCAAATGCGGTCTCATTTTGCTTGAGTAGTATGTTGTGTACTTTACAGGGTTTGTTTCGGAATCATGGAGATGCATATTTGAGGTATTTCTCCCATCATCTGGAGGAGCTGGTGGCTGATAAAAATGAAAGTAGTCAACGCTGTGCAGCAGAAATTATAGCAGGTAAGAGATTCATTCCAGTAAGAAATTTTTAGAAACTTATTTGCAGAGGCAGACAAAGAATTGACAGACTGCTATGATTCCAATTTTTCGTTTTTGAGTTTTAAATTTTTTATTAAAATAACATTTCTGCTGCTTTTGTGTCCAACTTTAGATGAAGCACATTATATTTTAAGCTTTTTATGTGCCTTAGGAATTATTCGAGGTTCGAAACATTGGCCTTTTGAGAAGGTATCTTCAATGTGGAAATTTTTGTCTCCGGTCATTGAAACTGCATTGTCAAACATGACGGAAGAAACTGTCGGAGACTGGGGTGTCTGTTTTGCCACTGCTTCTGTAAGTTGTGTAAAATTCTAATAGAGACTAATAAATTTTGTCATTTTCTAAATACTCCCACTATTATTTTGATTTTTTTCTTGTTCAGAGGTATTTTCTATTCTATTAAATTTTGATTTTATATGCAAGACCTGTACGGTTTGTAGAATGTGAAGGCAGTGTAGATGTTTTGCACTTACAAGCAAAGTTTGTAATAGAACAAACACCTCCCCACTAAAACAGTGCAGTCACAGCACTGTTCCAATTTTGTAGAAATCTTCAGTTACGAGCACAATTTATTTGGCTTATTACACTGACGCAATAGAAATACTCAGTAAAATCAGTAATGTATGAGTTTGATGTCACACAAATAAGCTGGCCAATGATAAAGTCCATATGTACTCCAAAATCAAAGTGGAAGTCATCAGCAGATAGTGACCGATACAGTGAATCTTCCATAAAGTGAGTACATAAGAGAATAAGTTATCTGTGCAGCAAGTGCATAGTTATAGCCAGTCGGTGGTCACGGGGTCCTGCCAGGTGACATGACATAAGCTCTGGGGATTTGCCCTCTTCCCAATGTGTTTCTTGCAGAGACAGTTCATAGGTTGCAGCACTACGATTGGTGAGGGCTGAAGGCAGGGATCGATGTTTGCCAGCGGTGACAGCTTTATGTTTCCATCAGAGTCTGCTATTACACTCCTATCCCATAGATGCCACATAGGTGCAGAAGTGGCCCAACTTGTGCTAGCTCTGCTTAGGGTGTGGGGTGCCACCGCTGGAGCTGTAGCCAGAAGGTCCTGGATCTCCACCACGATGACTTCCAGCTACGCAGGTGGTGCTGGAGTCCAGTCAATGGCGAAAAGGTCATCAGGGGCCCGGCATTGATTGCAAAGGAGAGGAGTTGCCTGTGGCTTACAAAGCTGCAGATGCAGGTTGTACTCACCAGTGAGGCACGCTCGCAGTATCCTGAGGTGCAGCTGGTTCTGGTGGTGCTCCAGAGGTGACTCTCTGCGGAAACCTCATACTTCTGGCGGCCTTGCGGAACCTGGGTGTTGGTTGGTACACATGTCGGATGGCATCCAAACAATTGGACTCACACCAGAGTGCCAGCCTAGTTTTGGGGATGGACTGGGTACCAGGAAAGATGAGGGTCTGATGGTAAGACCAGAGAGAGAGAGAGAGAGAGAGAGAGAGAGAGAGAGAGAGAGAGAGGAGGGGGTAGGTGCAAGGCTGCCATTGGGGGAGCAGTTCAACAGGGATCTTCCCTGCAATTCAGGTGGCCAAGAACAAGGTGAGGATATTGTCTGATGGTGTGAATTGTGCCAGGGTTCTCATCTTCTCTTTCGAAGTCCACACCATGTGTTCCACTTACCCATTGGACTGAGGTTGAAGTGTTACTGTTAGGTATCATATCCCACACTCTTCACAGGATCTGGAAAACTGAGCAGAGGAAAACTGGAGGGCCATAGTCTGAGTGACAGTTGGTGTTTGCCATTGTCATGGAGCCCTTGGGACAGATATACATAAATTTGGAGTACGAGTCTACCACAAACTACATCATCCAATGTAAGGAAGGACCAGCAAAGCTTTTGTGGAGGTACTCCCAAGGGCTCAATGGGGACAAGCATGAGAACACTTTGAGGGGTGCAGATTGCTATTGTGAACACTTTGTGCAAGACTTGACCTTGGCCTCGATGCTTGTGTTGATGGCTGTCCAGTATGCCTGGTGGCGTCTGTTGCATGTGGGATACACACCAGTAATCTACATATAGGAAGACATGAACCGGGGTGCAGAGCCCGGGACATAACGACCCAAGGCGGATCAAGTTCAATTTGCTGCAGAGAACACCATCACAGAGTAACAGCTGGTTTTTCAAGGAAAAGGAATGTTCCGAGCCAGTCACGTTCCTCCACTTAGATATGTGGTGGCCACCCACATTTAACTCATTTAGTTACTGTACCAAGATTAGGATCTGCTCTTGTCTGGGCTGCAATCAGTGTAGCATCAAGGGGAAAGTCATGCAGGCCCAGTGTAGAGTCTGAATCCAGGTGAAAGATGACAACTTGCTGAGTGTCAAATTCCAGATCAGGGCCAACTGGATGCTGGAACAAAGCATCAGAGTATGCGTGGTGTCTGGTTGGCTGAAAGATGATGTCATAGGTATTGGCCAGTAAGAGCAATACCTGATGCTGCAACCTTTGCGCTGTTCAGTCCAGGAGGCCAGAATGTGGCCCAAACTGTGTAAGCAATGGGTTGTTGTTATTCAGCAGCTACAATTTGACACCTTACAAATAGGTGTGAAATTTCTTACTATGTAAGTGGTGTCCAGTGATTCTTTTGCAGTCCGGAACTAATTGCATTGGACAGCATTGAGTGTTTTGGGCATGAATGCAATATGATGTTCACAGCCATCCGTCTCCTTGTGGGACTGCACTGCCATGACCCCATGCTGCGAGGCATCTGTGGCAAGGAGAGCCATTTATGGTGAAAATGGACAAGGCATGGTGCCAATTGGAGAGCCCATTGAAGTGTGGAAAAAGCTACGCCACAGTCCGGAGAGATAGCAAATTATGGAGGCGTTCATCAGTTTATGCCTGTGTTGCTATGATGTCATCTAAATAATTGCAACTTGGAGGAATATCCTGTATTAGCTGCTCCATTGGCATGTCGGGAATACCAAAGGGCAGTCTGTTATACCTGTAGAGGCCAAAGAGTATGTTGAACATCATCAGATTCCAAAATTCCGGGTGCAGTGGCAGCTGTAAGTATGCCTCTGACAAATCGACCTTAGTATAACAGATACAGCTTTGTAACTTGGAAAACAAGTCTTACGCACGGGGAATGTGAAAAGTATTGATGACGACTTGGGCGTTAACAGACTTAAAACCATCACACAGGTGGAGTGAGCCATCTGTCTTTTTCATGATTACAAGGGGCAAAGCCCACTGGCTCAATGATACAGGGATAATCAACTTGAGGGCCTCCAACCTGTCCAGTTTTGTCTTAACTATGTCCAGCAGGACGTGCGGAATCAGGTGAGCCTACACGAAGCGAGGCACGGGCCCTGGTTTTAAAGGAATTTCTATGGTTACATCCACAGCCCATCCTGAACTGAGGGTAAACAGATCCAAATAAGAGGCATTCAGATTGTCAATGGTGTGAACTGGAATCACCGTGCAAACCACACACACACACACACACACACACACACACACACACACACACACACTCTCTCTCTCTCTCTCTCTCTCTCTCTCTCTGAATTGGAAAACCCAAACTGTTTGAATACGTCTAACCAAAGATATTTTCCACAATAGCAGAATTAACAGTCAGAAAGGAAAGCTTTGTGAAATAGTTTTATTGGAGACTTCTATACCTAAAACACCATTCGCGCGCATGTCATGGCCACTCTCCAGTGAGAAGTCTTCAGCACAAGAGAATCTAATGCAGCATAGGTGGTAGTAGTTGTAAGAGAACTTGATCCACCTGAAAAGAAACTTCCAAACCACTCACTCGTAACATGATACCCAGTTTGACAGGTAGACCAGTAGCAGAACAGCTCAGTGTTTCAACAGAGTGCACTGCTTCAGGAGCAGAGCAGTGATGAAATCCTGTGAACAAGACTGAGAACCAGACTCCACATTGTACCCACGGTTCTGGGCGTTGGGCAACCTACACACTTTCAGAATGTTTTGTGGGAGACAGCTTACAGAGCAGACACAACACAGTGTGCGAAGACCACATAAGAAAAAATCACCATTGCCAATCTTATTCGGTTGCCTTGTAATGCTGAACAAAAAACAAGTAGCCAATTGATGTGGGCAGCAGGAACGAGGATGTTGGTGGAAACACCAAAGACAAGAAGGTAGAGGATGCAGATTGGAATTCTATTAAGACAAAGAACACAGAAAATATTATGAAAATTAGTTACAAGAGAGAGAGTGTTCAGAGACACGGGAAGCATTGCTGTCCTTTTCATGTGCCTGAAGGCGGTTGCACCAGCACAGCTTGACGTGTTTACTGGAGCCACTGACACAAGAAAGTGTCTTCCTATTGTGCCTATGGAAAGTGTTTACTGTCTTACTGCTGGGGATGGCAGATGCAGTGGACTGAATCTCCCACTGGCTTCTGGTTTCGAGTGTGAAAGCTTGAGAAATTTTAGGGACTTCATGTAAGGATGAATCCATAGGCCATGAAGGCTGGGAGTGAACTTCCGTGTCAGGTGAATGTTGGAGTAGGAAATCCCAAATGACGGAGCCAGCATATGATTGGTGACATTGCTAGATCTATCCCCCAACTAAGAATGTTTCAAGCATTATGAGCAGGGCCCACCAACCACCTTCAGATTTTGATGATCTAACACTCCAGTTAGACAGAATATGGCATGATATCCCGCAGGAAGACATGAACAATTCTGTCAATCAATGCCAAGCCGAATAACTGCCTGCTTAAGGGCCAGAGGTGGAGCAAAGTGTTATTGACTTGCCAAATTTGTGAAACTCTGTCTCTTGAATAAATCATCCAGCTTTTCTGAAATTATAATCATTTGATCATCTATATATGTATGTAACACCTACCACTTTCCATCCCATTTGGATAATTCATTCATGGTGAGTCATTTTTATTGTCTTAAAATGTATGCTGCTGTAGTAAGGCCAACTGCTGTTGCTGTTGTTTCAGTAATTGTCGATCAAGAAGCCACTGTTCTTGCTGTTGTTGGAGCCACTGCTTCATGAATTCTGTGTCCAATATATTGATGTTGGAGCCACTGCTTCATGAATTCTGTGTCCAATATATTGATGTTGGAGCCACTGCTTCATGAATTCTGTGTCCAATATATTGATGTACTGAGAATTCAAAAAGACTTATCACCACTTTAGAAGTTTACAGTTATGGGCACAATTTATTCGACTTATTAAACTGACACAGTAAAGTCAGTAACATATAAGTTCGATATCACACAAACAGGAGATAGCTGACCAGTATCAAAGTCCCGATCATACAGTGAACATTCCATCTAGTGAGAACACAAGAGAATAAGACACGCGCGCGCGCGTGCACACACACACACACACACACACACACACACACACACACACAAGGTGGAATTTTATTTTCTGTGTTTAATAATGGCTGTGAATATCTCCTAACATAGGTAAGCCTGTCTACCACTTGTATTCAGTGAGTGGTTTGTCTAACTCTAGACCATTACTTATATTCCACCCAGTATTTTCCATTCTGTTAACCTTTTTGCTGCTATCGATGTGCTGTTTGCAGTCCGTACTGGGTCAGCTTTTTTTATGGGTGTAATGCTCACCATATGATGGTGCCTGTGCTGAGAGATGGCTTTCCGGCTGACGTGAAACACTTATCATCCAATTTTTTTTGCAAACTATTAGGTGAAAAAAATTTGATTTTTGTACATCTTACAGTGTGACATCTTCACTCAAAAGAGTTTGCAGAAGTAAAAACACATTGCACAAACTTTGCGTGTGGTTGATTTCAGCTCGTACATTGCAGTGATTGAAATGTAGCTGAGAGATTGAAATTTTATTTAAAATTGAGAGCAGAACAATATCTCATTTCATTCTAAAGTTAGTGGGTTCTATATCTGATGGACAGTTGGGTGCGACACGTGCAGATTTGCTGACAGCTCTGAAATACTTATCATTAGTTTTTAAGAAAACAATTTGATGAGAAAAAAATGATTTTTTGCACATCTTACAGTCTGATGGTATCTTTGCATGATAGAGGGCTGAACTACTTTTTTTTTTTTTTTTTTTTTTACATGCCACAGTTACTGTGCTGTATCAAATAAAGTAAAACATTATGTGAAATTTTAAATATTTTGTAGAGATAAAAACACATTGCATAAACTTGAATGTGATTGATTTTACCTCATACATTGCAGTGAGTGAAATGTAGATAAGATCTCGAAATTTTATTTAAAATTGAGAGTAGAAGGAGATTTCATTTTGTTCATGAGTTATTATGTTTTATATCCAAAGAACTGTTGCTTGTGATGTACCCATTCCCATCCTTGTGCAGTGCAGATCTTGTGGTCATAACAGTAGTCATATCTCAGGAATGATTCAGGATATTGATATGAGATTTTTTGTAGATGATAGCATGCAATGTGGCACATATGTTGTATGATAAATACTTGAAACTTTTTCATTCACTGAGATATGGAAGTAACTTGTCTTCAGCAGTGAGAGGTTGGTGGCTCAGAATGAATTCAGACATCCATAGCACTGTAGAAAAATCCAAGCAGCGCATATATACATGCCCACAACAGCAAAAGGGTTAAAAGTTTTGAGAAAAGAAGGAAAATCAGTAAGAGAAAAATAAGAATAGGAAAAGAGAAAAAATAACTGACGAGACACTGGGATATCAAGTTAAGGGAAACTAAATAATAATAATAATAATAATAATAATAATGATAATAGCAAATGGTACATAGCTTTTCAGCTGGAAGATAATGTATTAATTGAAAGACATACATGTGCAGTTGTTAATGATATGAAGCTGACTACCATCTAGTATCAGCAACAAAGAAGTTGTTAAGTTGTTCGCACTCTCTTCTCTCTGGTAGCCCTGTGCCAGGCAATGTGAGTTCTTGTGCTCTCGTAAAGGTAAGTTATTTGTATTGTAATAACCGTTTAATACTCACTAAATATGTGTACTAGTATTTTTTAAGGTTACTATTAATGGTTCACTTTTCTTTACTTATTATTCCAGAAAATGCGAAAATATCATAGTCAGGTTGTGCAAAAAGATCGTGAAGCCAGGTGGTATCTGTATTTTTGTTTATGTTTTGGTGCAGGAAACTTAACGAATCCCATTTAATTGTTCTATTTTTCTTTCCAGCAGTTTCAGTAGAGTATGTCTATTCATTATTAGGTTAATATTTCTGGAAAGTAGCATAAATCTTAAGTTGTGTGCACGAATAGTTTATTTACATACCGTTTGCATACATTAAAGTTGCAGAACATTAAAAGTTACATTCTATTGTGAATAAGTTAATTAACAGATACTGTAGTTATGCGAGTCCTGTGTTCTTGTTTTATTCAGAAGTAATTAAGTTTGTATGTTTTTCTTGTTTTATTTGGTAATAATTAACTTTTTATGTTATTCATACATCTGAAGCACTAACCAGTAGGCCTAATTTTTCTGGCTCATAAATAACAAAAACTCGTGTAGTGTAGTGTGTTAAGTGATATAATTCTACTTTTAAGTGTTGAAACTGTGTGTCAATGTATGATAACTGGTAAGTGTGGATGTAGGATAGTCAGACAGGGAGTTAGTATTTGTGGATTGTGGGTTGGAGTTTCACTTGGGTGACTGTAGTAGAGAATGAAGCTCTCCCATGGAACTGTAGGCTCTGCAAAAAAAGACGAGAATCTATGAATGAGAGGAAAAGATTTGTACTCTTCAGGCTGAATTAAAACATATGTGAAATTTGAACTAGACAGGTCGAAGGGGAAAAAATATCACGGGACCTGGGTATAGATAACAAGCAATTGGGTGAATGGGGAACAGCTCTTAAATTACTTCTACATTTGAGCTTACAGTATCAAGTAAATTTGACTTGTTAAGTGAAATAGGAGAGGATGCAGTAGGATGCATCAGACTTTTAGCAAAGTAACAAAGTGTAGGTCGGGTTTGAAAGAGAGTAGGAAGTAAAGAGTGTTTGTTACTAGGTAGTTACCATGTCAGAGGTGAAGGCCAGATGGTCCATGACAAATTAGGAACAGAGTACCAGGTCACAATTATTGTGAAGCTAACTGCTAGCCTTAGCCAGCTGGCAGAGGACTTAAGGAAATTGTCCAAATATTTTTAACAAAGAGGATCAGGTTACCGTAGTAGGTGGAGCAAGGAACAATCTAACTAATGGCATTAATTACGCCATTGTGGATGACATGTATGAAATAGGATTAGCAACTCCACATGCAAATGTGAGTTACGTTGAGGTCCTACAGTGCCATGACCATACCTGGCTTAACACAGCTGTGAACTGTATGAACACGGAGTTGAGCAGGCTGCTGCTGACTGAAATGAAATCTCACATGAATGCAGTACCTGTTGTTACAATTGGGAGATGGGAATATAATAGACACAGCCTATACCCAAATAGGAGAGGGAAAGATAAGATGGCTGACCTTCTTGCAGAAAATGTTCGGGGGGTCTGCAGTCACGTAAAGCAAGATACGTGTGGCTACTAATGTCAGAGAGGTACCTTGTTTAGATTAAAATCAGTATTCAGACATCCTGCTTAAAATGGAAGATCTCCACAAAATACATAAGAATACACAGAAAAGTGAGGTAGCTTATTTCATCAAAATACTAGAAGATGTAGTAATGTGGTAGAAGAGCTTCTTGCCTGGTTGGAAAATTTAAAGAGCTCTGAGAAAATAGACATCCTGCACCTACCTGAGCACCACACGACCACAGGGTTAGATAGGTTACAAATAAAAGATAACAGTCTAGCATCTTACTCTTGCAGAACTAATACGGGAAAAGGAGGATTTGTTACATATATTTAGATGGAACCAAGTTCAAAAACATTGAGACAAGTAATTTTTGTAGTGACCAACACATAGAAGTGTGTGCTTGTGAACTAATACTGAAAAATAGCTATTTTTTATTGCAACTGTAGGAAATTTTGAAATGTGTAAGAGAAATTATGATTCTGTTGTATGCTGTCTGTCAGACAGCAACAAACAGTTAACTCTCTGTTGATTTCAATGTAGATATTCTAAAAGCTAATGATAGGAAAAATGATCAGGAAACTATGGTATAAAACTTGTGAATAGCTGATACAAAAGCTGTTTATATGCATTATATAGCTTGAGTGTGCCATCAGAACGATTTTAAATTGCTGTCTAATACCTCAAATCTCTATTCTTGATGACTTATTGTCTTGCTACTTTGTTTTGGTGGTCCATACGCTCTGTGCTAATGCATTCCTCAAACATCCAATTCTTCTGGACTACATTCTATCTTGCAAGGAATGCTAAATGAAAGATTGCATCTTCTCTGCTCCGAGCTACGAAATGACATCGAATGAACTCTTGTTTATTTTAAACTTAATTACTTGTCATTAACGAATACTACAGTAGCTGAAATAGGCTAGCTACATCAATGGTGACAGACATCGTTTGTTAAAATGCATCTGACTTAAAGGTTGTACAGACAGCCAGGCGGTATATTAGAAGGTAATTACATTGTCGCTGGGCTATGTATTCTGGCAGTCCATGACACCTTCAACTGAAGTCATCATGGTGTAAACATGCACACCCAGATAGTAGACACTGCACATTCATCACCAACATACCTCGGCCCTCACATAGAATCTGTGCCAAAACAAAATGGCATGAACCATCACTAATTTCGCCTTACACATTATTTCTACCTATTTCGCCCCATCACGATCATCTTCTAGTGGCACAATTCTTCGTAGTGGACCAATTCTTCGTAGTGGACCAGGATATTTGCCAAAACATCCTGATACACTACAAAAACTTATTTGGATCTTACAGTTTGATCTCAGTGATGTACCTTCTGACACAGGTGGATAAAGACCGCAGGACTCTACTTGATGATGTTTCCTTTGATGAAGCTCAAAGCAAGAAAATAACCATACACCTAGTAACAAATGCTCTCTTTGATCATGATGCACAATTATGAGTTAGGATAAATAAAACTGTGCCTTACAGTATTGATACCCCTCAGTGGAAATCAGTTAGACCAATTAATGACTCCCAGACAAATATTTTAAAGAATATTTTACAAGAGATAACCTGGGATGAAATTTATAATGAACTTATTCCATGATAAATTCATAACATGCTTTGAAAATAGCTCCCTATGTAAGCTAATGAGAAAGTGCTTAAACCATATGTCGCTAGAGAGAGTAAAGTATCTTATGAAAGAAAAAGGTAAATATATTTGTTGACAAGAACAATTAGAGATCCTGCAGTAGCTGCACACTACAAAAACTACTCAAAATTATGGAGAAAAATTATCAAAAATCAAGAAACATGCACATAACTTTCAGAAGTTAGTAATTCTGACAACAGACTTAAGGCCATATGGAATGTAGTGAAATGAACACAGGAAACTGGCCACAGAACGGTATAACATCAATATTGAACTGAATGGTATTAATGAAGAGTCATAGGTAGCAAATGTATTAAATAATCATATCTTAACTATAGTAGAAAGTATAGGGACAAACAGTTCAAGAGAAAAATTACAGCAGTAAGTTGAAAAAGTAACTCTCATAAAGTTCAGTCATATTGAATGTTTCACATACTTCACCATTTGAAATTAAGAAAATTATACATTCTTTAAAAAATATAAGCTCATGTGGATTTGGGGGTTGTATATTCAATATTTGTTCCCATGTAATAAGCCCTGTATTACCTGAAATATGTTATGTGTCACTAACTCCAGGCATTTTTCCAGATAGCCTGAAATAATGCTGTTGTCAAAACCCACTTTAGCAAACTGATAGTTGAGATGTCAGTAACTACTGACGTGTTGCACACTGACATCATTTATCAAAATTTTGGAGGAGAATAGTATCTCTCCTGAGCAGCAATAATATCCTCAGCACATATATATGAAGGTAGTATCTGTTCCCGAAAGAACAGATACCATTGATGATCGTGCAGCTTCCCTAGAATGAAATGATAATTACATCGAGCGTGCAAGGGATAAGTTCCTGCAGGTGCACTGTCCTTTGTTCCCTCAGTGGCTCAGATGCATTGAGCGTCTGTCATGTAAGCAGGAGATCCTGGGTTTGAGGCCTGGTCGGAGCATACATTTTCACCATGTCCCCAATGGTGTATATCAATGCCTGTTTGCAGCTAGGGGTGTTGATTTAATTATCATTTCATTCCAGGGAAGCTGGAACAGATACTACCTTCATATATAATTAAAATATGGCTACCCGGCCATTGACCTTCTTGTGCAAATGCACACGCTATGCTCCAGCTTGTACAGGATGTGGTAGATTAATCTGACACGAGTAATGAGTGTGATGGGCAAACATCTATTGGGCGCACTACAAATGTAGTGGTGTGGACATGTTGGGAATGTGGGTCTCACGGGGAGTGTGCAAGGGATAAGTCCCTGCAGGTGCACTATCCTCTGTGCCCTCGGTGGCTCATAAGGATAGAGCATCTGCCATGTAAGCATGAGATCCCGGGTTTGAGTGCCAGTCGGGGCACACATTTTCACCAAGTCCCCAGTGATGTATATCAACACCTGTTTGCATCTATGGTGTCGATTTAATTATCATTTCCTCAGCAAATCACAGTTTGTAGTTCAGAAGGGTTTTTATACTGAGAATGCCATTTCCATGTTCGCTCACCAAATTTTACATACATTAAATAATAATAATAATTAATAAATTTTACATACATTAAATAAGTCCAACCCCCCGTCCAAGTCGTGGGAGATGGGCAACGGCACAAAGTAGGGGATTGCCTTTAGGGGCGATGTACAGCGGGGACTTCGTGTGCCCCAGGACCGCTACGGTAGCTGAGAAGGCCCTATGGGAACCCTGAAACGTGACGGCTAACGGGGCTCTGGTGAAGCTGCGATAGGCCTAGCAAGCCAGTAGTGGATAAATCAACTGCTTTCAAAAAGGGAACATGCCTCGGATCACGGAACGGATTTAAAGGAAACCGACCAAGCAATGGAAAAGGATTACGAGATGGTTTACGGCTGGGCACCTTAAACGTAAGGACTCTAACTGGGAAGTTAGAAGAAATTGTAGAAATGATGGAAAGGAGGAAATTGGACATCTTGGGACTTGCTGAGACTAGGTGGAGAGGAGTTGGTGAAAAACCACTAAGTAAAGGATGTAAACTGTACTGGATAGGGAATGAGAGGGGAAGAAATGGAGTGGCAATAGTGGTCAGAGAGGGTCTGCAGGAGGAGGTGGAAGGTATCAATGATCGAATGATAAAAGCCAGAGTACGGGTGAAAGGAAAAAGCATTGAAATCATCCAAGCATATGCCCCACAGGTGGGGTGTACAAAAAAGGAGAAGGAGGAATTTGAAGATGACATGCAAATGCAGCTAAATGGAGGAAATCAGATTATAATAGGGGACCTCAATGCACATGTTGGCACAGACAGGAAAGGATTCGAGGAGATAATGGGACCAGAGGGCTGGGGGAACCGAAACAGAGAAGGAAAATTGTTGCTGGAATTCTGCAAGAGGAATGGGCTGGCGATCGCAAATTCGTGGTACAAGAAGAGGAGTAGTCACAAAATAACTTGGTACAGTGGGGACTGGTCCCAAACTTCAGTAGTAGACTATGTACTAGTGGATAGGCAGATGATGAGCAGCCTCACAGATGTTAAGGTCATACCATCTGAGGCCTTAGACAGCGACCATCGGCTGTTGGTAGCCACCCTGAGAGAGAAAAAAGATAGGAGGGCAACAGATATACAGGAGAAAAGGTTGAAGACATGGATGCTGAAAGAGGATGAACGGAGGACCCAGTACCAGACACTGATCAGGAAGAAGCTGCCAAAGGAAGATCAGAGAACAGTGGAAGAAGAATGGGGCGATTTTAAGAGGGCTCTAGTTGAGGCAGCTGAGACTGTGTGCGGAAGAACTAGCACAAAGAGGAGAAGTAGGGAAACCCCATGGTGGAACAACATATGTAAAGTGGCAGTACTTCGAAAGAACAAAGCCTTCAGAGAATGGTTCCAGACCCGAACAGAGGAAGCTAGGGTAAAATATAAGGAAAGCAAGAAAGCGGCACAGACCATAGTAAGGGCGGAGAAGAAGAAGTGGATGGAAAAATGGACAAGAATGTTAGAAGAGGACAGTGAAGGTAACAAAAAAGTACTTTACACCATGGTAAGAAATAAGAGGAACGACAGAAGTGAGTGCCTGAGGATCATGGATAATAATGGAAGAGTTGTGGAGGAAATGCATGAGCTCAAAAAGATTTGGAAGGAGTACTTTGAAGATCTGTTGAATGCTTCCAAGCAGGTAACTAACAGCGATGGAGAGCCTAAGGCAGCAGACGATTATAATAGTGGGGAAATTGATGATCTAACTTGGAATGAAGTGGAAGAAGCCATAAAGAGGATGAAAGGGGGCAAGGCACCAGGTTGGGACGAAGTAACAGTGGATATGATACGAGCAGCAGGAGAAGTAGGAACCCAGTGGCTATACAGAGTGCTGAGGGTGGTGTGGAAGGAGAACAGAATTCCTGAGGATTGGAAGAAAGGAATTATAGTCCCGATCTTCAAGAAAGGGGATAAAAGGAGATGTGAGAACTACAGAGGAATCACCCTGCTATGCCACTGTGGAAAAATCTATGAAAAGATGCTGGAGAAGAGAATAAGAAGCAGTATTGAAAGTAGACTGCAAGAGGAGCAGTACGGTTTCAGACCGGGAAGATCAACAACGGACCTCATATTTGCGGTAAGGCAACTGCAGGAAAGGCACTATGAGTACGGGAAGGACTTAATCATGGCCTTTTTGGATATTGAGAAGGCGTATGACAGTATCTGTAGGGACAAGCTCTGGGATGTGCTGAACGCAAAAGGGATAGATGAAGAGATTACACGAAAAGTCAGAAAAATGTATGAGGGAAGTGAGAGTTGTGTGAAAGTGGGGAGGGAACGTACTGCATGGTTCAAGCTGGAAAATGGGCTGCGACAGGGAAGTGCACTTTCGCCTTTATTGTTTATTATTGTTATGGATGAAATCCTACAGCAAGTATCAGATGCAATTGGAGATCATAAAATGAAAGCAGTGCTTTTTGCCGATGACCTGATGTTATGGGGAAATTGCGTGAAGGAGGTGCAAGAGCAGTTAGATGCATGGGAGGCAACGGCAGCACAATATGGAATGCATTTCTCTGCAAAGAAAAGTGAAATAATCGTCACAACAAGGAAGAAGAATAGGCCAAATGTGGATATAACTTGTGGAGGGGAAAAACTACAAGTGGTAGAGTACTTCAAGTACCTGGGAAGCGTGATTGAAAGTAAGGGGGGAAACGCAATGGAAATAAATGAAAGGTGCAGAAAAGCAGGGCAGTTCTACAAATGCATTAGGGGGCTTATTTGGAGCAAGGAGGTGCCACAGAAATCCAAGGGAATTATATACCGAACCTACTTTGTCCCCATATTGACATACGGAAGTGAGACATGGGTAATGCACAAAAGCGACAAAAGTAGAATACAGGCTAGTGAAATGAAGTTCCAGAGGAGCAGGTTGGGTGTAACAAGACGAGACAGATTGCGAAATTTGTATGTGAGGGAAAGACTAAAGGAGGAACCAGTACAGGACAGGATAGAAAAATCAAGACTGCAGTGGTATGGACACATGAAGAGAATGGATGAGGGAAGAATTCCGAAGAGGATGTTTGATCTGCAACTGGAGGGGAAGAGGCCCAGAGGAAGACCAAGAGATAGATGGGTGAAGGGAGTGAAGGAATGTGTGATGAGAAGAGGAGAGAACTGGACGAAGGTGGAAGAGGGGGAATGGTGGAAAGACAGAACACGATGGAGAGGCTTGTGTTCCCGACAGACCCAGCCAGTGGCTGGAAACTGTCCAAGATGATGATGATGATGAAATAACAAAATAGTGCTGGTTGGTATTTTATGCGACGTATCTAAGACATTTGACTGTGTGAAACACAGTATTCTCCAATATAAACTGATGTTTTGTGGGATTGATGGTTTAGCCAACCAATGGGTAATGTCATATCTAATTGAAAGAATGCAGAAAATTGTGCGTGGTAATTCAACCAATGCAATAAGAGGAGATTCGTCTGACTGGGGAGAAATACATCATAATGGGTTTCCCAAAGCTCAATCTTAAGTCCACTGTTGCTCCTCATATATGTAACATCTTCCGTCTAATATACAACAGGCAGAATTAGTTCTCAAAATGAATTTTTCATTCTGCAGCGGAGTGTGCACTGATATGTAACTTCCTGGCAGATAAAAACTGTGTGCCAGACAGAATCGAACTTGGGACATTTGCCTTTCATGGGCAAGTTCTGCACCAACTGAGTTACCAGAGCACGACTCTCGTGATAATGTTGGTTGAATTACTAAGTACAGTTTTCTGCATTCTTTTGGTTGCCTACATCATTAATCCTGTGAAACTTCAGTGTATCTAGGAGAATGTTGTGATTCACACAGTCAAATGCCTTGGAAAGGTGCATGATATGATAATACAATTGAACACAGAATCATGAACGATGATGATGATGATGATGATGATGATGATGGATATCATCATCAACATCATTCTCATACTTCGAAAACACTATTATCTACTACTGATTGTAAAATTAATACTTCACCTCATCCACGGTTTGGACAAGATTCACAATTACAAACTGCTCTAATGGCATCTCTTAACAATACAAATCATTTATCCTGAACACTCTGTAAGCAGAATTTTTTCTCTCTGTTAACATTCCAGGAGCAAACCCTCGTTGCAGTCCATAGAACATGTATAACATTGTTTTTCACTAGCAGTGGCCATTAAATGCACGCATTCGTAAATTATTCAAACCGTACATAATCTTTACGGGTATACTGTAGGGGTAACTCATCTCTAAGAAAGAAAATCTTCACTGTTTGAAAATGTACTGTAAGAAAAATATGTGGTGCTCACCCATAATCACCTTGTAGACATCTCCTTAAGGAGTTGGGTATTCTGACTACTGTTTCACAGTGTATATTTATTCCCTCATACCGAGCGAGGTGGCGCAGTGGTTAGACACTGGACTCGCATTCGGGAGGACGACGGTTCAATCCCGCGTCCGGCCATCCTGATTTAGGTTTTCCGTGATTTCCCTAAATCGGTCCCGGCAAATGCCGGGATGGTTCCTTTCAAAGGGCACGGCCGACTTCCTTCCCCGTCCTTCCCTAATCCGATGAGACCGATGACCTCGCTGTCTGGTCTCCTTCCCCGAAACAACCAACCAACCTTATTCCCTCATGAAGTTTGTTGTAAATAATCCACTGCACTTCAAAAGGAACTATGATGTACATAACTACAGTACGAAAAGGAAAAATGACATTCATTACTCTGCATTAAAGTTGTCTTTAGCACAAAAAGGGGTGCACAAAGATGCATAATTGATATAATATGTCTGACAGATAGCAAAGCAGAATTTGAAAACAAACTGAAAAAGTTTCTGCTTGACATATACTTCTATTCCTTGTATTATAGTAATGTGCAAAAGATCGTTGGTAGGAATTGCTAACTCTTATGTGTATATTTAATAATAATAATAATAATAATAATAATAATAATAATTATTATTATTATTATTATTATTATTATTATTATTATAAATACAAAAATAAACTTGTTAATGATCGGCATGATGGCATATTTACAGAATAATTTGTGATGTGAATGTAAAATGACTTGTTCCACAAAATTAAGATTTATTGTGCAGATGATCCATGGAACATAAGACAAACTAAATAAATGGGGGTGTAATACGTTTACAGCTAAATATATACTTTGCAAGCCACAGTATAGTGTGCAGCCGAGGCTACTTTGTATCATTATTAGCAATTTTCTGTTTTGTTGAACCCACATATTGAGTGAGGGGAAGAAATGACTGTCTATATGCTTCAGTGCATACCTTAGTCTCTCTTATTTAATTCTCTTCGTACAATAAAACAACAGAATTGTCACTTAGTCTTCCTCACATACCAGTTCTCTAAATTTATCCACCAGGGTTCTCTGAGAATGTCACTTTTCTCATGAAGCTTTCCAGTTAAGCTTAAGCCTATCTGTTACTTATTTATATGGGCTAAATGGATGTGTTAAAGCCACAGCAATCAGTTTCTGAGTAATTACTGCATTATCTTATAATGGTCCAAGGATGATTCTTCCTGTAGGCAGCAGCTACATCAGAAAACATTTTGTAAGTGCTGCTTACTCTGTTTGATAAATTCTTATTTATGTCAAGAACTTTTGCAATTCTATTACATTTTCTTGGGATATACTCAATGTTGTTTTCATTTCTGCTGAACATTCACCATCCCACGTACCATACTAAATATTTGTATAAAATACTTCGAGCCATTTGCATATATGTGTGGATACACCATAAGAATATAGATTGGTCATTAGTTGATAATGCTGTACAGCGTTGAGTGCCTTACAGAAATTTAAGAAGGCAAAATCTGTCTTTAACCTGCTTCTCTTATTTACAAGATCCTGTGCCTGAGTAATGAATGTCATGTTTAATGTTAGTAGTTTTTCCGGAACCTATACATAATCTCAGCTTCTAATTCTCCTGCAGTGATCAATATTGGTCTGTAATTCTGCGCATCTCTTCCTCTTTTTCTTTCTTTTTTCTTAGTTTGGTTATTGTGGAAGATATGCCCAGTTTTTTGGTTACTGTTGTAACAGTACTGATGACTTAAGATTCCTTTCTTACTGCTGAGTTTATCTGCCTCCATTGTGGGTGTGTGTGGGGGAGGGGGGGGCGACGCGCGCGCACACCAGCTTAAACTTATCAAGCTTTCAATGTATAGCGACGAATGTTTGTAAAGGAACACAGATGAGAGTGAATGGTTATTTGACAACAAAGTAAAGAAACATATTAACCATAGGAACTTCACATTTATGAGGGAAATGTAGTATATTAGTGCTCTGTGTGAAAAGAATTCAATTAACTTTTGCTGGTTAAAAACTGTGTGTGTATAAACATGCATAAAATAGAAGTTATTTTTGGTCTGTGACATATTACAGACAGGCAAATGTTTTACCTTGAGATGTTAGTACATGCCATATGAGTGAGTGAAATGACTGTTGATTTTTTTTATAATTACATTACTTATTGCAATTGGTATCCTAATCTCACAGATTTAACAACACACTTATGCTATATTGTGTAAGTGATGGAACCTTTTTAACCACCATAGGCTGTCAGTTTTATTCCTTTAACGTACCATGCATATAAATTACATTGAAGGAATAAAACTGATGGCATATGGTGGTTAACATAGTTCCTTCATTTAGATAACACATTCAGGTTGTGAATCCTTGCATAAAGAAATTACAGCTGTGCTGTGTTAATCAGTCTAACATTTGTGTTATTGTAGTTAAATGAGCTGCATGTAATTACTATTTCAGGAATGTCGTGACCCAAATAGACATCACTGGCTCCTAGAGCTTTTGATGAAGGATCCATTCAGAGATGAAGCGTCTTTCATTCAGTGCGGGTAAGATTTATGCAAATAACTTTTTTCAGAACTAGTGATATTTGTTGACATTTTGCACAGTGCTAGACAAATTTTGACTACAATCATTTCTGGATTGCACATTTCATTTATTTGTTTTCTGTTTTAAAATGGTAATGTCATAATTGTCCATGTATATTTCTTCCCTGTAGAAAGGCCATTAAAAATAAGACTGTCAGTTGGCCACTGTTTTTTACAATTATTCTGTTTTGGATTTTTGGGACATATACAAATGCTTGGATGAATAAGTCCAAATAGAATGAAAAAAAAATAGCCAAATTACATTTAACTTTTACTGTTACTATGTATTAGAGAGTACCCATTGTCATTATTTGCCTTAACATCAGTGGGAACATGAGAAGGCTTTTGCAGTTGTGTGATATTTTTCTGTGTTATAACAGCAAACATTTTGTAAACATCACAAAAAAGATGATGTACAGTAAAATTCCTGTGTAATGAATCTCTGGGAACTACCTATACATGTTAGGAATTCAGTCAGACTCACCAAAAGGAATCACTCCATTGATCACACAGCACCTTTGTGGACTTCAGCAATACAATCATATTCTGTCAGTGCATAATTTATCTTTTATTGTGCCCCAAATTGAAAAATATAAATCTCAAGCATCTTTGTACACTCCCAGATAGGAATTCCGCTTCCAATCCAATCTGGTACACACTTTTACCATTCCTGACACTAGTGGAGATATCAGTTGTACGAGAGAGTAAGCTTGAAAGGTGATCTGTTGGAGGTTAAGCAAAAACAGATTGCTTACACAAAATATTATATCTACTAACAATTAAACTCACCTTCATAACTCAAGTTACATGCTTCTAAGGAATAATTTCATCAGGGTGCTTGGGGACCAACAATGAGTACCGAGGAATGTAATATAAGCAATTAATTGACTGCCATAATTGGCTTGCTACAGTCTGCATCAACCCTTATATTAAGAATTTTTGATAGAAATTGTAAAGCAGCTGCCCTTTCTTGTGTTGTCCATTAAAAATACATAATATGGAGCTGAAATAAAAATAAAAACAGGAAATGTGTGTAGATTTACTGGTTTGTCCTTAGAAAAATACAGTGACTTAAAAGAATGGTGTTTAATTAATTCTCAAGGTTAATATGTATTTCTTTTAAATGATTCATAGGGGCTTTGCACCTACTGTTTATATATAGTACCATTATTTTGCTTTCAGACGATTATATGCTTTGCAAGGTGCCTTAAATCAGCAAGAATGGAGAGTATCTGAACTCTTCCATAGGTTGATGGAATACTTCAAACCATTCCTTACGCATCCATTCCAGAATGTAAGAGACCGGCTAGGAAGGTGAGTTCTCACAGTACATGAAGAGTGTTTTGTATATTCAAAAACAAAATCAACCACTACTAAAATTAGAGAATTATACCTGTCGAACCCTCTTTTTCTCTTAAATTATTTATAGAATTGGGAATAATGTTTCTTTGAATTTCACACACACACACACACACACACACACACACACACACACACACACACACACACAGATATTTATTTTAATTACAAGGACTACAAAAAAATATATCCTTTGGACTGGAAACGGAAAATTCTAATTTTATGTGATGTGTGGTATGGTATAAAATTGCCTTTCAATTTATTCCCCTTCATTTTGTGTGTATGGTTGAATGGTCTCTTAGTTAATGAAAGTAGTAATAAAATTTTCGTTTTAAGATGATACAGATTCTGTATTGTTTTCATTATGTCTGCAAAGATCTTATCCCAGGATTTTTTTCATCCTTTGGAACAGCTTGAAACAAAGAGCTATGCCAAGAGAATGTAGAGCTCTGACATCAGTAAGCAGTTCTCATCTCTCATCTTTAATGGAGATGTGCTGTATTATTCACTCATTGTTAGGATACAGCTTTGTTTGCACTTTCCTTTGCTGAACTGCCTCACAAATGTGACACAATAATTTTTCACTAGCACGCTTGATTGACAGTCTGGCCCCGTGATGCATATTTATGATGATTACTGATATAGTTCCGAAAATCAAAGTGTGTGCTTTCCTTTTTTTGTGATTTTTGTTTCCAAATTGCACAGAAACCTCTTCATCTTGTCTCAAGAGGCTATATTTTCAGGGACCTAGAATCATTTTTAATGTACAGCAATATGCTCCCTTCACCTTAAAATAGAGGCTTAAAATGGATAGTTTTTGTTGCCATAGGACCAGCGCCAGTACTAGCCTCTTCAGAAAATTTTGTTGCTCACAGGTCCGATCAGAGACAACACTTGTGTGATGGGTGATTTTGTCATGGATGCAACATACTCAATCGTTTTATAGTGTTCTGGAACACTGGTGACTCTTCTTTGATAAACATCCGTACTCGAATGTTGAAGCAATTGTTACATTAGCATAGCATTCGGCAAAACCCCAATTCTTTAATGAATTGAACTCCCATGTATAAAATAGCTTCAAATATCTGATTACTTTACGAATCAGTTAATGTGTTAAATATCTTATGTTCAGTGTGTGAGCTAGAAAAAGTTTGGAAAAAGTCTGAAATTACACTTAAAGTTTGTTGAAAGTTGCTACATCCTCTCATTATACAACACAGGGCAATTACAATGTGGGTAATTTGCAGTGCATTTTAAGCAGAAGCTAATTTCTCATGCAACTCAATGTTTATGACATAATATGTCCTAATATGTGTTGTACAGTCATATAATTTTGCAGCCACATTCATTCAAATTTGTGGATACGATGTGCGTAATATGTTAAGAGTAGAGTTAGTGCTGATGAAGTAATAAATTAAGTCATGTGTGATACTGAAGTTTTGCTGCAGGAACAGTGAAAATGTGGTAAGTGATGAAAACTTTGTTACAAGTCACTCAAATACTGGATAAATATCCTTCGCCATCTGCCTGCCGCTCTCTCACTAGCTGTGTAGAACAAGCAGCTGACACTCCTCCTTTCATTCCAGTCAAAAGTAATGGTGAGTGTCGACAGCATCGCAACACGAAACACTTAAGTATGCCACTGGCCCACATCTAGACTCTTACCACCTGCAGAAATGAGTTCTCTTGTTGAGAATTTGTCCAATTTTGTAGTCAGTTCAATTGCGACTACAAGTGGGTTTAGACAGACTGCAATTAAAGTGTGGTAGATGTTCCTAAAAAAGCCAAAGTACATAGTACAGATTCCCATTGTTGGCAACATGACATAATTTGTTGCCTGCTGACTACTCCCCTCCCCACACTCTAGTTCTCAGCCGAGCTGGTATTATTGTTCCCTCACCAACACTTCCGTAGTGCTGTGCTTGAGCAACTATTAAACACAGACTGCAACATCTTCTTGGGTGCAAGTCATAGTAACAACAGCAACTACACTCCTGGAAATTGAAATAAGAACACTGTGAATTCATTGTCCCAGGAAGGGGAAACTTTATTGACACATTCCTGGGGTCAGATACATCACATGATCACACTGACCGAACCACCGGCACATAGACACAGGCAACAGAGCATGCACAATGTCGGCACTAGTACAGTATATATCCACCTTTCGCAGCAATGCAGGCTGCTATTCTCCCATGGAGACGATCGTAGAGATGCTGGATGTAGTCCTGTGGAACGGCTTGCCATGCCATTTCCACCTGGCGCCTCAGTTGGACCAGCGTTGGTGCTGGACGTGCAGACCGCGTGAGACGACGCTTCATCCAGTCCCAAACATGCTCAATGGGGGACAGATCCGGAGATCTTACTGGCCAGGGTAGTTGACTTACACCTTCTAGAGCACGTTGGGTGGCACGGGATACATGCGGACGTGCATTGTCCTGTTGGAACAGCAAGTTCCCTTGCCGGTCTAGGAATGGTAGAACGATGGGTTCGATGACGGTTTGGATGTACCGTGCACTATTCAGTGTCCCCTCGACGATCACCAGTGGTGTACGGCCAGTGTAGGAGATCGCTCCCCACACCATGATGCCGGGTGTTGGCCCTGTGTGCCTCGGTCGTATGCAGTCCTGATTGTGGCGCTCACCTGCACGGCGCCAAACACGCATACGACCATCATTGGCACCAAGGCAGAAGCGACTCTCATCGCTGAAGACGACACGTCTCCATTCGTCCCTCCATTCACGCCTGTCGCGACACCACTGGAGGCGGGCTGCACGATGTTGGGGCGTGAGCGGAAGACGGCCTAACGGTGTGCGGGACCGTAGCCCAGCTTCATGGAGACAGTTGCGAATGGTCCTCGCCGATACCCCAGGAGCAACAGTGTCCCTAATTTGCTGGGAAGTGGCGGTGCGGTCCCCTACGGCACTGCATAGGATCCTACGGTCTTGGCGTGCATCCGTGCGTCGCTGCGGTCTGGTCCCAGGTCGACGGGCACGTGCACCTTCCGCCGACCACTGGCGACAACATCGATGTACTGTGGAGACCTCACGCCCCACGTGTTGAGCAATTCGGCGGTACGTCCACCCGGCCTCCCGCATGCCCACTATACGCCCTCGCTCAAAGTCCGTCAACTGCACATACGGTTCACGTCCACGCTGTCGCACCATGCTACCAGTGTTAAAGACTGCGATGGAGCTCCGTATGCCACGGCAAACTGGCTGACACTGACGGCGGCGGTGCACAAATGCTGCGCAGCTAGCGCCATTCGACGGCCAACACCGCGGTTCCTGGTGTGTCCGCTGTGCCGTGCGTGTGATCATTGCTTGTACAGCCCTCTCGCAGTGTCCGGAGCAAGTATGGTGGGTCTGACACACCGGTGTCAATGTGTTCTTTTTTCCATTTCCAGGAGTGTAATACATAAATAAAAGATCGCATTCATGGTTCAGCCCAGTTCCCAAACTTCCACTCATTCTACCATCTTCTGACATCTGTTGGTACTATCTCCACGAAGGGTCTTGGTACTGTAATTTATTCTCATGACAAAAATTACAGTCAATTTAATATGATTTATTTCGTTTGTTAGACTTTTCATTCTGGATAAATTTTCCGTCTTGTTTCATCTGAGTGTCAGCATCATGCTCTAAAGCTGTTTAAAAGCTGGTAACATTTTACCCAGTATTCTAATACATGAACGGTGACCAAATTTCTCATTTGCAGCCCACAGAGTAAATCATTACACTTTCTCATAATCAAATAAAATATTGATCGTTGCTCAGACTTAAGTAATGTTCTTGGAGGACGTTTCTGCTTTTGAATGTTACCTTCACTTGAAAAGCAGCATAGTGTTTGGCACTGTATCCATATGTGTATGAGAACTTATTGCAAACCTGTTCAAATACTTTAATTTACAGTCCAATGAGCAGCAATTTATATTTTGTTACATAATTGTTCTGTTCAAATACAACAAAAGTTTATAAGATGATGGAATTGGTGCCATTTTCTCCCGTGTTTCACAAAGTTGTCAAATTTCAAGCAGAGCAGAGTTACTTGTTTATCCCTTGCAGTAGTGCCACTCAAGTCAAATGTCACATGATTGTTTGAGCAACATTCATACTGTATCGAACGCTTTGGGCTGCAGGAAATCTTGAGCCCGTTCAAAGGCGAGTATCTATTGCTCAGTCCTGCCTCTCTGATTTCTTAAAAAAAATGTGCATGTGACCTCAGTAGCCAAATCTTCATCTAGAAATCTAAGACAATCCCTATGTATGAGGACTCTGTTAAACAATGTCGAAATGTTAAACTCAGCAGCAATAATTTAATCTGTGAACATAAGATGACCTGTCTTTTTCAAATGGTGAATTGGGAAAAAAAAAACTTTGTCTTGTAATCTGGTAAATGCAGTACACAGTTTCTAATTGAAGTACTTTTTACAGAGATTATACCTCTGAATTGGTAGATCATTGCAGCTTTTTAAATTTTTATATTCAGTCAATAACCATGAAATACTGAAAACCAAATTTTTGTTTTCTCTGGAAACTGTTACATTGGCAAGAACGTGAACCATCAACCAGGTTGGTTTGTTAGCAATATAGATAATTGCCATAGTGTCAGAAGCTGGCTGAATTTTTTGATGATTTGTGTGTGGGATGTATTGCATCAAGTCAATGTTTGGTAGTTCTTACATTACTGAGGAAGCTACACAGGAAAGGGGAAGTGTACTTCCATGTCACATTCCTTTCTAAATATACCGATTTTTAAATGTTTACATCACTATAATTAATTTGGTTGTTCTGTTGGGAGAGATGGGAGGAGGAGAGAGCAACAAGTTTTGTGAACGTATGTTTGTAATTAAACGTGTAGTGATAAGTCATTTTAACCTTATTAACCACACATATTATGCAATATACGATTATTCCACTGTTTAATTTTCTTTGAAATTTAGCCTTCATTTTTAGAACTCGTTAATTCAAAGATGGAGTGGATGCAGATTTCCATGCAGGCCTCTTCAGCTCTGCACGACTGCTGCGACATGACCAATTCGAACCTACTTCCAGTATTTGAGCCTTGGTTTCCCTCTGCTTACCTCCTCCCCCCCCCCCCCCCCCCCCCCCCAACCTGCCTCTCCCCAATTACCAAATTAACTAATCCTTGATGCCCCAGATGCATCTTATTAATCTAGCACTTACTTTGCTGTTTAACTTAATTTCTGCCTTATCTGATCTTCAGCATGCTTCTGTAATCTTGCTTTTCAAAATCTTCTGTTCTTTTCTTGTCTGTAATAGTTACCATCCATGTTTCACTTTCATATAAGGTTGTACTCCAGACACACACTTATAGAAAAGATATCATAATACATAAATTTATATATTATGTTACAGTTTTTAAGTACTTTTCATGCTATTGGTGGTTTTCATTTCATATCCATCATTTACCATCATATGTTATTTACCTGCACAAGTAGTAAAACGTGTCCATTGCTTCCCGCACCTTGTTTCGTAATATAATCTTCCCAATATCACTTGATTTAATTCAACTACATTTCATTACTATTAATTTTTAATTCAACTGTTCTTTGATGTCCTCAGCCATTTACGATATGATTACTGCGTCATCAGCAAATCATAGTTTTTATTTCATCTCCTTGAACTTTACTTTATTTTTAAAATTTTTCTTTAATTGACATAACCAGTTGCACTGTACAGGTTGAGTAACACATGGGCTAGGTTACAACTCTTTGTCTCACTCACTGTTCAACAAATGCTTCCCTTTCTTCCCTTTCATATCATTTGACTTTATAACTATAGTCTGTTTTTTATACAAGTTTCAGACGACTGTTCACTCTTTGTACTTTATCCCGTATAACTTCAGAATACCTAAGAATGTATTTCATTTCAGATTATCAATTTTTTTTTCTGAATTTACAAATGCTATAAATGTGGGCCATTCTTCAACATGCCTGCTAAGATAAATCATAGTGGTAATATTACTTAAGTTGGTTCTGTCTTCCTCTGGAACAGAAACAAACTGATCGATCTTCCCCAAGGTTTGCTTCAAACAAACATTCTTCTAAAGATAATTGGTGTTAATATTTTGCAATCGTGATTTATTAAAATGATGGTTCACTAATCCTCATACCTGTCGTAAATTAACCTCCTATTGAGATTATTGCATTCTTCTTAAATCCTGAGTTATTTTGCCAGTTTCATATATCCTCCATATCAGATGGAACAGTTTTGCTGTCATTGGTTCTGACAAGAATATCAGTTATTATGAAGGAATTTCGTGTACTTAAAGTGCTTTGATTAAATTTAGGTCTTTCAGTACTCTTGTACAATCCATTTTGCATTATGCATCACCCATCTCATCTTCATCCACTATTTCGTCCTGATATTGTCATCATATTTCTGTCCTTTGCATAATCCTACTATGTATTTCTTCTACATTTTAGCCTTCTTGTATTCACTTAAAGTGGACATTGTCTTCCTATCATCACTTGTTTCTTCCATATTTGTGGTATATGCAGGGCTTGGCCAAAAATGAAAGTGTTAGAAGTAGAAGCTCCAGATGGCCAAGAGTTTAGAAAAATAGCATTTTTGACACGGGTCAGGTGGAGCACAAGCTTTTTATGTTAGTGTACTTTCCAGGCAGCTGTTTTCGCAGCGGACAGAGTGCAAAATGGTAATCTGAGGCTCGGGATTCGAGATCATATGTGGAAATTTTTTTTATTTATGTTTTTGTGTTACTTACACTGCAGGTAAACCAAAATAATGCTCAATATGTTGTACTTATTAATATTTTGTAAAAGGTATGAAAATAAAAGGCAAAGGAAAATTTTTGATCGCAAATAAATTTCCGGGAAGTGATTGTATGTAATGCATCCATGAGAACTCTGCAAGTAACTTTCTAAGAAGGTATTGTAATTAAAACATACAGGACTTTGTGTTCCACTAGTTTAATTTTGCCTTTGAGCAGCCCTCAGCAACTAATGAAACACTTCGATGTTTGTTTCAATAATTTAAGCAAGAAGCTTCAAAACTACTCTTATCTCATGGAGAGAGAAAAAGAAATCACATCTCAGGAACACTACATTAGAATACATTCCATTGTAAATCATCAGCTATCCTCTCCATTATTTGCTGAAATGATGCATTATGCATGGTTTACTGCCAAACTGTGCTGTGAGAGAGAATTTGTAATTATAAAAATGCAGCATTTGTAACAAGTGTGAGATGCTGAAATAATTCCGACTTTCTCTGTATTTGCAGTGAATAACATCCAAGCACTTTTAAATCAGCAACTGTAAAATAACAAAAGTACATGCAAAGTTCTTGTGTGTGCGTTACAGTCCCTTCATGGAAATTTATTTGCAATACCAAATTTCCTTTGCTTGTCCTTCTCATGCCTTTCATGAAAATTTTAATAAATGCAATATAATGAGTGTTATTTTGGTTTATTTGCAGTGTAAGTAACATAAAAACAGAAAATAAAAAAAAGTTGGTGCATCAGGATTGAGCCTCGCTCCTCAGATTGCCTATGTGCAAACTATGCTCACATAAATGACTCCTGCTGTACCTGATGCGCGTAAAAAATGCTATATTTTTCTTAACATATGGCCATCTGGAACTCCCACTTCTGTCACTTACATTTCTGGCCAAACCCTACATATACCATAAATTTGGAAGAAATCGGTGATGACGAGTTGGCGATGTCCCCTTTTTAGTGCAGCCCACTTATCTTCAATTTTACCATTTGCCAAATTACACTTCCTGTCTGTCTCATTTTTTGTGTGCGTCTTTATTCCCTTTGTCCATTTTCTTTTATACATTTTTATGATTTCTTTTTACATCAGCATATTTTCATATACTGTGAGTAATCTAAGGACATGTGTTAGGTCTGTGTCTCATTGCCAAGTTTTTCTTTGCTGTTTTTGCTATTTCACTTGGTACACATCTCCTTTACTATGAGGCACCTATTGCTGTAGGGCTAACATAGTTCAGGAGATATTATGTCATAAACACTGAGATGTGTGAAAAACTGCCACCTTATGCATGGATTTTAAATTTATTACTCCTTTTCTACCAACTCTCACAGTCAGTATCCACATGCCACTGAATGTACTTACACAGATAAATCATTGTGCAACACACAGTTACAGAAATGTGAGTTCAAAAACACTGAGGCATGTGAAAAATTGCCACATCACGCATGAAATTTCAATACATTTATTCTTTAGTACTAAGACACTCTCACAAGTGGAGTAGAATTTAGGAAATCCTAGACATGTGGCAGTGCTTTTGACAGCTTTCAACTTCCAAAGGCAAATAGCTATAGGTGAAAACAGTAGCCGTTTACAGAGATATGATGAGACGTTGCCAAGAGACGTTTACAAAATCACATTGTAGACACGTGAAGTAGCTGCACCCAGCCTACAGAAACTCTCTGGGATTGTCTCTTAATTTCAATACCATACTTATACGTTTGGAAATATGTGTATTTTTTTGTACAACTGTTTCGTAATTTATAAGCCGTTTTCACGAATACATGGAAATGAAATCGTTTTGATACTTCAATATGAACACTATTCATTTGTTGTTTCCATTTCTGATATAATATTGGCATAATGAATATCCAGGCAATGCTGGGTTTTTCACCTAATAACTAATAAATCATCTGCTCCTGGAAATGTTTTGCAGATTAAAACCTTGTTTCTAAATGTGTGTATTACCTTTGTGTTTTCTATCTTTAATCTTCTGGAGTCCCTGCAAGTTTCTTCCATGTATGCTGTCTTGATTCATGATTCTTAGTGATGGTTGCAGGATTCTAAAATTCGTCATCTGTCATTTTTCCCCTACTGTGTGTACTCCTGCTATTTTTCCTTCAGTTTCTTTTCACACTATCAGATTCCAGAATGAAATTTTCACTCTACAGCAGAGTGTGCGCTGATATGAAACTTCCTGGCAGATTAAAACTGTGTGCCGGCCCAAGACTCGAACTCGGGTCCTTTGCCTTTCGCGCGCAAGTGTTCTACCAACTGAGCTACCCAAGCACGACTCGCGCGCCGCCCTCACAACTTTAATTCCGCCACTACCTCGTCTCCTACCTTCCAAACTTCACAGAAGCTCGCCTGCGGATCTTGCAGAACTAGCACTCCTGGAAGAAAGGATGTTATGTTACCACCTTGAGCTGCTGATAAAATTCTTCACATACATAACAAATTTTGGTTGCTTGACCACCATCAGGTTCATAAAAGTATTCACAGCATCACAGCATCACGTTAGGTGAAATATATAATCATTAACCTCAGATCATGAATTAGACGCAGCTGTCATATCATTAAATTAATTACACCAACAGTGTAAAAACAATGGTAGGTATTGCACTCATTCAGATTATAACTGCAGTCTGCATTAATCCTTTTTAACAGATTCATATCACATACAAATTGGCCTTTGCAGGCTCATGTAAGTACGAGCAGTTCTCAGTGAATATTTAAAAGGTCGTAATTTGAAGCCTTCTCATGTGACAGTTGTGCAGAAATTATGGAAAGATGACAGTCAGAAATGTGTAGATTACTGCACGTGGCTTTTGAATGACTTCAATGATGGTTTGTTAGACCCTATCCATTACATGATGAGTGATGAAGCATGGTTCCATCTTTCCAGTCATTTGAATTCACGAAACATGAAGTACTGGGCAATGGAGAACCCTAACATTGTGTTCCAGCAACCAGCCCTTGATGAAAAAATTGTTGTTTGGTGCGATGTAGCAGAAACGCCTATCATTGGACTGACATTTTTTGACACTACTCTCAACATGGTTGCACATATGGAAGTTTTTGATACATTTTGTGCTCAGCACGCTGTCTATGAAAGACAGTAGCGCTTATTCCAGCAAGACGGGCCAGCATGTCTCACGTCTAAGTTATCCCTGAAACAGGTCCATGATGTGGTCTTTGTGGAACGAACTGTCAGTAAACATTTATGGCCACCACATTTACTGGATCTAATTACGTGATTTTTGCCTGTGGGGACACTTGAAAAGTAAGACCTATGAAACAAATCCACACACAATACAGGAACTGAACTGTCATGAAAACATCATCAGCCACTAAGTTGCCACCATAGATATCCTAACTTTATGCTAGGATGTACTTAGACATGCACAGCTGTGTATTGATGTTGCAGTGGGTCATTTTCAACATCTTCTATAAATGTATTTTTCACTGTATTTTTTGTTGTCAATAAAAGGCAAGCCTATTTCAGCTCTTCGTTTCTGTAATTTCAGTGCATTTTGTTAATACTTACACAGACTACTTTTATCTGCCCCACCCTGTGATACCATATGATAACAGTGCCTAATTAATGATTTTATCATTTGATGTTAATGATTTTATATTTTGCTTAATATGATGCTGTGAATACTTTTATGAACCTGATGATGGTCAGTCGACTGAAACTAGTTGTGTAAATAAAGAATTTTATCAGCAGCTCAAGACAGTAATATTACATTTTTCAAGTGTAAACATTTTGTTTGTATTCTGAAAATGGTAATGTATTACTGGACTTAAAAGCTTTTTCTAGTTTTAGGTATATTTGTGCTGAATAGAAACATGCCAGTAGTATTATAATAAAATGCAATGATTTTCCAGGTTGTTTTTCATTATTATTGTACGTAATTTTGTAATAGCTAAATAAGTTGGTAGGAATGGTTGCCAGATTGAAGAAAATGCTTTTGATGCTTCTTTCCTAATAAGAAATTTGAGTCAGTATTTAGTCTGCAGGTGTTCTTTTGTCTGAATCCGTAGTCAGTTTTTGCAATCAAAACGGTCAGTAAGTCAGTAATTTTAGCTGTTGGCAGTTTACATACCTAATTATAATTTTTTTTATTTAAATTGCTCTAGTGCAGGAATCATTCGTCTGAAATTGATGAAACTTTCCGGAATAGTTAACAGTAGACTTTTTTTATATTTAGAACATTCATGATCACATCAAAGGCGCTTATAGTGTGGTATACTTGAATAAATGTTCAAAATGAGAATCCTGCACCATGTTGTCTCCTTGTGAGGTTTCAGCAGTTCCTGTATATGACAGTAATCTGGAACAGTATGTGCTGCTATATCTTCTCACCGGCTTCAGAATCAATAAATACATTTGCACTGAAACAGTCTTAAATATTCGAAGTTCATTCATATACCACTTTACACTTTCTCCTTTCGATGACAGAAGATAGTAATTTCTGATTTCTACTGATTGAGCTCATTTTCAGAAGTGAGCTGAAAGCGCATCAGCAGAGATGTCCCTATGTTTCAGCTGATAAAGGAGTATCACCTGTGATCAACAGCTGGCAGACTAATACAATTTTACCTGTGAGAATTCAGCTGGCAACTTTGTGGTTGAGTTACTGTCTGTGCAGCTGACAAGGATGTATTTGAGTTTAACTGCTTGAGGGATCAAACTTTCCATTACATCCTTTCTCTCAGGGTATTCACTCTTGCAGCACAGTGGGAGAGCCTCTTTGGAGATTAGGAGGTAGAGGAACCAGTGATAAGTTGAGCCTTTGAGTTGTTCTCCAAGACACAATTGGATGATGTATTGCTTGCAAACAGCAAGGATGCAGATTTGTGTCATGCTCCTAAGCCGAGACAGAATTTATCTTATCACAAACATTTATCACACAGTATACTCATGTAAAGAGTTGTGTTGTTAAGTTTGAATTGTTAAGAGGTTCTGGCATGTAGCTTGTAATCTGAAAATACATCAGTTTGGCAGTTGCGATTAAAATTTTATCACTTACCAAATGAATGAATTTAGTTTGTCTGTTGTGACTTTCTTTCAGAAGACTAGTATGAACCTGACAGTCATATGTGGTGTGTGTTGATATTTTCCACCCTGTTGGTAAAAATTATTTCTAACATGAAGATTTTAATTTCATTCTAAATCAGTATCTACACATACGTACTCCTCAAGTCACCATGGTACCTTTTACCACTACTAGTCGTTTCTTTTCATATTTCACTTGCAAATAGAGCGAGGAAAGAATGACTGCCTATATGCCTCCGTATGAGCCCTAATTTTTCATATCTTATCTTCATGGTCCGTACGCAAAATTTCTGTTGGTGGGGTAGAATTGTTCTGCAGTCAGCTTCAAACAACGCTTCACTAAATTCTCTCAAGAGTGTTCCTTGAAAAGAGTGTTGATTTCTTTCCAGGGACTCCCATTTGAGTTCCCAAATCATTTCCGTAATACTATCTTGTTGTTTGACCCTACGAGTAACAAATCTAGCATCCCTCCACTGAATTGCTTCGATGCCTTCCATTGTGATGAGATCACTAAACGATGACTATTTTCACCTTCCTCCTTTTTTGTACTCCCCCATCATTACTTGTTTAGTAATCTGTCTGGGCATTACTTTTTTAGTAGTCTATCTGTGAAATGAATATGTTTCTGGAATTATTGTTTCACTTGTTTTTTCATTTCCAGTGTCATAAGCAATATTTTAGAAACTGACATTGTGTTTCCTGATGGACCACGGACAAAATCACCACACATTTCAGATTTTGTTGATAGTATTCTACCCCAACTGGAGATCTTACATCAGACAAGTGAAAAAACAAATAGTCCAACAAAAAATCATGTTGTACAGAAAGGTAAGATAAATAATTGATGTAGTTTATTTTTAATTTTACAAGAAAATATTTTTTTAAAAATGTATGTAAGTGTGTTAGTGTGTTAGTGTGTGTGTGTGTGTGTGTGTGTGTGTGTGTGTGTGAGAGAGAGAGAGAGAGAGAGAGAGAGAGAGAGAGAGAGAGAGAGACATTTTATAAATAGCAGCAGTAATGTGAACCAAAGATTGTTGTTAGAATAATGTAAATACAGGAAAAAACATGGTTAATATTTTACCATGTTAGCTTTGGCGCTACTGAACAAAGGCATACAACTCCTGAGTATCATAAATTTTTCTGTCATATTTTGGTTTGATGTTAAATCCCAGCTTTTTTTGAAAGCTGTTTGTTCTCAATTTTAAAGCAAGTGCAAGTGTGTACCTATGAACCTAGCAGTTTCAATATGAACACAGCACTAACAGCGAGTACATTGTTACCACTCTCATGCCATATTATTAAACACATAATTAAAAAGCTGCTTATAAAGAATGCCAATTAGGGACACTTACAGGCAAATGCGAGAGACAGGTCTCCTGGACATGTAGGTATGTCCATGGTGGGAATTAATAAATCCTCAAAAATGAAATATAGCCATTTGGGATGCCTCTACATCTTCAAAAAAGTAAACTGTGTATTTCGTGTCACGAGTGCACTTAAGTAAATTGGTAAAAACAAGTGGAAAAATTGATGAACAGAGTCACGTACAAATCAGGTAGTTGATAAAGCCAAACATTTACTTAAAAATTTGGAAAATTGCAATATCATTTTTCTAAGCAAGTTAAAAGGCCAAAGTTCAAAAGGTGCTAACTGACAGTTATGACAGGCTTATAAATACTGAATATAAACATAATGTAATAGACATAAATAATATAGAAAAACTAAAAAATACACTTATGGCCATTAAAATTGTGACACCTAGAAGACAGCATGCAACAAATGTCAAATAGACATGAAGTTTACTACATGCTTGGATATCCAAATGATTTAACATTTCAGTACAACCACACAAAGTTGGTGGGTGGAATGCCATCTACATTCTGCACCATATTTGCATGAGTTTAGACCCCCCTGCGGGTTCGGGGATAAGAGTAGGCCCGCGGTATTCCTGCCTGTCGTAAGAGGCGACTAAAAGGAGTTTCAATTGTTTCGGCCTTTCATGTGTTGGTCCCCATTAGGGTTTGACCTCCATTCTTCCAAATTCCACAGACGTACGAGCCTTTTGGGGAAGGACACCTTATGTGGTGCACCATAAGTCCTCTGTGCCCTAAGACCTTGGTGCTCTTCATCGTCTTGGCGTCGTAACTGCTCCCACCATCCATTATTTTGGGCATACACACCTGGTGGATTGCATAAGTTACACCCTTAGTGCGTCACCATCTGCACCCACGATAATTATGGACTTCCCATGGCACCCAACATCCAGCACGGTAGCCAGCCCGTTGTGGTGGGGTCGCCATTTACCCTCTAGGTTGTAGCCTCCTGACAACATAGGGATCGCACTGCCGATGCCTGAGCTGCCACCTCCCCACGTAAGCCAAGGAGTAGCTGCCTGTCTCTCTGGGGCATCGGGACTCCCGGCAACGGCCATACTGCCAGGTGGCCTTTGCTGCGGCTGGGTGGCGCCCGTGGGGAGAGCCCCTGGTCGGAGTGGGTGGCATCGGGGTGGATGATCCGCTCTGAAGCGGATGAAGTCTCAATCTGCTGGTTGAACGACCACCAACGTCTCTAAGCGCGGTAAAGTAGACTTTAACGCTGTGGCATATAACCCCAAATTTTTCCCTTCCCTAGCCACGCCCTGGGAGGGACGTAGGGCTGCGGACAGACAGGAGCCGTATTCACCGCAATACCTTGTGGGCAGTGGAACTGATGGGGACTAAGCCTCTCTTCTTTGTGACCCATCTTGAAGATAAGTTCGGAGAAGTGGCATCTCTTTCCAAAATGCGGAGCGGGGCCATTTTGATACAAGCAGCTTCATCTGCACAGTCAAGGGCATTACTCGCCTGTGAGAAGCTTGGTGACATAACCGTTAATGTCACTCCCCATAAGTCCCTAAATTTTGTCCAGGGGATTATCTTTCATAAAGATCTTCTGCTACAGTCTGATGACGAGCTACGGGAGAATCTGGCACAACGAAGTGTACACTTTGTTCGTCGTGTCTTTAGGGGACCCAAGGATAATAGGATTGCTACCAGTGCTTTCATCCTGGCCTTTGAGGGCGACTGCTTGCCTGAGAAGGTCAAGGTCATGCTCTACCAGTGCGATGTCAAGCCCTATGTCCCGCCCCCTATGCGATGCTTCCAGTGCTGGAAATTCGGACACATGTCCTCCAGATGCACTGCCAGCCCCACGTGTCGAGATTGTGGACGACCTTCGCATCCCAATGCTCCGTGTGCTCCGCCTCCCACCTGCGTTAACTGTGGGGAGCATCATTCTCCCTGCTCGCCAGACTGTGCAGTCTACCAACGAGAGCGGAAGATACAAGAAATTAAGACCCTGGGCCGTTTAACTTACCAAGAGGCGAGGAAGAAATTAGAACAGCTCAACCCCACACCTATGTTGAGGAGTTATGCTGCTGTAACACTGCCGTCACCAGTTCCTGCAAAGACTCCTTTCACAGTTGGCCCACAGAACAGTCATGTTACGCCTGCCACACCACTGGAAGGGGCCACTCTCTCTTCCACTACTCCCAAAACACCCAGTTTGGGAACAGTGTGCCCCGAACAAGTGGGGACGTCAGTCTCCACCTCTCAGCCGGAGAGGCGACAGCCTCCTCCGGCCTCACTTGTTCGGAAGGGATCCCTTGGGGGAGTCCCTTCCAAGGACTTTCCCAGTGTCTCACAAGTCACTAGCCAGTGGCTGAAGAAGCCACCAGCTGCTGGTCAAAGGGCTTCACGCTCTTCCGCTCTTCCTCTGTTACTGATAATGCGTCAGGAAAGCCCTCCCAGCATGCAAACCCTCCTCCCAAAGACAAGAGAGAGAAGAGAAAGCTCTCTAAGAAGAATAAGGACCCAGTGGTTCCCGCGCCATAGCTTCCTGTGAGCTCAGCCTCTGAGGATGAGGTCGAGCTCTTTACGTCCCCTGATGACCTGGATATCGCCGTCTCCTCAGAAACGATGGAAGTTGCGACGTCAGTCACTCAGTCGGTGGCAGCATGTGACTCTGTGAAGTAATTTGCTTTTTCCGTGCCTTCATGCCCCTACAGGACACGCTTTGTACAATCCTCCAGTGGAACTGTGGCAGTTATTTCAGCCATCTCCCTGAGCTACGACAGCTTCTAAGCATGACACCTGCTTTCTGCATTGCCCTCCAGGAAACCTGGTTCCCGGCAATGCGGACCCCTGTCCTTCGTGGTTACAGGGACTATTACTGTAACTGTAGTGTTTACAATAGTGTGTCAGGTGGAGCCTGCGTGTATGTCCTTACCTCTGTATGTAGTGCTCCCGTGTCCCTTCACACATTGTTGGAAGCTGTGGCTGTCAGAGTAAGGACTACCCAGGACATAACCGTCTGCAGTGTCTATCTCCCTCCAGGAGGTACAGTCCCCCTGGCCGAATTGGCTGCACTTGTCCCTCAACTCCCCACACCTTTTCTTCTCCTGGGGGATTTTAACGCCCACAATCCCCTGTGGGGTGGAACGAAGATTACTGGCTGAGGCAGGGCTGTCGAGAATCTCATCTCCCAACTCGACCTCTGCCTCTTAAACACTGGCGCCGCCACACATTTCAGTGTGGCACATGGCACGTTCTCGGCCATAGATCTGTCGTTGTGCAGCCCAGGGCTTGTACCATCAGTCCACTGGAGAGTCCATGACGACTTGTGTGGTAGTGACCATTTTCCCATCTTCCTTTCACTACCCCAGCGTCGCTCCCATGAATGCTTGCCCAGATGGGCATTTAGTAAGGCAGACTGGGAAGTGTTCTCCTCTGCTGCCACTGTTGAATCTCTTCCCCCACGGTACCGTCGATGTGGCTGTTGAGACACTGACTGCAGCGATTGTTTCCGCTGCGGAACGTACCTTTCCTCGTTCGTTAGGGTGTCCCCGGCGAAAGTCAGTGCCTTGGTGGTCTCCGGAGGTCGCTGAAGCCATTAAAGAGTGTCGGCGGGCTCTTCAGCGACATAAGCAGCACCCGTCTTTGGAGAACCTCATTTTATTCAAACGTCTCTGTGCTCAGGTCCGGCGGCTCATCAAAAGGCGGAAACAGGAGTGCTGGGAGAGGTACGTTTCCACCATTGGTTCCCGTACTTCACCCTTCCAGATGTGGATGAAGATTCGGCGCATCTTTGGATTGCAGCACTCTACAGGTGTCCCAGGGCTTACCATCAACATGGCACTATGCACCGATGCCGCTGCAGTCGCCGAGCATTTCGCTCAGCACTATGTTCGGGCCTCTGCGTCAGGGAATTATCCGCCCGCGTTTCGTGCGCTGAAATGCCGGGAGAAAGGCAAACGACTTTCTTTTTCTTCTCGCCACCCTAAGGCATATAACGCCCCATTTAGTTCGTGGGAACTCCAAAGTGCCCTGGCACAGTGCCCCGATACAGCCTCTGGGCCAGATGGCATCCACAATCAGATGCTCAAACACCTGTCCCCAGACTGTCAGCGATGTGTTCTTGCCATCTTCAACCGCATATGGGACGATGGTGTCTTTCCATCGCAGTGGCGAGAAAGTACCATCATTCTGGTGCTGAAGCCTGGTAAGGACCCGCTTAATGTGGATAGCTATCGGCCCATCAGCTTAACAAACACTCTGTGCAAGCTACCGGAACGTATGGTGAGCCGATGGCTGTGTTGGTTGCTCGAGTCTCAGGGTCTTCTGGCTCTGTGCCAGAGCGGCTTCCGTCAGGGCCGTTCCACTGCCGATACTTTGGTCTTCCTTGAGTCTGCAATCCGCACTGCTTTCTCCAGGCACCAACACCTCGTCTCCGTCTTTTTCGACCTCTCCAGAGCATATGACGCGACGTGGCGGCACCATATTCTCGCCACGTTGCACGGGTGGGGTCTCCGGGGCTCTCTCCCCATTTTTATTCAGAATTTTTTATCTGTTCGGACATTCCGCGTTTTACTTGGCACATCCCATAGTTCACTTCATGTCCAGGAGAACGGCGTTCCACAGGGCTCTGTATTGAGTGTGCCACTTTTCCTTGTGACCATTAATGGCCTTGCAGCAGCAGTGGGATCGTCTGTCTCACCCACGTTATATGCTGACGATTTCTGCATGTTTTTCAGCTCCTCCACCATTAGTGTTGCAGAATGTAAGTTGCAGGGAGCAATACGCAAGGCGCGGGCGTAGGCCCTAGCCCATGGGTTTCACTTTTCTCCTGCGAAGACTTGTGTTATGCACATTTGTCAGCGTCGAACTGTCCATCCCCACCCTGAGCTCTATCTTCAGGATGCCATGCTCAGGGTTGTTGACACTTACCATTTTCTGGGATTGCTGTTCGATGCCCGGCTTATTTGGCTTCCACATATTCGTCAGCTCAAGCGTCAGTGCTGGCAGCATCTGAATGCCCTCCGCTGCCTCAGCAACACAACTTGGGGTGCAGATCGTAATACGCTGCTGCAGCTCTACAAAGCCCTCGTGCTGTCCCGACTGGACAATGGGAGTGTGGCGTATGGCTCAGCGTCGGCCTCAGCATTGCAACTGCTGGACCCCGTTCACCACTGTGGGGTTCGACAGGCAACAGGAGCATTCTGCACCAGCCCTGTTAATAGCCTACTTGCTGAGGTTGGGGTTTCTCCACTTCGCGTTCGGCGTCAACAACTCTTAACCGACTATACGGCCCACGTCCGTTGTTGGCCCCGTCACCCTAACTACCGTCTCCTTTACGCTAATGTGGCAGTCCATATCCCACACCGGCGGCTGCGATCAGGCCATACAATTGGGATCCATGTTTGGTCACTCCTTAGTGAACTCGAGTCTTTGCCTCTTCCATCTGCTTTTCAGGTCCACCCACATACACCACCTTGGAGTATTTGTCGGCCGCAGCTTCGGCTGGACCTCTCACAATGGCAAAATGATTACGTTCCTCCTGCAGTCTTGTGTCGCCAATTTCTTGCTCTCCTCGACGCATCCCGTGACTTGGAGGTTATCTATACAGATGGCTCGATGGTTGATGGCCGTGTGGGGTACGCTTATGCTCATGCGGACTATTTAGACCAGCGCTCCTTGCCAGAAGGCTGCAGTGTTTACACTGCAGAGCTAACAGCTATTTTTCGTGCCCTTGAGCGTATTCGTACCAGCACTGAAGAGTCCTTTGTCATTTGCAGTGACTCTCTCAGTAGTCTGCAGGCTCTTGACCAGTGCTACCCATGCCATCCCATTGTTGTTGCCATCCAGGAGTCAGTTCATGCTCTTGAACAGCGTGGACATTCAGTGGTGTTCGTATGGACCTTGGGACACATTGGGATAGTGGGAAACAAACTCGCCGACAAGTTAGCCAAAGAAGCTACCCGCAAACTGATGTTGGGGATCGGCCTCCTGGCAACCGATCTCCGATTGGTGTTGCGCCGTCGGGTCTTTGGGATGTGGGGAGACGAATGGCGCACTCTGTCTGCATCCAACAAGTTGCGGCGAGTAAAGGAGACCACGACTGTGTGGGGTTCCTCCATGCGGGCCTCTCGCAGGGATTCTGTTGTTCTCTGTAGGCTCTGCGTTGGTCACTCTTGGCTGACGCACGGTCATCTGCTGTGTCGAGAGGACCCCCCTCATTGTCGCTGTGGTGCAATCATGACGGTGGCCCATATGTTGTTGGAATGTCCTCGTTTAACCGCTCTCAGGCGAACTTTTAATCTCCAGGGTGATTTATCATCTCTTTTAGGTGACAATGTCTCTGTGGCAGATCGGGTTTTAAGTTTTATTCGCGCAAGCGCCTTTCTTAGGTCCATTTAATTTTATTACATCACCCTCTTTTGAGCTGTATATTTTAATTAGTTTTGTGTTGTAATTCGACTCCACCCTAATCTTTTAGGCTGGAGGTTTTAACGTGTTGCAGAGTGGCTGGCTCATCCTTTTATTTTCGTGATCAGCCAGCCACGATCCTCTGCTGTACAGTTTTAATTCCTTCTGCCTTTCTTCTCTATGTTGTTTTTGTTGTTGTGCTCCGTTTTCCATGTTGCTTTATTATTGACCTTGGAGCTTTTCTTCCCCCGGAGCTTTTCTTTTAGTGCTTAGAATGACTAATGGATGGTTTCACTGTGCTCTGTGTGTTTCTGAAACAAGGGACCGATGACCATTGCAGTTTGGTCCCTTTAATCTTTAAAGCAACCAACCAACCATGAATTTAGACTGCAGGTTACCGTAGTCTGCACCTAAACGTTTGATAAGAGATTATAGGAAAAAGTAAATCTTGAATATAGGCCACACTAATGAATTTATCTTTAGTTACAAAGAACATCTTCTTCTACTTCTAATACTGCGTACATGATGCATACACTAAATTATTTTGGGAATGCAACATAACAGTTGATAAACATCAGGTTATCAGCTAGACATTATGCAAAGGAGTACAGAAAGTGGGAAGATGGATGTAGATTTCACGTAGATAAAAAAAAAGTAAGACTCTTTTTAATAGTTAAAAAAGTCAGTGTTCATTTTGATAGTGAAAGTGAAAATATCCAGATGTGCAAAAAGACTTGGTTGAAGAAATGACTCCAATTGTGAAGGCTGCAAAATAATAAGTAAAAGAAACATTTAGGCAATGGAATTTAATAGTTTCATATGGGTGAGTTCACTGATTTATGCAATTGAATAAACTATCTGTTTGTCACAAAACTACAATTGGGAAAATACTGCCTCAAGATTTGAAAACAGTTTGATATTTTTCAAGTGTTACATGATCCACCTCATGCAAAAATTTTTATTTACATTCCCAAACAGGGAACACAGACCAAACACCACTCTATTTTGGTGTGTCGAACAGTACTAATTAAATAATGTAAATGAACGTAGTGTGCTAAAACATACATTTGGTGCTGAACAGCAGTGGTGCAGTTGTTTCTTTCTGGAAGAACAGCTACTGTATTCAAAGACAAGGTATAAGTTTTTCTGCTATTTTCCTCTTAAATCTGTAATGGCTTACAGAAGTTACTGCAGTAACTTGTAATGGTATTAATTTGAACTTACAAAAACATATAAGTGACATTCTGAAATGATGAATTATGATCTGAGAGAGGAAAATGTTAATTAAACTCACACCATGACTTTTCAAGCTAGAATTTAGGAAAAAGGGCTGGTCTATATTCACACAAATATTGTGTACACAATTAAGGAAAGATTATACAGTGAGAGTTTCTCATTCAGAAATTTCATTTGAGTGTTGGTTGTGTGTGCAAAGATTGTTTTACATTTTGTCTAAGAAGGAGAAACATCTGTCAGCATCCATTGTAATTGGACAATGTCAGGATTGTGGCCTATAAAGACTGCAGTTTACATTTGTGTGTTATTATTACTTGTGTTAGTCAACTAGTTGAGAAACCATGCCCGCCATGTGAATATTGAATTAAGAGTTTGGGAAGGCTACACCCAATGTCGTGCAAGATCCGAGTGGCTCCACACAAATAGTACCCAAGAGGATAGACATATTGTTTGCTCACTCATGCGGGATTATTCAGCCACATCACATACTGTGAATGATGAAATGGGATTGTTTACAGCAAGACAAGTATCTACATACTCAGCACAACAATGTCTAGAACACAACTGGGAGTGAGCATAGCAATCATTGTTGGCACTTCCTTTGATAAGGCAGCAGAGATAGGTATGCCAAACAACAGGACTGAAGACACGAGTGACACCACATTGTCTTTTAAGATGACTCATAGTTCTGTATAAGACCATACTGGACATGTCTGTGTGAAGGGTTCAAGGAAAATTAATATCTCTAGATTTTATTTGTTATTGTTTGTGGCCAGCACCTGGCAGGATGGTATTTGCTGCCATTGTGTACACAGCAATTTCAACTCTGGTTTGCATAATAGTAATTTAGAAAACAGTTGATGCATTTCTTGCATGTTAAGGCTGGTGGCTGTGCCCTATCTTCATCAAGGTCTCTGTGATGTTACTCTTTAGTAGGGTAAAGCAAGACCGCTTGTTGCCTGTGCTGTCTTGACCTTCCTCAATACATAGTGTGTTTGACTATTGTCCTGAACATCATGTTCTCCAAATAATTGTAACCCTATAATGGCCTGTCTCCCGCCAGGCATCTCCGGCTCCCTTTTTGTTGATGATTTTGTCCCTATTGCAGTTCTCCACGGACCTGTCTCACTGACCGGCATCTTCAGCGATGTCTTGGTCATCTTTACTCATGGAGCATCGACAGTGGCTTTCACTTTTCCACTGACAAAACCATCTGTATGAATTTCTGGAGACGCAAGTGGTTTGTCGCACCATCTTTACATTGTGGGCCTGTTGCCCTTCCATTCGTTGAAACTACGAAATTCCTGGGGCTCATGCTTGATAGGAAACTTTCTTGGTCGTCCCATGTGTCTTACCTGCCAGCCTGCTGTACATGGTTCCTCAATGTCTTACGTGTCATCAATGGTACTTTGTGGGGTGCTGATCGAACCGTCCTCTTCCCGTTTGTACCAGTCCCTTGTCCGTTTGAAACTCGCGCTCTATTTATGTGTCTGCATGCCCATCCCTGTTACACTGTCTCAACACTATCCACCATCGTGGCATCCATTTGACCATGGACGCCTTTTACACTAGCCTAGTTGAGAGTCTGTATGCTGAAGCTGCTGAACTACCACTTCTCTACTGCTGTGACTTTCTTCTCAGCAGTTATGCATGCCATTTGTCTGCCACGTGTGGCCACCCATCCAATGTCTCCTCCTTTGATGATTCCTTTGACCATCAGTATGGGGTGCGTCATTCTTCTCTGTTACCTCCTGGAGTCCGCTTTCGGCACTTGCTACGGTGGCTTAACTTCACGCCACCTGCGCCTTTACCGGTGGGTGTGAACCCTTTACCACCTTGGCTTCATGAAGTGGCCCATGTTAACCTTGGCCTTTGTCTCTCACCTTCAGTTTCACAACCTTCGCGTGGAACTTCACGATAGTACCTTTGTATACACTGATGGCTCTTGGACTGACCTTGCGATCGGGTGTGCCTTTGTCATTGGCACCCATGTCTTTCAATATTGGTTTCCAGTACACTGCTCAATATTTACAGACGAGCTCTTTGCCTTGTATCAGGCCACAGAGCACATCCAGCGACACAACCTTTTCAATTGTGTCCTCTGCTCAGACTCGGTCAGCACCTTTCAAAGTCTATGTGCGCTTTACACCGCCCATCTCTTAGTGCGGTGGGTCCAGGAAAACTGTCATTTGCTCATTATTGGTGATGTTTCTTTGGGTTCCTGGTCATGTCAGTCTGCCAGGAAACTAGGCTGCAGTCCTCGTACCTCAGCCCGCGACTATCTATATTCCCTCCCACCGGGAGGAGGTCATTTTAATTAGGCTGCGTATTGGGCACTACCTCTTAAGCCATCGTCATTTGTTAAGTGGCGCTACCCCACCACTTTGTACACATTGCGCCCACGTTTTTACTGTCCACCGCTTCCTGATGGAATGCCCATTTTTTAACCATTTACATTCCTGCTTGGATTTGCTGTTTAATATATAGACCATTTTAGCAAATGATGCGCGGGCTTTCGACCGTGTTTTACTTTTTATCCGCCAAAGCAATATGGCGAAGGCCATTTAATTTTTAGTTTTGGACCTCTGCTTCTATATGATGTCTTTTTTAGCACTTTTTCCAAATGCTTGTTTTTAGCTGTCTTCTATTCTGTCAATTGGGACTGATGTATAGTTGTTTAACTCCTCTCTGTGTTTGTGTGCTATAGTTTTGACTTGGGCAAGTATGACCCCTGTTGTTTTTTGCACCCTAAAGCAAAGCAAAACAAAACAAAACCAAAGCCAAACCAAATCATTCAGCCATTCAAAACAGTTAATCTTGTTGATGAACTCCTGCGTAGGGTTTAAGCAGTGTGGAGTGACGTATCCTTATCAGTTGTCCAAACTCAGTTCAGCTTAAATTAAAAGAAAGGTCAGCATTGGCCATAATATTGATGGTTTATTGATAGCAAAATCGATTTTCAATCACATAGCGATCATCTTCAGTGCTGTGGTGTACAAATTAAACTCATAGGCACTGGTATGAAGTTATTATCAGTAACCAAAACTGAGAAACGATCACAACAAGGAATTATTGTGATTGTTTCTCAGTTTTGGTTACTGATAATAACTTGATACCAGTGCCTATGAGTTTAATTTCTACACCACAGCACTGAAGATGATTGCTATGTGATTGAAAATCAATTTTGCTATCAATAAACCACCAATATTACGGCCAACACTGACCTTACTTTTAATTTAACATATGTGGTTGTTGGGCGCACAGCACTCCATGGAGTCACCAATCACTTCAGCTTGATGCATAGGTAGGGTAGAGCCTCTGTTCATTAAACTGTGTACTCTGTACATCCCCATATCACCTACACATTTACTCATCTATTTTATTATGGTACTATCAATGCACAATAAGTAAAATTTTGCTATATTGTATCCTGCCTGCCTTATAATTCTAATGGCCAGCAGTGTAGTCTAGGAATGTCAGCTAAAACTGAGTGGTGGTGGTAGCACACATGATTGTGATATTAATGATCTATTGCTATTGCATACTTTCAGTACAGAAACTAAAACTGTACAGCTATAGTTCTGCAAATTGTTTGTCACATTCTATTTTTTCTTCCCTCTTCCCTCCCTCCTTACCTTCTACTAGAGAAGAGCAGTTGATATCAGCAACAAACATTTCACTTTTTCAGGCGTAGCAAAGTCCATAGATAACATAAAGAGTGAAGCTGCTATAGAAGAAGCAATGAAATTGTTGAAAAGTATTGATGTGAGCAGTGATGAAAAAGATGTTGCCATACGATTGCTGAAAACAGGTTTGCATATTCCAGTTACTTTCTTTGATTGAAGTACATGATCAAAATGTTAGAGTACTTGAACACTTAAACTGAAATTGAGTGTTACTTATTCCAGATACACATACTGGATCTCTCTCTGTATTTTTGTGCATGTTTCAATTGTTTCCATTTCTATTCACGTGAATGTCTGTTTAGTTTGCAGATGGCTGACAGGCAGCTTGACACGGGCTGTTTATGGAGGAGTGCCAGAGTTTTTTAAATTTTTCCATATTGTGTGCTTGATGGAGAATTACGATGTTGATGAGGAGCTTTGTAAATGTTGTACTAGTCTGTTGGGTATGCTAGCCCAAACTACTACATTGCCAGAATATATTCCACCTGCCATGGAATCAATCAGCATGGTAAGAGAATAATGACAGTATACCATTCATAATGGACTAAATTCTAGTTTGTGTTCAGCAGTACACTGTCCTATGATACAAAATTATGATTGAGAGTTAAATTCTACTGGTGATTCACAATTAATAAGGTTCTTGCTTCCCACTAATTGTTATATTATGAAATTTGAGGTTTCATACTTTTGTCCTACATGATCAGTTGTACATGCATAGTATCAGAGAGATGGAGACAATTTCTCCATAGCCATTTAACATCTGTTGTTTGCCAAATAGTTATTTAATCTGTATTGTTTGTGATTGTATATTTTTATTTATATAGCCCGTATTTGTCTGTTGACTTTCATTGTATATGACACAGAACTAAATTTAGTTTCTTTAGGGGAAAAAAGTGATGAAACTTACATTCAATTGCAAAAGTACGGAGTTTAAATAATTCAGTTGTTTTTATGTTATTTACCATGTACAGTGGAATAGATTTCATCATTAAACAAGCATTATTATTTTTTTTACAACATTATCCTTTGAAGTGATAAGACAACTTTTACACAAATACACTTTGAACTACCGCCAGTGTTTTCGTATGTAGAGGGTGAGGGCCAAGCAGAATATGAAGAAAAAGAGTGTAACCTGTATGTTTTTGGAGAGTAACCTGCCTTCGATAGTCTGTACCCCAAATTGTCTAGATATATGTTGCATCTGCTGGTGGATGTCCTCTCAGTTGTTAAAACCGAGCAAGATGGCGCAATGGTTAGCACACTGGACTCGCATTTGGGAGGACGGCGGTTTAAACCTGCGTCTGGCCATCCAAATTTAGATTTTCTGCGATTTCCCTAGGCAAATGCCTGGGAGCTTGTTCACCATCTGTAAAGACCTCTATGTCAATGGGACGTTAACCCAGTCTTTCTTCCTTACATTGTTACAACTGTTTTACCTCTTCATTCAGATATTCAGAACAAATGCAGTGATTTGCTGACCATTGTTATGTAATATTAGCTGTTTATTTTATTAGTGTTTATCCACTGTTTGAGCACAGCTGCCAGTATTTTTGACAATTGGTTATATTCATGAATTTTGTACAGAAAAAACATCAGCAGCAAATGGTATGACATGCAGTATTGCTCCATTTATTTTAATTATATATTTTTTAAGACTGTTCTTACACTTCATTAACACTAATTAGGATGAATTTGTTCTCATGTAGTTTCCACAATAGTTGCCTATCTTTTTAGGTGATACTCGCTATTCACATACAACACAAAACAAATTTCCAGTTTACTGTGTCAAGAGCATATTGCAGATCAGAATTAGTTACAAAAGTCTCCTTATTCATCTGGAGTCTTCTTTTCAGGATCACACATAATGATAAAGGTGTTTCCCTAGTTTGCATATAAAAAACATAAAGGTAGGTTTACACAGACACTAAAACTTCCACATTGCTAACAATATATCCCAGCAGTGTTGTCTGACAGCATTGTGGCCACATGAATTGCAGCCACATGTATGAAAACATTACTGGCTACTGCTGCACAGAAATGTTTGTAGCAATACATTTACAGGCCAGAACTATGTATTGGGCCACACTGTTGTCATAAAGTGGACAAACCTTACCTAGTGAAAGTGAGTGTGGCTCTCATACTTTTGCTTTGCACAAGAAATTAAGTTAGAAAACGCACCTTGTGTATACATCCTTTGTGAAGCAAGTGGAATGCTTCAAAACATTCAGCTCATGAACTATTGTTGGATACGTACCTTTTCCATAATTTTACTGGAATGTCGAAATATGATTTTGGATATCTTGTACAAGAATTCATCTGATATTGTGAAAATCAGTACAAATATGAAACAGTATATAGCAGTTACAAACAGATTGGCAATCACCACTCTTCAGTTTTCAGCTACTGTTGATTCTTACAGAAATTTAATGTATTTCTTTAAAGTGCACTTTTCATCAGTAATCCTCTTGGCACTGGAAGTGTACAATGCTCTGGTAAATGGACTGAACAATTATTGAGGCAGGTTTGAAATAAGAATGCAGTTTTTATGTATATTTTATTTTGGTTCATCAGTACATGAAAACACATTTGTGTTTACACTATCAATTCCTGCTGCAGGCAGACAGTATGAAACTCAAAGCATCAAATGCAAACTGAGTGGACAGGAAACCTGTCTCTATCTTGCAACATTGGATTCAGCTGGCAGCAGCAGTGCACTGATGCAATGAACACGAGTCGTGAGAATTCACAAGCTTGCTAGCACCGTCTCCCTCCCACCCTGCCGTCACAAACCCAAACACTGTCTATCCTATGATGCATCATTGCAATCTACAGTGCCAGTGAACATGAATTTAAAGTGATTTGTGTTATCTGTTGTTGTACAACATTTTTTTAGTAGCTAGTTTTTTAACGGATAAAAAAGTATTCATGTCATGTGGGCTATAAATTGAAAGTAATAGCATATACAGAGCAACTTGGAAACAGAGCAGCTGAGCAGCATTTTGGCCAGGTGGCTAACAAAGAAGAACCGAAAAAAATGAGGAAGACTAAATGTAGAAAATGAGGACTGAATACAAAATGACCAAAACTAAGTGATGTGTTGAAATGAATTCAAGTACACTGTAAAAAAGGGCATTGAAGTTGATAGAAAAGTGATTCAAATACACACTCATAAGCTTTTGCTACAGTGCAACTTAACAGACTTTAAGAATGGAGTTGGTTGGTGCTACAGGTTTATGAAGTGTCGTGGCATCCACAAGAGTATGAAGAGAAAACATTATCTTTCTATCACTTTATTATTCAACATCAAAAGAAAACCAATGTGGAACTAAGCCAAATAGTGAATGTGGACGACACTCCTGTGACATTTGATGCACCGATTAACAGAACTTTTACCATGAAAGGCGCTAAAGCTATAACTATATAAACTATATAAGCTATAACTATATAAACAAACTCTTTGCCTTTACAAATGTCTGCTTGTGTTTGTGTATGTGCGGATGGATATGCGTGTGTGTGTGTGTGTGTGTGTGTGTGTGTGTGTGTGTGTGTGTGTGTGTGTGTGTGTGGGTGTGTGCACGCGCGTGCGAGTGTATACCTGTCCTTTTCCCCCTAAGGTAAGTCTTTCCGCTCCCGGGATTGGAATGACTCCTTACCCTCTCCCTTAAAACCCACATCCTTTCGTCTTTCCCTCTCCTTCCCTCTTTCCTGACGAAGCAACCGTTTGTTGCGAAAGCTTGAATTTTGTGTGTATGTTTGTGTTTGTGTGTGTGTCTATCGACCGGCCAGTGCTTTTGTTTGGTAAGTCTCATCATCTTTGTTTTTAGATATATAACTATATAAACATATCTAAAAACAAAGATGATGTGAATTACCAAATGAAAGTGCTGGCAGGTCGACAGACACACAAATAAAAACAAACATACACACAAAATTCAAGCTTTCGCAACAAACTGTTGCCTCATCAGGAAAGAGGGAAGGAGAGGGAAAGACGAAAGGATGTAGGTTTTAAGGGAGAGGGTAAGGAGTCATTCCGATCCCGGGAGCGGAAAGACTTACCTTAGGGGGAAAAAAAGGACGGGTATACACTCGCACACACACACATATCCATCCACACATATACAGACACAAGCAGACATATTTAAAGACAAAGAGTTTGGGCAGAGATGTCAGTCGAGGCAGAAGTGCAGAGGCAAAGATGTTGTTGAATGACAGGTGAGGTATGAGTGGCGGCAACTTGAAATTAGCGGAGATTGAGGCCTGGTGGATAACGGGAAGAGAGGATATATTGAAGAGCAAGTTCCCATCTCCGGAGTTCTGACAGGTTGGTGTTAGTGGGAAGTATCCAGATAACCCGGACGGTGTAACACTGTGCCAAGATGTGCTGGCCGTGAACCATGGCATGTTTAGCCACAGGGTGATCCTCATTACCAACAAACACTGTCTGCCTGTGTCCATTCATGCAAATGGACAGTTTGTTGCTGGTCATTCCCACATAGAATGCGTCACAGTGTAGGCAGGTCAGTTGGTAGATCACGTGGGTGCTTTCACACGTGGCTCTGCCTTTGATCGTGTACACCTTCCGGGTTACAGGACTGGAGTAGGTGGTGGTGGGAGGGTGCATGGGACAGGTTTTACACCGGGGGCGGTTACAAGGGTAGGAGCCAGAGGGTAGGGAAGGTGGTTTGGGTATTTCATAGGGATGAACTAAGAGGTTACGAAGGTTAGGTGGACGGCGGAAAGACACTCTTGGTGGAGTGGGGAGGATTTCATGAAGGATGGATCTCATTTCAGGGCAGGATTTGAGGAAGTCGTATCCCTGCTGGAGAGCCACATTCAGAATCTGATCCAGTCCCGGAAAGTATCCTGTCACAAGTGGGGCACTTTTGTGGTTCTTCTGTGGGAGGTTCTGGGTTTGAGAGGATGAGGAAGTGGCTCTGGTTATTTGCTTCTGTACCAGGTCGGGAGGTTAGTTGCGGGATGCAAAAGCTGTTGACAGGTTGTTGGTGTAATGCTTCAGGGATTCCGGACTGGAGCAAATTCGTTTGCCACGAAGACCTAGGCTGTAGGGAAGGGACCGTTTGATGTGGAATGGGTGGCAGCTGTCGTAATGGAGGTACTGTTGCTTGTTGGTGGGTTTGATGTGGACGGACGTGTGAAGCTGGCCATTGGACAGGTGGAGGTCAACATCAAGGAAAGTGGCATGGGATTTGGAGTAGGACCAGGTGAATCTGATGGAACCAAAGGAGTTGAGGTTGGAGAGGAAATTCTGGAGTTCTTCTTCACTGTGAGTCCAGATCATGAAGATGTCATCAATAAATCTGTACCAAACTTTGGGTTGGCAGGCCTGGGTAACTAAGAAGGCTTCCTCTAAGCGACCCATGAATAGGTTGGCGTACGAAGGGGCCATCCTGGTACCCATGGCTGTTCCCTTTAATTGTTGGTATGTCTGGCCTTCAAAAGTGAAGAAGTTGTGGGTCAGGATGAAGCTGGCTAAGGTAATGAGGAAAGAGGTTTTAGGTAGGGTGGCAGGTGATCGGCGTGAAAGGAAGTGCTCCATCGCAGTGAGGCCCTGGACGTGCGGGATATTTGTGTATAAGGAAGTGGCATCAATGGTTACAAGGATGGTTTCTGGGGGTAACAGATTGGGTAAGGATTCCAGGCGTTCAAGAAAGTGGTTGGTGTCTTTGATGAAGGATGGGAGACTGCACGTAATGGGTTGAAGGTGTTGATCTACGTAGGCAGAGATATGTTCTGTGGGGGCTTGGTAACCAGCTACAATGGGGCGGCCGGGATGATTGGGTTTGTGAATTTTAGGAAGAAGGTAGAAGGTAGGGGTGCGGGGTGTCGGTGGGGTCAGGAGGTTGATGGAGTCAGATGAAAGGTTTTGTAGGGGGCCTAAGGTTCTGAGGATTCCTTGAAGCTCCGCCTGGACATCAGAAATGGGATTACCTTGGCAAACTTTGTATGTGGTGTTGTCTGAAAGCTGACGCAGTCCCTCAGCCACATACTCCCGACGATCAAGTACCACGGTCGTGGAACCCTTGTCTGCCGGAAGAATGACGATGGATTGGTCAGCCTTCAGATCACGGATAGCCTGGGCTTCAGCAGTGTTGATGTTGGGAGTAGGATTAAGGTTTTTTAAGAAGGATTGAGAGGCAAGGCTGGAAGTCAGAAATTCCTGGAAGGTTTGGAGAGGGTGATTTTGAGGAAGAGGAGGTGGGTCCCGCTGTGACGGAGGACGGAACTGTTCCAGGCAGGGTTCAATTTGGATAGTGTCTTGGGGAGTTGGATCATTAGGGGTAAGATTAGGATCATTTTTCTTCGTGGCAAAGTGATACTTCCAGCAGAGAGTACGAGTGTAGGACAGTAAATCTTTGACGAGGGCTGTTTGGTTGAATCTGGGAGTGGGGCTGAAGGTGAGGCCTTTAGATAGGACAGAGGTTTCGGATTGGGAGAGAGGTTTGGAGGAAAGGTTAACTACTGAATTAGGGTGTTGTGGTGCCAGATTGTGTTGATTGTAATTTTGAGGTTTTGGAGGGAGTGGAGCTGGAAGTGGGAGACTAAGTAGATGGGAGAGACTGGGTTTGTGTGCAATGAGAGGTGGTTGAGGTTTGCTGGAAAGGTTGTGAAGGGTGAGTGAGTTGCCTTTCCGGAGGTGGGAAACCAGGAGATTGGATGTTTTTTGAGGTGAAGGGTGGCATGCTGTTCTAATTTGTGGTTGGCCTGTAGGAGGATGCTCTGGATAGCCGGTGTGGATGTGGGAGAGGAAAGGTTGAGGACTTTTATTAAGCATAGGAGTTGACGGGTGTGTTCATTGGCTGAGTTGATGTGTAGGTGAAGGATTAGGTGGGTGAGGGCAGTGGATTGTTCAGTTTGGAACTGGTATAGGGACTGATGGAAAGAAGGGTTGCAGCCAGAGATGGGACATGAACAGGTGGACATGAAAACATACACTACACTGTTGTCCTTTCATGTTGTGCTGACAGTACTAAACTTAAACCAGTGATCATTTTCAAGCACAAAACAATGCCAAAACCTAAAATACCTTTGGTGGTGGTGTTCACATACATGACAAGGGTTGGATGGATGACGCTGGTATGAAGTTATGGATTAAGGGAAAGATGCTTTGTTGAAGAAGAGTTCTCCTCTTGGGCTAGATCAGTTTATTAGTCATTTGAAAAATTCTGTGAAAGAGAACTTGAGACAGGAAATACAGAGCTTGCTGTTACTCCAGGAGGCGTTACTTGACAATTGCAACCTCTTGATGTCTCGATAAATAAACCATTTAAAATATATATGAGAGAGAAATGGAGCAAATGGGTGCTGGATGAAACCTTACATGAATTCATGCCAAAGGGAGCTTTAAAATGACCTGCAATCAAACAAGTATGTCATTGGATAAAACAGCTGTGGTCTAGAGTGAAAGATGGCATAACTAATGCTCTTGATGACGGTGAAGGCCATCTTATATTTGTTGAGGACAACAGTCATGATGATGATGATGATGATGATGATGATGATGATTGATGATGATGGATGATGAGGAGGAGGAGGAGGAGGGGGGGGGGGAGTTCAGATGACGATTTTCAGGGGTTTTAGAGGTCAGTTCGCTTTTGTAAACTAAGAATTTTTTTTAGTCTGGCTTTGCAATCTAATAATGGAAATGTCATTTTTTTAAACAAATTGATTAAAAATTAAGGTACATTTTATAGTCTTTAGTATCTTATAGCCCGTAAAATACAGTAGGGTTGAAGACTTTGAACTTTTTGTTTACTTAATCAAGTGTGATTTTGAGCTCATCAGCAGTTGCTTGCCAACTGTTGTTTTATCAGACACTCTTTGTAGATGATACTTTTGATGTCTCCTAGATCTGTTCATAGTTAAATCACTTTAAGAAATTCATACTTCTCATGTTTTTCCACTGCTGCATTGCTGCTCACAATTAAAAACCAGGTATATGTACACGCAACCTATCGACAAAAGAAAAACAATACTGTTTTCATTCAGACACACAACTTCAGCATTGTCGGTGAGAGAAGTAGGAAACAAAGAAGAGAGGGAGAGGGAAGCATTTCCAGATGGGGACAGAAATAGATATTGTCCTGCAATACGAAATATTCTCCACCCTTGATGGACAACACCCACAATTCCACAGCAATGCATGGGCTAGTATCTGCAACATCGGCAGTTTTGCCTGCAACAGTGAAATGTTGCAACGTGTTGCAGCCACACTGCTGCAATGTTAATGGCAATGCTATTGCAGCCAAATGTTGCTGTAAAATGTGGCCCACATTAAGAAACATATCCATCCTCTAGCATTATATACAGGGGGTTCCCGTAAGAGCGTGCAAAAATGTAACAGGACACAGAGAGTGCTCCACTGAACAATTTGAGATAGGGAACCAGGGGTCAGAGAAGCCAGCTTAAAGAGATGTGAAAGTAAACTTGTCTGCCCCATTGTCTAGTGTTGCTGTTTTCTAGCTTATTTACAGCCAACATACATACAAGTTTACATGTACTGTACTGTTTGTTTACATGTACATTCTTTATTTCCTGCAAGGAAACAGGGAGGATGAGCCTGATTACTAGGAAGTCATGTGCTGGTTTTGTTCAGTTTACTTGTCCATAAAGAGGCTCTATTGTATCGTATTTATATTGTCCCATGACAGAATGTACTATGAATCAATGACAGACCCATTCATTACTTTGTGCTATTCAGATACGTACAGTACAATATGATGGAGCAGTGCTGGTACAGTTTCGCAGAGCTCACTGACTACATGCGCCTCGTGTATGGGGAAGTACGTTGCAATGCTCTTGCTGCTGAAAGGCTGTAGAGGGAACGATTTATCAGACGTCATCCTTCATGATGACTTTATTTCTCTTGATCGATGAATGCGGGTGACTGGTTCATTGGAAAGAAGAAATGAGGGACCAGGGAACATGAGGACTACTCGCACACCCGATTTTGAAGAGGAGGCCTGTGAGGTCACCTGACCTGGCTCCCCCTGACTATTTTCTACGGGGATATCTAAAATCACTTCCTATCACACCATACATTCCGGGTTCTAGTTGATGCTTTCCACAGTAACTCCTCCCCCACATCCAAGAGAATGGGGTCGCCCCACAGCTCTGTACTGAGTGCTGAGTGTCCCTCTCTTTCCAGCAGCCATCAGTGGTCTAACAGCAGTTATGGGGTCCTCAGTATAACCCTCCTTGTATGCTGACAACTTTCACCTCTACTATTCCTCATCTAGTGTGGGTGTCACCGAACGTTGACTACAAGGAGCCATATAGACGGTGTAGGCTTTTGATTTTCTGCCGCCAAGACTCGCATTATGCACTTCTTCAATATTGTACCATTCACTCATGACCAGAACTTTACCTCGACTACTCAATGTGCTGGAGACTTATCACTTTTTAGGACTGGTCTTCGATACTTGGTTGACATGGCTTCCCCAACTCAACCAGCTTAAGTGAAAGTGCTGGTTACACCTTAATACACTTTGCTGCCTGAGCAACACAAGCTGGGGCACAGAGCACTATCCCTCTGCAGCTTTGCAAAGCACTGATACAATCCCGTCTCGATCATGGGAGTCCGGCATATGGTTCAGCATCACCCTCAGCATTGCGGATACTGGATCTAATATACCACTGTGGGGCTCGACTTGTGATAGGAGCCTTTTAAGCAAGCCCTGTGAACAGATTATTCGTGGAGGCTGGGGTCCCTGCATTGTGGGCTCAGCACTGACAGCAGCTTGTCAGTTACACTACCCACATTCACAGCTCCTCCTAAGCATCCAAACTACCATCTCCTCTTTCCTAATACAGTGATTCATCATCTGCAACGGTGACCCCGACAAGAGAATAAGATTGCACTCTGCATCCGGTCTATCCTCTCTGAACTATAGTTGTTTTATCTCCCACCTCTCCTCTGGACCCACCCCTGTACACCTCCATGGTGCACACCTTGGCCACAGCTTCATCTCTATCTATCACAGGGTCCAAAAGAGTCGATTCATCTTGAGGCCTCCCGTCACCAATTTTGCTCCATCATTGGTGCATCCCATGGTTCAGAAGTCGTCTACACTGATGACTTGTTGGTTACTGGTCACATAGGCTTTGCTTATAGTCAAGTGGGACATACTGAACTACTCTCCTTGCCGAATGGCTGTATTGTTTTCACTGCGGAGTTGGTAGCCATCTCTTGTGCTCTTGAACATACCCGTTCCTGCGCTGATGGATCCGTTCTCATGTGCAACGACTCCTTGAGCAGTTTGCAAGCTATTGACCAGTTATTCCCTCGCCATCCCTTGGTCATTGCTATCCTGTATGTCCTTGAACAGCATGGGCACTCAGTGCTCTTTGTCTGTAGTAGGTCTGTTGATAAAATATCAGTATTTTTTTCAAAAAATATCGATATATGTATATATATTGGCAAAATTTTTTTCACCAGTATATCAATATCGAAATGTTGATATCAAGTGCTGATATTAACATTTCATATTATATATTTTTCACAATTTTTGATAAATATTTCAAGCTGTTCTTTTGAAATTGTTGTAGCATAATTTTACTTTCTCTATGTGAAAGAGTCTTACTACTTTTTGAGCTTTCATCACCTCCAGTCTTTCTCTTTGACTATATGAAGCGGGGTGGTGGCGTGAATGGAATAACAAGATATCCGATGTGAAGAAATAGCACACCAGTTGTGTTAAAAAACATTGGCATTTTTCAAAAGCAGTTGCTGAAACTGATGGACAAAAATCTAAGTGACTATATAGGTCTTTGCAGTGGGCAGAGATGTGTGAGAGGAATGCTGACATAATCGGCCAACTGAAACTACAGCGTTTAACTTCACCATGCAGTTTTGACACAACTGCTAGTTCACTGGTGTCTGCAGAAACAAAAGAACAGGGAAGTCAACGTGAAGTGTTCCATTCAAATCCAATATGTGATGAAATGGAACAGTGGACCCATAAGACACTTTTTATTGTGCCACTTATCTGCAGTTACAACAATTTTTAGCAAAGTGGTTATCGCCAAGTGTGAGCACGCATCAGTTTCCTTTTCAATTTTTGCCTCTAAGAGGGATAAGCAGGCTGCTAGCTTCTTGATGTGTACAGAATATCTAATAATAAATCAATACTTACAGACACAGCCCTAAAACTGGCTGGATATTTATGATGTGCAGCCAATATTTCTTTTGGCCAGTACATCAATATTATTTTTTTTCTGTCAGTATATCAATAATTTTTCTCAATATATTGAGGGCTAATAATGATACTTTTTTAAAAAATATTTATATATCGGATTACCAACATTTTTAAAAATATCAACAGTCCTAGTATGGACCCTGGGTCACATTGGGATCCTGGGAAACGAACTGACTGGTAGCCTGGCCAAACAGGCCACTAGTAAACTGACTCTTTATATCAGTATTCCCGAAACATACCTCCAGTTGGTATTACGCTGTCAAGTTTCAGGTCCCTGGAATACTGGATGGCTCGCTCAAACTACGGGTGATATAAAGGAGACCATGAATCTGTGGAGGTCCTCTGTGCAGGCATTTTGCAAGGACTCGTCCTTTGCCATCTCCGCTTCAGTCATATTTGGCTGACTCATGGTCATAACTAGAACCCACCCCACTGTCAATGTGGCATCTGTTTGATGGTGATCTACATTTTGCTGGACTGTCCCCAACCCAGCTGCCCTGTGGTGAACTTGTAGTCTCCCTGGTTTGTGAACCCTCGTTGTGGGAGGAGACGATTCCCCAGCAGCTGACTTAGTTTTACGTTTTATTTGTGAAGCAGGCTTTTACCACCCCCTTTAAGGGAGGGCCACTTAACCTTATTTGCCTTTATTGTGTTAATTACACCTAGCTTTCCAGGATTTGCCTTTCACTTTCTTCCTCTGATGACTACTACTGATTTACCACTTCATGGATGTAGGGACTGATGACCTTGCGGTTTAGTCCCTTTCACTACAAGCCAACCAACATTTGTTTGCAGCGGCATTGCTGTCAATGCTAGCTGTGAGGTATGATGGGGACAGAAGGGGGTGTGGTCACCTGCTGGTTCTACACAGTTGGTGAGAGAGCAACAGCAGACGACATTTTTGACAGCAAGAGATGAAAGAATGTTGCCACATTATCACATCAATTTAGATGCAAAATGTGCAGAGTATTTGGAAAAATACAATTGTGTTCTCAGGACCCACTGTTACCACAACCTCAGAAATTGCAATATATTCAGAGGAAACAGCCAAATATTTGTGGTAACAAAGATGACAAATTTAATTGCTACTTATTTCACTTGCAGCAGTGCAAGCTGTTCTATTATGTCCCAACCTAAATACAATCTCATAATTCATGAGGGGAAAAAAGTAACCAGTCAAATATTTGTGACAACAGCAAAGAGGAGAAGGGTTTCAATTTCGGCACTACGAATTCGTGTGCCCCCCCCCCCCCCCCCCCCCCACACACACACACTTTTCATTGGCTACACGAAACTGACACCTTGCTAACCTGTGAGCAATAGATAAACACTGTCACGGCTGGCACTGGGTCTGATAAAGACCTTACCAAAAATAGTGTGGTAACACAGAAGATCGATGTAGATAGTAAGCATGAAGGGATGTGAAGATAAACAAAAAGAAATCTTTTATATAATTTTTATTTCATTTCTCCTTTGTTTTATAAAAATGTAGACAGTCAATGACGTAAGTTTAGAATTAGTAGTAGCAGCAGCAGCAGCTACTACTACTATCCTTTTACAAGGATATAGGACATGTCAAAGTATTTACAAATTTAGATCAATTTAAAATAAGCTAATTCATATACACATATATTTACAGACCTCTAGTTAGAGACAGTCATTAGATTTACTCCTGCTATACAATACTACTTTTTTTTTTTTTTTACAAATAACTTATTATATAATGTAATGCCACATTGTTCACACATATCTATCAGTCACTGCACACACTATACACACATTGTTTCATAACACATAACGCGCGCGCACACACACTGGTGATCTCCGGGCAATTTTCTGTACTGCATCTTCCAATTTTCTATCCTGAAAAACTGAGTTGGCATCCCTCCATAATGAGTGAGATGTTGAGCTCAGAAAGAGGAAGAGGTATTAGTATTGTGCCATGCATAGCTTGGAGGTAAGTATTTTTAGAAAGGAAAAAAACCATAAAGTGAAGGTGTTATGTGGAATGTTAGATATTTTATAATCATTATTGTTATTATTTATTTGTATAACTTTTTTTTATCAAACCCTTTCGCTGTTTTAGCTAAGTAATCCTTCAATGAATGAAATGTATTGCATAACAGGTACTTTTTAGGTACCTTTTTAAATAAGTGTATTTTTGCAATTTCTTTAATCTATTTTGGTAATTTATTGTACAGTTTTATTCCTTGGTAGAAAATGCTGTACAGTGTTAACTTTTTTAGCAGATACTTTATATCAATAAAACAGTTTGTAATTTTAATTAGTCAGAGTATGTTAAGAATAAAATTTTCTCAAGGCGCTCTTAAAGAAGGGAGTCATAGTGTGCTGTGGTAAATATGATATATCTATTCTTCAATGCTTCCTCTTCATGAGGAACAGTTGTATTAACTCATTAATTGTTTTTTAAAAAATGTAGTTATACTATTGCAGTTATTTTAGTGCAAAATGATAATTAGTCATTTAGTCCTATTTAATATTAGGTACTCTGCATGGAGAGATAGTATGTAAAATGTAATGTTTTGTCCAATCTGGGCAAGTTACTTTTTGTCTAAAAAGCAGCTAAAAAGAAAACTTAAGTTTAAATATTTGTTTTAGGCTTCAAAGAGTAATTCCTGGCAAGTGAGATCGACATGCGTGGAATTCATGCAAGTCTTTGTTTTTCACAACATGCCAACAATACTCGGAAATAAGTGCTGGGCAGATAACGTATGTATATTTAAATGATCATTGATAGTATTAACAATTGTTTGTTCTAATGTGCTGAAATGAATTTAAACTTTATTGTTTCAAAGGTTAAAGAAATTGTGTTGCGATTGTTGGAAGATGAATGGTTAGATGTAAGGGTAAAAGCATCTCAAGTATTAAGTGGCCTACTTCATTGTGATTTCATAGACTCTACAATGGAATTAATGGTAAGTAGCATGTAGTAATTGTCAGTTAATGATATCCATGAAACTGCTTGGAAACATTCGTAAGATTTTGATGTATAATGTCTACAGGATATGTTCAAATTGAAGGCAAAAACAAACTTGCCAAGGAAGAAGAAAAACTTAGCACCAGACAGCAAGTCTCAAGAGTTACTAAGATTACGGCATTCAGGAATTCTTGGCCTGTGTGCATTTGTCAGTGCATATCCATATGACGTGCCCGATTTTGTTCCAGATGTGTTCCTAATCCTTGGAGAACACCTCAATGACCCACAGCCAATTCCAGTAAGTTTGTTTTAAATTTCTAATGCCATAAAATGAAATCGCTACTAAATACAATCGCCTGTAAACCTTAACTTGGTCGTTGGAGATACAGAAGGGTAGCTGTATAAATCACACACACACACACACACACACACACGGGTCTCTCCCACAAATGGCTTGACTGATGTGTAAATTGTTGCCCAGTGCAGGTAGTGGGATGAATGTGTGTGTGTGTGTGTGTGTGTGTGTGTGTGTGTGTGTGTGTGGGAGGGGGGGAAGCTTTCATAACTAATAGGGTGGAGAGAGGGATAGGCTTGAGGAAGGTTAAAATGGAAGGATGTGTCACTCAGACATCAGGATGAGGAGGACACACTTGTACTGACAAGGGAACCTCCCCATCGCACCCCCCTCAGATTTAGTTATAAGTTGGCATAGTGGATACGCCTTGAAAAACTGAACACAGATCAATCGAAAAAACGGGAAGAAGTTGTGTGGAACTATAAAAAAATAAGCAAAATATACAAACTGAGTAGTCCATGCGATCATAGGCAACATCAAAGATAATCTTAAATCAGGAGCGCCGTGGTCCCGTCGTTAGCGTGAGCACCTTTTTTCTTTATTTTCGCAAAGTTATGATCTGTCCATTCGTTCATTGACGTCTCTGTTCACTGTAATAAGTTTAGTGTCTGTGTTTTGCGACCGCACCGCAAAACTGTGCGATCTAGACGAAAGGACGTGCCTCTCCAATGGGAACCGAAAACATTTGATCGCAAGGTGATAGGTCAACCGATTCCTCCACTGGAAAACATGTCTGATATATTCTATACGACACTGGTAACGGCATGTGCGTCACATGACAGGAATATGTTGTCGACCCACCTAACTTGTACACTTGGCGAATGGGTAAAAAGAATCTTCTACCTTGCCCGATTTAGGTTTTCTTGTGGATGTGATAATCACTACCAAAAAAGTGATGAAAACATAAGAGTTTGTCACATAAACTGCAACAAATGAATCCAAAAGTCTCACAGTCGCACACTTTTCCCTGTGCTGTGTCAAAACATATGTTTTTAACGTTTTCAAATTTTTCCGTGTGTAGACCGTCAAATCCTGCATATGTCCAAGCCAATCTGAACATGTCCTGGAATTTTGGAGAGCGAAGTTGATTTAGTGTGAGTGCCTGAACTTTGATAATTGTCTGAAAATAAAAAATTAAAATTTTTGCTCGAAGGAAGACTTGAACCAAGGACCTCTCGTTCCGCAGCTGCTCACGCTAACCACAGGACCACGGCGCTTATGAGGTCTGTCTATGCTTAAAACTGCTTATCTTGCACATGGACTACTCAGTTGGTATATTTTGTTTATTTTTTCATAGTTCCACACAACTTCTGCCTGTTTTCTTGATTGATCTGTGTTCAGTTTTTCAGGGTCTATCCACCGTGGCAACTTATAACTAAATCTGAGGGGGGTGCGATGGGGAGGTTCCCTTGTGAGGAAATGGTAGATAAAAGATGAGAAGGGGGAGGGGGGGTTGTCAGTATCTACAAACAGTATGTGAAAATATATGAGGCCAACAAATGCACATGAAAAAAGTGCTGTTGCAAACAAGAACACAAGATCATACTTGAACACTACGTAATAAAATAAAATTTTTAAACTTGATAGTATTAGTTAACCAAAATATATATTGTTGCCAGGGCAGCTATTGTCAGTCAGTGAATGTTTGGTTACAGGCCTTATTTAACTCCCTACCCCCAGTGGGGAAAATGGAAAGTTCATGAAAGATCCTTGGCATATGAACAACTTGTAAATATTTTGTGTACGATATGTTCTTCATGTGAGGTTCCCTAAGTCAGAGTGTATATGTCCTGGGACAACTGGGAAATCTGGTAAGAACCAGGGAATTTTTTCATCCGGGAAAAATGCGGGAACCTTGTAGACTTCTGGGAATTTTTTATTATTTTAGTTTTCAGTTGAATTTTTCTAATTTTTACTGGTAAGAACAGACGACTCTTACAAAGAAGTTTACTTTAGCTTGCTATAGAGAATAATACTGCTGTCATGAAACGTAAACAATGGAATAACACCAAAATAAAACTTTAGTTGCTGAGAAAATGTGCCATTTACAACAAAAAGCACAGTCCACACACAGTGCCTGCCGACAGCAAAATGTCGAAGACTATGCAATACTTCATGACAACAGACTGCTTTGAACGCATCTTTTCATGGGCCTTGTTTAGCTGAGCATGGCGTCACAACTATTTACATTTGTAATAGGTCATAGGAAAATATTAAAAATGGTGCTTTGAGAAGTGTTACTTTCAAAGTAAATTTTCTATTACGCAAGGTGAATTATGTTACATGTGAGCATGTGTGATGAATTTTGTAAACCATGGAGCATTAGACTCTCATTCAAAACTTAACACTGAGGACCAGCCACCTAGAAAAATTGCGGGCCCAGGAGACCAGGGATTCATGCCATTACTTAATATTTTACTGGTGTGTTCATGTTTGATATATCTTAAAGGGTAACACTCACTAAAAAAAAAAAAGACCAAGTTTCGAGATCAGTTTTTGATATTTATTTTAGTTCTTTCATAGATTACAAATTGTGCAATAGCAATGACAAAAAGTGTTATTATCCGTAAAACAAAGTGCGAAGGGAGTTCTTGAGCAATTGCACACGTAATTGGCTTTTCTATGGAACGGTCAAAGTGCTCGATGGAACATGTATTCAGCCAACTAACCCACGAAACATGTATATATGTTAATTTAAACCATTAACTTTTCCTATTTGTGTGTTCGCACTGCTTAACATTGATGTTGCTATTGGCTGACTACATCACGTGAATATTTGCTCTGAATATCTGCTGTCATTGTCTGGTGAGATAACGTGACATGAGATATGATTAACTGTCAATCTCGATTTCAATGCTTCAGAAGCTCCCGTGCTGTATTTGGTGGAATTCCTGCCTATACATCCATAATGTGAAAATATGCAGTCCAAATGTTGCCGTGCATTAAAGATTTTTGCAAAGCGTGTTGTTTTTGGCTGGGTTTTGTTTCTTAAGTGCCAGAAAGTTCTATGCCGATTTATAAAACCTTCACCATTAATAGATTCATAAGTTTTACAGCTCCGAGGGAAAGTATATTGTCACTTAATGTGGAAAAAATGTACTTTCACCAGGGCTGTAGTGTATTTGCACCTGGGAAAAAGTGTGTTTTTAACTGGGAAATTCAGGAATTTCTTTTTTCTGTTCACATATTCATGGTGTAAGTGGAAAGTGACTATAAGCTACATCATATATAAGCTTGTGATCCATGTGGGATTAGTAAAGATAGAAGAGGTGTGAATGATTACACTTATTACTACAAATTTACCGCCCTGGGGGCTCACCACTCTTTGTCAAGTTCGTGCTTTGCCACCACTGGGCCCCAGCGTTTGCAGCGTCTTTTCCTTTCCATGCCACATGTCTACCCTCTTGCTATTCTTTTTTTCCTCCCTTGGGGAACATATCTGGGGTGTTTTTGGGAGTGTGTTCTGCATTTTCAGTAACCTGACATCAGAACAGTCCCTCCACTGTTTTTTCTTTCCATTTTATTTCTCTGTTCCCCTTCTCCTATCCTTTTTCCATTTTGGCATTTGAGGTCCCTCTGTTTCTTCTTCTTCCTCCTCCATGTGCACTCCGTAAGGCCGGCCCAGGCGTTTGATGTGTAACTGGGTAATGTGTAATTCCCAGCCCTGGGTCTACAAGTAAGGGTTCGCAAGTACTCCATGGCACAGGCCAGGCCCAGGGAGGGGGATTGCCTGAGCTGCTACCTTCCCAAATTGCCAGTTGGACCCCTCTGATGGGGCCCCACCCAGCTGGAAGTAGCGTGCCTTGGAGATGCTAACAATTGTGGAGGATTTTCTCGCAATGACCCAAACTACTACTTGTCAGTCTATGTCTACTAAATGTAAATGGAATGAGGCTAATGAATCAAAGGCCTTCCCAGCTGCACCTTTGTCCCTTGTGTTCTTGCATACTGAAGACGGTCAGGCCTTTGCCGTGGTTAATCCGTTTATTACTCGTAAAGGTGTTAATGCAGTTGCCAGCCCTGTGAAATCCTGCTCTCGCTTATGCAGTTGGCACTTTACTTTTGGAGACTACTTTTGATTCTTAAGCACAACAACTGCTTGCAACTTCACTCCTCTGTGGCAGTCCTGTTTGTGTCAAGGCCGATCCAACGCAAATTCTTCACATGGCATTATTTACACTAGGTTGCTCGTTGGTCTGACTGATGCTGAAATCCAAACTTACTTCTCTGATCAGGGCATCATTGCAGTCCATTGGGTGATGATAAAGGTAGATGAATCCTTAGTGCCCACATGCACTCTTTTTCTGACGATTGACAGAGTAGTGCTTCTATCCAAGATCAAAGGAGGGTATGAAGTTATCATGGGCTGATCATAGATTACGAACCTGGTGCACTGCTACCAGTGTTGTCATTACAACCACACTTGACCGTCCTGTCGACACCCGGCCCTACCTGTGATAGGGAAGCGCATGAGGATGATTGTCCGTTTCCTTCTCCTCGCTGTATCAATTGCAATGACGACTGTGTAGCCTCGCTCTGAGACTGTCCTGTGTATCTCGATGAGTCCATGAGATCTGGGTGAAAGAAAAGGCACTGTACCATGTTGCTCACAAGTTGTTGGCTAGTTGGAAACCCTTCATTTTAACACCCGGCACTTACAGTACCATCCTTGCCGCATCTCGCTCCACAAGGGCATGTCCATGCAGGCATGGGACCTCAAAATTGGCATTGCAGTTGTAATATCACCCAATGTCACAGTAGCATCCTCGTCTCCTTCTTCTCAATCTGTGCAACAATCCACTCAATTTTCATGTCGCACAGTGAAATCACTTGCTACACAACCAGTAGGTTGGAAAGGGCGGAAGGAAAATTCCTGGGAAGACTTTTTATATCCCTTCGGCCAACAAACATCAGAATCGTCATCTGCCAACTGCAAAGGCTCCAAGAAATCAAACAAAGGTAAACAGTGTTGTCCTTTGCCGACTTGGAGATCCCCTTCAACGGTGTCGCTGCGTGGTACTTTCACCCAGCCTACCTCCATGTCCCTGGTGTGCATCGTCAACTGCTTTTCTGCCCTGGACTCCACACACTAACCAAGGGAGAATGCTGACACCTCTGTAGATCTCATGGACAAGGATCCTCCAGCATCTGCACCCTGTAGCAGACTGTCCTGAAAGGTTGGCACTCAGCTGCTGCCAAGGTGACACACTTGATTTTCTTCCTCCTCACCTTTCCTCGTCATGACACTCTTCCAATGGAACATTTGCAGCCTTAGATCCAACTAGGAGGATTTACGGTTGTTCTTTGGATTACAGCGTCCTCCTGTTCTCTGCCACCAAAACACAAAATTGTGTCCTCAAGACCTCTTTGATCTTTTACATTTGTGTCTGGTCCATTTGACCTTCCCCTGAGGGTGGCAATTCCCTTTCATGGGGGAGTTGTGCTGCTCATCCGGGGTGATGTTCATACTGACACTGGCTCCCTGAACACCCAGCTGCAAGCTGTTGCAGTCCACATTTTCCTTCTTCACTTCACCTTTTCTCTTGTATTGTTTGCATCCCTCTGTCATTTGGTGTCACTAGGGCAGACTTCATCCAGCTTATTGGGCTAATCTGTCATTCCTTTATGCTGCTCTGTGACTTTAATATGTACCATCTGATTTGGGGCTCTCCCAGAACCTGTTAGAGAGGTGACCTCATGGCTAACCTTCTCAAGCAGTTTGACCTCATCTGCCTTAACACTGAAGCACCCAATTTCATTTCAGACTCCATGCACACCTATTCCCATTTGGACCTCTCATTCTGCACCACCCAGCTTGCCCGAGTGACCATTTCCCGTGTGCTGACTCCTACCCCACCTACAGGACCTTTGATGAATGACTTTTCCCCAGTTGTGGTGACCAGGTAGAATACTTTACCAATGGTTGTCCTTGCCACTGCTGAACTTTCCATTCCTTTCACTTCATCCTTACCGTGCCGTGTTCCGGTCTCTTGGAGGACTGAGGCATGCCATGACGCAGTTCGCATGCGAAGATGTGCTCGCTGCATTTTGAACCATCATCCTACGATGACAAACTGCATTCGTTATAAACGGTTGCATGCGCAGTATCGTCGCATTCTTCAGGATAGCAAAAAACGCTTGCTGGATTTATTTACTAGTTCTTTTAATGGTTCCGCTCCCTCTTTAGTCATGTGGGCCAACTTCCAATGGCTCTCTGGGACCGAGGTTCATTTCCCAATTTCTGGCCTGACCATTGCAAATGATGTCATAGTGGACCCTGTTGCTATCTCAAACTCCTTGGGTCGCCTTTTTGTGGAGATTTAGAACCCCACCCACCATCACCCTCCCTTCCTCCATCAGAAATGAGTGGAGAAGGCTTGGGCGATTCCCTTCTATTCTCAGAATTGTGAGTGCTACAATGCTGCATTTACTATGAGGGAGCTAGATCATGCCTCACTTCATCCTGATTCTCCGCCCCAGGGGCGGACGATGTTCACACTCAGATGTTGCAGAACCTTTCTCTTGCAGGCAAGCACTTTCTCCTTCATACATACATACATACACATCTGGGCAGAGGACACGTTTCCCAGACGCTGGCGAGGAGCCAGTGTCAGACCCATACTTAAGCCCGGTAAGGACAAACACCTTCTTTCTAGCTATCACCCCATTTCTCTCATCATTTGTGTTTGCAAGGTGAGGGAACGTATGATTCATGCCTGGCTGGTGTGGTGGCTTGAGTCTTGAAATTTACTAACCACTGCACAGTGTTAATTTCGAGTGCACTGTTCTGCAGTTGACCATCTCTTCACTATGACAACCCATTTAATGAATCTTTGTGCACCCATATTTAAATTGGGTGATGGTGGGCATCAGCTGACGTAATTTTTTTTTTAAATTGAAAATGAAATTCCTCCAACTGTATTTAAGATTTCATATTTATTTGGCTACTAGTTTCAACGTTGTGTTAACGTCATCTTCAATTAGGTGATATCAATTGTGTGTGGCTTAGTACTAGAGTAGTCTGTGATGAGACCAATACGTGCTCCACATGGATGGCGAGCAGTAGCTACACTCATGCTCATAAATTAAGGCTAATTGCAGAATGTGGTGCCACACAATGTGGCACTACACAGAACTGGTGCTAATAGCTTAGGTACACAGGGAACACACATGACACAGATCTGTAAGTCCATGGTATTGGTGATAAGTTGAGAAAACCGTCCCAAAACACATGTGCTACAGAATGCCACTGTTCCCTGCACATGTACCCTGACATCAATACGAGATATGATCACCATGCACAGGTACACAGGCCGCACAACCGGTTGGCATACTCTGGATCAGGTGATTGAGCAGCTACTGGGGTATAGCCTCCCATTCTTGCACCAGTGCGTGTCAGAGCTCCTGAAGTGTCCTAGGGGCTTGAAGACATGCAGCGATATATTGACTGAGAGCATCCCAGACATGCTCGATGGGGTTTAGGTCTGGACAACAGGCAGGCCACTCCGTTCACCTGTTATCTTCTGTTTCAAGGTACACCTTCATGATGGCAGCTCAGTGGGGTCGTGCATTATCATCCATCAGGAGGAAGGTAGGACCCACTGCACCCTTGAAAAGGCGGACATACTGGTGCAAAATGACTTCCCGATACGCCTGATCTGTTACAGTTCCTCTGTCAAAGACATGCAGGGTTGTACGGGCAACAATCATAATCCCACCCCACACCGTCAAACCACGACCTCCATACAGGTCCCTTTCAAGGACATGAAGGGGTTGGTATTTGGTTCCTGGTTCACGCCAGATGAAAACCCAACGAGAATCACTGTTCAGACTATACCTGGACTCGTCCGTGAACATAACCTGGGACCACTGTTCCAATGACCATGTACTGTGTTCTTGACACCAAGCTTTATGGGCTCTCCTGTGACCAGGGGTCAGTGGAATGCACCTTGCAGGTCTGCGGGCAAATAAACCATGTTTGTTCAGTCGTCTGTAGACTGTTTGTCTGGAGACAGCTGTTCCAGTAACTGTGGTAAGGTCTTGAGCAAGGCAACCTGCAGTACTCCATGGCCGTCTGCGGGCACTGATGGTGAGATATCGCTCGTCTTGTGGTGTTGCACACTGTGGACGTAGTGCCTGGACATGTTTCCTGTCTGCTGGAATCGTTGCCATAATCTTGAGATCACACTTTGTGGCACACAGAGGGCACGTGCTTCGACCTGCTGTGTTTGACCAACCACCAGTCACCATAGTATTCTACCCCTCATAACGTCATCAGTATGTGTTCTTTGAGCCATTTTCAACACCCAGTCACCATTAGCATGTCTGAAAACGTCTGCACACTTACTTGCTGTACCATACTCTGACATGCACTAACGCATCTCTGTGTATGTGGACTGCTGCCAGAGCCACCGTGCAACGACTGCAGGTCAAATGCATTGCATGGTCCTACCCCGAGGTGATTTAAACCCGCAAGCCTCCCACTAGAGTGTTGTTTCGCCATGTATCAGGATTATCCTTAATTTATGAGCATGAGTGTAGTTACTGCCTGCCATCCATGTGGAGCATGTATTGGTCTCTCTGTGGACTTCTAGTACTCAAGACACACACAATTGATATTATCAAAGTGTACGGGCCTGAAGATGATGTTGACGCAATGCCGAAACTAATAGCCAAATAAATATGAAATCTTAAATGCAGGTGGAGGATTTTCATTTTCATTAAAAAATAGATAAATAAAAATAAATTTCATGAATGGTTTTCTGCATAAATACCAGACTGCAGCAGTGTTTTTTGGCATGGAGAAAGCCTACGACACCTGCTGGAGGACTGGTATCCTACGTACACTCTACATGTGGGGCTCCCCCAAGTTTTCAAGGTACATGTGGGTTCTACCTTGTCGGAAACCTTTATCAGAAAAATTATGTGCCTTATGGTTCCATCCTGAGCGTTGTTCTCTTTGCTATTGTCATTAACCCTATTATAGCCTGTTCCCCACTGGGCATCACTGGCTCCTGCCGATTTTGCTATCTATTACAATTCTCTGAGGACTCATCTCCTTGAGCGACACATTCAGTATTTTCTTGATTGCGTTTACTCATGGAGCATCGGCAGCAGCTTTTGCTTTTACACTGCCAAAACTGTTTGTATGAATTACTTGTGGTGCAGTTGGTTTCTTCCACCGTCTTTACATCTTGGGCCTGTTGCTCTTCCGTTTGTTGAAACTATGGAATTCTTGGGGCTCATGCTCAATGCGAAACTTTCTTGGTCCTTCCACGCGTCTTACCTGGCCGCCCACTGTATGTGGTCCCTGAGTGTCCTACGTATTGTTAGCACTACTTCCTGGGGAGCAGATTGGACCATCTCCTCCATTTATTCTGGTCCCTTGTCCATTCAAAACTAGACTAAGAGTGTTTCATTTATGGATCTGCATGACTGTCCATCTTATGCCATCTCAATAAAATTCCCCACCATCGTGGGGTCTGTTCTGTTGGCAAGTGGCGCCTTTTACGCCAGCCCAGTTGAGATTCTGTGTGCAGAAGCTGCCAAATTACCGCTGTCATACTGCCGTGATTTTTTTCCTGAGCAGATACGCATGCTGATTGTCTGCCATGGCTGGCCTCCCATACTATGCCTCCTCCTTCTATGACTTCTTTGATCGCCAGTATGGGTGCATCCGTCTCCCTGTTACCTCCTGGAGTTCGCTTTTGGCTATTGCTTCGGCAGCTTAACTCCATGCTACCTGCCATTTCCCCAATGGGTGTGAACCATTCACCACCTTGGCTAGTGGTGAACTTCATTCGCTTCCCAAGACCACTACTCCGAACTCAATCTATTGCTGTAAGTCTCTCGATCTCTCCCAGCAGACTGGCCAACCTCCTCTTGGCCCTTTCACCGTGAGGAGATCATTTTAGCTAGGTTGCGTATTGGGCTGCATCCTTGTAGCTATTACCGTTTGTTAAGTGGTGATCCCCCACCACTTTGTGCTCATTGTCCTCAACCCTTGACTTCTCACCATTTCCTGTTTGCCGTCTGAGTTAACGGTCATTTCAATGAGTGATGTGCGAGCTGTCGACCTCGTTTTACTTTTTATTCCTTGTAGGAATATGGCGGAGGACATTTAATCTGTAAGTCAGTACCTCCGTTGTCTTTATTACATATTTTAAGGCCCTTTCTCCAAGAGAAAGTCCTGGTTTTTAGCTGTCTTTCCTGCCATCTATTGGGCTTAATGTGTAGTTGCTTTTAACTCTTCATGTTGGATATTTCTGACATGAACATGTATGACCTTTATTGTTTTGCACTCTAAAACAAAACAAAACAATTTCAAATGTATCTATACAACTCTACTGCTGTTGAAATCGGATAATGATATGGTTGCATTCATAAATAGATTCTCATTCAGAATTCAATGTATAATCCAGTCCAAGTACAAAAATTTCATTTGAAAACATTTGCAACACCGGGTTTCTTCGTCATACTAGAGTCACCCGTCACTGTTTAATGTGTTGGAATATTCAATATAAAAAAGTTAAACTTCAAAAACACTCAGAATAATCAATGTTGTTACAGCAAGGAGTATTTTACTCCTCTGGGCGATTTGATACAAATGACCATCTTAACAGTTTGATTTCATTTTACCGATAAGTGAGTTATTAGGCAAGATCTGCTGTTCTGCATTAAAAGTGTAAAAATGAATCATTGAATTCACTATGCTCCTCATTATTTTGAACTCAACAATAAACCTAATATTATCAGTATTACCAAGGAATCATTTAAAGAGTGTTGCAAAATCAACAAAAATGTATGTTTTCCGGATATCAAAACACCTAATTACTGAGTGTTTTAACAGCATGCTTCCTGTTTACACTGTATTGTGAAATGAGCATCCCAAACTATTTTTAATGATGTGACTGATGCAGAAAATGGGTGTGTGGTTCTAAAGTTTCATATCCATTACAAAATTTATTTCTAAATATATTAATGCTACTAGTAACATGAAGAATATGGAATTTGTTACAAATATTTAAATACTTTATTAACAGAAGTATCCACCCCACTCACTTGTCTAGCGTTTTAGGTTTCCACTCTTATTGACTCTTGCACAATGTTCTTTTCAGTAATCATTGTCTTGCTTATTACCATATCTTACACCTTGGAAGTTCTCAATTTTTCAAATTTTGTCCTGCACAAGCACCAACAATCATTCCTTCTTATCCTGTCCAGTAAGTCTCCCTTTGCATGGGGTTCTGGTCAACTTTCCATAACTCTTCCCATTTCATAAACATAGCCAGTCCTTTTCCTTCAACTGTTCTGCCAGAAGAAGGAGCCAATGGCTTGAAAAGCTTGTGCAATCCATATCTTCTATATGTATTTTTTCCTGCCAGTACTTCGTGAGTAGATCTTTTTTTTTTAAATCTATTTACATTATATTATAAATATTTTCTGAGGTAGTTTCATATACAGTACTACCATTGTTAAAATTTTAGCAATGCATTTATAACAAAAGCATGGCAAGTGTTCTTTTCCCTATGCGGTATACTAATCTTAATTCAGTGTTATGTACATACTTTATACTGCAATATCCACAAACCCACCTGAATATCTAACATACACTGAGGTGACAAAAGTCATGGGATACCTCCTAATATTGTGTTGAATTCCCTTGCCTGGCATAGTGCAGCAACTCGACATGGCATGGACTTAACAAGTCGTTGGAAGCCCCCTTCAGAAATATTGAGCCAGGCTGCCTCTATAGTTGTCCATAGTTGTGGAAGTGTTGCCATTCCAGGATTTTGTGCACAAACTGACCTCTTGATTATGTCCCATAAATGTTTAATGAGATTCATGTCAGGCGATATGGGTGGCCAAACCATTCACTCGAATAGTCCAGAATGTTCTTCAAACCAGTCACGAAGAATTGTGGCCGTCTGACATGGCACACTATCGTCCATAAAAATCCATCATTGTTTGGGAACATGAAGCCCAGGAATGGCTGCGAATAGTCTCCAAGTAGCAGAACATAACTATTTCAAGTTAATCATCTGTTCAGTTAGACCAAAGGACCCAGCCTATTCCATGTAAACACAGCCCACACCATTATTGAGCCACCAGCAGCAGCATGCACAGTGCCTTGTTGACAGCTTGGATCTGTGATTTTTGCATAGGATTCAACCAATATGGTCCCGAGCTCAGGAGAGGTGCTGCAGACGATTTTGTGCCGTTAGAAGAGGCACTAGCACCTGTCATGTGCTGCAGTAGCCTATTAACGCCAAATTTCACCACACTGTCCTAACAGATGCATTCATCGTACGCCCCACATTGATTTTTGCAGTTATTTCTTGCAGTATTGCTTGTCTGTTAGCACTGACAACTCTACACAAATGATGCTGCTCTCAGTTAAGCGAAGGCCGTCGGCCACTGCGTTCCCTGTGGTGAGAGGTAACTCCTAAAATTTGGTATTCTCGGCATGCTCATGACACTGTGGATCTTGAAGTACTGAATTCCATATCGATTTCTGAAATGTAATGTCATGTGCATCTAGCTCCAACTACCATTCGGCGTTGATAGTCTGTTAATCTCTGTCATGTGACCATAATCACATCAGAAACCTTTTCAAATTAATACAAATGACAGCTGCCAATGCACTGCCCTTTTATACCTTGTGTATCCGATACTACCGCCATCTGCATATGTACATATTGCTGTCCCATGACTTATATCACCTTGGTGTATTTCTCTAATCCAGGCAGAAATTACTATTTGTTAAAGCCCTCTTTATTGCAGCAGTTCTTAGTAAGAGGTGTATTTTTGTGCACACTGCAACTCACAGTTTTTTCTGTATTATCTTCTGTGATATTTTTAATTAATACTATCCCCAACTGTATTGAGCATGTTAAGTAATAATGATAATCTTTCATTCCAGGCGACAATAAGGAAAACTCTGGGAGATTTCAAGAGAACACATCATGATAACTGGCAGATACACAGTCTCAAATTTTCAGAGGAACAGCTGGAAGTTTTGGGTGATTTGACTGTACCCCCGTCTTACTATGCATGAGGTCCCTTTATTTATCCGTCTTGTGGTGTTGGACTGAAGATTGTGGATGTACAGATTTGTGATGTGTAATATTTTGTCCCTTGAAGCAATTTTATCTGATTAGGGTTGAAATTAAAGCTACAGCAGAGAAGCACATTTATTTGCACAAACAAAACAGAAAGATATGCAGAGTTTCAGCACGGCACGCTTGACATTATTGTGTGCAAATGCCACTAGTTGTTAATCTCTCTCTCTCTCTCTCTCTCTCTCTCCCCCCCTCTCCCCCTCCCCCCTTCTCCCTCACCCCTCTCTCCCTCCCTCCCCCTTCCTCCTCCTACTCCCCCTCCCCACCCTCCATCTCCCCCCCTCTCCTTTTCCTTCCCCAAAATATAATTGTCTGATGCAAAACTGTTTATGTTCTTAGTGTAATGTTTTGTGTGTGTTTCCAAGGAAGGGCTGTATTTGTAATGAATGTCTTGTGAAATTTACAAAGAAAAGAAATATAGTCATGTTTTTGTATCAGGAGAAGGTCTGCTTATGCATGTAATAATAGTTTCAAACAGTTTTTTATGTGTAAATAAATCTTTGACTGTGTTGGAGATTAAAGGAAGAAGAATGAACTTACTAGTTCAAGTTTTAAAGTGGAGCCTACTGGTCACATCAGGAAATTGTAGAGTAGGGAAAATATTGTTACCCATCCACCCAGACATTTTTAGTTGATATGATTGTACTACTTTCCTTTGTTTGAAATCATCTATGCTTGCCTCTTTCTCAAATTGTTTGTGTACTTATGTTCTGCTACCTCTGGACAATTGCTCAAATGATGTTTGTATTGCATGGATGGAATCTTTTCCATTAAATACAGAACAGCACTGCTGTAGCTAAGTCCTGTATGCATGTGTTGATGATACAATGTTGTTATGTTATACTATATGTATATAGTATCTTTTGTATGTAATATAAGCTGAGATGTATTAAGACATTTATAAATTATACAACACAATAAAATATTATTGTTAATTTCATTTTACGTACGTACCTTGACTGATGGGGAGGGTTGGACAAAAATGGTGTGACATGCGGGGCAGTAAAAAGTGATAAAAATGCATGAGGCCAATAATCAAACAGCAAAAAAGAGAAAGAAATCCCATATTAATTACAGAAGCCTTCTGTGGTACAAAATGCTGCTTTTACTGTAGTTAAGATTGAGAAGAAAAAAGGTTGGGAATATAAGAACACACATTGTCTAGTCTTTTTGCAGTAATTGTATACTTTACCTCCTTGTATTTTATAACTGGAGGTATCATGATAGTATTTTCAATTCAGATAAATGTTCCCTTTTCCTGTAGAAGACTGGAGCAGCTTAGAGATTGAAAAATGATACTGGTCTAAATGATCATCTGTATTATAATATGTATTTCCCACTTGTAGCTTCAAAATTTACTCATGATAATTACCATTAAAAACTAATTAGAGAGAAAATTATTGAGCTGTACTACTATTGCCTAAAGTCTTGCAACATCAATTACACTCAGACTGACAGTTGCATGTGTCAGTTTTATAATGTTATTTACTCATTGACACATGTAAATCCATTTAAAATTTTTGTACATAGAGCCACGTTGTTGGAACATGAACTTTGGTTCACTTGCAGTGAAATGTGGACACACAGGTGTTACAGACAAGAATATTTTTAATGAGTCCTTCACACAAATATTACATACTTCCTGTCCCATTACCATGTGGAGTGTGGGGGGAAATGCTTTGGTACATGCCTTAATTTTTGTTAAATTATTCACATTTCACTTACAGAAGATGCACAATAGGATATTTGACTGCTTTCTAGAAATCATCGTAAACGGTTGATTATGTCATTGTAAACGCTTTTCCCCTCTCGTGAATTTCAGTATTAAAATGAAATTAAAATAATTTGAAAGCCCATTAAAATGTTCCATTTGAGACATGTGATGCCTATGACATCATTGGCTAGCATACTGTTCATGCTGTCATGAAGCTCATTCACAGTGACACCTTGTTTTGGAGTTTAGGTTTCAGAAAATAGGGTTACAAATGGGTTGTAGTATCAAATGTACAAATACATCCATAAAAGCTCCTGAAAAATTGTCTTTAGTTTTCCAAAGAATGAGAAGATGCTTAAAACATGGTTGCAATTCGCCTTTAAAGATGCAAATGAGATACTGGTCACTGTGTGTATTCATTTCTGTGAGAACCATTTTGATGTAAATAAGTAAACTGTTTGCAGGTATTGAAAAGCACTAGTAACTTCAGCTAACACTCTTATAACATGAGTATGGCTTCATCTTACTCCTAGCCTGTGAAGTCTCCAGAGCTTCAGCCAGTTACAGAATGTTTTCGATGACATGACCAAATCTTTTAAATTTAATTATTTTTAAACTTTAATTAGATAATAATTAGTTATTTTGTGAAAATATTGACGGAAATGCTGTTTGAATGTTACATAATTCAGATTAACAACATTTTTAACCATATTTTTAATGTAGGGAAATAGCCTACTGGGGCATTCTCAAGCAATGTGTCTCTAAATTTGTCCATTGGAATTTCATAAAAAGGTCAGCATAATTTCCATTTGATTTCAATGAGCATTTGTGTTATCCTCTTACATGGACCATACTGATATGTTATGATCCTAGTAGTGTGCATATGAAAATTAAGTTTCTCCCATCAGGACTGATGCAAAAAGTCTTCAGGATACTCTAGGATGGGTCCCACTAGTGTCTTGTATTCAGGTTTCTATACAGATGTATTGCACTTTCCCACAACCTTCCTAACAAGTCTGAGTTATTCATCCACATTCTGTACTGGGAAACCCCCAGTGGGCTCACAGCCCTTTTTCAAGGCCATGCTGGGCCACCGTGGGGCCTCAGTCCTTGGGCACTACTACATTTTCCGTGGTGCACAGGTCCATCCTTCTACTATTCTTTTCTCGTCTTTGCCTTTCCATTGAATTGTCTTCTTGGTGCCGATCATGCTTGGATCTTGTTTGTGATTTTGAACACTCATTTTCTTCCCTCGCAACATTCTATAACTTTTCATTCTTAACTGTGCGGTACCTTTGTTGGCTTGCTACTAGTTTCCAAACCTAACACAACTGCGGATCGTGTATGGAAGGTCACCCAGTGCACCGTATATTCTACTTCTTGTGCCTTTCTTCTTTGCACCCTTCCTTTCTTGCAAAGATACTACACCCAAACCCCAGCACAGTAGCCATTGCATTGTGGGGGAGGGAGGATTGTCAAGTACCTGCATGGCAGTAGCCCCCTGACCACACAGGAATCAAAAGTTTGGTGTCTTAGCTGGGAACTCCCCACACAAGCCAAGCTTTGTGTGTCCAGTGTGGTTGGGGCATAGCGACTCTGGGCAATGCTGTACTGGCAAAGTAACCATTGTTGTGGCTGTGTGGTGCTTGCTGAAGAGTCCCCTTTTGGAGAGGGTGGTACCACAGCAGAAGGTTTGCTCATGGAGTGAATTAAAACTCTTCTGCTGTTGGCTCCCAATGCCTCAGCAGTCTCTTCAGATGGGGAAGATTATTATAATGCAGGGACATACAACCCCATGACTTTCCCCTCCCTGGCTACACTGTGGGAAGAGGTACAAGCCAAATTTCTGTGTGAAATACACAAATACTCGGACTAAGGGGGATATTTCTACTGCAACGAAACCATTACTTTTTGTTGAAAACATTGAAGAAAATTTGGGAAATTGAGTCTCTGGGAAGAATGTGAAATGGTTTGTTAGTTAATTAAAACTTCCTCTGCTACCCGGTCTACAGTTATTCAGACATGTGATTGTCTAGGTGACAAACCTGTGACCATGTTAAAGTTTGAACATCGTCCAAAGAATTGTCTTCCACAGAGATCATGCACTCCAAATGGATGAGGAGCTCCAGAGAATCTCCAGCGGTGGGGTGTATATTTGATCACATGTATAAAAAGGGCTCAAGGACAATCATACAAATAAAGAGGCATTTATCTTAGCCTTCGAAGCCTCCTGGAAAAAGCTGAGGTCATGGTCTACAGATATGAAGTGAAACTGTATGTCTGACCGCCTTTGAGGTGCTTCAGATGTTTACGCTTTGGGCATATATCATTCCACTATGTGGCAGGCCCAAAATGTGGCAACTGTGGATGATCTCTCCATGAAGGTAGTCCATCTGGACATCCACCTTTGTGTCAGCTGCACCTAACATCTCCCTCCACAGTCACCAGTTTGCCCAGTTTTCAAGAAAGAACAGAAGGTCCAGGCATGCAAATCTATTGACTGCCTGTCGTATATTGAAGCACAAAAGAAAATTGGACACCTGCATACTGTGGATATGGTGATCAATTATGCTAACATCAGGACCAAGGCAAGCCCTCCCCACTAGATTCCCAGCAACCTCTCCTCCTGTGGTTACCACGATACTTTCTTCGGGAAACATTTCCTGCACCAGGCCGGGGAAGCATTCTCCTACTTTGACATCTACCAGTGTGGGGGCTTCCTCTCAGGACCCCTCTCCCCAGCCACCTCAGGACTGAGACTCACACCAAATAGTAGCTGAAGAAGCTGCATCCTGTGTGTCCCAGAGTGGTCTGCTCTTCATATGCCCCCAAACTCAGTGTAGGTAGCCTCTTGAACAAACCTTGCCTACCAAAAGTTATGAAGAAAAAGAAGAAGAATCGGGAAAAGGCTCCTCTGGTGCCCCTGAGGGCCTTATCCCCCCCATGCAGTCAGATTCTGAGCTGACATTTGTGGATGTTATTCCATCCCACTGATGACAGGCGCAGATCCTGCAACATGACCAGTCCTCCTGGCCCTTTCACACCTAACCGACCATCAATCATGGGATCATTCAGTGTAATTGTGCATTGCTCTCAAAGAAACACATTTAATTGATGACCATTCTCCAACACTCCACGGTTATTGTGTGATCTGTCGGAACCGTGCAAGTCCTGAGAAGGTATCTGGAGGGGTCTGTACTTTGGTTCATGCAGATATTGTCAATGAATGGATTTCCCTTCATACGCCATTGGAGGCAATAGTGGTGCAGGTCAAATGGTATCAGTAATTAACCATTTGTAACATTTCCATACCTCCAGATAGGCCACTTCTGTTAAAGAGACTGCACTAATCCAACAACTCCCAGCCCCACCCTCTCTCCTGCTTGGGGGCTTCAGCGTGCACCACTTCCTTGTGGGGAGTATCACTTTGTCTGGTAGGGAACTTCTAATTGACCAGCTCGTCGCAGATCATGATCTGTGCCTTCTCAAAGGTGTTCTCATACCCACTTCAGTGCTGCCCATGGCACCTTTTCAGCTATCTATCTAACAGTCTCTTTCCATAATCCTGTGGCTTCACTTCATTGTTCACTACATGGCAACCCTGTTGTTAACTTGCCACCCCAAGACAGACCAACTACTGTTTTTGCCACTTAACAGAGCCAGCTGGCCTTTGTATGCCTCTGCTATCACATTCACCAACTCTGTCAAACTGTATTGATCAGATTGTGCAAGACATCTCAGACATTATCATCCAAGTCTAGAGGTACCCCACTCTCAGCCGGTGCCCTGGTGGAGTGCTGACAAGCCCTGCAACAATTCAAATTGCATTCTTAACAGACCAGTTTCATTACTTTTAAGCAGCTTTGTACTAAGGCTTGCTGTTTAATCAGACACAGTGAGAAGGAAAGCTGGGAGTACAATGTTTCCTCCATGGAGACGTATGCCTCTACATCTCAGGTGTGAGCCAAGCTCTGTGGTCTTGTGGGGTGCCAATGATCAATGCCTGTTCCAGGTCTTGTCCTATAGGATGACCTTTGTGCTTTTAAATTATATTAGATTTACTTTCATTCCAATTGATCTATAGTGAGGAGGTCCTCCAGGATGTATAACTTGTCAGAAAAACAATAATACATGACAAATATTTACAACTGAAACAAATAAGGTAATGTGCCTTCCACAGGTCCCAAGTGGAATGATCGCCATTTTTTTTAATGAACTCTATATGAAAGAATCATTTTACAAACACTATTGCACTGAATTTAAAATAAAAAAGTTTTTATTTATTTATAAGGTAATAAACATGTAATAGAACTACTATAATACTTACTTACAGTGAACACATTACTGCACTGAAATGGTGCAGAAGTTAGATTGTACTTACACACACACACACACACACACACACACACACACACACACACAAAAAAAAAAAATCAGTTGGTTCTACTGAGAAAATCATCAATGGAGTAGAAGGAGCTGGCCACCAATAGATCCTTTAGGCTTCTCTTAAACTGAATTTCATTGGTTTTTAAGGCTGCTGGTAAGTTATTGAAAGTGTGTGTTCCTGAATAATGCACACCTTTTTGTACAGGAGTAAGTGACTTTAAATCCTTGTGAAGATTATTCTTATTTCTAGTATTGATTCTATGAGTTGAGCTGTTGGTTTGAAAAAGTGATATATTTTTAATGACAAATTTCATTAAGGAATAAATATATTGGGAAGCAGTAGTTAGTATCCCTAGTTCCCTAAACAGGCTTCTGTAGGATGTTCTTGAGTTCACACCACATATAACTCTTACTGCACGTTTTTGTGGCCGGAAAACTTTAGCTCGGCTTGATGAATTACCCAAAAAAAAAAAAGAAAAAAGAAAAATATCCCATATGACATTATGGAATGAAAGTAAGCATAGTATGCCAGCTTTTTCATTTTTATATCCCATATGTCTCACTCAATTTGCATTGCAAATAGAGATTTGTTAAGACGCTTCAGCAGTTCTGTGGTGTGCTCCTCCCAGTTGAATTTATTATCAAGCTGTAATCCCAAGAATTTAACACTGTTTACTTCTTCTATCTGCTTGTCATCGTATGTTAGGCATATACTCGTGGGACACCCCTTACAAGTTCTGAAATGCATGTAGTGTGTTTTTTCAAAGTTTAGTGACAAAGAATTGGCTAGGAACCAGTGATTAATATCCACAAATATTTTATTAGCCTATCTTTCTAAGACTACACTTGATTTGCTATTTATTGCAATGTTTGTATCATCGGAAAGCAAAACAAAGTTGGCATCTGGTAATGTTACTGGTGAAAGGTCATTGATATACACAAGAAAAAGTAAGGACCCTACAATGGAAACATGTGAGATCTCACATGTAATTAGTTCCCAGTTGGATGATGCCTTAATACATGTCTCTTTCCTAATAACACCCTTTGTTTGCTGCCATAGATATAAGATTTGAACCATTTTGCAGCATTTCCTGTTACAGCATAATATTCTAATTTACTTAAAAGGATACTGTGATTTACACAGTCAAATGCCTTTGACAAATCACAAGATATACCAGTTGCCTGCAATTTTTTGTCTAATGGATTAAGCACATTTTCACTGTAAGTGTAGATAGCCTTTTCAATGTCAGAACCCTTTAGAAATCTGAACTGCAACTTTCACAGTATGTTATTTGAGATAAGATGGTTATAAAGCTGATTGCACATTACTTTTCCTATAATTTTTAAGAATGCTGGCAAAAGTGAAACTGGATGGAAATTTGATGATATTTCTTTATCTCCCTTCTTAAACAGTGGCTTCTTCAGCATATTTCAACCTTTCAGGAATATTCCACTGATAAATGACTGGTTACACAGATAGCTTAATATGTTACTTAGTTCACAATCACATTTTTTAATTAACTTTGTTGATATTTCATCATACCCACTAGATGGATTTGATTTTAAAGATATTATGATGGAAATTATTTCCACTGGGGTAGTGAGGGCCAAATTCATATTATGGAAGTTACTTGAAATGTCTGGTCTGAAGTATTCCATAGCAGCAGCTACAGAACCTGACAACCCCATCTTATCAGTACCAATTATAAAATGTTTGTTAAAAAGTTCTGCAACACTATTCACATCTGTCACCAATATATCATTTACTCTTAATGCTATTTGTCCCTCTTCATGTCTGGTTCTACCAGTCTCTTCCTTCACGATATCCCATATTGTCTTTATTTTGTTATCTGATATGACTATCTTTTCCTTGTAATATATTTACTTTGATGTCTGTATTACCGTCTTTAATATTTTGCAGTATTTCTTGTAATGTGCTGTAGCATCAACATCAGAACTGTTTCAAATTGACAGATACAGTTTTCTTTTTTTCTTCGGTTCTTCCAGAACACCTTGTGACTCACTTTGCACCAACACCAGTGTCCTCTTCCTATCCGGCTACCTTTCTACTGCAGAAGCAACAAGTTGAAGGCATCCATGTATGTTTCACTCCCCACAAAGCTGAATCTTATAAAGAATCATTCACTGACTGGAAACTGGTTCAGGCTCTTACTTCATACCACAACAGAGCCCCAAACTCTGATACAATTCACAGTCAGATTCAACACCTGAATGTTCTCCAAAGGCAGCATCTCCTCAGGGTCTTCAATAGTATTTGGCTCACCAGTTCTTCTGGATTAGAGTTGGCACCTCACTCAGCTCCCCACAGGTCCAAGAGAACACCGTCCCACATGGCTCTATGTTGACTTTACTCTCTTCCTCATGGCCACCAGTCTAATGACCACTGTGTTGTATCTCAATGATTTTTGCATTTGGTACAGCTATCTGCTGAATGCCAGCTCCAAGGTGCCTTCTGCTGGGCCTCTGCATGGGCTCTTTCCCATGGTTTACAATTATCTCCTGCAAAAAAGTAGACCTTACTTTCGGGGTTACCCTCGTACCTTCTACAAACTGAGGTGGAGCTCCTAAAAGTAGTAACTTATCTAATAGTATACTTGCCTGAATATTATCAGATGCTTTTCCAGTATCCGGAAATAGTGCTGCTGTATATTTGTTCCCACCAAAGCCAGCTAACACGGAAAAGACTAATATTGAACTGTTGTCCATGCAGTTTCTACCTTTACGGAACCCGATTTGTGATTCAGTTAGTAAGGATGAAAGTTCTACCCCCCATTCCAATCGCCTTTTTATTATTTTTCCAATATTTTAGGAATACATGATGACAATTCAATCGGTCAGTAGGAAATGGCTAAGAATGGATCTTTCCCTTTTTTATATACAGTATATGATCTGTCTTCCATTCTGTGACCAATTCTTGATGCCATTCGAATTCCATTATAGGTTTGAAGAACTAATTCTACAGCATTGTCAGCCATGTTTTGTATCATGGGATATATGATCTAATCCATTCCTGGAGCAGTGTCGACACCCTCTTTCATGACTGATGTCAACTGGTAAATACTGAACTGTTTAGTTAGCACATGTTGAGTTGCAGGAGTTTCCCTTTGTCTTCTGGTTAGCTTACTGCGAACACTTGGTGGGGAAAGAGGGTCACAAAATTATTCTATCCACTCATATGATCGCATTTTATTGACTGCAGTGGCGATATTCCTAAATCTGTTAACCTTCTGCCATATCTCTGATTATTTAGTATTCTTGGTCAAATTACTACAATATCTTATCCAATGGATTTCAGTGTTTTCTTGGTTCTAGTTGCCATTTGTTTATAGAGCAAAAAGCTGTTCATATTAGGTGTTTAACATATTCACATAACGTTGCCCTTCTGTCTTATATTATTTTATTGCAATCTTCATTCCACCATGGATTATCCAGTCACCTTGCTTTCCTTGATAAAGGTCATTTTGAGATAGATTCATCTGCTGCATGATATATGCTAATCTGTAGCTGCATATAGGACCTGTGTGGAGGTAGGCTTTTTCATATTGATTTTACTTCTAATTCAAGAATTTGGTGATATAATCCACTTTGTTCATGTTCCAAGTCAGTTCGTTGGCAATATGTACTCGGTTACTTTTCTCGCAGTGTATACTCATGGTTACAGGGAAATGATCTGATTCCATGGTATCCTGCAGAACCGACCATATTTGATCTACATCTACATCGATACTCCGCAAGCCACCCAACGGTGATTTGCTTCACACAGGGAGAAGCTGATGTTATATCCACTGCAGTTGGTCTCATCCATGGCCCTTAGTTTAATTTTGCAGATCCATCATTGCAGATAATTATATTATAATCGTCAGTGCAAGATATTATGTACTCCCCTACCTCTTCCGTTGTCGAATGAGCCACTGTCCATATTTATAATTTTGGTCTCGCTATATTTATTTAACACACTCGACGTGTGTGTGTTCTAGTAACTTTCTCCTGCTTTTATTGGAAAAAAATTGGGATATTAACTTTTGAAATCCTATTTACTCGATTGCAAACCAAAGATGACGAACAGTGTTATTAACCACTTAATAGAAGAAATCTATGGCGCGTGTTCAAAGTATTCAAAAGCTCATAGGATAAAGTGCTAGTCTATAGCCAACTTCTTGAAGAGGCTCTTTGCTTATTAATGTTAAATATAGGATGAAAGTGGTGGTAGCGATTTTTTTTGTAGAAAATAATCATTTCACTGCGTAAAATATTTAAAGAACAATTTCACGATATATTATTGAATATCCATGCAAGCAGTGAAAAGAGATCATAAAAGATAAATAAAAGAAATATAATTAAAAGTATATATTTTGTAATAGCCTCAACTGCTGTTAATAAGAAAGCAATACTATTAATCTTTATAGTGAGAATAAGTTCAAAATAACGGGAAAATAGTATTCCTGCGAAAGTTTTGAACTCTATTGTTGATTAATTTGTTTTGCCTAAGAATGACTCTGATTGATTTAACGGAAAGAGCTCGACAGGGTAGCGTAATAGCAATTCCAGTTACAAGAAATGAGTGTATAAGTGACACACTAGAGACCAATCAGATAGAGTCTGCCGAAAGAAATATTATTTCACAGCTAACTGTAACAAAATGTCAAAAGAAGCGTAAATATTATATCGCTGGCTATGAGGTAAAAAACATATCTTTGTTTTATTTGTTGAGAACGTTAAGGGACGAAAGGCAGGGTAAATCAATGCAGATTTGCGGAAACGGGAATAAGCAAGAAAACAGGCAACTTCAAAATTTAGTTAACGCTTTTTATATTATGGTACGCTGAAAACCATACATTTCAAGATTCTCAGCGCGGAGGTTATTGTGCTCGGTTTATATTCTGAGTCAGGGATACAAATATTAGCTCACAGTTATGAAGCGTATACACGATTTGGTCTCGCTATTAACATAATTCATTTTGTGCTACAGTTATCTTAAGAATTCTTTACAAGGACTAACGAGCATTAATAAATGATGAGTAATGAGATTTACTTAAGAGAAAATAAAACTAAATATATATTCTGTGGCCCATAGTCACGTACTCAAAGTTACGTAGTTGCAAAGGTCAACGGCGTAAAAAAAACTAGTTGATATTTACTGAGTACACTGATTCGCAATCAACGATTTTTTTGTCTTGTTAGATTGTGTATTGATGGTGAAAAACGTAACTCACTCTGTAACACTCGATTTTGTACGTTACTGTCCAAAGCAGGGATTCCTATCCACCAATGTAGGAAGTGTCGACCACTGAAAAAAAATTGCAAAGTGCACCATTACAAATCTTCTCGTGTCTCCGAGTCTTTTCCAAGCATACACCTCTCCTTGTGATTTTTTTAACAGAGTTACCGCAATTACCATCTGAAATAAACTGCACGACTAAATGACTCTTTCTCCTCTCTCATTCCTACTGCCAAGCCCATATTGGCCAGTACCCCTTTCTTCTATTCCTTGCCCTACAACCGCGTTCGAGTTCTCCACGTTTATTAGATTTTCATATCCCTTTAAATACTGAATAACCCATTCGATATCCTCACGTACTGCCTCCATCTTTCCGTTTTGTTCTTGTGACGTTGGCATGTTTATCAGAACTATCGTTGTCAGCGATGATTTGCTGTCGAATCTGATGAGAAAAACTCTATTACTTAGCTGTTCTCAGCAGCTTACTCTCTCGTCAACTTTCGTATTCACAAGGCTTCCTACTCCTGTTATACCACTTTCTACTGTTGTTGATATTACCCTACATTCATCTGACCAAAAATCCTTATCTTGTTTCCACTGACCCCACTATATCTAGACTGAGCCTTAACATTTTCCTTTTCAGATTTTATAGCTTCTGTATCACATTCAAATTTCTGACTTCCCATGCCCCGATCGTAGAACTTTATCCTTTCGTTGGTTATTGAATCTTTTTCTCGTTGCCATCTCTGCCTCGGCAGTCCCCTCTCGGAGATCTGAATGGAGTACTAATAGTCCGGAATTTTTTGCTCATGGAGAGACCATCATGACCATTTATCAATTACAGGCCACATCTCCTGTGGACGCTAATCATGTGTCTTTAATACAGTGGTTTCCATTGCTTTCTGCATCCTCATGCTGTTGATCATTGCTATGTCTTCCGCATTTTAGGGTCAGTTTCCAATTCCAAGAGTAAGAGAGTGCCCTGAACCTCTATCCAGTCCTCTGCCCTCTTTGACATGGCCTTTAATAGGACGTGGGTGACTTTTTATGCTGGAAATCTTTGGCCGTCATTGCTAATGATTTTAATTCAAAATTTAAGTAGTAGCTAGATTCGAAGCCGGGGAACAGCAGTGTTAGTCAAAGACGCTACTCCTAGACCACGGGTCATTGCTATGCTAAGGGAGTCGACTTGAAATTGTTATCGGCAATACGGCACATTGCGTGTATGACATCCCTTTTCTAATGACGCATCACCTGGGGGTAAAACATTGTCGTCTAACGTGCGTCGTATTTCGTTTTTCTTTCCCTGTGCCGTCGTCCAGTGGTCTTAAATATGGGGAACTCTTCCCTTGATAGTGACCCAACGAATGTAGCTCCAACTGGACAGAGGAATGTGTAAGCAACGCATGACATCATTCCTGTTCTGTCATTTAATCGTCTAAATACACCACCAGAACGACAAAATGAATACTATCCGTTTCCATAGATTGACGCGCCTGTCGCGCATTCATCCTCGATATATCTCCATTTTCGCACTTGCCTATGCGGCCAGGTTCCAATGTGTCGCCAGGAGCATGGTGCAGAAATATCTGTATGTACTACCCTCTCAAATCGTCAAATCAAACCAGACAACTAATTCCTGATCAAGCGCCTTCTGCGTAACAAGCAACGCATTGCACACTGTCACCTTTTTCGCACGCAGATACGCCTATAAATTGCTTAAGCACGCTTTCGGGTGGCAGCGGTACGTTCATATCCTGCATCGGGAAGACGGCGTGGAAGCTCGTTGGTGTGACCTGTTTCGTGAGAACACATCCTAGCCGCATTACAGACATCTCCTGCTCGAGAGCGGACAGTGTTCCTTGTGTGTTCCTTAACTGCCGACTACTTTCTTGCTGTGCATGATGGACGACTCCTTCCAACAATCCATGTGTGTGGCGATCTCCACTATTCTCGTGGTAACTTCGTTTTCCACGTTGGTAACTCTCTCATTATGTGCGGTTTTCACCTAGCCTTGGCTGCCGGCGACCTCCTCCGGTATCTTTGCAGTATCTCTCTCCAAGTCACGCCCACTTTCTGCGACCTGACAGTAAATAAATCTTTTGACTGCAAAGTTTCACTTCTGCTCCTAGTCTCCCAAATTGTGCTGGTCCTTGTGGCTCATATGAGAGAATTGTTCTGTGCTCTCAGCATTGTCCTGTTTTATTTCGGCCAGCTGTTCAGTGGGCCTAACTGAATTGTAGTGTTTTCTAGCATCGTGAGTATCTTATCGAGTGGACTCAGGACTTGTGCGCCCTCCACAGAAGTGCTTTGTGCTTCCCTTTCGAACTCTCCTCAATTGACGTGTCGACTTCCTTGTTTCTCAACTTTCCCTGGAATGCTTACGAGTTCAAATGGCTCTGAGCACTATGGGACTTAACATCTGTGGTCATCAGTCCCCTAGAACTTAGAACTACTTAAACCTAACTAACCTAAGGACATCACACACATCCATGCCCGAGGCAGGATTCGAACCTGCGACCGTAGCAGTCCCGCGGTTCCGGACTGAGCGCCTAGAACCGCTAGACCACCGCGGCCGGCAATGCTTACGAGTCTTCGCTCAAGTGCCCCCAAGTACTCGGGGCTCGTTGGTGTCTCTCTTCTGCCAGTTGTCCCCTAAAGGGGACAGTCCTTTCAAAGCAAAGCAAACGCTCGCTTCGTTTAACCCATACCTCTGTGGCTTCCGGAAAAGTCTCACATTGTCCATGTGCAGCTTAAGTGAAGCCCTTTCCTCTTGAGCGTCCGGCGGCCAAGTATTACAAGATTGTTTTATTAGAGAAGCTACGCCATATAAAACTGAGAAATCTCTACAGATTCATTTAAGGACTCACGTCTCCTCTACGGGAAAGAATAGAATATATATATATATATATATATATATATATATATATATATAGGCAGAAAACTCATTAATTGGTTCACTTATCAGTTACAAGTACATCCTACAAAGCACTGGACATAGTCTACTATTTATCAGGGATGGAGTGGGTGCAGCTCCACCATTAAAGATTCTGCAGTTCGCACGTGAATGATATCATTTCAATTTGAATTGTACCACAAAAGCTCGGAACAGAAGTTAGGTAAAAATAGTTCAGTTATTTCACCGGAAAAATTAACTTTAATTGTATTTCCCAAAAGCCTGATGGATTTCTGTACAGGTATGACGTCATTAGAGGGCAGAAAAATACCATTGAAATAGCACATCTACTGCTTGGGCATGATCTTTGATTGCTGAATGAACCTGACGTTGTATATCAACGTTCTGAAAGCTTGGTGTGATCAGGCACTGAACATCATTAGGAAGCGTAACAATATTTTGGTGGGAGGCTCTTCTCTAAACATTATAGGGTTTCTGTGCAGATGCGTAACTAGATCGAGGCTAGATTGTGGATGCTCTTGATACTCTAACGCCATAGCCAGATAGTTCGACAAGGTAGAAAGGCACAGTACTGTCCTTTCAGGATGGGCTTGGGCGCAATGAAAGCAACGCCCATCAAAGCTCTGTTGACTGAAGCTAACGAGAAGCCCCTGTATCTGTGGAAAAAATGTTTAACAGCCCTTTATGTAACAGAAAGTCTAGCACACACAAATCACCCAATTCACAAACTGCTCCATGAGTACTACGAGGTGCATTCAAGTTCTAAGGCCTCCGATTTTTTTTCTGATTAACTACTCACCCGAAATCGATGAAACTGGCGTTACTTCTCGACGTAATCGCCCTGCAGACGTACACATTTTTCACAACACTGACGCCATGATTTGCTTGTAAAGGAAAGAGAACGAGTGAGAAACACGTATTTCAGGCTGGGCGCTTTACAATTACAGTATAATGTTCTAGGTTCACGTTTCCAAAAGAACTTTGTAATCGAGGAGAATATAGGAGTTCATAACCGAATATGTGACGATTTAGTATGTTCCTGACAGGTAATTTGTACGGTAAAGTATCTCGTTACGTGAAAAGGCCTCTTGGCAACTGAGTTTCAGACAAAATATGTTTCTTAGTAGATTTCTGTCAAATAATAATTTTAATAAATCTTTTTTAACAAAATACCTGATGTATTTAACAATATATAAATGCATGTGAATGATTAACAGACGTACCTCTTAAGGTTATAAAAGTATTTCTGGTCATATTTGTTTATGATTAAACACTTTGATGAAGAATACTTGTAAAAGCAGCGAAAATATTTGCATTCTCAACCACGTTATGCCGTTGTCGAACACCTAATGGAATTTTATTGAAATAGGAGACCAGTCGACCTTTCAAGATTAGAAATCGTTATTTTGTGATATAAGTTACCTTTTGTTGAAATAAAAAAAGAACATTTTTTCGGTACAACATGAAAATTTTTAAACAATGTGTCAGAGGAAGCAATGACTGTCCGATCAATCATTATTGAAGTGGAGTCTGTTGTAAGCTTAACGCCTATAAGAGAAGTATGTATATCATACTGTCCCGGAGCTGAATGGCTCGCGAGGATGCACAGTGGATCTGTGTATAGTTTTCTCCCCATGGACTGTGTCTACGGACCTGACCTTGCTGAGTTGAGATGGCGTGCGTGCCTCAACGATATAGACACCGTAACGTAGGTCGAAACAATGGAGTGCCTGTTCAGAGGCCAGAAATACGAGTGGTTCCTGGAGAAGGGTAGAAACCTTTTCATTGGTAGCAGTCTGGATGTTACATCAACCAAGAAGGCCTTGTTATTTGATCGCTTTCGACAGGAAGTCTCCAAGGAGACCTCCGGCCATATTGGCACTAAATGATAACACTCTTTTCCTGATCGCCAGAATAATTTTATTTTTCATCTTATGACCCGTTTCTGGAGAACCCTATCACCAGATCAATAGCGAGAAATATAGTATGTAAGACACCATATTAAAAAGAGTAAATTGAAACAACGTAGTAACAGCCGAGAACATACTTCCTGAAATAAATGCAGAGTATTTTGTCATTTGCTACTCGATAACGCCATCAATGCCCTTATTAAAAACTACACGTGTCACGTGTAATTTAGATTCTATACACAAGAAAACTTAATTTTTAACAAAACAGATCAAATTTATAATAACAAGGAGGTAACTCCAGAGCTCCAAGCTGTTGGAATTTGAACACAGGAAAGTGACACATACGGAAATAATTCAGTTTGTTAATTTCAACCAAAGTATTTAAAAACGTGGTAAAATGAAAATTATAAAAAGTTTAAGAAATATGAAACTTTAATAATATGTTAGAAAGGTGGATTCAGCGACATTTATTGTGATTAAGAGGAACCCTTACATTTATGGCCAATTAGCACGTTACATTTAAATGAGAGTGTGGCATCCTGTTGGTGGTGTATAACAGAATAGCAGTGACAGATGATCTCGATGTTTAACAAAAACCTACTATTAAGTATATGTCTGGCATGTATCCTTGTATGGAAGTGAAACGTCGACAATAAACAGTACGTATAAGAAAAGAATAGAAGTGCTTGAAATGTGATGCTGAAGATTAGGCGCGTAGTTCGAACGACTACACTGAGGTGCTAAACGTCATGGGGTAGCGATATGCATGTATACAGATGGCGCTAGTATCGTGTACACAACGTATCAAGGGACAGCGCATTGGCGGAGCTGTCATTTGTACTCGGGCGATTCATGTGAAAATGTTTCCGACGTAATTATGGCCGCACGATGGAAATTAATATACTTTGAATGCGAAATGGTAGTTGGAGGTAGACGCACGGGACATTTCATTTCGTAAATAATTAATAAATTCAATTCTCCGAGATCCAAAGAGTCAAGAGTGTGTCGAGAGTACCAGAGTTCAGCCATTACCTCTCACCAAGGACGACGCAGTGGCGGATGGCCTTCACTTAACGACCGAGAGCAGCGGCGTATGTGTAGAGGTGTCAGTGCTAAAAGACAAGCAACACTGCGTGAAATAACCACAGAAATCAATGTGGAACGTACGACGAACGAATCCGTAAGGATAGCGCGGCGAAGTTTGCCGTTAATGGGCTATGGCGGCAGACGACCGACGCGAGTGCTTCTGCTAACAGCACGACGTCTTCTGCAATGCCTCTCCTATGTCAGTTGTACCCTAGACGACTGTAAAACCGTGTCCTGTTCAGATGATTGCCGATTTCAGCTGGTAACAGCTGATGGTCGGGTTTGAACACACATAGCCACGGAACCAAGTTGTCAACAAGGCACTATGCAAGCTAGTGGTGGCTTCATAATCGTGTGGGCTATATTTACATGGAATGAAATGGGTCCTCTGGTCCAAGTGAACCGACAATTGACTGGAAAAAGTTATCAGAATGAGATTTTCACTCTGCAGCGGAGTATGGGCTGATATGAAACTTGCTGGCAGATTAAAACTGTGTGCCGGACCGAGACTCGAACTCGGGACCTTTGCCTTTCGCGGGCAAGTGCTCTACCATCTGAGCTACCGAAGCACGACTCACGCCCGGTACTCACAGCCTTAACCTGGTTCGCAGGAGAGCTTCTGTAAAGATTGGAAGATAGGAGACGAGATACTGGCAGAAGTAAGGCTGTGAGGACGGGCCGTGATTCGTGCTTGGGTAGCTCGGTTGGTAGAGCACTTGCCCGCGAAAGGCAAAGGTCCCGAGTTCGAGTCTCGGTCCGGCACACAGTTTTAATCTGCCAGGAAGTTTCATATCGGAAAAAGTTATGTTCGGCTACTTGGAGACAGTTTGCGGCTATATATGGACTTCATGTTCCCAAACAACGATGAGATTTTTATAGATGACAATGTGCCATGTTACCAGGCCAGAACTGTTAGCGATTGGTTTGAAGAACATTCTGGACAATTCGAACAAATGATGTGGCCATCTAGATCGCGCGACATGAATCCTGTTGAACATTTACGGGAGGTAATCGAGAGGTTAGTTCGTGCGCAAAATCCTGCACCGGCAACATCTTCGCAATTATGGGCGGCTATAGAGGCAGCACGACTCAACATTCCTGCAGGGGACTTCCAACGGGTTGTTGAGTCCATGTCACGTCGGGTTGCTGCAGTACACTGGGCAAAAGGAGTTCCGACATGATATTACGAGGTATCCCATGTCTTTTGTCATGTCAGTGTAATGATGCGTTTCTGAATAGATCAGAGGAAAAAAGAAATTTATGGTAGAACTTCATTTAAAGAAGGAATCGGTTGACAGGACATATCCTGACGCGTAAATGAATCACCAGTTTGGTAATTAAGGTGGGGGGGAGGGGGGGGACGTGGAGAGTAAAAATTGTAGATGGAGACCAAGGCTTGACTACAGTTACCAGGTTCGAATAAATGCAGATTCCAGTAGCTATGCTGGGATGAAGTAGGTTGAACAGAAAAGACCAGCACGGAAAGCTGCAAAAAATCATTCTTCGGACCGAAGACCACAACAACCTGTAGTTATTTGTTCCAAGTGTGGTGGCTAAGAATTAGAATTTTAAATTTGAATGAAATGCAATAATAACAAAAGAAATTAGAAAATTTATATTTCCATTTAATCACACATTTTCAGATCACTAGGAAACTTTCTTTTTCTGTTAAACAATTTAAATTTTGTTCTTATATATGACAAAAAGCATTGAACATTTATTGAGCAGTTTTGTAAGGGAATAGGTAATCGACTTTCAAATTTACAATGATGTATCACTAGTGGGGGTAACTTCGAAAGCGGTTTTTTCACACAGTGAGAGAAACTGGCTGCCAGAGAGAGAAGACGCGCTAGCAAGAAGCAGGCGAAAGCGTAGTGCCGGTTTGTAGTGTAGCTACACGAAACTAGGACGAAGAAATGTCTTTTGACGCTGCTCCATTCTGACATCGGCGTCTGACCTCAAACCGGAAGATCTGAAGAAAATACTCTCGCACGCATATTGACGCATGTTGGAGTGGCCATCGTTTTCCACCTTCAGGTGGTCACACACGTAACTGCGTGCTTGAGAAACTTGCGCACGTAAGCATTTTCTGTAAGAACGCCCATCTTCCTTTCACCTAGACACATGCACTGCTGTGCAAGGATCAGTTTGTGCTTAGAATACGTGGAGATCCGAAAAAGGATTTTGTGCACGAACTAACCTCTCTATTATCTCCCTCAAATGTTCGATGATATTAATGTCGGATGATCTGAGTGCTCGAACTGCCCAAAATGTTCTTCAAACCAATTGAGAACAGTTGTGGCCCGGCGACACGGCGCTTAGTCATCCATATAAATCCCATCGTTGTTTGGAAACACGACGTTCAAATGTGTGTGAAATCCTAAGGGATCAAACTGCTGAGGTCATCGGTTCCTAGACTTACACACTACTTAAACTAGCTTATGCTAAGAAAAACACACACACACCCATGCCCGAGGGAGGACTCGAACCTCCGGCAGGAGGGGCCACGCAATTCGTGACATGGCGCTGCAAACCGCGCGGCCTCTCCGCGCGTTGGGATTACGACGCCCATGAATGGCTGCAAATGGTCTCAAAATATCCGAAAATAACCACATCCACTCAGTTGGATCAGAGGACCTAATCTCTTCCATGTAAACACAGTATACCATTATGGAGGCACTACCAGCTTGCACAGGGCGTTGTTGACAACCTGAGTACATACCTTAGTGGGGTCTGCGCCACACGCATATCCTACCTTCAGTTCTAACCAACTGAAATCGGGACTCATCTGACCAGGCCACGGTTTTCCAGTCGTCTAGGGTCCAACTGACACGATCAATAGCCCAGTTGAGGCGCTGTTAGCAAAGGCACTCGCGTCGGTCGTCTTCTGCCGTAGCCCACATACGCAAAAATTCGCCTAACTGTCCCAATGGATACGTTCGCCGAACATTCCACATTGATTTCGGCGGTTATTTCGCGCAGTGTTGCTTGTCTGTTAGCACTGACAACTCTACGCAAACGCTGCTGCTCTCCGTTTTAAAGCGAAGGGCGTCCATCACTGCGTTGTTCGTGGTGAGAGGTAACGCCTGAAATTTGGTACTCTCGACACACTCTTGACTCTGTGGATCTCGGAAAATTGAATTTATTAACGATTCCCGAAATGGGGTTTCCCACGCGTCTAACTCCAACTGCTATTCCGTGTTTAGAGTCTGTTAATTCCCGACGTGCGGCCATAATCACGTCGGAAACCTTTTCACATGAATCACCACAGTGCAAATGATAGTTAGCCGGCCGCGGTGGCCGAATGGTTCTAGGCGCTACAGCCTGGAACCACGCAACCGCTACGGTCGCCGGTTCGAATCCTGCCTCGGGCATGGATGTGTGTGATGTCCTTAGGTTAGTTAGGTTTAAGTAGTTCTAAGTTCTAGGGGAGTGATGACCTTAGAAGTTAAGTCCCATAGTGCTCAGAGCCATTTGAACCATTTTTGATAGTTCTGCCAATTCGCTGCCTTGTGGAATACTACCGTCATCTGTATACATGCATATCGCTATCCCATGACTTTTATCACCGCAGTGTATGATATAAAGACTGATAACGAAACTAAAAGAAATATGTTTTAAATGTATCGTCTTGTTTTCAGCTGTTAGTGTTTTATTGTAAGACTACAGTTTCGGCATTATGCCATTTTCAAACATAAGTTTTTGACATATGGTTTTACGTTTGGAAGAGACAACAACCTAGTATCGTAATGTGTAAAAGTATGAAAGTTTTACTGTTAAAAATTATTCTTATGGCAACAGACGTACGGAAATGTGTAAAGCCCTCTCTCTGACAATATTATCGTCATCTGTTCTTTTTCTCTAAAAATTGCTAGGCTATGTAGTGAAACTATATTATCGTTATCATAAAATCTGATATGTAGTCCGCCCCTGGTAGCTGAGTGGTCAACGCGATGGTATGTATGATATAAACGGCTCGGGTTCGATTTCCGGCTGGGTAGGAGATTTTCTCCGCCCGGGGACTGGGTGTTGTGTTGTCCTTACCATCATCATTTCATCCTCATCGACACGCAAGTCGCCGAAGTGGCGTCAACTCGAAAGACTTGCACCAGGCGAACGGTCTGCCCGGCAGGAGGCCCTAGCCACACGGCATTTCCATTTCCATCTATGTAGCCGCACACCTTGTGTTATGAAAACTATTTTTCCGACATTTCAGTATTCTAACATTTTCTGGAACTCCTAATGTCGGACATGTCAGTATTCTGATAGAGAACAAAAAAAAAAAAAAAAAAAAAAAAAAAAAAAAAAAAAAAAACAGAAATTAATTACTCTTCCTATAAATCAGGAAAAATCAATTCTCTTGTATCTGACTGCGATTTTTAATATATTCTCTAACATCTCCTAACAATTATACTGTAATGCACCTGCATACAACAGACAACTTACCTCGTCGCTGCAACTGCATGAATATTCTGCATCCTGCAACAGGCGAAAATAATTCAAAAGAAATACTGCGATCCTTGCAGAGTGTAATGCTGATGAAGCTACTCGACTTATTCTTCTTGTATAGAAATTAAATGATCAGGAGGGAGTTAGTCAACAAGCCATAAGTGATGTAAAAAAAGCAAGGAATCAATAAAAACTTTAACTTTATTATATTCTGCAAGTTGACGATTCACACACTGAGAAACTTTACTCAGACCTTTCCATGGACAGTCTGAGTAGCAAAAACTTAAATTATTCCAAAACGTCTTTAATCAATAATCACGAATGTGGTCACTACAAAGACACGAATATTACGAGTACTTTCAATGAATGCATGCACAAATCTGACAAAATCCCACCAGCGCGCAAGCAAGCAGCAACTACGCGCAACGTAAATCCAAATTACCAAAAATCCTCGATTAATACAAAAATCTCCTCTGGTGCCACTAGCAAAGGCAGAGCAGGCTGCGACCTTCCCTGACGTGTGGCTTCTCTCCACGCCAGGCTGCGTCCGACTACTGTTAACAACTGTTCGCTCGCTACCACTCACGATAACAATGTCCCAAACTCAGACTTCGTGTATGCACGCAACAGCAGAATAAATAGCCACCTTTCACAAAAAAAAGAAAAAAAATATGAACGTCCAACTTTCAACTATATGTGAACTTCTTGCGCTTGAAAATGGTATAATGCTGAAACTGCAATCCTAAAATGATACACTAACAGCTGTTTGCAAGATGATATCACTTAAAAAACTTGTAGGAGCTGTAGACCCATATTACAAGAAAGTAGAAAAAATTACTCTGCAAAGAGCTATTCTATGAGTTGAAGATATATCCTCGTGATTGACATAATTGTTTCAGTATCTACAAATATATTTCAACCTCCTATCGCTTACCATTGTTTTTAAAGTAGGATACGTACTTGAGAAGCACTACAGCACCAGACAACGGTTGATTGCGATTACTTTGCTAGCTGAAGGGGCTATGAAACTGCAAATACTCGTCTGTACACATCTGTAATACGCGAATGTGGACTTATCCAGGCCTCACTTCATCTCTTCCTGCCGTAGATTAACATATATTTTCCTTCTTCCTCTCCTGTAGTTGGTCCTGGGACAATTTATCTATTTCATAATGCCATGTCTGTTTGCGACAGCTCTGTATTTTCTAAAGAGTATAATGCACTTAACATCCCTCTTAGACGAAGAGATATTGGTACTTTATTTCTTTACTATTAGTTTTAAAGTTGTAGGCTTTCGATGTAATGCTCCAGATTTCAGATGCTCGAATAAACATTTGCAGTAATTTGCAGTTGGTTTCTTTCACAATGCTCGAAGGCAGGAAGGTTGTCTGGCAATTGATGGTTACTTGTAAGGGCCTGCGTAATGTTGGTCTAGCATGTGTAATGGTATGCTTGCACGATCTTGCATGACCGAAAATCGAATAACCCTCCAGCGGCTTGAACAACCCAAATGCTTTCGCAAAATTGCATTACAAACGGTCAAGAGCGACATAATTTTTTTATAGTTAATTAATTTGTCCTAGATATTGTTGAAAGTATCTGCCGGAGCCCGAGAACTGCAGCACATGATGTTCCTGCAACGTCTGGAAAGAGGAGTCAACATAATATACAGGATGTTTGGGTGGAATAGTAAACATTTTAGGAGATGGTACTAAAGACTAATTCAGATAAAACATTCTGTGTAACATGTATCCAGCTTTTGTTGGTTACAGAAACATAGTTGTTAGAATGTAATTAGTACTCATAAAAGGTGTTAAGCATAGGGAAATAATTAAATTCAGAGCGTTTCCGAATTCTCTTGACAACACCTCTTGTGAATCATCTGAGATTGTCTTGGCGTTCTCTTATGTCGCGAACACTATTCTTAATCCGAATGATTAATTTGTCTCTTGTGTCTACTTTATAGATTTCACCTTTCAACCATCCGCAAAGGCGAGAATGGGAAGGGGTTAGGTACGGGGACCTTGGTGACCAAGAAGCGTGACTAATTCATCCGGGAAGTGTTAGTGTTAAAAAAAAATTGTCCCCTGACGACAAAAATGTGGATGGGCCTCCGCATGCAGGAAGAACATGTCCATCGTTGCAGGGAAAAGAACCTCTTCCAATAATGCTGGAAGCTTATTTTGAAGACAGTCCAGATAGCTACACTCTTTACGACTATGCGGCAACACAACAGGCCGACAAATCACAGTCACAGTTAAAAAATGTTGTTGTAAATCAAGCACAACTTACAACTTGAATTTCAAAACAAAAGTGGTAATTGATAAATAACCCCATAGCAAGCGGAGTAACAAGCTGCAGCACTGTAACCAGTCCGCCTGCTTAGCTCGCCTCACATGCCAGCGGGCCCGGGTTCAATTCCCGGCCGGGTTGGAGATTTTATCCTCTCGGGGATCGGGTGTTGTGTTGTAATCATCGTCATTTCATCCCCATCATCGGCGTGCAAGTCGCCCAATGTGACGTCAATTGAAATAAGACTTGCACTAGGCGCCCGAACTTCCCCAGATGGGGCCTCTCGGCCAATGATGTCATACGCTCATTTTAAGCAATAAAAACTGGACACATATTATATGAAATGTTTTATTCGAATTAATCTATACTGTCACCTCCTAAAATTCCGCATTTACAACGGGCGTTCAATAAGTAACGCAACACACTTTTTTTCCGGAAGCCGACTGGTTTCAAAAAATGTTCAAATGCGTGTGAAATCTTATGGGACTTAACTACTAAGGTCATCAGTCCCTAAGCTTACACGCTACTTAACCTAAATTATCCTAAGGACAAACACACAGGCCCATGTCCGAGGGAGGACTCGAACCTCCGCCGGGACCATCCGCACCATCAATGTTTACAGCGCCTTAGACCGCTCGGCTAATCCCGCGCGAAGACTGGTTTCATTCAGCATTACGATGCACCACATGGTTTCCCACTCTTTTGGCTACCAGAACTTACGTATTCAATTTAATCTCCGTTCAGTGCGACGGCCTGCATGCCCGAATGGTACCATCTACTTTTCGACGTCGGAGCCAACGTCTGGCTGCATCAATGACCTCCCTAATATCCACTTACTGCATCCTGCAGAGTGTATCCTTCATTGGACCAAACAGATGAAAGTCAGAAGGTGCTAGTCCAGGCTGTGGGGTGGATGAGAAGGAACACTCCAAAGAAGTTTTGTGAGCTTCTCTCGGGTGCGCAGCTTGTGTAGGTCTTGCGTTGTTATGGATAAGAAGTAGTTCGTTTGCATATTTGTGGCGATGAACACGCTGAAGTAGTTTCTGCTGTTTCCTGAGGGTAGCGAAATACACTTCAGACTTGATTGTTGCACCATGACGAAGGACATCAAACAGCGTAATCCCTCCAGAGTCCCAGAAGACCGTCGCCATGACTCTAGTGGCTGAGGGTGCGGCTTCGGTGGAGAGGTGGTGTGGGGCCACTCCATGTACTGCAGTTTTGTTTCCGATTTGGAGGGATGAACCTATGTTTCGTCGCTTGTGACGATGTTTGACAAAATAATTTTCACTGTCAGCCCTGCAACGTGCAAGCAATTCCGCAAAGACGATCCTTTGTTGCCCTTTGTGAGCTTCCGTTAAGTGGCGAGGAAGCCATCGGGCTCACATCTTTGAGCGCCCCAACTGGTGGACGAGTGTGTCATCGCTACCAACAGAGACGTCCGGTTGAGCAGCGAGGTGTTTGATTGTGATCTGTCGATCACCCCGAGTGAGAGTGTCCACACATTCCAACATTGCAGGAGTCGCAGCTGTGTGCAGACAGATGGCATGCAGGAGATCGGGCGGGTTTGCGTGACGTAATTGTGTTGATGACAACGACTCGCAAAGCTTTTGTTCACCGCCAGGTCTCCACAGACATTCTGCAAGCGCCTATGAATGTCTGCGACGCTCTGGTTTTCCGCCAAAAGAAACTCGATAACAGCTCTCTGTAAAGCACCTGCATACAGATGCCATTTTGAAGGCTACGTACAGCACCGCTACCTATCGGAACGTCATGAAGCTATAATGGTTGAAACGGCAATACTCCACGATGTCCCACAACAAATACCGCATGACGCGTTACTTATTGGACTCCCCCTAGTAAACTTGTTTATAACCTGAAAAGCTATCTATATGTAATGGAACTTCGAAATACAGCATTCAAACTGGAGGCTATTAGTCACGTGTGTGCATGGGGAGCGTGAGGTTTTCAAAACAGCTGCCTCATCATCATCCACTGTTGTGTTGCTTCAAGAAATCACATGTGAAGGAAATAATGAGCTATTTTTCCCCTTCAGTACCGCCCATATAAGACAACAAGATGTTGAAACTTAGTTGTTAGCGGTAGTCGCGCCGGGTTAAGTGGCGCAGTAGACGAGATTGCCCCCGAAACAATCTGTACTTCGGATTGGTGTCATACATTATGTATCACGAGTATGAGCAATATTTTGTCATGCGAAAGGACTGACTTTCAATCACGTGTTGACTAGAGAAGTAATTGTCTACAGTAACGCAGAAAAGCACAAGTCAGAACACGCTACCCTCACCAGTCTTTAAATTTACTGTGACAAATGCCGTTAAGCGTCAGTCAGCTGTCAGTAAATTTGAATTATACGTTGTTCAGTCAAAGTGAAAAGCATTTTCATTCCACGTGAGGGGTTCCCGTTTTAATAGCATAAAAAAGTAGAAGTCAATATTGGCTGATTTTTGTAGTGAATTTATCTACTACAGCTCTTAATTAGGCTGACGACAGTTACTGAATATTATACTGTAATTACACTTGTAATTTTTATGAATCCTATCTTTTTCTTCGTCGACTAGAGTGAAGCTGAAAGAGCGTCTCGGAAGTAATGATGAATTTGGTTATCTGATTGCTTACATAACATCCCTGTCAATTATGAAGCCCATCTGAAGCTCTATCATTGCAAATGCTCTTCTCAAAACTTTGGAAGCAGTGGCTCGCTGACTGTCGTGGAAATATGTTCAACATTGCTCTTGATCTCAGGATTTTTTGTGTGTTCGGTTTCTTTTAGGCTAAGGATAGAAATAGAGCAGCAGAAAGGTAGAATTGATGGACAGGTTCAAAAAAAGTACACACAGGAAGCGTATTATTCTTAGCCTTAAATTTTATAAGAAAACATTAGAAAGAAATAAGCAAAATACAGTTTCTAATTGTATAAAAATTATTTTTATTGCTCTACACTGTATGTTAAGGACAAATATAATCACAGTTAGGAACTTTGAACCGGCAAATGGAACACCACGCACTGTGTCCTTGAAAATGCCAATACTGGTCACGGAGGAACCACTGTTGTTTAAAGTTATTTAAATACAGGAATGAATATAATGAAAACATTTATTTCATACTTCACTGTAATATCTCAAATAATCTTATTCGCTCACATGAAACATGAAACTCACTGTGAAGAAATGTTTGATGCATCAGACAAAATATATAGTTACCTCTTGGCACTAACACTTAATTTCTAGTAAATTTTGTTTTTAGTGGCAGTATTATCTGGAATGCACAAAATTACTTTAAGTGATAGGAGCAAAGATAGGAGTAAAGTATTTCAGCGAAACTGTAAGCAACACATGATTCCTTACAAAATTCTGAATCACTCCTGTTGTTTCACAGTGAGAATGACTGTGTTTACCTACTGACTTATCTTTGCTTTTGACAGTCGATTATTGCATCTGAAAACTATATTAACCACTAGAGGAGATCTGTGCCTACTTGCTATCTACTCTATCCATCTGCCTTTATATTTCTTCTTTAGCATTATTACATGGTTACAATGGAAGAACATATGAGGTACAGTTACGCTGCACATTCGATTATCTATGTGTTTTTTTACTTACGTTGGATTAGACTCTTTTGTTTATAATTATATAGTTTCCATAAAATTGGTGATATAGTGCAGAAATAACATTACATTATAGGGATAGCAGACCATAAATTAGTAAATTTAATCTGATTTTCATGGAGTCTGACTTTTTGTATTGGAATCTATTTTATGAGCTACACATTTCTGTATTTGAAACTACTTGTTTCACATTTTTGGTGTTATACATTTGCATAAATAGATACAGTGACTTTCTATTAACACCATTGCCAGCACTTTCCCCTTTTTACGACAATTTGTTCACAAATAGCATATCTCGTTTCCACTATGGCATTTCTTTTTCTGAACCTTTAATTTAGTATCTGCGATGTGATGATTTGCTTTGTCTGTTCATTTGTGTACATACACCACCAGCCTCACCGTCATCTTGTGCTTTTTACCACAAACCTATCAACTGAAAATGTTCTCAATAAATAGCTTTTTTTCAATTGTATTTGATTTCATCCAAAATAAATTCGTTAAGTCTTGTAGCGATTTGTAGTTTCGGTGACATTTCTCTTAATAAATTATTAGCACCTTCTTAGTTAAAGGGTAGTTTTGCCTCTAATTATTAATTAACTGTGGAAAGTTCATTATAAATGACTTCATGACTTAACATTTACGTTTGCGTTACAGATTTTGAGTAACTTTGGTAATATTTATTTTAATAATCTCATATTCAGTAGATAGTAAAATCAAAATTGTAAGCGGCTGTAGAGCCTTTCAAGTACGTATTTTAGAAGACAGACTCAATCTTATCGGCCCACAGCATTTCCATATTTATAGTTTATGTTATTTTCCGGAGGTGGATAACATTGTAATCGCTCTCCATCAGCTCGAAGTGTGAAAGAAGTTCCGTCAAAGCCGTCCTCACTTGAAGAAGTCCCAAGCGATAGCCTGTAACAGATAATTTTATTAATATTGTGGACAAGGGAACATAGAATTAGCAAAAGAAAGTCCATACAAATATCTACTTATAGAGGGATGAGAGTTAGGTTCGCCAACTGGATTTACAATGAATTTGAAGTACTAAATATTATTTCTTACTCATGTTTATGTTTCAAGCTGTAAGGAGAAAAGCACGTGCTTATTATCACGTCCAAATATTGTAATAATTGTGACTATTTTTAATGAGATGACGAACAGTTTATGTTTATTACTTGAGCTGCAAATATAAAAATTAACTTTAATTCTTTTGTTGGATGGCTTGGGGTAGTAAACATGTTTTCTAAAGAAGCGGACAACAATTTTTGTTGTTCAGTTGTTACCTAGAACTTTCATGGCATGAAGTAATGAGTTATCACAATTTGTGCAGCTCCCTTATGTCGTAGATGTAAATGTATCCGGAGCCTAGGATAGATCCTTTACATTAATTATTAGAATTCTGTTTGAGATATGAACTGAAGCTCATAGGGACTTTTTCATCGAATTTGTCAGTGCTATTTTATGTAATAAGATCGTATGACTGTCTGCTACACATCTTCTTACATTTACCATTCTTGTATTCCAAGAAGTCTAATTTACTCTATAGATAAAACTCTATTAAGAAGATTAAAAAATTAATTTCCTGTAGGGTTTTAGGTGCTCTACTATGGATCAAACGCCACTATATTAGAATTAGTTGGTAGTCCTGACCACATGGGATGTTTGAATTCTGTATCGTTCAGTAACTCAATAAATTTTTTTTAGACGTCATGGGTAGTGTTAGAGACATGATGCAACTTGCAGTGTAGTGAAAGACAGCCATGTAAGTTCGAAAATGGCTATTGCTTTTAAGTGTGACATATTTTTTCTTTTATGACAAAAATGTTGTGCAAGTTCATTTGCTAGTATTGAAAGGGTAGCATAGCTATTTTTATGGAGCTATCACAGGTAGTTCCCCAAAGTTTAATTTTTTGGGCTCTGGTTTTAAACATTACATTAAACCATAACAATCATTGACTGGCGCGGTGTGTATAAGTGTGACGTATGATGAAAGTTAGATAACTCGTATGCTTACAGTGACGTAGCTAAAATGTAGTCAGCTTCACTTTCTCTCGTTTAATAGCTATTCTGACGCATAAAACTTAATGAATTACAGTCTTTTTTTAATGAAGGAAGGTCTTAAAGGAATAGTGTGCTCTTGCCAAAGAAGTGTAAGTCAAACTAATTGGTGCACATTTAGGATACAATACCAAGGCCTGTCGTGATCCATTGGTTCAGTGAAATAGACAGAGGCCTACAGCAGGTAAGCAACTACAAAGATATTCAGAAGCACGGTTCAAGTAAGAAGAAACTGTAACAATGTTAGTGTTTCAAAGGAAAGTCTAAACTTAAAACAGGTGAAATCCGCAAAAAGAAAGGAAAGAAAAATATCCGGCATTAATTCAGCAGTCTTTAGCGTACGCGAGATCCCGAGGTGAGGGGAGAAGGACAGAAGAGAGATGAGCATAATCTGAGATTAGGGAAGCAAAGGAAAAAAAAAATTGAGCGGGTAGTTTTCAAAGGAACTATCGCGCAGCCGGCCGGTGTGGCTGAGCGGCTCTAGGAGCGTCTGGGACCGCGCGACCGCTACTGTCACAGGTTCGAATCCTGCCTCGGGCATGGATGTGTGTGATGTCCTTAGGTTAGTTAGGTTTAAATAGTTCTAAGTTCTAGGGGACTGATGACCTCAGATGTCAAGTCCCATAGTGCTCAGAGACATTTTTGAACTATCATGCAATTCAAGGACAGCACAGAAAACCTAATTCAGAATGCCCAGATTGGGACTTGAATTCCATCCCTCCTGGATGTTAGTTCGATATTTCACCACTGCTTTCCTTCGCTTGCTGATCCCGAAGGAAGGAACGACTCGCAATATATGATGATCGGCCAACGTAAACGAGTAACGATATAGGTGGATACTGTGTCCAGCTAAAATAGGAAAAAAATATTTGTATTAGATTCGTATAACAAAGAACATAATAATGATGAAAAAGTGGCGTGTGGTACGATAAGTTGTGCTGTATTCAGAGCATCGACTCCGGGTGCAGGGGTTCGACAATCAGCATGCAGCTGACGTCTCTGAGTACTAATGAGAACTAAAAAACCGAGTTGTCTGTCTGTTTCTCTGTTTGAACACGCTGATCTGCAAAAGCATTAGATGAATTTTCATGGGGTTTTCACAGTTCATTTGATCGTATCTTGGGGCAACATCTAGGCTTAATATCATCATAATCGGAAAACAAAAACAAGAGATATCGAAATTTAAACATATGTAAAATCGTTTGCTCAGCTTAGCACCTCAGATGTTTAATCATCACGGTGTAGTACACCAAAGAACCCATAGATGGCGCTGTTAGTTTCGAATTACACCAGAGAACCAATAGATGGCTTCTAGGCTAGAAGAGAGTGAAATTTTATAGGCTTCCTGCTGAAGAGTAGGTATGCCGTAAAATTAATCACTCAGGATTTAAGACTCAACGAAATAAAAGTATATACTTTTAACTTGAACACATTTGTGGCCACAGTTTGTGTGTAACGACCTGAGGTTAAGTTCTTGTCACATCGATGTTTTTTATTTGTCTGCATATGACTGAAACTCTGAAATAAAGATGGCATGCAACTGAAGCACCACTTTTGATTACTGTTGATTTTGTTTCGTGTTTAGTAATAAAATCGTGAAGACTGTTGCATGCTTCTCTCATTCGTTTACTAACGTTTAGTGTATTGTTACAGCAAAAAAGAAATCAAAGAGGACAAAGACATGAAACACGCACAAATGTAATCTAAACATTGTAGTCGATATTTTAATCCGCGGCGTTTTACAGTTATTTCTAAGCTAGACTAAGATATTTGAATTGCAAATTCTCGCTACAGTGTATTGTATGCATCAAACAATATTTGTCGTATATTTTTTCAGAGAGTTCATAAACGAAATACACAACTTATACGTCAATTACACTGTTATCGAGATGTGAATGTATGGGCTGTTAGTTATCAAAGAAGGATATTATAAGGTTGTCATGTCTGGGTGACACATCTGTGCGGAGCATGCTGTTCATTGCATGACAATTGAAGGGCTTATTTCAATAGTGGTACAAGTCCATTACCTCCACTTCTCTCCTGTAATGCTTCTGATATTAATGATACAAACAAACAGAAAAAAAGGTTCATCTCTAGCAAGAAGCCATATGCTTGAATATTTCTGGTATCTCAACTGCAGATTTTACAGTATTCATTTAACTTTAGGACTCTGTATCTCAAAATGAACAAAAATGGACTTGTACCACTATTGAAATGAGCCCTTCAATTATCCCCCAGAGATTTATGTTTTGACAGTACTTCGCTTCAGTAAAAGTTCCTGGACAAAAATACGACAACGTTAACGCTCACATGGACCGTCTTCACGGATAAGGGTTAAAATCCCTTATCCGTGAAGATGGTCCATGACTGAAACCGGTTGATATTTTGGTTAAAAATAAAAGCAGCTGATGGTAAAACATGCATTTTATACATTACTTGGCGGCTGTTAATAATCACCATCCAAAAACCTTGAATAAACCATGTTGCTGAGGAGCACGATTTCTGAATTAGCACGTAGTTTGGTACAGCTAGTTTCATTTAAATGTTTTTAAGGAAAACTGATCCAGAATTTTGGTATTTGTACTAAAGCTTTCATGTGTTTTTGTAAACGGATGTTTTCGACTCTAATATCGGTTATCCGTTCCTGTTGTTGTTATCAAGGATTCGAGATGATCACTTTTAAAGCTACTTACGAAAACTCTAAGCATTTGAGCCCGATATCGTGACAGGAACTGCGAAATTTATCTCTGCTGCTGTTAATAAATGACAGCAGCATAAAAATTGGGTTTATGCTTGTCATAAAAGGTATTTTACGACGCGGCTTACTTACTGTTTTAGTATCGGAGGGTTCGAGAGGTTCGGTTTGAAGCTAGCGCTCTGCCTTAGCAATGGTAGTTGAGATCGATTTTTTATGGAAACAGCGGAATATGGTGCAGCGTTTAATATACGAACAGCAGTGCGATGCGACCAATATGGCGGCTGCCAGCGGGATGGCCATACCTTCCCTATAAATAACTTAAGTCGGCCGTGGTTGCTAGTGGCAGTCCTATGGAATCCGGAAGTAGGGACGTAGAAACGCGGGAAGAGTCAACTGGGAGTAGAGTCAAGAGTTTTCTGTGACATAACTTCAAGACAGAACTTACCGACACACATTCTTGGTCCGGCACTGAAGTGGAGCTGCACCGCTTGTTTTCTACCAAGCTGGAAGTTGTGCCCTCGCTGCAGATCGGCGTCATCGGAGAGTGAGAGGCGGGTATCGCGATGCAGCGACCACACGGGGACGATCACATTGTCTCCGGGCTGCAGCAGTTCCGCGCCCAGCTTGCAGGCGCTCTGACACTCTCGAATAAGTACTGGCTCGGCGGGGTGTAAGCGCAGGACTTCTGAGGGGGAAACATACAAGTTGCCCTATTAAAATACGCAAGATTTGTTCTGTATAAGGTTTCTTAAAACATTTGCTAATATATCCTGCAGTCGAGGCACAAAATTTATATAAAAAAAGCACGAAGTATTACTGGTTTATATGCTAATGTCAAAAAATGTTATACTGTTGGTTAATTTTCGAGATAACTAGAAAACATAAGCAAAATAATAATTATTTTTCTGATTTATTTGCAACATTAACTTTATTTTTAACAAAATAAGTTAGTGTTACAAATGATTAATTTCAAAGCAGAATCATCAAAACATCTGAAAAGTTTGGAGTATAGAAATAATTTGTCCAATATTAAATTTCTTCAGCATGTGCTTTGGAATATGCACTGTGTGACTGTGTTAAAATAACATAAATCAAATGCTTGCCCGGTGGGATTGGGTTGGGTTGTTTGGGGGAGCAGACCAGACAGCGAGATCATCAGTCTCATCGGATTAGGGAAAGACGGGGAAGGAAGTCGGCCGAGCCCTTTTAAAGGAACCATCCCGGCATTTGCCTGGAGCGATTTAGGGAAATCACGGAAAACCTAAACCAGGATGGTCGGACGCGGGATTGAACCGTCGTCCTCCCGAATGCGAGTCCAGTGTGCTAGCCACTGCGCCACCTCGCTCCGTTTACCCGGTGGGATGTAAGGTCTCATCGACTACGTATTACGTTATTCCAGTGTAGCAATGTTCCTTTCCACCTACACCTACGTGTATACTTTGCAATCCACCTGACGATGTATGGCGGAGGGTACTTTTGGTACCAATTTCTGGTCCCTCCTTCCATGTTCCATTCGCGAATGGCGCGTAGGAAGAATTATTGTTGGTAAATCTCTATATTCGCTTTAATTTCTCAAACTTTCTCGTAATGGTCATTTCACGAGACACACCTGATCAGTAGCATCCGGAGACCTACTAGTGATCATTAATACGTGGCGCGCCCACCCTTAAACCATGTGACACTGGGGACACTTCCAAAGATGGGACAATGTCTGTGGAGGAATGGCAGCCCATTCTTTCTCAAGGGCCGAAACCGGAGAAGGTACGCTGGGGTCTGGAGCGACGTCGACATTCTAATTTTTCCCAAAATGTTCCATTGCGCCCCGGTCGGGATTTTGGGCAAGCATTTCCGGACTGTTAGTGTTCACAAACCAATGCCTCACAGATGCTGCTTTATGACAACATGCATTTTCATGCTGATACAATCAGCATCTCCGAGTTGTTCCTCTACTGTACGCAGTACACAGTGCTGTAAAATGTGTTCCTATACTTCCGATTTTAGCGTCTTTTTAAGATCAAGAAGCGTACCACACCCTAACCACGAAAAGCACCCCTGTACTGTAACACCAACTCCTCCGTACTTCACTGCTGTTACTACATACGACGAGAGATAACGGTCTCCAGGGATTCGTCAAACTCAAACTATTCCACTGTACTGCCACAGGATATTGCGCGATTCATCACTCCAAATAACTCGATTTCAGTCACCCAATGTCTAGTGGGGTCCCTCAATCTCAACGTCGCGTAGCATTATCTACAGAAATGTGTGGCTCATGAGGAGCTGCTAGACCATAGTACCCCATTATTTTTACTTTTTATGCACAATCACTGTGCTGGCTGGACTACTGGTAGTATTTTGGAACACACGAGCAATTCGTTCCGCTGATTTCATGCGATTTTTTATAGTCACCCTCTACAGTATTCGACATTACCTGACTGTCAGTACATGACATCAGCCGGGCCTTGGCTTAGCTGTGATTGTTACTCCGAATTTCCATTTCACTGTCACATCACCAACAGTCGACACAGGCAGCTTGAGAAGGACTGAATCGTCCTTGATAGATTTGTTATTCGGGTGACATTCAATGAGTAGTCCAAATTCGAAGTCACAGAGCTCCCCTGACCGACTCATTTTGCTATTACTGCTTCTCCGCTGACAACACAATACGGCCGGTGTCCTTTTACACTGGAGGGTGTGCTTCTCCTGACATCTTATGGCCAATTCCACATTACATAGAGGTGTCCGGTTACTTTTGATCAGGCACTGTGCGGTCGTGCGTTGCCAGGAGACTCGTGCATCACTCGCTGTCCCCTTTGATTTATGAGCTCTGGCAGGGAGCTGAAGCAGTATGGAACGATATAACCGTGTCTGTTATCCAAGATCTGTTCGACTAGATGTCCAGCTCCGGTTAGACCAGGGGCTGTTGCCAGAGATGCATTAAATTTTGCACCTACACCACAGATCACTTAAAATTTAATCTTCTATTGTTCCTACTATATAGTATATTCAGAATAAGTAAAAATATTATTGTTTAATATCCTTCTTGGTGTTGTAATTTTAGTGAACAGCGGTATATTATGAGGCGCTTCCAATAAATAATGCCACCTATTTCTGTTCCGAAACCAGGTTGATTTTATTCGGGATTTCAATACACCACATTATTCCCCATTCTTTTGGCCACGCAACCCAAGTTTTCAATCGATCAATGCCACGGCCTGACGCCACTTTACTGAGAGGGCCTTCAGGCATGTATGGTACCAGTCTACTGGTTGACGTCGGAGCCAACGTCTTGCTGCAACAAGAACATCCCCATCATCCACGTACTGCTTCCCGCGGAGTGCATCCTTCATTGGACCGAACAGATGGAAGTCGGATGGCGCGAGACCGGGCTGTAGTGTGGATGAGGAAGAACAGTCGCATGAAATTTTTTGAGCTCTTCTCGGGTTCGCAGACTTGTATGAGGCCTTGCGTTGTCATGGAGAAGGAGAAAATGGTTCAAATGGCTCTGAGCACTATGGAACTTAACTGTTGAGATCATCAGTCCCCTTGAACTTAGAGCTACTTAAACCTAACTAACCTAAGGACGTCACACACCTCCATGTCCGAGGCAGGATTCGAACCTGCGGTTCCAGACTGTAGCGCCTAGAACCGCTCGGCCACCCCGGCGAGAAGGAGAAGTTCGTTTGCATATTTGCGTCAACGAACGCGCTGAAGTCGTTTCTTCAGTTTTCTGAGGGTACCACAATACACTTCCGAGTTGATCGTTGCACCATGAGGGAGGACATCAAACAGAATAAACCCCTTCACAGATCCAAAAGACTGTTGCCATGACCTTACTGGATGAGGGTGCGACTTTGAACTTTTTCTTCGGAGGAGAGGTGGTGTGGCGCCGCTACATGGATTGTTGTTTTGTTTAAGGTTCGAATTGATGAGCCCATGTTTCATCGTCTGTAACGATGTTCGATAAAAAAAAAATTGTCACGGTCAGCCTCGTAACGCGCAAGCAATTCCGTACAGATGGTCTTTCGTCGCTGGCGCTTCAGTCTGGAACCGCGCTGCTGCTGCGGTCGCAGGTTCGAATCCTGCCTCGGGCTTGGATGTGTGTGATGTCCTTAGGTTAGTTAGGTTTAAGTAGTTCTAAGTTCTAGGGGACTGATGACCTCAGATGTTAAATCCCATAGTGCTCAGTGCCATTTTTGTGTCAGCACTATCAACGGAGACATCCAGTTGAACAACCAGGTGTTTGATTGTAATCTCTCTATCTCTTTGAATGAGGGTGTCCGCACGTTCCAACAATGGAGGAATCACAGCGGTGTGTGGTGGGAGATCGGACAAGTTTGCGCGACCTTGTTGCGATGATGACAGACGCCTCGCCCAACGACTCGCCGTGCTTTTGTTCACTGCCAGGTCTCCCTAGACATTCTACAAGCGCTTATGAATATCTGCAATACTCTGTTTCTCCTCCAAAAGAAACTCAATGACAGCTCTCTGCTTACAAAGCACCTCCTTTATATACACCATTTTGAAAGCTACGTATTGCGCCGCTGTGTATCGGGATTCATGAAACTGTAGGGGCTGAGGCGGGAATATCCCCCGATGACCCACAACAAATACCGCATTCTCTCAATCGAAACTGGCCAAGGAAAAAAGTGTGTTGTATTACTTATTCAACGCCCTTCGTATTATGCACCTGAATACAAGGCACAGTAACAACACTTGTGCCTGCATACAGTTTACTCCTCTAGCATAGGACCGAATGGAGGCAGAGCATAACTTCTCCTGCAGTGGGTGGTTCACCATCAACAATGTTACAACGAATCGTAGCGAAGGAATTTCAACATAACTGAACATGTAACAGAACAACAGAGTCAGCGAGGGTACAGCACCACACCCACTTCCGTTGCCGGGGAAATGTTAACTACGAAAATTGCTTTTGCCATCAAGGCACATACTAACGTGCGAGAGTGACTACAGCACTGACGATACATTTTTCTAAAACGTAACAAAGGCTGCTGCTTGTGGTAAGTACAAAATTAACAAGTGGATAGAAGGAACTTCTAATTTTCCATCAGCAGTGTACGAGGGTCACTCCAAAAGAAATGCACACTATTTTTTTTAAATCCATCTTTTATTCTACATGTTTGAAAGTTTTACAGTGTGTAGATGCATCCTTTAGGAACAATATTTTCATTTCTAATTCTGGACCAACCTGTTGGAGCCACTGTTTGGCAGCGTGCACAAGGGAGTCATCATCTTCAAACCTTGTTCCACTAAGAAAGTCTTTCAGTTTCCCAAAGAGATGATAGTCACATGGAGCCAGGTCAGGACTGTAAGGCGGGTGTTTCAGTGTTGTCCATCCGGGTTTTGTGATCGCTTTCATGGTTTTTTTGACCGACATGTGGCCGTGCGTTGTCGTGGAACAGCAAAACATCCTGCTTTTGCCGATGTGGTCGAACACAACTCAGGCGAGCTTGAAGTTTCTTCAGTGTCATCACAAATGCATCAGAATTTATGGTGGTTCCACTTGGCATGATGCCCACAAGCAAGAGTCCTTCGGAATCGAAAAACACCGTAGCCATAACTTTTCCAGCAGAAGGTGTGGTTTTGAATTTTTTTTTTTCTTGGGTGAACTTGCATGATGCCACTCCATTGATTGCCTCTTCGTCTCTGGTGAAAAATGATGGAGCCGTGTTTCGTCACCTGTCACAGTTCTTCCAAGATATTCATCCACACCTTTCTCGTACTGTTCCAAAAGTTCGCTGCATACCGTTTTTCTTGTTTCTTTGTGAGCCACTGTCAACATCCTGGGAACCCACCTGGCACAAACCTTTTTTAACGCCAACACTTTCAGTATTCTGCAAACACTTCCTTCCCCTATCCCAACGTAGCGTGACAATTCGTTCACTGTGATGCGTCTGTCAGCAGTCACCAATTCGTTAACCCTCTGCACATTGTCTGGAGTGTGTGCAGTACGAGGCCTGCTGCTGCGAGGACAATCCTCAATATTGCCGTGCCCGCTTTCATCACGTAACCTACTTGCCCACAGACTAACTGCACTGCGATCGACAGCAGCATCTCCACACACCTTTTTCAACCTCTTGTGGATGTTTCCCACTGTCTCGTTTTCACAGCACACGAATTGTATGACAGCACGTTGCTTCTGACGAACGTCACGTGTAGCAGCCATCTTGAAGACGTGCTGTGACGGCGCCACTCATGGGAACGGGTTGAACTAAGTTTGAAAACAAGCGGGAAGGATGTATCTACACACTATAAAACTTTCACACATGCAGAATGAAAACTGTATTTTTTTTTTACAATAATAGTGTGCGTTACTTTAGGAGTGACCCCCGTATTTCTGTAATTGATTTTTTCACTGAAATGATCTCACGTGTTCTGCTTCTCACATATTGTCTGTAATAACGTGTATCATTAGGTGACAAAGGTCATATACTAATGAATTTAAGGTCGGTGTATGCACTGTCTTAATCCAAAGACAGAGCAATGTAGTGTAACAGTATTTATCTGTATCACTAGTGCCAGGCAGAGGAACTCAAAACAAAACTAAATAATCACTGATGTAAAGCTCTCTTACCAGCGATGAATTCATCGAGTAGCGGTGGAGCGTCGTTCCCGGCGCAGATCTGCGCTCGCAGCTGTGACTGGATGTCGGGCAGGGCTGCCAGTTCTGCCAGGCAGTGGCGCAGCACGTGGCACGTGTCGCTGGAGCCCGCAGACAACACTGCTACCGTCTGCTCGGAAACTGCACACAAATGAGTGACACTGCAAAATTACGGCCGATTTAACCTTCTAAGAGTTTGGGGTGGCGGGTTAAAAGTTTTGTTTCTGCTTCATGAAATACTGTTTGTTTTTGGAGAATTTTAATATGTGTTTGTGCGATTTTCTGTGCGGAAGATCAGTTAATAATCAAGAAACATGCTGCCCATTATCTCCAGTCCATAAGTTTACAATCCATCTCGTCAAACTGGAACACATTGCTGTAACTCAATAATTATAGTCAAAAGGAGTTGGGAACGACGGCGATAAATGAAAGTTTACTGTCCGGTCAAATCCGTATTTTCAAGAAAAGTTCTAATCAGTGCTCGATACAGCTCAGGGATGATCTCTATTCGAAGTTTCAAGTATTGCTAATTTTTGCTCTATATGTTAATTAAGTACAGGTAATTGCTCACATGGAAAGCGGTGAATCACCTACGCCACCTGCCACGCTGTTTTCTAGAACACTACAGGCAGCACATGAAATAAAAACATTGAAACTAAAACACAGGCTTCCAGTAAATTATCAGACCACGAAATTTCACTTCTATACACTTACAAAAAATAGCGCGATAACTAACTCGATCGGTAAACATATAAGTCAGACGTCTTCAGTGCCATCCGAGGCTTAGCATATGTGGTCGCGGACGGACATATGGCATATACTGAGGCATAGCGAGATACATCACGGGCGACTGACAACGATCGAGTAAAGACCATATAGCATTACGGTGGTCCTTTTATAATGTTTGTGTGGACTCGCATTCGGGAGGACGACGGTTCGATCCCGCGTCCGGCCATCCTGATTTAGGTTTTCCGTGATTTCCCTAAATCGCTCCAGGCAAATGCTGGGATGGTTCCTTTGAAAGGGCGCGGCCGACTTCCTTCCCTAATCCGATGAGACCGATGACCTCGCTGTTTGGTCTCTTCCCCCAAACAATCCAATCCAATCCAATATAATGTTTGTGCGATTTCATACTCGATGGCAAACAGAACATCTGTACTTACAATGCCTTATGCACTTGCAGCAGTGCTCAAATGGCACCCTTTCTGACAACAAGATCTTACATACCGCTGTTATGAGAATGAAAACATGGCCTGTGTAGCCTGAAGTCTGATTATTATCCGTGCAATTAGCCAATTTCAACCGTGGGTCATTTAAGGGCTCATCTACACGCGAAAGCGATTATATAATGTTTTCGCGCTGTCAAAGAGATGATATGAAGCGCTATCGATAAACAATACGTAGTTGTGGTGAAAAAACAGCAAATGTTTTAATATTGTACTTCATCTTTTTCTCCTCTACTTAGAGTGGTGAGATAATCTGTTTCTGTACGGACGCATTTTGTCATTGCTGCGTAACTCCAGACATTTTGCTACATACTGCATACTGTACATAGGCAGATTTAAAGAGGCGCATCGACGTACTCGTTTATATTAATATACTGCCATGCAACAATTGTTATGTATATGTAAATGTCTGTTCATAATTTATGTGATTTCTTGAATGTATATTTTATTAATCTCGATGTCTTTCTTTCATTTTAGTGGTTTTAACAATGATAGAAGCTGCTGCGACATGGCAAAGGTTTGTGTGCAGTCTGATGGAAAATTATAAAGTCCTAGCATAAAAGAACTATAAGCATCACAGCAATTTTACTGCAAGAAGTCCGATATTTCACACGGCAACGCAAATATACTTAGTACACGCACGACCTCAGCCACCATTGCCATTGTTCGCACGCCAGACAATGTGTGGAAAAAATATTGTTTAATCTTAATGCTTTGAAATATTATTATTTATCTGATCTGTATGCTCATCCAGCTACGACAAGTGGTTAGATATACACATTCTTTCGGACGAGTATCCTCAACCAATGTCAAGAGCTACTACCGTCCTTACAGAACCATTCTACCAACTGTGTCGTCACAGCACACATAACGCGGCTATATAACGGCAGGAGCACCAACCACAGGACTGTCACCACTTGACAATGGCCGAGCACCACACGGTCGAACACTGATGGCTATTTAACTTCTTAATACAGCTGGAAGTTCGAGAAAATTTTGTGTGTTCTCTGTCCTTCACGTTCTGCTCAAGACAGTATTCAAATCACCACAGCTGTTCTTTATACAAAAATCCCTCCCAACCTCCGCACACCCAGTCTCCAATAATATACGCTGCTCATTCTAAATTATTTCTGTGTAGTATGTGCCTGGAAAAAAACTTTTTATTTTAAATCGACAGTGCACTTTAATTTTGTGAATTTATCCGTCACCACTCTGGCGATACCTTCTCTCCCTGACTTCGTGTTCACTTCATATTCCAGCACTCCAGCCCTATTATTGCCCCTTCAAGAGCTCCTACAGTCTTCAATACAAATAAGATATCTGCATCGTACAAAAGATGCAGAACAACAAAAAGTGTGGGCTCTACCACATAAGTACTAAAAAGACACCGTTAAAATTCGGTTACACGATAAATCACACAAATTTAAAAGTAATCTGTTAAACTAAATACGCAGGGATTACAATTAAAAGCAACTTGACTTGGTACCGTGACAGAGGACATAGAAAAATTTCAAAAAAGCGCGGCTCATTTTGTATAAGGGGCGTTCATAAAGAAACGAGCCTGAGGCATAATTACAGAAACTAGTACCTGTATGTTGAGACACTTGTCCCACTGTGACACAAGGCAGTGAATGGCTGTCTCATAAAATTCCCGGGGCTCCGATGTTAACCAGTCCCTCACGTACAGCTGGACGCCGTTGTCCGAGATGAATCGTTTTCTCGTCAGAGACTTCTTAAGGGGACCAAAAATGGCGTAATAACATGGAGAGAGGTCCGGTCTGTATGGAGGGTGGCCGAGAACCTCCCATTTGAATTTCTGCAGGAGTGCCGCGACTGTGTTGGCCGTATGAGGCTTTGCATTGTCGTGGAGCAGAATGACCCCACGGGTGACACTGCCTGGTCGTTTTCATTTGATCGCTTGGCAAAGGCTGGTCAAGGTTTGCGATTAACGCTGAGCATTCACTGTTGTCCCGTGCTGCAAGAAGTGAATCAGAAGGGGGCCATCTTGGTCAGAGAAGAACGTCAGCATAAGCTTTCCTGCACCTTTCCTCCTCCGCCAAGAGACTATAGACTTTAATATGTGACATGAATTTGAACTTGATACTTCTACCCGTTCCTGAGAAAAATGGTTCTTAACAAATGGACAGACAGACGGTTAAACAAAACGAGTAAAATTTTTTTTTTACGTTCTGTAATTAAAAGTTGACCATTTTAGGATTTTTTCCTTTACTTGTGCTATAAAACCTTGCTTCTTGCCAAATTTTATGATTCTAGGTCAACCGGAAGCACCCTATAGGTTTTGATGACTGAGTTTAAGAGTATCAAAATCTGTCATATAAACAGCCGTATCTTTCGATTGCATAGACTTAAGAACTTGAAACTTTAACACCGCCAAAGGATGATAGACCTTAATAGGTGACACGAATTTCATCTTGACACGTCTACTCATTCATGAGAAAAAAGGGTTCTTAACAGACTGACAGAGAGAAGAACAATAAAGCGATCCAATAAGGGTTCCATTTTTACAGATTGGAGCACGGAGCCCTAAAAAGGGGAGTAGGAGAACAGACAAAGGAAGAGTTAAAATAGTGGACAGTGTAATGAATCAAACATAAAAATAGCATTGCAGTGGCACATGCAGAACTTTTGGTTCGGGTATACGAGGAAAAGGCATAATCATGTTAGGCTTTAGTATACACTACTGGCCATTAAAATTGCTACACCAAGAAGAAATGCAGATGATAAACGAGTATTCATTGGACAAATATATTATACTAGAACTGACATGTGATTACATTTTCACGCAATTTGGGTGCATAGATGCTGAGAAATCAGTACCCAGAACAACCACCTCTGGCCGTAATAACGGCCTTGATACGCCTGGCCATTGAGTCAAACAGAGCTTAGACGGCGTGTACAGGTACATCTGCTCATACAGCTTCAACACGATACCACAGTTCATCAAGAGTAGTGACTGGCGTATTGTGACGAGCCAGTTACTCGGCCACCATTGACCAGACGTTTTCAGTTGGTGAGAGATCCGGAGAATGTGCTGGCCAGGGCAGCAGTCGAACATTTTCTGTATCCAGAAAGGCCCGTACAGGACCTGCAACATGCGGTCGTGCATTATCCTGCTGAAATGTAGAGTTTCGCAGGGATCGAATGAAGGGTAGAGCCACGGGTCGTAACACATCTGAAATGTAACGTCCACTGTTCAAAGTGCCGTCAATGCGAACAAGAGGTGACAGAGACGTGTAACCAATGGCACCCCATACCATCAAGAAGGGTGATACGCCAGTATGGCGATGACGAATACACGCTTCCAATGTGCGTTCACCGCGATGTCGCCAAACATGGATGCGACCATCATGATGCTGTAAAAAGAACCTGGATTCATCCGGAAAAATGACGTTTTGCCATTCGTGTACCCAGGTTCGCCGTTGAGTACACCATCGCAGGCGCTCCTGTCTGTGATGCAGCGCCAAGGGTAACCGTAGCCACGGTCTCCGAGCTGATAGTCCATGCTGCTGCAAACGACGTCGAACTGTTCGTGCAGATGGTTGTTGTCTTGCAAACGTCCCCATCTGTTGACTCAGGGATCGAGACGTGGCTGTACGATCCGTTAGAGCCATGCAGATAATATGCCTGTCATCTCGACTGCTAGTGATACGAGGCCGCTGGGATCCAGGACGGCGTTCCGTATTATCCTCCTGAACCCACCGATTCCATATTCTGCTAACAGACATTGGATCTCGACCAACGCGAGTAGCAATGTCGCGATACGATAAACCGCAATCGCGATAGGCTACAATCCAACCTTTATCAAAGTCGGAAACGGTATGGTACGCGTTTCTCCTCCTTACACGAGGCATCACAACAACGTTTCACCAGGAAACGCCGGTCAACTGCTGTTTGTGTATGAGAAATCTGTTGGAAACTTTCCTCATGTCAAATGGGACTTTTTCCTCATGTCAGCACGTTGTAGGTTTTGCCACCGGCGCCAACCTTGTGTGAATGCTCTGAAAAGCTAATCATTTACGTATCACAGCGTCTTCTTCCTGTCAGTTAAATTTCGCGTCTGTAGCACGTCATCTCCGTGGTGTAGCAATTTTAATGGCCAGTAGTGTATTTCATACACAGTTATTCTCGTTTGGGTAAGTACATTATTACTTTCAACAATACAGATTGAGTGTCAAGGACAACGGGACACTGAAGCGCTAAAAATTGTGCATGGTGTTCAGAAATGGTAACTAGTTATGGTTCTGATCTTACCTTCCTCGCAAATTTCGTCTTCTGTTTTCTGTTCCTGCTGCATTTTCTTCATCAGCGACTTGATGAAATCGTGGGCAGATACTTTATTGTGTTGTCGGAAGGAGAAGCTGTCTTGGCCAACAGTGCTGAAGAAGCTCGTCACTGATGTCGGCAGCTGCGCCAGTTTGAGGGCGTGGAACAGCGAGCGGCCCAGCAACTCCATCACCACTCGGCCACCGTCCGACCTCTTCACCTGTTACGACGCGTAGTCACAAGGTTAAGCGTGCTTTCGTTTAGTCTCCACTACCGTGCAGTTTGGTAATACATATGGGAAAGTCAAATGAAAACTTAACACGGGACAATGAAATGGTTCTATTAAGAAATAATCACCACATTCGTTAAGACATTTATTCCACTGGGAGATGGGACGATTAATTCCCATTCCGTGTCAGCCGCCGACGGATCCGCAACCGCAGTCTCTCTTGCACTTCCTCGTCTGACTGAAACCGAACCGGCCGGAGTGACCGAGCGGTTCTAGGCGCTACAGTCTGGAACCGCGCGACCGCTACGGTCGCAGGTTCGAATCCTGCCTCCGGCATGGATGTGTGTGATGTCCTTAGGTTAGTTAGTTTTAAGTGGTTCTAAGTTCAAGGGGACTGATGACCTCAGAAGTTAAGTCCCACAGTGTTCAGAGCCATTTGAACCAATTTGAACTGGAACCGAAGTCCACGCACGCCTGTCCTCCGGTCGCCTAAGATGTGAATATCGCACAGTGAAAGATCCAGGCTGTACGGAGAATGCTGCAGTGTTTCCCGACCAAGTCGCCGAAGAGTAGCCTCCGTCCGATTAGCAGGCTGAGGGCGAACGCTATTGTGTGACAGCATGCTTCCTCTGCTCGTAGAGTTCCTCGAGCGTGGAACCACTATCAATGTGCAACGCTATAAAGACTTCGCAGAAACTGCGGCACTGTACAAAGTCAAAATGCGCAGGAGTGCTGTGGGACGGACTCATCCTGTTGCACCATAACGTCCGCCCTTATGCAGCCACTAGGACAAAAGCTACGCTTCGGCGATTTGGTTGGGAAACACTGCAACAACCTCCGTACAGAATGAAATTTTCTCTCTGCAGCGGAGTGTGGGTGCTGTTAGGGACCTTTGCCTTTTGGGGGCAACTGCTCTACCAACTGAGCTATCCAAGCAAGATTCACGACCCGTCTTCACAGCTTTTCGTAACAGCGCACACTCCGCTACAGAGTGAAAATTTCATTCTGGAAACATCCCCCAGGCTGTGGACATGTCTCCGCAATGTCCTTTCTTCCAGGAGTGCTCGTTCTGCAAGTGTCGTAGGAGAGCTTCTGTGAAGTTTGGAAGGTAGTAAACAAGGTACTGGCGGCAGTAAAGCTGTGAGGACGGGTCGTGAGTCGTGCCTGGGTAGCTCAGTTGGTAGAGCACTTGTCCGCGAAAGGCGAAGGTCCCGATTTCGAGTCTCGGTCCGGCAGGCAGTTCTAATCTTCCAAGTTTCATCCTCCGTACAGTCCGGATCCTTCGCTGTGTGATTTTCACTTTTTGGGTGACCTGCAGTAAGACATGCTTGGACGTCGGTTTTAGTAGGATGGGGAAGTGCAGGAGTGGGTGCAGTGGTGGTCCGTCAGCGGCTGACCACGTTCTACAAAACAGGAATTGATAGTTTCGTCTCCCAGCGGGATAAATATCTTATCGCATGTGATGATCATTTTTGAATGAAACCATCCATTGTCCCACTGTGGAGGATGATAGGTTTTCGTTTGACGGTCCCATAAGACTGTATGTTTGTACTGTAAGGAATTATTTGTTTTCGCGCAGATGTTTCTCAGCTATAGACTGTGCAATTATGCTATTACAAGTTTCCTAAATATCTATCAGCTCAGAGGCAGTAGGCGACTAGATTAGTACGCGTGTATTCTTGCATTTCTGTGTCGCCTTTTGGCAAACGAACTTCAGCAATGTTCTGAGCTAAGAAAGAAACGAATTCACACATAGAGCCTTCTTGGGAGCGACCACTAGTAACAACATATTTGGAGCATCTCACTCGCTTCTTTGGTGTCAAACTCTGTATACGGCATTTTCCGGCAAAGCCCAAGAACTCGTTGGCAGCTAACTGCTCCTCCTCTGCTACAGAGATGCACGAATTTGGGAAAACTTGTTACTCCATAAAGCTATTCACCACACATAAAAACAGTCGCTCACTAATGCACCACTGAAAATAATTCTACAGCAGCGCGAGAAATCTCGTTCCTTTCGTGGCTAAGCATAACAAGCTATTCGTGACTGGAGCAAGATGCATTTCCAGACACATCAGAGTTGAGGCTTTTATTGCATGATACAAGAAATGAGGAAGTTTTATTGTGATTTTCGATGGACTAACGGAGACATGCTCCATAATGATTGAAAAACTAATGAAACTGCTGAGTTTTTTAATCAAGAAATCGAGGTTACTCAAAAGCACGTATTTAGTGATCTCGATCAAGAGTAAAGAAGTGGTAATGAAAAAAAGTAAAGCTGTCAAAGTTTGTAGAACACTACAGTAGTTCACTAGGCATTTTCCTACTGGTGGTCTTATGCTCGTGCACTTCTGACCTCTGAATTTGTCTACCCAGGTGCTTATAAGTTGTCCTGCAGGTTATCGTGAACTCTGAACCATGGTGCAACTCGCATTTTTCAAGTTAAGAAACAGTATCAGAGGTGAAAGAAGTGATACGTGAGAGATAAAAAGCCAAGAACTGGATAAGTATCAAGTCCTAGGACTTTAGATTCGAAGTGGTTAACACTGACCCACAGTTGTTCCAAAACGATCATTATCTGATGTAGAAACTGGCAGCTGGCCCTTGACATAAGCAATGTAGTGTAAAGAATCAAATTGGCGATATAGTATAAGTGCATCTTCAGCGATCGACCTTACGAGATTCAAATTCTCTGGAAAAATTCTAAGGAAGTGCAAGATTACTTGAAAAATGTCGCTTGCAAATACATTAGTTAAATGTTCCTTAAGTACAACTTCTCACTACGGGATTCTTTACTAAATCGAATTAACGGGCATTTTCACTCACCTACAGAACATTTCTGAAACCCTCATCTATTTGCAATCGAACACTCTACAGCAAACGGTTGGTGCAGTGGGGAAAGACTTTCCATTAGAATTTCGAGACTGACACTTCCATAGCGAGTCAATAAACACAAAAGTTAATCATAAATACTCCCCACTAAAGGTCATAACGATAAAATTAGACAATTTTAAGCATTGCTGACAGCAGAAATCGTAAATAAACTTTAAGTAAATTATGTATACAGCCAACTGGTTGCGTAAAGTTTATTGTAATAAGCCTCGACCAGTTTTCAATACCATTAGGGGTCTCTTCTTCAGAAGTAGTAAAGTCACCTAAAATGTTTCAAACATATTAAAATATTAACATCTAAAATACTAAACCACTACTACAGTGGTTGGTTTGGTACTGTAGATATTTATTTTTTGATATGTTTAAAACATTATGGGTGACTGTATTCCTTCTGAAGAAGAAACCCTGGTGGTACTGAAAACTGGCCAAGGGTTACTGCAATAAACTTAAAACAACCAATTGGCTGTGCACATCATTTACTGGAAGATAAAATTAGAGGAATTCTGATGTTTATTTATTTACTTACATACGCATTCATTTCATCTGACAGGATTAGGGCCTTCAAACCATCTTTTACATTTAATCAGATGTCTTTAGCGAGTGAACATTACAACTTGTATAGCGCGTGAGCAATAGGTAGACATGAAGATAACGATAATAATAATAATAGTAATAATTATGAAAACATGTACAGTAATGAGTAGGTGGACTTTAAGGAATGTCACTCTTATTAACATTAAGAAATATCCTAATTAAGTTCCTGTCGGATGTGAGCAGTGTCATCTAATAGCAATGTGTGACAACAGTGCTGAAATAAACAGTACACAGAACAAGTTGTCTGGAAAAAGAAGTATAACTAACACTCGAATGGGGACCTTCTACAAACGATGGTGACTTGCAGTGCATACTCGTATGTATACGAGGTGCGACAATAAAGTAATGAGACTGATTTTCTTTGAAAGATGTGGCAACCCTGCAGGCTGGGGTAGGCACAATATCTTTGACCATAGTCTATAAGCTGCTTCTAGTCCAAGCGGCACATCGATACAACTGCTCAGTCGTGAGTTGTGCTGTAATACTTTAACACATGTTTGTGTCTCTCGTCACGGAAATGGAACCGCATAATATTGCGCAACGGTATACCATTTCTTTTTGCGTTAAATTGGGTGAAAACGCGACGACAGCTCACGGTAAGCTTCAGAAGGCTTTTGGAGTGGAGGTTATGTGAAGAGCTCAAGTTTTTCGTTGGCATAAAATGTTTAGTGAAGGCAGAACGAATACTGAAGATGAAGACCACAGTGGACGACCATCAACCTCACAGACGGATGTCAATTTGGCCAGGGTGCGTGAACTCGTACGATCTGATCGAAGATTATCCGTGAAAACGATTGCAGAAGAACTGAACATCAATCGAGAAACGGTTTGTCTAATCATAACTGAAGATCTTGGCATGAGAAAGATTTGTGCAAAAAATGGTCCCCAAAAATCTCACACCACAACAGCGAGAAACACGGAAAAATGTGGCAGCCGATCTGTTAGAGCAAATGGCAATCAGTCCAGAATTGTTGAGCCGTGTTATCACTGATGATGAAAGTTGGTTTTTTCAGTACGATCCAGAGACAAAACGCCAAAGTGCGCAATTGTGTTCAAAGGGATCACCCAGACCAAAAAAAGCTCGTTTGTCAAAGTCAAAAGTGAAATGCAAGCTTGTATGCTTCTTTGATTCCAAGGGAATTGTTCATAAAGAGTGGGTGCTGTGATAAACCTTTTGCATTTCTTTTATGTTTTCGTCTTCTTTAAAGGCAAAGAGAAAAGATGAAGCGGTAGCCCATCATAGAGCCTATGCCTACCGTCAGGTATTTTTGATTTTCAGTTGTTAAAAACAGAGGAGATTTTCTTGTACCAGTATGAGGAAGGGAGGATTCGTGTTCAGCTAGTGAACGAGTGAGAAGCACGCCATTTTTAGCGAGTAATTGTAGACCGCCATTTTGGGGTCGCTATGAATAAGTGAGGAGTATGTATTTGATATGTGCACCGTTTAGAAAATACAGTATTGTTTTATTAACAGAAAGGTCGTGTGCGTTGTTATTTCAAATAGTACGATAATTACAAAAACTGAACCCCACCTGTGTACTTTGGAAAATTACGAAGATTCGATAAGCTTAATGGGAACACGGTCAAGACTTTAAAGGTGAGCACGGCGACCAAACGTAGCATTATAAAGAATGGTAAGCACAAATCTACAGTGGAGAAAGAAACTACTTCGCCCTGCAACATAATATGAACTAATACGAACTTATTTCCAGCTCAGCTTATTGTACTTGTCATTCATGCCGAAAAATTAATCTCATTAATTCAATACATTTTAAAAAGCCACGCATTTCAACATTTTATTATCATCTATTCCATTATTTTATTATATTATAGTGCCTCCTGGACGAACAGTTAACCAATATTATTACAAAGAAATTTTAGAAAGACTTCGTAAAATAGTTCTTCATATCCGTGCCAATATTACTGATAATTGGATTGTGCATCACGACAATGCGCCATCCCATACTGCTCTGTCAGTACAACAAATTTTTAATCTCAAAACAAATTTCAGTACCACCACAGCACCTTATTCACCAGATATCGCTCCGTGCGACTTTTTTCTATTTCCAAGAATCAAAACGGTGGTCAAGGGACACCATTTTCAAACAGCACGAGATGTCCAAAAAGCTGTGACGAGGGTCTTGGAGGATATTACAGAAGATGAGTTTCAGAAATGTTACCATCAATGGCAGAAGCGCTGGAAAAAGTGTGTGCAATCAAAAGGGAACTACTTTGAAGGAGACAACACTAAACTTGACTAAAACGGTAAGCAACATTTTTTTTTCACATCAGTCTCATTACTTCACTGTCGTACCTCGTATATTGTAGGAGATTATCAGATTACTCGGTACATGAAATTCTGTGTGAGTCTTTCTCTAGAGAAAAGTCTGTAAATCAGTCACTCGCTTGCTATTAGGTTTAGAATTCGCATTTGAGGACCAACGGTGATGACGACAGCCTAGGATGGATGCCCTGAGGTGGGTATTTCGTACCTGATCGATGTGAGCGACAGCGTCGAGGAAGGGAGAAGTGGTCGGCGCCTGGGAGGTAGGCAACGCCTCGGCGCTCAACGCGAACACGGAGGAGGCGATGCAGTCGACGCAGTAGGCCAGCAGGTGGCGCCGCGTCAGGCAGAGCGTGCAGGCGGCCACGTCTCGCAGGCGGCGCGCGTGCGCCTTGACGTGAGCAGCAGCCGCGCGCAGGGCCGCCGGCGTGAACGACGGCGTGAGGCTGCTGCGGGCGCGCCGCCACTCGGAACCTGTCACAGGCAGAGTAGTGGCACGAGTCAGTCACCAGGTGGGCGTTACACTTTCCTCAGTCGCATTTCATTTTTCAACAGCGCTCATGCAGCTGTACCACACCGTAAAAAGTTTGATCATCCCATTCAAAGAGCACACTGGATGGTAAAGACAGCTGTAGATGGAGTACAGGTGGTTATAATTAAACTTATGCTAGTTGAGGGGAGGGTCCCATAAAAAACGAGTGGTTGCAGGACAATGAAACATTCTGGAAACTTTGTAAGGAAGGAGAAATATCGAATGAACCTTCGAAAAAAATTTTTCTACATAACAGTATAACTTTCGTTAGTTGCATACAGTGGTTAGGTGTCAGGTTACAAACGTTGAAATTACAATGAAATGAACACCCTTAGCTGCTTACAGGCGTTGACATACATCAACGGGAACATGTTGAAAATGTGTGCCCCGACCGGGACTCGAACCCGGGATCTCCTGCTTACATGGCAGACGCTCTATCCATCTGAGTCCATCCATCGGACATGTACGAAAGAACAGATACCATCTTCGTATATACAGTGGCGGTCGAAATAATAGAGCCACCTCTATTGACGAGATTAAGAACTAGGATATCTATTAGTTCGCGAAATCGCCACGAGTGCCGTGTTGTCAGTCCCTTGTAGACAACATCAGGGAAGACGTTGCTGTTATCTTTAGTCGTCCGAAAGGAAGCGTTTGAGCTAGACGTGTGAAAAGAGGCATAAAGGTAAGAATCTTATGGGTCAAAATAATAGAGCCGCTTTACACATGTGCCTTTAAATTGATTGTTATGCAGTTGTTTTGTATGTAAATTGACGTGTGGTTTTGTTTACATTCGTCTAGATGGGCAGAGCAAAGCATACCAGTGAAGATGAGCGTATAGTAATGTTCCGGATGTTCAAAAGTGGGATGTCCATGAATAAAATAGCCAATGTCTTGCACGTTTCGCGAAAACGAGTCCAGAACGCCATGAGACGGTCAAAACAAACAAAGCCGCAGGTGGAGAACAGGGGGCGACCTCGTGTAACTACTCCTCGCGTAGACAGACTCATCACTAGGGAAGTGAAGAAAGACCCATTTTTGTCAACACCACGACTGAAAGCCATTTTGTTTAGCGACGAACATGATGTTCAACCATCAACCTCAACGATTCAAAGACGACTGAGATCTGCAAAATTGAATGGGCGCATTGCAAGAAAGAAGCCACATGTTTCACAAGCTAATGTTCGGAAAAGGTTAGCCTTTGCCCGGAGAAATGAACAAAAACCTAATACTTGGTGGAGGAACATCCTTTGGTCCGATGAATCCAAGTTTAATAGGTTTGCCTCAGACGGAAAAGTCTATGTGCGCCGCCCACCAAACCAGGAATTTAATCCCAAGTACACTTTAAAAACTGTGAAATACGGTGGCGGAAGTGTTATGGTATGGGGATGTTTTTCGTGGTACGGCATTGGTCCAATACACCGTATCAACGGCATAATGAACGCAGAAATGTACAAAGACATCTTGGCAAATGTGATGCTGCCTTATGCTGAAGAGGAAATGCCGCTGAAATGGAAATTTCAGCACGATAACGATCCAAAGCATACTGCAAGGATCATAAGGCTGTTTGTTCAAGAGCACAATATCGAAGTATTAGAGCGGCCACCTCAGTCCCCTGACGCATCACCCATTGAGAACTTATGGGAGATCTTAGACAAGAGAATTGACCGCTCAAAAGCTACATCGCCAGAAAAACTGTGGGAAGAAATCCAGAGAGCCTGGTATGCGATCAGTAGTGACGAATGCAGGCGTTTAGTAGACTCTATGGGTAAGAGGTGCAGGGCAATCCTCAAAAATAAGGGTTACCCCACGAAGTACTAATGCAGTCCTATGCAAAAAAGACTGTTCCTGTACGTTTCATAAGACTGAGATCAAGTACAATATATTTGTTTCAATTGGCTCTATTTTTTTGACCCTGTGGTCTGGTATTCTTTTGAATATTATCGATTATTACTGATTATTTTGTGTTGTGTTATCGATATAACTGACTATAGTACAATGTGACTCGGTTGTAATGGTTTCCATCATAGTTCAAACATGTCAAGTAATAAATGTGCACTTTATTCCAAACCTTTGCCAGGTGGCTCTATTATTTTGACCGCCACTGTATATAGTTAAGGTTCACCGGCCACTTGACCATCTTCTTCTTCTGTGCGAATGCTCAAACAGTGCCCGAACTCTTACGGGAATAGCCGTGCGGTTAAAGGCGCTTCAGTCTGGAACCGCGTGACCGCTACGGTCGCAGGTTCGAATCCTGCCTCGGGCATGGATGTGTGTGATGTCCTTAGGTTAGTTAGGTTTAATTAGTTCTAAGTTCTAGGCGACTGATGACCTCAGCAGTTGAGTCGCATAGTGCTCAGAGCCATTTCTTACGGGAATCGGCAACGCGCCGCGAGTAATGGGTATAATGGGCGGGGGCACTACGAATGTAGTGCGGGACAATACGTTGAGAATGTGGGTTTCGCAGGAGGCGTGCCAGAGATAACTCCCTGCAGTCGCGCTATCCTTTGTGTCCTCGGTCACTCAGATGGATAGAGCGTCTGCCATGTAAGCAGGAGATCCTGGGTTCGAGTCCCGGTCGAGGCACACATTTTCATCTGTCCCCGTTGACGTATGTCAACGCCTGTAAGCAGCTAAGGGTGTTCATTTCATTGTAATTTCATTCTAACGAGCTGCATGGTCACCGATGGTATCTGTTCTTTCAGACATGTCCGAAAGAACAGATACCATCTTCGTATATATATATATACAAACGTTGCTCAATGTGAGGACCATCTGCATCCACGATAGCCTGGAATGGCGCTATGTACGCTATATGTTGTTGTTGTGGTCTTCAGTCCTGAGACTGGTTTGATGCAGCTCTCCATGCTACTCTATCCTGTGCAAGCTTTTTCATCTCCCAGTACCTACTGCAACCTACATCCTTCTGAATCTGCTTAGTGTATTCATCTCTTGGTCTCCCTCTACGATTTTTACCCTCCACGCTGCCCTCCAATACTAAATTGGTGATCCCTTGATGCCTCAGAACATGTCCTACCAACCGATCCCTTCTTCTGGTCAAGTTGTGCCACAAACTTCTCTTCTCCCCAATCCTATTCAATACTTCCTCATTAGTTATGTGATCTACCCATCTAATCTTCAGCATTCTTCTGTAGCACCACATTTCGAAAGCTTCTATTCTCTTCTTGTCCAAACTATTTATCGTCCATGTTTCACTTCCATACATGGCTACACTCCATACGAATACTTTCAGAAATGACTTCCTGACACTTAAATCAATACTGGATGTTAACAAATTTCTCTTCTTCAGAAACGCTTTCCTTGCCATTGCCAGCCTACATTTTATATCCTCTCTACTTCGACCATCATCAGTTATTTTGCTCCCCAAATAGCAAAACTCCTTTACTACTTTAAGTGCCTTATTTCCTAATCTAATTCCCTCAGCATCACCCGACTTAATTAGACTACATTCCATTATCCTTGTTTTGCTTTTGTTGATGTTCATCTTATATCCTCCTTTCAAGACACTATATATGGTGTTATAAAGTAGTCACATACTGAAAGAATAATAGTGGTAGCGTGTGTACTGTATGTTCTACGAGGGTTGGAACTTAAATACTGGCAACTATTTATTCACAACCGATACAAAAGAGTTACATGTTAGTACCTGTTACTGTCCTTCAAAGTAGCCACCAGCGTTGTGCAGAACCCAGATATGGAAGGCGTAGTACACCGTTAGCAGAGCCTGTTCTGTTGATGGTGCGAATAGAGCGATCTACTGCCAGTCGAATCTCTGGAACAGTTCTGAAACGAATGCCACGAAGTGGCTCCTTCATCTTTGGAATCGAATCAAAGTCTCAAGGACTTAAGTTCGGCGAGTATGGAGGATGGAACAGTACTTCCCAGTCCCATTGAGCGAACAGAGCAGCCACAGCTTTCGCTGTATGCGCCCGCGCATTGTCGTGCAAAATGATGGGTGGGTTGCGCAGAAAGTGTCGCCGCTTCTTTCGCAAAGCTGGTCGCAGGTAATGCTCCAGAAAACGAACAGTAATACTGTGCATTGACGGTCTGCCGTGGAGGAACGTAATGCGTTAGGATAACACCATCATAGTCGTACACGAGAATCACCATAACTTTAGACCGCTCCATTCGCACCATCAACAGAACAGGCTCTGCTAACGGTATATTACGCCTTCCACATCGCTGGCAACGGGTTCTACACAACGCTGGTGACTACTTTGAAGCACAGTAACAGGTGCAAACATTTAACTCTTTTGTATCGGTTGTGAGTATATAGTTGCCACTATTTAAGTTCCAACCCTCGTATAATACTATATGACACTATGTAAAAAAAGTTGTTCATTATCTTTTACAGTTAACGTTTTGCAGTACTCACCGTCCTGGCCAAATAGTCCCAAGAGGTAATCGTGCATTTGGGTTCGCTTGGAGAAGGCAGGAAAGTCCGTCGACAACACTTGGGCGACGAGATCCTTGTCCCGCACAAGAAGGAACTTCTCTCTGCCCAGACTCACCCACGAACACGGGTCGTGCGGTGCAGCTTCGTAATGCGCGTGCAGAATTTCGTGTAGAGGCTTGGGACGCACCAGTTTCGTAATGAAGTCCTCAGCATACCTGCACACAAAAAATAGCTTGCAGTGCTACTTACGAAACCAAGGCTGCATAATATCTTGAAGATGTCACTGAAGTTTGCACAAGCAGCATTTCTTATCAGAGTTATAATTTGACAAGGAGCAGGTGAAATGATTGGTCGAGTTTTCCTGGAACTCAGCACTCATGTCACTCCACTGGAACAAAGCAGGATGGCTGCAGTGCAATCGGAAATACGGTCCTGTAGTTACCTCATACTACCTTCTAATGCTCAGTCATCTTCCTCAATAAAATTTTAGTTACAACTGGTGAAAAACAGCGTGTGGGTACATTACGCATGAATCTGTTTAGGCATTAAGGGACAGTGTCTCAGATTTGTCAATGGGATAGCTGTTCCTTACTATTTAGATGCGCAAGTATATTTTACAGCTATTATTGCAAACGTGTTGTAAGATTGGCTCAAAACATTGTAATGTAGCAAATTATAGCCTCTTTCACTCATAGGAGGCTAGGGTGAAGATTTTCTATTGATGAAAAATCGGAGTAATAGAAATTAATAATATTAGCGTCGGACAAACACATTTCCACTATGAAATCTTCACGGGTTATTAGCCGAATTGCGTTGTCTTACAGTCGCAACGTTTCACTGGATTGCGTATCCATCATCTTCAGGCGAAGACGACGCCACTCGGCTGATAACCTGTGAAGATTCATAGCTGAAATACGCCGAGAAAGCCTGCAATCACATTTCCACTAGCTTTCTCTTTCTTAAGACTACTCTCTTAATGAGAATAATCTAATCTTCTTACTAGAAAATTTTAATTGCCCAGATCCCAATAAAAATGTGTATAGGCAGCCAGGTTCGGCAAAATGAACTGCTATCTTCAGATCATCTATATACGTAGACCATTGTGTCACTCTATGTAGTGTACTGTCGTTTAGTCATGGACATATTTGGGAACAACTTGTTGAAGAAAACGCTGCAGTGTAACATAATACAACTAAATCAGCTGTTAACACCGACACAGCTGCCAATAGCCTACGAGCCAAATGTTTTTGATCAAAGTCTTTTGTGCGGATTTGGCACAATCATGGTCTTATTGTATGACGTATAAAGTTACACGGAATTGTTATCTTCTCTAGTAAGAAGATTACATTATTATAATTCAGAGATAGCTCTTCTGCTGACAATGTCAGGAAACTATATTATGTTAATACTTTTATTAGAAGTCCCAGTACATAAAGCGAATGCTCCCATCTCTGCTTGATGCTATTACAGCAGAACATTCGTTGATTGTGTTTTTCATTCACAATTGCAATCTCTAATTAATTGAAGTTTCCTGATTATCAACTGTGTGAGGTCATCGAAAAGATGCCACGTTTCGGTGACCGTCACTGTCATCATTTTCCGGCGAGGACATGTTGACGAGCTCACCTCAGGACATAACAACGCTACACACACTTTATAAGCAGCATTATCTATACTTGTTAATGATATTTTACGTAAACATTTTTATGTGAGTGTGTACAGTACATTATGTGCAGTACTACGTGAGTTAATTGCGTATGTAATGCTTGTTTCTATACTGTAAAATAAGTATTGTGAATTTCCTGTTGGCTTTTTCTAGAGATCTTCGAACAACGTTTTTTTAACTTTTTTTCTGACGGCACCAGCAAAGGCGGATAAACCTCTCAAAATGCCAGCTATTAGTGCTGGCGAAATGTTAGAAAAATCATTAAGTAATCGTCGGCCGAATCCCTGGACAAAAACCAACATAAAATACGTCAACAAATCGAACGAAAGACTCAACAATTTTGTATTGTGAATACTTTTTAATGAAACTTCAGTGACCATAAAATTATATCTTAGCTGTGTAAATCTCTGTAAACGATGGTCTGTCCCTATAGGAAAATGCCCGTTGTATTTTGAACGTAGTCTTCAACTAAGAGATAAGGGAAATACTATCGCTTTCGGCGTGTGGAGCCTAGGCGCACGTTGTAAGAGCATAGCCATTCTCAGTTTAACCGTCATCAGTGTCAGTCAGCTCTAAACAATTGCAGTGTTGCAAAATAATAAAACCCCGTTACAACCACACCAGAACTACGAACACTCAACTGTCTCGGACCGGAGAATGTGGAGGCAAATAAACCATACTGAAGCTGTTCCTGCAGCTGTGATAATGAAAGGCCTTATACAACTGAAAAACCACAGAATAGTCGAATTGAGTTGGTACATTGTTTTGGACAATTTAAAGACGTCCATTATTTTTCTTCGGTCAGGTACCACCGTGATATGAAACTTTCGAAACGACAACAAAATTCCATCCACAACTGTAAATTTTATTTGTGGTTTGCTGTTCGTCGGCTCTTAGGCAATTATCAATTAGTAAATGTTATGCATGCCACTTGTCGCAAGATTTACAGCTGTTACGATCTGCTGTCTGGGAGCTCTGAACCATTTTTTAAAGCGTAATAAGAGAAGATTATTCATCATCGTTTTAGGTTTGTAAATAGAGATCGGATTACTTTTTTTCACTTCTCATTTGTGAAAAAGACAATACCTCTACTTTTTACTAAGTACTTCTCTTTCTTCGATGTTGGTAAGTGCTCTGTCTATCGAATACTTTATTTGTCATAGTATCGCTTTAACTAACGTAATTTTAACTTGGCGTCTAAAGTAAAACTTGGGGTTTGCTAGTTCGTGTATAGTTACAACTACGAGAGCAACAAACTGCAGTAATATGCTATTAAATGCCTTAGTTGTAGGAGTGCTGTTAGCTGTTGCTACTTCAGGAACGATCTGTATAGATATTATGAAATGATCCAGTCATTCTAGTAGTGCATTGGAGCATAGCTAAGGTTTCCTAATAAGGAGAAATTTCTGGTACCAGTATACGGATAGGGAGCTACTGCGTGTTTGGCCATCTTGGGTTTCACTAAAGTATAAAAGCTGTACGGAAGAAAATAGTGATAACCAAATGACTAAGACAGAAAACAAACAACTGTCCTGCTGGAACTTATGACAGATTTAAATTGCAACAGATTCACAGGGGAATTTCCCAAGGTTAACTGTACTAATCCCTGCCTCAGTTATAGGTATAGTCACTGCAGTTCGGGTAAGAAAAGTATTCAGTTGAAGTATTAAATGGATAAGCAATGTGGTAAGTGATTCAGAGACAGACCCCTAATTGCGTATTAGCTTCTTCAGAATTACTATAACCTTGAAAGTGTCGAGTATAGTTTTTCATGCCACGGCCACTTAATTTAAAGCTTTAAAGAAAACATTGTTTTGTAATTGCCTTTTAGAAGTAACTACAATGAGCTCAGCTGTATCGCGTTAGAAGATGATGTGTGTTTATTCAGTTGCTGTCCACTGATACTGTAACATTCAGACTGCTTGTTCTGTTGAACGGTACGGTACTTTGAATTATGTAATTGACTTTAGGTAGTAGCTATGTCGTAATTTTTACTATTACTCTAGATCAGGTTATAAATTCTGATTTAAGAGAAAAAACACGTTCGGACAATGGAATTTGAAGCATACGAGACTGTAGAACTTATTTCGCTTCGCTTAAACTCTAGGTTACTCCTCGATTGTAAGAAATGTCTTGGACCGTTACTCTGATGTAAATTAAGAATTTATTTATCCGAGGTTCCTAGATATCATTTTCACCCATTTCAGGCACGGTAGACACGGTAGAGCCATAATATGACCATCTGAAATACTACGTAATACAAACCAAGGCACTGTGCAGAAAAATGCATATATTTCTACTTCACAGTCTGTAAAATCTCATCAAATGTCAAAATATTAACAACGTTAGGAACTGGAGTATCCTTTACTTCTCTATTTCAATTAAATTCTTGAATTTCCGTATATCTGGCACTCAACGAAGCCTTAGTGAACGAATCAAATTTTTGTATCATATCCTTCCGTTCGAACTGGCCGATTTTTATCTTCCATGTAAGTTATCCGGTAACAGAGACTATAAAACCTGGGCACAGCACTTGTTTCTCCAATTTAAGTGTCTTTGATACAGAGCCAATGATCATAACCCAATTGCAATGAAGAAAGAAATAATTTATGTTTACATTGACATGATGTCCGTGAAAAGCCGTGGTTTACTATTACGAAAATATATCCGATTAAAGCTTTGTTTCTTTTACGGAATGAAATATTTCTCATTGCTACGAAGTTATCAAATAATTAATTTGCGATATTTCTTACATATGATGCCTTCACTGCATTCATTAATCCCAGATTGTGTTACACGCGGGTAAATTCATGTGTCAAATAAATTACTCGTATTTCTAAATTTTCTTAGGAATCGGTGTTAATTTAAACTCACTCTTGAATCGAGGTAACACTGTAAATAAACTGAACACGCGAATATTGTTATCTAACGAAATTATTAAAATCGGATCGATTATGTGTTGTAGGTTGTAGCGTCCTTATGTTCTTATGGAAACACCTAAATTTTACATACAATGTTAGTAGAAGCAGAGCGACATGACTGAACGTCGAGGCTCGGAGGTAGATTCCTATAGGATTAAAGAAATGTTGTGTATTTAGGTATCCTCTGTAACTGCCGGTGAACGCTATATGCCGGAGAACGAGGGCAATTACTGTAATTTTTTGTGAAACGTACCACTGGCCGGAAACTAAGTACGAAAAAAAAAAAATTGTCCGAGAACAAGAGGTGCAAAATCGAGTATAGGGAGATCACAAGTTTTTCAGAGAGTCAACACTGTAACTTGTCTTCGAAAGAGAGAAGGAGTGCAGTTTTTTCTCAATGGTCAATCAATTATTCGAAAATTAAAATGTATATGTCATAGCAGGCAGGTCTTCATACTACTAGCTCTACATTTATCTACAGTAAGACTGAACGGCGTTCCTGTATTGATGTATTCCACATTCACACGTAATAAATAAATCACTATAAGAGTTACTGGTCTCGTAGGACGTACCTTCTGAGTGATGTAACCGCAATGATGGCCAGAAATGTCGCAGCCACCGCCAGCCACCACCAGCGGCTGTGGTCGCCGGCGAAGACGTCTGCGGAAGTGAGCGAGAGGAGTAAGTGGCTCAGAATGGCCATGGCGAATGGTGGCAGCCGGCGGTTGTCCCCACTCTCATATACCATCTGGGCGGCGCCACGGGCCTCGCTACGTCACTCTTGCTTCTCACTCTATCTGCTTCTCTTTGTCTCGCTTCCCCACCGACGATGACTCGGTACTTGGTGCTGCAAAGCGCTGACTACTGGCTATCGGCTCTGCACAGGCGGGTGTAGGTAGCGGACTTAGCAATCTCATTGCAGCTGTGGACAGCATAGTGGGGGGCTTCGTCTTCATTCCTGTGTCCCTACATCTATTTCCCGCAATGCGTAGATGGTTACTAAGATCCTTTTAAGGACGAGTATTTGATCACGTTATTTTCTCCGCAAACAACCGTAACATGTGTGACGGAACCTTATTATGTAAACCTATATCTTTATTTCCTGCTTTCTACTACATTCGTGGATTTTGAGCAGGAAGAATGCCTGTCAGTATTCCTTTGTATGAGCCAGGATTCTGTGTTTTTACCACAGTAATCACTAACTGATATATATGTGGGAGGTAGTAAAATGTGGCTTCACTCCCGTCAGTAAACTGAACAATGCCTTTGTTCTGATGTCTCCGATTTGAAACCATTGCTCTGACTAAATAAACTCACAACGAATCACTGTTTACTGCTAGTCGACACATAACAAACATTTATGTGCTCATAGCATTTTACAAACTCTATGCGATCCCATATTTCTTTTTGTCAATAGCTTTACCTTCCGATAAAAACGACAGCTAGCGTTCTGTACTGACAGGATTACAAAATTATGCTATTTTTATTTTCCAAACTTCCTCTTGCACTTTCATTTATCCATTGCCTTATTATCTAATGGGTAAGTTATCCTCTGGCTTTCTATCTGTCCGTCGTTTTGATAAAAACATTCGTAGACTTGTCTTATTCGCCTATTATAAACAATGTATTTCCCTATGCTTTTGTATTATTCCTTGCTGTGGCCGAACGGTACTAGGCGTTTCAGTCCGGAACCGCGTGACTGCTACGGTCGCAAGTTCGAATCCTGCCTCGGGCATGGATGTGTGTGATGTCCTTAGATAAGTTAGGTTTAAGTAGTTCTAAGTTCTAGGGGACTTATGACCTCAGATGTTAAGTCTCATAGTGCTCAGAGCCATTTGGACCTTTTTTTGTATTATTCCTTCGAGGAGTCACGTTTGAGGCGTTTTATATTATTTATTTTCTAGCTTTCCCATAGCAAACGTTTCACTTCAGGTCACATATACGATACTAAAGTTTCAAGAAATGTCATTGTCAGTTCTAAGCGCTGATTTCTTTCAGCAGCTTTTATTGGAATTGAATATTACATTGATCTGGGAGTTTAGAGATAAGGAATTTTAATGCTGTGTGTTGTCGTACCGCACAATTCATCGTGGATTTAATCTTAAGTGTTTCAGCGAAACCAAAGTAAACGTGGCTTGGTGATACGAAAATATAAAGTGTAGCACAGTGCAAATTCTTGATTTCATCAGCCATTATAAACCACAAAAAACTGGATTCTTGGAATGTTTGCGATGAAACGTAAGTCATGTTACTGTTCAAGATAGCTATCGCTCGTACCTCAGGATGTTACACGAATAACTTGTTACTGTAGTGACTGGTGCCTTGTTGGGTTAAATGTTTATATAATGGTGAGAATCCTGCTATTCCGATAACAAGGAAAGCTCGTTTTTAACGTCTCGTGGGCATCTAGTTCATCAGACGAAGAATTAGTTCACGCAGAGAAAAAAAACTGAATACAAGATCAAACGTTTTGTAAAATGATTTGTCTGGAAGTATGAAATAAAATAGTTTAGAGAAGCATTTACGCGCCTTTGAATGATGTGCTGCAAATGATAATGCACGGGCTACATGATCCGCCAGTTATATATCCTCTTGTACTCTTTAAAATTACAAGATTCTAAATTAAATATTGAATTTTAAACTCTCGGTCGCCACCTCATTTGCTGTACATGATTTCAAGGATCATTCGAAGTTGCGTCAAATGTTTCTCTAACCTATTTTATTTAATAGTTCCAGACACATCATTACACAGAATATTCAGCCACTTCTTTTTCATTTTTTTATTTCAAAACTTTTATTGAAAGCTAAATACTATATCAACGCAATTTTTTTACGCGATATAGCTAGGCCTTAAAAAGACGAACTTTTGGATACTATATTTACATAGCTCGCAAAAGTTATTCGAGAAATATTTCAATTTTCCTTCAAATTACAGATTAAGTTTATCTTTATTACCATGATATTTTATTTTTTTATTTTTTGCAAAACTACACCTCACGTTGGTCCATTTGATAACCCATTCGTTACTTTCCACCATTCGTTTGGCTATAAAAATTCGGAAAACATCCTTGTGCAAATTTCCCTGAAACCATTAATTAAGTTTTTCTTAGTTACCCTGATAACTTTCGAGCAAATAAATCATTCTTTCCAACGCTAGACGTCATGTTACTCAATTTGATACTCCATTTGCCCATTTCGCACTCTTTCTTGGGCTATGCATATGCGGACAAAAGTCCACTGTTTAATTTCACTGCGCTCAACCATTTGACGAAGAAACAATTTAGGGAAACAATGGAAAAACTAAACTAGTATGACCTAAAAAAGTAAATGAGTCAAATTGTTGCAGTAGCTCGTTGCCTTGGCGCGCTCTCCTTTAGCACAAACCATCACCTTTGTGACAGGTTCATTTATTTTCATGTTATATTCTTTTCTCATAACATCACCTATGTAATACTGAATTAAGTTTTTTCAGCTAAAACAGCTATGTCGTCAGCATATCTCAGGACATCTATTATTTTGTCGCGCATTAGTACACTTATATCTAACTGCTCACTGCTTTTTTTAAATCTCTCTTTTATAAAGTAAAAAAAAAAAAAAAAAACTGGTGATAGTGCACATACTTGCTGGTCATTTTTCTAAATATGGGATTTTACATGGATTGAGCGTAAAGGGCTCATATCAGCTGTCTATCTTTGTAGTCTATTTCTACTTCCTTTATCGCTTCAACATTTCTTTCCATTTTATATTACCAAGTGCTTTCTGCATGTATACAAAATCTGTGTATGTTGTCATATTCCATTCCTTTCGTTTCTCTGCATCTTGTTTTAAAGCTAATATCATGTCTCTGGTTGCTTGTCTTTTTTCAGAAGCGAAATTGATGTTCTTCGAGTGTATCTCCAGTTTTCATAGAATGTGATTGAGGACGAAGTTGCGAATTTTATGCCATTCGCCTTTTTAGGGAATTATAAGTTTTCTCTCAAAATCAGTGGGCAGTTTTCCCTGTTGTCATATGTTTCACATAAGATTATATAACCTGTCTTTCCCTTCATTTGCTCTCTGTTTGAGAAGTTTGGCAGGAAGATTGTGATTACTTGAGACTCTACTGTTTCTTCAGAGCTAGTTTCAAGGTAAGACATATGATTTTCCATGTTTCTTCTCGGAGTAAGGAAACTGTTTGCTTTTTTACGTAGAGTTGTATTCAAGTCTTTATTGTAGGTCTACAAGGGAATTTCATAAAAACAATTCTAAGATACAAAAATTTGTTACCTAGAACTGTTTTCGGATATTCAGAAGTTTCAGCCATGTGGCGCAGGTAGGAGTTCAAGATCACCATAAGCCGAGACAGTCTAAAAATAAAATTTTGATGTACGTTAGTGTGTGTAATTTGTAAGTCGTCTTGGGGTATGGCCTAGGGAGCTTCCGGTATAATTGTTTCCGTCTTCTCTGCTGTTGTTGTTATTTTGGTATTCAGTCCGAAGACTGGCTTGATACAGCTCTACATGCTGCTCTTTCCTGGCAAGTCACTTCATCCCAGAATGGCTACAGCAACCCACAATCTTCTGAATCTTTTTGCTGTATTCATCTCTTGGTCTCCCTCTACGAGGTTACCGCCCACATTTCCCTTAAATACTGAATGAGTGACCCCTTGATGTCTCAGAATGTGTTCTATCAACTGATCCCTTCTTTTGGTCAAGTAGTGACATATTCAGTACTTCCTCATTAGTTACGCAATCTAATCTTCAGCATTCATCTGTAGTACCACATTTCAAAAGCCTCTATTCTCTTCTTCTCCAAACAGTTTTTCATCCATGTATCACTTCCATGCATGGCTACATTCCACACAAACACTTTCAGAAAATACTTCTTAACACTTAGATATATATTCGATGTTAACAAATTTCTCTTCTTCAGAAACGCTTTTCTTGCCATTGGCAGTATGCGTTTTATATCCTCTCTACTTTGGCCTACATCAATTATTTTGCTGCCCAAATAGCAGAACTCATATACTACTTTAAGTGTCTCACGTCCTAATATAATTTCCTCAGCTTTACCTGATTTAATTCTACTACATACCATTATCCATGTTTTGCTTTTGTTGACGTTCATCTCATATCCTCCTTTCAAGAAACTGTCCATTCCATTCAACTGCTCTTCCGATTCCTTTGCTGTCTCTGACAGAAGAATAATGTCATCAGCAAACCTCAAAGTTTTTCAAGTTTGTTATCACAGCAAATCATCCCATTGATGATGCCTTAGAACAAGAAAAGGCGAAATGCGTCTGGGAAAAATAAATTAAGTGGCAGCACGAAAAGGCGGTTTGATTTACAAAACAAGTACTCAAAGTTTTTATACTTCTCTCTAACCTTTAATTTCCACTCCAAATTTTTCTTTGGCTTCCTTTACTGCTTGCTAAATGTACAGATTGAATAACATAAGGGCTAGGCTATAACCCTGTCTCACCCCCTTCTCAACCACTGCTTCTCTTTCATGCCTCTCGACCATTATAACTGCCGTCTCGTTTTTGTACTTTGTAAAAAGCGTTTCGCTCCCTGTATTTTACCCTTGACACATTCATAACGTCAGAGTATTCCAGTCATCATTGTCAAAAGCCTTCTTTCAATCGACAAAGGCTGTAAACATAGCTTTGCTTTCCTTCAGCTATATCCCAAGAGAAGTCGTAGGAGCAGTATTGCCTCGCGTGTTCCTACACATCTCCAGAATCAAAACTGATATTCCCCGAGGTCGGCTTTTATCTGTATTTCCATTCTTCTGAAAAGAATTTGTGTTAGTTTTTGTAACCATGAGTTGTGAAACTGATAGTTCGGTAATAGTCACACCAGTGAGCACATGAGTCCTTTGGAATTGAAATTATTACATTTTTGAAGTCTGAGGGTATTTCGCCAGTCTCATACATCTTACAGAACAGATGGAATGATTTTGCCACGTTCGACTCTTCCAAGGCTACATTCCCGAATAGTGCATGGGTCGAATGACTTCCGGTAAGCCTCTGTAAGAGATGGAATTTCCCTGATTTCCTAGTCATAGTCATTTTATGTGAGATATGTGGGACGACGGAGTTTATTGGCCAGCTTTTCATGGTACGTATGCAACTAGAATTTCAAAACAGGCAGCCTTCAGCTATGCACATCACCTCTCTTGTAGTGCCTACTAATAAGTTTGGTGTTCATCTCCATAACACTCTCCCACTTACCAAACGAACAAGTGGGGAAGCGTAACGCTCTTAATTGGATCTTCTCTATCTTCTTTTTAACCCAAACGTATAAGACTTCCAGACTGAGACAATAATCAAGGATCAGTCGAACAGGTGTTTTGTGAGCCATTTCTTTCATAGATGAATCACATTTCATTATATTCTCCCAATGAATTTTAGCCTGACTTTATGTCTTACTGCAACTGCGGCTTCCAGTGCTTTATTGTCAGTAGTGTTACTGAACAGCAATGGGTGTCTTGGCCTATTTATGTGCAATACGTTAAACTTCTCTGTATTCAGGGGTAACTACCAGTCACTTCAGAAATTGTCGATCCTCTGCTTGTCTTCTTGCAGCAAACAGCCTCACACAGCTTCCAATTTTATTTACTAAACTAGCCTTTTTCCAAATACTACATAGTATTTAGAAAAAGGCCAGTTTAGTAAATAAAGTTGGAAGCTGTGTGAGGCTGTAGACGATTCCATTGTGCATAGGAAGGCTTCAACACCAGAATACTGTAGGGAAGTGCAAGCAGATATGCAGAGGATCGACAATTTGTGAAGTGACACATGTATTGAAAACACATCCTTATCTCTCTGTGTCAACCTCTTCCTTCCCCCAACTGTCCACCTCTTACTCCTAAAGCTATCTATCTTCTGCTCCCCATTCTCTCCTTCACTGCATTTCCTTCTTCCCCTCTCTTTGTCAATTTCCGCCACCCCTCTCTCTCTGACCGTATCTTACTCCCCCATTCCTCTGACCAAAACGTCCTCCCTCTCTCTCTTCCAATCTCTCCCTCTTCCTTTTCCACCTGCCTCATCCATTGTCTGTCTATGTCCTCATCCATCTCATTCAGTCCATCCCTTCCACTATCTCAAACTGTCCCCAGCCATGATCACTGGCATGTGCAGCTCATGCAACAGAGTTCAATAAACCAGGTCCAGCGTGCATGGCAGGCTACACATCAAAGGCTTGAAAAATCATTTATTTGTCCTGATGTACAGGCTGCCAAGCAAAGCAGGTTGGTAAAGCAGGCTGATACTACTCCAACACAACATGCCTGTCATGGAGGACAGCCTGCATGTCAGGACTTGAAAATCGTTTCTTGCTCCTGACATGTAGGCTACCCTCCAAAGCAGGTTGATTTGGCACGCCAATACTGTTCCCATACAACATGTCCAACATTTAGGGCAGCCTTTATGCCAGGGACCGTAAAACACATTTTTGACCATATCGCTGTTCCTATTGGACCTAGGAGGTTATAAATCCCACACTACTAATAATCGTGAAGCCTGCTGTTTCTGTGCCAGAACTGGTTGACATCGATTCGAAGGTTTTGGAGGAGATCCTAGACATAAACACATCACCCATCCACTTCACTTTATATAAATGGGGTATTAGAGGTATAAATGTGGATATTTCTACTGATGTCTGAGGACAGTGGACTGAACAACATTACATCAGCATTTACTTCATTTACAGACTAATAATTACACCTACAATGAGTAGTATGTTTGACGTTGGGTAGTAGTTCCAAGTATATGTGGCACAGGCAGGCCATTAATACCTATTTCCCCCTGGTCAGGTACTGAAGTGTGGATGTGTGGATGCAAAAAGGGTAGTTTATACTGACTAGAATAGCCCATTTCACAGAGCAATTACAACTGTGCAGATAATATCAGGTAGTAAATTGTGTGGTGTGTTTGCATAGAGACTGTTAGATACCAGAAAACGCCGACTACCACATTGGAGTGGGCTTATATTAATGTACCAGTGATCACAGTATCTGTACCTATACTCCCAACTCCCTGTATAAAAGAAGAGTTATGTATTTTTAAACAGCAAGAGTCACATAACATTCTCAAAATTACTTTTTCCCTAGTCCCTATCTTCCTGTTAAGAACAACTAGTTGGGTTATTTCTGTTAGGAAGTCCTGAATCTAGCCACAAACCTGATCTGATATCCAGTAATATCGTTTTTAATTCACTAAAGAACAGCGTGTAACTGTAATGAACACCTTCCGCAAGTGAAGGAACACAGCATCAATTTCAGTGCGGTTGTCTGCAGCACTCTTGGTGTCATGGGTGAACGGAGCGAGCTGAACTGCACAAGATCTTTGTCTGCTGTGTCCATGTCAGTCTTTATAGAGAAAATTTGTTTCTATCAGAAAGGTCCATAGTGCGTTAGCGTGGAAAGTGTTCCCTAGTTCTACAACGGATTGACGTCAACAATATAGGCCTAGAGATGTGTTCATGTGTCAATACCCATAACGACAACGGAAATTACCATTGATTTCCCCTATCATTCGGTACCCTTCATTGTTCCAGTGTACGATATGCTGATGACGGAAAAGGAACAAGTTCTTTCGTATAACCAGAACGGAACGCACAGGTGTCTCATCTGGTCCAGATGTCTTTCCCTATTTACACTTGTTGTCTATTCTACGAACACATATCTCAGTATCTCGTTTTGGCGTTCGTGCGATGCTTAAAAGGATAAACCATCGTCATTGATTACGATCTTCAATGTTAGTGGTGGTGATTATTATTTTGAGATTACATTGCTTCCAGACTAAGGGAGGAATCTGAATAGTAGTTTTATTTCGTTGCATATTGGCTTGGCCCACACATGAAACTAGATATGTAATCTAAGTGCACGTGTTTTGTCTTACAGAATACCTGATGCTGTGTATAAAAATAATGTGTGAATCAAAAATGTTTTATGAAAGTATTTTAGCAAATCGTGAGACAGAAATTCAACAGAGTGGTAGTTCAGTTCCCCTTGTATGAAATGAATTGAAAATCCTTAATATATTGATTCGAAGTCGAAACGTTTATTTTCTAGAAAAACAAAAATAATGGCTGCACCGACTGCTGCATAAACTTGTGAGGGGATTTCTTGGTTCTCCAGCGCAAAAATAGTGGAAAATGAGCCTTTTGGGGATGGAAAACCTTGGAAATACGGAAAGTTTTTGATTCGTGTAATAATGCAAACTGCGAAAGTATCATGGTTTTGTAATTGTCGAATTGTCTTGCCTGAAAGCTCACGTTGATTACACCAGCTACCAGGAGCGAGGATCTCGTGTTTCACTGGTTGCCTATAATGCGCAAGGTACTAGACTCGTCAGATAAATGTACAGGATCTCTTCTCTCGGTTATTTAAAGGAGGATGAGTGACGTAATTCATGCCTCGCCTACCGTAGTCTGAATCGTGATGTATAAGCCTATGTTGTTTGCACATTCGGTATTCCACACCAGACAACAAAGGAACAACGTATGTACACTCACGAGAAACTAAATTAGGGACACATGCCAAGCAGAAGGGATTTTTCTCTGGTGATGGTGGCGTAGAGGAGTGGCATTGATCCCAGTGACAGTTAAATCTATGCAGAGCTATCCTGATCCACGACTGCTCAACCGCAGCCAACTCAGGGAGATTGGTTGGAGATGGATCTACGAGGAGCGCATCTGGTTCCTTGTCGTCCTACGTCTGCTGAATAGGTTTCGAGTTGGTCTCTGGAACAACACTAACAGCGTCAGACCTGTAGACATTTCCTCAAGTCAATTACAGTTCGGGAGCTGTGTGGGAGTGTAGTGTTTTGTTGAAGATGTGAACGTATAACTTGCTTGTGGAGTCTGCATGCTATCAGATGGATGCATACGCCCGTCAGTGAGTTGTCTATCGATCGCTGGGGAGAGACGATGGCGGTCGTACCAGGCGCCCTGCTTTCTTCCAAGTTAAACTACTTCCCCCCCCCCCCCCCCCCCCCCCCCCCCTTACTCTGCCCCTACGAGCATACCTCCAGAACTGTTATTGGTGAGATTTGGCAAGCGACTTGCTGTAACTTCAAAATGGCTCTAAGCGCTATGGGACTTAGAACTACTTAAACCTAACTAACCTAAGGACATCACACATATCCATGCCGGAGGCAGGATTCGAACCTGTGACCGTAGCAGCAGCGCGTTTCCGGACTGAAGCACCTAGAACCGCTCGACAACAGCGGCCGGCCTTGCTGTAGCAATCCATGGTTGTAAACGGCGAGTCTTACTATAATTACGTTGTTGCCGGCCACTGTGGCCGAGCGATTCTAGGCGTTACAGTCTGGAACCGCGCTGCTGCTACGGTCACAGGTTCGAATTCTGCCTCGGGCACGGATGTGTGTGATGTGCTTAGTTTAGTTAGGTTTAATTAGTTCTAAGTCTAGGGGACTGATGACCTCAGATGTTATGTCCCATAGTGCTTAGAGCCATTTGAACCATTTGAATTACGTTGTTGCCCATGTCTGCTGAACTGTTCTATTCTCTGTGATAACAGGAGCGAAAAGTCTATAAGAAAGTAGCTGTAGGTAATTCAGACGCTCATTAGCTTAGGGAAGACTATTGTACTTTAGAGCATTTTTCAGACTAACACCTTTCAGTCTGTAATAAAAGTTTGATGTATTTTGTTATTCTGTTTTGAAATGATAGCTGTAGTCTTCTTCTGAAGTTACAAAAATTACTTCTGAAAAATAAGGTTTTTCCAATTGTGAGAAACTGTTCCAGGGTATAACATGGTCATGTAACGAGCTCCTTGTACACACTGTGATGGCCCAAGGAATGTACCTAGAGACAAATATTCTATTCAGATTTGAGAATGTGGCAATCCAGAATATCTGATTAGTATTGTATTTAATAGTCTGTGTGTTGCATTATAGCTCTACTACACATCAGTAATTAGTAAGAGAAATCAAATTAAGAAGAAGTACCATAAAAGACCAGTCAAAAGTAAAAAGCATCATGAAATTGGCACTATTGCCAACAAATAGAAATTTCCATTTTCAAGGCGGGGAAAATTGTTGAGACATTAAAGAAACGCAGTTCATTAGGTAAATATTACGTGTCCTGTAGTAGAAAACCTTCAGTTCAGAGGCACAAGATGATGCAAGACTGACGATGTATTGCTTAACTGTCCACATGTTACATAATTGGTTTTAAAAAATATACAGAATTTTACTCACCATAAAGCTTTGTAACTGAAGAATTAGCAATATTCACCAAACAGCTTTAATACATTATTCAGCACTTAAATATGTAGAACTCGTAATATTTACAAATGTTGCACGAAGCACAACCCCATGACTCACAAAAATAAAAACTGTAGGAAATGCGAGAAACTCCTTATGGCTGTCTCTAGTGAGTATTTCATCATGTGACTCTAAAATCGGTCACTAGATTGCAACACTGAGGAGGAATCATTATGTGTTCCTAGGAACACTGTCCCCCAGGTACAACTCTCTCTCCCATGTATTAGCCTTGAGCTGTACAGAAGCTGTTAATGAATTTGTTAATTTTTAGCTTGTCATCATAAGTATTTGAAGAAGGTTTTATTATTAATCGTCAGGTACGGCGATTGACATATATATAGTACTGCTACTAGTCGCATTATTACATTGTTTTCATTTATCACATCGTTTCGCGTTTCGCTCATGTTTTGCCCATCATCAGCCTACTGAAAAGGTCTACTGTTATCTATTTGATAGTTTAGTAACTATGTCTAGTGTGATCTTGATGCAGTCGCTTCTTGTGAGAAAATGAGATGGGATGGGGAAGGGGTAGCGAACTCGAGATAGTAACGTCTATTGATGTTAGCTGTTTTTGTTGTTATTTCTATGATAGGCTGTATCTCACTGAATGCGGAATTAAACAATATAGCGTTCTAGGCTTCGCAACAATTCCCTCGAGGAAGGTAATTAGAAAATCTGTGAGTTTTGCACTTGTAGGGATAAGCAGTTGGAAATATTAAATACAGTCGCATATTGTACTTATTCATTGATGAAACATGTTTCCAACAATATATTTGAGACTGAGAATAACAGTGATATTCACAAAACTGTAATAGCACGAAAAATGATTTTGGACTACATTACAATTGATGTATTCCATGGATTTCAGGGAGGGTGACATGTGCGATGTAAATAGAAGTCAACAATATGTACTTGATTTAATTTGAGACCAATACACTGAAATGTCATTACATTACCGGGGGGACAGTGTACCTAGGAAAACATAATGTTTCCTCGTCATTGTTCCAATTTAGTGACCGATTTTAAAGTCACGTGAAGGATTCCTCACTAGAGACTGCCATAAGGAGTTTCCGGCATTTCCTACTGTTTTCCTTGTTGTGAGACATTAGATTGTGTTTCGTGCAACGTTTGCAAAAATTACGAGCTCTACATATTCAAGTGCTGAATAATGTATTAAAGCTGTTTGGTGGATATTGGTAATTCTTCAGTTACACAATGTTATGGTAAGTAAAATTCTGTATATTTTTAAAACTAGTTACATAACATACGGACAGTTAATCCATACTTCGGCAGTCGTGCATCAACTTGTACCATGAACTTGAAGGTTTTCTGCTACAGGGAACGTGATATTTAACTAATGAACTGCGTTTCTTTAATGTCTTAACAATTTTCCCCGTCTTGAAAATTGAAATTTCTATCTATTAATTAATTCTAAACACACATTGACATAAAATATTAAACTTCTGTGAAGACTCTATTAAATGGACTAGAAATAGTTGTCCAATAGAATATTCTTTAATTCAGTGTCAAACTCTACTACATTACCTACTCTTCGCAAAATAATTAAGGGATCAATTTTTTTAAACCTCTCACTCATTATCCTCCATTGCGACACAGAGGTGTGAAATTTGGCTCGAAAATATCTGCAACTTTTCTCTATAATCTTGCAAAAGCGTAACACCCTGTGATATCACGCTCGGGTTCGGCCGCTCTTCAGACAGCAAGGTGTCGCCACATGCGAAAGGTCAGAGCTCATAAGTTCGTATGAAGTTATTAATGTCACATTGGCACCAAATTTCACCACAGTTTTGCCCAACGCCACCGTGGACGTGTTACGTGAAGGAATAGAACATCGCATTCCCTTTTAACCACATCTCACCCTTTCTCTCGACGCCTCTGTGATGGAGGTCAGAACCACGACGTCCAGTGTTGAAATCTCGTAATTTTCTTATGAATGGCCGAGGAAAACATTTCAGACTCGCCACCACTCAGAGTCGACCCCAAAAGGTCAGAGGAAGTGGCATAAAAGGCTTCAGTGAGAACATTCCTTCCCTTGGGACATTATTTACACCGATTTCGCAGTCAAAAACGACAGTTCTCAGTGTTGTGAGCAATTGAGCGACGTTCTTGACTATCGTTGACACGGCTGACACCGTCCAGACGATTCAGCCATTCTCTAAGGGTATCGTGTGGTTGCAGTCCTATTGAACGTGATATGACTCCTTTGGCGAGCAGCGCGACCGCAATTTTTGCTCTGGTATACAGGCACTGCTCAAAACCATTCGACGAAATTTGAACGTGATCTGTAGCGGCAAAAGATGTTTATGTTTTCTTTCTCACTCCTCCTGTTTTCTGCGCTCTTCTGGTGTGACCATAAGGGGGGGGGGGGGGAGGGGAGGGAAGGACGAGGGGCTGGGACATTGACACATGCATGAATAAAATGGCAGAGGGTCCCTCTAAGACACCCAGTTCAGCAACACCCTTGGTGCTACCCGTGTTCCTTTGTTGAGCACTTTAAAAATGTACGTGTACAAAGACAACCCTTGGCCGATCGATAAGACGTGCAGATAGGCAACTCCTTCGACACCCCTCAGATTCCACATGAGTGCAAGCAGGCGTTAGAACAGCATTGTAGCCCCACTTAGCTGTAGGGTGTCCAAGGGGTTGCCTGCCTGCAGGCGCCTAGGACTCGGTCAAGGATTGTTTGAGCAGTTACAGTTTTAATGTGCTCGGGTTGCACCGAGAGTGTTGCGAACTGAGGGGTCTTAGAGGGACCTTTTGCCATTTTATTCACGTATGTGTTAATGTCGCAGCCTTCTCCCTTCCCCTGTGATCACGCCACAGGATGGCGCGAAAGAGAAGGGCTGAAAAACCATTAACACTCCCTGCTGCTTCAGATCGCGTTCAAATTTCGTCGAACGGTTTTTAACGGTTCGTAGTAGTTCCACCTTGTATACCTGAGCAAAAATTGCAGTCACACTACGCTACAAATCTTTCAAATCACGTTCAATGTGCTGCCAGTCCCACGATACCGTTAGAGAAGAGTTTGATCGTCTGGAGGTGTCAGCAGTGTTAAAGGTTATCAAGAACGTCGTTCTGTTGCACAGCGCACTGCACACTGTCGTTTTCGACCACAAAATGTGTTTAACTGAACGCCCGAAAGGAAAGAGTAGTTTCGTTGACGCCTTTTATGCCACCTCCTGAGGCCTCTTGGTGTCAATTCTGAGCAGCAGCATATCTGAAATGCTTTCTTCGACTAACAGTAACAGCACTGCGTGATTTCAACGCTGTAGGTCGCGGTTCTGGTCTCCATCGCAGAGGCGTCAAGACAAGGGGTGAGGCGTGGTTTAGGGGAAGCGTGACGACCATCCCCTTCCTCTGACACGTGCACGGTAGCAATGGTCAGAATTGTGGTGAAATTTGGTACCAATGTGACATCATTAACCCTCCTTACACTTCACATGAACTTCTGAGCTCTGGCCTTTCTTTCGCTTGTGTCGACACCTTTCTGTTTGAAGCGCCACTGAGACCGAGGGTGATGTCCCGGATAGCCACGCTTTTGCCAATTACAGATGAAGGTTGTAGGCAACTTTGAGCCAAATTCCAGACTTCTGAATCGCAATGTGGGAACATGACGGGTTTCCACTGAAGTGACCCTCTAAATCCTTTTGCGGTATCGTGGCATAATGTGCTCTGGCAGGCTGTTCAATACGCATGCACCCATGTCTCCGACTCCTTTCTGTGCTAATGTTAACTGTTTGAGCTTTTTATAGATGACGTTTCTGGCGCTAGTGTTATATTCACACTTTACATTATTTTCTTGTGAAGAGATAATAAGGACAAGGGACATTAACACACACACACACACACACACACATATATATATATATATATATATATATATATATATATATATATATATATATATATATATATACACTCCTGGAAATGGAAAAAAGAACACATTGACACCGGTGTGTCAGACCCACCATACTTGCTCCGGACACTGCGAGAGGGCTGTACAAGCAATGATCACACGCACGGCACAGCGGACACACCAGGAACCGCGGTGTTGGCCGTCGAATGGCGCTAGCTGCGCAGCATTTGTGCACCGCCGCCGTCAGTGTCAGCCAGTTTGCCGTGGCATACGGAGCTCCATCGCGGTCTTTAACACTGGTAGCATGCCGCGACAGCGTGGACGTGAACCGTATGTGCAGTTGACGGACTTTGAGCGAGGGCGTATAGTGGGCATGCGGGAGGCCGGGTGGACGTACCGCCGAATTGCTCAACACGTGGGGCGTGAGGTCTCCACAGTACATCGATGTTGTCGCCAGTGGTCGGCGGAAGGTGCACGTTCCCGTCGACCTGGGACCGGACCGCAGCGACGCACGGATGCACGCCAAGACCGTAGGATCCTACGCAGTGCCGTAGGGGACCGCACCGCCACTTCCCAGCAAATTAGGGACACTGTTCCTCCTGGGGTATCGGCGAGGACCATTCGCAACCGTCTCCATGAAGCTGGGCTACGGTCCCGCACACCGTTAGGCCGTCTTCCGCTCACGCCCCAACATCGTGCAGCCCGCCTCCAGTGGTGTCGCGACAGGCGTGAATGGAGGGACGAAAGGAGACGTGTCGTCTTCAGCGATGAGAGTCGCTTCTGCCTTGGTGCCAATGATGGTCGTATGCGTGTTTGGCGCCGTGCAGGTGAGCGCCACAATCAGGACTGCATACGACCGAGGCACACAGGGCCAACACCCGGCATCATGGTGTGGGGAGCGATCTCCTACACTGGCCGTACACCACTGGTGATCGTCGAGGGGACACTGAATAGTGCACGGTACATCCAAACCGTCATCGAACCCATCGTTCTACCATTCCTAGACCGGCAAGGGAACTTGCTGTTCCAACAGGACAATGCACGTCCGCATGTATCCCGTGCCACCCAACGTGCTCTAGAAGGTGTAAGTCAACTACCCTGGCCAGCAAGATCTCCGGATCTGTCCCCCATTGAGCATGTTTGGGACTGGATGAAGCGTAGTCTCACGCGGTCTGCACGTCCAGCACGAACGCTGGTCCAACTGAGGCGCCAGGTGGAAATGGCATGGCAAGCCGTTCCACAGGACTACATCCAGCATCTCTACGATCGTCTCCACGGGAGAATAGCAGCCTGCATTGCTGCGAAAGGTGGATATACACTGTACTAGTGCCGACATTGTGCATGCTCTGTTGCCTGTGTCTATGTGCCTGTGGTTCTGTCAGTGTGATCATGTGATGTATCTGACCCCAGGAATGTGTCAATAAAGTTTCCCCTTCCTGGGACAATGAATTCACGGTGTTCTTATTTCAATTTCCAGGAGTGTATATATATATATATATATATATATATATATATATATATATATATCAAGAAATAGAAAGTACACAGGTTTTTGATAAAGTCTCTGCAGAAAGCTTCTGTATTCTGAAAACACTATTCCTATAGCTTGACTTTCCCAAAAACTTGTTACATAACTTACTAGTAAATGGAAATTTTCTGAATAAACTAGTTTCCTCAGTATTAAATCCCTATACTAGTAAAGCGTATTGCAAACATAGCTGGACCAAAGTAATTCATTAATCTGGGCAATGGGTTTTCCATTTGAGGTTGTGATGATGTACTTGTCGTCCAAAAAACATAACACTTTCTACTTTTTGTGTATCATATTTGAGAAACTAATTTTTGAAGCTTGTGGAGCTCTGTGTGTACCGAGTCTTCTTTAAATTCAATGATACTTGCCTTGGACCTATTTGCCTCAGATCTGTTTGCCTTAAGGCAAGTGGATATGCGTATGTTTTTGAAAATTTCATTATCCGCGAGGCCCAGCATTGAAATTACACGGTTACCTTAAGAGTGGTCGAGGAAAACATTTCAGACTCACCGGCGCTCAGAACCGACACGGAAAGCCTCAGGCAGTGGCATGAAGGGGGTCAATGATACCACCCCCTTCCATGGGGCATTGATTCCCACACATTTCCCGGTCGAAAACGACTATTCGCAATGTAATTGGCAACAGGATGACATTGTTGGAAACCATGGGCTCTACTGACACCCTCGGACGTTTCAACCTTCACTAAGAGGCTGCATTCCCAGTGAATGTGACTGCGTTTCTTTGGAGTGCAGTGCGACTGTAATTATTGCTTTCGTGTATTGGTTGGAGTTCTGGAGTTACTAGAGATCGTTCAAAACCACTCGACGCAGTCTGATGCGATCTGAAGCAGCAAAGGTGTTTATGCTTTTCCAAATCTCCTATTTCACGTCCTCCTATGGCGTGATCGCGCGGGGGTACGAATAAAACGGAAAAGGGTCCCGCTGAGACCCCCAGTTCGGCAAAACCCTCGTTGGCACACGCCACTTTTATTGAGAATTTTAAAAATAAACATGTGCAGAGACAACCTGGGAAGTGGTCCTAGGCCCCTGCATGCAGGCAAATGGATTCAGACGGGTGTCAGGATTTGTCAGCGTACCGGTTCATTTTTAAAATTCTCAATAAAGATCTCTTTGTGTCGATTCTGAGCCGCGGTGAATCTGAAATGTTTCCCTCGGCCAATCATAATAAAATCACGTAAATTCAACACTGGACATCGTACTTCTTACCTTCATCGCAGAGACGTCAAAAGAGGGGGTGAAATGTGGGTAAGAAGGGTTGTGAAGAGCTACCCATCGGGTGGCATATACACGGTGGCATTGTGCAGAATTATGGTGAAATTTGGTGCCAGTCTGATACCATTAACCCATCTTACATGTCCACAGGGTCTTCTGAGCTTTGGCCTCTCCCCCTCCCCCCACACGCTTTTTTTTTTTTTTTTTTTTTTTTTTTTTTTTTTTTTTTTTTTTTTTTTTTTTGCATGTGTGGACACTGTGGCACCGTCGAATCCAAGGGTGTGATAGCAAGGTGCACCATTACAGAGGAAGGTGCCTTTCGCTACAGTCTGGAGTCTCACCAGATAGGATCAAGCGAGAATAAAGAATTTAGATATGTAGAATTATTACCTGTCGAATCATATTAGCCGGCCGCTGTGGCCGAGTGGTTCTAGGCGCTTCAGTCCGGAACCAAGCGGCTGCTACGGTCGTAGGTTCGAATCCTGCCTCGGGCATGGATGTGTGTGATGTCCTTAGGTTAGTTAGGTTTACTTAGCTCTAAGTTCTAGGCGACTGATGTCCTCAGAAGTTAAGTCATATAGTGCTCAGAGCCATTTGAATCATTTTCAAGGTGCCTTTGAGGCAAGTTAAAAACTTCCGCATCACAGCGGGAGACAATTAAAGCGGTTTCGAAACAGTGCTCCTTTAATCGTGTTGCGCAGCGAATGAAAGTATTTGTCGATTTGTTCGGAGGTCATGTTACATGTCGTAGCGTTCATTTCTAATATGATCTCTGAAACATGTAAATAATTCACATGGGAAAGGCATTGGTTTCTTCGCTACTGTGTTCCTTTCCATTTGATTGTAATACAACTTAATACTTCATTTACGCTGGTCCGCGGTGATTCAACTGGCCGCTGCGTCCTTGAATTGTCACTGTGCAGCTGGGCGCGCCACGATTTGCGATGCTGTGCGAGTAGATGCGTCACGTGCGGGCTCTGGCAGAGCGGCTGGGGCGAGCTCGTGGCTCTAGCGTTACGTAAGGCAGCTCGCCTGTGCGGGCAGTCAGCTGGATGACTGTGCAGACACACTGCTGGGTGCGACAGAGAGCGGCGTATAGCTCCGTCTCTCTCTGCCGACTAGTGCGATATGCGCTGCGTCAGGGGCCCCAGTCCGACCTTGCTGCTCGCAGCTGACTTGCACAGTCACCAGGGCGCGGCGTGCGGCGTGCTGTGGAGGAGGGGCCAGGCATAGGGACAGCCAATACGGCTGCGTCAGGGCGTAGCTCGAGCGTGGGAACGCTGTCCTGATTTGATACCTCATGCGTTTAACAACGCCCATCGCCCTAGCTACGCTTCGGGGAAGACAGAAAAAACATTACTGTGACAAACCGTCAAGTAGGAGAGGTAGGAAAGACGATGTGACGACCTTCACACAGCGATTTGGGCCCGTTACCCACGTTCTGTGAACTCGATAAACGAGGGTCGTTAAAGTGCTTTTCCTTGCTAAGCATGTAACGTCCTTTCTATCGAACAACTGTACCCTTGTCAGTACACCGAAATATATTTCGGTCAAGTAGTAACCGTATTTCAGCTTTAATTGTACATTTGTAAGCCAGTCAACAGTAATACGGCAGTGCATTCCTGAGTGACATTACAATGAAGGACGATAAGTTCACCGGATAAAAAAAATTGTCCCCCCCCCCCCCCCCCAGTGGGCACGCACAGATGAATGGGTAAGCCTTTATAGATAGCGCAGTGATCGAGAAAAAGTGCTCTACTTGAGCAAAATGCAGTAGCGATCAATGAGACATTTATGTTTCAAGCGGACATTATACGTAAACATGGGTAAATATAAGGGCGTGACAGAGTGGCAAAAGGGAGCAATCGTGTTTGGCCGTTCCTATGGCCATACGGTGTGTGAAGTTGGTGGCTTTGTTGGTATTTTGCAGCGGAATGTGCAACGGGTCTAGAACAACTGTACTCTTATCAGTACACTGAAATATATTTCGGTCACGTAGTAACCGTATTTCAGCTTTAATTGTACATTTGTAAGCCAGTCAACGGTAACACGGTAGTGCATTCCTGAGTGACATTACAATGAAGGACGATAAGTTCACCGGATAAAAAAATTTGTCCCCCCCCCCCCCCCAGTGGGCACGCACAGATGAATGGGTAAGCCTTTATAGATAGCGTATAGATGGTGTAACACTCGTCGCCACGAAACACGACGTCAGAATTGAAGTCGGAAAAAGATGCTGACTGAGAGGGACCGATACGCTTTTCACGGCTTGTGGATCAAAATCCCTTCCAAACTCGACAGGAATAAAGGTTCATCCCAAACTGATAGCGAGAGAACACTATGACGGGAAATGGATGCCATGAACATTTGGAGTCGATCACTTCGCAAGAGACCACTGCTCACATGGGCTCATTAAGACGGCAGCGGCAAAGTTCATCAGGCTGGGAGAATATATGACTGAGTTTCTGAACACTCCCCCGCCCATCACATCTCGACTGGGCTGCATAATCACCTGACCTCAACCCATAGAAAATCTGTGGGACATGTTGGAACAGTGTGTATAACACAGACATGCCTGTAATTTGGTGGAAATGCGCGACCAAATTCTCAGCGAGTGGCTTAACCTGGATGCTGCGAAGTATCGGCACAATCTTGTGGTCTCACATCCTAACCTAATCTAGGCGGTTATCTAGTCCAGGGGCGGAATTACACGGTATTAAAGAATGTTTGTAATGATTTCCCGAGGGATGACAGATTTTTTGTCCGGTGAACTTATATACTTACGGAAAAAGTGTTGTGCTTTGAGCAAACACAAATTCTTCTTTTTCAGCATCCAAACATGTTTCGGTGAAATTTCACCACCATCACGTGTTTCACTTATTTTTTGTCAAATAACGTGTAAAGAAATTTTACTTGATAATGTATACAGTTATGAGATTGTGGTATTTACATTCATAACATATAAAGTATCATGTAATGATGTTTATGTGGTTGTCTGACATTTGTAGTACAGCTGATATGCTGTAGTTTGTCATCTACAAGGACGGTTTTTGCATGGTTTAGTGGATCATGGAAACTAGTCACTACATGCATGCATAGCCGGCCGGTGTGGCCGTGCGGTTCTAAGCGCGTCAGTTTGGAACCGCGTGACCGCTACGGTCACAGGTTCGAATCCTGCCTCGGGCATGGATGTGTGTGATGTCCTTAGGTTAGTTAGGTTTAAGTAGTTCTAAGTTCTAGGGGACTAATGACCTCAGTAGTTAAGTCCCGTAGTCCTCAGAGCCATTTGAACCATGCATGCATAGTATCATGTAAATACTGTACCTCTAAGATTAACTAAATGTTTAGAGACACCGAAACGTGATTTGAGACATTTGATTGTGCGCAAAGAGCAATTACTTTGATATATAGCAATTAGCAGTAAGATCTTTTATCTATGGAGTTAATAAACAACCATTGTTTTTAAATGAGAAGTTACATTTATTTGACAGTCTAATTTACCGCAGAGCGAGTACTCCGCTGCAACAGAACGTCAATTTATGTGTGGTATGCACATAATACCGAAACAAGGAACTTAAGGATATATAGGATAACCATTTCAAACCTCGTACATATGAAAGGCCGAGAAAAAAATCTACAGTAGATATGAAAATAAAATTGCACAATGTACTAGAGTATCTCAAAGAATTTATTTAATAATCTCTGCAAGTGAACTATTTGTAATACGAAGAATATCGAGTCTGTGTTCAGTTTATTGCCAAGTTCTTCGTGCCATGTCCTCTGCCATTTTTTCGGGAAACTTTGTTGTTGTCGACGTTTGGTGAACACATTATGGAAATCTCACGAATATACCATATTTCCATCTACTCCAAACCGGAATTCTGTCAGAGATTTCTAACACGAAATAATTTTGGTTAAATATGATGCGTAATAGTCCTCTTTTTTTTTTTTTTTTTTTTTTTTTTTTTTTTTTTTTTTTTTTTTTTTTTTTTTTTTTTTTTTTTTAGGACTTGTAGTCCGGGGTGATATGTTACACTACAGCATCACCGATCTATTGCGGTCTAGCTGTGTTGGTGAGGCAGTAAATTTCCACAGGGCAGTGACTGCGTCACTGCAATTCACTTTGGAGGTGTGGCGGTGGGACTTGTAGTCCCGTACCACCCTCTGACGGTGATAGTACGTAATAGTCCTCTCTGACGCGTCAAGTACTTAAGCGATCGCCCAAGCTGTTTCGTTGCGAGAAACAGGTCGCTAGCTTTGTAATAAATTAGTGATAAATGTTTCTGATACACCTACGAATTTCTAACATAACAACATATAAGATCTGTGCTATGAGAAAACATGATGGAGAACATCTGAATATGTCAATGACACCGTTGTCTGGTATACTAATAAATGTTCTCCTACACCAGTGTGAAAACCTGAGTCTGCACTATAGCACAAAAATGTTTTAGTTTTCGCTTCATTTGAAAGATCGCCCCCTCTTCTTTCATGATTTTCGGGAAGCAAGTTCACCAGCGAAATAATGTGTTAAACCTGTATGAACTTCTACGGTTTCTCTTTTTAATGTACGTATAGCCTCCTTTTTTTGTTTCCCGAGCAACAAAAATTCAGCCATTTTTACTATCAAAACTCGATAAAGCTTAACCTCCAAAGAACTTAACTCAGCTTAAAGTATGCTAGAAAAAATGTGGAAATTTGTGCTAAGCACTATCGGACCAAACTGTTGAGGTCATCGGTCCCTAGGTTTACGCACTACTTGAGCAAAATGCAAACTTAAACTAACTTATGCTAAGGACGACACACACACACACACACACACACACACACACACACACATGCCCGAGGGAGGACTCGAACCTCTGACGTGGGGAGCCGTGCGAACCGTGGCAAGGCGCCCAAGACCCCACGGCTACCCCGTGCGACAAGTATGCTAGAGCTCACTAAAAAAAATTAAATAAATAAATAAATAAAAAAAATCCAGGTGAAATTTATGGTGGTTATAATGATAGGCATTTACCCACGGAGGTCCAGTGTGAGCTATAATTATAGTGTGGCAGCGAAACTTGCTAGATATGCTAATAGGTTAATGCAGAACCTATTTACGCTGGAAAAAAATTTGTTGCAATTTTGCTACTCGATGCAAAACTAGCGCTACACAGCCTCTAGTCAACATGTCCGGTACTCATATTCAACAAATTTTGTAAGCGATGGTTAATAATAAAATCAACATTATGCCTTTCTCACTTGTTTGATTTTTTCTGAATGCATCCCATTCCTAACGCACTGCATATGGAAACATTTATATACGTTTTTCTTGCATTCAGAGTGCCATATTTGCACCAGGCACCCAAAATTGTTTTCCAGCATAAATTGGATCCACATTAACGCATTAGAATATCGACCAAGTTTCGCTGCCATACTATAATTACAGCCGACAATGGACCTCTGTGAACAGCTGAAATTTAATTACAAACCCTCGGTATATTCTCGGACTCGTTTTATTCCTGCGAACCTAAGTCATATGACCCACCGTCCTTTAAAGGCATTCGAGAGCTCCAGTAAACAAAAGTACAGTGAAATAAAGCTTGTTAATATTTTCAGTACATCTTTTCTGTAAAACAACTAGTTAAGATCACGGTGCGACATTATTTGCCCGACATGTCTATCAGATATGAACGAGCATCGTATAAATGCACTCACGATTACGACCAGCCTGGAAGCGTGTAGGCTGTCTAACAGCTGCGTCATATGATCGTGCATTGGTGCATTGCTGCAGTCACGAACCCAACACGGACTGTTACCGCAAAAAACTAATTATAGCTCGATACGCCACCTTAGCAATGGGCTCCACCATTTTATTTTCTCCGCCCTAAAGGCCTGGTACGGCTCTGTGTCCCGGATGTTTGAATGTGTACGAGTTTTGCGAACCTGTACCTGAAAAACAAGAAAAAAAGTAATACTTAACTTTAATATCACGAGGTGACAATTAAAAATTTATGACTAACCCTCTTAGGTTGGAGGCGAATGGAACCACGCATCAAAAGGTTGCGCTGAAAGAAATGTGTTACAGAATGAAATCCATTTGGGAGGTGAATAAGCGGATATGGTACCGTTTCATAATAATTGCCGATGAAAGCTGATGTTGTGACTCGTTTACTCAGTTAAAAAAACGATGACATATCCATATTTGCCGTGACATCTTTCTTTTACCCCTGGTCTCCGCATATTATAGTGTCAATGAGATCCTTTTATGCGTGTTATATCGCACTTATTTCATTTGCATAGAACTTACTCTCCTGCTTGTGATATACTCCATACTCATGGAAATGAGTCAGTATTGGTTCTGATAAGGACGCAGATGAAGTTTCCGGTGTGACAGGTTTAAATGACATTCCTGTCTCACCCAGGGTACGGCCGACGTTATATCGATTGAGGTAATCAAATGAGCAACAACCTAGTTGAGGCGTCTTGCTTGTCCCTTTCAGTAGCACCACATGACTTTAATTCCCTTCTTTCAGCGAAGAGGTATATTCTTCTTTGGCGCACATGAATCTAGGTCGTTACAGTTGATATATGTCCAATATGGAATGGTAAGAGAGGCTCAGAGGTCATAAGATGTTACTCTTTTGCTTTGTTCATTTTCAGTCTACTATCTCGTATGGAGTTATGTTTTGGGACAACGTTGTCCTCTCGCCAAGAATATACTGAACCCAAAAAAAGGGCAGTCAGTTCGCAACTTTGTTCAAGGTCGTTATTCAAGTGCCTCGGAATTCTTACTCCGGCATCTGTGAACATCATAATATATTATTCCATCAGGGGATTTCTTATGAATACTGACTCATCCAGAAGAAACTGCAATATTCAATCAGTGAGCCCTAGACAAAGAAACGATGTGCATTTGGGTAGAACTTCCATAAGTAGTGTACAGAAACACGTCCATTTTTTGTAGGGTTTCAGTAGCCATGAAAATGTTAAGCGATAAACTACGAGTATTCAAATTCAAGTACAAAGATTTCCTTACGCCACACTCCTACTATTCTTTACAGGAGTTCTTAGCAGTAGTTGAGAACTTTTCTCTGTAATGTGTTGTTTATTCGTATACTCTCTCACAGTTCTTCCGTGTTTTAGTAATTCAGTTCTTTTGTTTATAAACTTCCTGATCAGTACGTTGTAAACTATGTACCGTCTAGTTCCACGACCAATAAATAAAATGTAGACTTTTTGTATTATTTGCTGTTAGCTCTGAGACTTCACATCCTCTATTTCATTCTAACAGCCGCTTCGTGGCAACACAGAAGCGTTATATTGAAACTGGGGAACGCATTTGGGCACAAAACGTGATTCATTGTCATGTTACTATAGTGAACTGGCAGTGTTCCAATCTACCGTTACTACTGTCTTGTTTTTCGGATTATTAAAACAGATTATAAAACATCCAGAACAATAATAAACTACTGTGTAAGGAGAAATTCACCCTGAAATAAAAAACAACTAATTACCATTACAGCTGCACAAAAAAGACGAAGCATAACGAGAAGCAGAAGCGAATATAACGATCTGCTAATCACAAAAATTGGAGAACCACAACAGAAGAATACAAACAATTCGCCTATTTTAGATGCAATTTGATGCACAATCTTCCAAATAAGGAAGGCGTTAGGAACTGATTGGTGTGGACGGAGAAAGCTGTTAACAAACTCTACTGATTTTCAACCTATAGGTGAGAAAAAAATGTTTTTGAAACGGAAGTCTGTAGCACACCGTTAAGCAGAAATTAAACAGATACAGCGGAAATCCGGAGATACGGCTGTGTTTGAAATGTAAGGCTGTTGACGGTTGTTAAAATTTAAGGGGTCAATGAAGATCTAAGAGGCATTAGCGGAAACAGACGAGGAAATCATTCTAAGGGGGGAGAGTCATGGTGTCGGGCATAGAGTGACTCATTTAGGAAGAAAATCTCAGATGTAGACAAATATTGGAAAACATATACGGACTCCCTCGGAAGATGGGAACAGTAGGTGTGAAGAGACGTAAGAATGGAAAGGAATAGGAATTCTGCAGCAAAGCTGGTGGAATACATGTGCTCTTTGAAGATAACCAAGCAACTCATGTTCAATGACATACTGTACATCTGATTAACGGGCGTTTTCAGTATTGGGTATGCATATTCAGTATAGAAGTGGTTGGTCTTTGACAGGCGCTCTTTTTATGTACGGGGTAAAGATTAAGATAACAGACAAACAGCAGGGACGCATTCCTGACTGGAAATGAAGGAAAAAAGGTCCTACGAACATGTGTCTGGAAATGCATCGTTGCCAGGGCAGATGGCGCTGGCGAATGACAGTTCCTCTGACCACGTGCTGTGTGTTCCTTGTATGTTGCAGGTGACAGGGATGGTAGCGGTTGTCATGCAGTAGGATACACATAGTCGTATTTTACCGTGTTATACCATGTTGGTGGGCCATTTTCTTGGAGCTCGTTTCAATATTCTATAGAACCCGGTCCTTGAAAACTGGTATACGCACAGTTCGCCGCCGACTCTCTCCACATTCGGCTGTCTGAAAGGACCCATAATCTCACGAAGGTCCAACAAGGGCTTTAAATGTTGTGTGACGTGGTTGCTGTCTGTGAAGGTGTTTTGGTATAGCCGTGCTGCCTCTCGACCGTTTCCGTATGTTTTGCTGCACACAGACACCATTCGGCTTGTTCCCGACATGAATAACGAACCATTCCATTGGTTACTGTACGCTGCGTCAACCACGCAGCCTTCAACACACAAGGAACACACGGCACGTACTCAGAGGCACTGTCATTCATCAGCGCCATCTACCGTGGCAACGATACATTTCCAGACGCACGCCCATAGGACCTTTTTTCGTCCATTTCCAGTCTGTAATCCGTCCCGTCAGTTTGTCGTTTTACTAATGCTCACCCTGTATAAAAGGGCAATTTTTTCACTGACTGGCTTATCATCGCCCAGCCCAAACCGCTAAGGATAGAAACTTGAACTTTGGAGAGGTTGATGATGTTATACTGTAGGCATCGCTTAAGAAGGGGTTTTTCGAAATCTCATCCTTAAGAGCGTGAAACATCTACATCTACATCTACATACATACTCCGCAATCCACCATACGGTGCGTGGTGGAGGGTACCTCGTTCCACAACTAGCATCTTATCTCTCTGTTCCACTCCCAAACAGAACGAGGGAAAAATGACTGCCTATATGCCTCTGTACGAGCCCTAATCTCTCTTATCTTATCTTTGTGGTCTTTCGCGAAATGTAAGTTGGCGGCAGTAAAATTGTACTGCAGTCAGCCTCAAATGCTGGTTCTCTAAATTTCCTCAGTAGTGATTCACGAAAAGAACTGCTCCTTTCTTCTAGAGACTCCAGCCCGAGTTCCTGAAGCATTTCCGTAACACTCGCGTGATGATCAAACGTACCAGTAACAAATATAGCAGCCCGCCTCTGAATTGCTCTATGTCCTCCCTCAATCCGACCTGATAGGGACCCCAAACGCTCGAGCAGTACTCACGAATAGGTCGTATTAGTGTTTTATAAGCGGTCTCTTTTTTGAAAATATGTCGCTGTTAATGCAGTTTTGAGGCTAGAACTAAGAAAATTTGTTTTTGGTTTGTCGGTCAGAAGTGAAGAAATAAATGCTGCTGCATTTTTGGAAATTTAGCTCCTACGGGAGTGAAATACTTGGTAAATTTTTTTGAAAGCTAATCATTATTAAAGAACAATTAAATCATTTTTAAAGCTATGTCTATGAAAATTGGTATTTGACCAATCGGCTAGAAATTTAAAAAAATACGTGTTTCAGTGTCTTTGGAAATTCAGCTCCAAAGGGGGTGGATAGAGAATGAAAATGTTTATGGGAAATTTCATTATGAAAGCATTTTCGAAGCTAAAGCTACGAAAATTTGGATTTGGCTTCTCGGTTGGAAATAAAAAATAGCGTGTTTCATAGTTTTTGGAAATTCAACCCCTTAAAGGGGTTAAAATAGGCGATGAAGATTTTTATGAAAATGTTTCGTTATGCCAAAACATTTTTAAAGCTAAATCTATGAAACTTTGTATTTAGCATCTAAAGATATATGTATTAGGGGATAAATGTTTCTACGGAAATATCACCGTAAGAACTTAAAGGAAATCTGAGCAGACCATACCGTCAACGCAAACGAAGCAGCGAGCGCTATGCTAGTCTGTTTACAGTTTGGGAAAGACTCAAAAGGCGAAGCGCAGCAGCTAGCTTCTCACTTCGCACAGAGCAGAGGGACGACCTTGAACGAGTAAGCGACAGGAGACTCAGAGAGAGAGAGAGAGAGTGTGTGTGTGTGTGTGTGTGTGTGAGAGAGAGAGAGAAAGAGAGATAGCTCTGTCTCTCCCACGCAGCCAGTCTCTTTCTGCGCATCCTCGTATCTCGCTCTGCCTGCCGCGTTGCTAAGTGACTCGCAGGAATCTGCAGTCACTGCGAGGCAACAACGGAACTGTTGACTGTCTCTCTCTCTCTCTCTCTCTCTCTGTCTCTCTCTCTCTCTCTCTACTGCGTGTCACTGACCTACATCCATAGCTTGTTAAGGGTATCTAGTTCAGAGTGGTCTACGGCCTCGAGCACAAAACAGCTATGTAGTTTCATGATATCAAAATTGCCGTGAAAATCGATCCTCGTCCTGGAATACGGTAGTTTTACACAAACTTCCGGTATATTTTCTAGATAGCAGTTTCCAGTATCAATATCCGCATTTATCTCTGTTATCGACTTCTCTAAGTCATAACAACTGGATCGTTAACTGCTGACAACTTAATTTTTAATTAAACTTGAAAATTTTCCGAGTGGAGCCATCAGAAACACCTGATGGCATTCTGTAATGCTCTGAACGCTGTACAATTGTTGGAAAAATGTGAGAATATCACAGCAATGACAGAAGAAATTTACTATATGTTCCGCTCAATTTTTTTCAATGAAAGTTGTTATAGATCCATGGTTAATAACATTTCAGGGAATTATCATCCAGTAGGTATGGTGACAAATCGACGAATAATATTCTTAACACTGAAAAACCAATACTAATTACGTATTAGTCAGCTAAACAGTGGACAAAAAAATGGCTCTGAGCACTATGGGACTTCTTCTGAGGTCATCAGTCCCCTAGAACTTAGAACCACTTAAACCTAACTAACCTAAGGACATCACACACATCCATGCCCGATGCAGGATTGGAACCTGCGACCGTAGCAGTCGCGCGGTTCCAGACTGCAGCGCCTAGAACCGCTCGGCCACTCCGGCCGGCAAGACTGTGGAGAACATATCCCACAAATTACAGCAACAGTGATAAATTTTAGAGCTCGGAAACCACATAGTATCAGGTAAACCTAACTATAAATTTTCTTCCATAGCTACATATCTTTTTGCTCTATGTGCTTAGTCGGTACTATAGCATCATTATCAAACGCCCATGCTCGTTACAACCAGACCATCAAGCGATGGACCCACAACAATTTTCTCTGAAATTACAAATATCGCGAAGACTGTACCGTAATAGCGACTAAATAAATACACAAGTCAAAAATGAAGCTGAAGAAGGTTTATTTACCGAATTATAATTTTATTTGTTATTTAGCACCCTAGACTTTCCAGAATGGTCATCCAGAAAGTATTGTGACACATCGATGAATAATATTCTTGCGACTGAGAAAGCAGGGCTAATTACATGTTAGACAGTTGAACAGTGGAAAATATATCGGACAGACGACAGCAACAGTAAAAACTGTTAGCGCTCGAAACCACACAGTATCAAGCAAATAAGTGCGAGGACGTGTTGAAAAGCAATCCTATATTTGATTCTGTTCTCAGTATCGGTTGAGGTATTATGTGTTATGCATGTTAGTCCGCGATTTCCCCGCTCTCTTCATGCAACTTGCATCCCGCTCCCTCTAGGAGGCTCCGAAGCCGGCCGATGTGACCGAGCGGTTCTAGGCGCTTCAGTCTCGAACAGCGTGACCACTACGGTCGCAGGTTCGAATCCTGCCTCTGGCAAGGACTTGTGTGATGTCCTTAGGTTAGTTAAGTTTAAGTAGTTCTAAGTTCTAGGGGACTGATGACCTCAGATGTTAAGTCCCATAGTGCTCAGAGCCATTTGAACCATTTTTTGAGGCTCCGAACTGTAACGTGTAACATGGCGGTATCTAAAGTAAATACGTTGGTGCGTAACTAACAGCTCAAAAAAGAGAGTTCGTCCACACATTGAGCACTTTCTCTTTCAGCATGACAATGCTAGACCACACACGAGTGCTACGACATTTGCGACAATCAGATTCCTACGGCTGACTGTCATCGATCATCTCCCATACAATCCCGACTTGACCTCATCCAATTTTGACGTTTTCAAAACTCAAACAACGTCTGCGAGAACTTCACTTTGATAGTGATGAAGCGGTACAAGCAGAAATGAGTCTGTGGCTTCATCAACAAAGTCAAACATTTTACAGTGACGATATCAACGAACTGGTCCCTCATTGAGAGAAACGTGTTCGTCTCCATGGTGACTGTTGAGAAATACATATGTAGACTTGAAGAATGAAGGTGTAGAATGTTAATAGAATTTGTTCTGTTTGAAGACTTTTAAGAGATTTCACACAAAAAATTCTGAGGCATTACTTGTCTGAACACCCTCGTATACTTTTTAACTATAGGGCGTAGTTGTAGGCATATTTGTGAACACCAGAAACGACTAGCGTAAGAAATATGAATGAAAATTACGACGAGACTGTTCGCCGTTTCATTAAAAATAATATCTACAATGTTTATGGCACATTTGCTATTATGGTAATTCCGACAGGACAAGCGTGATAAATGCGAAAAATTGTCTACAAACTTATTACATGATAAAAGCAGCAAGATCTATAACCCAGATTAACGAGAACTCTTGATTGGACAGATAATGGAAAAATATACGTGTTTTACCGGGAACTGCTTTGTGTTTGGAGCTTACAGGCTCTCAACGGCGATGTTATCAGCGCCCCGGAAACAGCTATTTGCGTCACTTGGGCATTACTCGCCAGAAATCGGCAACTTACGTGTAAAATTACATGGGACTTAACATCTGTCATTAGTCCCCTAGAACTTAGAACTACTTAAACTTAACTAACGTAAGGACAGCATACACATCCATGCCCGAGACAGGATTCGAACCTGCGACCGTAGCGGTCGCGCGGTTCCAGACTGAAGCGCCTAAAACCGCTCGGCCACAGCGGCCGGCATAAATTTACAAGAGACTATTTCGTATCAATTGCTTTCAATTTACTTTCGGGGAGTAAACGTACATTTTTTTCTGTTTCTGCTTATCATTCACTTTTTTCCTGACGACAATTCTCATTTTTCGGCCAGTCAGACCGTCGGTATAGTCGAAGGAATTGTGTTCTGCGTACTCACACCTGTCCAGACAGCCGAGCGCGCTAATGCGCCGCTTTTGGGGTACGGGGAGGCGATCCTGTCTTGGATCAAAATCTGCATTGCGGATTAAGGGCGAGGGATGGTGACGTGGCCAACATGGATGTGGTTTTTAGTCGGTTTTGCACGTCAAAATAAGTAAAAATACGGACTGGCAACCATGTACTGCCTCAGATACAGGATACACAAACATTTAGAAAATGTTTTCACACTTGAACGTAAACAAACATTGTGGTTATAATTAAACTTCGTTATTTGTGTGGGCCCCCGTGAAAAACTAGCGATCGTAGAAAAATATAACTTTGTGGAAACTTTTTTAAGGACATTTGGAAGAGAAATAACGAGTAAACCACTGAAAGAAACATATTTTGATCTATACAGGAGAGGGTAACATTAGTTAATTGCGTACCGTGTTCACGTTCCAGGTAACAAACGTTGCTCACTGTGACGACCATCTGCTCGCACGAGGGCCCGGAACTGCACTAGACATTCCGTTTCACTAATGTTCGCAGCATTTTTCGAACGGTGAACCAAGTTCAACTGCCGTGCACAGCTCGTGCACTGCTTGAAGATCGCAGGTTGAGTACAGCATTCTCATCTATGGCAACAGTAACTTCTTCGACAGTTTGTGACGGAGTTGGCTGTCGGCCTCTCCAGGGAGTAATTCCGAAATCGCCCGTTAATTCGAACTTTCGAAACATGTTATTTATCCCCGATGCGGAAAGAGGAACTCTCTGTATTCCTTCAGTGTGTCGATACTTGCGAAGAATAGCAACACTATTGCCGTTGTTTTGATAAAACAGCTTCGCGAGTGAAGTCCTGCTCACCTTGTCCAGACCCACGTTGACAGTCTGCAGCTGTAATCCACACCGATGTTTGTGCTTCAGCGCTACGTCGCCGTGCCAATACCGGCTGCTAACGGAAAGTTAGAACGCTAGCACTACTAACAACGCAAATCCTGCAGCCCACAGTCTGGAGACTATTATTATAAAATTTGGTACTTACAGAGTAAATAGTTTTTAATTCTACATTAAAGTGTCGAAAGTTTAATATTAACCGGCGTGTCTCTAGACGCAAATGGAGCACACCAATTCCGTCCCAGAGTGGGCTGGCGTCAGGAAAAGCATGCGGCCGCCAGATACCTCTAATATTATCTCAACCCAAATAACAATGCCGACCCTGTAGAAGAAATGGGAAAAGGCAAAAGAAGAAGACTCTTGGACAGATCAGTGAATTTCAGTGCCCCTATGTGCGTGAGAAAATAGGAGTCACGTACGTAATAGTGTATTCAGAACGAAAATACTCGTTCTGATTAAAATAAAAGAAATCACCATCGTTTTCTTTTAACTGATAAATCGACAGAATATTCGCAAACTGAGTAGTCCCCACCTGGAGAATCGAGAGGTTTTGTGTGCCTGCGTTCGCTGTAAGATGTTCCAGAGCATCAACATTTTGTGTTTAAATGAAAACCAACTTTAAATCACTTTCCATATTTGGCTCGCTTCAACGGACTATCGACAGCAAGCTGTCCCGCTCGCCGCAGTGCGTCAAGTTGACATTATGTGGTCCCCTGCATAATAAAACATTATCACGGCCGCGCCCGATGACAGGATCGCCGAGAGAGAGTGAGTTCAAGGTTGAGAGTACTACGTTTGAATGAGCGCCAGTACTCGCAGAGATAGACGATTGTCATGTTGGATGCGGGATGACGGAGCGTTTCAGCTTCGTCACGCCCGCCTCAGACAGAGAGCGTCGCGGCGAGTGAGACGGCGCTAGGCGAGAGGCTGGTGGTGGGGGAAGCGCGCTGATACTTAAGGCAGAGGCCGGCCCGTGCCGGCACCACAACACTCCCACTCGCCGTGCTGTGCTATCTGGAAGTCATGAGTGTTTCGAGCAGACTGCTGCTGCTGGGCGTCGGCTGCGTTCCCAGCCTCTCCGTCTGGGCCCTGCCGGCTGCTGCCTTCGTCGCTATCATCGCCGCCTGCATTTCTCTGCGGTACAGGTACGACACAAAGCAAATAGTTACGGCTTGGACTTTCTTCCTTAAGTATCACTCTACTAGGACTTCCGAGAACGAAAGAGAGTCTTAGTCAGGGTAGCGTTAAATGGGCAGTGGTGAATCTTACAGCGCTTACAGTAATTGAAATGGTTAGTAAACTGTAATACAGTGTATAACCGGAATCATGAATGAGGTAATAGCAGCATAGTACAGTAACAACAATATTGTGTAATACGTGTTTAAATATGCATCTGAGTGTTTCTTATACGTGATAACAATACCTGCAGGCGGTGTGCAGCAAAGACAGAATTAGCTACTCTTCCACAGCGCTTTTCTGTCGGAAACATGCCCGCTAAGTTAAAAATTTTCCTTTATTTTTGTGGGCTGTTGTATTGTGATTTCGATGCCACATATTTACTGTTTACATCTAACCTTGTTTTTATTCACTCGGCAATACTTCTGACGAGATATTCGATATTATAATCTGGACACAAGTTTAAATTCCCTTAGTTTTCACTAAGTATTGGTTTCCATTATAAAATCATCTGATGATTATATGAAGCACATGCAGTAAATCGTCTTTGTTTTCTTGACACATCAATTTGCAGTGTGTCAGTGATTCTTCAGGAGGATTAGACGCTCCATACATCTTACAGATATAGAGATGTGTCTTCCTCAACGATGTGGAAACACTACAAATTGACGAGACAACAAACCCTAAAACATTTTATAGCAGTGACTCCTGTAAAAACCAACAGTTCCATACTTTAGCAGACAAATTTAGTTGCAGCCACTGCAATTAGACCTAAGCTATGCTCTCAGAAAATGAGCAATGAAAATAATTCATTGGAACTTTCCAAAGACGAATTAAGCTGAATTCGCCCTATTAAATAATTTGCTGAATAACTTGCACACTTTGGTACTACAGCCCAGATTTTTTTGAACCAGTTTGCCTGAAAATTTATAAAAGTTCCACTCGAAGTAATTAACTTTCTATCATTATTTGTTGTTTCATATATTTGGACCAACAAATAGCGTATACCATACACATACAAACAAGATTTACTTAATGTACAGGAGAGTATCACAGATACATATAGAAACAAGATTTACTTAACGTACAGGAGAGTATCACAGAAATATAAAAAAACTCAACTAGCATAATCAAGGAGAAAAGAATTTCAGCACAGCAGTTTTCAATTACAGTGAGGAATCTACAGTTTATCTAGGACCGTGTGTAAGCAGTAGGGCATGAACGGCTGAAGAATATAAGTAGTCGTTTGTGCCATGCTCAATACATAATGACCTTCTGTGAATTGCGAAGTACGGATTTAGATGAAATCAGCATACTACAGCGTCATGCTTTTGTTTGGGGTGCAACAGCAACAGTTGCTTATGAATCTTGCCAGTTGTATGGCTCTGGTGCATTAAACTTTTTTGTTGCTGACATTTCGTCCTGACCTGCAATACATATCTTCAGATGTACTTCTCACTAGACAAGACCCAGCAGAGACAGGCGTATCTCTCAAGATACTCAACGCAGCCCTGGACGAAAGTCATGAAAAAAATAATATCATGGTCGATGAGAGCCCGGAAGCTTTACCAGTAACAAAGACAAGGAATAGTGGAAGGCCTGGTTCAACAGGCGTGTTCTCTGTTGCGTTGCAGAGTGGTGCAGTGGCTGCTGTCCCTGGTGGTGGAGACGCGCCCCCTACACGAGGTGCTGCACGGCCACTACGTGTCGCGGCCGCAGGAGTCCGCCTCGTGGGTGCGGCTGGGCCGGCAGCGGCTGCTGCTGCTGAGGGACCCACAGCTCGCCTGGCAGCTGCTGTCCGCGCACTTCCCCAGCTTCCCCGCCAGGGCGCGCACCCAGGCCTACGACGACGGGCTGTTCGCTCAGGAAGGTGAGACACACGTGATGCCACATAGCCAGTCTCTCTAATACGCAGGTTATATGGCTCAGTTCCCACTGAGTACCGTAGCGATACTCAGGCAGGCCCTTGCCGGTGTTGCAGGAGAGCAGTGGAAGCGGGCCCGCGGCTGTCTGACACCGTCGTTTACGCCGTCGGCCCTGCGCTCCGCTGAGCCGCAGCTGCGCGCGCACGCCCGCCGCCTGGCCGCGCTGGCTGGCGGCTCTGCAGCCGCTGTGTCGCCGCGGCAGCTGCTGGCCTACTGCACCGACTGCGTCGCCTCGGCGCTGCTCGGTCTGCAGACGCGGACCCTCGAGGACGCGGAGGGCTGCTCGCCGTTCCTGGAGGCCGTGCAGCGCGCGCACGACGCTAAGACGGAGTTCGGCCGCCGCTTCGTGTTCGAATACCTGGGTCGAGCCGCATTCGACGCTCTGGGGCTGGGACAACTACCCGACAAGATTGCCAACTTCTTCAGATCGGTGGCTGCCGTCAGTATCGACCATCGTAACAGCAACCCTGTGTCTTCTCACGACTTTGTACACCTGCTTACGAAGAGGATGAAGCTGGAGGGCGCAGATGATAAGGCTGTCCTACATGAAGGTAACTACAGGAACCCACTTGCTGACAACATCAGATGTGTGCACACTACCATATCACATTATTATGACCACCACACACGTCACACAATATATGTCACATAATATGCCCTGGCAATATAGATGTTCAAAAAGACAGATAAGACTGTAGGGTTTTTTTTTTTTTTTCAAGTGAAAGAAAGGATTAATCGTATTGTGAAATGGACTTCCATTGCTTTTCTGGTAAAACGTAAATTCTTTGTGTAGCTCTGTCGTGAAAATGTGTTACTGGCGAAAGGGTTAATAACACTGTCGTTATTGTTGAGGTGATCGTTCCACTCTGGGTGAAGACAAGTCGACTTATAATAGCAGCACCGTTACTTTCCAAATAAACTGGGCAGTAGCGTTCTGTGTCTATGAAAGCACCCCAGTGAACCAAGCTGCGAACAGAGCTCTGAAGTAGACAGGTGGCTTAAAGATGATACATTGATGGGAAAAACTAATTTCCTCGCCGCTGGTGACAAGCAGCAATATGCAATGGATCGCGGCTCCTGCATGACGGGACATCTGGGCATCAAGAGACTCCAGTGAGAGATTTCGGAGAGCGAAGGCTTTTCTGTTACGCTGGTAGAAGGCGTGGGTGACGTAGTGGTAGCGGGGAAGCATCAGTACTGTGGTCTAAGAAAAGTTTTTGGGTTAGGTTTCTACTGTCATTAATCTTGCGGAAATTACTTTCCACTGATTTCGTAATTTCTTTGTCCGTACTTTCACATGGACACAAAGATTGTTTTCCATAGTATGGGAGTAATCCTACTAGAAACTGCATGTCACGTGGTTATGGTTGTAGGGAAATGCCTGAAATAGCACCACTAAGTTCTCAAAATATTCCCTGGTTGAATTCTTCACCATGACCCTTTCAGTAGCTCACAGAAGTGCTTTAGATATCATTTACAACTCTGTACAACTGCTGTGAGTGCTGCAAACTTCCGGTGATACATGTGCGACTAGGTGGTCGTAATAAAGTGACTAGACAGTGTTTCCTTTGGATTCAGTGGCATTTCTCAACAGTCAATCGTTTCCATCGTTGCAGTTTCGAGTCAGACCGCCGCCATCCTGTCAGCTGGCGCTGGAGAGACCAGCCACGTCCTGCAGCACTGCCTCCTGGAGCTGGCCGCGCAGCCACAGCTGCAGCAGCGACTGCGCTCTGACATCGCCTCTGCTCAAGATCCAACTGCGCTGCCTCTGCTGGAAACCGTTGTTAATGGTGAACACAACGCCTTTGCAATCTGTATAGTAAAGATAATTTATTCAGACAGAATGTCCTACTTCAAGAGAAGTTATGTTGTACAGAAAAGTTTAATCTGTGAGTGTAACGAGATTCAGAACGGCGTAGGTGAAGAACCCTCTAATGCGAAGAATGTCAGTACCCTTAAACTCGAAAAAAACTTAACGAAAACGCGGGAATTTCGAAGAAAAAGTTTGTAGTATGTCAATGAACTCAGGCGACTCACTGCCACTTTATCTATTACGTAAAATTGATGAACACAGAGAGTATAGACTTGTGACGAGAACCGAGGGAACATATTTTTGAGTTTGATTATCTAAGAACCACACCATATAGGATCAAGCGAGAATAAAGAATTCAGATATGTAGAGTTATTGACTGTCGAATTATATTAGCCGGCCGGAGTGGCCGAGCGGTTCTAGGCGCTTCAGTCCGGCACCACGCGGCTGCTACGGTAGCCGGTTCGAATCCTGCCTTGGGCATGGATGTGTGTGTTGTCCTTAAGTTAGCCAGGTTTAAGTAGTTCTAAGTCTAGGGGACTGATGACCTCAGATGATAAGTCCCATAGTACTCAGAGCCATTGGAACCATTTTTGAACCATACGAGGGCGTGCTGAAAAGTAATTTTTTTATACGAAAAATCTTAAAGCTCTTGAAATAAGACAATCGTTATTAAGATTCTACATCTTTATCTACTGTGGAACAATCCTACTGTCTCCCTCATATATCTCGATTAAGCAATATAAGCTCATGAAGTTTCAGTCACTCGGGAAAATTCACTAAACATATTCTTCGCGGGAAGGTAAATGATTCATTTCGGAAACAAACCCTAGGTTGTGGCTAAGCTTCGCGATTCTGTTGATCGAAGAAGGCCATTCCAACTACATGGGCGAAAGAGCTGTGCATTTTGGGACACGGATAGAAGAACTGGCATACTGAGGCGCCATTAAAATTGCTACACCACGAAGATGATGTGCTACAGACGCAAAATTTAACCGACAGGAAGAAGATGCTGTGATATGCAAATGATTAGCTTTTGAGAGCATTCACACAAGGTTGGCGCCGGTGGCGACACCTACAACGTGCTGACATGAGGAAAAAGTCCCATTTGACATGAGGAAAGTTTCCAACCGATTTCTCATACACAAACAGCAGTTGACCGGCGTTGCCTGGTGAAACGTTGTTGTGATGCCTCGTGTAAGGAGGAGAAATGCGTACCATCACTTTTGCGACTTTGATAAAGGTGGGATTGTAGCCTCCCACGATTGCGGTTTATCGTATCGCGACATTGCTGCTCGCGTTGGTCGAGATCCAATGACTGTTACCAGAATATGGAATCGGTGGGTTCAGGAGGGTGATACGGAATGCCGTGCTGGATCCCAACGGCCTCGTATCACTAGCAGGCATCTTATCCGCATGGCTGTAACGGATCATCCAGCCTCGTCTCGATTCCTGAGTCAACAGATGGGGACGTTTGCAAGACAACCACCATCTGCACGAACAGTTCGACGACGTTTGCAGCAGCATGGACTATCAGTTCGGAGACCATGGCTGTGGTTACCCTTGACCTTACATCACAGACAGGAGCGCCTGCGACGGTGTACTCAACGACGAACCTGGGTGCACAAATGGTAAAACGTCATTTTTTCGGATGAATCTAGATTCTGATTACAGCATCATGATGGTCGCATCCATGTTTGGCGACATCGCGGTGAACGCACATTGGAAGCGTGTATTCGTCATCGCCATACTGGCGTATCACCCTTCTTGATGGTATGGGGTGTTATTGGTTACACGTCTGGGTCACCTCTTGTTCGCATTGACGGCCCTTTGAACAGTGGACGTTACATTCCAGGTGTGTTACGACCCGTGGCTCTACCCTTCATTCGATCCCTGCGAAATCCTACATTTCAGCAGGATAATGCACGACCGCATGTTGCAGGTCCTGTGCGGGCCTTGCTGTGTACCGAAAATGTTCGACTGCTGCCCTGGCCAGCACATTCTCCGGATCCCTCACTAATTGAAAACGTCTGGTCAATGGTGGCGGAGCAACTGACTTGTCACAATACGCCAGTCACTACTCTTGATGAACTGTGGTATCGTGTTGAAGCTGCATGGGCTGCTGTACCTGTACACGCCATCCCAGCTCTGTTTGAATCAATGCCCAGGCGTATCAAGGCCGTTATTATTCTGAGTACTGATTTCTCAGGATCTATGCACCCAAATTGCGTGTAAATGTAATCACATGTCAGTTCTAGTACAATATATTTGTCCAATGAATACCCGTTTACCATCTGCATTTCTTCTTGGTGTAGCAATTTTAATGGCCATATGGAGGTGTGGGACACTACAGAGGGGCGGGCACACATTGTCATGTTTCACATATTCCATTCACCAGAGAAAAGTGGAAAGGGCAAACAAATAACGCCAAGAATATCTTGCACCTCACACTGGAAGATGGAGAGTGTGTATAGATGATGATTAATAAAAAAGAGATGTGTAAATAGGGACGAAAAGAAGTAAAGATAATGGTGGTGGAGAAAGAAGTAACTGTTTGAGTCTGTTCTCCAAACCTCTGCGGCACGTTACTGTGAGCGGTGTCTGCTGTGTTGAAAAGGACTCCGATTTACATTCGTAGTCTGTGTTCATCTTATTTCCCTTATAAAGTGACGTGTTTCAAAAATAACTTTAGTACGAGTAGGGTACTCACCCTTGTTTCTCACTTGTAGTGTACTGTTTGTCGTACGAAGCTGGATCCTCGTTACCTGTGGCTGAGTGTTGTATTTCCGCTGCAGAGACGCTGCGGCTGCACCCCTCGGAGCCAGTGCTGAGCCGCGAGTGCCGGCAGGCGTGTTCGCTGGGAGGCGAGCGGCTGCAGCCGGGGGACCGCGTCCTGGTGCCCGTCTGGTCGCTCAGCAGGGACTGCGGGCCACACGGCTTCCAGCCAGACACAGGCGTGGAGGCGCCACAGCTCGTCTTCGGCGGGGGACCGCGAAAGTGTGTCGGTAAGTACAGCATCTTATTCATCCCACCTGCGATCTTTATTTTGAATGCACACGTACCTTAATTGACTTGACTTACTCAGTGCGTAACCTAATGTGGTCTTTCTGTTTCAGGTTACAGGCTGGGTCTGTTGGCTGTGAAGACCGCCGTTGTCGAACTCTTATCGCAGTACGAGCTGTCCACTAAGGACGGAAAGACGCTCCACACCAGGAGAGTCGACAATCTCTAGCGATCTGAAATTAGAATAGTGGCTTGACGTCCACACTGCTGCATTCCTTGTAGTCTAGTACAAGTAATTTACTTTCATCGCCGATATTATCCAAAGAATACACTGCATGAGACTGAGACACATGCTGCTATACGTTACCATGTAACAGAGCTCAGAATTTTACTACTGTGTAGTAGTTCAATAATTTATTTCATACTGAAATATTGTTCATATACTTAAAAACGCTGAATAGATGTTGTCAGCATTTTTTATGATAATTACTTGTAAAGACCCTAAAGAACATTTCGTCTTAAATTGTTGGGCAAAACAAGTAATAAGACTGAATAAGCTAATCATAATGTTAATAAAAGCCAATAAATTATTTTATTTTGTACATATTGTCTTTAGACATCTTTTTCTTAGCAGATAGCTCCTACTTTCTTCCTATGTCCTACTGACTCCTGATTACACTACAGTATTGTTGACGCCAAATGGTTGGTTCAAATGGCTCTGAGCACTATGGGACTCAACTGCTGAGGTCATTAGTCCCCTAGAACTTAGAACTAGTTAAACCTAACTAACCTAAGGACATCACAAATATCCATGCCCGAGGCAGGATTCGAACCTGCGACCGTAGCGGTCTTGCGGTTCCAGACTGCAGCGCCTTTAACCGCACGGCCACTTCGGCCGGCGGTTGACGCCAAAGTTTTATGTGGTATGGTGATTACTGTTTTGAGCATTCTCACTTGTAACAGCTCTTACCGACACAGGCTCTCTGGCCATATTGTTCGACTGCCTGCTTCTTCCAAATCAATTGTCTCAACATCATCTTGTGCTTTCCACTTTAGAAAAATGTTTCAAATGCCTCTGAGCACTATGGGACTTAACTGCTGAGGTCATCAGTCCCATAGAACTTAGAACTACTTAAACCTAACTAACCTAAGGACATCACACACATTCATGCCCGAGGCAGGATTCGAACCTGCGACCGTAGTGGTCGCGCGGTTCCAGACTGTAGCGCCTAGAACCGCTCGGCCACTCCGGCCAGCTTTGCACTTTAGATCGGCTGTATAATAGTCCACGGTTCGACCTCATGATACTCTAAGGTCTTCAACAAAAATTCGCGTATCAGTATCGCGAATGTAACGCACCAGTAACCAAACATGTGACATTTTCGCCACAACCTGTTTCGAGGTTACATTACCATTTTATCAAGCGCTATAAAACAAGGCAACAAATCAATATATTGCTACACTACACACACTCATAGCTATAAAATATTGATACTGTCCCGTAGTATAATGTTCCGTTAAAACTCGTATGCCATACGGCACTGTCGAAAGTAAAAATCCAGCAGAAAACATGCTTTGTTAAACATAAAACTATTCTTAGGGTATCTCATGTTGGTATCTCTTCAAGGGTCAGTGGTAAAGTCAAGGAAGCCGCTTTCACGTAACAAACACAGCATATTCCTGCAACGCATGTGTCACAGCCCTCCACGAAGCTACGATCAGCCATAAAATCTATGAACATTGTATGGCAAGTGCTAGTAAATTCTAAAACTACACCCATGTTACAATGCGTGCATCTATAAAGGAATTACCAACAGAAAACATTGCGCCTAAAGCCTCAATTCGAATAAGTTGGCTGCTGCTTCCCAAAAAGGGCATGGCTAAAGTGGGCCAAGGGACATTTCTGTCTTTTCGCTTAACACGCTGACGCATTCCTTTCTTAAAGCGCAAAAGATATCCACTTCTTCCAAATTTGACAACAATCAATTTTTATCCTCAAAGTACAAAACCCTCAAGGTGTCTGCGATGTTATGCAAAGATGCTGTTCGTTCTTGAGGTGCTTCGTCGCTGCCGATGAGCCGTTCTCTTGTTATTATATTCTTTAAACATTACACTGAAGTTTCTTCCTGTTTGTTGCATGTACTTAATTTCTCAATTCTGAAAGTTTATTGCATAAACTGCCACTCTCCCCATACATTTCTCTTCTTGTGACGATCTTATGCTTCAGCCTCTGTTGCACTTTGTTGTCCGACCTGAACGCAATTTTCACCGCTTTGCAGGAGTTTATGTTGTGGTGAAAATATCACACATTTGAATACCGGTGCGTGACATTCGCAGCACTGATTCATGAGACAGTTGTAGGATGACTTCACAACTCGTGAAAATTCCCATGCTTCGGAAGAAGAAGGCTATCAGAACAAGAAGTGTCCTTCATTCTTCCGTTAGTCGTTTTGAAAGCAGCAGTGAAGAGTCGTTCAGGGCACGTATTTGACATCACGACAGAAAATATACGCAAAGGCCGAAGACACAGCAATGATAAATTCCCTGGGAATGCAAAACGTGGCGGAAACCAGGCCACTGAAGACGTTGAAGTATGTCCAGCAAGGGGAAGAAAGAAGAGCGAAAATTTACTGTAGATCGGAGTAGAGAATGTTAAAGGTTTGAATTACATAGGAAAACTGGGAAATTTTAAAAGAGAGATACATTGTCAGAATTTCAAATAATAGAACTTAATGAACTGAAATTGGAAGAACAAAGGCCAAGTCAGTGACGACAGAGTATCAACTGTATCTTCTACGACTTACAGGTTCACAGACAAAAAATGGTTCAAATGGCTCTGAGCACTATTGGACTTAACTTCTCAGGTCATCAGTCCCCTAGAACTTAGAACTACTCAAACCTAACTAACCTAAGGACATCACCCACATCCATGCCCGAGGCAGGATTCGAAGCTGCGGCCGTAGCGGTCGCACGGTTTCGGACTGTAGCGCATAGAACGGCTTGGCCGCCGCAGGTGGTTAATACACCCACGTCTCCTAGTAGTAAAACCAAATAGAGAAAATATATCAGGATATTACGGAATTCATAAAGCACTTGAAAAGCGTTACGGATTTGATAGCATATGGAAAGTGTAAAAACAGATTTAAGGCCTGAATCAGCACGACACTGTACACCACAATCGCACCTGAACTGGACGGTAGCATGAGTGATTAAGTAAACCATGCAAAATGTTAGTCACTCTGTTAAAAGAACACACTGGTCGCCATGGAGGGCTGTAGAAGCGGTCCAGGCGGTCTTATACCCCTCGGTTGACGTCAAGACAGTGAAGCGGTGTGTACGTGCCAGTCGGTTGAATGGAGTCAGTGCAGTAAAATGGGTCGACATGGAAACGTGACAGATTGACGGAAAGGAGCTATCGTGTTTGGACGTGCCCATGAGCACGCCGTGAATGAAGTTTCCTGTTCTGTTGCTGTGTTAACAAGGACTGTCCAAAGTGTCTACAAAAAATGGTGTACCAGTCACAGCTTTGTAACACGGCCGAAGGAAAGTGATCGTAAAAATATTCCAACCGACACGAACTGAAAACCGGTTTCAATCTCTAGAGGAATTGCTATTGTTAATGAATGCAGGTCCATGTCAAAAGTGCCCTAATGATCATTGTGAAGAAAAGTGGATACAAGGATCATTTGTAGGTGGATGGCTAAAGCTTATTGCTCACAGTGGCACATAAATCTTCAGTGGACCAAACAACACAGAAAATGGACAATAGCTGACTGGTTGCATGTAGTGTGGCCCGAAGTGTCGCGATTTTTCGGTTTTTCAAATGATGCGACGTGTCGATTGCACCGACGGTGGAAGGTCACTTCAGGCCAGAGGTGGGTCTATGGTGTTTTGAGTATGTTTTTAATAACCACGATTTGGGTCCACTCATTCACGTAACTCTGGACATAAATCAGGGTATTTATTTTAAGACTTTTGGTGACAAGCAGTGTTGGCCCTTCTACCGTATCTCCTTGATGAGAATGCTGTGTTTGTGTCCCCAGATCTTGGTCTAATGGCTAGCGTTGCTGCCTTTGGATCACAGTCCCAGGTTCGATTCGCGGCTGGGATGGGGATTTTCTCTGTCATGGGACTGGGTGTATGTTTTGTCCTCATCATTTCATCATCATCATCATCAGTCGTCACAGTAGCTAGATTGGACTGCGTAAAAATTGAGACTTTATGCAGGCGCTGCTGACTGCGCTGTTGAGCGCCCCACAAACCAAACATCATCATCGTGAGAATGCTGTGGACACTCCGTCTTCGGAGATGACAACAGCCTTGTTCACGCATACATTCCTGGTTTGACGAAAGCTGAATCGTTCTAAAGCATCTCGACTTGTCCGCTGAATCACACGGGCTCAGTGGCATAGACAACGTAAGGAACTACTTGGAACAGCAGACGATACGTAGAAATCAATATCCACGCTATTTGGTAGCTCTAAGGGATTTAATCATTTTCAGCTGGATATGGCGTATCGGAAGAAGCTTGTGGACTCTCTTTAGAGTCGGTGCCATGCTGTAGGAGCGTGAAGACTCGTGGGTGTAGCAAATATTTAGCTGTGTTCTTAGCTGTACTTACAGGAATTTCGTATTGGCCTCGACGAAAAGGAATTTTACGACGATAAAAAAGCTATTACTACACCGATGGCTGTCAATATTTTCTGCTGCCACTATAGTTTGCAAGTGAGAATTATAGAATGTATTTGATCTGATCAGTCATTAGCGAGAACTCAAATATTTGGCTACATGATGTCCAGCAATGGATCACGTATCGATACCACCCCGTGGGCCTCAGCATTACCAAGGGAGTTGCAAGTGTCCGTCAGACGCCGATAGCGGTCGTGCGGAACCTGGCGCACCCAATGGAGTGCGCCTGGTGAGCCACACCTCCAGCGGCTCTGGACTACCCTGTGCACTGCCAAGCGAGACATTTTCTTCCACTCATGTTCCGATCGCGAATGAAGCAAGAGAGACGTGACGCGAGACATGACGTCTGCGTCATTTGTACGTGAGCTAATCAATTTTATCTTGACCATAATACTAGGACTATTCAGAAATTAACCTCCTATTAGCCCTTTCTTTTAATCATCAGTCTTGTGACTGTCGTGACTGGTTCGATCGGTCTGCCATGAATTCCAATCTCTTCATATCAGGGTAGCATTTGCACCCCACGTCCTGAGTTATTTTCTGGATTCATTGCAATCACTATCTTCCTCTACAGTTTTTACCACCTACAGCTGCCTGCAGTACCATGAAAGCTACTCCCTGTTGTCTTAACACGTTCTATCATGCTGTCCCTTTCTCGTATCAGTCTTTTCCATATGTTCCTATCTTCGCCGGTTCTGTGGAGAACCATTCGCAATCCATGCTCCACTTCCAGTATAACACTGCATACGTACATGTGCCCTTACCATCTTCTGGATTATGCGGATGATATACCCAAAACTCCGATGGTATATCTCCAGTCTCACAGGCTCTGCACACTGACTTGAATAGTCGATTGGCTGCCGCTTCCTCAATGATTGTAGAAGTTCTGATGGAATGTTATCCATCCCTTTCGCCTTATTTGATCGACCGTCTTCCATACCTGTGATAAACTCCGCATATTGGGTCCCATTTCTTCTTCTATCACGTTATCAGAAGAGTCCTGCCCTTGTAGATGTGTTCAGTGTATCCTGACGCCTATCCGCTTTCTCCTCCGCGGTTGATACTAGAGTTCCCATCGAACTGTTAATGTTGTCATCCTTGCTTTTTTATGTCACCCTAGGTAGTTTTAACTTTTTTAAATACTGAATCAGTCCTTTTGATGGCCACTTTTTTCTATTTCTTCACAATTCCCTGCAGCTATTCGCTTTTGCCTTGCTGCACTTCCTATGTGTTTAATTATTAAAACCTATTACAAATAAATACTTGTAGTTAGATGGTGCTTGCATGATTGGAAAAGGAGACAACTGACTAACATATTGTACATGCATTTGAGAAAATTATCTGTGATTTCCCTAAACTCCTTGAGCCGAATGCCGTGATGATTGCTTTGAATGGGACATTGCCATCGACCGTCCCAGTCTCTGTTCGATAAAAGATTGTGCTACACTGAGAGAGAACAAGTTACTCTTTCACCTATTTTTCGTATATGGAAAATTACTAAAGATTATGTTACAACCTTATGCACCTTGAGTGAGATTCTAGAAAGTTAACGGTCTGAGCAGATGTTGATGCAGTCTGGTAGGGCGTTAAAAGCATGAGCTATTTGTATGGTTCTAAGTTCATAGAAAGGGCATGTTGGAAGTTGAAAGCAATTGGTGGCGAACCCATCCCTCAGTAAACCTTGCCAGACAGGCTCACAGCTGTACAGGGCAGACAGAGCAGCGTCTAGTTGAGATGGGTCTCCAACAGGACAATGCCGCTATACCTGCATTGGCGCCAGCCAAAGGCTGGGCTGGGTGCGACGGACTGAAGGGATGCGCCTGCACAGTGGAGTCATAAACCAGGCACTGTGTGCAGAGACATGCATAATAAAAATTCACAAGTTTTCTTGTTCACCAATACTGCAAATGGGCCTGTGACTCACTTCCATTGGCCGCCTCGGTTGTATAAGAAACTCCAGCTTCTGAGAAACGTTTAGAGATAGAATCTTTATTACACCTCATAGCTAGGACTAACATGCTCCAAGGCACAGGTAATTTAGATAAGGATCTTTAAGATTGTATCTGTTCGCTTGTTGCTGCGGGAGAAAAACATCTTCTCCCTCCATGAAAACTTAAGGAAGCCAGTAATTGGCTGTTTCTTTTTTTTTTTCCAGAGACGCAGGTTTCTAACTCTTGCACTTGTTCGACATGAGTTTGTGCTATCGTGTAGGAGGGGAGACTTAGCGCCTCTAAAGCCCTGTGATTGGCTCAAGATGGGGTGAAAGCGCTGTCGTTCGTGCACTTTGCGGAATAACGGATTTTTTTTTAGTCTGGAGACGGGTTCTGGACTTCGGTGTGGAAGGATCTTCTGGTCGAAGCTCTGACGTGTGTGGTTGGTGCTTGGGACCTGTCCTGAGACTGACTTCACTTGCAAGTAGTAAGACTGGAGAGCCTGTGGTGAAGTTCTTGCTGTACCAACAGTGTGACTTCAAATGTCTCGGATTACTTATTTGCCGATGGTTTTTGGTTTACCAGTCTTGACGTTTGGTATCTTTGTGTGCTCTATCGTATAAGTGAGCCAAATTGGTCCTTGGTATAACCAGCGAACGGGTGTGTCACACACCGAAATCTATCGTGATTTCAAGGCTCTGCTAGGGAGTAAATTGCGATCCGTCTGCCTGTTCGCTAGAAAGCGAGACTTCTGCATTTCTTTCGTGGCCTCGGTTGATTCACAGGTGCCGCCTCCACGTCTCGCCACCGCCGAGCACTTCTCGCCAGCTGCAATTTACATCGCCGCACGAAGCAAACAGGGTAATTTATTGCTGTACCGACATCAATCTTCACTTGCTCTAACCTGCACCTATATAAACTTCAGTAGATTTGATCAATCAAAGTCTGCTCAGCGTAATATCAGTTCAGAATGCGTTATCCACTTTTTAGACCCATAGTACTTGACTCACTTCTGCCACCCAGGATCCTTGTCCATTGTTCTCTTAACCTTACTATTAGTTGTTTACAGTATTCAATCAATAACTATACTTTATGTCTGTGTTTTCTTTTAAAAAATAAATGTTGTTAGTAAATTCTACTACATTCTCAATCATTTTATATAGTCAGCACCACAGGTTAACTTTCATTGTTGTGTGCCATGCCAGGACAACTTTCAACACCTCTACTGAATTAGTTATCGACAGGACGTTGATCTAATCTTCATTCGTTCGTCTTACGGTTAAATATCCCATGGTGTAGTTACACACGCATCTTGAAAGGTGAAATAAAAGTTGGTTCTATGACTTTCGGAAAATTTTGGTCATCAGAGAGAGCTTGAATTACCATTCTGCAAAAAGCGAGAGATCGGTGTAATGGTTATCACAATGTCATTTGTATTGAATACATGAAAATTAACTGAAACAACTGGTGTCCTTGAATAATTCACGTTGTAAGGCCTGTTTTCCCACACCTCTCAATGTCAGCAGTTTTAAAGCTCTGACTAAAAAAATGGTTCAAATGGCTCTGAGCACTATGGGACTTAACTTCTGAGGTCACCAGTCCCCTAGAACTTAGAACTACTTAAACCTAACTAACCTAAGGACATCATCACACATCCATGCCCGAGGCAGGATTCGAACCTGCGACCGTAGCGGTCGCGCGGTTCCAGACTATAGCGCCTAGAACCGCTCCGCCACTCCGGCCGGCGCTCTGACTAAGCGGCTTGCCAGTTACAGAAGTGGCTGGAAACACGAAGAACTAAAACATTGGATAGACGGTTCGCTATATCACTCCACCGGCAAAAGAGCAGTAATTCGGCTGCAGGAAGAAATTTTGAAAGACAAATAAGCTTGCAAGAGAGAGAGAGTAAGAGAGAGACAGAGAGATGGGGACGCTTGTTTTGGCATTGTTCTCGCTGAATCTTATTGAGATCTGGCAGTTTTCCCAAGGATCGTGCGCCAAGTATTTTTCTTTCAGCTTGGCCGAGACAATCTCATTGCTAGTCTTTTCCACTGTCGTTTTCTGCGAACGATTTGTGAGTAACTGTTACTCCGATAAAAATTAATTTGTGTGAGCTAGGAAAACTGATTCTGTCTGCCACGAGGAAATGCCATCTGTTATCACGGCCCAGGCGAAATTAATTCCAATGGTAAGAGCTGCCTCACGTTTGTGGAACAACTACATACGACAAGCAACATGCTATTTTACTGATTTTTAAAACACAAAAGGAACAAAGCAACACACAGTAATAATACCGAGTGGTTGTAATTAAAATGTAGCTACTCACAAAGGTCCAGTGTCAGCTGCAATTATTGTATGGCAGCGAAACTTGGATAGAGATGCTAACGCGTTAATACGGACCGATTTACGCTGGAAAGAAATTAGTTCTAATTTTGGCCACCAGGTGCACATCTGGCGTTGTGATTGCGAGAAAGAAGTATGGAAATGTTTCCATCTGTAATGGAATAGGAACGGGACATGGGCAGAGAAGGTCTAAGAAGAGAGAAAGGTGTAATGTTGATTTTATTATTAATAGACACTTACACAATTCGTTCAGTATAAGCACGTTGATAGAAATTTACATTCATAAATCAAAACGCACATGTAGTTATTTATCCTGTAGTTTCTGCTGTTGCTTTAGCACACATACACACGAAACACACGCACATACCCACACACATACATACATAAAAACACATACAGGCAGACAGAAAACAAGTAAAAACAAAACATCGGTAAGGTTGGCATCACTTACACAAACAAATGCCACTCTAGAAACACACCAGAAATTGAAAATAACAGTTGAAATAATGTTCTGTTGCGAAATAACAGTGACTCTACTCGAAGAAATGCGACTTTCAGACAATTTCCCACATGACCTTCTGGAAATGAATTGTTCGCACCTATTCATTATGTTATATGTAAGAACCGTATTACTATTTTAAATCTGAAACAGAATGTGCGAATCATGTAATATTCGAGAACGGTCACTGAGGATGTCTTGTTAAAAAAGCAAAACGAGTCCAGATGCACGAATAAAATTCATGTCCTGCCTGCAAAAGGACATTTTCATGATAACTATTATAACTGGTCCAAATCATTTAACGGAAACAGAAAATCTGAAGTAAATTGCTTTAGCTGAATTTGTACCTAGTTTCTACTGAAGAAGAGGATGAAAGTTGCCGGTTCATTCGGAAATTTCATTTTTACCCCCTGCTAGATCGCGACACTTAGCTTTGCAATACTTAGCGTGTCTTTACTACACTCAGCTTCGACTGGTAGAAATAAGCTTTTTGAACAATTCTTTACGTGTCCACTGAGACACTTTCACATCCTTGGATGGCTGGGTTGTCTGTTAGACAATAGGAAGCTTTCGCAGTTTGAAAATCACAAAGTCTTCCTTGTTGGAACGGACTTCGCCATTCTGGTTCTGTTCCTTGTACTGTTCCGTGTTCTGCGCTGACTGGAGAGAATTCTGCTCTGCGAGGAAGACTGACTTTGTTTCGTGTCGATCTGATTTAATATGATCTGAGGACGGCGCAATAATGAAGAAACTGGGAGACGTTATTCTGTTGCTTGCCGTGGCGAAGCTTAGATGAAGTGGTTAGATTGTCTCGGAACTACTTGCTAACGTAATGGACAGTATACTCATAGAATGAGATTTCCACTCTGCAGTGGAGTGCGCGCTGATATGAAACTTCCTGGCAGATTAAAACTGTGTACCGGACCGAGACTCGAACTCGGGTCCCGAGTTCGAGTCTCGGTCCGGTACACAGTTTTAATCTTAATCTGCCAGGAAGTTTCAGTATACTCATAATTACTCTGCGGACAGGCGTGCGGCAGTATTGTTCGAAGGGCGTTACGGAACCTTACAGGTTGCTGTTTTGACTAAATGGGTGCGGTGTGGCAGAGCGGTTCTAGGCGCTTAAGTCTGGAACCGCGCTACCGCTACGGTCGCAGATTGGAATCCTGCCTCGGGCATGGATGTGTGTGATGTCCTTAGGTTTGTTATGTTTAAGTAGTTCTAAGTTATAGGGGACTGATGACTGCAGACGTTAAGTTCCATAGTGCTTAGAGCCATTTGAACTGCTTTGAACTAAATGGAACTGATTATAGTGACGAATATTATCTTTTAGTCCGTCGTTCTGTGGACTAAATGATTCACCCTCTCCTGAATCGTAAAAGAGCTGCCGTCTACTAAACGTTGTGTACTGAGAACTTGTATTCGGTTGTCAGGTATTAAATTCACACATGTTTGCCTTGCCTTGGGAACCCATGTGGATTTGCAAATTAATTCCATAGTTCCTTGACGATATATCTACATATTTATGAATTCTTTCTGAATTATCCCTGATTAAACCCAAACACTTCCTGTCGCCTGTATGAAGTACTGTGCCATGCTACCATGCAGCCATGTTGAAGTTAACTTTTTCATTCTGCTGGCAGGCCCATGAATATTCTGATACATCAGAGGCCACTCACTGAATTAAGGTTGCAAATGCACAACATCAGAAATAATTATTTTCTATTAGCACGAAATTAGGTTGGATATGATTATAGGTAGGTTGATGACTGCATTTAAAGCAATCGATGCTTACTAAATTTCTGCGTAATAATCTGGCACCTTACTCACACCTTAGTTGTAAATAAATTATGTGTTGATTTTGACGGTTCTGTTACTACTATTTCGAGTCTATGATTATATGTTTAAAGAGACAACCTCACTGAACTGCTAGACACTCACTGTAAGCTGAAAACTAGCACTTATTTAGTTCTTGGTCAGTTTCTTGATGAATCATGAGAGAAGTTCATAACACATACCTTACAAGGACACCACATAGCACTGCAGTGCCTGAAAAATAAGTGGACGCCACATTCCCCCCACCTAGCCGTGTCAGCTTGCTGCTTCATTTCGGCGACAAATGTGAACAATTAGTCAGAAAATGGCTAACATTAATGGACAATTACAAGGTAGTTGCGCGTTTAGTAATCAGAGACAAAACAAATTGTGATCTCATTCGTGACAACCGTTGAACATTTAACGACTTCGCTTGAAGAGGCGAACAGCCTAAAAATTCGTATCCAAATATTTAAAACTTCTATTATGATACCCATTACCAGAGAAAGGAAGACAAATACGAACAGTTAATCATCGAGGAGCGAAATCATCATTTATTATGAACAACAATTCCAGTCTGCGATCTGATATTTTCCGGGCAAATTTGTAACTAGTGGAATTCTATCCTCACTTTGAATATTTAGGTGCCACTAACGTAGGATTCTGAAGTACTTCTCTACAATGCTGCTGGCCCAAATCGTCTACTGATCTGCGTGACACTTTCCCTAGTAGAACTGACACAGTAAGTTGTTTTCTCATTTCGATACTGCGCTTTTACTATCAACTACCAACAGAGCAAATTTCATCCAATACAGTGAGTATCGTTGTGCCTTTCTCGGCCATATTGTGATTCATGCTTGCCGCTTTGTTTCTCGGCATGTGTTATCAATGCTGGTAATGCAATGCAGATTTAGATTTTAGACTGGGGCATGATGCGTCTGCAGAATGTTGAAACTGTTTTCATTTGACGTGGACAGCACTAATAAGTAACGTAATAAACTATAATAGGAAAAAATTAAATAAGTGCGAGAATTTTATTGTAAGAACGCCCTAGAGAATTTTGTCGAAGGTGCTACACCCATTCAAATTCAGATTACTTTCTATTTCGGAATCAAACACAGACAATTTAGAAGACGAATTTTCTTCAAGTGAGTTAACAGATGTAATTCTGGCTAACGTGTTTGTTTTCCTTTTCTTTTTTATGTTGTTGTGGTTTTAGGACAAAACAGAATACATCATAAGAGCTCAAATCGTGACTATATATGGGCCTTTTCCTAGGGAACGCAATTCATTTTTTTGAGATTAGTTAACGCAGAGGTGCCTAAGCGGAACAAAACTGTAATAAATAGCAATAGTGAATCTGGAACGCTAATTAAGAAGCAACGTAGTGAAAAAATGAACAACTGGAACAATTTTCTTTTATTTTTAAGTGGCCATTCGGTAAGAGTTTCGAAACAACCGTTTGCGACACTAGAAAATCAAATCTTCTTTTTTTTTTTTTTGGTCATCAGTCTTCTGATTGGTTTGTGCGGCCCGCCACGAACTCCTCTCCTATGCCAACCTCTTCACCTCAGAGTAGCACTTGCAACCTACGTCCTCAATGATTTGCTCGATGTATTCCAATCTCTGTCTTCCTCTGCAGTTTTTGCTCTCTACAGCTTCCTCTAGTACCATGGAAGTCATTCCCACATGTCTTAACAAATGTAATGTCCTATGATACTGTCCCTTCTTCTTATCAGCGTTTTCCACATATTCCTTTCCTCTCCGATTCTGCGCGGAACCTCCTCATTCCTTACCTTAACAGTCCACCTAATTTTCCACATTCGTCTGTAGAACCATGTCTCAAATGCTTCGATTCTCCTCTGTTCTGTTTTCCCCATATTCCATGTTTCACTAACATACAATGTGGTGCTCCAAATGTAAATTCTCAAAAATTTCATCCTCAAATTAAGGCCTATGTTTGATACTAGCAGACTTCGCTTGGCCAGGTTCAAATGGCTCTGAGTTATTTTGCAACCTAGGCAGTAGAATTCCTTAACTTCATCTACATCTTCTTCATGACCATCAGTCCTGATGTTAAGTTTCTCGCTGTTCTCATTGATGCTACTTCTCACTACTTTGTTCTTTCTTCAATTTACTCTCAATCAACGTTCTGTTCTCATTAGACTGTTAATTCCATTGAACGTCATGTAATTCTTCACTTCCACTCAGGACAGCAATGTTATCAGCAAATCGTATCATTGATATCCTTTCACCTTCAATTTTAATCCCACTCCTTAATCTTTCTTTTATTTCCATCACTGCTTCTTCGATGTACAGATTGAACAGTAGGGGAGAAAGACTACACCCTGTCTTACACCTTTTTTAATCCGAGGAGTTCGTTCCTGGTCTCCACTCTTATTATTGCCTCTTGGCTCTTGTACATATTGTACACTCCTGGAAATGGAAAAAAGAACACATTGACACCGGTGTGTCAGACCCACCATACTTGCTCCGGACACTGCAAGAGGGCTGTACAAGCAATGATCACACGCACGGCACAGCGGACACACCAGGAACCGCGGTGTTGGCCGTCGAATGGCGCTAGCTGCGCAGCATTTGTGCACCGCCGCCGTCAGTGTCAGCCAGTTTGCCGTGGCATACGGAGCTCCATCGCAGTCTTTAACACTGGTAGCATGCCGCGACAGCGTGGACGTGAACCGTATGTGCAGTTGACGGACTTTGAGCGAGGGCGTATAGTGGGCATGCGGGAGGCTGGGTGGACGTACCGCCGAATTGCTCAACACGTGGGGCGTGAGGTCTCCACAGTACATCGATGTTGTTGCCAGTGGTCGGCGGAAGGTGCACGTGCCCGTCGACCAGGGACCGGACCGCAGCGACGCACGGATGCACGCCAAGACCGTAGGATCCTACGCAGTGCCGTAGGGGACCGCACCGCCACTTCCCAGCAAATTAGGGACACTGTTGCTCCTGGGGTATCGGCGAGGACCATTCGCAACCGTCTCCATGAAGCACACCGTTAGGCCGTCTTCCGTTCACGCCCCAACATCGTGCAGCCCGCCTCCAGTGGTGTCGCGACAGGCGTGAATGGAGGGACGAATGGAGACGTGTCGTCTTCAGCGATGAGAGTCGCTTCTGCCTTGGTGCCAATGATGGTCGTATGCGTGTTTGGCGCCGTGCAGGTGAGCGCCACAATCAGGACTGCATACGACCGAGGCACACAGGGCCAACACCCAGCATCATGGTGTGGGAAGCGATCTCCTACACTGGCCGTACACCACTGGTGATCGTCGAGGGGACACTGAATAGTGCACGGTACATCCAAACCGTCATCGAACCCATCGTTCTACCATTCCTAGACCGGCAAGGGAACTTGCTGTTCCAACAGGACAATGCACGTCCGCATGTATCCCGTGCCACCCAACGTGCTCTAGAAGGTGTAAGTCAACTACCCTGGCCAGCAAGATCTCCGGATCTGTCCCCCATTGAGCATGTTTGGGACTGGATGAAGCGTCGTCTCACGCGGTCTGCACGTCCAGCACGAACGCTGATCCAACTGAGGCGCCAGGTGGAAATGGCATGGCAAGCCGTTCCACAGGACTACATCCAACATCTCTACGATCGTCTCCATGGGAGAATAGCAGCCTGCATTGCTGCGAAAGGTGGATATACACTGTACTAGTGCCGACATTGTGCATGCTCTGTTGCCTGTGTCTATGTGCCTGTGGTTCTGTCAGTGTGATCATGTGATGTATCTGACCCCAGGAATGTGTCAATAAAGTTTCCCCTTCCTGGGACAATGAATTCACGGTGTTCTTATTTCAGTTTCCAGGAGTGTATATTACCCGTCTCCCTCTACAGCTTACCCCTACTTTTCTCAGAATTTCGAACATCTTGCACCATTTGGCATTGTCGAACGCTTTTTCCAGGTCGACAAATCCTATGAACGCCACTCGATTTTTCTTTAGCGTTGCCTCCATTATCAAACGCAAAGTCAGAACTGCCTTTCTTGTGCCTTAACCTTTCCTAAAGCCAAACTGGTCGTCATCTAACACAGCCTTAATTTTCTTTTCATTCTTCTGTGCCTTATTCTTGTCAGAAACTTGGGTGTATGAGCTTTTAAGAAGATTGTGCGTAAATCCTCACACTTTCAGCTCTTGTAGTCTTCAGAGTTGTGTGGGTGATATTTTTCCGAAATTTAGATGGTATGTCGCCAGACTCACACATTCTACAAACCAGCGTGAATAGTCGTTTTGTTGCCACTTCCCCAATGATTTTAGAAATTCTGATGGAATGTTATCCACCTCTTCTGCCTTATTTGAGCTTAAGTCCTCCAAAGCTCTCTTAAATTCTGATTCTAATACTAGATCCCCTATCTCTCCTAAATCGACTCCTGTTTCTTCTTCTATCACATCAGACAAGTTTTCTCCTCGTAGAGGCCTTCAACGTGCTCTTTCAAACCTATCCACTCTCTCCTCTGCATCTAACAATGGAATTCCTGTTTCACTCTTAATTTACCACCCTTGCTTTTAATTTCACCGAAGGCTGTTTTGACTTTCCTATATGCTGAGTCAGTCCTTCCGATTATCATTTTTTTTTCAATTTCCTCACATGTTTCCTACGCAATTTCGTCTTAGCTTCCCTGCACTTCCTATTTATTCTATTCCTCAGCGAGTTGTATTTCTGCATTCCTGAATTTCCCTAAACATTTTTGTACTTCCTTCTTTCAGCGATCAACTGATGTATTTGTCCTGTTACCCGTGGTTACATTCTTTGTGCCTATGTTTTCTTTCCAACTTCCGTGAGTGCCCTTTTTAGAGACGTCCATTCCTCTTCAACTGTACTGCCTACTGAACTATTTCTTATTGCTGTATCTACAGCCTTAGAGAACTTCAAGCGTATTTCGTCATTCCCTAGTGTTTCCATATCCAATTCCTTTAGGTATTGATTCTTCCAGTCTAATGTCTTAAACTTCAGCCTGCTCTTCATCACTACTAAATTGTGATCTGAGTCTATATCTGCTTCTGAGTACGCCTTATAATCCGGTATCTGATTTCGGAATCTCTCTCTTACCATGATGTAATCTAAATGAAATCTTCCCGTATCTTCCGGCCCTTTCCAAGTATACCCACATCTCTTGTGGTTCTTCAACAGAGTATTCGCTATTACTAGCTGAAATTTATTACAGAACTCAATTAGTCTATTTCGTCTCTCTCTCTCCTTCTCCCAAGCCCACATTCTTCTGTAACCATTTCTCCTACTCCTTCCTCTACAACTTAGTTCCAGTTCCCCATGACTAACAGATTTTCATCTCCCTTTACGCACTATGTTGTCCTTTCAACAGTCTCATATATTTTCCCTATCAATTCTTCTTCAGCTTGCGACGTCGGTATGTATACCTGAAGTACTGTTGTCGGTGTTGGTTTGCTGTCGATTCTGATAAGAACAACCCCATCACTGAATTGTTCACAGTAACACATTCTCTGCCCTACCTTCGTATTCATAACGAATCCTACACCTGTTGTACCATTTTCTGTAGCTTCTGACATTATCCTATACTCTTTCGACCAGAAAACCTTGTCTTCTTTCCATTTCGCTTCACTGACCCCTACTATACCTTGATTGAGCCTTTTCATTTCCTTTTTGAGATTTTCTGGTTTCCCTACCACGTTCAAGTTTCTGACATTCCACGACCCGCCTCGTAAAACGTTATTCTTTCGTTGGTTATTCAGTCTTTTCCTCGCGGTTAGCTCCTACTTGGCAGTCCCCTCCGGAGATCCTTATTTGGGACTATTCCGGAATTTTTTGCCAATAGAGAGACCATAATGACATTTTTTCAATTACAGGTCATGTGCCCTGTGGATGCACGTTATGTGTCTTTAATGCAAAGGGTTCCATTGCCTTTTGCATCCTCATGCCGTTGATCATTGCTCATTCATCGACCTTTAGGGGCAGTTTCCCACCTCTGGGACAAGAGAGTGCCCTGGAACTCTGTCTGCTCCTCCGCCATCTTTGACAAGGCCGTTGGCAGAATGAAGGTGACTTCTTACGACGGAATTCTTCGGCCGCCAATGCTGATTATTAATCAAAATTTATTAGTGGAAGTGCAGATGAATATACGATGCACCTATTGTCCATCTTCGACCGGTCTCAGGAACGATAGAAGCGAAGGACAGTCCGGTTCGCTCTCCGTGAGGTGTTGCTTAGAACGTGCAGCACTTCTACATCTCTATCTACATTTATACTCCGCAAGCCACCCAGCGGTGTGTGGCGGAGGGCACTTTACGTGCCACTACCGTTAGGTCCCTTTCCTGTTCCAGTCACGTATGGTTCGCGGGAAGAACGACTGCCGGAAAGCCTCCGTGAACGCTCGAATCTCTCTAATTTTACATTCGTGATCTCCTCGGGAGGTATAAGTAGGAGGAAGCAATATATTCGATACCTCAATCAGAAACGCACCCTCTCGAAACCTGGACAGCAAGCTACACCGCGATACAGAGCGCCTCTCTTGCAGAGTCTGTCATTTGAGTTTGCTAAACATCTCCGTAACGCTGTCACGCTTACCAAATAACCCTGTGACGAAACGCGCCGCTCTTCTTTGAATCTTCTCTACCTCCTCTGTCAACCGGACCTGGCATGGATCCCACACTGATGAGCAAGTATAAGTTCGAACGAGTGTTTTGTAAGCCACCTCCCTTTGTTGATGGACTACATTTTCTAAGGACTCTCCCAATGAATCTCATCCTGGCACCCGCCCTACCAACAATTAATTTTATATGATCATTCCACATCAAATCGTTCCGTACGCATACTCTCAAATATTTTACAGAAGTAACTGCTACCAGTGTTTGTTCCGCTATCATATAATCATACAATAAAGGATCTTTCTGTCTATGTATTCGCAATACATTACATTTGTCTATGTTAAGGGTCAGTTGCCACTCCCTGCACCAAGTGCCTATTCGCTGCAAACCTTACTGCATTTCGCTGAAATTTTCTAATGCTGCAACTTCTCTGTATACTACAGCATCACCCGCGAAAAGCCGAATGGAACTTCCGACACTATCCGCTACGTCATTTATATATATTGTGAAAAGCAATGGTCCCATAACACTCCCTTGTGGCACGCCAGACGTTACTCTCCATTGAGAACAACATACTGTGTTCTGTTTGATGAAAACTCTTCAATCCAGCCACACAGCTGGTCTGATATTCCGTAGGCTCTTACTTTGTTTATCAGGCGACAGTGCGGAACTGTACCGAACGCCTTCCGGAAGTCAAGGAAAATGGCATCTACCTAGGAGCCTGTATCTAATATTTTCTGGGTCTCATGAACAAATAAAGCGAGTTGGGTCTCACACGATCGCTGTTTCCAGAATCCATGTTGATTCCTACAGAGTAGATTCTGGGTTTCCAGAAATGACATGATACGTGAGAAAAATCATGTTTTAAAATTATACAACAAATCGATGTCAGAGATATAGGCCTATAGTTTTGCGCATCTGCTCGACGACCCTTCTTGAAAACTGTAACTACCTGGGCTTTTTTCCATTCGTTTGGAACCTTCCGTTCCTCTAGAGCAGGGGTCTCCAACCTTTTTAGTCCGCGGGCCACATTGGCTCCTCTACGAAGTCATAAGGGCCAAGATCTACCTAGTGGGATTAAAGCACCCTATCACTCCATGATCACCGTAATGTAAGGCTAAAGGAAAGATGAAATCGCAAAAATCTAAGGTTGTGGGAATAGCTAACACTGAAACGAACTACGATTTTTATTTAATTACAAAACTTTGATTGGTGGACGTACCTGACCGAAATTATGGCGTATTTTATTCTGGCGAATTTCACCGACAAAAAAGTATGTCACTGCACATTCTTCACGAAAGCGTCCTGCAAAGTTAACGAAATCTCAAAATCATTGTTAGAAACACTATTACTGCAAGACGTAGAGGTAGAGAATGTCAACCCATTGTTATTTCAAGCGGCGCAACAATAAGTTTAGTTATGTAGTCTTGTAGCGAGCAGAGCCAGAGCATATCGCGGTGTATTGGTCGCGATCGGCCTCAAAACTCAATTGTTGGCAGTATAGGTACCACCTGAAATATTTGGCGCGGATACCGGGGATGTCCGGCCAGCTAACGCGGGCCGGTTTGCCGGACCTTGCGGGCGGGTTTCGGCCCGCGGGCCGTAGTTTGGAGACCCCTGCTCTAGAGACTTGCGGTACACTGCTGTTGAGTGATTTCAGTTGCTTTTCTATTCCTTGGATACTTATTTCGATGTCAGCCATTTTTTCGTTTGTGCGAGGATTTAGAGAAGGAACTGCAGTGCGGTCTTCCTCTGTGAAACAGCTTTAGAAAAAGGTGTTTAGTATTTCAGCTTTACGCGTGTCATGCTCTGTTTCAATGCTATTATCATCCCAGAGTGTCTGGATATGCTGTTTCGATCCACTTTCTGATTTAACGTAAGACCAGAACTTCCTAAGATTTTCTGTCAAGTCGGTACATAGAATTTTACTTTCGAATTCAGTGACCGCTTCATGCATAGCCTTCCTTACGCTAACTTTGTCATCGTTTAGCTTCTGTCTGTCTGAGAGGTTTTGGCTGCGTTTAAATTTGCAGTGAAGCTCTCTTTGATTTCGCAGTAGTTTCCTAACTTTGTTGTTGAACCACGGTGGGTTTTTCCCGTCCCTCACAATTTTTCTCAGCAAGTACCTGTCTAAAACGCATTTTACGATTGCCTTGAACTTTTTCCATAAACACTCAACATTGTCAGTGTCGGAACAGAAGTTTTCGTTTTGATCTGTTAGGTAGTCTGAAATCTGCCTTCTATTACTCTTGGTAAACAGATAAACCTTCCTCCCTGTTTTTTTATTCCTATTTACTTCCATATTCAGGGATGCTGCAACGGCCTTATGATCACTGATACCCTGTTCTGTACTTACAGACTCGAAAAGTTCGGGTCTGTTTGTTATAAGTAGGTCCAAGATGTTATCTCCAAGAGTCGATTCTCTGTTTAATTGCTCGTGATAATTTTCGGTTAGTGCACACAGTATAATGTCACTCGATGCTCTGTCCCTACCACCGGTTCGATTCGGGGATCGGACACAGCGAGCTGGCAAATAGAATGTGTGGAAGCACTAACGTAGTTTTCTATGGATCGTTAACTCAAGAATTTCGTGGTTTCGACGAACGAAGACGAACGGGACCGAGATGTAGAGTTCGAGTTTGGTGTGCATCCGCACGGAAGCGATCATTGACCGTCTTCGCCTTAATTACATATCTGTGGTGTCTGTTCTTTTCGAAGTGTCCGAAGGAACAGGTACCACATGTATAATTAAAGCGATGATGGCCTATGATTCCTTCAGTGCAGTTGCATACCAAGCTCGAACTCTTAAGAGAATCGGCGAGATGCCGATAGAAATGAGGGTGATGAGCAGGGGCATTAAATCAGTAGTGTGTGGTATGAGTTGAGAATTTGGGTCTGACGGGAGGTCAGTAGTCTAAGCAGTTGTTATGACCACTCTGTGTAGATGACGTAGTTGTCAGTGCATGTCCTAGTAAGCAGGAGATTCGGGTTCGAATCCCCGTCCGTGACAAATTTCCAACTTGCCCTATTGATATAAATCAATGCTCACTGGCAGCTAATGTATTTTATTCCTTTGTGTCTTGATTCATAGTGGCTGTTCTGTGTAAACAGAAATATATGTACTTCATATAAACAGAAGTGGAAGACACCTTCTGAACCTCGGCCACTCTGTTCCTGCGTAGGAAAGCGGGATGGTCATGGGTGGAGCTTGAGATCACTGTCAAATGCCAGCAAAAGATGTTGGAGATATCAAGAGGATACACTTTAATACCGTTTGCAACCGTCAGACCTGATACTGTAAGAAAGAGCTTTTTGCCGGCAACATAACGTAGTTTATGCCAAATGACAGAATTGGGTAACATGGTTAAGAGAACTAAGAAAGGAGATCCAAGAGAATTCTTTGCTGTCTCTGATAATTCGGCAGCTCTCGGAGCGCATAACTCTATATTACAGTTCCCCATCGGTGAGGGAGGGGGGGGGGGGTGGCGTTCAAAACAAAGAATCGTGATCCGACTTTCCTCTCTTTACCCGAAGTCTGGTGTTCGCCGTGGAGGGAAGACGTTCAGGGTATTGAATCTTCAGTGGCAGGGAGAGTGATGGTCGATACTGCTGTGGAATTTTGGTTTGCAAAAGTTTGTCAATAAACAGTAAAACTTTCTGTCAGCTTTAGAAATCCGTCAAATCGTCTTGCGCATGGATTGTACGTTGTTAAGCATGCACAGGAAATGGTCACTCGGATGTGTGTCTGAGACGATGAGCCATTCTAGACGGTGAGCTACAGCAGGTGAGCTCTAGGAGTGAGAGTGAATATATAGAATCTGCAATAAATGTAGGTTCGCCTGCGTTGAGGGAGTTTATGTTAAGATGGCCCAGAATATCTCCCAGGAGCGCGCCCTTCGCACAGCCTCTGGGTGAGCTCCAAATGGGATGGTTCGCCATGACGTAGATACGGGTACGAAAAAAGCAGACAGAGCTGTTCACGTTCCACACAAATGAGTTAACGTTACATGGAGAATTCAGTCTGTTGCGTGCTTCCAAACAAAACCGCTTCTTTCGCTAATCAAGTAGCGAGCGATTGAGTTTTCTTACAATCCTTCACCACTCTTTTATTGGAATGCAACAGTACATAACGGTGCAACATTTTGCAAGCATGAAGAACTGTTGCTCTTCCATTAGGCTGTACATTCGAATAACATTTCACCTCTTTGGAACGAGGTAATTTGTGAGGTCCATACGTCCTTTCCGTAGGCAGGACCTTTCCTTCTACAGGATTTTATTCAACTGATTAACTACAATACTGCACAGAATTTAATCAGTGGTTAGAGTGGTTACAAGATTCTGTGTTATAGGTCAGATTGTCACTTCCTGGGAGCAGAGTTAAGATCTGTACTCGGGGGCTGTAGTTTAAGCCATGTGATTGAGATATTTGTCAGACGATTTAAGGGTAGTAAGTGTCACTACCGAACAAAATTTGTTAACCTGGCGATACTACGGTAATTAAACATTGGAATCGGGAGGAAAGAGTGCACTAGTATTCAATATTGACTTATTTGACTTAATTCCTTTGGCCCCTATGGGGGCATAAGCATCCAGGAGAACTCGTCATCTGTCTCTGTCTTTGGCCATTTTCCTCAATTCTGCCCAGGTCTTGCCAATTCTTTTTTCTTCCCTTTACACTGTCCTCTTCCATGTGCCCCTTGGTCTTCCTCTCTTCCTTGTTCCCTGGGGATTCCATTCCAATGCTTTTTTCTCGTTGGCTCCATCTGGTTTTCTCAAGGTGTGCCCCAACCAGCCCCACTTTCTCTCTCGTATCTGGTCTTCTATAGGTATCTGGTTTGTTATTCGCCAGAGCTCCTCATTACATATTTTTTCTGGCCACCAGATATTCATGATGTGTCGAAGACATCTGTTTATGAAGCTTTGCGACTGGGATGTTATCTTTATATCCATTTTCCAGCTTTCACTGGCGTACAAAAGGACAGCCTTCACATTTGTATTAAAAATACGGATTTTTGTTTTGTGCGTGGTATTTCTATTTTTCCATATTGGGTACAATTGTATGAAAGCAGCATTTGCCTTTTTAATGCGGTTTTTCACATCATCCCCAGCTCCACCATCTTCCGCCACTATACTACCCAGATACAGGAATGAGTTGACAGTCTCCACCCGCTGCTCACCTATTAACAATGGCACCTCCATGTTCCCTGAATTTACTCTTATTTCCTTTGTTTTGCCTATATTTATCTTGAGGCCAGCAGTCTCTGCTTCTTCTTTCAGCAAGTTTAATTTAGCTTGCATATCAGTCAGTCTTGGAGCTAATTAAACTATGTCGTCTGCAAAATCCAAATCCTCCAGACGTTCGTGGATCCCCCACTGGATTCCTCGTCTCCTGCCTACTGTGACTCTTCTCATAATAGAGGTTAGAACGAGTAGAAAAAGTGTTGGTGACAAAATGCAACCCTGCCGGACTCCAGTTGTTACTTTTATGGGCTCTGTAATATTTCCCTTGTGGAGTACGCAGCATTTGTAGTCATCATATAGATCTTTTATGATGTTTAAGATCTTCTGTGGTATGCCATACTTCCGCAACACCTGCCAGAGCACTTTATGTTTCACGGAATCGAAGGCCTTTAGAAAATCAATAAATGCCAGGTACATGGTTGCTTGGAATTCTTTGCTTTGCTCTAAAATGATCCTAAGAGTGTTAATAAGATCAACACAACTGCGTTGTGCCCTAAAACCGGCCTGTTCTTTACGCAGTCGGTTTTCAAGGGATTCTTTAATTCTGTTTAAAATAATTCTGGTGAGGACCTTACTGGGCACTGACAACAATTTAATACCACGCCAGTTGTTACAATCTGACAAATTTCCCTTTTTTGGGAACTTTACCACCAAACTATTTTTCCACTCCTTTGGAGATTTCTATTCAAGCCAAATATGCTTCAGCAAAGGATGGAGCATTTTAACAGTACTTTCAATATCGGATTTTAAGAGCTCTGGTGCTATGTTGTCTAGGCCTGGAGCCTTTGTGTTTTTTAGTGTTTTCAAGGCAATCCTAATTTCGTCCATTGTGGGGAAGTGCAAATTTATATCTTGATCTTCTTCGACTTCCTCTGGAACATCTCTTACTTGTTCCTCTTGGTTGTCTTCACAATTTAACAATTCCTTGAAGTGCTCCTCCCATCTCTGTAGCTGTGCCTGTTGAGTTGTAAGTATCACCCCATCCTTGTTCTTAACTGGTCCTTCATGTCTGAAGTTCTTCATTGACAACCGTTTGATAATATTGTAGAGCTCTTTCATATTTCCTTGTCTTGCTGCCTCTTCTGCTAATTTTGCTTGCTCATCTATCCATTTCCTTTTATCTTGGCGTAGTAATGTTTTCACTTTTTTGTTCGCCTCCATGTATTCTTTACGCGCTTCGCTCTTCTGCACTATTGTCTTACAAATATTTAACTTAAGTTTTAGTTCCTTCCTGTGGTTGATTTCATTCCACGTAGCATCGGAGATCCATTCCTCCCTTTGATGTGCCTTAAATCCTAAGATTTTTTCTCCCACATCTAAATAACTGTCTTTGATTTTTTGCCAGCATGTTTCAATTCCCTTTTCCATAAAGTTTTCTTCAGAGAGGACCTGGAATCTGTTTTGTAATTCAAGGGCAAATGTTTCTTTGATCTGTTGGTCTTTTAATCTTGCCAAATCTATTTTCTTGCACCTGTGATTGAGCTTGGTTCTATTTGCCACTATCTTCAGTCTGAATTCTGCCAAAACTAGTTGGTGGTCACTTCCAACGTCTGCCCCTCTTCTATTTCTGACATCTAACAGAGAGTGTCGGAACTTGCGGCTTATGACTATGTGGTCAACTTGATTTTCGGTAACATGGTCTGGAGAAACCCACGTTATCTTATGGCAGTTACGATGTGGAAACAATGTGCCTCCAATGACTAGGTCATGTTCAGCGCATGTATCTATCAATATTTCACCATTTACATTCCTGATCCACATTCCATGCACGCCCAAGATATGTTCAAGCCCTTCATTTTCTGAACCAACTTTTGCGTTCAAGTCACCCATTAAAATTTTATGTCCCTATAATTTGTTTGTCTAAGGACTCCGTTAAGCTCTGTATAAAATGCATCTTTTAATTCTCCTTTAGCTATTTCAGTAGGTGCATAGCATTGAATTACAGTGACATACCGCACATTTGTTTTAAAGCTTGCAGTTATTATCCGTTCTGAGACTGGTTTCCACTCCAGTAAGCTCTTCTTGCTGCTTTTAGATAGTAAGAGCCCTACACCATTCCTATGCATCGCGTCCTCACCTGTCTGACCTGCATACAGCAACACTCCACCATTTTGTGTTTGGAATTCCCCAGATTCTGGCCACCTTACTTCATTTAGTCCCAATATATCTAGTCGATAGTTCTCCATCTCTTTTTCAACCTGTCTTAGCCTCCCTGCCTCTCTCAACGTCCTTACATTCCAAAAACCGATACGGGTTTTCCTTTTCAGGTCAAAGGTCATATCCTTAAGATCCATCCGGCTGTTTCTCCTTTTAGTTTCTGTGATATGTGTTTTTTTGGTGGTGCGGGTTATCAGCCCACAGCCCCCTAATGTCCTGGTGGGGCTGCCACCTCATGGCCTGGACACCTGCCAAGGTTTTATTTCAGGGCCTTACCCCTTACAACTTAGATAGCTTGTCTTCACCACGACTACAGAACGCTATCCATCCCTTCGCAGTAAGGCCTACGTGCATCAACATTCTCCTGGTTTCCAAGGATCTTCCGCTGTCCACATTAGGGGACTGTGTCTGCTGCCACACAATCACAAAGAGGAAAAGGGAAGGAAGGGAGTGTATAGGATGGGACAGAACAGAATAGGATAGGACAGGACAGGACAGGACAGGACACTAGATGGGACGTTGTGAGACACACTTTGTCTGGATCCTCTATGGAGACCTGTCCGGCTTGGGAGGCCCTGCTGGTAGTTACACCACCGCCGGCATAGCCCTCCACTTCATTGGATCACACAAACCCCCTCGCTCACACGGACAGTGTTTCGTTAAGGTGGTGTCTCCTGAGGGGGACTATTCAGTATCAAGTTGTAGGGAAGCAGCCTACTCACACTGTAGTAAATTCACATCAATCTTTCCATTGTGTGCCAGCCAGTCCGCTGTAACTAGCTCTGACGTCATAAATGTTGCGCAATACTTTAAAAATCAAGAAAATAACCTAAAACGTTTCTAGCATGTCAGGAGTAATATTAAATCAACATGTGTTGAATGTCGGTTCAATAACTTTAACCATTTTCGAAATTTGGACGTTTTTCTGTAAAAATCATTGGCGCAACAGAAAAGAGCTAGAGACTTAAAAATTTATATTTAGATTCCTTTTCCATAATAATTTAATAGAAACAGTACTTTGGATCTCACAAATTAAGATTTTAGTTGAAATTCATAATTTTCTGGTTTTTGTCTTAAAAATTAAGGAAGCAAGATAGATTAAGTAGGCTAATAAATAAGGCTAGGATGTTTATATTTAAGTAGAACGGAGATCCGCTATAACCATAAAGATGTGAGAAGTTTCATTTGAATAACTATAAAACTATAGCGATAGCGTATCTCCAAAGGGCAAGTTCAGAGCTCGTCTACTGCGTGCAGTATAATTAAATTAATTCTCTCGCCCAAAATATTTAACTTAGCCACGTCAAACTTTTATTATGATTACTTACCTGTGTGCTGAATGCACATTTAAATTGAGAGCTTCATCCGCCATCAGCAAAAGAAGCTATGATTTATTCAATAACTTAATGTGGTGCATTACTAGCCCAGCAGCTAGTCGGGAGAGCCGATTTGATCAGGCGTTCCCTTAGCCGTCCGCACCGCGGCTTTATATATAAGAACGCTGCGAGAGGAAGCAACGCCCCAGTTCTCTCCAGACGCTGAACAGCACGCCATCTGTGTCGGGAGTCGCGTCGCGTCGGTATCATTGCTATAAACAGCCTCGGATGCCGTATTAAGTTACTAGGGATACGCGTAACCATGAAAACATTTTCGAGTGGCGTGTTAATTCTGGGATGACTTTAATTATCTATCTTCAGTTTGCGTATTTCGTATTTTCACGTGCCGTCGCGGGACAGACATTCTACCATTACTTAGCGTGGCGTTTGATGAACATTATCATCAAATTATGGCGAGCATTTACTTAAACATTTAATTTGGACAGTTATAGTTGCATCAGCGCATTAGACTCTGAACTGCTCTGTTAGTTAGATTGTGTGGATTCTTTTTTTTTATCTGTGACTTTCAGACTATACTGAACTATTTTTAGAAAATCGTTTTTGATTATGAATCCCAGACAATCTCCTAATTTCTTAGAGCTATAAGCTGTAGCTATAAGTGTATTTCTCAGATGAAGTGGGCACTAGGAATTCTAATTACAGGCTTCACGTTTTGCTAATCACTTTCTGGTTGCCAATATTGTAGTTAGAGAGCCAGTGTTGAGAACGGAAAAACAACAGCATAAATGATAGGAACATTTAAATAATAACATTTAATACCACCCGCTGCCCCACATATGGTTAAACGGCAGGGAATTGCATCTTTTCAACATTCAAACATTTATACAACAGTAAATTTTCTAACCAGCCGCCTCACATATGGTGCATCGGCCGGGAAGTGTTTCTACATTCTACAAAATTTTATACCACCATAAAATTCCAACCAGCCGCCCCACAATTGGTGCATCGGCCGGGAAGTGTTTCTACATTCTACAAAATTTTATACCACCATAAAATTCCAACCAGCCGCCCCACATATGGTGCATCGGCCGGGAAAGAAATGAAAGAAACTGAGTAATAGTGAAAGTGATTTTTAAATATTCGAATTCGGAAGTGAAATGTGACACGCAACCGAGTAATAAAACAGTGATAGTGACGTGTGCATGTGGACGACGCAATTGGATTAACAACGCATCTGGATTGACGGAGCTGGCACTGGAACACAAAAACAAGACATCGTAATTTAAATCTAAAAATGTCTGCTCACGACCTATTACATCAAGTAACTGTTAGATTTTTAACTCAGTGACAGATTTTGGGACGTGTACGACGGTGACAGAATTAAGGGCAGCAATATTATTTTTACGAATACAAACGAACATCGAATTTACTTGGTTACTATTATGGATTTCCTGATTTCGCTGTGCCTATTAAAAATATAACAATCTTCCTTCTTTCTACAGGTTTTATTTATATTTGACTTCTTTCCTAAGAAGCTATACAATGAAATTTTTTTTTACCTCATTGACAGAAGTATTTTTGGACTTTTACGTCATTGACAAAATTTAGCCCCACAATATTATCTTTACGAATACAAACTAAGATTGAATTTACTTGGTTACTATTATGAATTTACTGCTTTAATTTTGCGTATTTAAAATTTAACGACATTGCTTTGCTTCTCTCGATACTTTTTATTTATAGTCTTTGTTAGGAAAACAAATTAATTAAATTTCATTTGGGTGCCTGTTCATTATATTTTGATTTCCTTTTTTTATGTATAAAAATGCCTAAACGACGAGCAAATCTTTCTGAATACACCAGAACGTCTGAAAGATGGAGGACTACGTGATCTCAAGAATCCAATAAAGATGGTGAGGTGAGACTTACTCGAAACATCAGGCTTTAACTCGCCCTTTGCAAACTCCTTCCGAAAACGAGGGGTGATGAAACTCTGATCGAGGGTCATGAGTTATCTCGCTCCTCAGAACCCTTCACTTACTGAGATTTAAACTTACTTCTCTCCACCATCACACCATAGAAACGGAAATTCTGACAGGGAAGTGGCGCAGACGAGAGCGTTTTTATCTCCAGAATCCTGCTTATTTCTAACAATTCGCCATTTAGGTTTAAAGTTTTATGTTACGCCAAGACCGTAAACAAAGTACAAAGCCAGACTTTGTGTGTTACTGGTGTGGATCCTAGTGTTAGTTTCTTTTCACACGGCCAACTCTACGTGACTCCCTCCCATGTCAGTGAAGCAAACAAGCTCAGCGTTCATGTCCCCAACTTCAAACGTTATCTACAAAGAAGCTTTATAACTTCAAAATAAATTCCATGCTTACGAAGCTTCGGGAACAGCTATAAAAGAGCTAGTTTTCAGTAATTTCCGTCTCACTCTCGTCTGAGAGACACACAGAAAATGTAGTTCCACAGCGTGTTGACTGTTCGGTTCATCATCATGCCACAGACGTACAACTCTCTTCCTTATTAGTTGGCTGGTTCAAATGGCTCTGAGCACTATGGGACTTAACATCTGTGGTCATTAGCCCCCAGAACTTAGAACTACTTAAACCTAACTAACCTAAGGGCATCACACACATCCATGCCCGAGGCAGGATTCGAACCTGCGACCGTATCAGTGGCGCGGTTACGGACTGAGCGCCTAGAACCGCTAGACCACACTTATTAGTTCTTCAATAGTGAAATCACTGTTTATTTAGAAGTACTGTCGCTTTGTTCCACAAATTTATAATACATTTGGATGTAGTTCCGTACTGTCAGTAACTAAAATTCATCTTTAAGCAATCTGAAGTAAGTAATTAATGATGTCGAAGACTTCCTAGAAAACGGAATTTAAGGTGTCGTTCGCAGTGAGAACATACACTGATAAACCAAAACATTATGACCATCTGTGTAATAGCCTGTTGTTCCATATTTCAAACACAGTACAGCAGAGATTCTCCTTGGTATGGATTCTACCAGTCCTTGACAGGATTCCAAAAATATGTAGCACCAAATGTCTAACACAGGTCAAGCAACTCCCGCAAATTACGGGATGGTTGTTTACGGGCACGCAGCTGGCTCCTGATATGTGTTCCAATGGGTGCAGATCAGGCAAATTTGCTAGGAAAGACTTCAATGTGAGTTCAGTATAATGCCCCTCGAACCACTGTAGAACTATTATGACCTTGAAACACGGACAGTTCTCCTGCTGGAAGATGTCGTCGCCGTAGGGAGAGACCTGAAGCATGAGACAATGCGGGTGGTCCACAATAATATTCACGTGGTTCACTGCAGTCATGATGGTTCGGATTACCACCATAGATCCCATGGAAGTCCAACTCAGTATACCGGAAGCATAATTGTGCCCTCAACGGCCTGCATCCGTGGCGCGACGCACGTTTCGTGCAGGCATTCGCCTGGATAGTGGCGTGTAAGGACCCAACCACCGATCTGGTGTAACAAGAAATTCCATTCATCCGGCAACCAACACGTTTCTATTGATCCAAGGTGAAAACTCAGTGATGCTGTGCCCACAGCAATCATAACTGACGATGTTGCGTCAACACAGGAGTACGTAGGGGTCGTGTGTGCGGGTCTCCATGAACAAAAGTGGCCTTCGAACGGTGTACTCCGAAACGCTTGTGCCTGCAACAGCATTGTCCCTGTCGTCAGATCGGCCACAGATGGCTGCCTATCCTGGATTACACAGTGGTGGACCCTCCGACCTCTACGTTTTGTGATGAGACGTGGTTGTCCAGTACCATGCGGCCTACTCATTATTTCAGCATACTTCAACCACTTTCCATAGGTGCTCGAGACAGTGGTACGCCAGTGGGTGACCAGCCCGTCGTTTCAGAGCTTCTCGTTTTCAGCCGTAGCGCCACAACAGCGTGCCTTTTGTCAAAACCGCTTACTTCAGCGAATTTCCGCATTTGCGGCCCGTATCTTCGCAGTAATGAGAGCCCATTCGCTCTCCTCCACTTACATTCTTTCCTTACTGCGCCACGTGCCCGCAACACCACTAGGAGGCATACAACCTCGCGTGGGCAGTGACCATAATGTTTTGCCTCATCAGTGTATAAACCGGTTGTAAGGATTTTGCTTTATACAGAAAACTGTAATTTTTGTAATATTTTGAACGTCACGCGAAAAGTAAAGCTTCAATAGCGGGCAACATCTCTGCGAAAGAGGTTGCACTGCGAGAGACTGTTAGTAGAACCTTTTGTTGTGAGTGGAGTGCAGTCTTGGAGACAGAGAGGAGTCAAGTTGTATCTTGTGATGGCGGATGTGTGTAGTCCGTCATGCGTGCCCGCAATAATTTCCTTACATTATTTTTCATTTACGTCAACGGCCTTGCCGCAGTTGTAACACCGGTTCCCGTCAGATCACCGAAGTCAAGCGCTTTCGGACTGGGCTAGCACTTGTATGGGTGACCATCCGGTCAGCCGAGCGCTGTTAGCAAGCGGGATGCACTCAGCCCTTGTGAGGCAAACTGAGGAGCTACTTGTTGAGAAGTAGCGGCTCAGGTCTCGGAAACTGACATACGGCCGGGAGAGCGTTGTGATGACCATATGTACCTCCATATCCGCATCCAGTGACGGTTGTGGGTTAAGGATGACACGGCGGCCGGTCGGTACCGTTGGGCCTTCATGACCTGTTCGGGAGAGGTTTAGTTTAGTTTAGTTTTATTTTTCATTTTCGGAGAAGTATTTTGTAAATTCATTCAGAAGAGTTCATAAAATTAACAAACATTTTTAATCAACCATTGAATTTAGTTTTTCTTATGCAGCACTATAATACAGAATTAACAGATGAGAGCCGCATGCAACAAAGTGTACTGCAACTCATGTATTATTAAAAATTTTGTTGTCAAGAACTTTTGGTTTTCTGTTCAACGATTTTAAAACGGCATTCTACAGTGATGATTGTCATGGACTGTTAGCAACATTTTTCTTGTAAAAACAGTGAATAAGTGAAGTGATATATCTTACCAAAGGACTGAGTAATACTTAGATCAAAGTTTTCAAGCACTCATTTAATACGTAACTGCATGGACTGCTTTCTCCATCAGCGCATTACAGCTTCAAATATGTACATAGTAAATTTAATTTTATAATTTTCCTTTTATGTTAAATGTGATTATTTGTTCTCGTATTTTCCTTTTTTATGACTAGTGTAGAATTTTGCAGTCTAATTTATGTAACTTACAGAAATTATCCCGCAAAATTCTGGCCAGAGAGGCCGAGGCGTCATGTAACGGTTTTGTTTTATACAGACAACTGTAATTCAGGTAATATTTTGGTTGTTACGCGGAAAAGCAAAGCTTCAATACCATTTGAGTAATAATGGGCAACATCTCTGCCAAAGAGATTGCGCTGTAAGATACTGTGAATTATTGATGGGTTAAACTGCTATTTTCCGATATCAGTGATATCTGTGAATGCTACTTTTCAGTATCTGTTATTCTTAACTGTGCCCAGAATGAGATTTTCACTCTACAGCGGAGTGTGCGCTGATATGAAACTTCCTGGCAGATTAAAACTGTGTGCCGGACCGAGACTCGAACTCGGTATCTTTGATTTTTGCGGGCAAGTGCTCTACCGACTGAGCTACCCAAGCACGGCTCACGCCCCGCCCTTACAGCTTCAATTCTGCCAGTACCTCGTCTCCTGCCTTCCAAACTTCACAGAAGCTCTTCTGCGAACCTGGAGAACTAGTACTCCCTGAAGAAAGGATATTGCGAGACATGGCTTAGCCACAGCCTGGGGGATGTTTCCACAATGAGATTTTCACTCTGCAGCGGAGTGTGCTCTGATATGAAACAGGCTGTGGCTAAGCCATGTCTCCGCAATATCCTTTGTTCCAGGAGTGCTGGTTCTCCAGGTTCGCAGAAGAGCTTCTGTGAAGTATGGAAGGTAGGAAACGAGGTGCTGGCAGAATTGAAGCTGTGAGGACGGGTTGTCAGTAGTGCTTGGGTAGCTCAGTCGGTAGAGCACTTGCCCGCGAAAGGTAAAGGTCCCGAGTTCGAGTCTCGGTCCGGCACACAGTTTTAATCTGCCAGGAAGTTTCATTCTTAACTGTGATTTGTCGCAGTTAAGAATCGCAGTTAACGAATCCAGGTCTTGTATCCTTCCGCACTCTACCACTGAAAAGTAATATAGCTCGATGAACATACATAGAAAGAACGGTTGCAGTATAATACAGAAGGTAACTGGCAGAAATACGCAATGAGACGAACAGAAATCACACTTTTATCTACAGACAGTAATTAGACTGAAGTAACCGCGATTTGTGATCGTCTCCTACTCATTGCGAAAGGTGGGACACTGTCATTAATAGCGCCGGCCGGTGTGGCCGAGCAGTTCTAGGCGCTTCAGTCTGGAACCGCGCGACCTCTACGGTCGCAGGTTCGAATCCTTCCTCGGGCATGAATGTGTGTGATGTCCTTAGGTTAGTTAGGTTTAAGTAGTTTAAAATTCTAAGGGACTGATGACCTCAGATGTTAAGTCCCATAGTGCTCAGAGCCATTTGAACCATTTGTCATTAATAGGTTGTGTGATCGTCATGGACAGTAGTGTGTGCTCTCTGCAACGTGCTCCCATCCTGGCCACAAGATTGGTAAAAAGTTCTTGTGGTAGGGCGTTCCATTCTTCCACCATCACGGTTGACAACTGCTGGATGGTCGTTGGTGCAAGTGGACGTTCTGCAATACGTCTCCCGAAAACATCCCACATGCGCTCGATGGGATTTAAGTCGGGGGAACGGGCGGGCCAGTTCATTCGCCGAATATCCGCTCGTCCCAAGTGCTCCTCCACGTGTGCAGCTCGGAAAGGTCGCGCATTGTCCTCCACAAAAATGAAGTCAGGGCTGGATGCACCCCTGAAAATGTGCACATAAGGAAGAAGTATAGTGTTACAACAACGTTGACCGGCGAGTTGCAAATTACATGACACTGAATAAGCAAGTACGCAGGTTGTTCGTAAATTCCTGTTACAAATTTCTTGGACCTGTAGAAGGAAGTGAGTAGATGATATTTCGAATTGGAATCCATGTCCGGAAACGTACCGTTTCCGTGCTACAACCATTTGAAAACATGCTGATAATGCGACCACTTTTACAAGTAGCTGATAAGCCATGATCCAGTACATCACTTGTTTTAAAGTTCCACTTATAATAGCCAAAAAAATTGCTCATGTACTCGTTGACGGATTCTCTTCGACGTGATGCATTACAGTCGCTTCCCATTCAGATGTGTGGTGTCTCCTTGGAGCATTACAGTCACGCCTGCTGACGTTGGAGGTACCCTTTCTCGAAGGCGTTGCGTAATTGAGGCGAAATGGGTATGCGTGGAGTCTGACGTTGTGGAGAACGATACTGATAAAAGTGGCAAGCAGGTCTTCCATTACTGTGAGCTTCGTTATTCAGAAGAATCATGTCGGTGTATTCTGCAAATATGCACTCTACCACGTTGCACTGACACTCACGGGCACGTGAATGAGGCTCGAACCAGGCTAGAGAGGTAGGACAGACGTCGAATCACGTCAACCGATTCGAAGTCACCCCCCCACCCCCACCCCCCCCAGCCAACGGTGACTAATCTGTTGCAAATCTACCTAGCAGACTAGCAGACACGTTTTCAAACGGCTGTAGCACGGAAACGGTACGTTTCCTGTCTTGGGTTCCTATTCAAAATATTATGTACTCACTCCCGTTTACAAGTCCTAGACCATTGTAACGGGAATTCCCGAAGACGCTGTATATTGTAGTGAAAGTAAATACGAAGTCTCATGTGTTACATGCAAGTGCCCTTCAGTGAATCACGTGATTTACTAATCAAACATTCTAAAAATGCAAAAAAATAATCCTCTATCCGTATTAACGCCCATAACATCATTTAATGAGTGGAAAAAAATCAGAGAAGCAATCTGCAGAGGCGGACGACTGAACTGAAGATGAATACTGATTCCCACGTATTCAAACGAAGTTGTGAAACCGATCAAAGAACTAGATTTGCTAACTTGAAATACAATTCCAAAGTAACTTCCGTAAATAAATCAGAAAAAACATGTAACGTATGATTACATAAGGCACTGCTAACGAGCAGCCATCTCACCGCAATCCCGATCGAAATTGCTTCATTTCAATATCACGAAACATAGCACCTATATTAAATAGTTCGACATGCCCATGCCATAGCAAGCAGGAAAGCAAAACGTGTTCGCAGCAGCAAGCGGTACTGAAGAATGTCCCTTCGTCCATGTGCCGTGCGGGTCTTGTTAACTGACTTTCTGCACTACGCAATACGATTGGCTAGCTAATCTCAAGAGTCTTAGCGACTTCCTTAAGATATGCTACGCTCTTTCCAACCAAAGATAACGCTACTCTAGCTCACGGAAGAATTAATGTAGGTTCTATGAGACCTTCGAGGGCTTATCGATGTCGTATAAATACGTATCATGAAAAGTGTCTATAGCAATCGGTTTTCAGACAGAAATCTGGAACTTTGAGGACGAATAGGTGCTTCCGAACGTGTAACAGAGGTTAATTAAAATACTGGTTTTAAGACAGTCGATAAAGCAGTATTATATTAGCACAAAAATATACTTATCTTTATGAAAGGCTTTTTCCAAATCAACAGTCGGTAAGCGGGTCTCTCGCTTAAATTTCGGATACTTTTTAGTGTTATATTGCGTCAGGAATACTGCATACGTTGACCCTCTTCCGCTACCCCTAAGAAGCGTACACGAAAACCGAACAATCACGTTATATATCAATGGTGAGATGGCAGCATCTTGCAGCACTAACAGGCTGGTCACGTAACGGCTTTTCGCCCACGTTTGAGACGATTGACCTCGTGAATGGAAAGCCAAATTTCGTGTAGCTGTTAGAATAGAGGAAAAGACTACTGTAAATTATGTTTTGTGTGGTGTCACCGCAAGGCACCTAGGTTGTAGGCTTCAAATCGGCCGCGGTGCGTCTGTACACATCGGACCCGCGAGTCGCCATTGTCGGCGCCGCCACTCGGCTGGTCTTACGAGACAACCTAGCGCACTGGCCAGTTCTACAGCCGACTTTAGTAGGAATGGTTCACTTGTTACAGCTTCAGAGATCTCATTTGCATAGACGCTAGCATGCATAGCCTTCAGCTAAGTCAGTAGCTACGACCTAGCCAGGCGACACATACAGTTTATGCATTGACAATTGATCTATATGTGTGAAGCAATCAGAATTGTAAAGCAGTATTCGCAGTTCTGTCTATAACAGCACTTGTAAATATTATTGTACAAAATCAAGATCGACGTTCACCACTGATGCTGAATTAAAGCTAAATATTTAATTGTATTCCTGTCTACTAACTTTTTAATCACCTAAGATGTTCCAGATACATCCCGTCAAGTATAGTTCATTGCGCCTCACGTCAGACTACGTGATCAACGCGTGCAATTAATGGCCACACCTCGTGATCAGACTAAGAGTCAAATTGCGTGACTCAGCCGGGTCAACCTTTTTCCATGAGGCCCATAGTTCCTCCTCATACATAACATTTTGTATTGGCTTGCTATATCTTTTTGGATCCTACCCACGACATACTACTATATTTTATTATTTCCACCCAGGGCATATGTTCAAAATAACTTAAACATCTTAACAGTTTGCAGTAAAACGAAACTTTTTTTATTCAGCTGAATTTTTCACTAGACATGACTCTCTGCAGAAACAGTATACAGGGTGGTCCATTGATCGTGACAGGGCCAAATATCTCACGAAATAAGCGTCAACCGACAAAACTACAAAGAACGAAGCTTGTCTAGTTTGAAGGGGGAAACCAGATGGCGCTATGGTTGGCCCGCTAGATGGTGCTGCCATAGGTCAAACGGATATCAACTACGTTTTTTCTTAAATAGGAACCCCCATTTATTATTACATATTCGTGTAGTACGTAAAGAAATGTGAATGATTTAGTGTACCACTTTTTTCGCTTTGTGATTGATGGCACTGTAATAGTCACAAAAGTATAAGTACGTGGTATCATGTAATATTCCGCCAGTGCAGACGGTGTTTGCTTCGTGATACATTACCCGTGTTCATATTTTTTTTAAAAAACGCAGTTGATATCCGTTTGACCTATGGCAGCGTCATCTAGCGGGCCAACCATAGCGCAATCTGGTTTCCCCCTTGAAGCTAGACATGTTTCGTCCTTTGTAGTTTTTTCGTTTGACGCTTATTTCGTGAGATATTTGGCCCGGTCACTATCAGTGGACCACCCTGTATATTCGGTGTGCACTGAAAAATCAGTTCCAACCCTGGACAGCACTAAAGAGTCAGGACTGTCCAAATTAATCCCGAACGTATGGTAATGCCACAATTTAAACAAAGAGAATGACCTGCAAACAGGAAACTAGCTTCTAAGTGAAATATCCGAAACTACAATATGACTATATCCACAAAGAAAGCTAAAACAATAGCTTTTATGGGAAGGGATTCCATAAGAACCAAAATACACTACTGGTGATTAAAATTGCTACTTCACGAAGATGACGTGCTACAGACGCGAAATTTAACCTACAGGGAGAAGATACTGTGATATGCAAATGATTAGCTTTTCAGAGCATTCAAGCAAGGCTGGCGCCGGTGGCGACAGCTACAACGTGCTGACATGAGGAAAGTTTCCAACCGATTTCTCATACACAAACAGCAGTTGACCGGCGTTGCCTTGTGAAACGTTGTTGTGATGCCTCGTGTAAGGAGGAGAAGTGAGTACCATCACGTTTCCGACTTTCATAAAGGTCGGATTCTAGCCCGTCGCGATTCCGGTTTATCGTATCGCGACATTGCTGCTCGCGTTGGTCGCGATCTAATGACTGTTAGGAGAATATGGAATCGGTGGGTTCAGGAAGGTAATACGGAACGCCGTGCTGGATCCCAACGGCCTCGTATCACTAGCAGTCGAGATGACAGGCATCTTATCAGCATGGTTGTAACGGATCGTGCAGCCACGTCTCGATCCCTGAGTCAACAGATGGGGACGATTGCAAGACAACAACCATCTGCACGAACAGTTCGACGACGTTTGCATCAGCATGGACTATCAGCTCGGAGACCATGGCTGCGATTATCCTTGACGCTACATCACACACAGGAGCGCCTTCGATGGTGTGCTCAACGATGAACCTGGGTGCACGAATGAAAAAACGTCATTTTTTCGGATGAATCCAGGTTCTGTTTACAGCATCATGATGGTCGCATCCGTGTTTGGCGACATCGCGGTGAACGCACATTGGAAGCATGTATTCGTGATCGCCATACTGGCGTATCACCCGGCGTGATGGTATGGGGTGCCATTGGTTATACTTCTCGGTCACCTCTTGTCCGCATTGACGGCACTTTGAACAGTGGACGTTACATTTCAGATGTGTTACGACCCGTGGCTCTACCCTTCATTCGATCCCTGCGAAACCCTATATTTCTGCAGGATAATGCACGACCGCCTGTTGCAGGTCCTGTACAGGCCTTCCTGGATACAGAAAATGTTCGACTGCTGCCCTGGCCACCACATTCTCCAGATCTCTCACCAATTGAAAACGTCTGGTCAATAGTGGGCGAGCAAGTGGGTCGTCACAATACGCCTGTCACTACTCTTGATGAACTGTGGTATCGTGTTGAAGCTGCATGGGCAGCTGTACCTGTACACGCCATCCAAGCTCCGTTTGACTCAATGCCCAGGCGTATCAAGGCCGTTATTATGGCCAGAGGTGGTTGTTCTGGGTAGTGATTTCTCAGGATCTACGCACCCAAATTGGGTGAAAATATAATCACATGTCAGTTCTGGTATAATATATTTGTCCAATGAATACCCGTTTATCATTTGCATTTCTTCTTGGTGTAGCAATTTTAATGGCCAGTAGTGTAGTAGTGAGCAATATAGTACCATAACCGGTCAGTCGTTTTAGTTATCTGGGGTCTGATATCGCATAAAAGAATGACAAAGATGTAAACAAGAAAGTAGCTAAATTTGGCAAACGTACGAGGGAAAATAAACATGTACTTTACTAATAAGTTACAAAAAATTACACTAATAAAATTTTATGAAGTAACAGCCGTCCTCACACTACTCTGCGGAGGTGATGTATAGGTACATAAGGAAAAGGCCCAACAAGGTACAACAAAAGCTAAAAAGCAACGATAATAAACAATAGCGCGACCTCTGTAAGCGTCGGAAAAGATGTATTTTGCGTCGGCGGAAGGCGGATGAAAAATGATAAAAATTTCGTTCATTTTTTTTTGCCAATTATTACATAGACGCAGTCTTTAGTTCTCGTAGGGAGAAGACGTATTTTTTGTGAGAAGTGAGTAGTGTACATTGTGTTGTCTGAATAATTTTTTTTAAGGAGGCATGAAATATGATTTCTTTTTAGTGTAAAACCACGAAAGTTTTCTTTTCTTCCGTGCATTGTGCTAACGTCATGTCACTGTAGCTGCCTGCATCTGAAGAGGAAGTCCGATAAAAATCAGTATTGTATTCACGGTCAAAAATGGCGGAAGAAGAGGCATATAACTAAATTCCGTAAGTCTCAACGGCGTAAAGAAAGCAAAATCGACGCTACTACTATCTTACAATTTACAATACTTGTAAATTAAGACTGAAAGACAATTAATTCACTTCAAAATTTATAAAAATCGAATTTGATGGTACTGTGGTTGATTCGATTAATAATAATATTTGCACATTGACTCGTCATTTACAAGCAACAAGAGAGTAGCATCCAGGCATCTGAAATGAGACTTCTCAGTGCTGTTCAATAGTTATACCAGAGTAGACAGATTAAGAGACAGCGACATAATGAAGGAATTAAACATATTTAACATAAGAAACAAACTGAAGAGAACAGAAGAAATTGAGCGAATAAATCGACAGAATGAGCTGCGGCATACTAGCTTTGAAAGCCAGAAGCTCTATAATCCGGTACGCGGAAGAATCCTGAGAGAGCAAAAGAAGAGGTGGGTACCGCAGCACGCAGCATGCAAAGGCCTAATACTACAAGTACAGTGGAAGAAGAACAAGAAGAAGCAGAAAATATATTTTCGACAACACATCTCTCTCTCTCTCTCTCTCTCCCTCTCTCATTAAGCCAAGGAAACCAGCATTTGAGCGACGGAGGAGCAATGTTTACAGACTGCCTGCAGAAACTAACGAGAAGATGAGTGACACACAAGAACTACTCGGAGTCTGGTCGCCGACTGACGCTGCAGTTTCTCTCATTTCAACAGAGGCGCGCTGCGAGGGAGACGCGAGGCGCTGTGGAGGGGATGCGAAAGAGAGAGAGATAGCGATATATCTTGCTTTCCGTCTGTTACTACTTTCGCTTAGTCATAGCTGCCGCTGCTTCATCTCTTGTAACGTAGTACGCCAGTCGCTACTTCCTCCATTTAACAATAATTTGTTGCATAAGTCAAGAATGAACTCACAAACTGCGATTACGAGAGCAGTTGCATTAACAACTGCAGCTATCCGGGCATGCTTCTACGAGCGGCCCAAATTTCCATTTGTCCTGGCGTCTACCCTGCTTTGTGCTTGCGATATATTACCGTGATTCCCGCACGGGGGGAGACACTTCCTCAGTAGATATCCATTAACTACTCTAACAGTTTATTAGCCGTTACCAAAATGAAGAAATTACATGGTGATGGAAATGGGAGTTTTAGTTATTGCCTACTTTGACTATCTTCAAAAAGCCTTGCACAATGGGCGCCCAGCAAAATAATATAGTCTTTCTTTTCCTGAAAGTTTCCTGTGAGATAAAAAATTATTGATAGTAAGGGAAAAAATAATGCAGGCTTGGGTGTGATAACATGGAGACTTGTTTCATACAGGCATCCTAGTACGAGAGCTTTTAGCGTACCAGCGACGGTTCCTGTGGGCAGTCTTCAATACAATGTTCGAATGGCTTGTTGAATGGAGCATAGTGACAAAGCGAAGACTGCTTGTCCACAATCCAGGCTAAATGACACAATCCACATTATCCGGAGGATCATTTAAACACTGGTGATGGGTACAATATCACGTCATGCTAGGTTCCTACTGTGGTCTTCAGTCCGAAGACTTGTTCGATGCAGCTCTCCGTGCTGCTCTATCCTGTACAATCCTCTTAACCTCCAGAAAACTGCTGCAACATACATCCATTCAAACCTGTTTGCAATATTCATTTCCTGGTCACCCTCTTCAGTTTTTACCCTCACACGTCCCTTCATTACCAAACTGATGATTCCACTGTGTCTCAGGATGTGCCCTATCAACCGATCCTTTCTGTTAGTCAAATTATGCCATAAATTTCTTTTTTCCCCAGTTCGATACAGAACCTCTTCATTAGATACGCTATCTACCCACTCGATCTTCGACATTTTTGTATATCACCACGTTTCAAAAACTTCTGTTGTCTTCTAGCTGGAACTGGTTATCTTACTCATTTCGCTCCTGTACAAGATTACTCTCTCAACAAATACCTTAGAAAAGACTTCCTAATCCTTGTTAATAGGTATTAACAAATGCATCTTTCTCAGAAATGTTTTTCGTTCGACGGTCTGTCTGCATTTTATATTATCTCTGCAGCTATTATTTTGCTGCACAAATACCAAATCTCATCTAATACTTCGGTATCTCATTTGCTAATATAATTTCTTCAGCATCATTTGATTTAATCAGACTATGCTCCATTATCCTTGTTTTAGTTTTGTTGTTTGTCCAAGACACTGTCATTTCCTTTCAACTCATCTTCCAAGGCCTTGCTTTCGTTGAAATAATTACAATGTATTCGGCACACCTCGAAGTTTTTATTTCTTTTCCCTGTACTTTATAGCCTTCTCCATATTATTCTGTTTTACATTGCTCCTTGTTCAATGAACATATTGAATAATATCGGTGACAGGCGATTTGCCTCTCTTAGTCCCTTCTCAGCTACCAGCTACTGCTTCCCTTTCAAGTACTTCGAGTCTTATAACTGCAATCTGGTTTCTTTACAATTTGTTAATGATCTCTCTCTCCCTGTATCTTACCACTACTAGGTGTTCCACGTAGTACTGACAACCGTAATATTTTAAAGAATATCGAAATGAAATTTCGAGCAAGTGACAGTACACAAGACTCAAGGATTTTGAACTTCTAGCTAACTAGCATACTCCAATAGGAAATGTGTGATGACATTATAGCCGTGGTTCATAGCCTGGAGTAAGCCTTTTGGGTTGCGTGTACTACCTGTGAGATCTGTACTTGCAAAAAGCCGGTAGTTGTAAAGTGTGCCTGTAGAAAGTAACTTTTGCGTGCTTGCTGACGTTGTAGAAGGGTAGGATGAGACATGAAGTCGATTTGTAGCCTATTTCTCCCTGTTGGTACAAAATCGATTTCCGCTCCCACTTCCCAATTTGGTATGAGGACTGCTTTTAATACAGCCTGATACCGTCACTAAATAAAACACAGCCTACTTGTTTTAAATATAGCTCGGTACACTGACGTTGCGTGTGGTGTACAGAAAATGAGCACTACCATCTCTCCCGCTATTGTCGCCCATATTCAGGAACAGAAATGGTCATCGTCCACGAAGATCTGGCCGTCTACTTCAGGGACAAGTACTGTAATATTCTGTTTGTTTTCTGCCTTCCATCACTGGTTGAGATTATATAGTAGGCTTTTAAAGATATATTAAATAGTAATTCAACGAGCAACATCGATATGAGATAACGTATAGCCATAGATAGGATGGAATGTACATCTCTACCTATCTTCCTATGTTTTCTCTTCCATACAAGAACAATACTGCGTATCCATTATTTTACAGTTTAAATTCTGCCATTAGAGAGAAGCGGACGCGAATGATCTATAATCGCCGTTGTAGCTAACTGCACGATTAAGCCCATCTATCTGAAATTCGTCAAGATTGATTCAATTAACTATGAGAAGATCTCGAGTTGTAAAAGATGGAAGATGTTATTTAATGTTAAGACGACGCTTACTCAAATGTTGTGCGAGTCTTCCAGAGGAATATAAAGAAAGAACGTATATGAGGCATTACTATCACTGTTTTAAAAATGGTACTAATCCCATTCAAAGCTGCCTTCACAGACACTGTCGCTTCTCAGTGATTCTTTTGTAAGATCTGCCTTTCCAGGGACACCATGATCGCGAATCATAATATTTCATACTACCAGGGGTGGATATTATAGCACCATATTGCCATTGTCCATGGACGGCCCACTGCTGCGGTCGCAGGTTCGAATCCTGCCTCGGGCATGGATGTTTGTGATGTCCTTAGGTTAGTTAGGTTTAAGTAGTTCTAAGTTCTAGGGGACTGATGACCACAGATGTTAAGTCCCATAGTGCTCAGAGCCATTTGAACCATTTGAACCATGGACGGCCCCGGACATGGGTGCGGGAACTTCATGAGCTCCATCTCTCATCATCGACTGTTTGTAAGAAAAAAATATTTACGCGGTTATATAACACGCAGATAATGTTGATACACGCTGAGCTGCCTGATAATGAGTAGAAATACGTTCTCTGTCCGTTTAGCAACATGCTAGCGAAAAATTCCTTCACCCCAAGGATGTCGTTCGGCAATGAGGCAACATGGAAGAGAATACTTCGTAAAATTATGCTCACTTTATTTTGCACTTGCAATGTGAAAGCCGTCTGTAGCTGGTAAACACGAGAACCCCAAATGCAAATAATTATTCTCTGAATTGTCGTAAAGCATATATTAGCGGCAATGGCAATACGGCGTGTCTGGTGGCATGAAGTTCTGTTAAAACTTGCTGCCGACGCTCAATATGCAAAATGTCCTAAATTCTTAGTGTAAAAAAGAAAGTTAAACCTAGAAATTGGATCCTGTAACAAACCAGTGGTCGCAAATGAATACACTATCTGATGGTTCAAATGGCTCTGAGCACTATGGGACTTAACATCTATGATCATCAGTCCCCTAGAACTTAGAACTACTTAAACCTAACTAACCTAAGGACATCACACAACACCCAGTCATCACGAGGCAGAGAAAATCTCTGACCCCGCCGGGAATCAAACCCGGGAAACCGGGGGTGGGAAGCGAGAACGCTACCGCACGACCACGAGCTGCGGACTATCTGATGGAAAATATCCAGACACCCCTACGTAGTGCCTAATTGACATCTATATGTGACGAGAGGGGAACCCGCCGGTATAAAAGGAAGTATTGTGTTATCTGTAGAAAAACAGTAACAGCATAGTAGGTCGGTCAGTAGAGCTCAATTACACTCATGCTCATAAATTAAGGATAATTGCAGAATGTGATGCCACACAACTTGGCACTACACAAAACTGGCGCTAATAGCATAGGCACATAGGGAACACACACGACACAGATATTGGTGATAAGTTGAGAAAACCGTCCCGAAACACATGTGCTACAAAACGCCACTGTTTCCTGTGCATGTACCGCGACATCAATACGGGATATGATGACCATGCACACGTACACAGGCCGCACAACGGGTTGGCATACTCTGGATCAGGTGGTCGAGCAGCTGCTGGGCTCTATAGCCTCCCATTCTTGCACCAGTGCCTGTCGGAGCTCCTGAAATGTCGTAGGGGTTTGAAGACGTACAGCGATAAGTCGACCGAGAGCATCCCAGATGTGCTCGATGGGGTTTAGGTCAGGAGAACAGGCAGGCCACTCCAATCACCTGATATCTTCTGTTTCAAGGTACTCCTCCATGACGGCAGCTCGGTGGAGCCGTGCGTTATCATCCGTCAGGAGGAAGGTAGGACCCACTGCAACCCTGAAAAGGCGGACATACTGGTGCAAAGTGACGTCCCGGTACACCTGATCTGTTACAGTTCCTCTGTCAAAGACATGCAGGGGTGTACGTGCACCAATCATAATCCCACCCCTCGCCATCAAACCACGACCTCCATACAGGTCCCTTCCGAGGACATTAAGGGGTTGGTATCTGGTTCCTGGTTCACGTGAGATGAAAACGCAGCGAGAATCACTGTTCAGATTATACCTGGACTCGTCCGTGAACATAACCTGGGACCACTGTTCCAATGACCATGTACTGTGTGCTTGACACCAGGCTTTACGGGCTCTCCTGTGACCTGGGGTCAGTGGAATGCACCTTGCAGGTCTCCGGGTGAATAAACCATGTCTGTTCAGTCGTCTGTAGACCGTGTGTCTGGAGACAACTGATCCCGTGGCTGCGGTAAGGTCCCGAGCAAGGCTACCTGCAGTACCCCGTGGTCGTCTGCGGGCACTGATGGTGAGATATCGGCCTTCTTGTGGTGTTGTACGCTTTGAACGTCCCGTACTGTAGCGCCTGGACACACGGAGGGCCGGTGCTACGACCTGCTGTGTTTGACCAGCCTCCAGTCGCCCTAGTATTCTACCCCTCAAAACGTCATCAATATATGTTCTTTGAGCCATTTTCAACACACAGTCACCATTAGCACGTCTGGGAACGTCTGCACACTTACTCGCTGCACGGTACTCTGACATGCACCAACACACCTCTGCGTATGTGGACTGCTGCCAGCGCCACCGTGCGACGACCGTAGGTCAAATGCACCGCATGGTCATACCCCGAGGTGATTTAAACCCGCAAACCGCCCACCAGAGCGTTGTTTCACCATGTATCAGCATTATCCTTAATTTATGAGCATGAGTGTATTTTGAACGTTGACTACTACTGGATGTCATTTGAGTAACAAATCCATCAGGGACATTTCAGCCTTTCTAACGCTGCTCAAGTCGACTCTTTTCATGTGAGTGGGAACGCTAACAACCGCAGTTAAACCAAGACCTGGCAGATATCATGTACTGACGGACAGAGATGGTCGAGCATTGCGGAGGGAGGATGTACAAAAATCAGAGCTGCAAAGTACGGGGTGTTCAAAAAGTCTCTCCGCAGTGCCCCATGATTGTTAGCCCCGCGTGCCGTATGATTTTTCGGCTGCCTGGGTTACTTGCCTTCAGGTGGACTCTCCCAACATTTCACTGTGTCGTTTATCTCAGTATTATAGTTGGCGTGTGTCGTTATGTGTTGACGTGAACGTTTAAGTTTAGTTCGTTTGTTTCGTTTTTGTCAGTGTTAAAATTCTAACCACTGAAGAACGTGTGTTTTTAGTCGAACAAGTGTTCAAAGCTGGACATCGTGATACTGTGCGAGATTTGATTAACAAATTTCAGCGTACGCGTTCAGTGACAGATGCATTGAGAAGTGGTCGTCGTAGCGTTTTGTCTGAGGATAAAGTACTCGATACTTCCGACAAAATGTCCATGATTTCGAGCAAGTCAGTACGGAAACTCGCCCAGGAAATCTATGTTAGTGTCGGAATGGCCCACACAGCTGTAAGGAAAAAATTAGAACTTTTCGCATACAAGGTGACAGTCGTGCAGGAACTGAAAAATACTGGTCATGGCAAGAGACTGCATTAATGTCAATGTTTCAAAAATTTCGTTCAGCAAAATGGAAGGGATAGTCTTAATGAAACGTTTTTCACTGGTGAGGCGTGGTTTCATTTATCCGGGGACATGAACTCGCAAAATTCTCGTATGTGGAGTGCTGCAAATCTATTATGTATTATGAGGAACCACTTCATTGTGTGAAAATAGGAGTTTGGATTGCAATTTCTAGACGTCGGATTGTGGGACCCATATTTTTCAGCGAAACAATAAACTCACAACGATACTGCAGTGAAATTCTGTACCCATTCATAGGAGAACTTGTGATAAGTGAAATACTGAACGGTTATTTTCAACAAGAGGGTGCAACAGCGCATACAGCTCGCGTTTCAATGTCACTGCTTGCTGATGTTTTTGGTGATCGCATAATTTCACAGGGACTTCGGCCTCCACGATCGCCTGATCTAACACCACCTGACTTTTTCTTCTGGGGTACAGCGAATGCAACTGTCTATAAAAACCGTCCAAAAATCTATCGATGAATTGAAAACTGAAATATCCACTTTCACTGCTTCTGTTACAGAAGAAATGTTACAGCTTGTGTTTGGAAACATGATTAGACGAATTCGATTGTGTATTCAAAAACAGGGAAGACACTTTCAATATTTAATCTGAAAATATGCAGGTAAAAATGAATATTCAATAAATTAATAACTTGTATTTCACCGACTTTCATTTCGGTATATTCACTGCGGCATACGGCACGCGCGGCTAACAATCGTACGGCACTGAGAAGGGACTTTTTGAATACCCCGTATTACTAACAGTACAGCTACCACAAATAATGTACGTAGGGAGTCGAAATGAGTGGGATGCAATGGTCGAGCAGCTGCTTTTAACTTACACTTTTCTGTTGTCAGTACCAGCTGACACTTGAGGTGAAATGTCATTGGACGGCGGATAACTGGAATCGAGTGATATGGAGTAATATAATCAGGCTATAACCTGTGGCAGTCCGATGAAAGCGCTTGAGTTTGGCGATTGTCTAGAGAATGCTACAGGGGTGGACAAAAATATGGAGACGCCAAAAGCACAGCATGCAGGGTGTTTCAAAAATGACCGGTATATTTGAAACGGCAATAAAAACTAAACGAGCAGCGATAGAAATACACCGTTTGTTGCAATATGCTTGGGACAACAGTACATTTTCAGGCAGACAAACTTTCGAAATTACAGTAGTTACAATTTTCAACAACAGATGGCGCTGCGGTCTGGGAAACTCTATAGTACGATATTTTCCACATATCCACCATGCGTAGCAATAATATGGCGTAGTCTCTGAATGAAATGACCCGAAACCTTTGACAACGTGTCTGGCGGAATGGGTTCATGTCTGGCGAATAGGGAGGCCAATCCACGCCGCCTCCTGTATGTTTCGGATAGCCCAAAGCAATCACACGATCATCGAAATATTCATTCAGGAAATTAAAGACGTCGGCCGTGCGATGTGGCCGGGCACCATCTTGCATAAACCACGAGGTGTTCGCAGTGTCGTCTAAGGCAGTTTGTACCGCCACAAATTCACGAAGAATGTCCAAATAGCGTGATGCAGTAATCGTTTCGGATCTGAAAAATGGGCCAATGATTCCTTTGGAAGAAATGGCGGCCCAGACCAGTACTTTTTGAGGATGCAGGGACGATGGGACTGCAACATGGGGCTTTTCGGTTCCCCATATGTGCCAGTTCTGTTTATTGACGAAGCCGTCCAGGTAAAAATAAGCGTCGTCAGTAAACCAAATGCTGCCCACATGCATATCGCCGTCATCAATCCTGTGCACTATATCGTTAGCGAATGTCTCTCGTGCAGCAATGGTAGCGGCGCTGAGGGGTTGCCGCGTTTGAATTTTGTATGGATAGAGGGGTAAACTCTGGCGCATGAGACGATACGTGGACGTTGGCGTCATTTGGACCGCAGCTGCAACACGGCGAACGGAAACCCGAGGCCGCTGTTGGATCACTTGCTGCACTAGCTGCGCGTTGCCCTCTGTGGTTGCCGTACGCGGTCGCCCTACCTTTCCAGCACGTTCATCCGTCACGTTCCCAGTCCGTTGAAATTTTTCAAACAGATCCTTTATTGTATCGCTTTTCGGTCCTTTGGTTACATTAAACCTCCGTTGAAAACTTCGTCTTGTTGCAACAACACTGTGTTCTAGGCGGTGGAATTCCAACACCAGAAAAATCCTCTGTTCTAAGGAATAAACCATGTTGTCTACAGCACACTTGCACGTTGTGAACAGCACACGCTTACAGCAGAAAGACGACGTACAGAATGGCGCACCCACAGACTGCGTTGTCTTCTATATCTTTCACATCACTTGCAGCGCCATCTGTTGTTGAAAATTGTAACTACTGTAATTTCGAAAGTTTGTCCGCCTGAAAATGTACTGTTTTCCCAAGCATATTGCAACAAACGGTGTATTTCTATCGCTGCTCGTTTAGTTTTTATTGCCGTTTCAAATATACCGGTCATTTTTGAAACACCCTGTACTATCATGCCTAATACGGTGTTGGAAAACCGCTGGCCATCAGAACATCTTTCAGGCGTCTCGGAATGGATAAAAACGGGGACTACATTGTTTTGAAGGGAATCTTAAGCCATTCTTCCTGCGAAATAAGGGGAAGCTCAGGTAACGATGATGGGGGTGGATAGCGATCACTTACCCTTCTCTCCAAACTAGGCCACAAAGGCTGAATAATAATGACATCTGGTGACAGCGATAGCGCAGATACGACAGTTCATCCTCGTGCTCACAAAAACAGCCCTGGACGATATGAGCTGCGTGAACGGGGCCCTGTTGCTTTGGAACACAGCATCACCATTAGGAAACAAACATTGCACCACGGGATGGATCTGATCAGCCAAGAGCATCACGTAATTTTTGGCAGCAATGTGACCTTGCAGAGTAACTGTGGATATCACGACATGGCTGCCCAAAGTATCACCGAAGCCTGCCATTTTTCACTTTTGGGACGTAAACTCGGCCAGAAGTTGGAAACAGTATGAAACAGTACTTATCCGACCAAACGACTTGTTTCCACTGCTCTATCGCCCAGGTGTCATGGTTTCGGAACAACAATTTTCTGTTACTGACGTTTGCTTCACTGATGAATAGTTTTAGATATCCAACTCGCCCTGCGATTTCCTGCTTACGGAGCTACCTTCGTGGTGTTTAGACGCTGACAGCGTTCACAAGCGCGACAATCAGCTCTTAAGCGACTTTTGCAGCTTTCGTCCTCCCGCTTTAAGTCACCGATACGGTGCCTCTTAAAACACCAAACATTTAGTCTATCTTGGTTGGCGGAAGCACCCACCATACGTCACCATACGTCACCGTCAGAGGAACCGTTCGTGATCAGATACAACAGCGCAACCTGTAGGCTTGCTAGCATCTGCATTCATGTTCAAGCAAGCATTTATCGTGGTGTTTCGATATTTTTGTCCAACACCGGTATCTGACATCATGTTTGTGCCAACAGAGACGTATGGAGGGAGTGGTGTCGCGGAATGGGGAATTTTATCGTGGTTAAGGTGTTGTCCCATTATTGCTCTTAAGGAAACGCTAAATGTGGAAGGGCATGAAATCATTGTACAACATTGGGCACTGCGTACAGTAGTAAATCAGTTTAGAGATGATGGTTCTATGAGCATGACAATGCACCAAGTCACAAGGCAATACCTGTGAGACAATGGTTTGTGGACAATAATATTCCTGAAATTGTCTGGCGTACCCAGAGTTCTGAGCTGATCTGAATAGAGCGCCTTCGGGATGAGTTAGAATGCTCCACAACTTTTTTTGGCATGCTGCAGTACACTTCAAAAAGACACAAAAAAATGACACTATTTTTCGACATAGTTACCAAGCCTCCGTCAACAACCATCGGAACGTTACAAGAGGCGTTCAATTCCACCACGACAGCTCGTGTGTTTTACCTCCATTGCGTTTTGTCATTCTAGCTATTAACAGTAGTTACCTCCTTGTATCGCACAGTCATTAGTATTCCTGCCGCAGATTAAGATTATATTGATTAAGACTTTGGAAGAGAGATCTGAAAGTCATTTTTCATCGGGAATTGTCATTTGCAGAACCTTCTACGTATCTTTCTTTCTCTTTGTTAACACTGGAGGATTCTACTGAGCTACCTTTTTTTCTTGTATGACTTTTCGCAACGGGCTTTGTGCAATAAGCACTGAGCTGATATAATGAAAATATAAAAAAAAATTTAGTTTCAAAAGACTTCGAGAGTTAATTTTCACAAGGCGGACTGGCGGTTTTTAGTTTCAAGGAAAGAGTCTCATACTGACATCTTACAGGAAACACGAACATTCTTAGGCGCGAGTTATTACGAGCGCGATGTATAAATAATATCTCTGACTTTTCCAAAAGCTGCTATTGTGAAACGTATGTCACACTTAACGTGGCACTGGAGATGTGGCTGGTCATGGAAGGGTTGGTGATGTATTGAGGAATAATGACTCAACGCCAGCGGCATGTTTTATCAAGTAATAACATACGTCGCTACGAGATTGGTAATGGATGCTACTCTGACGAGATTTTAGTAAAAATACTGCTAATAGACTCCAGATTCTATAAATCCTGGCAAACAGTCATAACTAAATAATACAGAGGAACCCTGAAGAGCATTAATAACTTCCTATATAGAAACGCGTTCCGGTATTTGTGATTCACAACATAATTGCTCGCTGATTGTGCTCTATAAATACATTTTTAAGTGACTCTGAGGAATATGATGGCAGAGGTATGCTTCGCTTTACGTATAAAAGGCGGTGCTTGTGTACAGAGGAACCCTGAAGAGCATTAATAACTTCTTATGTAGAAGCGCGTTCTGGTATTCGTGATTCACAACATAATTGCCGGATGATTGGCCGGCCGGTGTGGCCGTGCGGTTCTAGGCGCTTCAGTCTGGAACCGCGTGACCGCTACGGTTGCACGTTCGAATCCTGCCTCGGGCATGGATGTGTGTGATGTCCTTAGGTTAGTTAGGTTTAAGTAATTCTAAGTTCTAGGGGACTGATGACCACAGATGTTAAGTCCCATAGTCCTCAGAGCCATTTGAACCATTTTTGAACCGGATGATTGTGCTCAATAAATACATTTTTAAGTGACTTTGAGGAATATGAAGACAGAGGTATGCTTCGCTTTACTTATAAAAGGAGGTGCTAGTGTGTGATTACTTGACTGAACTGGCACGATGCCCTTAAATGAAAGTTGATTTTTATATTGACGGAACCAGAGATGTTAAAGAGAGACTATAATCGATTAACAACAACGTCTATTGTATTTCAAAAAATTCGCTTTTACAGTCCACGAATTATAACATGCATTTTACGTCCAGGACTTTTTTTTATCGCTTTTGGTTCACAAAAAGGAATTCCAGCCCAATAATTTAAAGAAGATATGATTACGAATAGGAGTAGGATTATCTATTTGCACTGAAAACACAGATTACTGTGTGATACGACACGGTGTGGACATTATCTATTAGGCAAATTTATCGCAAGTAGGAACGACCCGGGGACGGTATCTGGAAGTGCGAATACAACAATCTTCACGTAAGAATTATGTCGAACTGATCGGTCATCTATGACAGAGCAATGACGTCGTCAATCGCCACAACGGTCTGACTTCCATAATTCTGATGATGAATTATTTCATAAATGCACGCAGATTTATAATTATTTAGAATTTTACAGCACATTGTCTAAAAAGAGATTTAACTTTTATTCATTGTCATTGGAGCTTTCGCTTTCTCGTCGCGGTATTCCAGTTAAGCAAACTTTCGTGGTATTCATAGTATCTTCGTATCGTTACTTATTGAGAAAAAGTTATTATTGAAACAGCTCAGTCTGTAGAGGGGGGAGGAGGAATACTTCTTGTTCCAAGGTACAAGATGATGCACGACTGACGAAAAATGGTTTAATTATCTACCCATTATTTAACTAGTTCTAAATATATACAGAGTTTCACTCCCTATCAGACTCTAACACCGAAGAATTAACAATATCCTCCAAATAGCTTTAATATATTATACAACACGTGAACATGCAGAACACGTGATATTTATAAACGCTGCACGAAACACAACCTCGTGTCTCACATATCTCCATGTGATTCAAAAATCTGTCACTAAACTCAAATAGCGACCAAGAAATATCACGTGTTTTTAGATTCACTATCCCACAGACACAACACTCTCCCTTGCTATTTATAGACTCCTGCACATTCATGATTGTTCCCTGGATAATTTGGTGTCCAATGTACTGTATGTGGAAATGGGTGCCTTGCTGTTAAGAAATGTGTATCTACTTCCCACCGCTCATTTAATGAAAAACTCTTAGTGATGCTTAGCAGTCCTCTCGCAATTTGTGTTGTTTAAAGAAAACATGGGTCAGCTGTTTATTGCATTGAATTATTTAGAAGATACTAGCTGAGTATCTGGCGTTGCCTGCCTATGTATTTATTCCACTCATATATTAGTCCATCTCCTCCCTCTCCCTCTCTCTGTACATCCCCTACTCCCACCTCTCTCAGTCATCTTCTTCTCCCCACTAATTCCATCTCCTCCTCTTCCTCTCTTTGCGAATCTCCTCCTCCCCTTATCTCTATCCATTTCCTCCCCTTTTCTTTCTGTGTCCATCTCCTCTTCTTCCCTCTCTCTGTTCCTCTCTTCCTCTTTCCATCCTCTGTCCCTCACCTCCTCTCCCCTCTGTCCATTTCCACCTGCCTCATCACTGTCCATCTCACCTTCTCCGTGTCTGTGCCTACCTCCTCATTCTCCCTAGCTGTCTGTCCATCTCCTCGTCCTCCTCCTCTCTCCGCATTATCACATCCCAATATGAAGCTTGTGGTTCGAGTCAATTGAAGAAAGGGATCCAATTCGTCGACTTTGATCAATGGCGTCATATTTTAGTCGTAGATATTAATTTGTTTATTTTCGAGCCATAGATAAGAAATCGGTTATCTTCTGTGGCGAAGCGTCATAATCGTAAATAGAAGTAAATGAATGTGTTATTAAGACAAAGATATTATGCACCTTTTTGTCGCTTGTGGTAATTAAGAAACATTCGTGTACATGTTTTGAATTATATCTCTGTCTGAAAGTGAGTGGATACAATTGCTGTTTGCTCTGCAGCTGAATAGTGTTTTGTAGTATGTAAGTCAGCTGAAGAGTGGAATACTAATACTAGCGAAAGCAAAACAAGCGACGTACGTAACACTGGAATTACGTACCTCACCTGAATTACGAAGGCTGTATCCTGTTTTTCAGCTGACCATGTAGGTTAGCTTAAGTACAGGATACAAATTTTGCGTGTATTGCTTTTTTCACGTTCCCTAGTATTAGTATCTTATTCTTCAGTTGATAATAGTACTAGCGAAGGCGAAAAAGCCGACATACGTAAAATTTGTATATTTGACAACTGAGGTACTCCATGACAGTGTTACTTATGTCACTTTTTTTGCATTTGCTAGCGCTACTATCCTATCCTACAACTGACCTATATAGATCAACTGAGGAGTAGGATACTAGGCTTTTCTACTGTGAAAAAAGTGATATACGTAACATTATGTTCGAAATATGGATGTACCTCATATTTGTCCGCGATATGTTTTCTCTGTACTACAATATTTTGTTTCTCAACATTCGTCTATGCTTTTAAATTTTTGCAAGCTGTGGTAACTTGTGACGTTTTGGTCAAAGCCGACGGATTCTATCCCGTTCTTCAGCATTCCCGGTGGTTCTTAGATCTACAGTATTTCTTTCCCGATTGTAACTAACATATATACCAAATTTTATTGAAATGCTTCCAGGAGTTTAGGGTGAGCTTTTCACCGGCGGCTTTGCTCGCATAGCACATGTCAAATATATTTCACACATTTTTCGTATGTAGTTGTACAATTTTCACCTTTATATCTAGTGAATTTCGCCTGCAGTTTCATTTTCACGCAGTTTAACGTTTACGACGTCGTATTTATTGAGTTATGAGTTGCAGAATGATATAAATTTGAAGATGCACCCAGTGGCATAGTTGTATGTGCCTACTGTCTGCAAGATGTGTTGTGAATAGAGTCAGTGGTAAAGAAGTAATAAATCGTCATACTTCATGAGGCAGATTTACTACACAAACAGTAAAAATGTAGTAAACGACAAACTTTTTTCCTTTCATCGTTTCGTGGGGTCATCAGCGAGAAAAGCTTTCGTAAAGGGTTGGATATGTGTAAAGTTTGTTGTCATAACCTAACTGTTCTCATTCTCAAATACTGTATGACTAAAGCATGAATATTCTCGCGTCGTGGGTTACCTTGCTTTTGCATCTCCACTAGGTGAGTGGTTCTTACACCCACAATTATTTATTCTTTCCAGGCGGTAAATGGCATGCGTTTGATTGAAATAGGTTCAATGGTTTAGGAAGAGGTGGGGGAAACACACACACACACACACACACACACACACACACACACTGTAACGTCTATTAGCAAAAGACATATTATGTAGTAAAGAGAAAACATTGTGTATCATGTTTTGTTACTGTATGGAATTATGTACTTTTTTTTTATTACTTATTTTAGATAATATCTGTGTCGGCGAGTACTGAAACCGCCACAGACGATAAATATCAAACAAAGATGAGAATGTGTGACTAGTATAAATAATACAGCACGAACATTAATTTCTCTGTCTTCTTCTTGGAGTTACGGGAGTAGGATAGCCTGTGACGGTGTATTGTACGCTAGCCTTCTTTTGTCAAGATTGAGAGATGTACGCCATTACGTACTCATTTTAAAGGTGTGTAATAATTAACATATTTAAATGTTTTGAATAGAGTTATTTAATGAAACCTTGCATTGTTATTTGTAATAGCTTGCTCGGCATATTATCCCATCCCTTTAAGACATTTTCAGTTATTTAAATATTATCCGTGGTGCAGAGCTGCGCTACGAACGAACGAGCCGCTGCCGCGGCGCATTCAAACTGTATTAAATGAAATCTATCATACCGCAAGGAAGCGGGGAGGTAATGGTGAAATAAAATTATTTCTTTCAGCTTTCGGACATGCAGAGCAGAGCAGCAGATTTTATGATGTGTTTTGCAGGTTGACGCGGGCTGCTGATAATATATTACTAACAGTACAAAAAAGATAATTTACCTTCGTAACATAATAGGAATCTTGCTGTGCTTAGTTCTGGTCTGGCAAACCTCATAGAAAAAAACGTCTTTTTCTCCGATAGTAGTCTCATGTTCTTGTGCTAGTCGTGGTAATTATTGGTGTTTTACTGTTAACAAAAATCCACTGCAAAATTTTGATGTTGAGCAATCATTGCGAACTGTAACATCAGTATTCATAACAAAGTAATTTTCATTTTCAATAACTATAAAGTAGGGAAGATATGTTGAATTTTATAGTGAGTTACAGTAACGTAAAAATGTTCCTTTAATAGAAAGCCAGATACAGAACAATAACAAGACGATATATTCTGTTTTGTTGAAAATTAATGTTTATAAAGAAATTCATGGCACAGCATTACTGAAAGGTATTTCGCGGCTCTTTTCGTATATGCGTTGTTACGCAAGTAATAATAATAATAATAATAATAATAACAAAACAAAATAATAGAAAAGAGAGAGAAGAAGTGAAACTGTCGCCCAAAAACGCGGGGCCCGAATTTGCAGTGGCCACGAAAATAATTGTTTTATGTATTTTCTTTCAGTGTCTATTGTTATATATATGTATGTATTTAGTATTTATGTATGTGTATCATGATTAATGCCATGTATTAATGAATGTACAAACATTCTTTCATGAAAAAACGCACCACTACAAGCGAGTCAGAGGAAACGATCCTGATAGTACTGAGAAACTGTAACGACTACATAATCCGGGGGCAGCCGAACCCCGAAATCAGATAAACTAAAGGTAAGACTACAGTGTAGTTGTCCTGTTTGTAGAAGCTTAACTCCAGTGAAGTGATCTCATATCGCTAGTGGTGTGCGTAGTTTGAAGTTAGTGTTTATGACAGGGCAAAGTTGGTTGTAGATAGTAATTTTTAGTGTGCAGTGTATTGTAGATAAATTAACACATTTTGTGTGCAAGGAAAAACTGTCAGACCTTGTGTTCGAGTAGGTAATTTATGAATATGGTTAAATTGCGTAGTCAACGTCCGAGCAATATGGATACTGAGGAACAGCCATTAGTTAGTGCAGGAAATGTAGAAACGGGTGCATTAAGCAGTACAAGTACTCTCTTTGAGGATATACCATGCGAAAATGTGGGGGCAGGGGCACAGGAAGTGATGCCACTGCCCACCAGTGCTCAAGGAGAGGTAGATAAAGAAATTGCACCACCTCCAGAAAAGCAGGAACCAGAGACTGGTAATCTGCCTGGGGGGTATTCACTTCAGGCGATATTAGAGCGCGTGCTGGATTACCAGGCAAAATTTGCGCAACAGCAAGCCGAGCGAGATCGCCAGCAAGCTGAGCGAGATCGCCAGCAAGCTGAGCGAGATCGCCAGTTAGCAGAAAATTTCCTTGCCCAGCAAGCTGAGCGGGATCGCCGGCTAGAGGAAAAGTTTCTTGCCCAGCAGGCTGAGCGGGATCGCCAGCAAGCTGAGCGGGACCAGCAACTTGTGCAATCGTTAGAAAATACGAAAAAAGAGATTGCCTGTATGAAACAGAATTATGAGTCGAAACCTAAGGCCGTGCAGGAGTTGACTGTACAGGTCAACAACCTGCAAGTAGCAAACACTAACAGGGTAGACGAGATAGGTGTTTTAGCCAACCGATTAGAAAAGCTAGAAATAGATTCCACACAGCTTGTAGAGCAGAAGTGGAACGAACAAGCGACTAAAATTGAAACCGAATTCAACTCATGGCTAGAAGCGAAGGAGAGTGAGATCGACAAAAATATTAATTCTAAGGTACAAGCAGCCATGGCAGATAGAGATCCCGAATCGTTCAGTACCGCAGTAAATAGTCAGGTACAGAGCGACGTGCAAACCATCAAACAAATACTCAGTGAGGATATTCCGCAGTGGCAAGTGAATATTAACAAACGGATATCCGACTTGGAAAAGGGTTTAGCACAGAGTAACAAGCATCTTGAACATGAAACTATGTCGCCAACAGCCAATGTTTTTGGCAACGCACAAACTTATACGCGACGCAACAATGGTGAATCTTTAGGCGATAATGCGAAGAGCTGTAGCTTCGGTTCGGAGCACACAGCCTATGTCCCAGGAGCAAACCAGTATAGTCCAAAAATATTAGTTGAAGAAAGTTTGATAAAAAATAGGCAGTTTCAAACGTTTACTACTGAACGGAAGTCAGTACACCCAGTAGTATTCATAAAAAGCTTTAAAAATATCTTGCCTAGTGTGTGGAGCGAAGCACAGAAAATTCAATACGTAATGTCATACATTCAGGGTGATGCAGCGCTGTGGGCTACGGAAGTAGCAGACAGCTGCATGACGTATGAACAGTTTGAAAGGGCGTTTTTGTCGAAATACTGGTCGCCTTGTATACAAGAGCGGCTAAGAAAAGAAGTATACAATCCCGAACCGTACTCACACCGTCTTGGGAATCTGAGACGGTATTTCGAGAAATACACTCCTGGAAATTGAAATAAGAACACCGTGAATTCATTGTCCCAGGAAGGGGAAACTTTATTGACACATTCCTGGGGTCAGATACATCACATGATCACACTGACAGAACCACAGGCACATAGACACAGGCAACAGAGCATGCACAATGTCGGCACTAGTACAGTGTATATCCACCTTTCGCAGCAATGCAGGCTGCTATTCTCCCATGGAGACGATCGTAGAGATGCTGGATGTAGTCCTGTGGAACGGCTTGCCATGCCATTTCCACCTGGCGCCTCAGTTGGACCAGCGTTCGTGCTGGACGTGCAGACCGCGTGAGACGACGCTTCATCCAGTCCCAAACATGCTCAATGGGGGACAGATCCGGAGATCTTGCTGGCCAGGGTAGTTGACTTACACCTTCTAGAGCACGTTGGGTGGCACGGGATACATGCGGACGTGCATTGTCCTGTTGGAACAGCAAGTTCCCTTGCCGGTCTAGGAGTGGTAGAACGATGGGTTCGATGACGGTTTGGATGTACCGTGCACTATTCAGTGTCCCCTCGACGATCACCAGTGGTGTACGGCCAGTGTAGGAGATCGCTCCCCACACCATGATGCCGGGTGTTGGCCCTGTGTGCCTCGGTCGTATGCAGTCCTGATTGTGGCGCTCACCTGCACGGCGCCAAACACGCATACGACCATCATTGGCACCAAGGCAGAAGCGACTCTCATCGCTAAAGACGACACGTCTCCATTCGTCCCTCCATTCACGCCTGTCGCGACACCACTGGAGGCGGGCTGCACGATGTTGGGGCGTGAGCGGAAGACGGCCTAACGGTGTGCGGGACCGTAGCCCAGCTTCATGGAGACGGTTGCGAATGGTCCTCGCCGATACCCCAGGAGCAACAGTGTCCCTAATTTGCTGGGAAGTGGCGGTGCGGTCCCCTACGGCACTGCGTAGGATCCTACGGTCTTGGCGTGCATCCGTGCGTCGCTGCGGTCCGATCCCAGGTCGGCGGGCACGTGCACCTTCCGCCGACCACTGGCGACAACATCGATGTACTGTGGAGACCTCACGCCCCACGTGTTGAGCAATTCGGCGGTACGTCCACCCGGCCTCCCGCATGCCCACTATACGCCCTCGCTCAAAGTCCGCCAACTGCACATACAGTTCACGTCCACGCTGACGCGGCATGCTACCAGTGTTAAAGACTGCGATGGAGCTTCGTATGCCACGGCAAACTGGCTGACACTGACGGCGGCGGTGCACAAATGCTGCGCAGCTAGCGCCATTCGACGGCCAACACCGCGGTTCCTGGTGTGTCCGCTGTGCCGTGCGTGTGATCATTGCTTGTACAGCCCCCTCGCAGTGTCCGGAGCAAGTATGGTGGGTCTGACACACCGGTGTCAATGTGTTCTTTTTTCCATTTCCAGGAGTGTATACGTCGGTATAAGTTAAGTACGGGGGGGGCTCTGAGCACTATGGGACTTAACATCTGTGGTCATCAGTCCCCTAGAACTACTTAAACCTAACTAACCTAAGGACATCACACAACACCCAGCCATCACGAGGCAGAGAAAATCCCTGACCCCGCCGGGAATCGAACCCGGGAACCCGGGCGTGGGAAGCGAGAACGCTACCGCACGACCAAGAGCTGCGGGCTATAAGTTAAGTGTTGAGTGACCAACTGTCATAGTGCAGTGCTCAACGAACAATACACTGTGTGTAAAAACGGTAGTTAGTGATCCGTTCTGAGTTGATTCAAACGAACATCGCTCGACGGAACCATTTAGTGTGTGTGAACCGAAACATTTTCGCGTGTTGAGAGACGCTCTGGCAGCGTATCGACCGTGAGAATAAGTGAAAGTGTGTAGTACAACGTGTGTGTGACGAACCCTGAATTCTAGTGTCACAAGAAACCTGTTATCACGCCAAAACATCCTGTGCATACCAACGAAGCGACGGCTTACTGAACAATAAACGCTTTTAATCAAGTTGCATTTTCTAATAATCTGTATCCTTAAAGACAGCACACCGTTGTGGAATATTTGTTTCATGCATTACGACGGGGAGCCATGCGGAGAAGCAGAGACGAGTGCCGTGCCGCCAGCCAGCCGGTCGCGGGAAACCACTGCAACACGCCGACATTGGTGAATGGTTCGGCGCGGTTCGCGACTGCTCGGGCGCCACCTCAGCACGCCGTCGCTGTTACTGCGAGCAGGTCGTCGACCCCAGCGGTCGCTGGCACGCCGCGTTCCAGACGACGCTAAGCAACAGTTGCTTCGCGCCGCCCGCTTCGTACATTGTTGACATTCAACCGAACATTACCAACTACGTTGTTAATGTACTAATATGAAAATGATTTATTGGACACGAAATTACGTGACAAACATTTTTTTTTCTTTAGTTACTGTGTATAGACTCAAAATATTCATTGGTTCAGTGATATATGTTATATATTTTCGTCACATTAGTGAAGCAAACTGACACGAATGCCATACCATGGTAGAACATTTGTCGTTAGTAAGTGTAGAGACAATCCATTACACTACTGTAAAACTGTTTAATGATTGACTTTCAGTGTAACACAGAACACAAATGTGAAAGAGTGTAGAAGGTACATTTTTAACAAGGATACTAAGAGTTTAACATTTTGTCATAAATAGCCTTTGTTATCTATGAACATTGGATAAAGTCCAACCTTTTTTGATGAACAATCAAACTGTGTTTTAAGACAAACCAGACGAGATGACCATCGCTCCGGCGCAGTTTTCCCAGGTTTTCTGACCGCACGTAGCCCGAATGGGGGAGCCAGGAAACGGCAATGACCCTGGGACTAGGTTTACGGTCACCTCGCAAAGTGTGAGAAAACCATAAAGAGTGTAATTAAAACTATAGGCGCAAAAGAGCAAGGATGTGAACAGTGAATATTCCAAATAAGGTGATAGACAATGACAAAACGGACGTTAGTGGCAGCATATTGCCGAACATTCTTAACGTTAGTCAATTGCTGCCAGGGGGCATTGTAACGTCTATTAGCAAAAGACATATTATGTAGTGAAGAGAAAACATTGTGTATCATGTTTTGTTATTGTATGGAATTATGTACTTTTTTTAATTATTTATTTTACATAATATCTGTGTCGGCGAGTACTGAAACCGCCACAGACGATAAATATCAAACAAAGATGAGAATGTGTGACTAGTATAAATAATACAGCACGATCATTAATTTCTCTGTCTTCTTCTTGGAGTTACGGGAGTAGGATAGCCTGTGACGGTGTATTGTACGCTAGCGTAGCCTTCTTTTGTCAAGATTGAGAGATGTACGCCATTACGTACTCATTTTAAAGGTGTGTAATAATTAACATATTTAAATGTTTTGAATAGAGTTACTTAATGAAACCTTGCATTATTAGTTGTAATAGCTTGCTCGGCATATTATCCCATCCCTTTAAGACATTTTCAGATATTTAAATATTATCCGTGGTGCAGAGCTGCGATACGAACGAACGAGCCGCTGCCGCGGCGCATTCAAACTGCATTAAATGAAATCTATCATACCGCAAGGAAGCGGGGAGGTAATAGTGAAATAAAATTATTTCTTTCAGCTTTCGGACAGGCAGAGCAGAGCAGCAGATTTTATGATGTGTTTTGCAGGTTGACGCGGGCTGCTGATAATACACTCCTGGAAATGGAAAAAAGAACACATTGACACCGGTGTGTCAGACCCACCATACTTGCTCCGGACACTGCGAGAGGGCTGTACAAGCAATGATCACACGCACGGCACAGCGGACACACCAAGAACCGCGGTGTTGGCCGTCGAATGGCGCTAGCTGCGCAGCATTTGTGCACCGCCGCCGTCAGTGTCAGCCAGTTTGCCGTGGCATACGGAGCTCCATCGCAGTCTTTAACACTGGTAGCATGCCGCGACAGCGTGGACGTGAACCGTATGTGCAGTTGACGGACTTTGAGCGAGGGCGTATAGTGGGCATGCGGGAGGCCGGGTGGACGTACCGCCGAATTGCTCAACACGTGGGGCGTGAGGTCTCCACAGTACATCGATGTTGTCGCCAGTGGTCGGCGGAAGGTGCACGTGCCCATCGACCTGGGACCGGACCGCAGCGACGCACGGATGCACGCCAAGACCGTAGGATCCTACGCAGTGCCGTAGGGGACCGCACCGCCACTTCCCAGCAAATTAGGGACACTGTTGCTCCTGGGGTATCGGCGAGGACCATTCGCAACCGTCTCCATGAAGCTGGGCTACGGTCCCGCACACCGTTAGGCCGTCTTCCGCTCACGCCCCAACATCGTGCAGCCCGCCTCCAGTGGTGTCGCGACAGGCGTGAATGGAGGGACGAATGGAGACGTGTCGTCTTCAGCGATGAGAGTCACTTCTGCCTTGGTGCCAATGATGGTCGTATGCGTGTTTGGCGCCGTGCAGGTGAGCGCCACAATCAGGACTGCATACGATCGAGGCACACAGGGCCAACACCCGGCATCATGGTGTGGGGAGCGATCTCCTACACTGGCCGTACACCACTGGTGATCGTCGAGGGGAGACTGAATGGTGCACGGTATATCAAAACCGTCATCGAACCCATCGTTCTACCATTCCTAGATCGGCAAGGGAACTTGCTGTTCCAACAGGACAATGCACGTCCGCATGTATCCCGTGCCACCCAACATGCTCTAGAAGGTGTAAGTCAACTACCCTGGCCAGCAAGATCTCCGGATCTGTCCCCCATTGAGCATGTTTGGGACTGGATGAAGCGTCGTCTCACGCGGTCTGCACGTCCAGCACGAACGCTGGTCCAACTGAGGCGCCAGGTGGAAATGGCATGGCAAGCCGTTCCACAGGACTACATCCAGCACCTCTACGATCGTCTCCATGGGAGAATAGCAGCCTGCATCGCTGCGAAAGGTGGATATACACTGTACTAGTGCCGACATTGTGCATGCTCTGTTGCCTGTGTCTATGTGCCTGTGGTTCTGTCAGTGTGATCATGTGATGTATCTGACCCCAGGAATGTGTCAATAAAGTTTCCCCTTCCTGGGACAATGAATTCACGGTGTTCTTATTTCAATTTCCAGGAGTGTATATTACTAACAGTACAAAAAAGATAATTTACCTTCGTAACATAATAGGAATCTTGCTGTGCTTAGTTCTGGTCTGGCAAACCTCATAGGAAAAACGTCTTTTTCTCCGATAATAGTCTCATGTTCTTGTGCTAGTCGTGGTAATTATTGGTGTTTTACTGTTAACAAAAATCCACTGCAAAATTTTGATGCTGAGCAATCATTGCGAACTGTAACATCAGTATTCATAACAAAGTAATTTTCATTTTCAATAACTATAAAGTAGGGAAGATATGTTGAATTTTATAGTGAGTTACAGTAACGTAAAAATGTTCCTTTAATAGAAAGCCAGATACAGAACAATAACAAGACGATATATTCTGTTTTGTTGAAAATTAATGTTTATAAAGAAATTCATGGCACAGCATTACTGAAAGGTATTTCGCGGCTCTTCGTATATGCGTTGTTACGCAAGTAATAATAATCATAACAACAAAACAAAATAATAGAAAAGAGAGACAAGAAGTGAAAACACACACACAGAGATTTATACGTACATATGTACATACATTTTTATAATTTGTATGGATTACTCGGGTGTTGTGCTGTGAAATTTTCTCCTTTGTGGTAATTTCTGATGATGATTTTACATTCGATTGTTGTGGCCAGTTAAATTCTCGTTGTGAAACTCTTTGATATCTTGGATGTGACCAGTAGACTATAGTTCCAACTTCTTTAGTCATATATTTCTTTAGCGAGGTGGTATAGGTATTAAGAGTAGTTTCGGTACGTCATGTGGGACGAATCTAGTTACGTTTGATTGTATTCTTGCTATTATTGACGGATGGCTCCTTAATAGATGTGTTTGGCGTAGCTTTGGCATTTCATTTCACGAAGGCAAGGTCGCAACTCTACTACGGCACTGTCACTCACATCATCTAGGTCGGACCATTTCTTCTCGAAGAACTAATTTCGAGAAAGAAAACTCTTTTACAGGTTTTTTGGAGGTATAATGAAATGAAAAAAGGTGTTAGTATTACGCGACTCTCACACAAAATACAGAGTGTTTTAAAAAAGTTGCCATATTCTAACAGTTTAAAACAAGAAAAAGTTTCAGGATCGTTTTTACTCCTCGCGCTACTCAATTATCCACTGTGGCGTGCAAACTGTGCGTTACCTACTGCGGTCTCTTGTGTTTATTGTGAATAACCCCGTGTTTGCAAGTCGCTGGTAAAACTTGAACATTTTTTTAGGAGAAAAGCGGTGTCCAAGAAGTCATCGTCGTACGTGACACTTGCCTTCATTTCTTCTTTTTCAACACCCAGAACGAGAGGTAGTAGTAAAGTTTTAGTTGTCACACCTTCAAAATACACTTATGTAGTTAGTATTTTGTGTATTGGTGGGTACATACCCGCAGTCCTGGTAGACATTATAATTCCCGCACCACAGTACTGGAGGACACAAAACTAAATGGTGCAGCCCATTGATAAAGTAGAACATCGGCGGTAGTTGGTTTTCCGCGCTTGGAGGGAAATAATGATGCAACAATTCAATCTGAGTTGCTCCAAGTGTACGGCAACAGTGCATCATCAGATGACAGGGGTAGGACGAAGAGCAGACTGAAGTTTAAGGGAATGGTCATGAAGAACCACCGTGTAAGTGTTATACTGAAGAACTGAGGGAAAAAAGTGGTCATTTGAAGTAGTCCGAGACTGCAGAAGCAGGGAAGCTAAAGCGAAATGGCTACAGGAAAAATGTATTTTGAAAAGGAAGTAGTTATATCGGAGATACGGATTTGGCATAGAATACTGAAAATACCTTTCAGACAAATGACAAGCAGACAACACTGAGAGTGGAAAAGGAATTCCAGTTTGGAAGCGGGGAGGGAGCGGAGGCGAGAAAAGTACATTGATTTCCTCTACGAGACAGAGAGAAACTGTCTGATAATGCGATACAGGAGCAAATCGAAATCGATTTGGGGAAAATAGGAGATCTGGTATTAGAGTTTGACAGTTCTTCTGTAGTCATTCGCTGAAAATATATGTAAGAAATTGTTCGAGTTAGCATGCACAATCTTGGAGACTGTACATTAACATGGTGTCGGACTTTGGGAAGAGTCCAATCCGTTACATCCCAAAGGTAAGAAAAAATAACTGCTAGAATTCTCGCACAATTAGCTCGGCAGCTGATATATACCAGTTGCTGTCAAGATTTATACATTTAAGACTGGAAAAGAAAATAAAGAATCTGCTAGGTGACCATCAGTGTAGCACTGGGAATGGTGAAGGCTCAGGAGAGACTGCTCCTAAGTTGTCCTTGATAATGCGACGACATTTTCATAAAAAGTCAGTACACCTTCGTCCTTGTCTTCTTAGAAAACGTGAAGTGGTAGAGGATGTTCGAAGTTTTCAGAATGACAGTTTTCAGAATGGCAGTTTTCAGAATAATAATAGTTATAATCTGTAGAGAAGAATAATATGCAATATTAACAAGAATAGAAAAGAGAATAACTGGAACAACCAAGACATTGCTTGGATTGTAAAATATGTAATGCAGTGATGCAATATTTTTCCTCTATTGTCATCTACCGACGACACACCGAAGGAATTAAAAGAAGAGTTTAAAAGTGAGATTAAAATTCAGGGCGATGCACTGTGAAAGTGATGAATAATTACAAGACATGTGGAGTGGAATGAACAGTATGACGCACACAGAATATTCACTACAAGTAAACCAAAGAAAGGTGAAAGGACTGAGTCGCATAAAAAACAGTATCGAAATATTTAATTAGGGCTATTTAGTAAAAGAACTCTGCAACCCTGGAAGCAAAATAATGGGTGACAAACGAAGCAAGGGGGACATAATAGGTCGACTAGCAACGACCTAGCGAGCATTCCTCATCAAAATAAGTCCACTTATATCAGACATAAACGCCAATTTGAGGAAGAAATTTCTGAGAATGGACGTCTGGAGCGCAGTATTGTTTGGTAGTGACACATTTCTGTACGGAAAAAGAAGAGATGGGGGCGCTTGCGATGCGGTATTACAGAAGGATGGTGCAAACTAAAAGTCAGATAATAAATGACTAGGTTCTCGATCGAATAGGCGAGGAAAGAACTGTATGGAAACGACTGACTGGAAGAAGGGGTAGGTAGGATGATTAGTTATGCGTTGAGACATCGAGAAACAGCTCCAGTAGTGTTGTAGAGGGTGAAAGCTGTCGGGAAGGCAGAGGTTGGAGAATATCAAAGAAATAACTCAAGACATCGGGTATATTACTCAGCGCGGTAGAAACTGGCGCAGCAACGAAGTCATGGTGGGACGAATCAAATCAGTGAGATAACTGTGACGTAACGTACCTTACAAGGAAAGAAGCATTGGGTCTAGTGAAGCAGGGGATACAACCCGTCGGCTTTGACCAATGACGTCATACATTAGTCAAAGATAGTAATGTCTTCATTTCGAGGCATAGATAATAAAACTGTTCTGTGCTCCGAAGAAGCGCTGTCATCGTACATTAAAATAATTATTCGTAATGATATTGAAGTAATTTGGAGTATTAGTTTGTTATTGTAGAACAATTCTTAGCGTCTTATTTTCGTTTATAGGAATGGATTTGTCTGTTTGTGGGTACGTAATTTTCGTTACTGTCTGTCTAGGCGAGCCTCGGTTATTCCTCGATATTTCCGTGTGGTAAGTTCACTTTTCCATTTGCTTCTTTCACGGTATTTCACTGTTTTGTTATTTCACTATTTTATTCCACCAATATGTGTATTTTCGTGTTGTGAAGTACGTAATACAAATTTCTCAGCTGTCGATCTTCTTTCGTTTCCCAGCACTAATATTTTCAAGTGTGTACTTGCTATATAACAAGCGAAACCACCGATACAACTAAAATTTGATCCCGTACTTCACTTCGCCTTTACACTGACGACACAACTAAAATTTGTATCCCGTCCTTCACTTCTCATCTACACTGACACTATATATGTCAATTGGCGAGCTAGATACAAATGTTGCGTACAGCTATATAGCTCAAGTAACGAATGGGATACTGTTAGCGTCTAAGGCAACAAGAAAACTGTACCCCATAGTGAAGTACGGGATACAAATTGTACATGTGTCGCCTTCTTGTCTCCGTGTAGTTCAACTGAGGTACAAGTTGCAAATGTAACGTACGTCTTTTTCCACCTTTTCGTTACCAGTGTACATATATAGAGGTCAACGGAAGTCTGGTATACATATATTACATACGTAGGTCCTTCTGTCATCAGTATTACTGATATGTACTTAAGAAAAGACTGTTACTAATAGCGGAGATGAAATAAACAACACATCTACAAGTTGTATCACGTGCTCCATTTAGGGTTTACTGAAGCGGTGGATACATCGTTCAAGTGAAGAACAGGACAGTAATGCCAGTGAAAACGAAGAAATCGACTTACGACAAACTCGTATTCCGTACTGTAAGTAAGCAACATACTTCGAATGGGCTTTTAATTTGTATCCGGTATTTCATTTACGGTTTAGTGAAGCAGGGGATATACAGGGTGATTCAAAAAGAATACCACAACTTTAAAAATGTGTATTTAATGAAAGAAACATAATATAACCTTCTGTTATACATCATTACAAAGAGTATTTAAAAAGGTTTTTTTTTTCACTCAAAAACAAGTTCAGAGATGTTCAATATGGCCCCCTCCAGACACTCGAGCAATATCAACCCGATACTCCAACTCGTTCCACACTCTCTGTAGCATATCAGGCATAACAGTTTGGATAGCTGCTGTTATTTCTCGTTTCAAATCATCAATGGTGGCTGGGAGAGGTGGCCGAAACACCATATCCTTAACATACTCCCATAAGAAAAAATCGCAGGGGGTAAGATCAGGGCTTCTTGGAGGCCAGTGATGAAGTGCTCTGTCACGGGCTGCCTGGCGGCCGATCCATCGCCTCGGGTAGTTGACGTAAACTGTTTAGACCAACGTTTAATACACCACCTATCAGGAGGTTTAACACCATACTTCGTTCGAAATGCACGCTGAACAACTGTCGTCGATTCACTTCTGCCGTACTCAATAACACAAAAAGGTTTCTGTTGAGCGGTCGCCATCTTAGCATCAACTGACGCTGACGCCTAGTCAACAGCGCCTCAAGCGAACAAATGTACAACTAAATGACACTTTATAGCTCCCTTAATTCGCCGACAGCTAGTGCTTAGCTCTGCCTTTTGTCGCTACAGAGTTTTAAATTCCTAAAGCTGTGGTATTCTTTTTGAATCACCCTGTATAGTTCCAGTGAACAACAGGACAGCAATGGTAGTTGAAACTAAGAAATCGACGTACGCTGAACTTTTATCCCGTACTGCACTTGAAAATACAGTTCGAAAGAATTTCGAGATACAACTGACATACATGTATTCTTTGCTAGTAATATATTTCCATTCATTTCTTTCCATTGTATTTTGAGGAGAAATACTAAGATACAAACATGCGATATCGTTAACGTGAAAATGCTACTGGCCCTTATATAGGTGAAGTACAGTTTTTCACTCTTGCATTCCTTTGTTTATGAACATTCTTCTCAGCTCTTTCATCTTTGTAATACATGCTCTCTGACCAATACTGACGTCATTGGTCAAAGCCGATGGGTTGTATCCCCTGCTAAACTAGACCCGAAGCATTCTCACACTTACTCAGATCGTATCTGCCGCCTCTGTTGTTTCGGAGACACTTGGCGTTTTGTCCGTAATTGTGAAGTCAGTGCAACTCCAACATTTCGTTATAGTGCGACATGAATAATTCGACTGTAACTCTAGTAAGAGCTTTTTATGGATTGTACTATACTCATAACACACTATACTGAAAAAGGCTACGCAGTCGTAGTTATGCAGTATCCTATTTCTGTTTTTCTCCACTTGGGGAACAGACTGGTGGTGCAGTTTACCTCAAGAACATTTTCATATAATTTACTTCACAAACAGTTGGTACCTTTTGGTGCAGTGTAATAGTGGCTATCATGACTCTTCAATTTATAGTGGCAAGCAGTGTCCGCATCTCTCGTAGTAAGCTGAGATGTCTCTTAGTCTTTACTTTCTGAAAGCTTTCCTGTCATAAACTGTATACACAAAATATTCATCAACTGAACATGGACTGGTTACATTACTATTCTACAGAAGTAACTGCTCAAACATTGAGACAAAAGCAACACGTACAAAAAATAAGCTATTTATTTCTCAGTATCACTCTACACGCAATACCTCAAATAAATCGCGTTTAGGTAATATTAGGTTAGCTGTAGTGGCAACAGATACACGAACATCCACCAGTTCTTCAGTAGCTGCTGCGACTTCAGCACAAGGCTGAATATCATCGTTGTCTTCTGCCTCAAGCAGATCCACAAAATCTTTTACATTCGGAAGGAATTCATCATACGCAAAATCTGTATCTTCCTCCTCGTCGATATCCAGCAGATCCCCAATATCTTCCCTGCTGGGTACAAATTCATCACACATCCAATCGTCTGGTTCTCCAAAATCGTCAATCGGCCAATATTCCAGAAACAGCCCGAGTTCTTCAGTTAAATCATCTTCAGTTTCTTCAGAATCATAAGCCAAAGCAAAGTCCGTTTCCAGAAGCGAGCTGTAAGAGAAAATTACTTTATATTACAACGTATTATGTTAGTAATTTTCTGAAAATATCGTCACTATGATTGGCATCGTACTTGTTTGTTAGTTTATGAAACTAAAGCTACTAAAATGTCATCAGAAATGGTAGCAGGGGTAGAGATGACTCTTAAGGGGGCGTTATCCTACTCTTGTGGTAAAAAAGCCAATTACACTTTTTTGCATCTTTATAGTGGTCAGGAAAAGATATCTGCAACAAATTTATTTATGATGTTCGAATAGGTTTATCTCAGAATTTCCCTGCAACCTTCTCTGGAACTATCGAGTTCGGTACGTTTCAGGATATAATGTTCTATATTTAATTGTTGGCCACCCTGAGATCCATGAAATTAGTCTGCATGTTGAAACACAGAACGGAAATGAATCGCCCGAATTAGTTGTACGGTAGACTCTTCCTAAAATAAAATACTTCTTCAAGATCCTTAAGCTACTGCTGTGTTGAATACAATTTCTGCTTTCAATATCGGTTATATATGAGTCACACTAATACTGGATGGATAAGAGGAAGCAAGTAATGGAGAAAGAGAGAGCTGAGATAGTTTGTATTGTCACCAGACCTTCTCCTAGATCAAGGTCAAGGTCACCGCTCCCTCCTCACCCTTACCTATCATTATAGGGTTAACTGCATGGGGTATAAATGGCAGGAAATTGAAAAATGGGGGATGGGGTGTTATCCAATTGGCCGGGGGTACTAGAACCTGTATGGTTGCCAGTTTTTTCCAGGACGGCAGATGTAATGTGGCTAACACTATGACGCCATAATTTCTTCAGTGGCACAAATGAAAGATGAAATCGGCAAGCTCTTTGGATTAGGGGACAAAATATTGCCCTTTACTTAAGACAGAAAACGTAGCTTCGTCCAGATCCTTAACAGCAAAATTTATAACAGCGCACTTGAAGAAGCTGGTCTAATTGGCTGTACTTGGCAATCTATTTAGTTGTAGCCACTTCGGGAACCCAGTCAGACTTGGCTATGTCGGGCTATCAATCGAGTTCCGTGAGTCAGGAGATAAATGAGCTGCTATCTTCAAACGTAAACGATACAGGTGTTCAGAAACACTGCCCAACTTCCGACGAGTAAAATAACAGAGCCAGCACTACGAAAATTTTTGTTTACTGCAGAGTTCTTGACAAAGTGAACCAATCTTGCAAATTCTGGAACAGTTCCGTGGTCGCGGCGCTTCAATAAGAAACTCAAGGAGCTCAATAGTCTCGCTCTCTGGTGTCGCGATTCGTCCGAACTGTGCACCGATAAAATAATATCCTCCTCGAAGAGATACATGATGTGCATTTTCACCTTCTCCCGGCGTAATGAATAATCCGTTAGATTTTCAGCATGCAGCCGTGCAAGTACTACTTCTTCAGCTGTTACTTCGACCGCGGCTGAATGCTCGAAATTTTTTAGTTATTAATCATGGAGAAGGAAGTTTTGAAAACGTAACCTCTTTAAGAAACTTATGTAGGCCACGTATGTGCCTGTAATATGTTAAAACACGGTGTAGGTCACACACAAAAAATCACTGATCTACATTGAGGAGGTGCGTAAAGAAATTACAATGGTATCCCATGGTCCCATCTTTAACAATCACCAAAGGTGCTTACATATGAGTTTACATGTCTCGTGACGTGTTGGATTACGTCACATTACTGGAGTTTCGATACCAGCCAGTGTAATATGTAAGAATGGACGAATTGCATCATTTTACAAACAGTCAAGGTGAATGGTGAAAACAAGTCCCACGCCACAACATGTTCCGCCGTACCACTGCTGCCACCGCTAGTGACAACCAAGTGTCTGCAATGCAAGGGGCTTTTGAAGTTTTTATCAAGTTGGGACGACAAAACATCGAACGAAAACATAGACGCGCTGCCTATGATCGTAACATTTGCCGCCTGTTTGTCTCGAAGGTGTCTCAGTACGGTATGAGAAGACAGTGAAGAACTCTGTTGCAGCTTTGGATGAGCACCTTATCTCGGAGAAAATACAGTTGCCACGGCAGGAAGGCTTTTGCTTGTCTCTGTGCCTCCCAGAAGTTTAGCAAAATATTTTCACAGGGTGTGGAAACGTAAACTTGTGCAGTCATTCGCTCTATCGAAACTCCAGTAATGTGACGTAATCCAACACGTCACGAGACATGTAAACTCTGGACGAGAAGAACCAACTATGGCCGCTTGTGTGCGTTGTCTTTGTCTATTTGACCATGTCAGACTTCATAGGCCTAGTTAAGACGGTTGCGGCCAGACAAGTTGCGTATCTATCATACCCCACGTCTACTTCACTGATCGCTCAGTGCGCATGCTCCCTAGTACTTCACATCGTAGGTCACGTATTTGCCATGTCATCACAATCTAACCACGAGGTCTCTATCAGGCAGTATCCCAGGAGTGCTCAACCATAATTAAAAAAAAAATCGCAAACTCCTCTCTATTGCTGCTGTATGCCCCCTTAACAACTACCTCTCACAATGTGCACAATTCAGTGGCCTGTTGCTTTTAAGAGACAGCACTTCTTTCTGACAATCTCATAATGTTTCCCCAACGATTAACGTAAATGTGCGCAATTTCATCTTCTCAAACGGAGAGAGATTTTCTCTCCGGCATGTTTCTTTTTTTTTTTCACTTCTCAAGTGATCCAAGCCACTTTCTTCCTCCATCTCTGCATTACTGGTTTCTTATCAGATTCCTTTATTACCCCTCTTCCAGCCCTTTTCTCGTGTCCATTACTGCTAGTGCCTATAATTTAAGTCCATCTCTCTGTAACTTGTCTTTAACAGTAGCGTATGTCATGAAAGAATATTAACTATTTTTTATACACTATTTATGTCACAGAAATGTACAAAAACTGGATTTTTATTAGACTAGCTGAGTACCCGGCGTTGCGCAGGTAAGAATGTATTCCAGTCTTCTATTAGCCAATCTCCTCCTACCCCCCCTCCCCTCTTTGTCCACATCCTCCTCTTTCCTTCCTCTGTCCATCTCCTCCCCTCCTCTCTCTCCTTCCATCTCCTCCTTCTCCCTCTCTGTCTGTCCCTCTCCTTCTACCTCCTTCTCTCTGCTGCTTATTATCACCAACACCCCAATAATAAGTTTCTTTCTAGGCAGTAAGTAATGTGTGTACCAAGTTTCGTTGAAATCGATCCAGGGTTTACAATGAAATTCCAGAGGTTTAGGAGAAGATATGGGACATAGATATTTAAATACACTACGTGATCAAAAGTATCCGGAAACCCGGTAGAAAATGCCTTACAAGTTCGTGGACCCTCCATCGGTAATGCTGGAATTCAAAATGGGGTTGGCCCACCCTTAGCCTTGATGACAGCTTCCACTCTTGCAGACATACGTTCAATCAGGTGCTGGAAGGTTTCTTGGAGAATGGCAGGCCATTCTTCACGGAGTGCTGCACTGAGGAGGGGTGAGGCCTGGCACGAAGTCGGCGTCCCAAAACATCCGAAAGGTGTTCTATAGGATTCAGATCAGGACTCTGTGTAGCCAGTCCATTACAGGGATGTTATTGTCGTGTAACCACTCCGCCACAGGCCGTGCATTATGAACAGATGCTCGATCGCGTTGAAAGATGCAATAGCCATCCTCGAATTTCTCTTCAACAGTGGGAAGCAAGTAGGTGCTTAAAACATAATTTGGGGCTTTGGTGTGATATTGCCACACAAAACAACAAGGGGTGCAAGCCCCTTCCATGAAAAACACGACCACAATATAACATCACTGCCTCCGAATTTTACTGTTGGCACTACACACGCTGACATATGACGTTCACCGGGAATTCGCCATACCCATACCCTGCCATCGGATCGCCACATTGTGTACCGTGATTCGTCACTCCGCACAACGTTTTCCCACTGTTCAGTCGTCCAATGTTTACGCCCCTTACACCAAGCGAGGCGTCGTTTGGCACTTACCGGCGTGATGTGTGGTTTATGAGTAGCCGCTCGACCATGAAATCCAAATTTCCTCACCTCCCGCCAAACTGTCATAGTACTTGCAGTGGATCCTGATGCAGTTCGGAATTCCTGTGTGATGGCCTGGATAGACATTACGATCCTCTTCAACCGTCGGCGGTCTCTATCAGTCAACAGACGAGGTCGGCCTACACGCTTCTTGGGCTGTACCGGTCCCTTCACGTTTCCACTTCACTATCACTTCGGAAACAGTGGAGCTAGGATGTTTAGGAGTGTGGAAATATCGCGGACAGACGTATGACACAACTGACACCCAGTCACATGACCACGTTCGAAGTCCATGAGTTTCGCGGAGCGCCTCATTCTGGTCTCTCACGATGTCTAATGACTACTGAGGTCGCTAATATGGAGTACCTGGCAGTAGCTGGCAACACAATTCACCTAATATAAAAACTTATGTTTCTGGAGGTGTCCGGATACTTTTGATCACATAGTGTACATGCAGTTTTGTAATATGTACGGATGTAAGTTACAACATCATTGTCGTTATAAATGTGAAGTAAAAAGTGCAGAAGGGCTGGTTACATTTAAGAGACGGTCTATTGGCTATAAACTTGTCACGTTAAATAAATAATAAAATAAGAGGTCAATGCCGTTGATACAAAAGTGCGACATAAAATCTAGGGAAACTTAAATGGGAGTCCGTGGGAGAACAGCATCTAGAAATCTTGAGGGTTAATTTAGAGAAACTGTATTGTAAGAAACCTTTGTGATAAATACATTATCATCATCGTACCTATAGCATTGGGGTTATGAAAATCAAAAATACTGATAAAAGTATCCTTCGACATGAATTATAAGTTACATGCACTCCGTCTTCAGGCCACAAGTGGCCCACCGAGACCATCCGACCGCCGTATCATCCTCACATGAGGATGCGGATAGGAGGGGCGTGTGGTCAGCACACCGCTCTCCCGGTCGTTGGGATGGTTTTCTTCGACCGGAGCCGCTACTATTCGGTCGAGTAGCTCCTCAATTGGCATCACGAGGCTGAGTACACCCAGGAAAATAGCAACAGCGCATGGCGGCTGGATGATCACCCATCCAAGTGCCGACCACGCCCGACAGCGCTTAACTTGGGTGTTCTCACGGGAACCGGTGTATCCACTGCGGCACGGCCGTTGCATAAGTTACATGGAGATTGTATATTTTGTAAATATAGATGCAGATGTAGATTCATTATATGGGCACAAGGGTGTCTCACTTCACTAGTTTTCGGCTTCCTAGACGCTATGTCCACGTTGAATCCTGTCCTAGCGTTGCTCAACGTACTTTCTGGGGAAATATTATGAGGCTGACAGACATCTTACATGCTACAAATCTGCGCAACACAATTACGTAATTAAGAATACGTCATAATATCCACTGACAAAGACAACTGTTACTTACGTCGTCTCCAGCGGGAACAGAAGCTCCCATAGGAACCTGAAAAAGAAAATGAGAAATATTATTTTCATAATTATCATAATGATGAACGTAACAAATTGTTTCAGCGTTGAATTTTTTACTAAAAATAAATATTAATCGATGAAGTTTGCAAATTTACTCCGTTGTTGTTGTTGCGATCTTCTGTCTAAGTACTAGTTTGATGCAGCTTTCCGAGCTAGTTTATCCTTTGACTTAAATTCCGAGTAACTACTGCAACCCCTCATCTATTTGAACCTCATTACTATATTCGTCACTTAGTCTCCACCACATAATTTTTACTCCCTCCACTTCCCTCCATTAACAAGCTGACGAGCCCTTGATCCCTCAAGATCTGTCCTATCAGCCGATCTCTTGTTTTCGCCAAGTTGTGCCAAAATTTCTTTTTTCCCCTTTCGATTCAGTACCCCTCGTTAGTTACTCGATCTACCCATCTCATCTCCAGCATTTTCTATGGCAGCACATTCCAAAAGTTCCTATTCTTTTCTTGCCTTACCTTTTTCACTTCCTTAAAAGGCTAAGAGTCAGAAAAATACCTCCAGTAAACGCTTCTTAATATTTAAATTTTTATTAGATATTAAAAATTCCTCGTTTTAAGAAACAATTTCCTTTATGTAGCTAGCCTGAATTTTATATTCTCTCTACATCAGTCCTCACCAGCTATTTTTGGTTTCCTTTCTGCTTGTTCAGTGGCGTTAAGGTACGACCCCGTCTCATTTCGTATTCAATCAGTGCTTCCCTTTCATGTTCTTCGACTCTTGTAACTGCAGTGTGGTTTCTGCGCAAGTTATAAATAGCTATTGTCTCCCTGAATTTTAAGCCTGCTATTTTCAGAATATCGAGGTGTGTATTTCAGTCAGCATTGTCAAAGGTTTTGTCCGAATATACAAATGCTATAAACGTAGGATGTTTTTTAACCATCTACTAAGATAAGTCATAAGGTCAATATTGCCTTCGTTTTCCTCTGTGTTATGACTTATAAATCCGGAACGGCTACCAGTAGCATCTCCCAAACCCAAAATGTCATTTTCAAACATCAGGTGGTCCAGTTCAAAATAGAGGAAGAAGGACACACAGCCAGTTAAGTACAGAGACCTCAACTTTTCATTTGTTGCAGTATTAGCTTAGTTTTACTTTTATACCTTGATAACATGCAGTACTACAATTTGGGGACAAGTGATGTTAATAATGTTCCGGAGTGGATATCATGCAATGACACTAGAACGAATTCGTATAAATTCTAGTGTTCGATACCACCCGTCGGCTCTGACCAACGACGTCATACGTAAGGAAAAGATGCTGCAATGTACAATCTATGAATGGAACGGATCATACTCTTAAACATACGAATGTAGCATGCCGTGAAATAATACATTTAACGCGACTATTATTTACGCGCGATTTTCATTTAAACGAGTTGAAGATGACTGGAATAAATAAGAACACGAGGGAAATTACGAATGCATATATCATATTTTACACACGTACTGCAAAAAATATCTAAATAATGAACCGTCGAATAGCTGGAAGCGGTAACTAGAAGCAACCTATGTAGGTCATTTCTAGTTACCGATTCCAATACTACTGTTTGTTGCGCAAAAATCTCATAACATATCAGAAACGTGCTTAAAAAATGATCTTGTTAATGGACTACAGAATACGACTAGACTTTCAAAAAATGAAAATCTTTAGGCACATTACTGCACACGCAAAGAAATAAAACGCAAAAATGACCAAACCTTGCAACCGATAACTATACTACACGAAAGTCACAGTAGCTCCAAATAACACTCAGTAAAGTCGATACACCAGAAGTGGCAGTAAAAATAAGAGAAGTGTAGCAGAAACATCGAAAAGGAAAACATAAAAGTGGCTACATAAAAAGAATCTTACCGCATACGAACTTCCAAATTAGTGAAAGATCCAGGCTGACAAGAACAAAATAAGGACATAACAAGAAATAATAATGTTAGAAGGTCAAACTGTAACGAAAGAAGCAAAATCCAGAATAACTAATGAAAAAAATAAACCCTCCGGCAAAGACACAGCAATACCCCTCGGCCCACCATTGTAACCAGAAAATATTAAAACGACAGAAAAACCTCCCTCCAGAGAAACCAAAAAAGTAGCAATTGCACAATACAGTAACATAAAAAAACGCAACGTAAAATAAGAAAAAAGTATCAGACCCACCTACACCTAACTAACAAAACGAGGCTTGTACATTTTGCTGACTACTTTCATAAAAGCAAGAAATAAACAATAACCCTTAGGAATACTCTTCCTCCAACAGTATTCATTTAAATGGCCTTGCAACACAAATCTTTCTCTTTCCTCGCCCGACAAAAGATTTTGCAGCCCCCAAATACACCTTGATAGTATTGGTACATGCCCCCGTCTTATAATCTTTAAACTGAATATTGTGATCCACGACCAAATGATGATAACCCCTTTCACCCAACCCTTTGTACGAAGCAAACCCATCTGACATGACTACAGAACCTTCTTCCACATATTCTTCTATTAATGATGTCAACAATTCCTTTGTCCGATTTGGTATGACCCTAAATACAACATTAGCACAATCTGACCAGACACTACTGTTCCAAAGACCCAAAGCCCAACAACCTCGTGCCCCCTTTCGTACTTTCTCTTTCCAAAATATAATCATCTACTTCAACTATGACCCTTGACCCACCACTGACCCCCTATACTTTATAAATTCCCCGCAGACTCTTCTACAAAACGAAAACCAGTCGGCTACAGTGCCGCACGAAACCCCTGCTTCGTGCATGACAGATTTACAAGAATATTCTTAGCAAAAATAGTAGGTTAGCATGACAATTACTTCTAAATTCAGCCTCGATCTTTCGAACCACGTCCCCCTGCGTATGCATCTCTATATGTTATTTTTTCTGCACCTTCACATGAATTCGTCGGAAGTTCGTGATGACGCAACTTTCGTCAAAACCATATAATTTCCACAGACATTGCACTTGAAAAATTCAGCAATGACGCCCAATGATTGCAAAAATATTATAGTTGATTTACGATCACTCATTTTCTGCAGCAGAATTTTCGCAGTAAAAACAGCTGACTCATCCATAACGAACAGCGTCAGAAATCAAGACCTTATAAATCACGAGTACTTATAAATCACTACTTTCATTAACAAAAGATGACGAAAACAAATTACAAGATGAAAACAAAACAATCTACATCGAATTTTTAATATACGTGCGTAACGTGGAAATCCAGGGAAATCATTTAACGTTCATCGACAGCAATCTGCGACACAAACAAAATAACATCACATATTACGTCATTGGTCAAAGCCGACGGGTGGTATCGGACACTAGAATTGACCCACGAATTCCATATGCACTTAGATTGATCTTATTGTGAGAACAATTCACGTTCTTAGGCGAGGTCGCAAACAGACGCCTGTGCAGTGGGATCCGAATTGGAGGCAGGTGGCTCGAATACTGGTGGAGGTAGAAACAATTGTCACCACTAATATTTGGCTGGCAAGGGGACGAGAGTTTGTAATGTAAGGTTCCTGATTACCAGATTTTGTGCCAATGTTCTGGATTAAATTCCACACCTGACCGACGTGTCTTGTGAATGGAGTGCGTGTGACTCTGTTGATGATTGGGATGTTATTGCTGGAGGTCCCCTTTGTGCTACTTGTGTGTAGACTATGTACTGGCATCGGACTTCACCCTCTCCCGTCTTTCATCTTAACACAACGGAGTCACGACCACAATATACACACATCCGTTACCGTCATTTACAACCAACAGACACACTTACGACACAAATCTCACCATGAACAGTGTGAAATGGACCACTGTTCCTGAAGGAAGGAACCCCGGGTCTCATAGTTAACACTGCCATTCAATTTACGCTTTACAGTGACAACATTTTAAGTAAGCAAGAGAGAAACGCTAAGGTATATTACATGAAAAGCTACTAACATTTCGAAGTGGGAAACGTCTTACTTCGTTGTGATATTTCAAGGCATGAACTTGGAGAGAAGGAAATTTTCTACAGCGTGTGGCGGTGTTACATGGGATCCACTTCCCCCAACAAGAGACTAGTGCTAAAAATGGTGCCATGTGTTTGGTGGTATAGAAGAACTGAATAGAAGAAACGCCAAAATCTGTTTTACCACACGTCAGTATCAGACATGGAATTTCTTAACAAGACAAATGCTTTGTACAGGCAAAGTAATATTTACGTTCTCCAGTTTAGTATGTAATCTCTGCTAACATTATACATTGCTTGAGACGCTCATTGCATTTATGCACTGGAAATGTTGATGGTAAACTTTTCCACTACTAGGAAGTGTAGACTCCAACTTTCGAAAAAACATACATGTGGCTTTTTTTGCAACAACTCTTCCAAGCATGTTTGATTGAAAGTCTTGGGAATATCTGACCACGGAAGTCGGGCGAAGCCCTGATAATGCAACATATTGTTCAACAATGGAAAAAAAGGCCGGAGAATTCTTCCCTTGTGCTTTTGAACCTAGTGATAAGAGCTTGAGGTGGCGTGGGGGCCATAGGCCATTCAGCTCTGTCTTGTACCGCAACTGAAATTAATGATACACTTACAACAGTTAATGTTAACGATTTCGTGCAATATTACCAACGGCATTTATGCTTACTGGCCTGAACTATGTACTTGCCTGAGAGCGTTTGGACAAGGTTGGGCGCTGAGACAGTATAAAACTATATACACATCGGGTAGTCTGCTGACGGTAGAAGCATATTAAATAGTTGCAAAACCGAATAGCAAATATGCGTCTTACAAACCCTGATATTGGGTAAAATTCATCCCAGGAATTCGGTGTCCAGAGACAGTTTACTTAAATTAAATAGCATTACACAAAAAAATAATGTAGATAGGAGACGAACAGTTTTCAGACATTCGCCTCTAGCCAGTCCTGTAATAGAAGTTTAATATATTTTCTTATTCCATCTTGAAATACAGCATTTACTTTAATTGCGCTTCTGTCTTTCTGAAATTACAAAAATTACTCTGGAAAAGTAAGGCTTTTCCAAATGTGAAAAACTGTTCCTACATCTACATCTACATTTATACTCCTCAAGCCACCCAACGGTGTGTGGCGGAGGGCACTTCACGTGCCACTGTCATTACCTCCCTTTTCTGTTCCAGTCGCGTATGGTTCGCGGGAAGAATGACTGTCTGAAAGCCTCCGTGCGCGCTCGAATCTCTCTAATTTTACATTCGTGATCTCCTCGGGAGGTATAAGTAGGGGGAAGCAATATATTCGATACCTCATCCAGAAACGCACCCTCTCGAAACCTGGACAGCAAGCTACACCGCGATGCAGAGCGCTTCTCTTGCAGAGTCAGCCACTTGAGTTTACTAAACATCTCCGTAACGCTATCACGGTTACCAAATAACCCTGTGACGAAACGCGCCGCTCTTCTTTGGATCTTCTCTATCTCCTCCGTCAGACCGATCTGGTACGGATCCCACACTGATGAGCAATACTCAAGTATAGGTTGAACGAGTGTTTTGTAAGCCACCTCCTTTGTTGATGGACTACATTTTCTAAGGACTCTCCCAATGAATCTCAACCTGGTACCCGCCTTACCAACAATCAATTTTATATGATCATTCCACATCAAATCGTTCCGCACGCATACTCCCAGATATTTTACAGAAGTAACTGCTACCAGTGTTTGTTCCGCTATCATATAATCATACAATAAAGGATCCTTCTTTCTATGTATTCGTAATACATCCAAGTTACAACATGTTCATTTATCTGGCAACAAGTATTCTGTTCAAATTATGAAGAGTTGTAAAAAATCTAGTCAGTATTGCCTACTACACACCAACAGCCAGTAAAGGAAATCAAATTAAGAGGACATATTATCAAAAACCAGTTGTAAATGAAAAACATTTTGAAATAGAAGCTGGGAACTAACACAGATTTTCATTTTCAAAACAGGGAAAATTGTTAAGACACTGAAGACACAGTCCACCTGCAAGTATCACGTGTTCCATGGTAGAAGACCTTGCGTTTAAAGGTACAAGGAGGTGCGCGACCGCTGAAGTATGGCTTAACCGTCGACACATTATGTAACTAGTTTTAAAATCATACAGAATTTTACTCACCACAAAATTGTATAACTGAAGAATAAACAATATCCTCCAAATACCTTCAATATATTATACAACATGTACTTAGGTGGAATTCGTAATACAATGAAGCGCCAAAGAAACTGGTATAGGCATGCGTATTCAAATACAGAGATACGTAAACAGGCAGAATACGGCGCTGCGATCGGCAACTCCTATACAAGACAAGTGCCTGGCGCAGTTATTAGATCGGTTACTGCTGCTACAATGGCAGGTTATCAAGATTTAAGTGGGAGAGTACGTGGTGTTATAGTCGGATCACGAGCGATGGGACACAGCATCTCCGAGGTAGCGATGATGCGGGGATTTTCCCATACGACCATTTCACGAGTGTACCGTGAATATCAGTAATCCGGTAAAACATCAAATCTCCCTCATCGCTACGGCCAGAAAAAGGTACTGTAAGAACGGGACCAACGACGACCGACGAGAATCGTTCAGTATGAAAGATCTGCAACCCTTCCGCAGATTGCTGCAGATTTAAATGCTGGGCCATAAACGACTGTCAGCTGCACGATACAAAGCTTTACGCCTCCCCCAGGCCTGTCAACACCGACATTAGACTGTTGGCCACTGTCCGATCGGGGTGGCCGAGCGGTTCTAGGCGCCACAGTCTGGAACCGTGTGACCGCTACGGTCGCAGGTTTGAGTAGTTCTAAGTTCTAGGGGACTGATGACATAAGAAGTTAAGTGTCATAGTGCTCAGAGTCTTTTTTTTTGTTTTTTTTTTTTTTTTTTTTTTTTTGACCACTGGAAACATGTTGTATCAAGCGGATGGAAGTGTACGAGTATGGAGACAACCTCATGAATCGATGGGCCCTTCAATGTCAGCAGGGGACTGTCCAAACTGGTGGAGGCTCTGTAGTGGTATGGGGCGAGTGCAGTTGGAGTGATATACGCCTAGATACGACTCTGACAGGTGACACGTACGTAAGAATCTTGTCTGATCACCTGCATCCATCCATGTCCATTGTGTATTCCGACGGACTAGGACAATTCCAGCACGACAATGCGACACTCCAAACGCCCAGAATTGCTATAGGGTGGCTCCAGGAACAGTCTTCTTAGTTTAAACACTTCCGCTGGCCACCAAATTCCCCAAACATGAACATTATTGAGTGTATCTGGGATGCCTTGCAACTTGCTGCTCAGAAGAGATGTCCACCCTTTCGTAGTCTTATGGATTTATGGACAGCCCTGCAGGATTCATGGTGTTAGTTCCTTCAAGCACTACTTCAGACATTAGTCGAGTTCATGCCACGTCTTGTTGCGGCACTTCTGCGTGATCGCGGGGGCCCTACACGATGTTAGGCAGGTGTACCAATTTCTTTGGCTTTTCAGTTTATTTAGAAACGCTGCATAAAACACAACCTCATATCTCACGGTTACAAAACGAGTACAGAATGCTGGGAACTACTTATGACGCTCTCTAGAGCCCAACATCAGTCAGTAGGATGAAACACCAACCGGGTAACGTCATGTACTCCTATATACACTGTCGTCCAGGTACAATACTCTTCCCTGCTAAAATGCTGACGAATGATGACGTGCATTACCAGTTCTCTGAGGCCGTGGATAACACGGTAAAAAAATATCACATCAGGCGGTTCAGATGAAGAGGAACTGACATTTTAAAAAGAGGGTAATGACAAAAAGTTGGAGCGACAAATACAGATACAACGAAGAAAACTTGTGTAACAGCAAAAATACTTAAAATGATCGATGAAAGAGGGATATGCAAAAATAGTCAGTAAGACACAAGTCACTAGGGAATGAAGTCAATAGATAGCGCAGGAAAGTTAAACCGAAATGGCTGTAGGAAGAATGGGGAGATATCGAAAAGAAAATGATTGTCAGAAGGGCCGACTCTGTATATACAAGGTTATTTTTTTCACTAAGTACAAACTCTAGGGATTGATCAATGAGAGGATGCGGAACAAAAAAGGTCTAATGAACGTATGTCCAGAAACGCATGGTTTCCGTGCTAGAGACCATTTATTTAGTCATACTTCGTCACAGAGACTGCGGTCCCATATGTGCTGAACCATCCAGCCACAGTTGCACTATGCATGGTTTCTTCCTAGAGGGTCGTACTGTCCCTCATAAGTCATACCCTAGCGCGCTCTCCTGCCGTAGTAATTGGTAATATTGTATCCGATTCACTTCTGTTGCGGACTCACCTTGTAGCGGATGTGATACAGCGTTGGACACACTGGGTCCGTATTCGAATCGAGAGATGCCGACACGGTGTTTACTTACGGAAAGGCAAATCGCAGCTGGCGGACGGGCAGCAAGGTTGTATCAAGAGACCTATCCCCTCCGACAAAAACCACAGCATTCAATGTTTGCAACAGCGTTTCGCCGTTTCTTTGAGACAGGGTCGTTTCAGGAAGCAGGAAATCATGAATGACATACCCGAAATGTTCGGATATCAGACTTGGAGGAAAATGTGATTGACACGTGGAAGGCGACCGGCGTGTCAGTACCAGGCAGTTGGCCCGACTGTCCAGGGTAAGCCAGATGACAAATGTTACTACCCTTATCAGTTACAGCGCGTGCTGGGCTTACTGCCGACAGACTTTCCACATGGCGAGCTGTTTTGTCTCTGGTTCTTTCACCAGCCAAGCACGATTCCTGTATCTGTGTCTTCCAGCCTATTCACGTAAGAGGCCACCTTTTCGCGGAGTAGTATCTTCAGTTTTCATAACAGTCATCTGTGGGATTGTGTGCAGTTCCCACATGGTATGGTGACAGCGAATCACAAACATCGGTGCAGCCGCAGTGTGTGGGCCGGGATAATTGGCAGCCGTATTTTGGGACCAGTCATCCTTCCACGTCACCTAACAGGCCTGCACTATCGGCGTTTCTTGCCGGTGACTTTGCCTCCCCTGCTGAAAGAAAAGCCATTGATGATTCGAAGAGTAATGTGGCTGCTACATGATGGTGCCCCAGCCCTCTTCGCCGTTTATTTAACGTCTGGACGCATCTAAATCGTGTCTTCCATGATGGGTGGATCGGACGAGGTAGTCTAGTTGCATGGCCTCCCCGTTCACCGGATCTCAACTCGTGAGATTTCTGGTTAAGGGGCCGTCTTAAAAGTTCGTATATGCAGAGCCCATTCCAGATGTGGAGACACTGGAGCAGCGTATTCATGCTGCCTTTTGCACTGTTTGGATGCAGCGTGGCCAACGTGAACCTGTGAAACAGAACATGCTACGGCACGTACACGCATACATTGAGGCGCGTGGAAAGAATTTTCAACACTTACTGTAACTGTGGCTGCATGCTACCATGCATTTCCAGACTTAAATACAAATGGTTCAAATGGCTCTGAGCTCTGTGGGACTTAACATCTGAGGTCATCAGTCCCCTAGAACTTAGAACTACTTAAACCTAACTAATCTAAGAACATCACACACATCCATGCCCAAGGCAGGATTCGAACCTGCTACCGTAGCGGTCGCGCAGTTCCAGACTGAAGCGCCTAGAACCGCTCGGCCACAACGGCCGACTACTTAAATTCATTAGATCTTTTTTGTTCAGTAGCCTCTCATTGATCAATCCCTAGAGTTTGGACACATTGCAAAAAATCACCCTGTATACCGCCTGTCAAAAACGTTCCGGGAGCAGTAACTACGGTGGCAGATTGGGCTAACAAATGTAAGCAACAGATGCGCATACGACCAGTCATGAGGCATGGATGTGCGACACTAGTGTGACAACATTGTTTCGTCACAAATCGTAATAGAGGAGCAGTTCTAAATCAAGTGTTCAAGATATTCCCTAGAATGTTTTGAAGAAGAGAAAAGTGTGGTGTAAAGTTTATCCTGCACACCTTGACTGGGAACAGAAACATTTACTCGAGGAGGCCCGCCGTGCCCGGACTGAAATACAAATTTCAGACAGTTAATTTCTGGCAAAAGATCATCGCGTGCGAGGAGACTTACTGTAATCAATACCAACCTACCACAAAACGACTAAGAACAAGTCCACTTTAAAGGTCAACGCTTTGACGACATAACCACGCGAGTCGAAAAAACCAGAAATTAGGACTTTTTTGGCAGCTTCGCATGGTTGCATGAACCTTCTATGCCTTGTACTCAAAAAGCGAGAGACTAATCCAATCCCGAAACTTTTGGGGTAGAAACAATCTTCAGTAAAATTAAAAGCATAGAGGCCAACCATAAGAGCGCAATAGGAATTTTAATGTTCAACGTAGAGAAGAGACAGTAGAGGTGAAATACTAGAGTAAGAGTGTGACTGAGCTTTCGGAGATCTGCAAACAAACAAGATATGAAGGATAGATAACATTCGTTCGATACTTATAAAACAATTAAGAAGAAGTGCATACCCAACAACTATTCAAACTGGTCTGTAGAATCTATGAGAGTGCAGATACACCGTAATACATTAGGTGAACATCAGCAGGACACTATAACTGACAGCAAAGGCAGACATATGGGGGATATCATACGATCGGCTGAACAGTTCATGCACAAAAGTGGTAGAAATTATTTACAACAGACTGTAAAAGAAATTTGAGGATTTATTAGATTATGATAAATCTGTATTTGGGAAGGATAAAGGCACGAGACAGGCTGTTATCACATTATGCTTGAGAATGGCAGCATGATTTACGAAAAGTCAAGACATGTTCACTGTATTTCTCTTCCTGGAATAAGCGTTCGACAAAATAGAACGGCGTTCGATGTTTGAGATTCCCAGAGAAAATAGGTGTACGCTATTGGCAAACATGGGTAATATACAATATTTAGAAAAACCAGCAGGTAACATTAAGAATTTAAGGCTAGGAAAGAGGTACCCGGATTTAAATGGTTGTAAGAGACGGATGCAGCATCCAGCCCTCATCCTCCTCCCTTCACTGTCGACCGATACATCGAAGAACCAATGATGGAAGTAACTTTGTTTCAACTGCGATTAAAACTCAAGATGGAAGGATTCCAGTAATAAGATTCGTTGGTGACATTCATATCCTCAGTGAAAATGAGAAAGAGTTACAGGAACTATTGAATGGAATGAACAGTCTAATGAGCACAGGATATGAAGTGTAAATAAACCAGAGACGAAACCAATAAGTAGAATTGAGAATAATGAAAAACTTAACATCAACATTGGGGAGCACGAAGTAGATGACTTCTAATATCTTGAAAGAAAAATGTGCGCATGGCAAGGAACACATTATAAGTAGACTAGCGAAGGCAAAGAGAGCATTTTTCGTCATAAGAAGTCCACTAATGTCAAACATAGGTCACAATGTTGTAGGAAGAATTTTCTGGGGAGGTACGATTGTAGCAAATAGTTGTAAGGAACTGTATTATCGAGTGGGTAAAAATCAGAAAAAAGAGAATCGAAGCGTAGAGATGTGATGCTATCCAATAACGTTGAAAATTACGTGAACCGGTAAGACATGAAATGCAGAGGTTCCTGTGTAATCACCGAGGAATGGAACATGTGAAAAACTGTAACAGGAAGGAGGGAAAGGGTGATAGGTCATGCCTTAAGACATTAAGGAATAACTTCCCTGGTACTAGTGACAGCTGTAAAGGGTAAAAACAGCAAGGTAAGACAGAGAATGAAATCTGACAAATAACTGAGCATTTTTGGTGTAAATGCTACTCTGAGGTTAAGATGTCGGTGGTGGAGAGGAAATCGTGGTGGGACGCAGCCACTCAGAATAATAAAGATCCTCTTCCTCCCTCCGCCCCCCACTTATCCTCCAATAAACCGCGAAATATAGCTATTACAAAAGTTACATTACAATGAATCGCCGCAACTAAAAACCAAGAGTCCTTAGGCCCCGGATGAGTCGATGTACATAGCTTTCTCCATCTCTTACACTACGTACTCTGACACTCCTAAGCTAACATATACGCAGCATCTTGTTGTGTAACTTTACATAGAGAAGAAAACTCCACTGTCAAAAGTTTTCAATGCAATATAACGGACGGAAATCAACAGAACGAGCAAAGTGACTTAGCTGTCTGCACGATACCTGTCGGGTCATAGCATACTGCACACTCTCTGATGCCAACTCCACCAAATGCCAGGAAAGAACTGAACTACCAGCACACCATGATACCGTCCGTTTACCTAAGATCTATTTGGTACAAGCTTAGGGTAGCAGAAATTCACTTCATACGTGATGGAAGGATGTGAGCTACGATGTATAGAGGGAAGATCAAAGACGTGGACTCATTTCACAGTATACAGATTTTCTGTGTGCATGATGAGTTTTCAACGTTATATTCACTCTTTTTCAAGAGAGACGGAGGGCGGTACATTCCGGAATCTAGGCTGACACCACGTTTATTGACTTTCCAAAGCATTGGATAAGTTTCAAAGGTCGCCGACCCTTCAAATAAATAACTGCTTATGAAATTGTGCCGCGAATTTTAGAAATCCCTACCAGAAGTAATTCAATGCGCTTGTAATATTTATAGCTAATTTACCCTAAACCGAGAACTGAAAAATCTCAGATATAATTTTAGTTTACAGGAGACAGTTATTCAAGCGAAATGATGCAGTTTACGGGAACTGCAATGAGGTGCAACAGAGGATGAAGTCAACTGGGAAACACATACACTGTCGTTATTATGCGATGGATGCGTTTACGATCACATGAAACGACTGAGAAACACGTTTTATAGTCTCCCACCGGCTGTACAGAGCACGCTCGTATAAGTTTTGCCCTTCCTAGCCTCTGATGGACTAGCTTTCAAACACAGAGATTCAACAACGTCCTGACACGATGGGTCGGAGGCAGTATGAAAGTGAACGTGCACGGAGGAAGACATACATAGCGTGAGAGTGTGTTTTATTCTACTTAAATTATATGTCGTTATTTTCATAGTGCTTGTGATAGAGCGTGGTGCACAATGCACAACGGCAGTTAATGAAACATATTATGGAATCCCCAAAAATACGTAATTAATCATTGCCAATAGTTCAGAAGTGTAATGAAATTGTAGCGATCCTTAATGCAGTTAAGGTAAATATTATCAGTAGCCCTACGAGCTAGCAATATGTTCTAAGGGACGCAGCTACGGAGTACGCAAGGAGAGTGGATACAACATTCGCGACGTGTTGCTGAAGCTAACATACCCAATTGCAACGTCAGCGTGAGAAGTCTGGCTGTTACAACTGAACCACATCATCACGTTTTCAGAAGTAATGTGGACTGGAGATGTTGGATGATGTCCTTTACGGGAAAATATCATTAAAAGTGAACGTAGTGTATAGTGCGCCAAAAAGAAAGCGTGAGAGGACCTTCACTCTTCACAATGCTCGTACGTAAAAGACAAGGCGGGAAAAGTACGTAGCTCAACGAGGTGATTCTCAGACAATACATTTGTACAAAGAAAACTCACGTCACGAGAGTTATGTTACGAAATGAAGGTAACGCTTGAAAATATGAGTGCTTGGAGAAAATGTTGTTCTATAAATTTTGAAAGAAGCAATGTAAAATGCAAAACTAAACAACAGGCCAATATCAACAGTGCGTCATTAGAAACAGACGCAGCCGTCAAATACCCATGAGCATCGATCCAGACAGGGCTCCGTGCTTTTAACAGTATGAAAGGCAGATTCGAGACTGCGATTAAATGAAGTGTAATCAACCAATGAAGGAATACGCTTAAAAGAATCCTCGTTCGTCCATTTTTTGGGTACTATTCACCTTCGGTTTTGCTATTTGCGTATGGCTCAAACTGGTACTGTAATATGTCTGTCGAGATACAGCCAAAAAAGTCCTTTTGCGAACTCGAGTATGGGAGCTGTACAGAGAGAACACGATTCAGTACTAAACAAACCTGGCCATGTACCCAATACGAACACGTGTCTCTTACACTTTCCTAATATTAGTTTTTCAACTAAAAGACTGAAATCGACACTTTGAAATAATAATAGTCCAAATCTATACTAGTTCGATTTCCTGTCCGAACAAAGCCAAGACATCATCCTCATCCACTCTTGTGATTAGATTAGATTAGATTAGTTTTCGTTCCATAGACCCGTGCTGAGGAGATCCTCGTGGATGTGGAACATGTCAATTTTTTTTAAGCTGAAATATCAAAAAACTAATAGTATGAATATATACAATACATCATTTGTTTCTATTAAAAAATTCGTCAGTGGAGTAGAAGGAGTTGGCCACTAGTAAGTCTTTCAGGCTCCTTTTAAACTGATCTTTATTTGTAACTAAATTTTTTATGTTTACTGGCAAATTATTGAAGATGAGTGTTCCTGAGGAGTGGACCCCTTTTTAAACCAAAGTAAGTGCTTTTAAGTCCTTGTGCAGATCATTTTTGTTCCTGGTATTGTATGTATGAACTGAGCTGTTTGTTGGAAAAAGAGATATATTATTTAGGACAAATTTCATTAATGAGTAAATATACTGAGAGGTAGTAGTTAGTATACCCAGTTCTTTGAAGAAGTTTCTACAGGACGTCCGTGAATTTACTCCACAAATAATATGTATTACACGCTTTTGGACTCTGAAAACTTTTGTTTGACTTGAAGAGTTACCCCAAAATATTATACCATATGACATTATGGAATGAAAGTAGGCAAAGTATGCAAGCTTTTTCATTTTTGTGTCGCCTATGTCTGCTAACACTCGAATTGCAAATACAGATTTGTTAAGTCGTTTCTGCAGTTCTGTGGTGAGCTCTTCCCAACTGAATTTATTATCAAGTTGTAATCCCAGGAATTTAAGACTGTCAACCTCTTCTATCTGCTCTTCTTCGTATTTTATGCATATGCTGGGTGGAAACCTCTTACAGGTTCTGAATTGCATATAGTGAGTCTTTTCGAAGTTTAATGTCAGTGAGTTGGCTTTAAACCATTTATTAATATCCATGAAAATATCATTAGCAGATCTTTCTAGAACTACACTTGACATACTATTTATTGCAATACTTGTGTCATCTGCAAACAAAACGAACTCTGCTTCTGGCAGTGTAACTGATGAGAGATCATTAATGTACACAAGAAAAAGCAATGGCTCTAAGATGGATCCCTGTGGGACACCACATGTAATTTCTTCCCATTCAGATGATGACTGATGACTTAATTCACTAGTCCCTTGCACTGACATCCTTTGTTTCCTGTTAGTGAGGTATGACTTGAACCATTTTGCAGCACTGCCCATGACACCATAGAATTCTAATTTACTTAAAAGGATGGTGTGGTTCACACAATCAAATGCCTTTGACAAATCACAGAAAATACCTGCTGCTTGTAATTTGTTATTTAATGAATTAGGTACATTTTCACTGTAGGTGTAAATAGCCTTCTCGATATCAGAACCCTTCAGAATCCAAACTGTGTTCTTGATAATATGTTATTTGTGGTCAGATGGTTGAGCAGCTGCCTGTACATTACTTTTTCTAAAATTTTTGAGAATGCTGGCAAAAGTGAATTCGGTCTGTAGTTTGATGGTGTCTCTTTATCCCCTTTCTTGAATAGAGGCTTAACATCTGCATATTTTAGCCAGTCAGGAAATGTCCCAGTTATAATTGACTGGTTACACAAGTAACTTAGAATTGTACTAAACTCACAAGAACATGCCTTAATTAACTTCGTTGATATTTCATCATACCCACTAGAATGCTTTGTTTTTAAAGGTTTTGTTATGGGCGTTATTTCTTTTGGTGAAGTGAGTGATATATTCATGTACTTGAAGCTATTTGTGAAGGCTAGTTTCAGATATTCAAGGGCATTATTTACTGATCCTGAAAGTCCCATTCTATCAGTAAGGGATATAAAGTACTTGTTAAATAGATTTGCCACACTATGCCCATCAGTTACTAATGTGTCATCTACCCTTAGTGCTATTTGCTCTTGTTCCTTTCTGGTTCTACCAGTCTGCTCTTTCACTATATCCCATATTGTTTTTATTTTGTTCCCTGACATTGCTATCTTCTTCTCGTAGTGCATTTGTTTAGACATCTGAATTACTTTTTTTAATGTTTTACAGTATTCCTTGTATTTAGCTAAATCATCAGCATTGGAGCTATTCTTGGTCGACAGATACATTTTCCTTTTTGTCTTACAGGAAATCTTTATTCCTTGTGTAATCCATGGTTTTATTATAGACTTCTGTTTAATTTGAGTAACTTTTAGAGGAAAACAGTTTTCAAACATGGTACTGACATTGTTCATGAATGTGTTATATTTTTCATTCATGTCATGAGCACTATAAACATCTTTCCAGTTCATATCTTTCAGCAGTTTTCTAAAACACTTGTATCAACGTTTAAGCTCATTTCAAATTCACACTGAAGTAATCATTGCTGCATTGCATTTCTACTTTAATTTGTTGAAACTGAAGTGGTATGGTTGTTCTTAAAACCTCCCCGCCTAAGATACTGATGTCTCTACTTGGATGCTCTTTTGTTTACTCGTCGTGTGTCCTTCATTCCAAGCACTTTGCTTTTGTAGTAAGCCGTAATAAAAGTTGTTCCTTAGTATTCCTGTGCCTGAATTTGAACTCCATAAAGCCTAGTAGGTTATGAGCCCAGTTTAATCTCAAAATTTCAGCATATAAGTTAATTATGTTTTTTTGTTTGAATCGGAGGGATCGCAAGAAGTATTGTGAAATTCGACGCTTCAAATTTCCAGCTATGGGAATTCCAAATTCGTGTTTTGTTCGATACCTACGTCGTTCGACATGTGACGAACAACCAGAGAGAAAAACCCGAAGATTTGAAGACTTCTGCTGGAAAACTCGGTAAAACACAATTGTCGACCCATATGTTACATTTCGACCGCTCGAGTACTCACAGCTTGAATTTTTGACAACGTGCGATCAGTTCTAGAGTATTATTGCAGCTTTCGGAGTTTTTATCAAGTTTGGACGACAAAAAATCGAACGAAAACACAGACGCGCTGCCTAGGATCGTAACATTTGCCGCCTGTTTGTCTCGAAGATGTCTCAGTACGGTGTGAGAAGACAGTGAAGAACTCGGTTGCAGCTTTGGATGACCACCTTATCTCGGAGAACATACAGTCGCCACGGTAGGCTGTGCCCTCCAGAAGTTTAGCAAAGTATTTCCACAGGATGTGGAAATGTTAACTTGTGCAGTCAACGTTCTGTCTGTTTGCGTGTGTGTGTGTGGGGGGGGGGGGGCGGGGGGGGAGGGGGATCTTATGGGCGCCCAACGGCGAGGTTATCAGCGTCCTAACAATGATTAAAATAAACGAATGTGGATAAGAACGAAAACTGTCGTAAACGCATGCACACGAAATGATCACTACCGAAACTCCAGTAATGTGACGTAATCCAACACGTCACTAGAAGCGTAAACTCTCGTGAAATGTTAGAGGAACGGTGTGTGATTCACGAAAATACATTCTAAGCGAACAAAATCTCTCATTAAAAACTTGCACGAGAACCGAATGAACGCGAGAGACCACGCGAGTGAACTGCGAATATACTTAAGGACGTGGGTGAAACCACGTCGGAAGAAGCAATCACGGTTAGGATTCTCGGAAGCCTTCAACATGTCTCGAGAAAAATGAAGAATTAGTTTTCTGGTGGTATGTGTACGACGCACGGTTTTGAGGTGTGGTTTGTAGATAAGTTTGTGAACATTTATCCCGATGGATGTATCGTTGTCCTAGGAATAAAACAAGAAAACGAGATTTGCAGAAAGTTTTTTGTATCAAACAACCGATTTCATGTGAATTTGTCGACCTCGAATAACCTCAAAAGCTGGTACGATAGACTGGGTAATATAAATGTCAAACTGATGGCGAATTTGATCAAAACAGGTCTCACCAAAGGAATAAGCATATCAGTCGTTGCGTCATTCGTCTATGAAGCGTGCCATTATGGTAAGTCTCGCAGCTTGACTTTTAACAAGGAGATCAAAGCGAGAAATCCGGAAAAGAGAATAGGCACGGTTACACTAATCAAGAAAATGTAAGCAACAACAATGATAAAGCCGAAAACGAACAGCAAACGGTTGACACCAATGGATATGAAAGCATAGATGAGGACGTGAGTATAGACGAAGACAAGAAGGAACCTGCATTAAATATAAATGAAAAGTTTGGAAACTATCTTCCTCTCCCCCCCCCCCCCCCCCCCCCCCACACTCACACAAAACTGATTTGGAAACACCCACAGAAACAGAGCCACAATACTATGTGTACTCGAGTGCGTAGAGTTTCAGTTGCTACAGCGATGTTTATTTCTACGTACTCTGTTACTAATGAGCAACAAAATCAGTGTATCTACTGACAGTTTGAAAGATCTCAGCTGCAACATTTTCGTGGTTTGATGATGTGTCCCATACCTCTTTACAGAGCATAGGGGAGCGACGCGGGAGACCCGCGCCGCCTTACTAGGCAAGGTCCTAGTGGAGGTGGATTGCAATTGCCTTCCTCCGATCTTCATGGGGATGAATGATGATGATGAAGACGACACAACAACACCCAGTCATCTCGAGGCAGGAAAAATCCTTGACCCCGCCGGGAATCGAATCCGGGACCCCGTGCTCGGGAAGCGAGAACGCTACCGCGAGACCACGAGCAGCAGACTTTCGTGGCTTACTCACGATCAAATATGAGGGTACACAAGCCGCATCTAGTTCGATGACAGAAGTAACCAAAATTTGAATTCTGATTCATATGTAGCAGATTCAGTCTTGTTTGCTAGCTGGACAGAGGTCAGGGAATCTGATGATGAATTAAATGAGACAAACCAGCTAGAAGGATATTTCAAGGAAGAACTTGAAATGTTGCAGTTCGGTATAAAACCTCCATTTTATATCGAAAAGTAAACGATGACATTTAAATGATGGTCCCTCAAGGTGTGACGATGGCTGAAAACAAATGTGAATGCAAACTTATGAAGTCAATGTCCGGTTTAAACTCGGCTTCCAGTTGCAATCTAACGTTTTGTAAATTACTAAATAAGTTCGATTTCAAAGAATGCGACGCAGATTAATGTATTTTCTCTGGGAAAGTTGGAAATGACCTGGCCTTCTTGGCTTTGTTTGTAGGAAATGGGCTGTTGATTGGAAAAACCAAACAATCCTCCAAAAAATGGTTCAAATGGCTCTAAGCACCATGGGACTTAACATCTGAGGTCATCAGTCCCCTAGACTTAGAACTACTTACACCTAACTAACCTAAGGACATCACATACATCTATGCCCGAGGCAGGATTCGAACCTGCGACCGTGGCAGCCGTGCAGTTTCGGACTGAAGCGCCCAGAACCGCTCGACCACAGCGACCGGCGAATTTCTACTCAGATTGCAATACCACCCGCAACTACCTGAGGACGTGGGTTGCAATTGGTACTCAGAGATGAAAAGCCTGGCTAGCACAGGAGAGGAATTCGTGGTGGGTCACATGAAACTGGTCAGAAGACTGTTGACTGGACAGGAAGGTGATGTGCTTTTTCAGCAGGAATTTGCACATCCGCGTACGGCTGCTGCAACACAACGTGCTCTTCGTGGTGTACAACAACCGTCCTGGCCAGCAGAATCACCAGATCTCTCGCCAATTGAACACGTATTGGACGTGATGAATCGGGAACTTACTCGGTCTCCGGACCCTGCAAGAACTATTGCTGAACTCCAACAAAAGGCACAAGATGCTTGGGACAATCTGCTGAAGTATGCCATTCGGCACCTCAATCATCGTTAGCATGTGGGAACACGCGCCCGAGTTGCCGCCAGACGGATACGCTGTGTATTGATGCGACGATTTGAACACTTTACCGTGGCGTGTGTGGTTTATTGGGTCAGAATTTCGTATCATATACTCCTACAATGATGGGCTACCTGTCACCTCACCCGTCAATAAAACGACCTTGTCTTTCATGGTAATACAATTTTTTCTGGCAGTCGATTTCTGCACGCCTTTACGCGAAATAACCGAATCACTAAAATACTTTTACTCTAGGAGACGATGTGGTGTTTTCACCTCATAATCAGGCTTTCTAACAAATCATCTGATCTTTTATGCGCGTCGTGGCAGCGCGTGACTGCTCCTTACGTAACCCCAACAACAACGACTCTCTATCCATCATCTCCGCTTATGACCAGTAGTGCTTGGCCATTGTGTATGTTGGACGCAAGATAACGTTCCCACCAGAGAAAAGATGCGCTGAGATTCGAAAATTCAGGACGCCAGCGATGAGTATGGAGTACTATATCACTACGTCATAACACTAAAGATAGCGGCACTCCTTACAGTAGCGAACATACGTCAACTGACATAAACAACATGGGGGCCGTGTCGAAACGAGTCGTCATATTTTGAAACAAAGTTACAACAGTCAGTTTGGATTAGGAAAATTTACTGCAAGGGGAAAAGAAATATTTCATTTTACAACTACGATTCTTATTCAGAGTTTATATCAGTGAAGCATTTACCACAAAGGAATAGAACTCAGTATCAGAGTCCGCAGCTGGTGGTCGTGCGGTAGCGTTCTCGCTTCCCACGCCCGGGTTCCCGAGTTCGATTCCCGGCGGGGTCAGGGATTTTCTTTGCCTCGTGATGACTGGGTGTTGTGTGCTGTCCTTAGGTTAGTGAGGTTTAAGTAGTTCTAAGTTCTAGGAGACTGATGACCATAGATGTTAAGTCCCATAGTGCTCAGAGCCATCTTTTTGAGTATCAGAAAAAAAGCTCTGTGGTGGCAGTGGAGACCACGATTGACAGCTTGAGTTAATTAGAAAACGTATTTACCGTAACCAAATTGACGGAGAAAAGAGCAAGGTCCGATTCCATCCGTCTGCTTTTACTAATGACGTCATAATACGCGTAAAGACGATCCTTTACCTTAGTTGCTAAGACATCTACAGATAAGATTTAAGAACAGGCCACTTACGTTCTTCCAGATGGAGATGACAAGATAGACCATTACGATCATAAGCAAACGTAAAAAACACTCAAATTATTTCACCAACACACGAATTCATCTGGAATAAACAGAACGAAAATAGAGGAAATATAAAACAGGAATCCAATATTTCTCTTGACCCATAGCTCAAACAGAGACAGCGATACCAGATACTCCCCTCACCTTTTACACGATATCTAGAAATTAATTATGCAAATTTGTCTAAAATAAAAGAAACAAAAAATACAAAACTCGCACAATTGGAATCGAGTTTTTCCCTTGACCTAAGCTCAAACGAAAACAGGGATACCAAACAAATACCCAGAGAACCCGCAAATAGAATCGCAGCTTTCGCTGGACCTGTACAGTAATAATCTGGAAAACTTTTAAGGGTGTTGCAGGGAAGATTCTGATAAATAATTGTTAAGAAAAAAATCGATATGTTGCGTCGTTTCCGAGTTATTTAGCACTGTAGTCAGCCAACCAGGTCGATGCGCGCGCAAAGTCAAGCACTTGCAGCCTCTAAAATGTGGTAAGTTACAGATTTCTGTGGGTCAGTGAGTTATTACTTGTTCAGATGTTCATTACCAGTGACGACCCTGGCTGACTTCAATACTAAGTAACTCCGAAAAGGAGCAGCGTATCAAATATTTTTCTTAACAATTATTTCTCCGTACAGCCTCCCGCGGAGTACCCTTACAAGCCTTACAGACCGTTTCTGACTAACCCGTATACCTCATTCAAAGATAGTGATAGCACTTCTCCCTCTCTGCACAATTGGACACGAAATCCTCGCCTGCGCCGTATATCTAAAACGGAGATAGGGATACCAGACACACCCACAGCAAACAACGACCTACTTAAGTAATGACACAAAGAAATCCTCTACATCGAAACTGCAATATATGGAAGAAAAATTGGAATCGCGATGTGTTCTGGACTTTAGAAGACAACGATACAAGACATAACCACCGTAAAGGCATCACGTAACCGAAAAGTAACACACACAAATTGCTCCAGAACAAAACGAAAAAATGCAATAAACACACCCAATCACAAAGCAGCGAAAAATTTGAATAATAACACACACAAATCTTTCCAAATAAAACCAAAAGAAAATATATAAATTAATAATTGCACAAACTAATGCCTCTAAAATAAACCGAAAATAAAATCGAACAGTTGCAATCATATTCTTCTCTTGATGCATATAGCTCAAACAAAAACAGGGACACGATACACATTCCCAACAACGAATTAATCGGTAAAAAACACAAACAAATTCACCTACAAATACAGAAAGAAAATATCGGTATACATAAAAATTTGAAATCGGAATACAAACAAAAATTAACAACGCAATAACCATAAAAATATAACTAAGTAGCACAGTTAAACACCAACAAAGAATCACATCCACTAAAAGAGTTAGCCACTACTGACACGAACACTACATGTAGTAGAGCTGTCGACTTCATGCATGCAACGGCTCAACGAAGTTCCTGTCTGACTTTAGCCTGAAAAAACTTGTTACATTACAACTGATGTTTCTTACAACTGTAAGAAACATCAGAAATTTAACATGCACTTTGAAGTTCCCACCTAACCTTATCTTCAGAAATCATGCCCAATTCAGAAATAAACAGTCAACTTGTTCCTCTATCAACAGTTCACGTACTTGTTCTTCTATCAACAATTTAAGCTAAGCTTGCTGTCTACAAATCTCATAGATTACATGAGAACCTAGCACAAACACAGACAACAGACACAGTTAAACACCAACAAAGAATCACATCCACTAAAAGAGTTAGCCACTACTGACACATTTCATAAGAGATCGCTCACATGACGTCATACAATACGTCATGAATCAAAGTGAACGTGAGTAATCGGATCTCGCTCTTGACCCAATCGACGACATATTGATATACTTGTCGAAACAGCGAGATTACGAAAATAAATTGTCTAGATACAACGAAAATGACGTAACTAATAACACTATACAGAAATTAAATTCAAAATGCACACAAAGAAATGAGTCATAGAATTCATTACCATTACGTGATTGGTCTAAATCCTCAATCAGTATCGCCAGTTTCACTTGAGCTAAAAGAGCCTTTCACTGCCAGCAGTTTATCGTAAAACCATCAGAAATACGTATTTCCGTGAGAATGTTTGTAACAGGTACGAGATGCGAACGCAGTTATTATCGGCACGCCCAGTCAGCCGTACGACTGAAGATTTGCGGCCAAATCGCGAGACTGTCGCGGCGCTCTGTGCTGGCAGCGTCAGACTGGGAAGTGTGCAGCGGTGCGGACGCTCGCGGCGACTTACCACAACAGAAGGCCGGCGGCCAACTCGTAGAGCGCTGCGTGCACCACGGCGAACAGCATAGCGTTCAGAGGCTCCGCACCAAATGTTTCCGTAGTTACCGTGACCGCAAATCCATTGTCGAAACAGAAGACAGGAGCGCAGACCGCCATTGTTAAGGGCGCTCTACACACGAGCGATGGATGACATGGGCTCGATTGTCTAATTGTTAAGGGTAGTTTTCAGATTTAGTTTCATTTCGATTTTCCCTCGTTGAGTAAGACTTTACGTTAGAATTTTTAGTTATTTAGGGAATACGAGCGACTGAGAAGTGGATGCGGAGTTGCCATTTATATCAAGAAGTAACATAAATACTCTAACATTTACACCCTTAGAGTTTGCAGTGGTTAGCATTTTGAATCTTGTGCTGTAGAAGCAGAATTGATGGGAAGTTCATAACAACATCTTCGTTATGCTGGGTTCCATCCGTGGTTTTACATCATTTATAAAACGATTACCCGCATTATTAACCCCTTAGCTTACAATGTCGTGTGAGAGACGTAGCGTGCCGACCTGGCCAAGCATCACATAGATGTATCAGAGACGTTGTGTGTTTACTGCGCCCACCTGGAGAATCGAGAGTTTGCTGTACGCCTGCATTCGCTGTAAGATGTTCCAGAGCATCAACATTATGTGTTTAAATGAAAACCAACTTTAAATCACTTTCCATATTTGGCGCGCTTCTACGGACTATCGACAGCAACCTGCCCCGCTTGCCGAAGTGCGCCAAGTTGACATCATGTGGTCCCCTGCACAATAAAACATTGTCACAGCCGTACCCGATGGCGGGATAGGTGAGAGAGAGGGAGTTCAAGGTTGAGAGTACTACGTTTGAATGAGCGCCAGTACTTGCAGAGATAGACGATTGTCATGTTGGCTGCGGCATGACGGAGCGTTTCAGCTTCGTCACGCCCGCCTCAGACAGAGAGCGTCGCGGCGAGTGCGACGGCGCTAGGCGAGAGGCTGGTGGTGGGGGAAGCGCGCTGATACTTAAGGCAGAGGCCGGCCCGTGCCGGCACCACAACACTCCCACTAGCCGTGCTGTGCTATCTGGAAGACATGAGTGTTTCCAGCAGACTGCTGCTGCTGAGCGCCGGCTGCGTCCCCAGCCTCTCCGTCTGGGCCCTGCCGGCTGCTGCCTTCGTCGCTGTCATCGCCGCCTGCATCTCTCTGCGATACAGGTACGACACAAAGCAAATAGCTAAGGCTTGGACTTTCTTCCTTAAGTATCACTCGACTGGGACATTTGAAAACGAACCAGTATCTTAGTCGGGGCAACGTTAAATAGGCAGTGATTAATCTTACAGCGCATACCGTAACTGAAATGGATAGTAAACTATAATACAGTATATAACCGGAATCATGAATGAGGTAATGACAACTTAGTACAGTAACAACAATGTTGTGTCAATATGTGTTTACATAAGCATTTGAGTGTCTCTTATACGTGATAACAATACCTGCAGACGGTGTGCAGGAAGGACAGATTTAGCTACTCTGCTCCAGCGCTTTTCTGTCGGAAACATGTCCGCTAAGTTACAAATTTTGCTTTATTTTTCTGGGCTGTTGTGTTATGATTTCGATGCCACATACTTACTGTTTACAGCTATCCTTGTTTTTATTCACTAGGCAATACTTCTGACGAGATATTCGATATTATAATCTGGACACAAGTTTAAATTCCATTAGTTTTCACTAAATATTGGTTTCGATTATAAAATGATCTGATGATTATATGAAGCACATGCAGTAAATCGTCTTTGTTTTCTTGACACATCTATTTGAAGTGTGTCAGTTAGGCTTCAGGAGGATTGCATGCTCTAGACATCTTATAGATGTAGAGTATGTGTCTTCCTCAACGATGTGGAAACCTTGCAAATTGACGAGACAACAAACCCTAGAAGATTTTATAGCAGTGACTCCTGTAAAAACTAACAGTTCCATACTTTGGCAGACAAATTTAGTTGCAGCCACTGCAAGTAGACCTAAGCTATGCTCTCAGAAAATGAGCAATGAAAATAATTCATTGGAACTTTCCAAAGACGAATTAAGCTGAATTCGCGTTATTAAATAATTTGCTGAATAGCTTACACACTTTGGTACTACAGCCCAGATTTTTTTGAACCAGTTTGCCTGACAATTTATGAAAGTTCCACTCGAAGTAATTAAGTCTTTATAATTATTTGTTACTTCATGTATTTGGACTAACAAGTACTGTATACCATACACATACAAACAAGATTTATTTATTGTACAGGGGAGTATCACAGAAACACAGAAAAACTCAACTAGCATAATCAAAGAGAAAAGAATTTCAGCTACTGCAGTTTTCAATTTACAGTGAGGAATCTGCAGTTTATCTAGGACTGTGTGTACAGCAATAGGGAATGACCGGCCAAAGAATATAAGTAGTCGTTTGTCCCACACTCAATCCATAATGACCTTCAGTGAATTGCAAAGTATAGATGTACATGAAATCAGCAAACTACAGCGTCACGCTTTTGTTTGGAGTGCAACAGCAATAGTTGCTTATGAATCTTGCCAGTTGTATGGCTGTGGTCCATGAAACTTCTTTGTTACTGACATTTCGTCCAGAGCTGCAATACATATCTTCAGATGTTCTACGCACTAAACAAGACCTAGAGGAAAAGGGAGTATCTCTCACAATATCAATCGCAGCTCTGGAGAAAATGGCATGAACAAAGCAGGCATCATGGTCGATGACAGCCTGGAAGTGTCACCAGTACCAAAGACAAGCAGTAGTGGAAGGCTTGGTTCAACAGGCGTGTTCTCCTCTCCGTTGCAGACTGCTGCAGTGGCTGCTGTCCCTGGTGGTGGAGACGCGCCCCCTACACGAGGTGCTGCACGGCCACTACGTGTCGCGGCCGCAGGAGTCCGCCTCGTGGGTGCGGCTGGGCCGGCAGCGGCTGCTGCTGCTGAGGGACCCACAGGTCGCCTGGCAGCTGCTGTCCGCCCACTTCCCCAGCTTCCCCGCCAGGGCGCGCACCCAGGCCTACGACGACGGGCTGTTCGCTCAGGAAGGTGAGACACACATGATGCCACATAGCCAGTCACTCTCTAACACGCATGTTATAGGGCTCCAAACTTCTCTCCACCTGTAACGTCATACTACAATCTCTTTTCGTACCTGTGGTCAACACACATTCCTTGTCCAGTGGATCACGTCAAACTTCTGAGAGTGGTAGACACCCATGTGGACAGCACCCAAATGTCGCTATCTGATGACATAGATTTAACGTGCAAAATATGGCAATAAGATGCTGTACATTAACAATGCGCGTCTTTTGTCAGTTAGTTTTGTGCAGTACTATTCTTCCAGCACTTACTCCCTGCCTGTATCTGAGTCACCCATTCAAAATTGATGGCACCAGAATACTTCAACTGTCTGATTTACTCCTACTTCAGTCAGACTCAACAGATTCATTTATAAAGTTCAGTGTTTTATCATGATTGCTATCTATAATGTAGAATGTTTAAATTGGTTTAAAAGAAGAAAGAAACAACAATGCCTAGTCAGGTGTTGAACATTTTTGTGATCAAAATTAACAGCCACACGATTTGTCTAACGAGTTGTCCGAAACTTTAATTTACGCAAAGAATTCTGAGCGTACATCATTTATGTGTTTCTTATCAGAGAACGATAAATGTAACATTTGTTACATTCAAAGAGGGGTCATGGGTCTAGCTATATATTACATGAGCAGGCCAATGTCATTATTGTCCTAGTAGGTTTCAAAGTGTAACACATTGCAGCAAGGTCCTGAAGAATGTCAATGTGATGTAAGTCTCTTGACATTTAGGTAGAACATTAAACATTACTGGCAATCATTAATGTCAGAATAATAGGTAGATAATATGGTATAGGTAACCAAGGGGAATTCATGTGGTACCTGTGACCAATTGGTCTCAGTAATGGTTCAAATCGCTGTGAGCAGTTTGGTGCTTAACTTCTGAGGTCATCAGTCCCCTAGAACTAAGAACTACTTAAACCTAACTAACCTAAGAACAGCACACACATCCATGCCCGAATCAGGATTCGAACCTGCGACTGTAGTGGTAGCGCGGTTCCAGACTATAGCGGTTACAACCGCTCGGCCACTCCGGCCAGCTGGTCTCCGTAGCATTGGCTACATAGTGGGTGCAATCTAGACAGAAGTGCAACCTTTCTACTTTGCTCACTGAGCGAAAAGCATTGTTGTTTAGAAAATGGACTTGCTGTCAGGTACACTGCAGTTCAAATACTAATCTCGCCATTCTCATTTAGGTTCTCTATGTTTTCCCTACATCACTCATACGGGTTGCTTCCAGTGGAGAGCCAAATTACCTTCCCAATCATTTCCTGATTATTGCTTCTGCCCTCATCTCTAACCCTGACCTTCCATTTTTCTACACTCACATACTCTGATCAAGATGAGAGTCTACACTGCAACTGTCCACCACTTCAAATAGAAATCGCTACACTAGTTCCCACTGTGTACCGTGGCGATGCTGAGGCGTTCCCTTGCCGGTGTTGCAGGAGAGCAGTGGAAGCGGGCCAGCAGATGCCTGACTCCGCCGTTTACGCCGTCCTGCGCTCCGCCGAGCCGCAGCTGCGCGCGCACGCCCGCCGCCTGGCCTCGCAGGCTGGCGGATCTGCAGCCGCTGTGTCGCCGCGGCAGCTGCTGGCCTACTGCACCGACTGCGTCGCCTCGGCGATGCTCGGGCTGCAGACGCGGACCCTCGAGGACGCGGAGGGCTGCTCGCCGTTCCTGGAGGCTGTGCAGCGCGCGCACGATACTAAGACGGAGTTCGGCCACCGCTTCGTGTTCGAATACCTGGGTCAAGCCGCATTCGACGCTCTGGGGCTGGGACACCTGCCCGACAAGATTGCCAACTTCTTCAGATCGGTGACTGCCGTCAGTATCGACCACCGTAACAGCAATCCTGCGTCTTCTCACGACTTTATACATCTGCTTACGAAGAAGATGAAGCAGGAGGGCGCTGATGACAAGGCTGTCCTAGATGAAGGTAAATACAAGAACCAGTTTGGTAATATAACTAGATTACACACGCTACCGTGTCTCATTGTTATGACACTTGTCACAAAATGTCCCTGGGCGAGGAAGATGTTTTCAAGGGGGATACATAAGACTGTCTATACGCATTTCTTTCAAGTGAAAGAAAGCATTAATCCTTATTGCAAAACGGACTTTCATCGCTTTTCCGGTAAAGTGTAAATTCTATGTGCAGCCCTGTCATGAAAATGGGTTAATAGCGAATATATTAACGGCACTGTTTTGAATTACAGGCTTTCAATCGCGGTTGGTGTCGAGATGATAGTTCGTTTCCACTTTGCGTGAAGGCCAATGAACTCATGGTACCACTACAGTTCACTTTCCAAATAAACTTAGGGGAAGCATTTCACGTGTACTAAGGTACTTCATTGAATCCTACTGTGAACAGAGAACCAAAGTAGACAGAGGGATTAACGATTGTGTCAAATGGGCACTGCAGTCTGGTGATGGGTAGCTGTCTGCAACGAGTCATGACTGCTGCATCATAGGGTGCATGGACATAGAGAGGCTCCGATGAGAAATACCGGCCGCGAGGTGTAGCCGTGCAGTCTAGGGTGTCCTGTCACGGTTCGCACGGCTCCCCCCGTCGTAGGTTCGAGTCCTCCCTCGGGCATGGGTGTATGTGATGTCCTTAGCTTAAGTTAGATTAGGTTGTGTGTAAGCTTAGGGATCGATGACCGCAGCATTTTGGTCCCATAAGACCTTACCACAAATTTCCAGTTTTGAGAAATATTGGAGAACACACTGGATGACGCATAGTGGGTGCATGGAAAGGTGGGAGGAAAGGGGGGTGGCGACTGCAGTCCTGCGGTGCAACAAAATTTTTCGTGGCATTTTCTATCGTCATTAACCCATGCAGAAGTTACTTCGTCCGTATATTCACTTGGGCATAGGATTGTTTTCCTTGGGAAAGCTGAAATATTAGGAGATGAAGCTCCATGTTACATGGCTGTACACAAATGACTGAAATAGCACCGCTAATTTATCAAAGTACGTCCGTTGTCTCTAAGTTTTCTGGATGTTAGCCCAATGGAACAGCTATAGAACTTTGGTCAGTCAATGTGTTTGCTGTTTCAGTCTTTCGCCATGACCCTTTTAATGGATGTCAGAAGCTATGAATTCCAAACAGCTGTTGATTTATATACTATTAGGTGGTCGTAATGAAGTGATTAGGCACTGTTTGCTTTGCATTCAGGGGTATCTGTCAACAGTCAATAGTTTTCATCGTTGTAGTGTCGGGTCAGACCCCCGCCATCCTGTCAGCGGGCGCTGCAGAGACCAGCCACGTGCTGCAGCACTGCCTCCTGGAGCTGGCCGCGCAGCCACAGCTGCAGCAGAGACTGCGCTCTGACATCGCCTCTGTTCAAGATCCAACTACTCTACCTCTGCTGGAAGCCGTTGTTAATGGTGAGCAGATGCAATGTATACTAAAAAGACAATTTATTCTGACAGAATGTCCTTCTTCAAGAGATGCTATGTTGTGCAGGAAAGTTTAATCTGTGAGTGTAAAGAGATTCAGAACGGCGTAGGTGAAAAAAAAAAAAAGATCTGAAGAATGTCAGTATCCTTAAACTCGAAAAAAACTTAATGAAAACACGGAAATTTCGAAGAAAAAGTTCGTAGTATGTCAATGAACTTAGTCGACTCACTGCCACTTTACCTATTACGTAAAATTGATGAACACAGAGAGTATAGACTTATGACGAGAACCGAGGGAACATATTTTTGAGTCTCAATATCGAAGAACCTCACCAGATAGGATCAAGCGAGAATAAAGAATTTAGATATGTAGAATTAGTACCTGTCGAATCATTTTAGCCGGCCGATGTGGCAGAACAGTTGTAGGCGCTTCAGCCCGGAACCACACAGCTGCTACGGTCGCAGGTTCGAATCCTGTGTCGGTCATGGATGTGTGTGTTGTCCTTAGGTTAGTTAGGTTAAAGTAGTTCTACGTCTATGGGACTGATGACCTCAGATATCAAGTCCCATAGTACTCAGAGCCATCTGAACCATTTTTGAATTATACGAGGGTGCGCTGAAAAGTAATTTTTTATACGAAAACTCTTAATGCTCTTCAAATAAGACAAACCTTATTAAGATTCTACATCTGTATCTACTGTAGAATAGTCCCACTGTGTCCCTCATATATCTCGATTAAGCAGTATAAGCTCACGGAGTTTGTCACTCGGGAAAATTCACTAAACGTATTCTTTGTGGGAAGGTAAATGATTCATTTCGCAAACAAATCCTAGGTTGTGGCTAAGCTTCGTGATGCTGTGATCAAAAAGTGCCATTCCAACTACATGGGGAAAAGAGCTGTGCAGTTTGGGACTCGGATAGAAGAACTGGCATACTAAGGCTGTGAGGTGACCGTGAGGAGTACTAGGTTAGCCCACTCGTTAAGAGCATGGCCTGCAAAAGACGAGTGTCTTGAGTTGCAGCGCAAGGAAACTACACTACTGGCCATTAAAATTGCTACACCACGAAGATAACGTGATACAGACGTGAAATTTAACCGACAGGAAGAAATGTTGTGATATGCAAATGATTAGCTTTTCAGAGCATTCACACAAGGTTGGAGCACGTGGCGACACCTACAACGTGCTGACATGGGGAAAGTTTCCAACCGATTTCTCATACACAAACCGCAGTTGACCGGCGTTGCCTTGTAAAACGTTGTTGTGATGCCTCTTGTAAGGACGAGAAATGCGTACCATTACGTTTCCGACTTTGATAAAGGTCGGATTGTACCCTATCGCGACTGCGGTTTATCGTATCGCGACATTGCTGCTCGCGTTGGTCGCGATCCAGTGACTGTTAGCAGAATATGGAATCGGTGGGTTCAGGAGGGTAATACCGAACGCCGTGCTGGATCCCAATGGACTCGTATCACTAGCAGTCGAGATGACAGGCATCTTATCAGCATGGCTGTAGCGGATCGTGCAGCCTCGTCTCGATCTCTGAGTCAACAAATGGGGACATTTGCAAGACAACAACCATCTGAACGAACAGTTCGACGACGTTTGCAGCAGCATGGAATATCAGCTCGGAGATCATGGCTGCAGTTACCCTTGACGCTGCATCACAGACAGGAGCGCCTTCGATGGTGTACTCAACGACGAACCTGGGTGCACGAATGGAAAACGTCATTTTTTTGGATGAATCCAGGGTCTGTTTACAGCATCATGATGGTCGCATCCGTGTTTGGTGACATCACGGTGATCACACATTAGAAGCGTGTATTCTTCATCGCCATACTGGCGTATCACCCGGCGTGATGGTATGGTGCCACTGATTACACGTTTCGGTCACCTCTTGTTCGCATTGACGGCACTTTGAACAGTGGGTGTTACATTCCAGATGTGTTACGACCCGTGGCTCTACCTTTTATTCGATCCCTGCGAAACCCTACATTTCAGCAGGATAATGCACGACCGCATGTTGCATTTCCTGTACAGGCCTTTCTGGATACAGAAAATGTTCGACTGCTGCCCTGGCCACCACATTCTCCAGATCTCTCACCAATTGAAAATGTCTGGACAATGGTGGCCGAGCAACCGGCTCGTCACAATACGCCAGTCACTACTGTTGATGAACTGTGTTATCGTGTTGAAGCTGCATGGGCAGCTGTACCTGTATACGCCATCCAAGCTCTGTTTGACTCGATGCCCAGGCGTATCAAGGCCCTTATTACGGCGAGAGGTGGTTGTTCTGGGTACTGATTTCTCAGGATCTATGCACCCAAATTCCGTGAAAATGTAATCACATGTTAGTTCTAGTATAATATATTTGTCCAATGAATACCCGTTTATCATCTGCATTTCTTCTTGGTGTAGCCGGTAGTGTATATGGAGGTGTGGGACGCTACAGAGGGGCGGGCACACATTGTCATGTTTCACATATTCCATTCACCAGAGAAAAGTGAAAAGGGCAAACAAATAACGCCAAGAATATGTTGCACCTCACACTGCAAGATGGAGAGTGTGTATAGATGATGATTAATAAAAAAGAGATGTGTAAATAGGGACGAAAAGATGTAAAGATAATGGTGGTGGAGTAAGAAGTGACTGTTCCTGTTCTCCAAATTTCTGCGGCAAGTTACTGTGAGCGGTGTCTGCTATGTTGAAACAGCCTCCAATTTATATTCACAGTCTGTGTTCATCTTATTCTCTTAGGAAGCGTCGTACTTAAAATATAACTTTAGTACGAGTAGGGTACTCACCCTTGTTTCCCACACGTACTGTACTGTTTGTCGTACGAAGCTGGATTCTCGTTACCCGCGGCTGACGTGGTGTATTTCCGCTGCAGAGACGCTGCGGCTGCACCCCTCGGAGCCAGTGCTGAGCCGCGAGTGCCGGCAGGCGTGTTCGCTGGGAGGCGAGCAGCTGCAGCCGGGGGACCGCGTCCTGGTGCCCGTCTGGTCGCTCAGCAGGGACTGCGGGCCACACGGCTTCCAGCCAGACACAGGCGTGGAGACGCCACAGCTCGTCTTCGGCGGGGGACCGCGAAAGTGTGTCGGTAAGTACAGCATCTTATTCATCCCACCTGCGATCTTTATTTTGAATGCACACGTACCTTAATTGACTTGACTTACTCAGTGCGTAACCTAATGTGGTCTTTCTGTTTCAGGTTACAGGCTGGGTCTGTTGGCCGTGAAGATCGCCGTTGTGGAACTCTTATCGCAGTACGAGCTGTCCACTAAGGACGGGAAGACGCTCCTCACCAGGAGAGTCGACAATCTCTATGATCTGAAATTAGAATAGTGGATTGACGTCCACAGTGCTGCATTCCTTGTAGTCTAGTCGAAGTAATTTACTTTCGTCGCTTATATTATACATGAGACTGAGATACATGCTGCCAGATGTTACCGTGTAACAGAGCTCAGAATTTTACTACTGTGTAGTAGTCCAATAATTTATTTCACATTAAAATATTGTTCATATACTTAACAACGCTGAGTAGATGTTGTCAGCTTTTGTTTGTGATAAGTACTTGTAAAGACCCTAAAGAACATTTCGTCTTAAATTACTGGGCAAAACAAGTAATAAGACTGAATAAGCTAATCATAATGTTAATAAAAGCCAATAAATTATTTTATTTCGTACATATTGTCTTCAGAAATCTTTTTCTTAGCAGATAGCTCCTACTTTCTTCCTGTGTCCTACTGACTCCTGACTACACTACAATATTGTTGACGCCAAAGTTTTATGCGGTATGGTGAATACTGTTTCGAGAATTCTCTCTGGCGATCTTGTTCGACTGCCTGCTTCTTCCAAATCAATTGTCTCATCATCATCTTGTGCTTTGCACTTTAGAAAAATGGTTCAAATGCCTCTGAGCACTATGGGACTTAACTGCTGAGGTCATCAGTCCCTTAGAACTTGGGACTACTTAAACCTAACTAACCTAAGGACATCACACACATTCATGACCGAGGCAGGATTCGAACCTGCGACCGTAGTGGTCGCGCGGTTCCAGACTGTAGCGCCTAGAACCGCTCGGCCACTCCGGCCGTCTTTACACTTTAGATCGGCTGCATAATAGTCCACGGTTCGACCTCATGATACACTAAGATTTTCAACAAAAGTTGACATATCGGTATCGCGAATGTTACATACCAGTTATCAAACATGTGACATTTTAGCCACAACTTGTTTCGAGGCTACATTACCCTTTTATCAAGTGCTGTAAAACAAGGCAACAAATCAATATATTGCTACACTACACACACTCATAGCTATAAAATATTGATACTGTCCCGTAGTATAATGTTCCGTTAAAACTCGTATGCCATACGGCACTGTCGAAAGTAAAAATCCAGCAGAAAACATGCTTTGTTAAACATAAAACTATTCTTAGGGTACCTCATGATGGCGTGTTATACTCTTCAAGGCTCAGTCGTAAACTCAAGGAAGCCGCTTTCACCCAACAAACACACCACATTCCTGCAACGCATGTGTCACAGCCCTGCACCAAGCTACGGTCGGTCATAAAATCTATGAAAATTATATGCAGGTCCTAGTAAAACTTCACCTTTGTTACAATGCGTGCATCCATAAAGGAATTACCAACAGAGAACATTGCACCTAATGCCTGAATTCGAATAAGTTGGCTACTGCTTTCCAAAAAGGACGTGGCTAAAATGGGCCAAGGGACATTTCTGTCTTTTCATTTAACACGAGGACGTATTCCTTTCTTAAAGCGCAGAAGATCTCCACTTCTTCAAAATTTGACCACAATCATTTTTTATCGTCAAAGTACAATGCCCTCACGGTGTCTGCGATGTTATGCAACGATGCTCCTCATTCTTGAGGTTCTTCGCCACTGCTGATGAACCATTCTTTTCTTATTATATTCTTTAAACCATACATTGAAGTTTCTTCCTGTTTGTCGCATGTACTTAATTTCTCAATTCTGAAAGTTTATCGCACAAACTGCCACTTTCCCCATGCATTTCTCCCCTTGTGACGATCTTATGCTACAGCCTCCGATCCACTTTGTTGTCCGCCCTGAACGCAATTTTCAACCCTTTGTGGGAGTTTATGTTGTGGTGAAAATATCACACATTTGACGACCGGTGCGTAACATTCGCAGCACTGATTTATGAGACAGTTGTAGGATGGCTTCACAACACATGAAATTTCCCGTGCTTCGGAAGACGGAGGCTAACAGAACAAGAAGCAGCAAAGAGTCGTTCAGGGCACGTATTTGACCTCACGACAGAAAATATACCCAAAGGCCGAAGGAACAACGATGATGAAGTCCCTGGGAATGCAAAACGTGGCAGAAACCAGGCCACTGAGGACGTTGAAGTATATCCAGGAAGGGGAAGAAAGAAGAGCGATAATTTACTGTAGCTCGGATTATAGAATGTTAAACGTTAGAATTACATAGAAAAATTGGGATATTTTAAAAGAGTGATGCATTGGCAGAAGTTAAAATAATAGGACTTAATGAACTGAAATTGAAAGAACAAAGGCCAAGTTAGTGCCGACAGAGTATCAACTGTATCTTCTACAACTTATAGGTTCATGCACCCACATCTCCTAGTAATAATGCCAAATAGAGAAAATATATCGGGATATTAAGGAATTCATAAAGAACTTGAAAAGAGATAAGGATTTGATAGTATATAGAAAGTGTAACAACAGACTTAAGTCCGGAATTAGGACGACAGTATACACCATAATCGCACCTGATCTGACTAAGTAAACCAAGCAAAATGTTAGTAACTCCGTAGAAAGAACACACTGGTCGCCATGGAGGGCTGTAGAACCGGGCCAGGCGGTCGTATACCCTTCGGTTGACGTCAAGACAGTGAAGTGGTGTGAACGTGCCAGTCGGTTGAATGGAGCCAGTGCAGTAAAATGGGTCGACATGGAAACGTGACAGATTGACAGAAAGGAGCTATCGTGTTTGGACGTGCCCATCATCACGCCATGAATAAAGTTTCCTGTTCTGTTGCTGTGTTAACACGGACTGTCCAACGTGTGTACGAAGAATGGTGTGCCAGTCACAGCTTTGTAACACAGCGGAAGGACAATGATCGTAAAAATATTCCAACCGACACGAACTGCAAATCGGTTTCAATCTCTAGAGGAATCGCTAGAGTTGATGAATGCAGGTCCATCTCATAAATGCCCTAATGATCATTGTGAAGAAAAGTGCATACAAGGATCATTTGTAGGTGGATGGCTAAAGCTTATTGCTCACAGTGGCACATAAATCTTCAGTGGATCAAACAACACAGAAAATGGACAATAGTTGAGTGGTTGCATGGAGTGTGGCCCAAAGTGTCGCGATTTTTCGGTTTTTCAAATGATGCGACGTGTCGATTGCACCGACGGTGCAAGGTCACTTCAGGCCAGAGGTGGGTCTATGGTGTTTTGAGTATGTTTTTAATAACCACGATTTGGGCCCACTCATTCACGTAACCATGGACATAAATCAGGGTATTTATTTTAAGACTTTTGGTGACAAGCAGTGTTGGCCCTTCTACTGTATCTCCTTGATGAGAATGCTGTGTTTGTGTCCCCAGATCTTGGTCTAATGGCTAGCGTTGCTGCCTTTGGATCACAGTCCCAGGTTCGATTCGCGGCTGGGATGGGGATTTTCTCTGTCATGGGATTGGGTGTATGTCTTATACTCATCATTTCATCATCATCATCATCAGTCGTCACAGTAGCTAGATTGGACTTTGTAAAAATTGAGACTTTATACGGGCGCTGCTGACTGCGCTGTTGAGCGCCCCACAAACCAAACATCATCATCATGAGAATGCTGTGGACACTCCGTCTTCGGAGATGACAACAGCCTTGTTCACAGGGCTGCACGCATACATTCCTGGTTTGACGAAAGCTGAATCGTTCTAAAGCATCTCGACTTGTCCACTGAATCACACGGGCTAAATCGCATAGACAATGTACGGACCTACTTGAACAGCAGGCGATACGTAGAAATCAATATCCACGCTATTTGGTAGCTCTGAGGCATTTAATCATCACTGAGTTTTTTAAGCTGAATATGTCGAATCAGAAGAAGCCTGTGGACTCAGTCCAGAGTCGGTGAAGCACTGTAGGAGTGTGAAGACTCCTGGGTGTGACAAATATTTAGCAGTGTTCTTAGCTGCACTTACAGGAATTTCATATTGGCCTCGACAAAAACGAATTTTACGACGATCAAAAAGTTATTACTGCACCGACTGCTATCAACATTTTCTGCTATCGCTATAGTTTGCAAGTGAGAGAAAATGTTCAAATGTGTGTGAAATCTTATGGGACTTAACTGCTAAGGTCATCAGTCCCTAAGCTTACACAATACTTAACCTAAATCATCCTAAGGACAAACACACACACCCATGCCCGAGGGAGGACTCGAACCTCCGCTGGGACCAGCAGCACAGTCCATGACTGCAGCGCCTCAGACCGCTCGGCTAATCCCGCGCGGCTGCAAGTGAGAATTATAGGGTGTATTTGATCTGCTCAGTCATTAGCGAGAACTCTAACATTGGGCTATATGACGTCCAGCAGTGCAAATTTTGTGGATCACGTATCGATACCACCCCGGGGCCTCAGAGTTACCAACGGAGTTGCAAGCTTCCTTCAGACGCCGATAGTGGTCGTGCGGGACCTGGCGGACCCATTGTTGTGAGCCACGCCTCCAGCGTCTCTGGAGTACCCTGTGCACTACCAAGCAAGACATTTTCTTCCGTTCCGATCGTGAATGAAGCAAGAGGGACCTGAAGTCTGTGTCTTTTGTACGTGAGCTAGTCAATTTTATCTTGACCATAATGCTAGGACTGTTCAGAAATTTACCTCCAATTAGCCCTTTCTTTTAGTCATCAGTCTTGTGACTATTCTGACTGGTTTGGTGCGGCCTGACATGAATTCCAATCTCTTCATATCAGGGTAGCATTTGCAGCCCATATCCTGAGTTATTTTCTGGATTTATATCGATCCCTATCTTCCTCTACAGTTTTTACTGTGTACAGCTTCCTGCAGTACCATGAAAGCTACTCCCTGTTGTCTTAATGCGTTCTATCATGCTATCCGTTTTCCTTATCAGTCTTTTCCATATGTTCCTAACTTCGCCGGTTCCGTGTAGAACCGTGCACAATCCATGATCCACTTCCAATATAACACTGTGGTGCATATATGTATCTGCCCTTACCAACTTCAGTATTATGTGGATTATATATTCCAAAAATCCGATGGTATATCTCCAGTCTCACAGAATCTGCACACCGGCTTGAACAGTCGTTTGGCTGATGCTTCCTCAATGACTGTAGAAGTTCTGACAGAATGTTATCCATCCCTTTCGCCTTATTTGATCGCAATTATTCCATACCTGTGGTAAACTCCGCACATTCGTCCGATTTCTTCTTCTATCACGTTATCAGACGAGTACTGCCCTCATAGATGCGTTCAATGTATCCTCACGCCTATCCACTTTCTCCTCCACGGTTGATACTGGACTTCCCATTACGCTCTTAATGTTGTCATCCTTGCTTTTAATGTCACCCTAGGTAGTTTTAACTTTTTTATATACTGAACCAGTCCTTTAGATGGCCACTTTTTTTCTATTTCTTCACAATTCCCTGAAGCCTTGCTGCACTTCCTATGTGTTTAATTCCAAAAACCTATTACAAATAAATGCTTGTAGTTAGATGATGCTTTCATGATTGGAAAAGGAGACAACTGACTAACATATAGTACTCGCATTTGAGAAAATTATCTGTGATTTCCCTAAAGTCATTGAGGCGAATGCCGTGATGATTGCTTTGAATGGGACATTGCCACTGGCTGTCCCAGTCTTTGTTCAATAAAGGATGTGCTACACTGAGAGAGGACAAGTTACTCTCTCACCTATTTTTCATACACACAAAATCATTAAAGATTTTGTTACAACCTTTTGCACCTTCAGTGAGACTCTAAAAAGCTAACAGTCCGAGCAGATGTTGATGGAGCCTGGTAGGGCGTTAAAAGCATGAGGTATTTTTATGGTTCTTAGTTCATAGAAACGGCATGTCGGAAGTTGAAAGCAATTGGTGGCGAGCCCATCCCTAATTCAATCTTGCCAGATAGACTCGCAGCCGTACAGGGCAGACAGAGCAGCCCCTAGTCAAGACAGGTCTCCAGCAGGACAATGCTGCTCTACCTGCATTAGTGCCAGCCGAAGGCTGGGCTGGGTGTGAGGGACTGAAGGGATTTGTCTGCACAGTGGAGTCGTAAACCAGGCATTGTGTGCAGAGCCATGCATAATAAAAATTCACAAGTTTTTGTGTTCATCAATACAGCAAATATGCCTGTGGCTCACTTTCATCGGCTGCCTCGGTTGTATAAGAAACTCCGGCGTCTGAGCAATGTTTAGAGATAGAGTGTTTATTACACTTTGTAGCTAGGACTAACATGCTCCAAGGCACAGGAGATTTAGATAAAGTCACATCTTTGTATCTGTTCGCTTGTTGCTGTGGGAAGCGACGCGACTTTGGAAAAAACATCTTCTCCCTCTATGAAAACTTAAGAAAGCCAGTAGTTGGATGTTTCTTTTTTTTTTCAGAGATGCGGGTTTCTTAACTCTCGTGCTGGTTCGACATGAGTTTGTGCTGTCGTGTGGAGGGGAGACTTAGGGCCTCTAAAGCCCTGTGATTGGCTCAAGACGGGGTGAAGGCGCAATCGTTTGTGCACTTTACGGAAAAACTGAATTTTTTTATCTGGAGAGGTGTGAGGCACTCGGGTTCTGGACTTCGTTCTGGAAGGATATTCTGGTCGAAGTTCTGGCATGTGTGGTTGGGGCTTGGGACCTGTCCTGAGACTGACTCCACTTGCAAGTAGTAAGACTGGAGAGCCTGTAGTGATGTTCTTGCTGTACCAACAATGTGACTTCAAATGTCTCGGACTAATCATTTGCTGAAGGCACACTTATTCGCTTTCGGCTTACCAGTCTTGAAGATTGGTATCCTTGTGCGCTCTGTATAAGTGAGTCAAATTCGCCCTTGTATGATCAGCGTACGGGTGTGTCACACACTGAAATCTACCGTGATTTCAGGACTCTGGTAGAGAGTAAATTGCGATCCGTCTGCCGGTTCGCTAGACCGCAAGATTTTTGCATTTCTTTCGTGGTCGCGGTCGATACACAGGTGCCTCCTCCAAGTCTCGCAACCGCCGCGCACTTCTCGCCAGCTACAATTTACATAGCCACACGAAGCAAACAGGGTAACGTACTGCTGCTCCGGCCTTGTCAGGGGGTACAGATCTCAATCACCACTTGCTCTCAGCTGCACCTATGTATACTTCAGTAGATTTGATCAATCAAAGTCTGCTCAGCGTCAGCTCAATTCAGATTGCGTTATCCACTTTTTAGGGCCAGAGTAGTTGACTCACTTCTGCCACCCAGGTTGCTTGTCCATTGTTCTCTTAACCCAACTGTTAGTTGTTTACAGTATTTAATTAATAAGTATAATCCATGTCTGTTTTTTCTTTTAAAAAATGAATGTTGTTAGTAAATTCCACTACATTCTCAACCATTTTATATAGTCAGTGTGTTGTTGTTGTGGTCTTCAGTCCTGAGACTGGTTTGATGCAGCTCTCCATGCTACTCTATCCTGTGCAAGCTTCTTCATCTCCCAGTACCTACTGCAACCTACATCCTTCTGAATCTGCTTAGTGTATTGATCTCTTGGTCTCCCTCTACGATTTTTACCCTCCACGCTGCCCTCCAATGCTAAATTTGTGATCCCTTGATGCCTCAAAACATGTCCTACCAACCGCTCCCTTCTTCTAGTCAAGTTGTGCCACAAACTTCTCTTCTCCCCAATCCTATTCAATACCTCCTCATTAGTTACGTGATCTACCCACCTTATCTTCAGCATTCTTCTGTAGCACCACATTTCGAAAGCTTCTATTCTCTTCTTGTCCAAACTGGTTATCGTCCATGTTTCACTTCCATACATGGCTACACTCCATACAAATACTTTCAGAAACGACTTCCTGACACTTAAATCTATACTCGATGTTAACAAATTTCTCTTCTTCAGAAACGATTTCCTTGCCATTGCCAGTCTACATTTTATATCCTCTCTACTTCGACCATCATCAGTTATTTTACTCCCTAAATAGCAAAACTCCTTTACTACTTTAAGTGTCTCATTTCCTAATCTAATCCCCTCAGCATCACCCGATTTGATTTGACTACATTCCATTATCCTCGTTTTGCTTTTGTTGATGTTCATCTTATATCCTCCTTTCAAGACACTGTCCATTCCGTTCAACTGCTCTTCCAAGTCCTTTGCTGTCTCTGACAGAATTACAATGTCATCGGCGAACCTCAAAGTTTTTATTTCTTCTCCATGGATTTTAATACCTACTCCGAATTTTTCTTTTGTTTCCTTTACTGCTTGCTCAATATACAGATTGAATAACATCGGGGAGAGGCTACAACCCTGTCTCACTCCTTTCCCAACCACTGCTTCCCTTTCATGCCCCTCGACTCTTATAACTGCCATCTGGTTTCTGTACAAATTGTAAATAGCCTTTCGCTCCCTGTATTTTACCCCTGCCACCTTCAGAATTTGAAAGAGAGTATTCCAGTTAACGTTGTCAAAAGCTTTCTCTAAGTCTACAAATGCTAGAAACGTAGGTTTGCCTTTTCTTAATCTTTCTTCTAAGATAAGTCGTAAGGTTAGTATTGCCTCACGTGTTCCAACATTTCTACGGAATCCAAACTGATCTTCCCCGAGGTCCGCTTCTACCAGTTTTTCCATTCGTCTGTAAAGAATTCGCGTTAGTATTTTGCAGCTGTGACTTATTAAACTGATAGTTCGGTAATTTTCACATCTGTCAACACCTGCTTTCTTTGGGATTGGAATTATTATATTCTTCTTGAAGTCTGTGGGTATTTCGCCTGTCTCATACATCTCGCTCACCAGATGGTAGAATTTTGTCATGACTGGCTCTCCCAAGGCCGTCAGTAGTTCTAATGGAATGTTGTCTACCCCCGGGGCCTTGTTTCGACTCAGGTCTTTCAGTGCTCTGTCAAACTCTTCACGCAGTATCTTATCTCCCATTTCATCTTCATCTACATCCTCTTCCATTTCCATAATATTGTCCTCAAGTACATCGCCCTTGTATAAACCCTCTATATACTCCTTCCACCTATCTGCCTTCCCTTCTTTGCTTAGAACTGGGTTGCCATCTGAGCTCTTGATATTCATACAAGTGGTTCTCTTCTCTCCAAAGGTCTCTTTAATTTTCCTGTAGGCAGTATCTATCTTACCCCTAGTGAGACAAGCCTCTACATCCTTACATTTGTCCTCTAGCCATCCCTGCTTAGCCATTTTGCACTTCCTGTCGATCTCATTTTTGAGACGTTTGTATTCCTTTTTGCCTGCTTCATTGACTGCATTTTTATATTTTCTCCTTTCATCAATTAAATTCAATATTTCTTCTGTTACCCAAGGATTTCTATTAGCCCTCGTCTTTTTACCTAGTTGATCCTCTGCTGCCTTCACTACTTCATCCCTCAGAGCTACCCATTCTTCTTCTACTGTATTTCTTTCCCCCATTCCTGTCAATTGTTCCCTTATGCTCTCCCTGAAACTCTGTACAACCTCTTGTTCTTTCAGTTTATCGAGGTCCCATCTCCTTAAATTCCCGCCTTTTTGCAGTTTCTTCAGTTTCAATCTGCAGTTCATAACCAATAGATTGTGGTCAGAATCCACATCTGCCCCTGGAAATGTCTTACAATTTAAAACCTGGTTCCTAAATCTCTGTCTTACCATTATGTAATCTATCTGATACCTTTTAGTATCTCCAGGATTCTTCCAGGTATACAACCTTCTTTCATGATTCTTGAACCAAGTGTTAGCTATGATTAAGTTATGCTCTGTGCAAAATTCTACAAGGCGGCTTCCTCTTTCATTTCTTCCCCCCAATCCATATTCACCCACTATGTTTCCTTCTCTCCCTTTTCCTACTGACGATTTCCAGTCACCCATGACTATTAAATTTTCGTCTCCCTTCACTACCTGAATAATTTCTTTTATCTCGTCATACATTTCATCAATTTCTTCATCATCTGCAGAGCTAGTTGGCATATAAACTTGTACTACTGTAGTAGGCATGGGCTTTGTGTCTATCTTGGCCACAATAATGCGTTCACTATGCTGTTTGTAGTAGCTTACTCGCACTCCTATTTTTTTTTTCATTATTAAACCTACTCCTGCATTACCCCTATTTGATTTTGTATTTATAACCCTGTAATCACCTGACGAAAAGTCTTGTTCCTCCTGCCACCGAACTTCACTAATTCCCACTATATCTAACTTTAACCTATCCATTTCCCTTTTTAAATTTTCTAATCTACCTGCCCGATTAAGGGATCTGACATTCCACGCTCCGATCCGTAGAATGCCAGTTTTCTTTCTCCTGATAACGATGTCCTCTTGAGTAGTCCCCGCCCGGAGATCCGAATGGGGGACTATTTTACCTCCGGAATATTTTACCCAAGAGGACGCCATCATCATTTAATCATACAGTAAAGCTGCATGTCCTCGGGAAAAATTACGGCTGTAGTTTCCCCTTGCTTTCAGCCGTTCGCAGTACCAGCACAGCAAGGCCGTTTTGGTTAATGTTACAAGGCCAGATCAGTCAGACTGTTGCTCCTGCAACTACTGAAAAGGCTGCTGACCCTCTTCAGGAACCACATGTTTGTCTGGCCTCTCAACAGATACCCCTCCGTTGTGGTTGCACCTACGGTACGGCCATCTGTATCGCTGGGGCACGCAAGCCTCCCCACCAACGGCAAGGTCCATGGTTCATGGGGGAAGATATAGTCAGTACCATGGGTTAACTTTCATTGTGGCGTCCCATGCCAAAATTACTTCCAACACCTCTACGGAATTCGTCATCGACAGGACGTTGATCTAATCTCCATTCCTTCATCTTACGGTTAAATATCACTCCGTGTAGTTAAACATGCACCTTGAAAGGTAAAATAACATTGGTTCTACGACTTCCGGAAAATTTTGGTCATCAGAGAGCGCTTGAATTACCATTCTGCAAAAAGCGAGAGATCGATGTAGTGGTTATCACAATGTCATTTGTACTGAATACATAAAATTAACTGAAACAGCTTGTGTCATTGAATAATTCACGTTGTAGGGCCTGTTTTCCCGCACCTCTCAATGACAGCAGTTTTAAAGCTCTGACTAAGCGGCTTACCACTTACAGAAGAGGCTGGAAACACGAAGATCTAAAACATTGAATAGAAGGTCCGCTATATCACTCCACCAGCAAAAGAGCAGTAATTCGGCTGCAGGAAGAAATGTTGAGGACAGTAGGAGGTAGTACTGGGGGAGTCGGAAAGACAAATAAACTTGCAAGAGAGAGAGAGAGAGAGAGAGAAAGAGAGATGGGGACGCTTGTTTTGGCATTGTTCTCGCTGAATCTTATTGCGATCTGGCAGTTTTCCCAAGGATCGTGAGCCAAGTATTTTTCTTTCAGCTTGGCCGAGACAATCTCATTGCTGGTCTTTTCCACTGTCGTTTTCTGCGAATGATTTGTGAGTAACTGTTACCCCGATAAAAATTAATTTATGTGAGCTAGGAAAACTCATCCTGTCTGCCACGAGGAAATGCCATCTGTTATCACGGCCCAGGTGAAATTAATTCCAATTTTAAGAGTTGCCTCACGTTTGTGGAACAACTACATACGGCAAACAACATGCTATTTTACTGATTTGTAAAACACAAAAGGAACAGAGCAACACACAGTAATAATACCGAGTGGTTGTAATTAAAATGTAGGTGCTCACAAAGGTCCAGTGGCAGCTGTAATTATTGTATGGCAGCGAAACTTGGATAGAGATGTTAACGCGTTAATACGGATCGATTTACGCTGAAAAGAAATTAGTTCTAATTTTGGCCACCAGGTGCAAATTTGGCGCTGTGATTGCAAGAAAGAAGTATGGAAATGTTTCCATCTGTAATGGAATAGGAACGGGACATGGGCAGAGAAGGTCAAAGAAGAGAGAAAGGTGTAATGTTGATTTTATTATTAACAGACACTTACACAGTTCGTTCAGTATAAGCATGTTGATAGAGATTTACATTCATAAATCAAAACGCACATGTAGTTATTTATCCTGCAGTTTCTGCTGTTGCTTTAGCACACATACACACGAAACACACGCACATACGCACACACATAATTACATAAAAACACATACAGGCAGACAGAAAACAAGGAGAAACAAAACATCGGTAAGATTGGCATCACTTACACAAACAAATGACACTCTAGAAACGCACCAGAAATTGAAAATAACAATTGAAATAATGTTTTGTTGCGAAATAACAGTGACTCTACTCGAAAAAATGCGGCTTTCAAACTATTTCCCACATAGGCGAAAAATGCATGACCTTCTAGTAATGAATTGTTCGCACCTATTCATTTTATTATATATAAGAACTGTGTTACTATTTTAAATCTGAAACAGAATGTGCGAATCATGTAATATTCCAGAAGACTCACTGAGGATGTCTTGTTAAAAAGGCAAAACGCGTCCAGATGCACGAATAAATTTAATGTGCTGCCTGCAAAAGGACATTTTCCTGATAACTATTACAACTGATCCAAATCATTTAACGGAATCAGAAAATCTGAAGTAAATTGCTTTAGCTGAATTTGTACCTAGTTTCTACTGAAGAAGAGGATGAAAGTTGCCGGTTCATTCGGAAATTTCATTTTTACTCCCAGTTAGATCGCGACACTTAGCTTTGCAATACTTAGCGTGTCTTTACTGCACTCAGCTACGACTGGTAGAAATAAGCTCTTTGAGCAATTCTTTACGTGTCCACTGAGACACTTTCACATCCTTGGATGGCTGGGTTGTCTGTTAGACAATGGGAAGCTTTCGCCGTTTGGAAATCACGAAGTTTTCCTTGTTGGAACGGACTTCGCCATTCTGGTTCTGTTCCTTGTACTGTTCCCTGTTCTGCGCTGAGCCGGCCGATGTGAACGAGCGGTTCTAGGCGCTGCTGCTACGGTCGCAGGTTCGAATCCTGCCTCGGGCTAGGATGCGTGTGATGTCCTTAGGTTAGTTAAGTTTATGTAGTTCTAGGTCTAGGGGACTGATGACCTCAGATGTTAAGTCCCATGGTGCTTAGAGCCATTTGAACCTTTTTATTTATTAATTTTTTTTTGTTCTGTGCTGACTGGAGAGAATTCTGTTCTGGGAGGAAGACTGACTTTGTTTCGTGTCGATCTGATTTGATGTGATCTGAGGACGGGGCAATAATGAAGAAATTGGGAGACGTTATTCTGTTGCTTGCCGTGGCGAAGCTTAGATGAAGTGGTTAGATTGTCTCGGAACTACTTGCTAAATTAATGGACAGTTTACTCACGGTTATTCTGAGGACAGGCATGCGGAAATATTGTTCCAAGGGCGATACGGAACTTCACAGGTTGCTCAGTTTCTACTAATTGGAAGCTGATTATAGTGACGAATATTATCTTTTAGTCCTTCGTTCTGTGAACAAAATGATTCACCCCCTCCTCAATCGTAAAAGAGCTGCCGTCTACTAAAAGTTGTGTACTGAGAACTTAGTATTCGGATGCCAGTTATTAAATTCACACATGTTTGCCTTGCCTTAGGAACCCATGTGGAATTGGAAATTAATTCCATAGTTCCTTGACGATATATCTACATATTAATGAACTCTTTCTGAATTATCCCTGATTAAACCGAAACACTTCCTGTCGCCTGCATGAAGTACTGTGCCATGCTACCATGCAGCCATGTTGAAGTTAACTTTTTCATTCTGCTGGCAGGCCCATGAATATTCTGATACATCAGAGGCCACTCACTGAATTAAGGTTGCAAATGCACAACATCAGAAATAATTATTTTCTATTAGCACGAAATTAGGTTGGATATGATTATAGGTAGGTTGATGACTGCATTTAAAGCAATCGATGCTTACTAAATTTCTGCGTAATAATCTGGCACCTTACTCACACCTTAGTTGTAAATAAATTATGTGTTGATTTTGACGGTTCAGTTACTACTATTTCGAGTCTATGATTATATGTTTAAAGAGACAACCACACTGAACTGCTAGACACTCACTGTAAGCTGAAAACTAGCACTTATTTAGTTCTTGGTCAGTTTTTTGATGAATCATGGGAGAAGTTCACATCTTATAACACATGCCTTACAAGGACACCACATAGCACTTCAGAGCCTGAAAAATACGTGGATGCCACATTCCCCCCACCTAGCCGTGACAGCTTGCTGCTTCATTTCGGCGACGAATGTGAATAATTAGTCATCAAATGGCTAAAATTAATGGACAATTACAAGTTAGTTGAGCGTTTGGTAATCAGAGACAAAACAAATTGTGATATCATTCGTGACAACCGTTGAACATTTAACGACTTTGCTTGAAGAGGTATGCGGCACTGGCGAACAGCCATAAAATTCGTATATAAATATTTAAAACTTCTATTATGATACCCATTAACAGAGAAAGGAAGACAAATACGAACAGGTAATCATCGAGGAGCGAAAGCATCGTTTATTATGAACAAAAATTCCGGTCTGCGATCTGATATTTTCCGGACAAATTTCTAACTTGTAGAATTCTGTCCTCACTGAGAAAATTTAGGTGCCAACAATTTAGAATTCTCTACAATGCTGCTGGCCCAAATCGACTACTGATCTGTCTGACACTTTCGTTAGTAGAACTGAAAAAATAAGTTGTTTTCTCATTTCGATACTGCGCTTTTACTATCACCTACCAACAGAGCACATTTTATCCAATACAGCGCGTATCGTTGTGCCTTTCTCGACGTCATATTGTGATTCATGCTTGCCGCTTTGTTTCTCAAAATGTATAATCAGTGCTGGTAATGCAGTGCCGATTTAGATTTTAAACTGGGGCATGATGAATCTGTTTTCGATTGACGTGGACAGCACTAAGAAGTAACAGGAAAAAATCTAAATAAGTGTGAGAATATTATTATAAGAACGCCCTAGAGAATTTTATTGTAGCTGCTACACACATTCAAATTCTGATTACTTTCTAGTTCGGAATCGAACGTAGACAATTTAGTAGACAATTTTTTTTCAAGTGAGTTAGCAGATGTAATTCTGGCTAACGCGTTTGTTTTCCTTATCTTTTTGTTATTGTTGTTGTTGTTTCAGGACAAACCAGAAGACATCATAAGATCGTAACCATTGATGAGCCTTTTCCTAAGGAACGCAATTCATTTTTCTTGAAGTTAGTTAACGCAGAGGAGCCTAAGTGGCACAAAACTGTAAGAAATAGCAATAGTGAGTCTGTAACGCTAATAAAGATGCAACGTAATGAAAAGGTAAAATTAACAACTGGAATAATTTTTCTTTTTTAAGTGGCCGCTCGGTAAGAGTTTCGAAACCAGCGTTTGCGACAGTAGAAAATTAAATCTTCTTCTCTATGTTGCTACGGCGAGTGAAGAGTAGAATGCGTTCTGGGGACAGTGCTGTATCTGGCAAACACTCGAATATCTCAGATGACAAACGCACATTAAAGTTTTTCTTTGTTTTCAATTATTTACTGGATGTATTCCACTGTCTGTCTTCCCCTGCAGTGTTTGCCCTCTACAGCTTCCTCTAGTACCATGTAAGTCATTCCCTCATGTCTTAACAGATGTCCTATAATCCTGTCACTTCTCCTTATCATTGTTTTCCACATATTCCTTTCGTCTACGATTCTGCGCACATCCTCCTCATTCCTTACCTTAACAGTCTACCTAATTTTCCACATTCGTCTGTAGAACCATATCTCAAATGCTTCGATTCTCCTCTGTTCCGTTGTTCCCATATTTCAGGTTTCACTACCATACAATATTGTGCTCCAAACGTAAATTTTCAGAAATTTCTTCCTGAAATTAGGGCCTACGTTTGATACTAGCAGACTTCGCTTGGCCAGGAATGCCCTTTTCTTGTCAGTGCAAGTCTGTTTTTGATGTCCCCCTTGCTCCGTCCACCACTAGTTATTTTGCAACCTAGGTAGTAGAATTCCTAAACTTCATCTACATCTTCTTCACGACCATCAGTCCTGATGTTAAGTTTCTCGCTGTTCTCGTTTATGCTACTTCTTTGTTCTTTCTTCTATTTACCCTCACTCCATGTTCTGTACTCATTAGACTGATAATTACATTCAGCGTCATGTAATTCTTCACTTTCACCCAGGACAGCAATGTCATAAGAAAATCGGCTCATTGATATCCTTTCACCTTCAATTTTAGTCCCACTCCTTAATCTTTCTTTTATTTCCATCACTGCTTCTTCGATGTAGAGATTGACCAGTAGGGGAGAAAGACTACACCCTGTCTTACACCCTTCTTAATCCGAGCACTTCCATCTTGGTCTCCACTCTTATTATTCCCTCTTGGCTCTTGTACATATTGTATATTACCCGTCACTCCCTACAGCCTACCCCTATTTTTCTCAGAATTTCGAACATCTTGCATCATTTGGCATTGTCGAATGCTTTTTCCAGGACGACAAATCCTATGAACGTGTCTCGATTTTTCTTTAGCGTTGCCTCCATTATCAAACGCAAAGTCAGAACTGCCTTTCTTGTACCTTTACCTTTCCTAAAGCCAAACTGATCGTCATCTAACACATCCTCAATTTTCTTTTCCATTCTTCTGTGTATTATTCTTGTCAGGAACTTGGGTGTATGAACTCTTAAGAAGATTGTGCATAAATCCTCAGATTTTCAGCTCTTGTAGTCTTCAGAGTTGTATGGGTGATATTCAGATGGTATGTCGCCAGACTCACACATTCTCCACACCAACGTGAATAGTCGTTTTGTTGCCACTTCCCCAATGATTTTAGAAATTCTGATGGAATGTTATCTACCCCTTCTTCCTTATTTGAGCTTAAGTCGTCCAAAGCTCTCTTAAATTCTGATTCTAATACTAGATCTCCTATCTCTCCTAAATCGACTCCTGTTTCTTCTTCTATCACATCAGACAAGTTTTCTCCTCGTAGAGGCCTTAACGTGCTCTTTCAAATCTATCCACTCTCTCCTCTGCATCTAACAATGGAATTCCCGTTTCACTCTTAATTTACCACCCTTGCTTTTAATTTCACCGAAGGCTGTTTTGACTTTCCTATATGCTGAGTCAGTCCTTCCGATTATCATTTCTTTTTCAATTTCCTCACATGTTTCCTACGCCATTTCGTCTTAGCTTCCCTGCACTTCCTATTTATTCTATTCCTCAGCGAGTTGTATTTCTGCATTCCTGAATTTCCCTAAACATTTTTGTACTTCCTTCTTTCAGCGATCAACTGATGTATTTGTCCTGTTACCCGTGGTTACATTCTTTGTGCCTATGTTTTCTTTCCAACTTCCGTGAGTGCCCTTTTTAGAGACGTCCATTCCTCTTCACCTGTACTGCCTACTGAACTATTTCTTATTGCTGTATCTATAGCCTTAGAGAACTTCAAGCATATTTCGTCATTTCCTAGTATTTCCATATCCAATTCCTTTAGGTATTGATTCTTCCAGTTTAATGTCTTAAACTTCAGCCTGCTCTTCATCACTACTAAATTGTGATCTGAGTCTATATCTGCTTCTGGGTATGCCTCACAATCCGATATCTGATTTCGGAATCTCTGTCTTACCATGATGTGATCTAAATGAAATATGCCCATATCTCCTGGCCTTTTCCAAGTATACCTCCTTCTCTTGTGATCCTTCAACAGAGTATTCGCTATTACTAGCTGAAATTTATTACAGAACTCAATTAGTCTATCTCGTCTCTCTCTCCTTCTCCCAAGCCCACATTCTTCTGTAACCATTTCTCCTACTCCTTCCTCTACAACTTAGTTCCAGTTCCCCATGACTAACATATTTTCATCTCCCTTTACGTACTATGTTGTCCTTTCAACAGTCTCATATATTTTCCCTATCAATTCATCTTCAGCTTGCGACGTCGGTATGTATACCTGAAGTATCGTTGTCGGTGTTGGTTTGCTGTCGATTCTGATAAGAACAACCCTGTCACTGAAGCTTGCGACGTCGGTATGTATACCTGAAGTATCGTTGTCGGTGTTGGTTTGCTGTCGATTCTGATAAGAACAACCCTGTCACTGAACTGTTCACAGTAACACGCTCTCTGCCCTACCTTCCTATTCATAACGAATCCTACTCCCGTTATACCATTTTCTGACATTATCCTATACTCTTCTGACCAGAAAACCTTGTCTTCTTTCCACTTCACTTCACTGACCCCTACTATACCTTGATTGAGACTTTTCGTTTCCTTTTTGAGATTTTCTAGTTTCCCTACCACGTTCAAGTTTCTGATATTCCACTACCCGACTCGCAGAACGTTATCCTTTCCTAGGTGGTTCAATCTTTTTCTCGTGGTTACCTCCTATTTGACAGTCCCCTCCGGAGATCCGAATGGGGGTCTATTCCGGAATTTTTTGTCAATGGAGAGACCATCACGACATTTTTTCAATTACAGGGCATGTGTCTTTAATGCAAAGGGTTCCATTACCTTTTGCATCCTCACGCCGTAGATCATTGCTGATTCATCGAGCTTTAGGGGCAGTTTCCCATGTGATTACGTGCAGTGCATCGGAAACCAAGTGTGTTAGCTGCTTTGCAAAGTGCGAGCGCTAGACTACCTTAAAATCTTCAAAATCGGCTGGAAAATGTAGAGACATGTAACATTATGTGATTGCCTTATCATTTTAAATCCTTCACTAATCGAGCAGTCGCTCGGCAACAGCTACAGTTAGCAAATAATGTTGCGAGAATGTAAAAGGTGAACGACCTGTGACGTAACTTGTTTATTGTCGAAGCGCCGTCACAGATGCTGTGAGTTATTGACTTTGAAAACCGCGACGCGAAAAACGGACAGAAGAAGAACACTGTTTTACACATTTTTTTTTGATGTACGAGATATTCTCGATGAACAGTGACTCATTCTTCTCTTGTCTCCTGTAACGTGTGTCGGACGCGCATGTCTTGCCGCCGTATTATTATTGTTAAAAATAATATTGTTCTAATGTAAAGTAAATGTGTAATACTAAAAGTGCCTAGCAGTAGATTTATTGTGCGACGTGTATGTGAAAACGTCAAAGGAATTGTTTTCATTACGAGAAGTGCCAGTCAAAACGGCATCCATGTTAAATCCTTCATTGCAGTGTAAGTTCGTCTATTAATTGCCATAAATTCAGATTTAAATGGAACTGGTGTATGGACTATTTATTTAATATAGAATCTATGTCTCACTCCTTCATGAAGTTATTTAATTTTCTTTATGTTTCTGCCAAATAGAGAGTTCACAGTCACGAATTCTTTCGTCGAAATCGGACGGAAGTTGTATGCGGCGAAATATTTTCTCCGCGCCATATTCTATTGGTAAATGCATGATAAACTACGGTCCCTTAGGAAATTCATGTTGAGCTATCCAAAAATAATTATATTTTGAATAGACATTTACTCTCCTCCGCAATGCAACTTCCGACTGATCAGACGATCCAACAAGAAACAGCCGCACACGGTCGGCGTTCGCAAATGTTTCCACCGCTGATTATAGCTATATGTTACAGCACAAAAGTAAACATATTGTTATAATTAGCGGCTACGAACGGGGACATTTATAACTGTATGTTTATGTATACACATTACGTAAACATATCGTTATAATTGGCGCCCGAACAGGGACCCGAATTAAAAAAAAACCTTAAAGGAATAAAAATTTATGTAAGATAGGCATTGTGGAAATATTCGTAAATAATTGTAGCCAATCTTGTGCTTTTCATTTGTTACATGACATCAAACGCCATCCAATAAAATTTCCATTGAGCGAAGGAAACGAGATATTCAGAGAAAATTACGGAAGAGAGATTTTTTTTTGGAACAGAATTTGTGCGAAAATCTAGTTGCAACGCCCAAGGCAGTCATCAACAACGTAAGTTAAAATTTCGTTAGCCATAGCCAAGCTTCCTTAATTTCATCCGACATTATTCAATTTGTGACGATCTTTAGTAGTTGCAGTAAAAATTTGCTTTGAATTCAGTAGATTGCATTTAGTAGAGTAGAAATTTCTTCAAGTATTGTTTAAATTACATTGTTGTGTATTGCATATCAATTGTTTTTAAATGTCCGCTGCCTGTTCACGGAGCTGACCAGCGTTAGTTTTCATTTATTTTGACCAGTGTGCAGCCATACTTTCTTTACGGTCCAGAATAGTCTCTTGTTCTCGTGACGTGCAGCTCCCGACGTTCCGAACTTGGACGTAGCAGTGACAACCGACTCGCAACCGATAAATTACATCTCTGTCGACAGCTGACGGCCGTAGCTCAAACGAACTTCATTGACTTACTGTTTATAAATAAGTGAGCTATGGCAGACGATAAAATGTCATCACTAGATTCAAATGAACAGAATGAAACGAGTGAAGTGTCGCGTCGCTTACAGTCCCGCACAATAATTAGTAGTGCTGAGATACCAATCGAAACAATTGTAGAAAGTGAAGTGGGAAATCTTACGGACTTTGATGCCTCACACCATAATGTTACTGGTACTGAACTAGACAATGCCAGCATAGTTTCTGCCACTAGTAGTCGTAGCCATATACCGGTTACAAGGGAGGCAGGTGAAAGCAATTCAGGGGTAGTGACAGACGATGTATTCAAACAGCTACTGAGTCAAATAAGTCAAATGATGCAGGACGGAAATCGCCAAGTGTTAGCCTCGCTTGAAGATAAACTGTCTACAGTAAGCGAAGAAATAAAAACTGTTAGAGAAAACGTAGCCAAAGAAGTAGCAAAGCAAGTTAAGGATGCTGTTTCTCAAATGCGAAGTGGGATAATTATCGAACTGAATGACACTTCAGCTACCATGCAAAGCGAGACAGCTGACATCCGAAACGTAACCAAGAATCTTGATTCCACCGTAACCACGGTTAATCACAGATTAGACAGAGTAACTGCGCAGGTAGAAAAATTAACCGAGGGAATGTCAAACTTGACTTTGGAAACGGAAACGAAAGTAAAGGAGAGGCTAGATAGTCATAGAGAGAATTTAGAGAAAAGTATGAGAACTGGATTGCTGGATAGGACAAATTTGTCGAAGATAAAATTAACAAAGACCTAGTAGAGACTGTGAAAGCAACCACTCTTGGTATCTTGTCAGCTCCTGGAAGCTCCGGAGATACCGTAATGTCTGAACTCGGTAGCATTAGGCGTACCCTTCAGCAAGAATTACCAAATTGGAAGCAAGAGGTAACGGAACAGCTAAATAACCTGAAGGCACAAGTGAGTAGTAGTTCCCGAATACAGAGACCGAATTTTCCTAACTCTTTAGCCTCAGAGGAAGAAGATGAATTATTTCGTCAATTCCGAATACCTGTTGTATCTAATGAACACACTTCACCACCACATATTCCAGTTAGTCACCGAAACCAAGAATCTGACTCAGTAGTAAAAATGATGAAGGAAGGAAGCATGATAAAGCATCGAGTTTTTCAAACCTTTAACCCGGAAAAACGAAATATCCACCCAATTGTTTTTCTTCGTGGATTCTCCGGCATTTTTCCAAATTCGTGGACTGATAGACAGCGTATCCAATTTGTTACCGAATGTATAGGTGGCGAATCGGCAATATGGGGAACAGAAATGGTTGATAAGTGTCGAACATATGAGGAGTTTGAGCACTGTTTCCTCAGCAAATTTTGGAGCGAAGGTGTTCAGAAGCGCCTTCGTAAAGAAGTCTATAATGCAGAACAATTTGACCCCAGGAATAGTAGCCTGAGAAAGTACTTCGAAAAATATCTTGGCAAAATTAGGTATTGGGATAACCCTATCAGTAGTAAAGATGTAATTATGATTCTCAAGTCTAAATTACCCATTTCGATTCGTGTAAAGCTGATAGCCATACCAGATGATGATCCAGATACCTTTCTGTCGATATTAGATTCCCTAGACCTGATCTATGAGGACATGAGAGCTAACAAACCGCGGAATACTCCGCACAATTCTTGGCCACAACATTACGACAATAACGGCTATGAAAAGCCAGGGAACGATTCAAAAAATAGTAACGATTGGCAAAACGGAAATAAAGGCAGTGGGTATCCGCACAAAAGGAATAGACATAATCAACACAACCGATTCAATCCCGTGTAAACTACTGCGAAAGCAAAGAGAGCTCCACTCCAAGTTTAAACGCAGCCAAAACCTCTCAGACAAACAGAAGCTAAACGATGTCAAAGTTAGCGTAAGGAGGGCTATGCGTGAAGCGTTCATTGAATTCGAAGGTAAAATTCTATGTACCGACTTGACAGAAAATCCTAGGAAGTTCTGGTCTTACGTTAAATCAGTAAGTGGCTCGAAACAGCATATCCAGACACAACGGGATGATGATGGCATTGAAACAGAGGATGACACGCGTAAAGCTGAAATACTAAACACCTTTTTCCAAAGCTGTTTCACAGAGGAAGACCGCACTGCAGTTCCTTCTCTAAATCCTCGCACAAACGAAAAAATGGCTGACATCGAAATAAGTGTCCAAGGAATAGAAAAGCAACTGGAATCACTCAATAGAGGAAAGTCCACTGGACCTGACGCGATACCAATTCGATTCTACACAGAGTACGCGAAAGAACTTGCCCCCCTTCTAACAGCCGTGTACCGCAAGTCTCTAGAGGAACGGAGGGTTCCAAATGATTGGAAAAGAGCACAGATAGTCCCAGTCTTCAAGAAGGGTCGTCGAGCAGATGCGCAAAACTATAGACCTATATCTCTTACGTCGATCTCTTGTAGAATTTTAGAACATGTTTTTTGCTCGCGTATCATGTCATTTCTGGAAACCCAGAATCTACTATGTAGGAATCAACATGGATTCCGGAAACAGCGATCGTGTGAGACCCAACTCGCCTTATTTGTTCATGAGACCCAGAAAATATTAGATACAGGCTCCCAGGTAGATGCTATTTTTCTTGACTTCCGGAAGGCGTTCGATACAGTTCCGCACTGCCGCCTGATAAACAAAGTAAGAGCCTACGGAATATCAGACCAGCTGTGTGGCTGGATTGAAGAGTTTTTAGCAAACAGAACACTGCATATTGTTATCAATGGAGAGACGTCTACAGACGTTATAGTAACCTCTGGCGTGCCACAGGGGAGTGTTATGGGACCATTGCTTTTCACAATATATATAAATGACTTAGTAGATAGTGTCGGAAGTTCCATGCGGCTTTTCGCGGATGATGCTGTAGTATACAGAGAAGTTGCTGCATTAGAAAATTGTAGCGAAATACAGGAAGATCTGCAGCGGATAGGCACTTGGTGCAGGGAGTGGCAACTGACCCTTAACATAGACAAATGTAATGTATTGCGAATACATAGAAAGAAGGATCCTTTATTGTATGATTATATGATAGCGGAACAAACACTGGTAGCAGTTACTTCTGTAAAATATCTGGGAGTATGCGTACGGAGCGATTTGAAGTGGAATGATCATATAAAACTAATTGTTGGTAAGGCGGGTACCAGGTTGAGATTCATTGGGAGAGTGCTTAGAAAATGTAGTCCATCAACAAAGGAGGTGGCTTACAAAACACTCGTTCGACCTATACTTGAGTATTGCTCATCAGTGTGGGATCCGTACCAGGTCGGGTTGACGGAGGAGATAGAGAAGATCCAAAGAAGAGCGGCGCGTTTCGTCACTGGGTTATTTGGTAACCGTGATAGCGTTACGGAGATGTTTAATAAACTCAAGTGGCAGACTCTGCAAGAGAGGCGCTCTGCATCGCGGTGTAGCTTGCTCGCCAGGTTTCGAGAGGGTGCGTTTCTGGATGAGGTATCGAATATATTGCTTCCCCCTACTTATACTTCCCGAGGAGATCACGAATGTAAAATTAGAGAGATTAGAGCGCGCACGGAGGCTTTCAGACAGTCGTTCTTCCCGCGAACCATACGCGACTGGAACAGGAAAGGGAGGTAATGACAGTGGCACGTAAAGTGCCCTCCGCCACACACCGTTGGGTGGCTTGCGGAGTATCAATGTAGATGTAGATGTAGATGTATAACACGACTGGTAACCAGTACGGCAATCAATCGTACAAGCAGAAGTTTGGAAACGGTTTCAGTCAAAAAGGTTGGCAACAGCAGAGAGGATCGCAATGGAATGCACCGTACTCGCGCAGCCAACACTCAGATTACGGGCAGCAACAAACAGCTGATCACGCCCACTCATACCAATACAACTCCGCGCCTAGTAAAAATCAAGCGCAGGGAATGTACAGAAACACACAGTTTAACGGCAAACCACAGTATGAAGGTGGATTTCACAGTAACAATTCCGGAAATCATAATAGTAATAAAAATCATCAGACCCCGCGAAGGCATTACAATCCCCCTGTATTTTTCGCAAACGCGGAAGACAGTAACACGTATTGGACACCAGAACAAACGCAGCAACATTTTGACACGAGGTTTGTGCATAACAGTAATTTTGTTCCTCAGTGTTCTCACAATGTCAGATTGGTCGAACTTTCTAATGATGAAGGCCAATCAAAACCACACAAGCAGGAAAACTTAAGTTCAGCATCTGAAAGCTCCCTAAGTGATGCTGTGAGACAGAATGGGGGCTACCACATCGACGGAGAGACTAACCATGACGTACTTGTACTGAGATACAATGACGGGATTGACATGAGACAAGAATTATTACAAGAGAAAGAGACGACTGACGGTGATGAACCGATAGATGACCAAGTGCAAGCTATGACAAAACTTCCTATAGCCGGAATTTTGACGACTGTAATCCTAGATACAGGTGCAAATATTAATGCTGTGTCATTATGTTTCTATAAGCAAATTAGTACATTAATTGAAATTCCAACATTACCCGTCCGAGGATGTTCAAGGTCAATTCAATTCCTAAGTGTAACAACACAAGTGCTAGTTTAGACGCCAGAATAAGACAAGCTCTAACAACGTTGACCACCCAAGCCAATTTACGCAAGAAGGCGTATGACAAACATATTAATAAGGTGTTAACTTATAAAGTAGGCGAAAAGGTCTTGCTAAAAACACACTTTAAACCATCGTTGCTCTTACACAAAAATCGAAAATGGCAAAGTCTTTTTGAGGGACCTTACGAGATCCTTCGTATACCGCATACAGGTTGTTATCTGATTTCTGATCCCGCAAATGGAAAAATAAAAGGGTTATACCATCACTCTGATCTTAAAAAATATCATGTTACAGAATAAGTCAAAAGGAAAGCTTTATAATGACAAGAGAAGGTTAGCCGCTAGTGACTAAATGACAACTGATTTGACTTCGTTAAAAAAGGGCTTAGAATATATTACACGACAGTGAGTCTATCTTGCTATACAGCAGACAATTTAAAATATGTTATCTTGAGCCATAATTTAAGTACAGACAAGCTGATAAATGAAAAAAAATTCTTGTTTAACAAAGAAAGTGATCAACTCCAAGAACTCTAGTTTTAAGATTTAGTTTTAAGGAGATAATATTTAAGAGAGAAAAATGAAATATAAAGCGAAGGATGTGCCTAACAAGCCGGCTTCTGCGATATGAAATGCTGAAGAAGTGAAAATAAAACATAGTATGTAAGAATTTTTTTTAAGTTCAAGGAGCAATGATCCAGAAACGAAATTTATTTTCGTCAAGGACAAGGGTCGCTTGACAATTATTGGTTCCTGATCCCACTAAAAAGGAAAACAAGTAACTAGTTTCTAAGTCAGCTATGTCTAGATTAAGTTCCAATGTACATAGAAATCTGGAACAGGTTCATCTCTGCATTAAAATAACGTAATGTTTACGAAGCATGTGAGTTACTTGTAAGTACCAACATGACCACGAAAGCGCTATCCTTCAGCTAGATAAACAAAGTAGCATTAATTGTAATTGCAATACGCAGGACAGATACATTCAAAGCCATAAGTGAAATAAATACCAAGTATAAGAGCGCAAGTGGCAAGGACAAAGCAATGATGACTTAAGGTCATATATAGAGGTCAAAGCAGTGTAGTGCAAGAAGGCGTTAAGGCGAGAATAAAATGACAATGAAACAGCAGGCAAAACAACGCAACTAGTTCTTAATTGGAGCGCGTACGCAGACGTACGGCGCAAAGGGAAATTAATTTCTAAGTCATAAGGAACAAGGAGTTGTTTGCTAGATTTCTTCTTCTATGTATTATTATACCTATGTCTTTCTTCTGAATTTGTTTAAATACCCTAACCCGCCTAAACCCGTCCCGTAGACTTGACGTCACAGATTGAGAAATGCGGTTGACGTGGAAAGGCTGGTTTGGCATACGATTTTGAAAAGGAAACGCGTGAACGAAATCGGGAAAAGCTAGTTTTGAAATGTCTTTATTTTTCCTTTTAAAGTCAATCCGAGACGGAAACCGAGATCGCGATAAGGAATTTGAATACTTTCTTGAATGGTGTTCTGTTCTCATGTGAGAGGGCGATCAAATGTGACTGATTGATCCTCACATCTAGTAAAAAGAGAATTTTTGTTGAAATGACAGTGATAACTTTAATGAAGCTAATAAATAGAAAGAACGGTTGAAATGAATTAAAATAATAATAATTGCTAACAGATCGGAGAAACTAATGTATTGTGACTGTGAACTAAAAGCATAATTAGTCTTAGTGAAAGATGAGGAACAATGTAAAGCGAAATGTTAAGGTAGTTACCAACAAAGCAACAGAAATTGAAATGGACATGATAATCAAAGCTCTCACTTAGCAAGCTTCAAAGTGAGACAAACTATTTGATTATAAAATGTAAAAAAAAAAAAAAAATTGTGTACATAGTAGTGTATAAGTGAAGGCTTAAAATGCTGTGGAAGTCTGCCGCAGACACGAAGCAATGCATCGTTGTTATAAGTAAGTGATAATTTCATTCACGATGAAGATAAAAAGTGTTAAACGTGCAGATAGGCCGACGGACAATGATAGTCCGGTTGTGTAACCGAAGGCGGTGATGTGATTACATGCAGTGCATCGGAAACCAAGTTTGTTAGCTGCTTTGCAAAGTGCGAGCGCTAGCCTACCTTAAAATCTTCAAAATCGGCTGGAAAATGTGGAGACAGGGATGGTTTCAATGGAGTCTCTGTCCCTGGTAATCCTCGTCCCTCCGCGCCAGCTCAGCAAACCACAAAATACCACAACACCATCGGCGCAACGTGTTCACTGAACCGTGCGCGGAAAAGCTGAAATACCGCGAGGAGGCTAGTGAGCGCCTCGAGTTGCGATTCGGCTTTAACAATCAGCCTGTGTCAACGTCCATCGACGCAACAAACGCGCTAAATTTAAAGTGATGTACTAGCACAGCACTCCCGCTGCAGTTCAACGAAACGGACTTTCCATGAAAACCGCTCCTAAAATAAAAGACTCTTATATGAGTTCACAACATATCACATACTCTGCTAATATTATATCCCGTGGATGAAATGCGAACAGCCAAACCACACGCGAATAGTGACAAAGTCAAATTCCTATGAATCCCAAGTCCTAAAATAGATTTAAGCTTAGTTTTTAGACTAATGGGTATTTATATTTTTTGTTACATGTAACGTGTGTACGTAATGTGCGAGTGAGACTCGCCCGCCAGAGCTGATGAAAAGTTTTCTACTCGGAGACCGCAAAGTAGCGATCCAACTTCTCAAGGCATAAGCTTCACCTGGAGAAGAATCAAATTTTAACTTTCCTGTCAATACACAAACAATGAAAGCGTAAAAATTATAACAACTAGTGAGCAATGGAAAATGGACACGTGTGAGAAATTCCATGTGTGAGAAGTATATGTGTATAAAAATGGACACGTGTGAGAAATTCCATGTGTGAGAATTGTGTGAGAATTATGTGCGTATAAAAAGATGAATCCTATGTGTTTTCTTTCAGGAGCAAAGAGCCTATGAGCTCTGGACAATAACTTGAGGCCACAAAGATGGTCGGTATGAACTCTGTAAAAAAAAAAGGACTGTAATGAGTATAATGTATAATGTCTATTGTAAACTTCGTAGATTTACTGTCTTAGTTTTTAAATTTTTTTGTGTATCTTTACCTTAAGAACTGACTTTGTCTATGAATGAGAGATCACCATATTTGTGTAATCCTAATAATCAAATGGCTGTGTAATCCTAATAATCAAATGGCAGGAATACTGTGTTTGATCAATGTAAATCAGTAAAGTACTCAATCCCATAATGTTAACGGCGACATGTGAATCTTGGTAATCTTCTTGATTTCCAAGATTCCCATGGAAGGCAATGTAACATTATGTGATTGCCTTATCATTTTAAATCATTCACTAATCGAGCAGTCGCTCGGCAACAGCTACAGTCAGCAAATAATGTTGCGAGAATGTAAAAGGTGAACGACCTGTGACGTAACTTGTTTATTGTCGAAGCGCCGTCAGAGATGCTGTGAGTTATTGACATTGAAAACCGCGGCGCGAAAAACGGACAGAAGAAGAACACTTTTTTACACATTTTTTTTTTTGATGTACGAGACATTCTCGATGAACAGTGACTCATTCTTCTCTTGTCTCCTGTAACGTGTGTCGGACGCGCATGTCTTGCCGCCGTATTATTATTGTTAAAAATAATATTGTTCTAGTGTAAAGTAAATGTGTAATACTAAAAGTGCCTAGCAGTAGATTTATTGTGCGACGTGTATGTGAAAACGTCAAAGGAATTGTTTTCATTACGAGAAGTGCCAGTCAAAACGGCATCCATGTTAAATCCTTCATTGCAGTGTAAGTTCGTCTATTAATTGCCATAAATTCAGATTTAAATGGAACTGGTGTATGGACTATTTATTTAATATAGAATCTATGTCTCACTCCTTCATGAAGTTATTTAATTTTCTTTATGTTTCTGCCAAATAGAGAGTTCACAGTCACGAATTCTTTCGTCGAAATCGGACGGAAGTTGTATGCGGCGAAATATTTTCTCCGCGCCATATTCTATTGGTAAATGCATGATAAACTACGGTCCCTTAGGAAATTCATGTTGAGCTATCCAAAAATAATTATATTTTGAATAGGCATTTACTCTCTTCCGCAATGCAACTTCCGACTGATCAGACTATCCAACAAGAAACAGCCGCACACGGTCGGCGTTCGCAAATATGTTTCCACCGCTGATTATAGCTATATGTTACAGCACAAAAGTAAACATATTGTTATAATTAGCGGCTACGAACGGGGACATTTATAACTGTATGTTTATGTATACACATTACGTAAACATATCGTTATAACCTCTGTCTGCTCCTGCGCCCTCTTTGACAAGGCCGTTGGCAGAATGAGAGTATGCTGGAAGTCTTCGGCCGCCAATGCTGATTATTAATCAAAATTTAAGCTGTGGCGAGTTTCGAACCCAGGACCGGGAACGTTTTAATTACAAATCAAAGACGTCACCGCAAGATCACGGGTAAAGGAAAAAACACCGATACTGTGATGGTTGTCCAACATCAGTGGTTCATTACACTGAGAATAAATTGGTGCGGGTAGGCAACAACGAAGTATGGCTTGCCTCGTATGGACGGTCAGAGGTGTTATCAAAAATGGAAGTATAAGATGTTTGGCTGGGTATGAAGTACAGTCGAAAAATTTATTTGCAGAGGATGACATCGAGCCCAAATAACAGCGGTATTTCGTTAAGTTCCATAAAGAGCTTCACAATTGGACTGGTGGGGAACACATCAGTAGCCTGACACATTCCGCGTTGCTGAATCGTGTTAAACTCCTCCTCGCGCACTGGCCATAGAGGCCCAAAGGTACCAACTGGCCGCCGTGTCACCCTCAGCCCACAGGCATCACTGGATGTGGATATGGAGGGGCATGTCGTCAGCACACCGCTCTCCTGGCCGTATGTCAGTTTGTGAGACCGGACCCGCTACTTCTCAATCAAGTAGCTCCTCAGTTTGCCTCATCAGGGCTGAGTGCACCCCGCTTGCCAACAGCACTCGGCAGACCGGATAGTCACCCATCCAAGTGCTAGCCTAACCTGACAGCGCTTAACTTCGGTGATCTGACGGGAACCGTTGTTGCCACTGCAGCAAGGCCGTTGGCTGAATCGTGTTAAGGTGACGTAGAACTAGTGGAGGTGCAGATGAATATACGATGCATCTATTGTCCATCTTCGACCGGTCTAAGGAACGATAGAAACAAAGGACTGTCCGTTTCGCTCTCCGTGAGATGTTGCTTAGAACGTGCAGGACTGTCGGGGATCGGACACAGAGAGCTGGCAAATAGTATGTGTGGAAGTACTAACATAGTTGTCTATGGTTCGTCAACTCACGAATTTCGTGGTTTCGACGAACGGAAGACCAACGGTACCGAGGTGTGGCGTTCGAGTGCATCTGCACTGAAGCAATCATTGGCCGTCTTCGCCTTAATTACATATATATGGTGTCTGTTCTTTTCGAAGTGACCTATGGCAGCGCCTTCTAGCGAGCCAACCATAGCGCCATCTGGTTTCCCCCTTCAAGCTAGACGAGTTTCGTTCTTTGTAGTTTTTTCGTTTGATGATTATTTCGTGAGATATTTGGCCCAGTCACTATCAATGGACCACCCTGTATAGAATCTGCAATAAATGTAGGTTCGCCTACGTTGAGGGAGATTATGTTAAGCAGGCCCAGAATATCTCCCAGGAGAGTCCCAAATGGGATAGTTCGCCATGACGTAGATACGGGTACGAAAAAAGCAGACAGAGCTGTTCATGTTCAACACAAATGAATTAACGTTACATGGAGAATTCAATCTGTTGCGTGCTTCCAAACAAAACCACCTCTTTCGTTAATCAATAAGTAGCGAGCGATTAAGTTTTCTTGCAATCCTTCACCACCTTTTTATTGGAATCCAACAGTACATAATAGTGTAACATTTTGTAAGCATGAAGAACTGTTGCTCTTCCGTTAGGCTGTACATTCGAAGAACATTTCATATCTTTGGAACGAGGTAATTTGTGAGGTCCATCCATCCTTTCCTTAGGCAAGACCTTTCCTTGTGTACGATTTTGTTCAACTGATTAACTAAAATACTGCACAGAATTTAATCAGTGGTTAGAGTGGTTACAAGATTCTGTTTTAGGGCAGAATGTCACTTCCTGGGAGGCGAGTTAAGATCTGCTCTCGGGGGCTGTAGTTTAAGCCATGTGGTTGAGATATTTGTCGGACGATTTAAGATTAGTGTCACTACCGAACAAAATTTGTTAATGGGCAGTACTACGGTTATTAAACACTGTAATCGGGAGGAAAGAGTGCACTACTATTCAGTATCAAGTTCACACATTGTCAAGTATCAGCTACAATAAAAATTACAAAAATGTGATCAATGAAGCGCCTATAAGATTAACAGAGAAAAGCTAACAAGAGGAGTGACATTGTACAATGTTGGCGGCTTATGTAGCTGTAGGGCGTTGAGTATTGTCGTATTGTGCTGATGGCCATTGTGATGGACACGGACTCTACGTATTGACTGTTCCAGAGCACAAAAGAAAGTGAGGCTGAAGGACCCTGATGGGTCTTATTTAAAAACTCGGTTCCAGCATGAAAACAATAGACAATTCGCTGTTGCCACCCTAAACTACCGTTCTTGCTAAAACGTATGTCTGTCTTACCAGTCAGTTCCGAGGGATCTCTTGAGATCTGTTGCCTTTATCTGGCTAGACAGCCAGCTACCTCCCAGGTAGTGGACCCTGCAGTGCTGGTGTCCTTCTTCAAACCAGGAGTTTCTCTAATCGTCACCGCCGTCTTGGTGACCGCGAATAATTATGATTTCAAAGGCGTTGTCTTAAAATTAACCAAGCCCAAAATCACTTTTTACAGAGGAAATAATACATACTAATAATAAAACTAAAATGGCCGTGTCTGTTCGAACACGCTAATCTCCAAAATTACTAGACGAATTTCATGGGGTTTTCATAGGTGGCTTGAGCGTAGCTTGGGGCAGTGTATACGCTTTATTTCATCAAAATCGGATCAGGAAGAAAAGAGATATCATGATTTAAAGTTCTACCTAAAATCGTCGTGCCTGTCTGCTTGTTCGAACACTCTAATCTCCGAAACTACCGCATGAATTTTCATGGGGTTTTCACAGGTTAACTTGAGAGTAGCTTGCGACAACCTATAGGCCTTACTTCATCAAAATGGGATCGGAAAAAAAGGAGATCATGAATTAAAATTTTATTTGAAACTGCCGTGTTTGTCTGTTTGAACACGTTGATTTCCAAACCTACTTGACGGATTTTCATGGGATATTCACAGGTAACTTGAGCGTAACTTGGGCAACACACAGACTTCATTTCATCAGAATCGGAACACGAAGAAAAAGATATCGTAATCTAAACCTAAAAATCGTCTGCTCACAACCTATTACGTCAGGTAACTGTTAGGTTTTTAACTCTGTGACAGTTTTACTTTCGGACGTTTATGGCAGCGACAGAATTAAGCACCGCAATATTATTGTTACGAATTCAAATTAACAGCGAATTTACTTGGTTAGGGTATATAGATCTACTGATTTCGCTGTGACTATTAAAAAACATAACAACCTTCCTTCTTTCTACAGGTTTTATTTGTATTTGATTTCTTTCCTAAGAAACTTTCCAGTTAAAGTTTTTTTTTACCTGATTGACAGAAGTGTTTTCGGATGTTTACCTAATTGACAAAATTAAGCCCCACAGTATTATCTTTACGAATACAAACTAACATTGAATTTATTTGGTTTCTATATGTGGATTTATTGATTTAATTTTGCGTATTTAAAATTTAACGGCATTGCTGTGCTTCTCTCGACAGGTTTCATTTATATTTTTTGCTAGGAAAAACGAAATATTTAATTTCATTTGTGATTTGGGTGCCTGCTCATTATATTTTGATTTACTTTTGTTAATGAATAAAAATGCCTAGAAGACGAGCAAATTTTTCTGAATACTCCAGAACGGCTAAAAGATTGTGGTCTACGTGATCTCAAGAATCCAATAAAGATGGTGAGGCGAGGCTTGCTCGAAACATCAGGCTTCAACTTGCCCTTTGCAAACTCCTTCCGAACACGAGGGATGATGAAACCCTGATCGAGAGTCAAGCATTATCTCGCTTCTCAGAGCCCTTCACTCACTGAGATTTAAACTTACTTCTCTCCAACGCCACATGATAGAAACGGAAATTCTGACCGGAAAGCGTCGCAGCGAAAGAGTTTTTAAGCTCTGAATTCTGCTTATTTCTAATAACTCACCATTTAGTTTCAAAGTTGACGTTACACCACGACCGTAAACAAAGCACAGACCAGGCGATGTGTCACTGGTGTGGACCCTAGTGTTAGTCGCTCTTCGCACGGCCAACTCTTCGTGGCTCTCTCCCATGTTAGTGAAGCAAACAAACTCTGCATTCATGTCCCCAATCACACTACTTCAAACGTTGTCTGCTAAGAAGTTTTATAACATAAAAATAAATTCCATGTATACGAATTTTCGTGAACAGCTATAAAGGAGCTAATTTTCAGTAATTTCCGTGTCACTCTCGTCTCAGAGACACACAGAAAATCGCGATGCACTCTTTTTAACGTGTGGATTCGTTCCTTAATAAAATCAATGTAGTTCAAAATGGTTCAAATGGCTCTCAGCACTATGGGACTTAACTTCTAAGGTCATCAGTCCCCTAGAACTTAGAACTACTTGAACCTAACCAACCTAAGGACATCACACACATCCACACCCGAGGCAGGATTCGAACCTGCTACCGTAGCGGTCGCGCGGTTCCACTCTGTAGCGCAATGTAGTTCCACAGCGTGGTGATTGTTCGGCTCATCATCACATCACAGATAATCTGTCGGACGTACAGCTCTCTTCCTTGTTAGTTCTTCAATAGTGAAATCACTGATTCCTTAGAAATACTGTTGCTTTGTTCGTCAAATTTACAATACATTTGGATGTAGTTCCCTACTGTCAGTAACTAAAATACATTTTTAAGCAATACGAACTAAGTAATCAATGATGTCGAAGATTTCCTAGCAAACAGAATTTAAGGTGTCGTTCGCTGCGAGAACATACACTGATAAACCAAAACATTATGACCATCTGTATAATAGCCTGTTGTTCCATTTTTCTAACACAGTACAGCAGAGATTCTGCTTGGCACGGATTCTACAAGTCCGTGACAGGATTCCTCAAATATGTAGCACCAAACGTCTTAGCACAGGTCAAGCATTTCCCGCAAATTACGGGATGGTGGTTTAGGGGCACGCAGCTGGCTCGTGATATGTGTTCCAATTGGTGCAGATCAGGCACATTTACTGGGAAAGACTACAATGTGAGTTCATTATAATGCAACTCAAACCACTGTAGCACTATTCTGACTATTCTGACCTTGCAACACAGACAGTTATCCTGTTGGCAGATGTCATCATCGTAGGGAGAGACCTGAAGCATGAAGAGGTGCGGATGGTCCACAATAGTATTCACATAGTTCACTGCTGACATGATGCTTCGGATTACCATCATAGATCACAACTCAGTGTACCCCATGGATAATTCTGCCCTTACCGGCCTGCATACGTGGCGTGGTGCACGTTTCGTGCAGCCATTCGCCTGAATGATGGCGTGTTAGGATCCAACCACCGACCTGGTTGCGGCGGGGCGGGTTTTGTCCTCGTTACTCGATCGTACACTCTCTCTCATTCATTGTCCTCCTACCTCAGTACGGCTTCCTTACGACGTCCCTTCGCTCTGCAGTAATAGATACTTATTAGGCCGTGTAAAGCAGCGTTGATGAAACCACGACCTAATACCTACCACACAGAGGCCGCGAAACTCAAGTTGCGAATCAGTTCCTGTAAGTTCATTTTTACAAATTTCGGGTGATGGGTAAATGCAGTTTACCTGCAATAAGCCATCGGAAATTTTAGTAAACTGGTTTTTATTCTTAAGGAAGCACATAAATTTGCTGTCAAGTCCGAATTTCCTAGTGTAACTGCTCCACTATTCCCATCTCACAGGCTGTACAAAATATTCTCACACGAATAAAGCAACCAGTCCGACCCGATTAATGTTCGATCTGACAGTTACTGATCCACTACTGTAGCGAGTTGAAAGTTCGGTCGTATCAGTGGTCTTCAAAGTTAGAAGTGCTCGCCCAAGTATTCCATAAAGTATACGGAATATGCCATGTGAAATTTCACTAAAACCGAAATATCACACGCTCTTAACACATCAATTAATTAATCAAATTGTCCTCACAATGTTCGTAACTTAAACTGCCTAAGTCACGACCCTTCCTATCAGCAAGGAACTCAACAGTTCTTCATTTTACAAGTTATTTTCTCGGCGACATTTATCATGATGTTACAGGTACGAAGGTTGGCGAACGACTCCCCCGATGCCACCCCACTCTATGCCTATCTTACTTTCTGTTGCACGGGAAGAGCTTAATTTTGATTGGCTAATGGTTTGAATGATCAATCAGAATGATCCTTCTATAAGATTTTCACGGCAAAACTTGCCTGAGCCAATCACTAATCAGAAAATCATTTACGTCATTCCAATGCCAATTTCTAATATAATAATTAATAAAATAGACCGAAATGCAAAATATTCTTTAAATTAATTTAGAAACTTATTCTACTTCCGACTTCTATTGCGACTGCTCTCTTACAAAAGCAAGCACACATCGCCATACGTCATCAGCTTCGTGGTTGCACCACAATTTTCCCACGATTCAATTTCATAAGTTTTTACATAACATAGTATTAAGTTTTTTCGTATGTCCCACAGACACTCTCTCATTCATTCCCATGTATATGCACAACAAAAAATAAGCAGATAATTTTGAATGATTTTTTAGACTACGAAATGCAGAGTAATTTAAGTTTTGACAAGAAAAATTCCAATTAAGTGATTTTATACATTGAGAACTCTGGTTATGATTTTAGATGGTAATAAAAGACAAACTGCTATTGTTCCTAACTGAGTTTTGAAACATAAGTGTCAGTTTTTGGACATTTAAGTAATTTTCTCAATGTCCGGAGTTATAGTAGATAGAAGTCTGAAATTTTTATGGGCTCCTTTACTTAATAACAAAAGATTGTGTACCAAGTTTGAACAAAATGGGATGATAATTACTACGGTTGATTTAGGTTCCTCGGGGGTGTGAATTTACGTTCCTACTAGATGTTACTGGAGACCGTTCTCATGGCTAAAAGCATCAGCTGCGCTGTGAGTCATAGCGAAGACACAATCCTGCAGCCACCGGGCTACACGGCTGCATGCTTTACTGCAATGAATGTCATCTCGAAATAACTTGCTACGTTACATGGTGTAACAAGAAATGCCACTCATCCGTCAGGCGACACGTTTCTATTGATCCAAGATGAAAACTCAGTGATGCTGTGCTCACGGCAATCATAACTGACAATGTCGTTCTGTCAACACAGGAGTATGTAGGGGTCGTGCGTGCCGGGCTCCATCTTCAAAAGTGGCCTTTGAACGTTATGCTCCTAAACGCTTGTGCCTGCAACAGCATAGTCCCTGTCGTCAGATCTGCCATAAATCGCTGCCTATCCTGGATTACACATTGGGGTATCCTCCGACCTCTACGTTTTGTGATGAGACGACGTCGTCCAATATTATACGACCTACTCGTTATTTCAGCATACTTCAACCACTTTCCATAGGTGCTCGAGACAGTAGTATGCCAATAAGCGACCAGCTCGCCGTTTCAGAGCTTCTCGTTCCCAGCCGTAGCGCCACTACAGCGTGCCCTTTGTCAAAACCGCTTACCTCAGTGGATTTCCACATTTGCGGCCCGTATCTTCGCTGTCACGACGACCCATTCGTCTCTCCTTCGCTCACATTCTTTCCTTACTGCGTCACGTGCACGCAACACCACCAGGAGGCATTCAACTTCTCGTGGGCAGTGATCATAATGTTTTGGCTCATCAGTGTACATAATGGTTGCAAGGATTTAGTTTTATACAGAAAATCGTAATTTTTGTAATATTTTGGACGTCACGCGAAAAGTAAAGCTTCAATAGCGGGCAACATCTCTGCGAAAGAGGTTGCGCTGCGAGAGACTGTTAGTAGAACCTTTTGTTGTGAGTGGAGTGCAGTCTTGGAGACAGAGAGGAGTCAAGTTGTATCTTGTGATGGCGGATCTGTGTAGTCCGTAATGCGTGCCCGCAATAATTTCCTTGCATTATTCTTCATTTACGCCAACGGCCTTGCCGCAGTGGTAACACCGGTTCCCGTCAGATCACCGAAGTTAAGCTGTGTCGGGCTGGGCTAGCACCTGTATGGGTGACCATCCGGTCTGCCGAGCGCTGTTGGCAAGCGGGGTGCACTCAGCCCTTGTGAGACAAACTGAGGAGCTACTTGATTGAGAAGTAACGGCTCCGGTCTCGCAAACTGACATACGGCCGGGAGGGTGGTGTGCTGACCACATGCCCCTCCATATCACCATCCAGTGACGCCTGTGGGTTGAGGATGACATGGCGACCGATCGGTACCGTTGGGCCTTCATGGCCTGTTCGGGAGAGGTTTAGTTTAGTTTAGTTTCATTTTTCATTTACGGAGAAATATTTTGTAAATTCATTCAGAAGAGTTCATAAAATTAACATACATTTTTAATCAGCCATTCAGTTTAATTTTTCTTATGCAGCAATATAATACAGAATTAACAGATTAGAGCCGTATGCAAAGATGTTCAAAATGGCTCTGAGCACTATGCGACTTAACTTCTGAGGTCATCAGTCGCCTAGAACTTAGAACTAATTAAACCTAACTAACCTAAGGACATCACACACATCCATGCCCGAGACAGGATTCGAACCTGCGACCGTAGCGGTCGCTCGGTTCCAGACTGTAGCGCCTAGAACCGCACGGTCACTCGGGCCGGCTGCAAAGATGTAAGAAAATGAATAATTTGCACCATCTTTGTGCTCCATAAAGAAGAAAGGATTAACTGCAGGCAGGTTTTTGACTGCATTCATGCTTACATTGGATTTTAGCCCATTTTGTGTTAAAGTATAATGAAAACGATCTACAAGTGTCTTTGTTTTCAGGTAATTAATTGAACTAGGATGATGAGATTATACGATTATTTACAAATTCTGACAAGTTTTTTTTTCTTTCAGATATTTAGTACATAAGAGAGAAGTGAATGACTATTGAGATTTTTATGATGATGATGCTTATAATGATGATATTATGAATATTTTGAGACGATTATTGGGTTTATGAGGATTATAGTATGAGGTTGAAGACATGGAGTTTGTGCAGATTTTATGGATTATTCTGGGAGAGTTTTGAGTAAGTTAGTGAAGTGTTAGTGATTTTGTAGGGACTTGTAATTCTTTTGCTTATAAGAAGTTCGTGGAGTGATTTTGTTTTAATGGATTAATTTGAGGTAAAGAAAGAACAGGGGTAGATTTTTATGGAAGGATAGGCTATTTGAAAACTGTTTAGTAGAATGAGATTTTTCTTTGCCTATGAGTGATATGCAAATTTTCTTTGTCTTTAGTACACTTTGACAACTTGATGATATATGTTTTAATTCATTCAACTTTTCTTTGCAGCAAATGTGACTCCACTACCACAGTTTTGTTCAATAGCTCATGGTTGTCCAAGCGATTTTTTTTCTGACGATGTTTATATACATTATGTTTTATTCCAAGCGAAACTTTTTGTCGTAACATTTATCTGCCTATGTGTCTAACGTGCTACTTTTTCTAATACGTTTCTTTAATTTTTCTACAATACTACATCAATTTTTTTCATTTTTTATCTGCTATTGTGTTTTGAATGACTGACAACTGACATTTTTCATTAATTTTCTTTTATATTTCTTCATGATATAGGCCTACATATGATAGTTATGTTGTGTACTCTTAATTTTTTTTTATTGTCATGTGCACATTTTATGACCTGCCCTTTGCGTTTTTCTTTTCCTTAGGGTTAATTTAATTAGAACTAAGTTAGTATAAATGAGCTCAACTAGGTTACTGTAGTTTTAAGAGAAATAAAAGAAATACTATGCGCAATGCGAAAAATATTAGAGTAAATATTACAGTGATTAATGAACTACAGTTATGAGTGGAAAGAATGTTCGTATGACAGCATATACTAGTAGGGTTACAGAATTTTGTAGACAGACGTGAGGTAAAGGAAATACGTGAATCAAATACACTCCTGGAAATGGAAAAAAGAACACATTGACACCGGTGTGTCAGACCCACCATACTTGCTCCGGACACTGCGAGAGGGCTGTACAAGCAATGATCACACGCACGGCACAGCGGACACACTAGGAACCGCGGTGTTGGCCGTCGAATGGCGCTAGCTGCGCAGCATTTGTGCACCGCCGCCGTCAGTGTCAGCCAGTTTGCCGTGGCATACGGAGCTCCATCGCAGTCTTTAACACTGGTAGCATGCCGCGACAGCGTGGACGTGAACTGTATGTGCAGTTGACGGACTTTGAGCGAGGGCGTATAGTGGGCATTCGGGAGGCCGGGTGGACGTACCGCCGAATTGCTCAACACGTGGGGCGTGAGGTCTCCACAGTACATCGATGTTGTCGCCAGTGGTCGGCGGAAGGTGCACGTGCCCGTCGACCTGGGACCGGACCGCAGCGACGCACGGATGCACGCCAAGACCGTAGGATCCTACGCAGTGCCGTAGGGGACCGCACCGCCACTTCCCAGCAAATTAGGGACACTGTTGCTCCTGGGGTATCGGCGAGGACCATTCGCAACCGTCTCCATGGAGCTGGGCTACGGTCCCGCACACCGTTAGGCCGTCTTCCGCTCACGCCCCAACATCATGCAGCCCGCCTCCAGTGGTGTCGCGACAGGCGTGAATGGAGGGACGAATGGAGACGTGTCGTCTTCAGCGATGAGAGTCGCTTCTGCCTTGGTGCCAATGATGGTCGTATGCGTGTTTGGCGCCGTGCAGGTGAGCGCCACAATCAGGACTGCATACGACCGAGGCACACAGGGCCAACACCCGGCATCATGGTGTGGGGAGCGATCTCCTGCACTGGCCGTACACCACTGGTGATCGTCGAGGGGACACTGAATAGTGCACGGTACATCCAAACCGTCATCGAACCCATCGTTCTACCATTCCTAGACCGGCAAGGGAACTTGCTGTTCCAACAGGACAATGCACGTCCGCATGTATCCCGTGCCACCCAACGTGCTCTAGAAGGTGTAAGTCAACTACCCTGGCCAGCAAGATCTCCGGATCTGTCCCCAATTGAGCACGTTTGGGACTGGATGAAGCGTCGTCTCACGCGGTCTGCACGTCCAGCACGAACGCTGGTCCAACTGAGGCGCCAGGTGGAAATGGCATGACAAGCCGTTCCACAGGACTACATCCAGCATCTCTACGATCGTCTCCATGGGAGAATAGCAGCCTGCATTGCTGCGAAAGGTGGATGTACACTGTACTAGTGCCGACATTGTGCATGCTCTGTTGCCTGTGTCTATGTGCCTGTGGTTCTGTCAGTGTGATCATGTGATGTATCTGACCCCAGGAATGTGTCAATAAAGTTTCCCCTTCCTGGGACAATGAATTCACGGTGTTCTTATTTCAATTTCCAGGAGTGTATTACAAAGGTTGAATGGAGGTATATATATATATATATATATATATATATATATATATATATATATATATATGTATATATATATATATATATATATACGTTTTTCTTAATGCAATCTGCTGGTCAGCAAGAGTCTTTACTCTTACACATGAGTCAACAAACACATTTATTCAAAGATTTACACTATAACATTGCAATCCTTTCTTCCCTTCCCTAATTCAGTATAATTTTTTTCCTCATTGACCAATATTTATTTTTTTAATTTTCCATTACATGTTTTACCATGCAGTTTCATTTGTTGTACTATTGTCAACATTTATGCACTTTTATATCAAGCCATATTTTGTGTATTACCTTGTATTTTCTATTTATTGTGTAGTTATATGATGATTACTGTAAAGTTATATTATCACAACATTTTTCATGAATTACTGTAAAAATTTTTTAGCGATAGGTGAATAAATAAAGCAACATCTCTTTCTCACATTCGTCTAAAATTAAAGTTATATTTCTTGTGTATTTTATGAAAATGGCCTTTGAATGCCAACATAATAAGTGTCACTTTGTACAACATAATTTTTCTCAATGTAACTATGGAAGATTTCTCATACTGGTTATATGACATGTACTTTTTTGCACTGAGATGCAGACATTATGTGGGCTCTTAATGATTGAACAGTATTCTGAATAGGAACACTGGTGTTGTCGTCAACACCTGTGTCATAATAGACATTTAATAATTGAGCAATGTAGTGGTTAGGAAGTCATGTAATGTGATGCGGACTTTTTTATATCATAACACACACACACACACACACACACACACACACAAACACACACACAAACACACACACACACACACACACACACACACACACATATATATATATATATATATATATATATATATATATATATATATATATATATATATATACACTCTCTGTGACTGAACTATAGGAGGCTTTGAGTGACTACACACATGAGAAATGTTGACGGTACAATTTGCTGACATTGCAATGAAAGTTTATTGAGTGATTGTCAGTTGAGGTTGTGATAACATGGACATAACAGTGGTATCCCTCTTCTCAGTCTGCCCTCAATATCTTCAGTTATACATTTTGTGTGGAAGAATGCCAGTGAGAAGGCTTTCCTACTGAGGACTATTTGATAGCATTTAATGTCAACAGGGTGTACTGCAACTCATGTATTATTCAAAATTTTGTCATCAAGAACTTTTGGTTTTCTGTTCCATGATTTTCAAACATCATTCTACAGTGATGATTGTCATGGACTGTTAGCAACATTTTTCTTGTAAAAGCAGTGAATAAATGAAGTGATATCTCTTACCACAGGACTGGGTCATACATAGCTTGAAGTTTTAAAGTTCTCATTTAATATGTAACTGCATGAACTGCTTTCTGCATCAGTGCATTACAGCTTCAAATACGTACATAGTACCAACCAATAACTTTAATTTTATAGTCTTTCTTTTATGTTAAATGTGATTATTTGTTCTTGTATTTTCCTTTTTTATGACTAGTGTAGAATTTTGCAGCCTAATTTATGTAACCTTCAGAAATCATCAGGCGAAATTCTGGCCAGAGAGTCCGAGGGGTAATGCAACGGGTTTGTTTTAAACAGACAACTGTAATTTTAGTAATATTTTGGATGTTACGCGGAAAAGTAAAGCTTCAACAGCATCTGAGTAATAATGGGCAACATCTCTGCCAAAGAGGTTGCGCTGTAAGAGACTGTGAACTAGTGATGGGCTAAACTGCTATTTTCCGATATCAGTGATATCTGTGAATGCTACTTTTTAGTATCTGTTATTCTTAACTCTGATTTGCCGCAGTTAAGAATCGCAGTTAACGAATCTAGGTCTTCTACCCGTCCGCTCTCTACCACTGGTATTTCTGCGACTTCTGTGATTTATCACCGTATGAAAAAGTTACACTTGTCCACACAGAAAATTACATCTCAAGAAAGCTGTCATTAATATGTATGTTTTACATTTGTTCTTCTGTTGGCTTCAATCTGAACTACGTTTCAGTCACTTAGGGTAGCGATAATACAAAATGTCGTTGTCAACAGATCTGGAGAAATTGCCACTGCGTCTTTAGACTCTTCGTCAGACGAGAGGTTAGTTTCTAAGTGTTTCGAGGAACTTAATTACTTTAAGTGAGATCGTTCTTGGAAATGTGAAACATCCCCCACTGAGTGGCTTTCATTACAGGAAGTATTAGCAGTACTACTCTGTCAATTACATTGCATGTAATTAGTGACAGCAAAAATGTTTGATAACCCTTGTGATTTTGCAGACGCAGTTTCGACTCTGATTACTGGTTGCTGTACGTATCTATCCACATCAAGGCTCTTGAGAGAGAATCGTGAAGATTCAAGACTACTCTTAGAGGATATGCAGGTTAAAAGCGGCTTCATTATGAAATAAATGTACAGAATGAGTGATTGAACCGTGTTTAATTGGAGTTATTATGCGATCTTAAAGGAATGATAAATAAATATTAAATGCGGTGAGTGAATAATGAAAATCTCATTATCCCCATGTTAAATAGTCCTATACCCGTAAATTTTCTGCCATTTAATTATTGGTAACGACTTGTTGGGGAGTGACATGCCCCCCTCCCCCCTTTCCCCGCTATCTTGATGTGGTGCCCGTGACCTGCAACATAGCCTGAGGTCTAGAGTATGCGTTTGGAGGCTGTTGATAAGAAAGTTGGAAGTATGGATCTTCCACTTAAATCAGGAATAGTTTAAGTGCAGTACTTGAAGGTAACGCAGGGAAAGCTTACTTGTGTAGGTGGTTGTAGTGTCGGCAAAAAGTTATTGTGTGTGCAGTTGCCATGTAGAACATCAGGTGTAAAATTTTTCTCTAGAGTCTTCAACTGTGTCGGAACAAAAGTGAGGCATTCATATGATTCAATAATATTGTTTTCATTTCTTTACACTTATACAGCTGTGTGAGTTCTGCTGTGTTAACATTGCAAAGTCCTGTAGGCATGTGGAGTATTAACCACAACTGTCATATTGTAAGCAGAATCAAACACATTTTTTAGGTTACTCGTCTCTAAATGATATTTTCAGGGGAAAAAGGCAATGTTGCTTCTTACTGATTTAATGCATTCAGAGTCACAACTATGTTTGACAAACCATAACTGGTGCTGAATGTGCATGTCGTCATATCGTATGCACACACAGTACATCGATCTCGTGAGACACAAGGTTCTTATAACGAAGTACGGACGTCGGTCAACAGATGGCACTCGGCAAAGAATGTTAACTGAACTTTTTAGTTGCTACTTGCGACTTATAGTTGCGATTGTCACAGAAATCGCAGTTGGACTCTATAGCGAATCGCAGAGAAAGAGCATTGTGCGAACTTATGCCAACAGATGATACAGGGCGCTGACTGTTAAATGCGCTTTTTAGTTGCTACTTGAGACTTTTAGTCGTGACTTGTCACAGAAAGTGCAGTTGGACTCAATGGCGAATCACAGAGAAAGAGCGTAGTACGAACTTTGGCCAACAGATGGCACACGGCGTTGTCTGTTAACTGCGCTTTTTAGTTGCTATTTGCGACTTCTAGCCGCGACTTGTCACTACTTCCATAGTATGACACCAGGTTTACAGAAAGTAGTACGAAATTTGGCTAACACATGACACACGGAGTTGAATGTGAAGTGCTACTTGCGACTGCTAATTGTGACTGAAATTGCAGTTACATTCTGTAAAGTTGTTATTGTGATATCTGTGATTTCTCAATCACTGTGATTTGCAACAGATACGCGATTGTGAATGTCTCTATAGCTTGAAACACACATTGCACATCCCGTTGTTAGTAGTTTGAATTTTTATTTTTTATCTAGCATAGCAGCAGCTGCAGTAGTTTGAATATAACAGCAGCACAGAATTTATTCATTGTGCAAACAGATAGGCCATGTATAATTTACTTGTGATGCAGTTAACATTTCAATAGTGACACACTTTTCAGAGGGGGCATGTTTGGTAGTTATTTTTATTTCATATTTTTCTTGCTGTCAAATTGCTTGTATTATTGCCAACAGGACAGTTTTCATAAATTTAACAGTACAGACTGTACGCTCGCCACAAGCATTCAGTACACAGTTTAATATTGTGTTACTGACTACCTTTAGCATTGCTGATCACTTTTTAAGAATTACGAGATCACTTAACTATGAACTTAAATACGAACTGAGCTGTTTCTCTAATCATATTACCACACAGACAAAATACCAGTAAATATAACTACACATCACCATACAACAAAAACTAACTTGCAACTTGCATGGGGTGCAATACTTAAGGAAGAAAGTACATTTTACATGATGGGTCACTGCAACGTAACATAGCTCGATGAAGCTTGGACCATACATAGAAAGAACGGTTGCAGTATAATACAGAAGGTAACTGGCAGAAATACGCAATGAGACGAACAGAAATCACACTTTTATCTACGCACAATAATCAGAATGAAGTAACCGCGATTTTTTTATCGTCTCCTACACACTGCAAAAGGTGGGACACTGTCGTTAATAGGTTGTGTTATCGTCACCGACAGTAGTGTATGCTCTCTGAAACGTCCTCCCATGCTGGCCACAAGATTGGTAACAAGTTCTTGTGGTAGGGCGTTCCATTCTTCCACTATCACGGTTGATAACTGTCGGTGGTGCAAGTGGACGTTCTGCAATACGTCTCCCGAAAACATCCCACATGTGCTCGATGGGATTTAAGTCGGGAGAACGAACGTGTCAGTTTTATTCGCCGAATACCCGCTCGTTCCAAGTGCTCCTCCACGTATGCAGCTCGGAGAGGTCGGGCATTGTCCTTCATAAATATGAAGTCAGGGCCGGATGCCCCCCTGAAAATGTGCACATAAGGAAGAAGTACAACAACGTTGACCGGCAAGTCGCAAATTGTATGATACCGAATACGCAAGTACGCAGGGTGTTCGTAAATTTCCGTTACAATCTTCTAGGACCTGTAAAAGGAAGTGAGTAGATAATATTTGGAATTGGAACCCATGTCTGGAAACTTACCGTTTCCGTGCTACAACCATTAGAAAACATGCTGATAACGCGACTTTTTTTAGAAGTAACTGATAAGGCATCATTCAGTACGTCACTTGTTTTAAAGTTCCACTTATTAATAGCCAAAAAAATTGCTCATGTACTCGTTGTCGGGTTCTCTTCAACGTGATGCAGTACAGTATCTTCCCATTCAGGTGTGTGGCGTCTCCTTGGAGCATCACAGTCACGCCTGCTGACGTTGGAGGTACCCTTTCTCGAAGGCGTTGCGTAATTGAGGCGAAATGGGTATGCGTGGAGTCTGACGTTGTGGAGAACGATATTGATGAAAGTGGCAAGGAGATCTTCCATTACTGTGAGCTTCGTTATTCAGAAGGATCATGTCGGTGTACTCTGCAAATATTTACTCTACTATGTTACACTGACACTCATGGACACATGAATGAGGCTCGAACCAGGCCAGAGAGGTAGGACAGACGTCAAATCACGTCAACCGATCAGAATTCACCCCCCACCCTCTTCCCCCCCCCCCTCCCCACCATGACTAACCTGTTGCATATCTACTTAGCAGGCACGTTTTCAAATGGCTGTAGCACGGAAACGGTACGTTTCCTGTCTTGGTTCCCTATTCAAAATATTATGTACTCACTCCCGTTTATAAGTCCTAGACGATTCTAAATGGAATTCCCGAACACACTGTATATTGCTGAGGACGTAAACACGAAGTGTCGTGTCCTACATGCAAGTGTCCTTCAGTGAACCACGTGACTTTACTAATCAAATATTCTAAAAATGCTAAAAAATAATCCACTATCCGTATTAAAGCTCGTAACACCATTTAATAAATAAAAAACAATCAGATAAGCAATTTGCAGAGGCGGATGACTGAACTGAAAATGAATACTGATTCGAGAACTAGATCGAAGAACTAGATTTTCTCACTTGAAATACAATTGGAAAGTAACTTGTGTAAGTAAATCAGAAAAAGAAGTACTGTGTTACAATAATGTTGACCGGCGAGTCGCAAATAATATGACACTGAATAAGCAACTGCGCAGGGTGTTCTCTCGAAAACATCCCACATGCGCTCGATGGGATTTAACACAATCCCGACCGAAGTTGCTTTATTTCAGTATTACGAGACAAAGCACCTATATTAAGTAGTTCGACACGCCCATGCCATAGCAAGCAGGAAAGCAAAACGTGTTCCCAGCAGCAAGCGGTAATGAAGAGTGTCCCTTCGTCTATAAGCCGTGCGGGCCTTGTTAGCTGACTTTCTGCGCCACCAATACGATTGTCTAGCTAATGTCAAGAGTCTTAGCGATTTCCTTAAAATATGCTACGCGGTTTCCAACCAAAGATATCGCTACTCTAGCTCACGGAAGAATGACTATAGGTTCTATGAGACATTCGAGCTCTTGTCGGTGTCGTATAAATACGTAGCATGTAAAGTGTCTATAGCAACCGGTTTTCAGGCGGAAATCTGGAACCTTGAGGACGAATATGTGCTTCAGAATGTGTAAGAGTGGTTAATTAAAATGCTGGTTTTAAGATAGTCGATAAAGCAGTACTATATTAGCACAAAAATATCTTTACGAAAGGCTTTTTCCAAATCAACAGTCGGTAAGCGGGTCTCTCGCTTAAATTTCGGATATTTTTAGTGGTCTGTTGCGTCAGGAATACTGCGTCTGTTGACGCTCTTCCGCTATCTCTTAATAAGCATACACGAAAACACAACAATCACGTTAGATATCAATGGTGAGATGGCAGCATCTTGCAGCACTAACAGAGTGGTCAGGCAACGGCTTTTCGTCCACACTTGAGACGATTGACTCCGTGAATGGAAAGCCAAATTTCGTGTAGCTATTAGAATAGAGGAAAAGACTACAGTCAATTATGTTTTGTATTGGCTTGGTATATCTTTTTGGATCCTATCCACGACATACTACTATATTTTTTTATTTTCACCCAGGGCATATGTTTAAAATAACTTAAACGTCTTAACAGTTTGCTGTAAAATGAAACTTTTTTTATTCAGCTGAATGTTTCACTAGAAATGACTTTCTTCAGAACTAGAGTATGTGTACTGCTTGGGCTGAAAAATCAGTTCCAACCACCGACAGCACTAAAAAGTCAGAACTGTCCAGATTAATCCCGAACATATGGTAATGTCACAATTTAAAGACAGCAGTAGAATGACCTGTAAACAGGAAATTAGCTTGTAAGTGAAATATCCGAAGACTACAATATGACTATATCCACAAAGAAAGCTAAAGCAATAGCTTTTATGGGAAGGGATTCCATAAGAACCAAAATAGCAGTGAGCAATACAGTACCATAACAGGTCAGTCGTTTTAGTTATCTGGGGCTGGATATCGCATAAAAGTATGACAAACTTGTGGACAAGAAAGTAGCAAAATTGGGAAACATGCGAGGGAAAATAAACATGTTCTTAAGTAATAAGTTACAAAAAATTACACGAATGAAATTTTATGAAGTAACAGCCGTCCTCACAATACTCTGCGGAGGTGACTCGTCATTTACAAGCAACAAGAAAGCGGCATCCAGGCAGCTGAAATGAGACTTCTCAGGGCTGTTCGATAGTTATACCAGAGTAGACAGATTAAGAGACAGCGACATAATGAAGGAATTAAACATATTTAGCGTAGGAAACAAACTGTACAGAACAGAACAAATTGAGCGAATAAATCGACAGAAGTAGCTGCGGCATACTACCTTTGAAAGCCAGTAGCTATAATCCGGTACGCCGAAGAATCCTGAGAGAGCAAAAGAAGAGGTGGGTACCGCAGCAAGGATAGGTCTAATACTTCAAGTACAGTGGAAGAAGAACAAGAAGAAACAGAAAATATATTTTTGACAACACTTCTCTCTCTCTCTCTCTCTCATTAAGCCAAGGAAACCAGCATTTGAGCGACGGAGGAGCAATGTTTACAGACTGCCTGCAGAAACTAACGAGAAGATGAGTGACACACAAGAACTACTCGGAGTCTAGTCACCGACTGACGCTGCAGTTTCTCTCATTTCAACAGAGGCGCGCTGCCAGGGAGACACGAGGCGCTGGTGGAGGGGATGCGAAAGAGAGAGAGAGAGAGAGAGAGAGATAGCGATATATCTTGCTTTCCGTCTGTTACTCCTTTCGCTTAGTCATAGCTGCCGCTGCTTCATCTCTTGTAAGGTAGTACGCCAGCCGCTGCTTCCTCCACTTCATACTAATTTGTTGCATAAGTTAAGAATGAACTAACAAATTGCGATTACGAGAGCGGTCGCATTAACAACTGCAGCTATCCGAGCATGCTTATAGGAGCGGCCCAAATTTCCATTTGCACTGGTGTCTACCCTGCGTTGTGCTTGCACTATATTACCGTGATTCCCGCACGGGGGGAGACACTTCCTCAGTAGCTATTCATTAAGTACTCTAAGGATTACCTAACTAAGGAGCCGGCCGCGGTGGTCTAGCGGTTCTGGCGCTGCAGTCCGGAACCGCGGGACTGCTACCGTTGCAGGTTCGAATCCTGCCTCGGGCATGGGTGTGTGTGATGTCCTTAGGTTAGTTAGGTTTAAGTAGTTCTAAGTTCTAGGGGACTTATGACCTAAGATGTTGAGTCCCATAGTGCTCAGAGCCATTTGAACCATTTTGAACCTAACTAAGAGGCCCCCACTCTTGCTGCCGTTTATTAGACATCTACATCTACATCCATACTCGGCAAGCCACCTGACGGTGTGTGGCGGAGGGTACCCTGAGTACCTCTATCGGTTCTCCCTTCTATTCCACTCTCGTATTGTTCGTCGAAAGAAGGATTGTCGGTATGCCTCTGTGTGGGCTCTAATCACTCTGATTTTATCCTCATGGTCTCTTCGTGGGATATACGTAGGAGGGAGCAATATACTGCTTGACTCCTCGGTGAAGGTATGTTCTCGAAACTTCAACAAAAGCCCATACTGAGCTACTGAGCGTTTCTCCTGCAGAGTCTTCCACTGGATTTTATCTATCATCTCCGTAACGCTTTCGCGATTACTAAATGATCCTGTAACGATGCACGCTGCTCTCCGTTGGATCTTCTCTATTTCTTCTATCAACACTACCTGGTACGGATCCCACACTGCTGAGCAGTATTCCAGCAGTGGGCGAACAATTGTACTGTAACCTACTTCCTTTGTTTTTGGATTGCATTTCCTTAGGATTCTTCCAATGAATCTCAGTCTGACACCTGCTTTACCGACGATCAACTTTATATGATCATTCCATTTTAAATCACTCCTAATGCGTACTCCCAGATAATTTATGGAATTAACTGCTTCTTGCCCGCATCTCGTGGTCGTGCGGTAGCGTTCTCGCTTCCCACGCCCGGGTTCCCGGCGGGGTCAGGGATTTTCTCTGCCTCGTGATGGCTGGGTGTTGTGTGATGTCCTTAGGTTAGTTAGGTTTAAGTAGTTCTAAGTTCTAGGGGACTGATGACCATAGATGTTAAGTCCCATAGTGCTCAGAGCCATTTTGAATTAACTGCTTCCAGTTGCTGACCTGCTATATTGTAGCTAAATGAATAAATTAGATGGTGATGGAAATGAGAGTTTTAGATATTGCCTTCTTTCACTGCATTCAAAAAGCCTTACACAATAGGTGCCTAGAAAATTAATATAGTCTTTCTTTTCCAGAAAGTTTCCTGTGAAGTAAAAATGTTATCGATAGCAAGGGAAAAAATAATGCAAGCTTGGGTGTGATAACATGGAGACTTGTTTCATACAAGCATCCTAGTACGAGAGCTTTTAGCGTACCTGCGACAGTCCGTGTGGGCAGTCTTCAATATAATGTTCCAATGGCTTGTTGAATGGAGCACAGTGACAAAAGCGAAGACTGTTTGTCCACAAGCCGGGCTAAATGACACAATCCACATTATCAGGAGGATCATTTAAACACTGGTGATGAGTATAATATCACATCATACTAGGTTCCTACTGTGGTCTTCAGTCCGAAGACTTGTTCGATGCAGCTCCCCATACTGCTCTATCCTGTACAAGCTGCTTAACCTCCAAAAAACTACTGCAACATACATCCATTTAAACCTGTTTGCAATATTCATTCCCTGGTCACTCTCTCCAGTTTTTACATCTACATCTACATGATTACTCTGCAATTCACATTTAAGTGATTGGCAGAGGGTTCATCGAACCACAATCATACTATCTTTCTGCCTTCCACTCCCGAACAGCGCGCGGGAAAAACGAACACCTAAACCTTTCTCTTATTTTATTTTGATGATCATTCCTACCTATGTAGGTTGGGCTCAACAAAATATTTTCGCATTCGGAAGAGAAAGTTGGTGACTGAAATTTCGTAAATAGATCTCGCCGCGACGAAAAACGTCTTTGCTTTAATGACTTCCATCCCAACTCGCCTATCATATCTGCCACACTCTCTCCCCTATTACGTGATAATACAAAACGAGCTGCCCTTTTTTGCACCCTTTCAATGTCCTCCGTCAATCCCACCTGGTAAGGATCCCACATTGCGCAGCAATATTCTAACACAGGACGAACGAGTGTAGTGTAAACTGTCTCTTTAGTGGACTTGTTGCATCTTCTAAGTGTCCTTCCAATGAAACGCAACCTTTGGCTCGCCTTCCCCACAATATTATCTATATGGTCTTTCCAACTGAAGTTGTTCGTAATTTTAACACCCAGGTAGTTAGCTGAATTGACAGTCTTGAGAATTGTACTATTTATCGAGTAATCGAATTCCAACGGATTTCTTTTGGAACTCATGTGGATCACCTCACACTTTTCGTTATTTAACGTCAACTGCCACCTGCCACACCATACAGCAATCTTTTCTAAATCGCTTTGTAACTGATACTGGTCTTCGGATGACCTTACTATACGGTAAAATACAGCATCATCTGCGAACAACCTAAGAGAACTGCTCAGATTGTCACCCAGGTCATTTATATAGATCAGGAACAACAGAGGTCCCAGGACGCTTCCCTGGCGAACGCCTGACATCACTTCAGTTTTACTCGATGATTTGCCGTCTATTACTACGAACTGCGACCTTCCTGACAGGAAATCACGAATCCAGTCGCACAACTGAGACGATACCCCATAGGCCCCGCAGCTTGATTAGAAGTCGCTTGTGAGGAACGGTGTCAAAAGCTTTCCGGAAATCTAGAAATACAGAATCAACTTGAGATCCCCTATCGATAGCGGCCATTACTTCGTGCGAATAAAGAGCTAGCTGCGTTTACCCTCACACTTCCCTCCATTACCAATCTGATGATTCCACTGTGTCTCAGGATATGCCCTATCAACGGATCCTTTCTGTTAGTCAAATTATGTCATAAATTTCTTTTTTCCCCAGTTCGTTTAAGAACCTCCTCATTAGGTACGCTATCTACCCACCAGATCTTCGGCACTCTTGTATATCACTTGTATTTCACTCCTGTACAAGGCTACACTCTCAACAAATACCTTAGAAAAGAGTTGCTAATCCTTGTTAATAGATATTAACAAATTCATCTTTGTCAGAAATGTTTTTTGTGCGATAGTGTGTCTGCATTTTATACTATCTCTGTTGCGACCACCAACTTATTTTGCTGCACAAATACCAAATCTCATCTAATACTTCGGTATCTCATTTTCTAATCTAACTTCTTCAGCATCATTGGATTTAATCAGACTATACTCCATTATTCTTGTTTTAGTTTGTTTGATGTTCACATTCTAATAACCTTTGTCCAAGATACTGCCAATTCCATTCAATTGATCTTCCAAGGCGTTGCTGTCTCTGAAATAATTACAATGTAATCGGCATATCTCGAAGTTTTTATTTCTTTTCCCTGTACTTTATAGCCTTCTTCATATTCTTCCATGTTTTACTTTACTCCTTGTTCAATGTGCATATTGAATAACATCGGTGACAGGCGACTTGCCTCTCTTAGTCCCTTCTCAGCTACCAGGTACTTCTTCCCTTTCAAGTCCTTCGAGTCTTATAACTGCAATCTGGTTTCTTTACAATTTGTTAATGATCTCTCTCTCCCTGTATTTTACCACTACTAGGTGTTCCACGTAGTACTGACAACCGAAATATTTTAAAGAATATCGAAATGAAATTTCGAGCAAGTAATAGTACACAAGACTCAAGGATTTTGAACTCCTAGCTGACTAGCATACTCCAATAGGAAATGTGTGATGACACTATTGCCGGCATTCACAGCCTGGAGTAAGCGTTTTGGCTTGCGTGTACTTCCTGTGAGATCTGCACTTGTACAAAGCCTGCAGAAAGTAACTTTTGCGTGCTTGCTGACGTTGTAGAAGGGTAGGATGAAACATAATTGCCAATTGGCACAAAATCGATTGCCACTCCCACTTCCCAATCTCATAGAAGGACCGCTTTTAATAAAGCCTGATACTGTCACTAAATAAAACACAGCGTGTTGGTCTGAAATATGACTCGACACACTGACGTTGGGTGTGGTGTTCAGAAAATGAGCGCCGCCATCTCTCCTGCTATTCAAAAATGGTTCAAATGGCTCTGAGCACTATGGGACTTAACTTCTGAGGTCATCAGTCCCCTAGAACTTAGAATTATTCAAACCTAAATAACCTAAGGACATCACACACATCCATGCCCGTGGCAGGATTCGAACCTGCGACCGTAGCGGTCGCGCAGATCCAGACTGTAGCGCCTAGAACCGCTGGGCCACCTCCTGCTATTGTCGGCCATATTCAGGAACAGGAAAGGTCATCCTCCAAGAAGATCTGACCCTCTACTTCAGTGACAAGTACTGTAATATTCTGTTTGTTTTCTGCCTTCCATCTCAGGTCGAAATTATATAGTACGCTTTTAATAAAATATTAAATAGTAATTCAATGAGTAACATCGATATGAGATAACGTAAAGCCATAGATAGGTTGGTATGTACATCTCTACCTAACTTCCTATGTTTTCTCTTCCATATAAGAACACTGTTGTGTATCCATTTTTTACTGTTTAAACTCTGCCGTTACAGAGAAGAGGACGCAAATGCTCTATAATCTTCGTTGTAGCTAACTGCACGTTTAAGCCTAACTATTTGAAATTCATCAAGATTCATTCAATTAATTATGAGAAGATCTCGAATTGTAAAAGATGGAAAATGTTATTTAATGTTAAGACGACGCTTACTCAAATGTTGTGCGAGTCTTGCAGAGGAATATAAAGAAAAAATATAGATGAAGCATCCTATCACTATTTTAAAATTGATACTAATCCCATTTAAGGGTGCCTTCACAGACACTGTCGCTTCTCAGTTATTCTTTTGTAAGATCTGCTTTTCCAGGGACACAATGATCGTGAATCACAATATTTCATACTACCAGGGGTGGATGTTATAGCACCATATTGACATTGTCCCTGGACGGCCCCCGACATGGGTGCGGGAACTTCATGAGCCTCGTCTCTCTTCATCGACTGTGGGCTGCCTGATAACGAGTAGGAACACGTTTTCTGTCCGTTTAACAATATGCTAACGAAAAATTCCTTCGCCACAAGGCAGTCGTTAGACAGTGAGGCCACATGGAAGAGCATACTTCGTAAAATTATGCTTACTTTATTTTGCACCTACATTATGAAAGCCGTCTGTAGCCGGTAAACACGAGAACCCCAAATGCAAATAATTATTTTCTGAATTGTCGTATAATATATATTTGCGGCAATGGCTCTACGGGGTGTCTGGTGGCATGAAGTTCTTTTAAAACTTGCTTCCGACGCTGAATACGCAAAATGTCCCAAATCCTTAGTGTAAAAAAGAAAGTGAAACCTAGACATTTGATCCTGTAGCAAACCAATGGTCGGAAATGAGCACACTATCTGATAGAAAATATCCATTCACCCCTACGTAGTGCCGGATTGACCTCTTTGTGTGACGAGAGGGGAACCTGCCGGTATAAAAGGAAGTATTGTGTTGTCTGTAGAAAAACAGCAACAGCATAGTAGTTCGGTAAGCAGAGCTCAATTATTTCGAAGGTGGGCAACTATTGGATGTCATTTGAGTAACAAATCCATCAGGGAGATTTCTGCCTTTCTAAAGCTGCTGGATTCGACTCTTTTCATGTGAGTGGGAAGGCTAACAACAACAGTTAAACCAAAACCTGGCAGTTATCATGTACTGACGGACAGAGATGGTCGAGCATTGCGGAGGGAGGATGTACAAAACTGCAAGAAATCAGCGAATGGAATAATTCGTGAGCTCCAAATTACAAGGTGTTCAAAAAGTCTTACTTCCGTTCAAGTGGACTCTCCCAACATTCCACTGTTTCGTTTATCTCAGCGAGCTTTAGTAGTATCGTTGGTGTGTGTCGTTACGTGTTGACGTGAACGTTTAAGTTTAGAACTTTTGTTCGTTTGTTTCGTTTTTGTCAGTGGTAAAATGCTAACCGTTGAAGAACGTGTATTTTTAGTCGAACAAGTAAGTGTTCGAAGCTGGCGGTAAATACACAGTTTTAGTTCGTCAAAGATTTAATTCAGATTTCCCGGAGACAACACTCCCACATCGTGATACTGTGCTAGATTTGATTAACAAATTTCGAAGTACGGATTCAGTGACAGATGCACCGAGAAGTGGTCGTCGTAGCGTTTTGTCTGAGGATAAACTACTCGATATTTCCGACAAAATGTCCATGAGTTCGAAAAAGTCAGTACGAAAACTCGCCCAGGAAATCGATGTTAGTGTCGGAATGGCCCACACAGCTGTAAGGAAAAAAAATTAGAACTTTTCCCATACAATGTGACAGTCGTGCAAGAACTGAAAAATACTGGTCATGGCAAGAGACTGAATTATTGTCAATGGTTCAAAAATTTCGTTCAGCAAAATGGAAGGGATATTCTTAATGAAACGTTTTTCACTGGTGAGGCGTGGTTTCATTTATCCGGGGACATGAACTCGCAAAATTCTCGTATGTGGGGTACTGCAAATCCATTATGTATTATGAGGAACCAATTCATTCTGTGAAAATAGGAGTTTGGATTGCAATTTCTAGACGTCGGATTGTGGGTCCAATATTTTTCAGCGAAACAATAAACGCACAACGATACTGCAGTGAAATTCTGTACCCATTCATAAGAGAACTTGTGTTAAGTGAAATACTGAGCGATTATTTTCAACAAGATGGTGCAACCGCGCATACAGCTCGCGTTTCAATGTCACTGCTTGCTGATGTTTTTGGTGATCGCTTAATTTCACAGGGACTTTTGCCTCCACGATCGCCTGACCTAACACCACCTGACTTTTTCTTCTGGGGTGCAGCGAAAGTAACTATCTATAAAAACCGTCCAAAATCTATCTATGAATTGAAAACTGAAATATCCACTTTCACTGCCGGCCGAAGTGGCCGTGCGGTTAAAGGCGCTGCAGTCTGGAACCGCAGGACCGCTACGGTCGCAGGTTCGAATCCTGCCTCGGGCATGGATGTTTGTGATGTCCTTAGGTTAGTTAGGTTTAACTAGTTCTAAGTTCTAGGGGACTAATGACCTCAGCAGTTGAGTCCCATAGTGCTCAGAGCCATTTGAACCATTGAACCACTTTCACTGCTTCTGTTACAGAAGAAATGTTACAGCTTGTGTTTGGAAACATGACTAGACGAATTGAATTGTGTATTCAACAACAGGGGGGAGACTTTCAATATTTAATGCGAAAATTTGTAAGTAAAAATGAATATTAAATATTCACTGAGTTTCATTTCGGTATATTCACTGCGGCATACGGCACGCGCGGCTAACAATCGTGCGGCACTGCGGAGCGACTTTTTGAACACCCTGTATTACTAACAGTCCAGCTACCACGATGACTGTGCGTAGGGAGTCGAAATGAGAGGGATACAATGGTCGAGCAGCTGCTCTTAACTTACACTTTTCTGTTGTCAGTACCAGGTGACACTTGAGATGTAACGTCACTGGACTGTGGATAACTGGAAACGAGTGATATGGAGTGATGAATCAGGCTATAGCCTGTAGCACTCCGATGAAAGCGCTTGGGTTTGGCGAATGTCTGGAGAATGTTACAGGGGTGGACAAAAATATGGAGACGCCAAAAGCACAACATCTTATCATGCCTAATACGGTGTTGGAAAAGCGCTGGCCATCAGAACATCTTTCAGTGGTCTCGGAATGGATAAACACGGGTCCTACATGGTTTTCAAGGGAATCTTACGCCATTATTCCTGCGAAATAGGGGCAAGCTCGGGTAACGATGATGGAGGTGGATAGCGATCACTTACCCTTCTCTCCAAACTAGGCTACAAAGGCTGAATAATAATGACATCTGGTGGCGGCGATAGCGCATATACGGCAGTTCATCCTCGTGCTCACAAAAACAGTCCTGGACGATATGAGCTGTGTGAACAGGACCCTGTTGCTTTGGAACACAGCATCACAATTTGGGAACAAATATTGTACCACGGAATGGACCTGATCAACCAACAGCATCACGTAATTTTTGGCAGCAATGTGATTTTGCAGAGTAACTATGGATATCACGATATGGCTCCCGAAGTTATCACCGAAGCCCGCCATGTTTCACTTTTGGGACGTAGACTCGGCCAGAAGTTGGAAACAACGTGAAACAATACTTATCCGACCAAACGTCTTGCTTCCACTGCTCTATAGCCCAGTCTCAAGGTTTCGGAAGAACATTTTCTGTTACTGACGTTTGCTTCACTGATGAATAGTTTTAGAATTCCAACTCGCCCTGTGATTTCCTACTTACGGAGCTATCTACATGTTGTTTAGACGCTGACAGAGTTCACGAGTGCGATAATCAACTCTTAAGCAACTTTTGCAGCTTTCGTCCTCTTATTTTTCATCACAGTCGTCTTGAATGACGATCTGGCACGATTACTCATAACTCACTTTCATCCACGTTGTGACTTAGCGGATGACGTTTTCCTGCTTTCCGTGCATAAGCTGTAGGCCATCGATACGGTGCCTCTTAAAACGCCAAACATTTCGTCTATCTGAGTTACGGAAGCACCCACTATACGAGCACTAACAATTCGTCACTGCCACAGGAACCGTTCGTGGTCAGATACAACAGCGCAACCTGTAGGCTTGCTAGCATCTCCATTCATGTTCAAGCTTGCATTTATCGTGGTGTTTCTATATTTTTGTCCAACACCGGTATCTGACAGCATGTGTTGTGGCAACATAGATGTATGGGGGAAGTGGTGTTTCGGTATGGGGAATTTTATCGTGGTTAAGGTGTGGTCCCATAATTGCTCTTAAGAAAAAGCTAAATGCGGAAGAATATGAAATCATTTTACATCATTGTGCACTGAGTACAATAGAGAATCAGTTCAGAGATGATGGGTTCTATGAGCATTACACTGCACCATGTCACAAGGCAACACCTGTGAGGCAGTGGTTTGTGGACAGTAATATTTCTGAAGTTGTCTAGCGTACCCAGAGTTCCGAGCTGATCTAGATAGAGCACCTTCAGGATGACTTACAGCGCCCAATAACTCTTTTAGCATGCAGCACTACACTTCAAAATGACACAAAAATGACACTATTTTTCGACATAGTCACCAAGTCTCCGTCAACAACGATCGGAACGTTCCAAGAAGCGTTCAGTTCCTCCACGACAGCTCATGCGTGTTACCTTCATTGCGTTTTGTCATGCTATATGTTAACAGTAGTTACCTCCTTGTACCGCACAGTCATTAATCTTCCTGTCGCAGATTAAGATTAGCTTGATTAAGTTTAGATTTCGGAAGAGAGATTTGAAAGTCATTTTTAGTCGGGAATTGTCATTTGTAGAACCTTCTCGTCTCTTTCTTTCTCTTCGTTAACACTAGAGGATTCTACTGAGCTTACCTTTATTTATTGCATGACTTTTCGTGGCGGACTTTGTGCAATAAACACTGAGCTGATATAATGAAAATAAAAAAAATTATTTAGCTTCAAAAGACTTCGCGAGTTACATTTTTACAAGGCGGATGGACAGGTATTCGTTTCAAGGAAATATTCTCATACTGACATCTTACAGGAAATACGAACATTCTTAGGCGAGAGTTATTACGAGCGCGAGGTATAAATAATATCTCTGACTTTTCCAAAAGCTGCTATTGTGAAACGTATGTCATACGATACGTGGCATTGGAGATGGGTCGGTGATGTGTTAGAGGAATAATGAGTCAGTGGCTGTATGACAGAATTTAATATGTTTTATCAAGTAATAACATACATAGCTACGTGATCGGTGATGAAGTTTTATCGATGCTACTTTGATGAGATTTTAATAAAAATACTTCTAATAGACTCCCAATTCCGCAAATCCTGGCAAACAGTCACAGCTAAATAGTACAGAGGAACCCTGAAGAGCATTAATAACTTCTTACGTAGAAGCGCGTTCTGGTATTCGTGATTCACGACATAATTGCCGGATGATTGGCCGGCCGGTGTGACCGTGCGGTTCTAGGCGCTTCAGTCTGGAACCGCGTGACCGCTACGGTTGCAGGTTCGAATCCTGCCTTGGGCATGGATGTGTGTGATGTCCTTAGGTTAGTTAGGTTTAAGTAATTCTAAGTTCTAGGGGACTGATGACCACAGATGTTAAGTCCCATAGTCCTCAGAGCCATTTGAACCATTTTTGAACCGGATGATTGTGCGCAATAAATACATTTTTAAGTGACTTTGAGGAATATGAAGACAGAGGTATGCTTCGCTTTACTTATAAAAGGAGGTGCTAGTGTGTGATTACTTGACTGAATCGGCACGATGCCCATAAATGAAAGTTGATTTTTGTGGTGACGGAACCATAGATGTTAAAGAGAGACTATAATCGATTAACAACAAAGTCTACTGTATTTCAAAAAAATTCGCTATTACAATCCATGAATTACAACCTGCATTTTACGTCCAGGACTTTTTTTTATTGCTTTTGGTTCACAAAAAGGAATTGTAGCCCAATAATTTAAGGAAGACATGATTGCGAATCGGAAGAGGATTATCTATTTGCACCGAAAACACAGATTACTGTGTGATACGACCACTTGCGGTTGATGACGACACGGTGTTAACATTATCAAATTCAGGAGTCCATATCTCTTAGGCAAAATTATTGCAAGTAGGAACGAACCGGAGACGGTATATGGAAGTGCGAATACAGAAACCTTCACGTAAGAATTATGTCAAACTGATAGGTGGTCATCTATGACAGAGCAATGGCGTCGTCAGTCACCACAACGGTCTGACTTCCACAATTCTGTCGATGAATTATTTCATAAATGCATGCTGATTTGTAATTATTCAGAATTTTACAGCACTTTGTCTAAAAAGAGACTTAACTTTTATTCATCGTCATTGGAGCGTTCACTTTCTCGCCGTGGTATTCGAGTTACGCAAAATTTCTTGGTATTCATAGTATCTTCATATCGTCACTTACTGAGAAAAGTTATTATTGAAACAGCTCAGTCTGTAGAGGGGGGAGGAGGAACACTTCATGTTCCAAGGTACAAGATGATGCACGGCTGACGAAAAATGGTTTAATTGTCCACCCGTTATTGAACTACTTTTAATTATATACGGAATTTCACTCCCCATCAAACTCTATAACTGAAGAATTCACAATATCCTCCAAATGGCCCAAATATATTATACGACACGTGAACATGCAGAACGCGTGATATTTACAAACGCTGCACGAAACACAACCTCGTGTCTCACAACTACAAAACTGCGCATGACGCTTTCTAGTGCGCATATCTTCATGTGATTAAACAATCGGTCACTAAACTCAAATAACGACCAAGAAATATCACGTGTTTTTAGATTCACGGTCCTACAGACACAACACTCTCCCTTACTATTTATAGACTCCTGCACATTCATGATTGGTCCCTGGCTAATTTGGTGTCAAGTGTACTGTATGTGGAAATGAGTGAGTTGCTGTTAAGAAATGTATATCTACTCCCCACCGCTCATATAATGAAAAACTCTCAGTAATACTTAGCAGTCCTCTCCAAATGGTGTTGTTTAAAGAAAAGATGTAGTTAGCTGTTTATTGCATTGAATTATTTATAAGATACTAGCTGAGTATCTGGCGTTGCCTGTCTATGTATTTATTCCACTCAGTCCATCTCGCCCCTCCCCCTCTTCCCCCTCTCTCTGTACATCTCCTACTCCCTCCTCTCTCAGTCATCTTCTCCTACCCACTAATTCCATCTCCTCCTCTTCCTCTCTTTACGAATCACCTCCTCCCCCTATCTCCATCCATCTCCTCCCCTTTTCTTTCTGCGTCCATCTCCTCTTCTCCCCTCTCTCTTTCCATCTCCACCTCTTTCCTTTCTCTGTCCCTCACCTCCTCTCCCCTCTGTCCATTTCCACCTGCCTTATCACTGTCCATCTCGCCTTCTCCGTGTCTGCGCCTACCTCCTCATTCTCCCTAGCTGTTTGTCCATCTCTTCGTCCTCCGTCTCTCTCCACAATATCACACCACAATAGGAAGCTTGTGGTTCGAGTCAACTGAAGAATGGGATTCAATTCGTCGACTTTGATCAATGGCGTCATATTTTAGTAGTTGATATTAATTTATTTTCGAGCCATAGATAATAAATCGGTTATCTTCTGTGGTGAAGCGTCATAATCGTAAACAGAAGTAAATGAATGTGTTATTAAGAGACAGATATTGTGCACCTTTTTGTCGCTTGTGGTAATTAAAAAACATTCGTACATGTTTTTAATTATACCTCTGTCTGAAAGTGAGTGGATGCAACTGCTGTTTGCTCTGCAGCTGAATAGTGTTTTGTAATATGTAAGTCAACTGAAGAGTGGAATACTAATACTAGCGAAAGCAAAACAAGCGACGTACGTAACACTGGAATTACGTACCTCACCTGAACTACGAAGATTGTATCCTGTTTTTCAACTGACCATGTAGGTCAGCTTAAGTACGGGATACAAATTTTGCGTGTGTTGCTTTTTTCACATTCGCTAGTATTAGTATCCTATTCTTCAGTTGATAATAGTACAAGCGAAGGCGAAAAAGCCGACATTCGTAAAATTTGTATATATGCCAGTGTTACGTGTGTCACTTTTTTTGCATTTGCTAGCGGTGTTATCTTACCCTACAACTGACCTATATAGATCAACTGAAGAGTAGGATACTAGGCTTTTCTACTGCGAAAGAAGTGATATACGTAAAATTATGTTCGAAATATGGATGTACGTGATATTTGTCCGCGATCTGTTTTCTCTGTACTACAATATTTTGTTTCTCAACATTCGTCTATGCTTTTAAATCTTTGCAGTCTGTGGTAACTTGACGTTTTGACCAAAGCCGACGGATTCTATCCCGTTCTTCAGCATCCCCGGTGGTTCTTAGCTCTACAGTATTTCTTTCCCGATTGTAACTAACATATATACCAAATTTTATTGAAATGGTTTCAGGAGTCTAGGGTGAGCTTTTCACCGGCGGCTTTGCTCGCATATGCACATGTCAAATATATTTCACACATTTTTCATATGTAGTTGTACAATTTTCACCTTTATATCTAGTGAATTTAATTTTCACGCAGTTTAACGTTTACGACGTCGTATTTCTTGAGTTATGAGCTGCACAATGATATAAATTTGAAGATACACCCAGTGGCATAGTTGTATGTGCCTACTGTCTGCAAGATGTGTTGTGAATAGAGTTAGTGGGAAAGAAGTAATAAATCGTCATAATTCATGTGGCAGATTTACTACACAAACAGCAAAAATGTAGTAAACGACTTTTTTCCTTTCATCGTTTCGTGGGGTCATCAGCGAGAAAAGCTTTCGTAAAGGGTTGGAAATGTGTAAAGTTTGTTGTCATACCCTAACTGTTCTCATTTTCAAATACTGGGTGACTAAAGCATGAATATTCTCGCGTCGTGGGTTACCCTGCTTTTGCATCTCCACTGGGTGAGTGGTTATTACACCCACAATTATTTATTCTTTCCAGACGGTAAATGGCATGCGTTTGATTGAAATAGGTTCAATGGTTTAGAAACACACACACACACACACACACACACACACACACACACACACACACACACACACACACAGAGAGAGAGAGAGACAGATTTATACGTTCATATGTACATCAATTTTTATAATTTGCATGGATTACTCGGGTGTTTTGTGCTGTGAAATTTTCTTCTCCTTTGTGGTAATTTCTGCTGATGTTAAATGATTAAGTTCGATTGTTGTGGCTAGTTAAATTCTCGTTGTGAAACTCTTTGATATCTTGGATGTGACTAGTAGACTATAGTTCCAACTTCTTTAGTCGTATATTTGATGACCTTAGCAGTTAAGTCCCATAAGATTTCACACACATTTAGTCATATATTCCTTTAGCGAGGTGGTGTAAGCATTAGAGTAGTTTCGGTACGTCATGTGGGACGAGTCTAGTTATGTTTGACTGTATTCCTGCTGTTGTTGACGGCTGGCACCTTAATGGATGTGTTTGGCGTAGCTTTGTCATTTCATTTCACAAAGACAAGGTCGCAGCTTTACTACGGCACTGTCACTCACTTCATATAGGTCTGCAGTCAGCCGGACCATTTCTTCTCGGAGAACAAATTTCGAGAAAGAAATCTGTTTTACAGGTGTTTTGATGGTAACATGAAATAAAAAAGGTGTTAGAATTACGCGACTCTCACACTAAATACTGAGTTTTTTTTAAAAAAAATGGCCATATTCTAACAGTTTAAAACAAGAAAAAGTTTCAAGATCGTTTTTACAGCTCGCGCTACTCAGTTATCCACTCTGGCGTGCAAACTGTGCGGTATCTACTGCGGTCTCTTGTGTTTATTGTGAATAACCCCGTGTTTGCAAGTCGCTGGAAAAACTTGAACATTTTTTAGGAGAAAAGCGGTGTCCAAGAAGTCGTCGTCGTACGTGACACTTGCCTTCATTTCTTCTTTTTCAACACCCAGAACGAGAGGTAGTAGTAAAGTTTTAGTTGTCACACCTTCAAAATACACTTATGTAGTTAGTATTTTGTGTATTGGCGGGTACATGCCCGCAGTCCTGGTAGACATTATAATTCCCGCACCACAGTACTGGAGGACACCAAACTAAATGGTGCAACCCATTGATAAAGTAGAACATCGTGCGGTAGTTGGTTTTCCGCGCTTGGAGGGAAATGATGATGCAACAATTCAATCTGAGTTGCTCCAAGTGTACGGCAACAGTGCATCATCAGATGACAGGGGTAGGACGAAGAGCAGGCTGAAGTGTAAGGGAATGGTCATGAAGAACCACCGTGTAAGTGTTATACTGAAGAACTGAGTGAAAAAAGTGGTCATTTGAAGTAGTCTGAGACTGCAGAAGCAGGGAAGCTAAAGCGAAATGGCCACAGGAAAAATGTATTTTGAAAAGGAAGTAGTTATATCGGAGATACGGATTTGGCATAGAATACTGAAAATACTTTTCAGACAAATGACAAGCAGACAACACTGAGAGTGGAAAAGGAATTCAAGTTTAGACGCGGGGAGGGAGCGGGGGCGAGAAAAGTACATCGAGTACCTCTACGAGAGAGAGAAACTGTCTGATGATGCGATAAAGGAGCAAATCGACATCGATTTGGGGGAAATAGGAGATTTGGTATTAGAGTTTGACAGTGCTTCTGTAGTCATTCGCTAAAATTATATGTAAGAGACTGTTCGGGTTAGTGTGTACAATCATGGAGACTGTACATTAACATGGTGTCGGACTTTGGGAAGAGTCCAATTCGTTACATCCCGAAAGTAAGAAAAGATAATTGCGAGAATTCTCGCAGAATTAGCTCGGCAGCTCATATATACCAGTTGCAGCCAAGAATTATACATTTAGGAGTGGAAAAGAAAATAAAGAATCTGCTAGATGACTATCAATGTAGCTCTGGGAATTGTAAAGGCACAAGAGAGATTGCTCCTACGTTGTACTTGATAATGCGACGACGATTTCATAAAAAATCAGTACACCTTTATCGTTGTTTTCTTCTTAGAAAAGTGAAATGGTAGAGGATGTTCGAAGTTTTCAGAACAATAGTTTTCAGAATGATCGTTATAATCTGTAGAGAAGAATAATATGCAATATTAACACAATAGAAAGGAGAGTAACTGGAAAGAAACCAAGACATTGCTTGGATTGTAAAATATGTAAGGCAGTGATGCAATCTTTTTCCTCAATTGTCCTCTCTCGACGACACACTGAAGGAATTAAAATTAGAGTTTAGAAGTGAGATTAAAATTCAGGGCGATGGCACTGAAAGTGAGGAACAAATGGCTTTAAGCACTATGGGACTTAACATTAGTGAGGAACAATTACAAGACATGTGGAGTGGAATGAACAGTATGACACACACAGAATATTGACGGCAAGTAAACCGAAGAAAGATGAAAGGACTGAGACGCATACAAAAACAGTATTGAAATACTTAATTAGGACTACTTAGTAAAGGAACTGAAAGAGTTCTGCAACTCTGGAAGCAAAATAATGGGTGACAGACGAAGCAAGGGGGACATAATAGGTCGACTAGCAATGATCTAGAGAGCATTCCTCGTCAAAAGATGTCAACTTATATCAGACATAAACCTCAATTTGAGGAAGAAATTTCTGAGAATGGACGTCTGGAGCACAGTATTGTTTGGTAATGACTCATGTGTGTATGGAAAAAGAAGAGCTGGGGGCCCTTGAGCTGCAGTATTACAGAAGGATGGTGCAAACTAATAGTCTGATAATAAATGACTAGGTTCTCGATGGAATCTACATCTACATCTACATCTATACTCCGCGAGCCACCTTACGGTGTGTGGCGGAGGGTACTTATTGTACCACTATCTGATCCCCCCTTCCCTGTTCCATTCACGAATTGTGCGTGGGAAGAACGACTGCTTGTAAGTCTCCGTATTTGCTCTAATTTCTCGGATCTTTTCGTTGTGATCATTACGCGAGATATATCTGGGCGGTAGTAATATGTTGCCCATCTCTTCCCGGAATGTGCTCTCTCGTAATTTCGATAATAAACCTCTCCGTATTGCGTAACGCCTTTCTTGAAGTGTCCGCCACTGGAGCTTGTTCAGCATCTCCGTAACGCTCTCGCGCTGACTAAATGTCCCCATGACGAATCGCGCTGCTTTTCGCTGGATCATGTCTATCTCTTCTATTAATCCAACCTGGTAAGGGTCCCATACTGATGAGCAATACTCAAGAATCGGACGAACAAGCGTTTTGTAAGCTACTTCTTTCGTCGATGAGTCACATTTTCTTAGAATTCTTCCTATGAATCTCAACCTGGCGCCTGCTTTTCCCACTATTTGTTTTATGTGATCATTCCACTTCAGATCGCTCCGGATAGTAACTCCTAAGTATTTTACGGTCGTTACCGCTTCCAATGATTTACCACCTATGGCATAATCGTACTGGAATGGATTTCTGCCCCTATGTATGCGCATTATATTACATTTATCTACGTTTAGGGAAAGCTGCCAGCTGTCGCACCATGCATTAATCCTCTGCAGGTCCTCCTGGAGTACGTACGAGTCTTCTGATGTTGCTACTTTCTTGTAGACAACCGTGTCATCTGCAAATAGCCTCACGGAGCTACCGATGTTGTCAACTAAGTCATTTATGTATATTGTAAACAATAAAGGTCCTATCACGCTTCCCTGCGGTACTCCCGAAATTACCTCTACATCTGCAGATTTTGAACCGTTAAGAATGACATGTTGTGTTCTTTCTTCTAGGAAATCCTGAATCCAATCACAAACCTGGTCCGATATTCCGTAAGCTCGTATTTTTTTCACTAAACGTAAGTGCGGAACCGTATCAAATGCCTTCCTGAAGTCCAGGAATACGGCATCAATCTGCTCGCCAGTGTCTACGGCACTGTGAATTTCTTGGGCAAATAGGGCGAGCTGAGTTTCACATGATCTCTGTTTGCGGAAGCCATGTTGGTTATGATGAAGGAGATTTGTATTATCTAAGAACGTCATAATACGAGAACACAAAACATGTTCCATTATTCTACAACAGATTGACGTAAGCGAAATAGGCCTATAATTATTCGCATCTGATTTATGACCCTTCTTGAAAATGGGAACGACCTGCGCTTTCTTCCAGTCGTTAGGTACTTTACGTTCTTCCAGCGATCTACGATAAATTGCTGATAGAAAGGGGGCAAGTTCTTTAGCATAATCACTGTAGAATCTTAAGGGTATCTCGTCTGGTCCGGATGCTTTTCCGCTACTAAGTGATAGCAGTTGTTTTTCAATTCCGATATCGTTTATTTCAATATTTTCCATTTTGGCGTCCGTGCGACGGCTGAAGTCAGGGACCGTGTTACGATTTTCCGCAGTGAAACAGTTTCGGAACACTGAATTCAGTATTTCTGCCTTTCTTCGGTCGTCCTCTGTTTCGGTGCCATCGTGGTCAACGAGTGACTGAATAGGGGATTTAGATCCGCTTACCGATTTTACATATGACCAAAACTTTTTAGGGTTCTTGTTTAGATTGTTTGCCAATGTTTTATGTTCGAATTCGTTGAATGCTTCTCTCATTGCTCTCTTTACGCTCTTTTTCGCTTCGTTCAGCTTTTCCTTATCAGCTATGATTCGACTACTCTTAAACCTATGATGAAGCTTTCTTTGTTTCCGTAGTACCTTTCGTACATGATTGTTATACCACGGTGGATCTTGTAACCTCCCCACCGTAATTTTAAAAGAAAAAGACAATACTTAATACAAATGGGAGCCGAGTGTAACCTCCCCACAATAATTTTGAAAAAGTATGGACAATATTATTTAAGAATGCTAATGGACATTGCTCTAAGCGTAACTTTCCCACAATGGAATCTAGTGACAATGACAATTAAACAAAAATTAGCAATCTGACTCAAATATAATTTCTTCACCAAAAAATTAAAGTCTATTCAGTGAAAAGAAAATTCAATTAAACCGAAATATCGGTCTTTGGCCCTGTGTAAAACAATCAGAATTAAAGTCTTACCTCAGAATAACTGGATGTCAAATTTCTGCTCTTTTTCGTGCGAACGGCTTGGAGGAACTGCATTGCAAATAATAATATTCTTTTTTTTTGTGATTTTAGTGAAATTTTTCTTCAAAAGAAGTGGAATGAAATGGGAAGTGCAACGAAATCTTTAGTTCAATAAAAAATTAAATTTTTGAGAAAATGCTTTTGAAATAAAAATTATTATTGGGGGCACTTGCTGGAGAATAATTACAATGAGTAAATTTTTACATTATCTAATGATTATATTAATTAACAGTATACCTCATTCAGCATCTTGACCAGTGTTGCCGACCGCCTACATCACACAACCGCACTGGGCTGCTACTACTGACCGACTGCTCGTAACTAAATCGAGCTACAGACTGCCACGACTACAGACAGAGTACTACTCTGCATAGCGACAACTAGCGAACTGCTCGCAACACTCGCGCGGTCAAGCGCATACTCTCTGGTCAGAGACGCTGCAATGCCTCGCCATCGCTGCTGCGTTACATACGTGTTTCATAACCCTCCACTGGGGGGGCAAAAATTTGGCAGCGATGGTGAGTCATTTGGACTTGCCAATCGCGGCAAAATTTTTAATTAACTAATAAACTTCTACAATTTACAGAATAATTAGATGTAGTACATAAAGTAAATGTTGTGCACACGCACTAAGTACAAAATATATAAGACAAAGACAAGATGTGAGTACAAAACATAGTAACAAATCAGAAAAAAAGTATGTACAAATTATTTCACAGATAACAAAGTGCACAGGCACTGAAAAAATTCTTTAGCATATTCAGAACAAATGAACAGACTGGCAAAAAATATTATGTTGAAAAGTGACATGAGTGCACATGTACTGCAGTTGAGAACATATCAGCAAATGATGAAATGTATATACAATTAGTAACAAATGACATAAGTGCATACGCATTGAAGTATTGAATATACAGAATAGTACAAATCATATTGAAAAATGAGAAAAGTGCACAGGCACTAAAGTTCTGTAGGAAACATATTAACATCTAACATAAGTGCACATGCACTGTAGTTCAGAACATATCATTACAATAAAAATGTATATACAATATAAAAGACAAGAGTGTACATATACTGTACTTCAGAACAAATAAAAAAAAATGTCTTTAGTATTTTCGCAATAAATAAACATAATGGCAAAAAAAATCATGTCCAAAGTGCACACGCACTGAAAAATGTCTTTAGCATTTTCACAACAAATAAACATAATGGCAAACATCATGTCGACCAGTGACATAAGTGTACTCGCACTGGAGTTCAGCGAATCGAAAAAAAATGTATAACCTACGAACAGAAATGATGTTACCAAAAAAATGATTTTCATTATGTGACAAGAATTAGGATAGGAAAGGGAAGGATTGCATCATGGTTGTAGCACTTTAGATTGCACACAGCTGTTCTGAAAGTCCATATCTTCCCACAGAAGTACAACACCAAGTGACACAACTTGAAGTTCTTTTCCCATCAGAATTTATCAGCGTACCCAAGACACTGAATTGTCGTAGTAATATTCCATGTTTTCATTTTGGCAGTACATTAGGTACACCAAACAGTGGGACCATAATAATGTCTTCATCGCTCACGGTGGTGGACAGCACGTCGTGTCAACACCACGCTCTTACAAGGCACACCAACGTAGAATTAGTGCAAAACCAAAGATAGTGCTCCATGATCACTGGGATAAACAGGACAAAATGGACATTGCAGTAATTCAGGGTAGTTAGCTCATGAGGTGAAGGACATCAAGTCACATAATATTGACAATTACAGACTTAACTAGTAGTTTGTGGCATTCATAGCCCAGTTATTGAACATTTCCGTACCAAGTATGTAGTATTACAGAAAAATGTTCATTAATTGTTTTACATGGAATCAGTAGCCTTCTTTTCCTAGTTACAAAGCATTATGAAATAATCGCATTCTTTTCCAGTTACAAAATATAGCATAATTAATTAATCATTTGTCTTCCAATAGTAATAATCATTAGCTTTTTCCTAACCACAAAGCAGTATGAAACAATAGCATAGTTAATTAATTATGTGTCATTCCAATCTAGTAAGAATCATTAGCCTTCTTCTAATTACAAAGCATTATTAAACAGTCACATTCATTTCCAATAACAAAGTATGGCATCGTTAATTAATCATTTGTCATTTCAATAGTAATCATTAGCCTTTTCCAAATTACAAAGCATAATTAAACGGTAGCATAGTTAATTAATTATGTGTCATTCCAATCTAGTAAGAATCATTAGCCTTCTCCTGATTACAAAGCATTATTAAACAGTCACATACTTTTCTGGTTACAAAGTATCAACATTGGAAACAAGAGCTAATGAATGGCATAATTAATAACAATTCTTCAAGTGACATTAATTATTGGCACTCAGTGGCCAGCAAGTATTGAATAGAATAAAACATAGTTCATCATTCAGTATTATTCACATCATTATGAAGTCATTATTAAAAATCAGTTAATTACAGTCATAGCATTAATAATCATGGGCATTATAAGTAGTCTCATTACAATAAACAGTGTTCCTCATTCAGTAGTATTCAGATCATTACAAAGTCATTATTAAAATCAGTTAATTACAATCAAAGCATTAATAATCACAGGCATTATAAGTAGTCTCATTACAATAAACAGTGGCAGTTATTAGCTAGTGACAAAGCATTATCTTAAATATATACTTTTTTTTTGTCTCATTAAGAAGTCATTACTCAAGCGACATACTATTCAGAGCTAATCAGTATTATTCAGAATTTTCTCAAACTGGTATCACTACTTGGGACTGGTAATACATTTTTTTTTGTTAGCAATGCATTGCGTTGGGATCGTTAATTAATTGCTGAGGCATAACAATATTTGCTTTGACCTACCGCTGCAAATGAGGATAGGCAACGTCATTCGTCATGAGTCAGCTGTAGCAAGGTTATGTAACAAGGCAGTATATGTGATCACATTTATAAATGATAGACACAAATGGGTAAAAAAATGAAAATACAAGTACTAGAACAGGTATAATAACTAACAGGTTTAGTAAGTATCATGAAAATCTTCTCCTGGAAAAAATACAAAAAGGATTATTGACCTGAAAGAAGAAACGCACACTACGCTGAAAAGTAGTGAACTTCGAATTAACAGGTAGTGAAATGTGTATAAAATGTGTTCCATAGCTGTCCTTTCCAAAACTTTCTGTCATCCTACTATGCAATGTAACACCTGCTGTCAAAACAAACTGCAACAAATACTTAAATAACTACATAGCATAAATACATAACTTCAACATTATCCTCATCTGTAAAGAAAAAACTTCATTATCCATCACTTCATTATCCACATTACCATAACTTCATTATCATCATCACCTGTCATCTGCAAAAAATCACTTCATTACTCATTATACAACTATTCCTTATCTCTAGCATATTTCATCACTAAAACTAAGATGTGTAGTTCTCTCTGACAGCCTGCATCAATCACCTTGTATTCTGAAAGAAAAAATTAGTTAAGACTGCTATTCTATGATGAGTATAGTATATTCTTGTTAATGCTTGTTAATCCTGATCCATTTACTTTTCCCCATAAAGTTATTGCATCTTCTTTCGTTTATTCCTTAGGTGAAATTCCCATTTCTGTTGAATTTATCTCTTACACGCATCATTTCTTTCTGAAATTGATGAACAAAGATTAATGTCTTGCATTTAAATCCTATACCCACTAAATAATGACTGGTTTATGGTGACACAATTAAGCATACAGCATAACATGACAGAAAACGTAATATGTCAAAGACATTGACAGTGTTCAGATGCAAAATTGTACACAGAATATCACAATGCAGCAGCAAAAAATGTAAAACAGTCACGATCTTGAGCTGTCATAAGGCAAAAAAAATGTCAAAGTCGACTGGTGTGTGTTATATCTTAACTATTGCACAGTGCATACAAACAAAACTGGAATACAATCATATACACAAAAAATGGAAAATGTGCACGGTCTGATGTGTAACGACAAGAAAAGCGACCTGCTAACCTTACCTTGTCGGGCACTTGCCAAGAAAAAATACGATAATCATCAGTAATTAGTCAGGTGAAATAATTGCATTAGTAAATGGCATCATAGTGTGTTGAATCATACAGTGGTTTCACTCAATAAACGGTTTAATGTTTGAGATATGGTGATTGCCTTTCGATTTTCTGGTTCTCAAAGTTTCGACGTGTACAACATTGGGGTGAGGAATGCTGCGAATCCGATATGGACCTGCGTATAGAAGTTCAAATTTACTGCACTTACCTTTTAATTTGCTGGATAAATAGTGTGTACGTATTAGTATCTTCTGTCCAACGTGAAAGTCGCGGCGTGTACAAACCTGTTTTTGCTGTCTTCTCCGGCGCTCTGCGGCACGTTTGATGTTGTTCAGCGCAATGTCAATTATTTCGTGGTGTCTTAGTCGCCGACATTTGGGGAATTTTACTAATTCTTTAATTTTGTTTGGTGGTTCAACGTTTTTCAGTATAACAGACGGAGATAGCATAGTGGATTCATTTGGAATGGAATTAATTACATCTTGGAATGAGAGTATGTGTGTATCCCAATCAATATGTTTTTTGTGGCAGTATATTCGGCACAGCTTACCAATTTCTTTCATTAATCTTTCACAGGGGTTCGAAGAAGCGTGGTACTTGGATATATAGATCGGAGAAATGTTTCTGGCTCGTAACATGCGTGTCCATACGCTACTACGAAATTGTGATCCATTATCAGAAATTACTTTCATCACATGCCCTACATGAAATAGAAAATATTTTACAAATGCCTTCGAAACAGTTTTGGCAGTAGCTTTGCGTAATGGAGTGAAGGTAACAAATTTTGAAGTGAGCTCAACAGCGACAAAGATGTAGCAAAAACCTCTGTTAGTTCTGGGAATCGGACCAAAAATATCTACTGCAGCCATATGTCTTAATTTAACAGGTATAATGGGATATAATGGAGGAATATGTGAAGTGGTGTCAGATTTAGCTTTCTGGCAAATTTTACAAGACGCTAAAACTCGTCGTATACGTTTCTCCATGTTGGTAAAATAACAGTTCTGTCTCAGTATAAGAAAACATTTTCTTGCTCCGTAATGTGCGTAACTTAAATGAGTGTACCAAATTAGTTTGTTAACCAGTTCGTCAGGAATGCATAATAACCAAATGTTGCTGTCAGGGTGAGAGCGGCGAAACAGAATGTCATTGCGTACAGTGTAGTGGTTCCTAATCATAACATTATTCCTATCTTGCCATAGGTGTTTAATTTCTTTCCACACATTGTCTTTATTTTGCTCCTGTGCTATGTCCTGTAATGACGATGAAATAAAATTTTCAAATGCTACTTGCTGAATGTACATGACACTGAAATTTGTTTTGCAGAAGTTGGTTGCTACGTCTTGCTGATTGTTGCTCAGAGAACGCGATAGTGCGTCTGCTATAACATTTTGTGTACCGGGAATGTGAACTATTGTAAAATTAAATTCTTGTAAATATAGTTTCCATCTACTTAATCTATCGTGCGTGAATTTGGCCGAAAGTAAAAATTGTATCGCTCTGTGGTCTGTGTAAACTGTGGTATGTCTGCCATAAAGAAAATGCCTAAATCTCGTAAAAGCCCATACAACACATAATGTTTCCAATTCTGTAACAGAGTAATTTCGTTCAGCAGGTGACAGAATGCGGCTTGCAAATGCGATGTTTTTGATTACTGTAGAACCATCTTCTTCAATTTCCTGGAAAATGTGTACGCCTAAAGCGGTGTTGGAACTGTCGGTAGCAATGGAAAAATTTCTAGTAAGATGTGGGTGCGATAATAGTGGTGAATTCAACAGAGCATGTTTCAGGTTCATGAATTCAGAGTGTGCTTGTTTATCCCAAGACCAAATAGTGTTTTTGCCTGTTAATTGGCACAATCTAGGTGTGTCTAAAGCAGAGTGATGAATAAATTTGCGAAAAAAGTTAATTAAGCCCAAAAAACTGCGTAATTGTTTCTTCGTCGTAGGAACGGTAATGTCACGTAGAGCCTGAAGTTTTTCCGGATCAGGTGCAATGCCTTCTGCTGAAATCACGTGTCCAAGAAATTTTATGGAAGTTTTGCCAAAATGCGATTTACTGAGGTTAACTGTAAGTCCTTGTGCATGAAAAGTTTGTAACAGTTGTTCAAGAATCAGATTGTGTTCAGACCAGTTAGCTTCTGCGATAAGAATATCGTCTACACACGTCGTAATTCTGTCTTTAAGTTCTGTCGGAAGTATTGTGTTCAAACCGCGAATAAAAGCTGCAGAAGAAATAGTTAAGCCGAACGGTAATTTGCAAAATTTATAACAGTCGCCGAAACAGGGAAAAGCTGTATATTTTCTGCAATTTGGATGAAGTTGAATTTGCCAAAATCCCGATTTCAAATCTAGTGTAGAATAAATAGCTGTACCATGAAATTTCTGTAAAAGTTCCTCTAGTGTCTGTGGTCGATCTGTTTCATTAATAATAATGTCATTAATGTGACGTGAATCAAGTACAAGGCGAAGTGAGCCATCTTTTTTCTCAACAATATGTAGCGGGTTTATGTATGGACTAACTGCTGGTTCTATAATTCCTTGGTCAAGCATATCCTGCAATTCCTTTTTAACCTGTTCTCTGTGAATATATGGAATGGGATAATGCTTTGCTTTAAATGTGTCGTGCGGTTTGACTTGAAATTCATACATAAAACCGAACATAGTACCAGGAATGTTGTCAAAAACTGGAGCTTGCTGTAAAAGAATTTTGTGTAAGTGCGTTCGTTCATCGTCTGTATTTGCACTGCTCTCTTTAACTTTATCAGAAATCAATTGCATTACGTCGTAGTCAGCTTCGTCTGGAGTATTATAGTTGTGTACGTACGTATCCGTGAACAATGTGGGATTACAGTCTATGTTACGTGATACGGAAATGACCTCTGTGCGGTTAATTGTTTGTTCTTCCGCAGATAATGAGTGCTGAAATTCTAAAGCAAGTTGTACATTTTCATCCTTTAACATTAAATAAGAATTCTGAAAATCAATGACTGCGTCGTGTTGTACCAGAAAATTCGTACCTAAAATAACGTCTGTTGTCAATAAAGGAACAATCCAAAAATTAGAGTGGAAAGTATGACCTCCAATACAAAATGATAGATGCGTCTGTAATTTAACGTCTACTCCTTTACTCGATACTGCTCCTTTCACTTTTGTTTTGCCTAAAGGTAATGTCAGATAGGTATTCTCTTTGTTACACTCGTTAAAAGTTTCTTCATTTATTACTGATATAGGTGATCCGGAATCAATTACTGCTGAGAATTTCGATGAACCAATTTTAATTTCGATAACAGGATGTGAAATGGTTTTCTGAATAACTGGTCTTTCCTGTAAAAGAGTGTCTCTGATGTCGTCAAAAGTAATTACATTTTCGTGAACAACATTTTGCGTGTCTAAGGTAGTGCTTGTGTTACTGGAAGATGCGACTTGTACAGTATCTAGTCAGATTCTATCTGACGTGTTATTATTATTAGGAGGATTCTGTGGCATTTCGACTATTTGAACTGTTCTATTACTTCTTCCAGACGTGTTACGCTCTGGATGATACCTACTGTCGGGTTCGTTCATGAGAATAGGTTCTCGTGCATAATTTTGCTGTTGGTATGACCGACTATTGTTAGATGTACGCTGAAAATTGTTCTCATTATTTTTACGTCTGTCGTAATAGTCATTCCTATACAGTGTATTGCGATGGGAATTGAAATACTGTCTTCTTTGTACATAGTTGTTTCCTTGCTGCCGTGCATTACTATTTGTTGGACCAGGGACTATACGTCCACGCGGCGAAACATTAAAGCCTGGTTGACCTTGTGCATTCCATTGTTGGTTAGGTATGCTAAGCGGCTGGTTTTGATGTTGTTGTTGTGAAATACCTCTATTGTTACTAAAGTGCGGTTCTTGTTGCTGAAAAGTTTGACGATATTGATAATTAGAATTTTGGCTGTTATTAGAATTTTGGTAGTTGTCGTTCCTAAAGCGTCTGTTATCTTTCCTATTAAAATTACGTGTCTGATCATAATTGCTGTACTTTTGTTGACCTTGGTTATTATAAGAAAAGTTTTTGTTTACAAAAGAATAATCAGATTGCTGTACTTCCAAGAGCTGTAAAAGATCTCTGAACGCTGAAATATTTTCTTTTTGCTGACCTGTTAGAAGCGACACTCGTAATGACCGTGGTAATTTGGAAATGCATAACTGTATAAGTGCAGATTCACTGTACGGTTCACTTAGGTATTGATTTTGTTGGACCATATGCTCAAAAAATTGCGTGACACTGGGAAAATTGGAGTTCTCATAATTTGGCAAACTAATTAGTTGATCTTTAATTCCGCGCTGTGTCGTCTTCGACCAGTACGCTGACAGAAAAGCATTCTGAAATTCCTCTACCGAGTAACACTGTCTCGCGATCGGTCTCATACGAGTTGCCGGTTCGCCTTCCAAAAAACTGCAAATAAATTCAAGTTTATGTGTTACAGGCCAAGTCGGTGGAAGAGCAAAGCTAAATTGTTGAATCCAATCCAGTGGGTGAATCTGCGTTCTATCGTTTTTAAAAACTTTAAACTTTCTCACTGACAGAAAATGTTTGTAATCGAAATTATCATCTCTGTGTGATGGAACAGGTTCAGGATCGTAAGAGAATGTATTGAACTGTGGTTGATCAGAATCTAAGTCCCGTACTCTCTGCAGATTACCCAAATTATACGCGCTGCGTGAGTCTGACACATGTTCATAAAGTGGCGTCTGTTGTGGTATGTTATTAACTGAAATGTTTTTCATCTCTGTTACTTCTTGTTGTAAATTTGATAACTTCCTACGTAACGTGTTGTTAGATGAATCGATCTCATTAATTGTCTGCTGTAAATTTTGAAATTCAGGTGTTTGGATAAATGAAACCGGTGCAGTATCGTCTGATTTATTGTCATTAGTATTTTCGATAACATCAATACGACTGGCCAATTCATCACATTTTTCAGTCAGTATCTTAACCTGATCATCGGTTTTAGAATCAGACGCATTAACCTGTTTTTGCAACTTACGCGTAGTTTCGCTCAGTTTTTTAACATCAGCTTTGATGACATCGCAATCCTGTATTAGTTCTAATTGTTCGAATCTGTCTGTCACTGTTTGAATATTTACTGTGTGTGTATCTGTTTTTGATTTAAGATCAGAAATTTCGTCACGTAATTCTGTGTTCGGCTGTTTGATGGAATTAATTTCGTCGGACACTGCAGCAATATTATTGTCTACATACGTCTTCGCTTTCGCGAACATTTTACGTTTGTCTTCTTGTCTTTGTGCAGTGATTGTTTCCATAACCTGACGTTTGACTTTATTTTGATCCTGAATAAATTTGCGGAAACGCGTATCACTGTTTTGTATGTGTTGATTAAAGCGCTCGTTAATCTGAATGTTCTGCTGGTGGAATTTCGCGTCGATCTTTTCATCCATTGTGCGCGAGAGTTCTGCTGTCATTGCTTTAAACTCGTCCCGTAATTGTGTAGCCTTTTCAGAGCATTGTTTAGCGACTCCGCTAATTTCGTCTCAGTGTTTCTGTTGCGGCTGTTTGCATTTCCCTTAATTCTTGCGCAACAGACTTTATTTCTTCGCTATTTTTTCGTGAACAAGCCTCAATTTCCATGCGCAACTGTTCCTTAGTGTCATGGCACTGCGCGGCAACGGCTCTAATTTGTTCACTGAGCTGTCTGGAATTGTCTAATTTTTCATTCTGTTGTCTGACCTGTTCACTAAGTTGTTTGAGATTTTCGTCATTTTTATCAAATTTTTCATTAAACTGTTTGAAATTTTGCCGCAAAAATGCCATAATTGGATCCGATTCAAAATTAGCATTTCTATTCTCTGTGCTATTCAATGGTCGATCTGGAATTGTCTCGTTTTGCGTGACCATTTGGTCATTCTGTAATTTACAAAAAGGTTTGCCAGTTAAACATACACTGTCAGACCCTATTTCGGAATTAAATAAATCCGTCGTACTTTCACTACACTGACCATTTTCATTCGAAAAATTTGTTTGTATGTTACTTAAATTTTCCAAACCGGTTGTGTTAAGCTGGGTAGCGCTCGTTACAATGGAGTGTCCCGCGTCATCAATTGTCGTCAAATCAACACAAGACACAATCGAGTTCGTTTGTTCATCATTAAAACAAAAGTCATCATTAGTGGTTGGAATACACTGATTGTTAGTGAACGCAGGATTGACATCATTACACTGCGTGTCACAATTACTATCAGTCACGTTGTTTAAGTCGGTAATTTCGTTCATAATACCTCGCGATACACTATTCACAGTCTTTCGCGGCATTTTTACAGTAGTCACAATTATTCACAAAACAAATAAGCACAATGCAAAAGCAACACACAAATACAACAAAGCAAACGAATTGTCGTTGATCTGTGGAAAGAAAGTCACAAGTTAGTAAAAGCGTTGCGCCAAATCCTAATTATATCTAAACAAATAAGAGCAGATATCTGACTGTCCCTCAAAAGACTCTCAACGAAATACGATCCTGGCAGGGTCGCCAAGTGTAACCTCCCCACCGTAATTTTAAAAGAAAAAGACAATACTTAATACAAATGGGAGCCGAGTGTAACCTCCCCACAATAATTTTGAAAAAGTATGGACAATATTATTTAAGAATGCTAATGGACATTGCTCTAAGCGTAACTTTCCCACAATGGAATCTAGTGACAATGACAATTAAACAAAAATTAGCAATCTGACTCAAATATAATTTCTTCACCAAAAAATTAAAGTCTATTCAGTGAAAAGAAAATTCAATTAAACCGAAATATCGGTCTTTGGCCCTGTGTAAAACAATCAGAATTAAAGTCTTACCTCAGAATAACTGGATGTCAAATTTCTGCTCTTTTTCGTGCGAACGGCTTGGAGGAACTGCATTGCAAATAATAATATTCTTTTTTTTGTGATTTTAGTGAAATTTTTCTTCAAAAGAAGTGGAATGAAATGGGAAGTGCAACGAAATCTTTAGTTCAATAAAAAATTAAATTTTTGAGAAAATGCTTTTGAAATAAAAATTATTATTGGGGGCACTTGCTGGAGAATAATTACAATGAGTAAATTTTTACATTATCTAATGATTATATTAATTAACAGTATACCTCATTCAGCATCTTGACCAGTGTTGCCGACCGCCTACATCACACAACCGCACTGGGCTGCTACTACTGACCGACTGCTCGTAACTAAATCGAGCTACAGACTGCCACGACTACAGACAGAGTACTACTCTGCATAGCGACAACTAGCGAACTGCTCGCAACACTCGCGCGGTCAAGCGCATACTCTCTGGTCAGAGACGCTGCAATGCCTCGCCATCGCTGCTGCGTTACATACGTGTTAGTCTTTCCCCTCGCTTTGGACCTTAGTCGGTACGAACTTATCTAAGGCGTACTGGACGATGTTTCTGAATTTTTTCCATTTTTGTTCCACATCCTCTTCCTCAGAAATGAACGTTTGATGGTGGTCACTCAGATATTCTGCGATTTGTGCCCTATCACTCTTGTTAAGCAAATATTTTTTCCTTCCTTTCTTGGCATTTCTTATTACACTTGTAGTCATTGATGCAACCACTGACTTATGATCACTGATACCCTCTTCTACATTCACGGAGTCGAAAAGTTCCGGTCTATTTGTTGCTATGAGGTCTAAAACGTTAGCTTCACGAGTTGGTTCTCTAACTATCTGCTCGAAGTAATTCTCGGACAAGGCAGTCAGGATAATGTCACAAGAGTCTCTGTCCCTGGCTCCAGTTCTGATTGTGTGACTATCCCATTCTATACCTGGTAGATTGAAGTCTCCCCCTATTACAATAGTATGATCACGAAACTTCTTCACGACGTTCTGCAGGTTCTCTCTGAGGCGCTCAACTACTACGGTTGCTGATGCAGGTGGTCTATAGAAGCATCCGACTATCATATCTGACCCACCTTTGATACTTAACTTAACCCAGATTATTTCACATTCGCATTCGCTAATAACTTCACTGGATATTATTGAATTCTTTACTGCTATAAATACTCCTCCACCATTGGCGTTTATCCTATCCTTGCGGTATATATTCCATTCTGTGCCTAGGATTTCGTTACTGTTCACTTCCGGTTTTAACCAACTTTCCGTTCCTAATACTATATGCGCACTATTTCCTTCAATAAGAGATACTAATTCAGGAACCTTGCCCTGGATACTCCTGCAGTTTACCAATATTACGTTAACTTTTCCTGTTTTTGGTCTCTGAGGACGGACGTTCTTTATCAACGATGATAATGTCCTCTCTGGTAAGCCGTCAGGTATTTTATCGTTTCGCCCAAGGGGGGGTCCCTCTAACCTAAAAAACCCCCGTGTGCACGCCACACGTACTCTGCTACCCTAGTAGCTGCTTCCGGTGTGTAGTGCACGCCTGACCTGTCTAGGGGGGCCCTACAGTTCTCCACCCAATAACGGAGGTCGATGAATTTGCAACCATTATAGTCGCAGAGTCGTCTGAGCCTCTGGTTTAGACCCTCCACACGGCTCCAAACCAGAGGACCGCGATCGACTCTGGGCACTATGCTGCAGATATTAAGCTCAGCTTGCACTCCGCGTGCGATGCTGGTTGTCTTCACCAAATCAGCCAGCCGCCGGAAGGAACCAAGGATGACCTCAGAACCCAAGCGGCAGGCGTCATTCGTTCCGACATGTGCTACTATCTGCAGCCGGTCACACCCAGTGCGTTCAATAGCTGCCGGAAGGGCCTCCTCCACATTACGGACGAGACCCCCCGGCAAGCACACCGAGTGCACACCGGCATTCTTCCCCGACCTACCCGCTATTTTCCTGAGGGGCTCCATAACCCGCCTAACGTTGGAGCTCCCTATAACTAATAGGCCCGCCCTCTGTGACTGTCGGGACCTTGCCGGAGAATCGGCCACTGGCCCAACAGGCGAGGCATCCTGTGGTGGCTCGGAAACGATGTCATCACCACTAGGAAGCACCCCGTACCTGTTGGAAAGGGGTAAGGCAGCTGCCACGCGGCCAGATCCCACCTTTGCCTTTCGGTCAGGCACGCGCGAGCCCACCACTGTCCGCCATTCACCCTGGAGTGATGGCTGACCGGTAAGATGCTCACTGCCGGAAGACGCAGCGACATCAGGGGTTCCATGTGATTCCAAGGCCACCGAAGTAGGCATAGGTCTCACCACAGTTGCCCCAACGCCACTACGAGCCGACGCCTGCGCCTCGAGCTCGATGAGCCTAACAGACAAAGCCTCCACCTGCCCCCGAAGAGTGGCCAATTCTCCTTGCGTCCGCTCACAACAACCACAGTCCCTACACATGACTATGTTTACCCTACTCTATACGGTGACAAATTCCCAAGATAATCTTCTGATGAGCTACTCTGATAATCAAGAAACACTCACTGAAATACGAGACGCGAAAACTACGCTAGGTTTTCCCAGAAAAACTATTTAAAAGCTAAGCGCAGCAAATAAGTACAAAAACGCTTTATACAAACAGTACTCGCTGCTGCTGGTGCTCTCGCTCTGGCTGTCACAAGACAACTGCTGATTCAAGTGACTAGTGGCTAACGGCCGCGAAACAAATAAAAGACGGTTTTAGGGCGCTTTCTGTTCTAAACGATCAAGAAAACACTAAGAAATCTAACACGAAAACTACGTAAAGTTTTATCAAGAACTGTTAGTTACTATGCAGAGCAGATAAACACAAATAGAATCCCTTCCTTAGTGGAAGGTCGTAAACAAAATGCAAAATAAACGCTTTATACAAACAGTACTCGCTGCTGCTGGTGCTCTCGCTCTGGCTGTCACAAGACAACTGCTGATTCAAGGCGAGGAAAGAAGTGTATGGAAATGACTGACTGGAAGAAGGGATAGGAGGATCAGTTATGCATTGAGACATCGAGAAACAGCTCCCGTAGTGTTGTAGAGGGTAAAAGCTGTCGGGAAGGCAGAGGTTGGAGAATATCAAAGAAACAACTCAAGACACTGGGTATATTACTCAGCGCGGTAGAAACTGGCACAGCAACGAAGTCATGGTGGGCCGCATCAAATCAGTGTGTGACGTAAGGTACCTTACAAGTATAGAAGCATTCTCACACTTACCCAGATCGTATCTGCCGCCTCTGTTGTTTCGGAGACACTTGACGTTTTGTCCGTAATTGTGAAGTCAGTGCAACTCCAACATTTCATTATAGTGCGTCATGAATAATTCGACTGTAACTCTAGTAAGAGCTTTTTATGGGTTGTACTAAACTCATTATACACAATACTGAAAAAGATTACGCAGTCGTAGTTATGTAGTTGTGATGACTGAAAAACAAAAATATATTTTAGCCTAACAAATGACGACCAGTAAGGCTTATAGCTGTCATTCATAAAACACCAATCCATTGCGCGTTTCATATTCTTTATGCTTCTATGCTTCCTGTCCTATTTCTGTTTTTCTCCACTTGGGGAACAGACTGGTGGTGCAGTTTACCTCAAGAACATTTTCATATAATTTACTTCACAAACAGTTGGTATCTTTTGGTGCAGTGTAATAGTGGCTATCATGACTCTTCAATTTATAGTGACAAGCAGCGTCCGCATCTCTCGTAGTAAGCTGAGATGTCTCTTAGTCTTTACTTTCTGGAAGCTTCCCTTTCAAACTGTATACACAACATATTCATCAACTGAAAATGGACTGGTTACATTATCATTCTACAGTAGTCACTGCTCAAACATTAAGACAAAAGCAACACGTACAAAAAAATAAACTATTTATTTCTCAGTACCACTCTACACGCAATACCTCAAATAAATCGCGTTTAGGTATTATTAGGTTAACTGCAGTGGCAACAGATACACGAACAGACACCAGTTCTTCAGTAGCTGCTGCGACTTCAGCACAAGGCTGAATATCATCGTTGTCTTCTGCCTCAAGCAGATCCACAAAATCTTCTACATTCGGAAGGAACTCATCATACACAAAATCTGTATCTTCCTGCTCGTCGATATCCAGCAGATCCCCAATATCTTCCCTGCTGGGCACAAATTCATCACACATCCAATCGTCTGGTTCCACAAAATCGTCAATCGGCCAATATTCCAGAACTAGCTCCAGTTCTTCAGTTATATCATCTTCAGTTTCTTCAGAATCATAAGCCAAAGCAAAGTCCGTTTCCAGAAGCGAGCTGTAAGAGAAAATTACTTTACATTACAACGTATTATGTTAGTAATTTTCTGAAAATATCGTCACTATGATTGGGATCGTACTTGTTTGTTAGTTTATGAAACTAAAGCTACTAAAATGTCATCAGAAATGGTAGCAGGGGTAGAGATGACTCTTAAGGGGGCGTTATCCTACTCTTGTGGTAAAAAAGCCAATTACACTTTTTTGCAACTTTATAGTGGTCAGGAAAAGATATCTGCAACAAATTTATTTATGATGTTCGAATAGGTTTATCTCAGAATTTCCCTGCAACCTTCTCTGGAACTATCGAGTTCGGTACGTTTCAGGATATAATGTTCTATATTTAATTGTTGGCCACCCTGAGATCCATGAAATTAGTCTGCATGTTGAAACACAGAACGGAAATGAATCGCCCGAATTAGTTGTACGGTAGAGTTTTCCTAAAATAAAATACTTCTTCAAGATCCTTAAGCTGCTGCTGTGTTGAATACAATTTCTGCTTTCAATATCGGTTATATATGAGTCACACTAATACTGGATGGATAAGAGGAAGCAAGTAATGGAGAAAGAGAGAGCTGAGATAGTTTGTATTGTCACCAGACCTCCTCCTAGATCAAGGTCAAGGTCACCGCTCCCTCCTCACCCTTACCTATCATTATAGGGTTGACTACATGGGTTATAAATGGCAGGAAATTGAAAAATGGGGGATGGGGTGTTATCCAATTGGCCGGGGGTACTAGAACCTGTATGGTTGCCAGGTTTTTCCAGGACGGAAGATGTAATGTGGCTAACACTATGACGCCATAATTTCTTCAGTGGCACTAATGAAAGATGAAATCGGCAAGCTCTTTGGATTAGGGGGCAAAATTTTGCCCTTTACTTAAGACAGAAAACGTAGCTTCGTCCAGATCCTTAACAGCAAAATTTATAACAGAGCGCACTGGTCTAATCGGCTGTACTTGACAATCTATTTAGTTGTAGCCACTTCGGGAACCCAGTCAGACTTGGCCATGTCGGGCTATCAATCGAGTTCCGTGAGTCAGGAGATAAATGAGCTTCAAACGTAAACGATACAGGTGTTCAGAAACACTGCCCAACTTCCGACGAGTAAAATAACAGAGCCACCACTATGTAAATTTTTATTTACTGCAGAGTTCTAGACAAAGTGAACCAATCTTGCAAATTCTGGAACAGTTCCGTGGTCGCGGCGCTTCAATAAGAAACTCAAGGAGCTCAATAGTCTCGCTCTCTGGTGTCGCGATTCGTCCAAACTGTGCACCGATAAAATAATATCTCCTCGAAGAGGTACATGATGTGCATTTTCACCTTCTCCCGGCGTAATGCGTAATCCGTTAGATTTTCGGCATGCAGCCGTGCAAGTACTACTTCTTCAACTGTTACTTCGGCCGCGGCTGAATGCTCGAAATTTAGTGGATTATTTATTACGCCGACAGAAGCTGAAATCATGGAGAAGGAACTTTTGAAAACGTAACCTCTATAAGAAACTTATGTAGGCTACGTATGTGCCTGTAATATGTTAAAACACGGTGTAGGTCACACACAAAAAATCACTGATCTACATTGAGGAGGTGCGTAAAGAAATTACAATGGTATCCCTCGGTCCCATCTTTAACAATCACCAAAGGTGCTTACATATGTGTTTACATGTCTCGTGACGTGTTGGATTACGTCACATTACTGGAGTTTCGATACCAGCCAGTGTAATATCTAAGAATGGACGAATTGCATCATTTTACAAACAGTCAAGGTGAATGGTGAACACAAGTCCCACGCCACAACATGTACCGCCGTACCACTGCTGCCACCGCTAGTGACAACCAAGTGTCTGCAATGGAAGGGGCTTTTGAAGTTTTTATCAAGTTGGGACGACAAAACATCGAACGAAAACATAGACGCGCTGCCTAGGATCGTAACATTTGCCGCCTGTTTGTCTCGAAGGTGTCTCAGTACGGTGTGAGAAGACAGTGAAGAACTCTGTTGCAGCTTTGGACGAGCACCTTATCTCGGAGAAAATACAGTCACCACGGTAGGAAGGCTTTTGCTTGTTTCTGTCCCTCCCAGAAGTTTAGCAAAGTATTTTCACAGGGTGTGGAAATGTAAACTTGTGTAGTCATTCGTTCTATCGAAACTCCAGTAATGTGACGTAATCCAACACGTCACGAGACATGTAAATTCTGGACGGGAAGAACCAACTATGGCCGCTTGTGTGCGTTGTCTCTGTCTATTTGACCATGTCAGTCTTCATAGGCCTAGTTAAGACGGTTGCGGCCAGACAAGTTTCGTATCTATCATACGCCACGTCTATTTCACTGATCGCTCAGTACGCATGCTCCCTCGTACTTCACATCGTAGGTCACGTATCTGCCATGTCATCACAATCCAACCACGAGGTCTCTGTCAGGCAGTATCCCAGGAGTGCTCAACCATAATAAAAAGAAAAATTCGCAAACTCCTCTCTATTGCTGCTGTCTGCCCCCTTAACAACTACCTCTCACAACGTGCACAATTCAATGACCTGTTGCTTTTAAGAGACAGCACTTATTTCTGACAATCTCAGAATGTTTCCCCAGTGATTAACGTAAATGTGCGCAATTTCATCTTTTTCAAACGGAGAGAGATTCTCTCTCCCGCATGTTTCTTTTTTTTCACTTCTAAAGTCATCCAAGCCACTTTCTTCCTCCCTCTCTGCATTACAGGTTTCTTATTAGGTTCCTTTATTACCCCTCTTCCAGCCATTTTCTCGTGTCCATTACTGCTAGTGCCTATAATTTAAATCCATCTCTCTGTAACTTGTCTTTAACAGTAGCGTATGTCATGAAAGAATATTAACTATTTTTATACACTATTTGTCACAGAAATTTACAAAAAACTGGATTTTATATTAGACTAGCTGAATAGCCTACCCGGCGTTGCGCAGGTAAGAATTTATTCCAGTCTTCTATTAGCCAATCTCCTCCTTCCCCCCTCTTTGTCCACATCCTCCTCTTTCCTTCCTCTGTCCCCTCCACTCTCTCCTTCCATCTCCTCCTTCTCCCTCTCTGTCTGTCCCTCTCCTACTTCCTTCTCTCTGCTGCTTATTATCACCAACACCACAATAATAGATTTCTTTCTAGGCAGTAAGTAATGAGTGTACCAAGTTTCGTTGAAATCGATCCAGGGTTTAGGATGAACTTCCAGGGGTTTAGGAGAAGATAGGGGACAGATATTTAAATACACTACGTGATCAAAAGTATCCGGAAACCTGGTTGCAAATGTCTTGCAAGTTCGTGGCACCCTCCATCGGTAATGCTGGAATTCAAAATGGGGTTGGTCCACCCTTAGCCTTGATGGCAGCTTCCACTCTCGCAGGTATACGTTCAATCAGGTGCTGGAAGGTTTCTTGGAGAATGGCAGGCTATTCTTCACGGTGTGCTGCACTGAGGAGGGGTGAGGCCTGGCACGAAGTCGGAGTTCCAAACATCCCAAAGGTGTTCTATAGGATTCAGATCAGGACTTTGTGTAGAGCAGTCCATTACAAGGATGTTATTGTCGTGTAACCACTCCGCCACAGGCCGTGCATTATGAACAGATGCTCGATCGCGTTGAAAGATGCAATCGCCATCCCCGAATTTCTCTTCAACGATGGCAAGCAAGTAGGTGCTTAAAACATAATTTGGGGCTTTGCTTTGATATTGCCACACAGAACAACAAGGGATGCAAGCCCCCTCCATGAAAAACACGACCACACTATAACATCACTGCCTCCGAATTTTACTGTTGGTACTACACACACTGACAGATGACGTTCACCGGGAATTCGCCATACCCATACCCTGCCATCGGATCGCCACATTGTGTACCGTGATTCGTCACTCCGCACAACGTTTTCCCACTGTTCAGTCGTCCAATGTTTACGCCTCTTACACCAAGCGAGGCGTCGTTTTGGCATTTACCGGCGTGATGTGTGGCTTATGAGTAGCAGCTCGACCATGAAATCCAAATTTCCTCACCTCCCGCCTAACTGTCATAGTACTTGCAGTGGATCCTGATACAGTTCGGAATTCCTGTGTGATGGCCTGGATAGACATTACGATCCTCTTCAACCGTCGGCGGTCTCTGTCAGTCAACAGACGAGGTCGGCCTATTCGCTTCTTGTGCTGTACCTGTCCCTTCACGTTTCCACTTCACTATCACTTCGGAAACAGTGGACATAGGATGTTTAGGAGTGTGGAAATCTCGCGGGCAGACGTATGACACAACTGACACCCAGTCACATGACCACGTTCGAAGTCCATGAGTTCCGCGGAGCGCCCACTTTGCTCTCTCACGAAGTCTAATGACTACTGATGTCGCTAATGTGGAGTACCTGGCAGTAGCTGGCAACACAATTCACCTAATATAAAAACTTATGTTTCTGGGGGTGTCCGGATACTTTTGATCACATAGTGTACATGCAGTTTTGTAATATGTATGGATGTAAGTTACAACATCATTGTCATAAATGTGAAGTAAAAAGTGCAGAAGGGCTAGTTACATTTAAGAGACGGGCTATTGGCTATAAACTTGTCACGTTAAATAAATAATAAAATAAGAGGTCAATGCCGTTGGTACAAATGTGCAACATAAAATCTAGGGAAACTTAAATGGGAGTCCGTGGGAGAACAGCATCTAGAAATCTTGAGCGTTAATTTAGAAAAACTGTATTGCAAGAAACCTTTGTGATAAATACATTATCCTCATCGTACCTACAGCATTGGGGTTATGGAAATCAAAAATACTGATAAAAGTATCCTTCGCCATGAATTGTAAGTTACATGGAGAGTGTACATTTGGAAATATAGATGCAGATGTAGATTCATTATATGGGCACAAGGGTGTCTCACTTCACTAGCTTTCGGCTTCCTAGACGCTATGTCCACGTTGAATCCTGTCCTAGCTATGCTCAGCGTACTTTCTGGGGAAATATTATGAGGCTGACAGAGATATTACGTGCTACAAATCTGCGCAACACAATTGCGTAATTAAGAATACGTCATAATATCTTCTGACAAAGACAACTGTCACTTACGTCGTCTCCAGCGGGAACAGAAGCTCCCATAGGAACCTGAAAAAGAAAATGAGAAATATTATTTTTCATAATTATCGTAGTGATGAACGTAACAAATTGTTTCAGCGTTGAATTTTTTACTAAAAATAAATATTAATCGATGAAGTTTGCTAATTTACTCCGTTGTTGTTGTTGCGGTCTTCAGTCTAAGTACTAGCTTGATGCAGCTTTCTATGGTTATTTCAGACGGATTTTCTTCATATAGGGATTTAGGGGATAGGGGTTATCAACATCTTGTAGTGAACCACAACATTGAATTTAGATCATTATCCACAGGCGCCTGCACTAACAGTAATGAGGGGTACTGGTCAGCGGTGAAATCTCTTATAGGGAAAGGGAAAGGCCAGGTTCAGATTTAGACACTTCAAAGCCATCTAGATGAGTATTCGTGGAGACAAAGTATTCCGCGTACATATTGCCCGTTTAAATGTTTTTTCAAATATGTTGGCAAAATGTACCGTCCAAAACATCTCAGCTAATTTCACAGTGGGGGAGGGGGGTGTAGGAGGTGTTGCTGAGAGGTTTCGTAATTTTGTGTTTGTTGTGAGTGTGGGTATGTGATTTTAGTTACTGTCTGTCTAGGCGTGCTTCGGTTATTCCTCGATATTTCCGTGTGGTAAGTTCACTTTTCCATTTGCTTCTTTCACTGTATTTCACTACTTTGACGTATTTCACTGTTTTATTCCACCAACATGTGTATTTTCGTGTTGTGAATTACGTAATAGAAATTTCTCAGCTGTCGATCTTCTTTCGTTTCCCAGCACTAGTATCAGTACGACATTTCCGAATGTGTACTTGCTATATTAAAAGCGAAACCCGCGACACAACTAAAATTTGTATCCCGTCCTTCACTTCGCCCTTACACTGACACTATATATGTCAATTGGCGAGCAAGATACAAATGTTGCGTATAGCTATATAGCTCAAATAACGAATGGGATACTATTAGCGTCCAAGGCAACAAAAAAACTGTACCCCATAGTGAGGTACGGGATACAAATTGTACATGTGTCGTCTTCTTGTCTCCGTGTAGGTCAATTGAAGTACAAAAATGGTTCTGAGCACTATGGGACTTAACTGCTGTGGTGATCAGTCCCCTAGAACTTAGAACTACTTAAATCTAACTAACCTAAGGACATCACACACATCCATGCCCGAGGCAGGATTCGAACCTGCGACCGTAGCAGTCACGCGGTTCCAGACTGTAGCGCCTAGAAATGCACGGCCACTCCGGCCGGCGATTGAAGTACAGGTTGCAGCTTGTATCCCGTACTGCACTTAAGCAATACAGTTCGAAAGAGTTTCGAGATACAACTGATATACATGTAACGTGATGTATTCTTTGCTAGTAATATATTTCATTCATTTCTTTCCATTGTATTTTGCGGAGAAATACTAAGATACAAACACGTTATATCGTTGACGCGAAAATACTACTGGCCCCTATATTTGTAAAGTACAGTTTTTCTCTCTTGCATCCTTTGTTTCTGAACATACTTCTAAGCTCTTTAATCTCTGTAATAAATGCTCTCTGGTCAATTCTGACGTCATTGGTCAAAGCCGAAGGGTTGTATCCCCTGCTAAACTAGAAAAATGGTTCAAATGGCTCTGAGCACTATGGGACTCAACATCTGTGGTCATCAGTCCCCTAGAGCTTAGAACTACTTAAACCTAACTAACCTAAGGACATCACACACACCCATGCCCGAGGCAGGATTCAAACCTGCGACCGTAGCGGTCACGCGGTTCCTGACATGCGCCTAGAACCGCCACACCGGCCGGCGCTAAACTAGACCCAAGCAACCTATGTAGGAGGTCATTTCTAGGTACCGATTCCAATATTACTGTTTGTTGCGCAAAAATCTCATAACGTATCAGAAACGTGCTTAAAAATGATCTTGTTAATGAACTACAGAATACGACTAACTTTCAAAAAATGGAAATCTTTATACACATTACTGCACACGCAAAGAAATAAAACGCAAAAATGACCAAACCTTGCAACCGACAACTATACTACACGAAAGGCACACTAGCTACAGTAGCTCCAAATAACACTCAGTAAAGTCGATACACCAGAAGTGGCAGTAAAAATAAGAGAAGTGTAGCAGAAACATCGAAAAGGAAAACATAAAAGTGGCTACATAAAAAGAATCTTACCGCATATGAACTTCCAAATGAGTGAAAGATCCAGGCTGACAAGAACGAAATGACATAACAAGAAATAATAATGTTAGAAGGTCAAACTGTAACGAAAGAAGCAAAATCCAGAATAACTAATGAAAAAAATAAACCCTCCGGCAAAGACACAGCAATACCCCTCGGCCCACCATTGTAACCAGAAAATATTAAAACGACAGAAAAACCTCCCTCCAGAGAAACCAAAAAAGTAGCAATTGCACAATACAGTAACACAAAAAAACGCAACGCAAAATAAGAAAAAAGTATCAGACCCACCTACACCTAACTAACAAAACGAGGCTTGTACATTTTGCTGACTACTTTCATAAAAGCAAGAAATAAACAATAACCCTTAGGAATACTCTTCCTCCAACAGTATTCATTTAAATGGCCTTGCAACACAAATCTTTCTCTTTCCTCGCCCGACAACAGATTTTGCAGCCCCCAAATACACCTTGATAGTATTGGTACATGCCCCCGTCTTATAATCTTTAAACTGAATATTGTGATCCACGACCAAATGATAACCCCTTTCACCCAACCCTTTGTACGAAGCAAACCCATCCGACATGACTACAGAACCTTCTCCACATATTCTTCTATTAAAGATGTCAACACTTCCTTTGTCCGATTTGGTACGACCCTAAATACAACATTAGCACAATGTGACCAGACACTACTATTCCAAAGACCCAAAGCCCAACAACCTCGTGCCCCCTTTCGTACTTTCTCTTTCCAAAATATAATCATCTACTTCAACTATGACCCTTGACCCACCACTGACCCCCTATACTTTATAAATTCCCAGCAGACTCTTCTACAAAACGAAAACCAGTCGACTACAGTGCCGCACGAAACCCCTGCTTCGTGCGTGACAGATTTACAAAAATATTCTTAGCAAAAATAGTAGGTTAGCATGACAATTACTTCTAAATTCAGCCTCGATCTTTCGAACCACGTCCCCCTACGTATGGATCGTGTGATATTCGCTATTTTTGACTTCATTAAAACAGCAAATACGAGTAGTTAATACTTTCAGCCAGAAGGCAAATACTTGTTTATAAATAATGATTAATGTATAATGAGGCGTCGCATGGCGACGGCGGAATTTTCTAAATAATGTAATTCGTCGTCTTTGGGCGGCAATATAAACAGAAAAATACGGATAGATATGCGATCCTTCACTATTTTGTTCGCTGGAGAACAAATGAAGCCTTGAGCGCTAAAGACTTGTACTGTTTTTCTCAAGTAAGACGGACGCAGATTTGTGGCAGTCTGATGTAATTTTTTTCTAAATGTATAAAAACGTGTTATGTCTAAGTTTGAGTGAAGTGTAAAGAACTGTTATAACTTACCGTGACGACGCATGAGCGACTCAAAGAAGACAATGGCCATATAAAAGAGCGCTCAATGGACATGATACGGACATAAAAATCTACCGTCATTGTAGTACTAAGCTTAAGGTACGATATATGTTTTAGTTTATAATAAATATTTGTTCTGGGAATACTGAATCATTTAGCAGTGCTCATTCCTATCATCTCCTCAGTATTATTTTCATTTTAATTATGCATTTTGCTAATATTACAGACACCAAGATCAGCAGTCCAATGTGCGTGTTACATTGATAAAAAGAAAACTTTTATCGTCTTCTTGCATTAGCTTTAATATTGAATTTCCCTTTAGTGTGATGTTACAGTTGTTTTTGCGGCCTTAAGAACTTTCTGGTCCCTTAGGAAATTGTTTTGTCATAACAATAACTTCACAACCGGGTATGAACGTATCTACGATCATGAAGTAATTAGAAAGACGATAATGCGATTTCTTAATCAACAGCACGATAGTTGTGACTGCCTCAAGCCACGCGAAACTGCAAGTAAAAACTATTCACATCTCATAATGCAATATTTTATGACAATGGTCAATCCATGATTCTTACGCCAATTGTGATTGATAAAACAGTAAGCTAAATCTCAATTTCCAACTTTCCATTGAATAACAACATCACTTTTATTTTGTAACATCACAATCTCTATATGTTATTTTTTCTGCACCTCCACATGAATTCGTCGGAAGTTCGTGATGACGCAACCTACGTCAAAACCATATAATTTCCACAGACACTGCACTTGCAATAAACCATATAATTTCCACAGACACTGCACTTGCAAAATTCAGCAATGACGCCCAATGATCGCAAAAATTTTATAGTTGATTTACGATCACTTATTTTCTGCAGCAGAATTTTCGCAGTAAAAACAGCTGGCTCATCCATAACGAACAGCGTCAGAAATCAAGAGTACTTGTAAATCACTACTTTTATTTACAAAAGACGCCGAAAACAGATTACGAGATGAAAACAAAACAATCTACATCGAAATTTTAATATACGTGCGTAACGTGGAAATCCAGAGAAATCATTTAACGTTCATCGACAGCAATCTGCGGCACAAACAAAATATCACATATTACGTCATTGGTCAAAGCCGACGGGTGGTATCGGACACTAGAATTGACCCACGAATTCCATATGCATGTAGACTGATCTTATTGTGAGAACAATTCACGTTCTTAAGCGAGGTCGCAAACAGACGCCTGTGCAGTGGGATCCGATTTGGAGGCAGGTGGCTCGAATACTGGTGGCGGTAGAAAAAATTGTCACAACTAATATTTGGCTGGCAAGGGGACGAGAGTTTGTAATGTAAGGTTTCTGATTACCAGATTTTGTGCCAATGTTCTGGATTAAATTCCACACCTGACCGACGTGTCTTGTGAAATGAGTGCGTGTGACTCTGTTGATGATTGGGATGTTATTGCTGGAGGCCCCCTTTGTGCTACTTGTGTGTAGACTATGTACTGGCATCGGACTTCACCCTCTCCCGTCTTTCATCTTAACACAACGGAGTCACGACCACAATATACACACATCCGTTACCGTCATTTACAACCAACAGACACACTTACGGCACAAATCTCACCATGAACAGTGTGAAATGGACCACTGTTCCTGAAGGAAGGAACCCCGGGTCTCATAGTTAACACTGCCATTCAATTTACGCTTTACAGTGACAACGTTTTAAGTAAGCAAGAGAGAAACGCTAAGGTATATTACATGAAAAGCTACTAACATTTCGAAGTGTGAAACGTCTTACTTCGTTGTGATATTTCAAGACATGAACTGGGAGAGAAGGAAATTTTCTACACCGTGTGGTGGTGTTACATGGGATCCACTTCCCCCAACAAGAGACTAGTGCTAAAAATGGTGCCATGTGTTTGGTGGTATAGAAGAACTGAATAAAAGAAACGCCAAAACCTGTTTTACCACACGTCAGTATCAGACATGGAATTTCTTAACAAGACAAATGCTTTGTACAGGCAAAGTAATATTTACGTTCTCCAGTTTAATATGTAATCTCTGCTAACATTATACATTGCTTGAGACGCTCATTGCATTGATGCACTGGAAATGTTGATGGTAAACTTTTCCACTACTAGGAAGTGTAGACTCCAACTTTCGAAAAAACATACATGTGGCTTTTTTGCAACAACTCTTCCAAGCATGTTTGATTGAAAGTCTTGGGAATATCTGACTACGGAACTCGGGCGAAGCCCTGATAGTGCAACATATTGTTCAACAATGGAAAAAAAGGCCGGAGAATTCTTCCCTTGTGCTTTTGAACCTAGTGATACGAGTTTGAGGTGGCGTGGGGGCCATAGGCCATTCAGCTTCTTTTCTTCTCCCACTCTGTCTTGTACCGCAACTGAAATTAATGATACACTTACAACAATTAATGTTAACGATTTCGTGCAATATTACCAACGGCATTTATGCTTACTGGCCTGAACTATGTACTTCCCTGAGAGCGTTTGCACAAGGTTGGGCGCTGAGATAGTATAAAACTATATACACATCGGGTAGTCTGCTGACGGTAGAAGATATTAAATAGCTGCAAAACCGAATAGCAAATATTCATTACAAAATTTTCCAGCTGTACATGAGGCCCACGTACCCACGAAATTTAACCAATTACATTTAAGTAACATTCATCTCCAACAATTTGAATGATCAGGTAAAAAAAAATGCGTCTTACAAATCCTTGTATTGGGTAAAATTCATCCCAGGAATTCGGTGTCCAGAGACAGTTTAGATAAAATAAACAGCAATACACAAAAAATAGTGTGGATAGGAGACGAACACTTTTCAGACATTCGCCTCTAGGCAGTCCTGTAATAGAAGTTTAATATATTTTCTTTTTCCATCTTGAAATACAGCATTTACTTTAGTTGCGCTTCTGTCTTCCTGAAATTACAAAAATTACTCTGGAAAAATAAGGCTTTTCCAAATATGAAAAACTGTTCCAAGTTACAACATGTTCATTTATCTGGCAACAAGTATTCTGTTCAAATTTTGAAGAGTTGTAAAAAATCTAGTCAGTATTGCCTACTACACACCAACAGCCAGTAAGGGAAATCAAATTAAGAGGACGTATTATCAAAAACCAGTTATAAATGAAAAACATTTTGAAATAGAAGCTGGGAACTAACACAGATTTTCATTTTCAAAGCAGGGAAAATTGTTAAGACACTGAAGACATAGTCCACCTGCAAGTATCACGTGTTCCATGCTAGAAGACCTTGCGTTGAAAGGTACAAGAAAGTGCGCGACTGCTGAAGTATGGCTTAACCGTCGACACATTATGTAACTAGTTTTAAAATCATACAGAATTTTACTCACCACAAAATTGTATAACTGAAGAATAAACAATATCCTCCAAATACCTTCAATATATTATACAACACGCACTTAGGTAGAATTCGTAATACAATGAAGCGCCAAAGAAACTGGTATAGGCATGCGTATTCAAATACAGAGATATGTAAACAGGCAGAGTACGGCGCTGCGATCGGCAACTCCTATATAAGACAAGTGTCTGGCGCAGTTATTAGATCGGTTACTGCTGCTACAATGGCAAGTTATCAAGATTTAAGTGAGAGAATATGTGGTGTTATAGTCGGTCCACGAGCGATGGGACACAGCATCTCCGAGGTAGCGATGATGTGGGGGATTTTCCCGTACGGCCATTTCACGAGTGTAGAGCGTGAATATCAGTAATCCGGTGAAACATCAAATCTCCCTCATCGCTACGGCCAGAAAAAGATACTGTAAGAACGGGACCAACGACGACCGACGAGAATCGTTCAGTATGAGCCGGCCGGGGTGGCCGTGCGGTTCTAGGCGTTACAGTCTGGAACCGCAGGAACGCTACGGTCGCAGGTTAGAATCCTGCCTCGGGCATGGATGTGTGTGATGTCCTTAGGTTAGTTAGGTTTAAGTAGTTCTAAGTTCTAGGGGACTGATGACCTAAGAAGTTAAGTCTCATAGTACTCAGAGCATTTTTTTTTTTTTTTTTGACCACTGGTAACATGTTCCCTGGTCAGAAGATTCTCGTTTCAAATTGTATCAAGCGGATGGACGTGTATGAGTATGGAGACAAATTCATGAATCCATGGGCCCTGCATGTCTGCAGGGGACTGTCCAAACTGGTGGAGGCTCTGTAGTGGTATGGGGCGTGTGCAGTTGGAGTGATATGGGACCCCTGATACGCCTAGATACGACTGACAGGTGACACGTACGTAAGAATCTTGTCTGATCACCTGCATACATCCGTGTACATTGTGTATTCCGACGGACTAGGGCAATTCCAACACGACAATGCGACACTCCAAACGTCCAGAATTGCTATAGGGTGGCTCCAGGAACAGTCTTCTTCGTTTAAACACTTCCGCTGGCCACCAAATTCCCTAGACATGAACATTATTGAGTGTATCTGGGATGCCTTGCAACTTGCTGTTCAGAAGAGATGTCCACCCTTTCGCAGTCTTACGGATTTATGGACAGCCCTGCAGGATTCATGGTGTTAGTTCCTTCAAGCACTACTTCAGACATTAGTCGAGTTCATTCCACGTCTTGTTGCGGCACTTCTGCGTGATCGCGGGGGCCCTACACGATGTTAGGCAGGTGTACCAATTTCTTTGGCTTTTCAGTTTATTTTGAAACGCTGCATAAAACACAACCTCATATCTCACGGTAACAAAACCAGTACAGAATGCTGGGAACTACTTATGACGCTCTCTAGTGCCCAACATCAGTCAGTAGGCTCAAACACCAACCGGGTAGCCGGCCGCGGTGGCCGTGCGGTCCTAGGCGCTCCAGTCCGGGGCCGAGCTGCTGCTACGGTCGCAGGTTCGAATCCTGCCTCGGGCATGGGTGTGTGTGATGTCCTTAGGTTAGTTAGGTTTGAGTAGTTCTAAGTTCTAGGGGACTTATGACCACAGCAGTTGAGTCCCATAGTGCTCAGAGCCATTTGAACCATTTTGAACCAACCGGGTAACGTCATGTATTCCTATATACACTGTCGTCCAGGTGCAATACTCTTCCCTGCTAAAATGCTGACGAATGATGACGTGCATTTCCAGTTCTCTGAGGCCGTGGACAACACGGTAAAAAAATATCACATCAGGCGGTTCAGATGAAGAGGAACTGACATTTTAAAAAGAGGGTAATGACAAAAGTTGGAGCGACAAATACAGATACAACGAAGAAAACTTGTGTAACAGCAAAAATACTTAAAATGATCGATGAAAGAGGGATATGCAAAAATAGTCAGCAAGACACAAGTCACTAGGGAATGAAGTCAATAGATAGCGCAGGAAAGTTAAACCGAAATGGCTGTAGGAAGAACAGGGAGATATCGAAAAGAAAATGGTTGTCAGAAGAGCTGACTCTGTATATACAAGGTTATTCTTTTCACTAAGTACAAACTCTAGGGATTGATCAATGAGAGGATGCGGAACAAAAAAGGTCTAATGAACGTATGTCCAGAAACGCATGGTTTCCGTGCTAGAGACCATTTATTCAGTCATACTTTGTTACGGAGACTGCGGTCCCATATGTGCTGAACCATCCAGCCACAGTTGCACTATGCATGGTTTCTTCCTAGAGGGTCGTACTGTTCTTCATACGTCATGCCCTAGCGCACTCTCCTGCCGTAGTAATTGGTAATATTGTATCCGATTCACTTCTGTTGCGGAGTCACCTTGTAGTGGATGTGATACAGCGTTGCCGACACGGTGTTTACTTACGGAAAGGCAAATCGCAGCCGGCTGCCGGCGGACGGGCAGCTAGGTTGTATCAGGAGACCTATCTCCTCCGACAAAATCCACAGCATTCAATGTTTGCAACAGTGTTTCGCCGTTTCTCTGAGACAGGGTCGTTTCAGGAAGCAGGAAACCATGAATGACATACCCGAAATGTTCGGACAGCGGACTTGGAGGAAACTGTGATTGACACGTGGAAGGCGACCGCCGTGTCAGTACCAGACAGTTGGCCCGCCAGTCCAGGGTAAGACAGATGACAACTGTTACTACGCTTATCACCTACAGCGCGTTCAGTGCTTACTACGACAGACTTTCCACATCGCGAGCAGTTTTGTCTCTGGTTTTTTCACCAGGCAAGCACGATTCCTGGATCTGTGTCTTCGATCCTATTCACAGATGAGGTCACCGTTACGTGGAGTAGTATCTTCAGTTTTCATAACAGTTATCTGTGGGACTGTATGCAGAACCATATGGTATGGTGACATCGAATCACTAACATCGGTGCAGCCGCAGTGTGTGGGCCGAGATAATAATTGGCGGCCGTATTTTGGGACCAGTCATCCTTCCTTCCACGTCACCTAACAGGCCGGCACTATCCGCGTTTCTTGCCGGTGACTTTGCCTCCCCTTCTGGAAGAAAAGCCATTGATGATTCGAAGAGTTATGTGGCTGCTACATGGTGGTGCCCCAGCCCTCTTCGCCGTTTATTTAACGTCTGGACGCATCTCAATCGTGTCTTCCCTGATGGGTGGATCGGACGAGGGAGTTAAGGTGCATGGCCTCCCCGTTCACCGGATCTCAACTCATGAGATTTCTGGTTAAGGGGCCGTCTTAGAAGTTCGTATATGCAGAGCCCATTCCAGATGTGGCGACAATGGAGCAGTACATTCATGCTACCTTTTACACTGTTCGGATACAGCATGGCCAACGTGAACGTGTGAAACAGAACGTGCTACGGCACGTACACGCTTGCGTTGAGGCACATGGAAACAATTTTCAACACATACTGTAACTGTGACAGCGTGGTACTATGCATTTCCGGACTTAAATTCATTAGATCTTTTTTCTTCCGTAGCCTCTCATCGATCAATCCCTAGAGTTTGGACACGATGCAAAAAATTACTTTGTATACCGTCTGTCAAAAACGTTCCGGGAGAAGTATCTACGGTGGGAGACTCAGCTAACAACTGTAAACAACAGATGCGCATACGACCAGTCAGTCATGAGGCATGGATGTGCGGCACTAGTGTGACAACATTGTTTCGTCACAAATCGTAATGGAGGAACAGTTCTAAATCAATTGTTCAAGATATTCCCTAGAATGTTTTGAAGAAGAGAAAAGTGTGGTGCAAAGTTTATCCTGCACACCTTGACTGCGAACAGGAACATTTACGCGAGGAGGCCTGCCGTGCCCGGACTGAAATACAAATTTCAGACAGTTAGTTTCTGAAAAAAGATCATCGCGGGTGACGAGACTTACTGTAATCAATACGAATCTACCACAAAACAACTAAGAACAAGTTCACTTGAAAGGTCAACGCTTTGGCGACATAACCACACGAGTTGAAAGACACCCGAAATTAGGACTTTTCTGGCAGCTTCACGTGGTTGTTTGAACGTTCTGTGCCTTGCATTCAAGAGGCGAGATACTAATCCAGTCCCGAAACTTTCTGGAGAAGAAACAATAATTACATTAAAAGCATAGAGGTCAACCTTAAGAGCGCAGTCGGAACTTTAATGATCAACGCAGAGAAGAGACAGTAGAGATGAAGTATTAGATTAAGAGTGTGACTGAGTTTTCGGAGATTTGTAAACAAACAAGGTATGAAGGATCGATAACATTCGTTCGATACTTATAAAACAATTAGGAAGAAGTGCAAACCCAACAACTAAACAACTATTCAAACTGATCTGTAGAGTCTATGAGAGAGCAGATATACCGTAATACACTACGTGAACATAAGCGGGACACTCCAACTGACAGCAAAAACAGACATGTGAGGGTTATCATACGATCGGCTTAACAGTTCATGCATAAAAATGGTAGGAATTATTTACAATAGACTGTAAACGAAATTTGAGGATTTTTGAGATTATGATAAATCTGTATTTGGGAAGGATAAAGGCACGAGACAGGCTGGTATCACATTATGCTTGAGAATGGCAGCATGACTTACGAAAAGTCAAGACATGTTCATTGTATTTGTCTTCCTGGAATAAGCGTTCGACAAAGTAGAACGGCATTCGATGTTTGAGATTCCCAGAAAAACAGGTGTACGCTATTGGCAAACATGAGTAATATACAATATGTAGAAGAACAAGGAGGTAACATTAAGAATTTAGTTCCAAGAAAGAGGTACCCGGATTTAAATGGTTGTAAGAGACGGATGCAGCATCCAGCCCTCATCCTCCTCCCCTCACTGTCGACCTATACATCGAAGAACCAATGATGGAAGTAAATTTGTTTCAACTGCGATTAAAACTCAAATGGAAAGATTCCAATGATACGATTCGTTGATGACATTCATATCCTCAGTGAAAATGAGAAAGAGTTACAGGAACTGTTGAATGGAAAGAACAGTCGAATGAACACAGAATATGAAGTGTGAATAAACCAGAGAGAGACGAAAGCAATGAGAAGTAGAACTGAGAATAATGAGAAACTTAACACCAACTTTGGTGAGTACGAAGTAGATGAATTCTAATATCTTGAAAGAAAAAACTGCGCATAACGAGGAATACATTATAAGTAGACTAGCGAAGGCAAAGAGAGCATTTTTCGCATAAGAAGTCCACTAATGTCAAACACAGGTCATAATTTTGTAGGAAGAATTTTCTGGGGAGGTACGATTGGAGCAAATAGTTGTAAGGAACTGTATTATGGAGTGTGGAAAAACCAGAAAAAAAAAGAGAATCAAAGCGTAGAGATGTGATGCTACCCAAGAAAGTTGAAAATTACGTGAACCGATAAGACATGAAATGTAGAGGAATGGAACATGAGGAAAACTGTGACAGGAAGGAGGGAAAGGGTGATAGGTCATACCTTAAGACATTAAGGAATAACTTCCGTGGTACTAGTGAGAGCTCTAAAGGGTAAAAACTGCAGGGTAAGACAGAGAATGAAATCTGACAAATAACTGAGCATTTTTGGTGTAAATGCTACTCTGAGGTTAAGATGTCGGTACTGGAGAGGAAATCGTGGTGGGACGCAGATCCTCTTCCTCCCTCCCCCTCCCCCCCTTATCCTCCAATAAACCGCGATATATAACAATTACAAAAGTTACATTACAGTGAATCGCCGCACCTAAAGACCAAGAGTCCTTAGGCCCCGGATGAGTCGATGTACATAGCTTTCTCCATCTCTTACACTACGTACTCTGACACTGCTAAGTTAACAAATATGAAGCATCTTGTTGTGTAACTTTACATAGAGAAGAAAACTCCACTGTCAAAAGTTTTCACTGCAATATAACGGACGGAAATCAACAAAATGAGCAAAGTGACTTAGCTTCCTGTACTATACCTGTCGGATCATAACATACTGCACACTCTCTGATGCCAACTCCACCAAATGCCAGGAAAGAACTGAACTACCAGCACACCGTGATACCGTCCGTTTACCTAAGATCTATTTGGTACAAGCTTAGGGTGGCAGAAATTCATTTTATGCGTGATGGAAGGATGTGAGCTACGATGTATAGAGGGAAGATCAAATACGTGGACTCATTTCACAGTATACAGATTTTTTGTGTGCATGATGAGTTTTCAACGTTATATTCACTCTCTTTCAAGAGAGATGGAGGGCGGTACATTCCGGAATCTAGGCTGACACCACGTTTATTGACTTTCCAAAGCCTTGGATAAGTTTCCATAGTCGCCGACGGTTCAACTAAATAACTGCTTATGAATTATCAGAAATTGTGCCGAGAATTTTAGAAATCCCTACCAGAAGTAATTCAATGCGCTTGTAATATTTATAGCTAATTTACCCTAAACCGAGAACTGAAAAATCTCAGATATAATTTTAGTTTACAGGAGACAGTTATTCAAGCGAAATGATGCAGTTTACGGGAACTGCAATGAGGTGCAACAGAGGATGAAGTCAACTGGGAAACACACACAGCGTCGTTATCATGCGCTGGATGCGTTTACGATCACATGAAACGACTGAGAAACACGTTTTATAGTCTCCCACCGGCTGTACAGAGCACGCTCGTATAAGTTTTGCCCTTCCTAGCCTCTGATGGACTAGCATTCAAACACAGAGATTCAACAACGTCCTGACACGATGGGTCGGAGGCAGTATGAAAGTGAACGTGCACGGAGGAAGACATACATAGCGTGAGAGTGTGTTTTATTATACTTAAATTATATGTCGTTATTTTCATAGTGCTTGTGATAGAGCGGGGTGCAGAATGCACAACGACAGTTAATGAAACATTATGGAATCCCCAAAAATACGTAATTAATCATTACCAGTAGCTCAGCAGTCTAATGAAATTGTAGGTTATCCTTAATGCAGTTAAGGTAAATGTTATCAACAGACCTAGGAGGCTGCAATATGTTCTAAGGGACGCAGCTACAGAGGACGCAACGTGAGTGGATACAACATTCGCGACGTGTGCCTGAAGCTAATATGCCCAATTGCAACGTCAGCGTAAAAAGTCTGGCTGTTAAAACTGAACCACATCATCACGTTTTCGGAACTGGAGATGTTGGATGATGTCCTTCACGGAAAAATATCATTAAAAGTGAACGTAGCGTATAGTGTGCCAAATAGAAAGCGTGAGAGGACCTTCACTCTTCACAATATATGTAAACGACAAGGCGGGAAAAGTACGTAGCTCAACGAGGTGATTCACAGACAATACATTTGTATAAAGGAAACGCTTGAAAATATGAGTGCTTGGAGAAAATGTTGGTCTATAAATTTTGAAAGAAGCAATTTAAATTCAAAAATAAACAACAGGCCAATATCAACAGTAGGTCATTGGAAACAGATGCAACCGTCAAATACCCATGAGAATCGATCCAGGCCTATTACAGAGCTAAGGCTACGTGCTTCTAACCGTATGAAAAGCAGATGCGAGACTGCGATTAAATGAAGTGAAATCAGCCACTGAAGGAATATGCTTAAAAAATTCTCGTTCGTCTATTTGTTGGGTACTATTCACCTTCGGTTTCGCTATTTGCGTATGGCTCAAATTGGTACTATGATATGTCTGTCGAGGAACAACTGTAAAGGTCCTTTTGCGTTATTTTAATTATTTTGCAACTATCGAACTCGAGTATGGGAGCTGTACAGAGAGAACACGACTCAGTACTAAACAAACCTGGCCATGTACCCAATACGAACACGTGTCTCTTACACTTTTCATATATTAGTTTTTTAACGAAGAGATTGAAATTGGCACTTCGAAATAATAATGGTACAAATCAATACTACTTCGATTTCCTATCCTAACAATGCCTAGACACCATCCTCATCTACTCTTGTATCGACGATTAAGCTCTTTTCAAATTTTTTTTCCTTTATTGTATTTCGATTCCCCCCGAGGGCGGCGGGCTGGCAGCAGCTTATTACGCTGCTCTGCAGGCTACAGACTTTTTAAAACGTAAGAAGAAGTTAAGAAACAATAAAAGCAGGCGATAAAATGGGGACTTACTCATTCGAAATTCACACTGAAGTAATCATTGCTGCATTGCATTTCCACCTTTAATATACTGATGGCGCTACAGTCGTATTTACTTAGATGCTTAGTGTGTCCTTCATTCCGGGCACTTTGCTTTTGTAGTAAGCCGTAATAAAAGTTGTTCCTTTTTATTCCTGTGCCTGAATTTGAACTCCATAAAGCCTAGTAGGTTATGAGCCCAGTTTAATCTCAAAATTTCAGCATATATTTAATGTTTTTTGTTTGATCCGCGATTCGAGTCGCCTAGTACGTCGTTTTTTGTACCATGTCGGACGAAGGAATCGCAAGAAGTATTGTGAAATTCGACGCTTCAAATTTCCGGCTATCGGAATTCCAAATTCGACTTTTGTTCGATACCTACGTCGTTCGACATGTGGCGAACAACAAGAGAGAAAAACCCGAAGATTTGAAGACTTCTCCTGGAAAACTGGGTAAAACACAATTGTCGACCCATATGTTACATTTTGAATGCGATCGAGTACTCACAGCTTGAATTTTTGACAACGTGCGATCAGTTCTAGAGTATTATTGCAGCTTTTGGAGTTTTTATCAAGTTTGGACGACAAAACTTCGAACCAAAACACAGACGCGCTGCCTAGGATTGTAACATTTGCCGCCTGTTTGTCTCGAAGGTGTCTCAATACGGTATGAGAAGACAGTGAAGAACTCCGTTGCAGCTTTGGATGGACACCTTATCTCGGAGAACATACAGTCGTCACGGTAGGCAGGCTTTCGCTTGACTCTGTGCCCTCCAGAAGTTTAGCAAAGTATTTCCACAGGATGTGGAAATGTTAACTTGTGCGGTCAACGTTCTCTCTCTCTCTCTCTCTCTCTCTCTCTCTCTCTCTGTGTGTGTGTGTGTGTGTGTGGTTTGGGGATCCTATGGGCTCCCAACGGTGAGGTTATCAGCGCCCTAACAATGATTAAAATAAACGAATGTGGATATGAACGAAAACTGTCGTAGACGCATGCACACGAAATGACCACTACCGAAACTCCAGTAATGTGACGTAATCCAGCACGTCACGAGACGCGTAAACTCTCGTGAAATGTTAGAGGAACGGTGTGTGATTCACGAAAAAACATTCGAGGCGAACAAAATCTGTCTCATTAAAAACTCACACGAGAACCGAATGAACGCGAGCGATCACGCCAGTGAACTGCGAGTAAACTTAAGGACGTGGTTCAAATGGCTCTGAGCACTATGAGACTTAACTTCTGAGGTCATCAGTCGCCTAGAACTTAGAACTAATTAAACCTAACTAACCTAAGGACATCACACACATCCATGACCGAGGCAGGATTCGAACCTGCAGGGTCCAGACTGTAGCGCCTAGAACCGCACGGCCACTCTGACCGGCCTTAAGGACGTGGGTGAAACCACGTCGGACGAAGCAATCACGGCTAAGATTCTCGAAAGCCTTCAACAGGTCCCGAGAAAAATGATAGAATTAGTTTTCTGGCGGTATGTGTACGACGCACGGTTTTGAGGTGTGGTTTGTAGATAAGTTTGTAAACATTTATCCCGATGGCTGTATCGTTGTACTAGAAATAAAACAAAAAGACGAAATTTGCAGAGAGACTGGGTAATATAAATGTCAAACTGATGGCGAATTTGATCAAAACAGGTCTCACCAAAGGAATAAGCATATCTGTCGCTGCGTCATTCTTCTGTGAAGCGTGCCAGTATGGTTAGCCTCGCAGTTTGACTTTTAACAAGGAGATCAGAGCGAGAAATCCGGAAGAGACAATAGGCTCGGTCACGCTAATCAAGAAAATGTAAGCAACAACAATGATAAAGCCGAAAACGAACAGCAAACGGTTGACATCAATGCGTATGAAAGCATAGATGGGGACGTGAGTATAGACGAAGACAAGAAGGAACCTGCATTAAATATAAATGAAAAGTTTGGAAACTATCCCCCCCCCTCCCCTCACACAAAACTGATTTGGAAACACCCACAGAAACAGAGTCACAATACTATGTGTACTCGAGTGCGTAGAGTTCCAGTTGCTACAGCAATGTTTATTTCTACGTACTCTGTTACTAATGAGCAACAGAATCAAAGTGTATCTACTGACAGTTTGCAAGATCTCAGCTGCAACATTTTCGTGGTTTACGCACGATCAAATATGAGGGTACACAAGCCGCATCTACTTGGATGACAGAAGTAACTAAAATTTGAATTCTGATTCATATGTAGCAGATTCAGTCTTGTTTGCTAGTTGGACAGAGGTCAGGGAATCTGATGATGAATTAAATGAGACAAACCAGCTAGAAGGATATTTCAAGGAAGAAATGTTGCAGTTCGGTATAAAACCTCCATTTTATATCGAAAAGTAAACGATGACATTTAAATGATGGTCCCTCAAGGTGTGACGATGGCTGAAAACAAATGGGAATGCAAACTTATAAAGTCAATGTCCGGTTTAAACACGGCTTCCAGTTGTTGCAATCAAATGTTTTGTAAATTCCTAAATAAATTCGATTTCAAAGAATGCGACGCAGATTAATGTATTTTCACTGTGAAAGTTGGAAATGACCTGGCCTTCTTGGCTTTGTTTGTAGGGAATGGGCTGTTGATTGGAAAAACCAAACAATCCTTCAAAAAATGGTTCAAATGGCTCTAAGCACTATGGGATTTAACATCTGAGGTCATCAGTCTCCTAGACTTAGAACTAATTACACCTAACTAACCTAAGGACATCACATACATCCATGCCCGAGGCAGGATTCGAACCTGCGACCGTAGCAGCCGCGCGGTTCCGGACTGAAGCGCCCAGAACCGCTCGACCACAGCGACCGGCGAATTTCTAATCATATTGCAATACCACCAGCAACTAACTGAGGACGTAGGTTGCAATTGGTACTCAAGAGTTGAAAAGGCTGGCTGGCACAGGACAGGAATTCGTGGCGGGTCACATGAAACCGGTCAGAAGACTGATGACTGGACAGGAAGGTGATGTGCTTTTTCAGTAGGAAAATGCACATCCGCGTACGGCTGCTGCAACACAACGTGCTCTTCGCGGTGTACAACAACTCCTGGCCACCAGAATCACCAGATCTCTCGCCAATTGAACACGTACTGGACGTGATGAATAGGGAACTTACTCGTTCTCCGGACCCTGCAAGAACTATTGCTGTACTGCAACAAAAGGCATAAGATGCTTCGGACAATCTGCTGCAGTATGCCATTCGGCACCTCAATCATCGTTTGCATGTGGGAACACGCGCCCGAGTTGCCGCCAGACGGATACGTTGTGTATTGATGCGACAATTTGGACACTTTTCCGTGGCGTGTATGGTTTATTGGGTCAGAATTTCGTATCATATACTCCTACAATGATGAGGTACCTGTCACTCGTCAATAAAACGACATTGTCTTTGATGGAAATACAATTTTTTCTGGCAGTCGATTTCCGCACGCCTTTTGCGCGAAATAACCGAATTACTAAAATACGATGCGGTGTTTTCACCTCATAATCAGGCTTTCTAGTAAATCATCTGATCTTTTATGCGCGTCGGGGCAGCGCGCAACTGCTCCTAACAACAACAACAACGACTCTCTATCCACTCTCTCCGCGTATGACCAGTAGCGTTTGGGCATTATTTATGTTAGAAGCAAGACAACGTTACCACCAGAGAAAAGACGTGCTAAGCTTCGAAAATTCAGGACGCCAGCGATGAATAAGGAGTACTATATCACTGCATCATAACACTAAAGATAGCGACACTCCTTACACTAGCGAACATACGTCAACTGACATAAACAACATGGGGGCCACGTCGTAACGAGTCGTCATATTTTGAAACAAAGTTACAACAGTCAGTTTGGATAAGGAAAATTTACTTTTAGGGGAAAAGAAATATTTCATTTTACAACTACGATTCTTATTCAGAGTTTATATCAGCGAAGCGTTTACCACAAAGTAATAGAACTGAGTATCAGAAAAAAATGCTCTGTGGCGGCAGTGTAGATCACGATTGACAGCGTGAGTTAATTAGAAAACGTATTTACCGTAACCAAATCGACGGAGAAAAGAGTAAAGACGATCCTTTACCTTGGTTACTAAGACAACTACAGATAAGATTTAAAAACAGGCCACTTATGCTCTTCCGAATGGCGATGACAAACGTAAAAAACACTCAAATTATTTCACCAACACACGAATTCATCTCGAATAAACAGAACGAAAATAGAGGAAATATAAAACAGGACTCGAATATCTCTCTTGACCCATAGCTCAAACAGAGACAGTCATACCAGAGACACCCCTCACCTTTTACAAGATAATCGAGAAATTACTTGCACAAATCTGTCTAAAATGAAAGAAACAAAAAGTACAAAAAATCCACAATTGGAATCGAGTTTTTCCCTTGACGTAAAGCTCAAACGAAAACAGGGATACCAAACAAATACCCAGAGAGCCCGCAAATAGAATCGCAGCTTTCGCTGGGGCTGTACAGAAATAATCTGGAAAGCTTGTAAGGGGAAATTATGATAAATAATTGTTAAGATAAAAATCGATATGTTGCGCCGTTTCCGAGTTATTTAGCACTGAAGTTATCCAACCAGGTCGTTGCGTGCTCAAAGTCAAACACTTGCTGCCTCTACAATGCGGTAAGTTACAGATATCTGTGGGTCAGTGAATAATCACTTGTTCAGATGTTCATTACCAGTGACGTCCGTGGCTAACTTCAATACTAAGTAACTCCGAATAGGAGCAACGTATCAAAGATTTTTCTTAACAGTTATTTCTCCGTACAACCTCCCCTGGAGTACCCTTACCAGCCTTACAGACCGTTTCTGACTAACCCGTATACCTCACTCAAAGATAGTGATAGCACTTCTCCCTCTCTGCACAATTTAACACGAAATCCTCGCTTGCGCTGTATATCTAAAACGGAGATAGGGATACCAGACACACCCACAGCAAACAACGACTTATTTAAGTAATGACACAAAGAATTCCTCTATATCGATACTGCAATATATGGAAGAAAAATTGGAATCGCGATGTGTTCTGGACTTTAGAAGACAACGATACAAGACATAACCATATGTCAATCGAAGACAGCGGTAACAGATACCTCCCCCCCCCCCCCAAAAAAAGCCAACATGCAAACGAAAAATTGCACAAAAAATGGCTCTAAAATAAACCGAAAAGAAAATCGAACAGTTACAATCACATTCTTCTCTTGACGTATATAGCTCAAACAAAAACAGAGACACGATACACATTCCCATAAAACAACGAAGTAATCGGAAAAAACACAAATTCACCTACAAAAACAAAGAAAATACCGGTATACATAAAAATCTGAAATCGGAATACAAACAAAATTTAACAACGCAATAACCATAAAAATTTAACTAAGTAGCACTTAACTGAATCTTTAAACACCAACAAAGAATCACATCCACTAAAAGAGCGAGTGACCGACCACTGACACGAGCACTACATGTAATAGAGCTGTCGATTTCATACGTGCAACGGCTCAACAAAGTTACTGGTTGACTTTAGCCTGAAAAAACTTATTACATCACAAAAACAGCCATGAAACTGTAAGAATCATCATATTTACAACTATCGTTTCACTTGCAGAAATTTAACATGCACGCTGAAGTTCCCATCTAACCTTACCTTCAGAAATCATGACCAATTCAGAAATAAACAGCCAACTTGTTCCTCTATCAACAGTTTACGTTCTTCTTCCTCTATCAACAAATTAAGCTACGCTTTCTGTCTACAAACCTCATAGATTAAATGACAATCTAGGACAAACACAGATAACATTTGATAAGAGATCGCTTACATGAAGTCATACAGGACGTCATGAATCAAAGCGGACGCGTGGAATCGTATCTCACTCTTGACCCAATCGGCGACATATTGATATACTCGTCGAAACAGCGAGATTACGAAAATATATTGTCTAGATACAACGAAAATGACGTAACTACACTACTGGCCATTAAAATTGCTACACCAAGAAGAAATGCAGATGATAAACTGGTATTCATTGGACAAATATATTATACTAGAACTGACTTGTGATTACCTTTTCACGCAATTTGGGTTCATAGATCCTGAGAAATCAATACCCAGAACAACCACCGTAATAAGGGCCTTGATACGCCTGGGGATTGAGTCAAACAGAGCTTGGATGGCGTGTACAGGTACAGTTGCCCATGCAGCTTCAACACATACCACAGTTCATCAAGAGTAGTGACTGGCGTATTGTGACGAGCCAGTTGTTCGGCCACCATTGACCAGACGTTTTCAATTGGTGAGAGATCTGGGGAATGTGTTGGCCAGGGCAGCAGTCGAACATTTTCTGTATCCAGAAAGGCCCGTACAGGACCTGCAACATGCGGTCGTGCATTATCCTGCTGAAATGTAGGGTTTCGCAGGAATCGAATGAAGGGTAGAGCCACGGGTCGTAACGTAACACATCTGAAATGTAACGTCCACTGATCAAAGTGCCGTCAGTGCAAACAAGAGGTGACCGAGACGTGTAACCAATGGCACCCCATACCATCACGCCGGGTGATACGCCAGTATGGCGATGACGAATACACGCTTCCAATGTGCGTTCACCGAAATGTCGCCAAACACGGATGCGTCCATCATGATGCTGTAAACAGAATCTGGATTCATCCGAGAAAATGACGTTTTGTCATTCGTGCACCCAGGTTCATCGTTGAGTGCACCATCGCATGCGCTCCTGTCTGTGATGTAGCGTCAAGGGTAACCGCAGCCATGGTCTCCGAGCTGATAGTCCATACTGCTGCAAACGTCGTCAACTGTTCGTGCAGATGGTTGTTGTCCTGCAAACGTCCCCATCTGTTGACTCAGGGATCGAGACGTGGCTGCACGATGCGTTACAGCCATGCGTATAAGATGCCTGTCATTTCGATTGCTAGAGATACGAGGCCATTGGGATCCAGCACTGCGTTCCCTCCTGAACCCACCGATTCCATATTCTGCTAAGAGTCATTGGATCTCGACCAAGCCGATCAGCAATGTCGCGATACGATAAACCGCAATTGCGACAGGCTACAATCCGACCTTCATCAAAGTCGGAAACGTGATGGTACGCATTTCTCCTCCTTACACGAGGCAACACAACGTTTCACCAGGCAACGCCGGTCAACTGCTGTTTGTGTATGAGAAATCGGTTGGAAAATTTCCTCGTGTCAGCACGTTGTAGGTGTCGCCACCGGCGCCAACCTTGTGTGAATGCTCTGAAAAGCTAATCATTTGCATATCACAGCATCTACTTCCTGTCAGTTAATTCTCGCGTCTGTAGCACGTCATCTTCGTGGTGTAGCAATTTTAATGGCCAGCAGTGTAATAACACTATAGAGAAATTAAATTCAAAATGCGCACAAAGAAATGACGTCATAGAAGTCATTACCATTACGTGAATGATCTAAATCCTCGGTCAGTTTCGCAAGTTTCACTTGACCTAAAAGAGCCTTTCACTGCCAGCAGTTTATTGCAAAACTTTCAGAAATACGTATTTCCGTGAGAATGTTTGTAACAGATACGAGATACGAACGCAGTTATTATCGGCACGCCCTGTCAGCAGTACGACTGAAGATTTACGGCCAAAACGCGCGACTGTCGCGGCGCTCTCTGCTGGCAGCGTCAGACTGGGAAGTGTGCAGTGCTGCGGACGCTCGCGGCGACTTGCCACAACAGAAGGCCGGCGGCCAACTCGTAGAGCGCTGCGTACACCACGGCGAACAACATAGCGTTCAGAGGCTCAGCACCAATTGTTTCCGTGGTTACCGCGACCGCATCTCCATTGTCGAAACAGAAGACAGGAGCGCAGACCGCCATTGTTAAGGGTGCTCTACACACGAGCGACGGATCGCAACGGCTCGAATTTTTAGGGCGTACGAACCACTGAGAAGTGGAGGTGGAATTGCCATTTATAGTAAGACGTTACACAAATACACTGACATTTACACCCTTACAGTTTGCGTGGTTAGCATTTTGAATCTTGTGCTGTTGAAGCAGAATTGATGGAAATTTCATAACAACAGTTTCGTTATGCTTCGTTCCATCAGTGATTTTGTATCATTTATATAACGATTACCGGCATTTTTAACCCCTTAGCTTAAAATGTCGTTTGAGAGACGTAGCGTGCCGACCTGGCCAAACATCACCTAGACGTATCAGAGACGCTGTGTGTTTACCGTGCCGAACAAGCGCAAGTCGTGAGAAAGACGTAGACTGTCGACCTGACCAAACATCAACTAGATGTATCAGAGACGTGGTACGTTTACCGGAATCGGAAGGGACGATTAGCATCCGGCTAAGTACCACAAAGACTGCACGCGCAACATTGGCCACATTTTCCCAAACATATTGATCCAACATCATCAAAAGTAAATCTTGCGAGAGCTTTTGTAGTGTGCAGAAAGCATAAACGACGCAGCGAAACAACGTGGGAATGCAAAAAGTGCAGGGCTGCATTACATGTGCCGGACTGTTTTGAACGATATCATTCAATCGAAGACTATCAATTTCGTGTACATGTCATTGTGAGCCGCGCGAGATTAGCCGAGCGGTTTCAGGCGCTGCAGTCATGGACTGTGCGGCTGGTCCCGGCGAAGGTTCGAGTCCTCCCTCGGGCATGGGTGAGTGTGTTTGTCCTTAGGATAGTTTAGGTTAAGTAATGCGTAAGCTTAGGGTCTGATGTCCTTAGCAGTTAAGTCCCATATTAAGTGGACATATTAAACGTTTAGGGAAATCCAATTTACAGTTATACTCTAGTACCTTGTCATTTCATAGAATTTAACTCTCCTTCACACAATTTACAACAAGACTCTGTGCGGCTGATCCCGGCGGAGGTTCGAGTCCTCCCTCGGGCATGGGTGTGTGTGTTTGTCAAATAAATGGTTCAAATGGCTCTGAGCACTATGGGACTTAACATCTGAAGTCATCAGTCCCCTAGAACTAAGAACTACTTAAACCTAACTAACCTAAGGACATCACACACACCTATGACCGAGGCAGGATTCGAACCTGCGACCGCAGCGGTCGCGCGGTTCCACACTGTAGCGCCTAGAACCGCTCGGTCACTTCGGCTGGCACACATTTGAACAAGACTTACGGAAATCAGCTTTGCCGCTATTGACAAAATTTCTGTAGACCCAGCGAGATAGCAAAACCATTGAGTAAATACTTGCAGTTAAACTACAATACCAATGAATGAAAGATAAACTGAGGATTTATGAATGGAAATTTGTATGTCCACATCCCACTTGGCGTCATTAACTAAAATATTCTGTTAAAATAAGATGGACGCGATGCTGTGTATCAACAGCCATCTGTTCTTTTGACAATGGAGAAAGACCGACATGCGTAAGGAAGAAATAAAATAAATATTTTGTGGCCAAGACGATACTTTCATTGTATCTGTAAAGTAACCTACAGTTCCGCTGTCCCCCTCCCCCCCTCACCCCCAAACAAAAATGTTTCAAAACAGGTTTCAAAGATTTCAATTCCAATTTATTTATTTAGCTCACTAATTTATCTATTTAACTGGTTGTTGAGCTCCGTGGCTGTGTCTCCGTGTCTCACGAAAGATGCCCGGGAGGGGTCCGCGGGTCGCGCGCCACGCCCACCGGTCGCCGCCACGGCATTCGCCGGCGGCAGGCGTGCCCGACTCTCGGACACTGTTAAAGTCTGGCGGTAGCCGGCTGCGCTTGCGTTTCCCCTGAGTTAAGCATAAACACAGTTGCTATCTGATTAAGCTTACCTTTATTTACAGTAGGTGCTCAAAATGATGTCCCTCTGTGGTAAGAGCAGCCTGACAGCTCCTCAACACATTAGCAAACACTCGACGAATTTCGACTGCCGAAATCTAGGAAATGACAAGACGAACCCTGTCTTCCAACTCTTCGAACATGTGGTGATTGGCATCATACATCTTGTATTTTATAATTCTCCAAAGACAAAAAATCACACTGATTTATATCTGGAGAACGAGGAGCCCAGTCAACTACCACAATCATCAAAAGCACTTCGTATTGCCGTTACAGAAGCATTGGCGATATGTGGTCTTACATTATCCTGTATAAAATAACCGTACATCTTTTCGTTAGGTGTTGGTTCACGGGAGAAAGATTGCAGTGTATTGCTCACATACCTGCCAGAACTTTCGTGGAAAATGATTGGTCCAATAATTCGTCTTGCACCAATTGCTCACCACATTCCTGTCTTCACATCATGCAGAGATTGTTGATGTAATTCATGAGTTATTTCGGAGCTACAACGTCGATTGTTCTGAGAACTTAGATACCCTAACAAATGCAGCCATGCTACATCAGAAAAAAGCATTTGAGGATCAACTTCCCCATCGTGCACAGACTGTGACAGCCAGTTGCAATAACGACGTCGAGCAACAGCATCTGAGTTCGTCAGTTGATTCACTACCGTTATTTTGTATGGTTTCAATTTCAATTTGTGCACAGCTCCGTGAGCATACGTTTTTGACACACCAATCTGAAGTGTCAAACGGCGCAAAGATTTTCTCGAACTTCTTTCCAAGGCCTACCCTATCTCATCTAATTTATTTTCCTTTAAAACACTAGGTTCTCTAGGTCTTCGCTTGTGTAACACAGATACAGTCTCTTGAAATTTCTTCACCAATCTGCTTATCGTCGAATAATTGGGAACAACCAATCCGGGACATTTTCGTGTGAATTCAAGTCGACATTCCACATATGATTGTGTTTTTGTATACTTTAACAAAGAAACACTCATCCATCCTTCGTGTATACCATGCCGAATGCAATCTCGACAGGAATCTCAAAACAAACCACCCGAACACTCCGTCGCACAGTGTAGACGATACGCGCAGGGTGTTTCTGAGGACCGGACCCAACGACATTGGGGTCGTGAGGAAGCCCCAGACTGGGCGCAGTAGCAATGATGACGTCTAGCAACAACATTTGGAGCGATTGAACTTGACAAAACAAAAGAAAACGCCAGTATATTCAGTCGCGCAGTGTAGGCGGCTCGTTGAAATTATTGGTGTCCGAGAACTGTGCATAGCGACAACCGGCAGACCCAGCGGCAACAGTCAGCAAAATCGCCGCGCGGCCAGCCGACACCCACCGCGCGTCTTTCGCTAGAAACCCTTTACTTCAAGAAATACAGCAACCAGCCACTTTTTATGTATTGAGTCATTTGACAGCATGGCGGATACTGCACTATTTTTGTACAAAATGCAAATGAAATATTATATTACAAATGCGAAAACTGGAACAACATGAAACAGAGCAGAAAACCAGCTGCAACATCCAAATTACTGTCGATGTTTTAACGATGTACGAGGTGCATTCAAGTTCTAAGGCCTCCGATTTTTTTTCTAATTAACTACTCACCCGAAATCGATGAAACTGGCGTTACTTCTCGACGTAATCACCCTGCAGACGTACACATTTTTCACAACGCTGACTCCATGATTCCATGGCAGCGGCAAAGGCTTCTTTAGGAGTCTGTTTTGACCACTGGAAAATCGCTGAGGCAATAGCAGCACGGCTGGTGAATGTGCGGCCACGGAGAGTGTCTTTCATTGTTGGAAAAAGCCAAAAGTCACTATAGTCCGTGAGACGAGTGATTGGTACTGACAGTTCCGGCGGTCAGACGGCGCTGTTGCCGAACGTGGCTCACAGCACGCGGCGCCCTGTCTGCTACACGCATTCTCTAGCAGCAGAAATAAAAGCGAGACAAAATACAAGTCGTATTGGTACGCGTGAATTTATTTAAAGTTGATGCTTGAAATATATTAACTCGAAAACTGATAAGTGCTATTTAGTACAAGTATCTAAGATGCTAAAACATAATAAAGTTATTTGTTAAACTTTTTTCGCAAGTTGTTGAACATTAGCAGATTTGGTTTCCATTGTTAAGTATTAGCATTATTAATTTGTTCTACTACAAGCTACAGAATAATTGGTCAGTGTATTTAAGAGTTATAATCTGAAGAAAGTACTCACAATATGATGATCTGGTTGTAGATCGATAGCAAACTCCCTCCTTACATTCCTGAATACGTTGTAGTTACTGTAATGGAAAAACACCACTCACATCACTGTCAGAATCTGATTTGACATTGTCTTCCTCAGCACTATCGAACTATCACTGCTCTCTCCCAGATGTATAATTAAATTTTCGATGCATTCTTCCACAACCCCTTCGGTTTTGGCCGCCTCTCTGATGGCACTTGCAGTGCTGTTTACAATTTTAGCCCACGTCTCGCTTGTCGCTTTATTGATAGCTGCTGGAAGGAGAGTTTCCACTCCAGAGATCGTGAATTTTTTATTGTTTGCAGCAATGTAATTTTTTATCTGCGCCCACACTCCTTCAATTGCATTGAAGTGACAGTGGTATGGAGGAAGCCGAACGATTTCATGCCCGTGCCTTTTAGCAATCTCGTCAATTACATATGTTGGAAATTGGGGTTTCTTTTGTGCCACAATTTCGAGCAGTTCCGCCTTCCTTAAATCTTCTCTGAAATCTACTTTTCGCCGTTTCAACCACTGAATGATACCGTCTTTTTTTGTTGCCAAGGTTGGTGCCTTATCGTGAACAACGGAATGATAAGGCGCATTGTCCATAACAATCACTGATGGACTTGTCAGATTCGTCATAAGCGATGTCTCGAACCATTCTTGAAATACTACACTGTTCATTTCTTCACGGTAATCTCCCGTCTTTTTTGACCGAAACATTTTCAAGCAGTTTGGCACAAAATCTTTCGATGTTCCTGCATGTAAGACAATAATACGCCCCCCTTTGCCAACAGGCACTGCCATTGTCCCCTCGGGCGTTCCATCATTCCAGCCTCTACGTAAAGAATGGCTGGCATTGACCCAAGTTTCATCTAACCACACTATACTTTCGAATTCCACACCCATGATCCTGCGCAGAAATCTGCACCGCCATGCAACTACATCTGTCCTTTCCATTAATATTTTGCGTCCGTTAAACAGTGAATAGCTGAAGCCTATGTCTTTCAACACTGTACGCAATGAAAATTTGCTCCCTTTAAAAAGATCGTCTTTCTGAAGCGACACCTGTAATTTAGATAGAGTGGGATGTTCCCTTCTCTTATAATAGCTGTATATATGACGACGAATAGCGTCTTTCTGAAAATCGTCCAAAGCTGTCACCTGCTTATTTCTCGGTCGCTTCTTTCCTGGTGTGTGCAGCTTTGTTGTGCCACTGTCGACACAATCTACACTATACTGTTCTTTCCCTATCTTTACAACAGTGTTCTTACTTATTTTCAATGCTGCTGCAGTTCTCTTCACAACCTGAACAACAGGAATTAAGGGCCCACCTTTGTCCTTTTCTTTCTCAAAGTAATCCCTCACAGAGCACACGAATTCACGGGCCTGGGCGTGTAGCACACTTTTCTTCCTCCGTTTCACTTCTTGTGTTGGGCTGGTACTACCCGCCGCACTAGATATTGTTTACAACGAAACATAAACAAAGAAACACTAAAAACAACAAAAACGAAATAAACTACGAATTCAACTTCAGACAAACGACGAACGACCGCACCGCCTGCACGCGAGACACTGATAAGTTTCATAAGCGCGCGCGACCGGGTTTCAGAGCGGCAACGTGGCCCTTGAACCCGCTCAAAGTTAGGCCGTCATTGGCTGCCTGCCTGCGGTCGCTAGGCAACGGAAAGACGCTACCGAGCTGTCAATACCAAAGACTCGTCTCCCAGACTATAGGAGCCAGGTCAGGTGAGTAGGGAGCATCAGGAATCACTTCAAAGTTGTTACCACGAAGAAACTGTTGCGTAACGTTAGCTCGATGTGCGGGTGCGTTGTCTTGATGAAACAGCACACGCGCAGCCCTTCCCGGACGTTTTTGTTGCCGTGCAGGAAGGAATTTGTTCTTGAAAACATTTTCGTAGGATGCACCTGTTACCGTAGTGCCCTTTGGAACGCAATGGATAAGGATTACGCCCTCGCTGTCCCAGAACATGGACACCATCATTTTTTCAGCACTGGCGGTTACCCGAAATTTTTTTGGTGGCGGTGAATCTGTATGCTTCCATTGAGCTGACTGGCGCTTTGTTTCTGGATTGAAAAATGGCAGCCACGTCTCATCCATTGCCACAACCGACGAAAAGAAAGTCCCATTCATGCTGTCGTTGCGCGTCAACATTGCTTGGCAACATGCCACACGGGCAGCCATGTGGTCGTCCGTCAGCATTCGTGGCACCCACCTGGATGACACTTTTCGCATTTTCAGGTCGTCATGCAGGATTGTGTGCGCAGAACCCACAGAAATGCCAACTCTGGAGGCGATCTGTTCAACAGTCATTCGGCGATCCCCCAAAACAATTCTCTCCACTTTCTCGATCATGTCGTCAGACCGGCTTGTGCGAGCCAGAAGTTGTTTCGGTTTGTTGTCACACGATGTTCTGCCTTCACTAAACTGTCGCACCCACGAACGCACTTTCGACACATCCATAACTCCATCACCACATGTCTCCTTCAACTGTCAATGAATTTCAATTGGTTTCACACCACGCAAATTCAGAAAACGAATGATTGCTCGCTGTTCAAGCGAGGAAAACGTCGCCATTTTAAGTATTTAAAACAGTTCTCATTCTCGCCGCTGGCGGTAAAATTCCATCTGCCATACGGTGCTGCCATCTCTGGGACGTATTGACAATGAACGCGGCCTCATTTTAAAACAAAGCGCATGTTTCTATCTCTTTCCAGTCCGGAAAAAAAAAAAATCGGAGGCCTTAGAACTTGAATGCGCCTCGTAGTATCGGAAGACTGAAATATGTATTACGCTACTCGCAAACAGGTGAAAAACGAATATGCGAATTGGCATAAATAAAAATATATATAAAAAAATAGCTGGTTGCTGTGTCTCTTAAAATAATTTATCTGTTTGTTTACTTTTGCAAGCACTTGTTGAGATCACCTGCCACTGCTGTTAAACACACCTGTTCGTTTTCGATAGCAGAACATCTCGACAAAGCGGCGTTTGCAGTAGGGCTATTCATAAAATGGCATCTGCTGCTGAAAATGATGAACACAAAAATGAAAGACACGATTGGTCTTTGCGGTGGGTGGAGATTTTGTTAGGGGAAATGCTGACGCAATCGGCGCTCTGTGCTACCAACAGAAACTGCAAGATTTATCTTCACCACGCAACTTTGACAATGAAACTGCTAAGTCGTTGGCGTTTGCAGAAATGAAAAAATAAAAAAAAAAACAGGAAGTCGACATGAAATGTTCCGGACAAATCCGATATGTCACAAAACCGAACGACGGAACCATCGGACACCTTTTGGTTCAAATGGCTCTGAGCACTATGGGACTTAACATCGGAGGTCATCAGTCCCCTAGAACTTAGAACTACTTAAACCTAACCAGCCTAAAGACATCACACACATCCATGCCCGAGGCAGGATTCGAACCTGCGCCGCAGCGGTCGCGCGGTTCCAGACTGCAGCGCCTAGAACCGCTAGGCCACACCGGCCGGCCGGACACCTTTTAATGTGCCACTTACATGCCGTTACCCTTGTTAGCAAAGTGGCTATCGCCAAGCGGGAACGCGCATAGTTTTCCTTTCAATTCATGCTGTATGGGGATAAGCAGGCTGCTAGATTGTTAATGTACAGAATATCTAGTAATAAACCTATACTTAAATAGACAGCTCTAAAATCGGTAGTATATTTGCAATGTGCAGCCGATTTTTTCAAAGGCCGATACGTCGATATTCTTTTCGTCGATATGTCAATTCGTATCTCAATATATCGACTGATGTTGATTTTTTTTAATATAGGTACATTGGATGCCCGACATTTATAAAAATATCAACTATCCTGGATCATAGTACTGGTCGAAACTTCTCGGCAAATAGTTCGTGTGTGGCGGGGTCGAAGTTAGCAACCGACCGCAGCTATATCTCCTGAGACGGATCCGTCGCTCGTGTGTGGGGGCTATTTACTTGAAGGCTCTGCTGAAGGAACGCAAATCCACCGCACGAAGCAATTAACCACAGTTCGGATACGTCATTTGTCTATTTGGTATGACACCCTTCCTCGTGGTCGTGACAAGAGGGCTCGTTTAGTTTTACTTTAGGGTGACTTGTTGCTCTTTATTGCCAAACTCACTTCCACGGTTCGATAAAGCCAGAAAATTTCGCACAGAATTAACTGTGACTCTGGCAACTATTTCTGTCAGGAAACTGCCACCAAAGCTCATCGATTGTTCAAATAAATGTTAGAGTTCGAAAAGTTTCTATAGCACGGCGGGACGAATTTGTAATCAGTACAAAATGATTTTGTAGTAATGAGATAAGATGGAATGTCCTGTATGTCTAGTCCCTTGTTCCACTGCTGGAATAGTAAACTGTTCAGTTTTGAGACATATTTGCAGTCATTTAGTAAGAGCAAAAGTGTCACAAATGTGCTCGAGAAAGGATCATGGAAGACTCTAAGGCACTAATATTCGCCAAACGTAGTATATTAGAATCTCACACAACCGCGCTGCTGCTACGGTCGGAGGTTCGAATCCTGCCTCGGGCATGGATGTGTGTGATGTCCTCCATTTTAGAATCTCACGCGTCATACGGCGTAATCCAAAATGAATATATAGCTTACAAACGGATAGACATAGCGATACATCTAAAAGAATTTCAGAAAATGTAATAGAAAGTTCAAAATTTCGATCATTGCGCAAGGATAGTGAACCGGAAGCCGGTGAGTGGTCGGCAATGGACAAGATAAAAGTTCCGTGTCATAAAGTGATGAGACAAAACGTTATGACTACTGAGCACCTCACTGTTGAATGGCACCTTATGGCGTCGCGGCCACGTGACGCGGTAAGGAAAGTACGAAGTGTGATAAATATGCGGTGAGTAACTGTATTAGAAACAAAGTAAAAAGCATACATGTAGTTTGATCTAATCTTCATTAAAGTGCTGTTCTTGGCTAGCAGTGCACTTATACCAACGTTGAATCTTTTACTGGAAGCATTTCTGGAAAGCGTCTTTTGAAAGGGCATTCAGCTGCTCTGTTGTAGCCCTCCCAATGTTAGGAATGGTATCAAAACGTTTTCACTTCAGCACGGTTTTAATTTTTGAGAAGATCCAGAAGTCACGTGAAGAGAATCTGGTAAGTAAGGCGGATATGGGCAGATAGGAACACTTTTTCCGCCCAAAAACTTGCGAATCAAAATCGAGGTGTGGCACGGGTCGTTGTGGTAAAGGCGGAAGCCATATGGCCCATTTTTTCTCGTCTCATTCTTCGTATTTCGTTTCGCAAACGTTGCAGTATGCTCTCGTAAAATTCGGCGGTCACAACTATGATCGCAGTCTGTCCTCAGTATCAAGAAAACAATGAGCACGACTTTGATACTCGATTTTGACTGACGTGCTTTGGGGGACGAGGAGATTCACTAGTTTTCCATCGGGAACTCTGAATTTTCGTCTGCAGATCATATTCGTAGACACGAGTTTCATCTCCAATTACAATTTCGGACATAAAGTACGGGTCTGAATGAAGACGATCCTTCAACTTAGCGCAAACTGACACACGGTTTTCCTTCGGTTCATCGCTGAATAATCCAGAAATAATTTTGACGCTCACTCGTCTCATTTGCAAACCATCGATTAACATGCTTTGCACGGGCCTGTCGGAAATGCTAAGAACTCCTGTAAACTCTCGAATAGTCATTTGTCTGTTTCAACGAAGAATGTTTGCCACGTTTAGCACGAGTTCTGCTGTTTTTGAAATTAACTGTCGTCCCGATCATTTCTCATCTTCTACCAACTGACTTCCGCTTTAAACTCGCTCATACAGTACTACTTGTAAACGGTATTTTGGGGCACAGAACTATCGCCATACACCAATTTCAACGTTTCATGAGTTTCCTGCACACTTTTTAAAGCTTGAAATAGAACTTAGTGTTCATGTGTTCTTCAAATCCATGCTGCGTGACAGACACGGTAAACACAATCTTACTCTAGCGTCCCTGGACGCTGACTGACAAGTCAGAACGTGTTTCAACTTGACGCAGCCTGTCTCAACCGATCAGGCTATCGGACAAATTACATCAAGTGGTGTCGATATGGGCCTAAAACGAGGAAATTCACTGAAATAAGACGGTCTGATATACGACAGATTTTCATGCCCCGAAGTCTGGGAAAGAGAATCTCGGAATTTGGGAAGCTGGTTGGCTGTTAGCATGCTGCTGCCGTGAGCCTCTGTGGTAAGCTGTTGAAGGACAGTGAAATAACGAGTAGGCAGCGAGTTGTTGGACTTGTCACTGAAGGTTTTCATGGCATGTCAGTGCAACAACATCTTCGACAGTCTTGCCACATAAGATCGCAGTGCGAGCGTGGCGTTTCGGAAAGGTTGTTGTTCCTTTCCATAATCTGGCTAATATGATAAGACATAGTAAGCTATCTGGAACGTCGCGTTCACACTGCGAGCTTATGCAACAAGAAATCCCTGATGATTTTATCGCAAGGTGCTGGATGCCCACGCCTCGTCACCGAACTTTCAGAGGGAGGGGGGGGGGGGGGGAGGGGGGAGGTCAGAGTATATGCCCGCTCGTAAAGCGAGTATATTGTTGTACACTGGACTTCACACAGCAATGCGTTCCCAAGTTGACCCAACGACATCATCAACTGCGATTGCAGTCGAAACGGATCATCGAGACTGAACAGCACATCAATGTAAATGTTTCACCTAGTCGGATGAATAACGTTTCTTGTTATGCTAGGTCGATGGTCGTGTTCGAATACGCCATCATCTAGGCGAATGACTGTTCGCAACATGCACCACACCACGGACACAGGTTAGTGGGGGTATAATTATGCTACGAGGGACATTAACCTAAGTTTCCAAGACAAATGTGATAGTAATCGCACCATGGCAGCTGTGGACTTAATGAACATTGTTGTGGCACCAGAATCTCTTCCCCCTTGATGTTTTTCTCGATGGCGATGGCATTTTCCAGCAGCTAACCGTCCGCGTCACACGGCAAAAATCGTGCTACTATGGTTTGAGAATTGCAATATTGAAGTCATGTTCATGTCTGGCTATAAATTCGGCTGATATGAACCCGATGGAACACACCTTGGTCGCTATCGGGCGCCAGCTTCACATCCACAAATCGCCGGTCCGTAACTGACGGCGATTGCTTGACCTGGGCGTAGGCATCTCAGTATATCTGCAGAAACCAACCAACGGACTGTCGAAGCGCAGGCCGAAATGACCGAGCGGTTCTAGGCGCTACAGTCTGGAACCGCGCGACAGCTCCGGTCGCAGGTTTGAATCCTGCCTCGGGCATGGATGTGTGTTATGTCTTTAGATTAGTTAGGTTTAAGTAGTTCTAAGTTCTAGGGGACCTCAGAAGTTAAGTGCCGTAGTGCTCAGAGCCATTTGAACCATTTGAACTGTCGAAGCCACACCACACAAAACTGCTGCTGTATTGCGTTCCTAGGTTCTAAAGGAAAAGACGTTACTCAGGTGAGCATTACGGTCTGGCTCATTAGTATAAGAAAATATGGTGGATTTCATACAGAACGCATTCTTCGTGTTAGAATTTAACAAATGTCGTCCTATCAGCACAATGCTGAGCAGATTTCGTCGACGAAACAAACACCTCCAGATTCCAACAACACACGCAGTTTTTAATTAAGAAACACGTTGTATGTGCCGCAGGAGCACTGAAACTACCTCCTTAATTATTATTACTAAACACTGACCTACAGAATATTCCCTGACAAAGACAACTCTGACTTAACCTATTCATTTATTACCCACAATATACAAGCCCAACGCAACCTAACTGCTATACAGGGTGGTCCATTGATCACGACTGGGCCAAATATCTCACGAAATAAGCGTCAAACGAAAAAATTACAAGAACGAAACTTGTCTAGCTTGAACGGGGAAACCAGATGGCGCTATGGTTGGCCCACTAGATGGCGCTGCCATAGGTCAAACGGATATCAACTGCGTTTTTTTGAATAGAAACCCCCATTTTTTATTACATATTCGTGTAGTATGTAAAGAAATATGAATGTTTTAGTTGGACCACGTTTTTCGCTTTATGATAGATGGCGCTGTAATAGTCTAGACTATTACAGCGCCATCTGTATAGCAGTCTAGACTATTACAGCACCATCTGTATAGCAGTCTAGACTATTACATCGCCATCTATCACAAAGCGAAAAAAGTGGTCCAACTAAAACATTCATATTTCTTTACGTACTAAACGAATGTATAATAAAAAATGTGGGTTCCTATTCAAAAAAACGCAGTTGATATCCGTTTGACCTATGGCAGCGCCATCTAGCGGGCCAACCATAGCGCCATCTGGTTTCTCCCTTCAAGCTAAACGAGTTTCGTTCTTTGTACTTTTTTCGTTTGATGCTTATTTCGTGAGATATTTGGCCCGGTCACTATCAATGGACCATCCTGTATATTGACAACACGACTTCCAATAATTAACACAAAAGAATGCCCCTGAATTGCAAAAAATGCTAACAATAATACAAATCCAAAAAATATGAAATTAAAGAAATATAAATCTACTTTCAACTCTTGTTAATTGCCTAAACTCATTGCAGTCATGAAATCCAACAGTGCAGATCCCATTCTTTTTCATAGGTCACTTACCTCACAGAAAATCTTCATAATACGAACTACAGCAATTACAGCAAGTAGCAACTACAGTCAGCTAAATAAAAAGATTCTAACTACTATAGACTCTAACTACTAGAAGGCATATGGTTAGCGAAAGAAAGATTTTGTTGAAGAGCAAACAATGTATTTAGAAAATTTTACCTTATTCATGTGACATTCACTTCCAAAAACTATATAGTTGTCAATAATTTCACTGCCCAAACATTATCAACCAAACATCCTTCATCATACATTGCCTTGCGTGTTTTCTTATAAACACATAATTTCACCTCACTTTACAATGCATGTCCTACCAACACAGAGTCTCCACTAAGAATATCATGTCCATACACTTCCCTATCCAGTCGCTAACTGCTAGTCCGTCCAACCACAGAATTTCTTGCTGACGGCGCTGAGCTCTGTTAGCGGTATTAACACAGTATACAGCGCTGCCAAGGTACAGACTACTTACACAGCGCTTTATTTGATATTGTTAGTATAAAAATTTTAACAACATAGTCTTGGCCACTGCCCAAAACACTTTGTAAAATTTTTTAAGGGGAACAGGGGAGCTATGTAAGTAGCCTGTTTGTATTCTGGCAGAGATTCTGTGTTTGGACGGACTAGCAATTAGCGAGTGGATAGGGAAGTGTATGGACATGATATTCTTAATGGAGACTCTGTTCGTCCAACCACAGAATCTCTTGCCGAGGGCGCAGGGCGCTGTCAGCGATATGAAGACATTGTATAACGCTGCCAACATACAAACAGGCAACTTACAAAACGTACCGGCCGGTCCCACGTATCACTGCAAAACGTTGACACAGTCCGCTTTTCGTCTGAACGTCCTCCATTGACATCAGCAGGATGTTGGAGGCTCGTACATTTTTAAATCGACATTTCCCAAGTCGTTGAATCGATAGTATTGGCCAACTTAAAACTAGGATCTTAAACATTTGGATTTTTTAAAATGAGGTTATGTTAAAGACCGTATGTATGTCCCTCCTTTGCCTAAAAGATTTCCGTAACTCAAAATGTGCATTTCTACATATGCTTCTGAAAGTATGTTGTGAAATGGAGTATTATTTACATGATGTCCATGTGACCACGGGGTGTCATATACAACGCTTATGAAGTATGCAAAGGGTTATGACTTCGTAAGATTCCCAGGCGAAATAACTTATGGCACTCTTCTCAGTTTTTCAGGTGGATCTCCAAGTCAAGTTGACACAATATTTCGACGGGCCACCTGGTCTTTATTTTCAGGTGAGGCGCTGCTATTGCTAAATCTCGAGGCATGTAAGGAATTGTGAAAATTCTTTGACTTTCTCCGTAATTCTAATCGATGTATTGTCGTGCATTAAGTAGCTATAGCTGTTTGTAATCGCTATATTTATTTCGAATTGTCCTGTTAAGCAGGCTCCCGAACATCCTGGTTGACAGGGCCACGAGATCCGAAGAGTAACCGAAGAACACTTGTGATTAAAAATACACAAACGTAACACACAACAATGAAAACTGCTATTTACTACATTTACAAAAGATTCCACGTGTCACATTTGAAAAGGCATTGCATTGGTTAAGTGTTCCTCGTCGAAATCTGAGAACTTATTTCAAAAATTAATTTTAAGACGCAATGTATATAATGTAACTTGCTTTTAGTTCACTTACGGGAATATAATGGTCCAGTTTTTTTTTCATTTTTGATCACGTTTCTCATTTTCCACATAGTCAAAACATCGGTACAGTCAAAAAATATTCTCCTGCATAATTTAATAACAGATCAGCGCATTTATTTGATTCGGTGTTCGTGATGACCAGTTGGTGTCTCGATCGCTCTTTTCCTCTACCATGACAAACGTTATACCATTATGGACCGACTCCTCTCATATTTATTTCATTTATTTAATTCAAGTTTCGCATCTCAGACATTAATTCTTGTAGCGATTCGAAATATCAGTGCTGATTCTAAGTAGCATCAGTGTCTACAATGATGAAGCTGCCAACTCCTGTTTTAAAATTCTCTCCACACTCGGTAGCTATCTTACTTTGAATTTTTCGGTAGCTGCATGTCTGTTTCGCGTAATGAGCTGACGAAGGTACAGGCGAGTTTCTGTGACTACAGGCTAATTCCTGGGCTTGGTGTTAGGTTCAAAATGGCTCTGAGCACTATGGGACTTAAATGCTGAGGTCATCAGTCCCCTAGAACTTAGAACTACTTAAACCTAATTAACCTAAGGACATCACACACACCCATGCCCGAGACAGGTTTCGAACCTGCGACTGTAGCAGCAGCGCGGATCCAGACTGAATCGCCTAGAACCGATCGGCCACCGCGGCCGGCTTGATGTTAGGATGAACTCCACTTACAGCTGGTACAATTGATGTTTATTAAAACACGATCGGTTTCGCGACTTCAAGCCTCATCATCAGGTGAACGTACACGGTAAAAAGCAGAGTACAATGTCACCACATTTGTGGGTATTAAAATTAATAAATAAATGTCTAAATTATTATCACAACGTTAAAAGATCATAGGCATACCCATCGCGTCTAGTCGAAATTTACTATTTAGAGAATATCGTCAATACCATGGCGAGCGAAAGGTAAAGAAGGCGTGCTCTATTCTTCAAAATTTACCTGCATCTAAAAAGAAAAAAGAAGGAACAATATATTTTTTTAAAAAAAGAGGTCGAATTGTCACTACTAACATGATTAGCCGTGGCACATGCAAATTACTATGTGGAACCTACTAGGCGGTAGTGTCTTCCCAGTGTGACAGCAGGGCAGCCCAAAGCAGAAGACGGCAAAAGCGGCCCGGGCGAACGACAGAGAGGGACCAGCTGGCTGGCGGAACGGAAGCTATCCATGTGGTCAGTGTGACGTCATATACTCATAACTAGGAGCGCTAGGTTGCTACCGTTAAAAGCGAAAATAATACAGAATTTTATTACATAGGAACTCCTAATCATACAAACTATGTCTAAAAATTTCCACTTCCTCTAATATATTCAGAATATGGCTTTTTTCTTTTTTGTGAAGTATTTTTAAAGTTTTTAAAGGGCCTGGCGGTTTGTCCTATATAATTTTTAGGGCAATCATTGCATGTGTAACACTGGTGATACTAATTGTAGCACTTCTGCTACTAAATGTAACTGGGTTTTCTCTTTTGATGATAGCCAAGTGTCAGGATGAGCATTACTGCAATGGGCATTTAATTCTAAAGCATTATGTCAGGATGAAAATACTAAATAAATTAATTTTTCTCTCTTAACAACATGTGGTCAGGGTGGGTTCTTCCTTGGCTCGGGTATGAGGCAGAATGAAACAGCATTTTTACATAAGATAACTTTTATTGAAGATTTGTACAACTGTTTCCTTACTCGATGTTCTGGCTCGGAGAGCGTCAGCTGTGTCGTTTGTGAAGCCTCCTGCTGTGGCAGCGGCGGCGTCTGATTACGCGTGGCAGTGTGTATCTCGTGTCGCCGTCTCGCCCAGTTGATTGGAGACGCGCAGCGCGAGGTGGCCCGTTTAATTATTGCGAGCGAAGTCGTGCATCGGATGGTGATTCCTTGGATGTGGCGTCCCAGTGTTTCTCTTCTCTAAGCGGCCGCGTGTGTTGTGCGTCAGCCAGCGGAGCAGCGCGGCGGGGGAAGGCCAGTGTCCCGGACTCGAACAATGGACTCCCGCCTGCCAGTCTTTGGCTGTCAGATCTTCATCCCAGCTCACAGGTGACTGCTGATGTGAGGCCGTCTCCTTCCCGTCCTCACGAGTCACCCGGGTACGTAAAAATCAGACTTCAAATACCTTTTAACTTCTGTCTTCTGGCGCCGAGGCTGCTGCTTGCTATTCCATTACAGCGGTGGACTTGGAGCGTCTGTGTATGATGTAGTCTCTTCTTGCATGACGGTCTTCAGCACCGAAACTGACTGAAAACTACTGCTACTCTTCTTCACTTCTCTTCCTCCGTCTGTCGGGCCCACCGCGTCTCGCATATTTATTCACTTCAGTTCACTGTAGGTGAACGACTTCACGGCCATTCCCTCTTCTGTCACGTTGAAAAGCTTCTCGAAGAATCTTCTTAACGTCGGTCATTGGCTCTTGGAATGTAGGCGATGGCCTTTGCTCACATGTGACAACTGAGAAACAAGTAAGCCGGTCGGGCGATGCCCTGACGGCTGAATCGACAGTGTCCGCTTATGTGGAACTTGCTGACGTCACGGTCATTGTCTCTTCTGCTCTGCTGTTCTGCCCGCTGTTTGCCAGTGTGTAACTCTCTAAACTAAACCAATTTTTTCATTTATATTCTAATTTCTACTTCACTTTGATTTCACTAATTTATTTACTTAAGTACCACTCAACACATGTAATACACAACACACCCGCTTCATTATATTCGTTTACCACAGCTTTTTCCTTGTTGCTGAATTTTCTGCCTACATATGAATATGTAAAATACTCTGGAATAATGTTTTTGGATCTCATACATCTGTTATGATTTTCTACAAAAAAAAAAAAATACCTGGAGCGCAGTTTCAGTTTCTAAGGTAAGTGCTGCCTAGGGTCAGTGGGGCACTGCGGGCCAGGTAGGCCGCCATCTGTTTTGTTTAGGCCAGACATTTGACTGCCAGCAGTTGCAAACTTTTCCTCTGAGTACAGTGGGTAGCACAGCATTAAAGTCTAACGACTTTACCTTAAAACGCTGGTGTATAGATCCATGACGTGAACATGGCCCAGTGCAGAATACGGCCCATTTTTACAAGCCAAAGCTGTTCGCTAGGAGCACAGCTCTATAAATGTTCTTTCCTGTGGGTGCCAACTGTCCTAGAAAGTAGGAGAGTGGGAGACTACTAGCCGATAAACGTCTCTGTCTTTTTCGTGGGAAGTGAAACAGGTAAGTTAGTTTTACAGTTTCTGTTCTCCCTTTTTTGGAGTCTTGACGCCGTCAGCTGCCCGCCTTCTCCACGCAGGGTGTAGATAATTCGTTAAAGAACTCCAGTGTTGTGCCCCTAAAAACTACCAGATATTGGGAAATAGCAGGCCGCTTTCTAAGAACTACTGCCACGGGAGAACTGTGGATTGCCTGAAATAAAAATGTCTTTCAAGAGTGGGAATTTTGCGCTTAACTTTCAGGAATCGTGCTCGAGTAAACACAGGACACTGGCTGGTTGATAAAACTCTTCCTTGGAGCGGAGTTAGAGAATTTTGTTACGAACGTTTTCATTAGTCAGAGTTTGATAGAGCCACTGATGAAGAGTAGTTTACATGAACTTGAGAGAGTGCAGAGAAGAGACACCTCTGCGGGGGCACTCTGGGAGAACACAGGGCCTCTACACCTCTGTGAGAGCTCCCTGTTCTCCAGCTTCTTTTGCGACTCTGGTTGGAGACGGAGCTACAGCTGAGGGAGGAGACGGTACACAGCCGCCAAGCTGTCAGAAGGAGTTCACACTACTCCATTCTGCAGCTTAAATCACGGTGAGAATTTGCCGCACATGTGACAGGCAGTGAGAGATTGTTCGGCAGGCGCACGGTTTGTACTAATCTTGATTCTGGGCTCTTCATACTTTTCATTAGGCATTCCAAGGCTGATTACTGACTCAGTTAGTTATGGCAGTTGCATGTGACACCCTATGCCTTCTGATAAAGTCGCATCAATCACTGAGCTGGCACCGCGATCGTTTCTTTTAATCATTGACTTGTAACATGACTGTTATTCCCTTCTTCCTCATTCCGCACGCTATTTTCTAAGCGAATCAACCATTAGTTTAGACTGGCCATTATTCATAAAGGTTGGTTGTTTTATTTGCTCCGTATACAGTCACTCTCGATATCGTTTTGTCTGAAAATTCGAGTTGTGTATTTGACTTAGAGAGTTGGTAGTAAACTGTGGTCAATTTGAACCGATGTGTTATTTCAGTAGATTGACGAACTCCCTCCCACCTTTACTGAGATTATTAACACATTTTGAAAGAGCCAATACGCAAAACTCATTTGTCAGGGCACCATTTTCATCTTGATATTCCGTTGCGCGACAGTTTTCATTACGGCATGTGAGTTCATGAGGAAGGAGATCCAGCCGATGCAAATCACTGAAACTGCAAGATGGCATATCCAGCTCAGTTGGCGTCTTTCAACCAAACACACTTTATCAAGTTACCTTTCATTAGGGATGCGGGTGCACTCAACGACTGTGATATGGCTTTCAAATTATAGAGTACAGCAATCAGTTGTCCTTTTCTTTCAGGTTTGGTTCGGCAAATCTAGATTTCGTTAGTGCCAAGTCATTATCAATGCACTATTTCATGGTATCAATGCATGTCGCGGTACGTCAGTCCCTTGTTGTTCGGATTCTCAACAGCAGGGGACTGACGTACCAGGACATGCATTGATACCATGAAATAGTACTCTGGTAATGGCTTGACGCTAGCCGAAATCTAGATTTGCCTAATAAAACCTGAAAGAAAAGGACCACTGATTGCTGTTCTCTGTCATTTGAAAGGCAAAAACACTTTGTTCTCTATATCCGCTTTACTTAGCTGCTCAAATCCCAGTTCACAGGTGTCACTGTTTATCAGCCTGAGGGTGTTTTCGTAATATATGTTTGTGCTACCAGAAATATAGTGCATAATAGGTATAAGAACAACATTACATCAATATTTACTTCATTTGCAGACTAATAATTATAGGTATCAGATGCAGTATGATTTTAGGTTGGTTGGTGCCTCCACGTACATGACGCAAGAGAAAGCCATTAATGCTTACTTTTCCCTGGGTTGCAGATCAGGAGTTGAAGTGAAGACGTGTGGACGCAAAATGGTAAGCCTACACTGAGAGGCGTAGTCGACTCCGTGGTGCAGTTACAACAGTGCTGAAAACATCAAGTAGTAAATTAAATGACGCGTTTGTGGGAAGACTGTTCGACAATGAGAAAAAACTCCTTACACCCTGTATATTTCACGAGATCGATGACACACGTAGCAGTGTCACATTCCTGATTGCTTTAACTTTCAAAGACACTTCCAACGGAGGGTGCCGCAGTTTCTTCGGCGCGCGAGCTATTATTATCTACGCGATGTTCCAAGTCCATCAAATAATATTGTGGATTATATCGAGTTATTTACAGAAACAGAGAACATCTGAAACTTGCTGTACAAACTGTTTCCGTGGGGTTCTACCTCCAATGCTGTTTCACAGCTACGATCACACCTTGGTGTATTATCCGTGTGACCAACGTAACACACGTTGGTTCAAAAATGGTTCAATTGGCACTATGGGACTTAGCATCTGAGGTCATCAGTCCCCTAGAACTTAGAACTACTTTAACCTAAGTAACCTAAGGACATTACTAACATCCATGTCCGAGGCAGGATTCGAACCTGCGACCGTAGCAGTCGCGCGGTTCCGGACTGAAACGCCTAGAACCGCTCGGTCACCGCGGCCGGCTAACAAACGTTGAAAACCACTTTACAAAAATCATTCCGACGTCTGAAAGAAGCACATCATCTGCAGTAATAATAATAATAATAATAATAATAAGAAGAAGAAGAAGAAGAAGAAGAAGAAAGAAAAGAACAAAAAGTCTTTCGCGTAAACCTTTCACCCTGTTGAACTGGCAGGACAGGAACAGTTAACAATTCGTTGCTAGGCTTGTGTTCGGTAGTTTATGCTTCAGTCTGAGATGCTAGGTTCGTGTCAATATGCCCTTCCAGTGCAGTCCGGTTTCATGAGCGTTGGGAATCTATCCCAGAGAAAACTGTTTTTTCGATGTAAACGAAGAATTCGTCGCAAAATGCGTAGACTGTGTGTTTGCACTTTGTTTTTATCGTACATAACAGTGATTTTCTGAATCTCATAGCGATAGGTCTTCAGAGGTTTACGAAGCTCTCCTGGTTCTTCTATTGAATTCGGATATCGTACAGGAATGTCTCTTCCGTTGGAACCATAAGTGCAGTGCTTAATCCAGATTCATGTAAGATGGTGTTTTGACGCTCTTTTGCTGTGACTGTTCGCCTTGGCTATCAGTTTTGTTTGCAAAATTGAACAGGTTTTCTTTATTATTCTTTAACGGTTTCAATATTTGTATGCCATCCCATAATCCTGAGAACGTTTTACTACAGGTTCGCTGGTTTTGAATACATATATAAAACAGTTGCGTTTGTCTGTCCCTAAACAGTCGGTAACTCCAGAAACCACGAGAAACGTGGAACCCGGTATTATTGACATCTATCAGTGACTAGAAATTGACGATCAACAACGAATTCCTCCGAACGATCTTTTGACGTATGCTTTCATTCTGTATCAACACAGAGAAAGGATTCTGAAGGGAATCATTCCAGAAGTAACCCAGTTCATTGGCTTTAAGCGAGTTGGAAATTATCGCTCCATAGGTCCTAGGGAGAATGCTAGACCGAACTATAGATAGTAATTCGTCCACGGATATGTCACAAGGGTAGAGTATTCGCATTTACGGGAAGCCGAAGTGAAAGGCAACAGAAAAATATTTTAGGGGTGTCGAATGGTCGGACTGAGGCCTGCATCGTCTTCCGGCTTAAAACATGAATAAGATGCATAATAGCGTATTCAAACTAAAATATTCGTCCTAATTATAAGGGAATAATTCATATTTCGTTTTACTTTTTGTGCCGTGCGTCGGAACCTTCCGCAAAGGTTGGTATTTTTCGACTTGTGGGTCTCTGGTGGAATCGCTGGTTGTGTAGAACCTCTTTGCCAGAGACGCTTGCGGTCCGAATGTCTACATCTACATCTACATGGATACTCTGCAAATCACATTTAAGTGCCTGGCAGAGGGTTCATCGAACCACATTCACAATTCTCTATTATTCCAATCTCGAATAGCGCGCGGAAAGAATGAACACCTATATCTTTCCTACGAGCTCTGATTTCCCTTATTTTATCGTGGTGATAGTTTCTCCCTAAGTAGGTCCGTGTCAAAAAATACTTTCGCGTTCGGAGGAGAAAGTTGGTGATAGAAATTTCGTCAGAAGACTCCGTCTCAACGAAAGACGCCTTTGTTTTAATGATGTCCATCCCAAATCCTGTATCATTTCAGTGACACTCTCTCCCATATTTCGCGATAATACGAAACGTGCTGCCCTTCTTTGAACTTTTTCGATGTACTCCGTCAGTCTTACCTGGTAAGGATCCCACGCCACGCAGCAGTATTCTAAAAGAGGTCGGACAAGCGTAGTTAGGCAGTCTTCTTAGTAGATCTGTTACATTTTCTAAGTGACCTACCAATAAAACGCGGTCTTTGGTTAGCCTTCCCACAACATTTTCTATGTGCTCCCTCCAATTTAAGTTGTTCGTAATTGTAATTCCTAGGTATTTAGTTGAATTTACGGCCTTTATATTTGACTGATTTATCGTGTAACCGAAGTTTAACGGATTCCTTTTAGCACTCATGTGGATGACCTCACACTTTTCGTTATTTAGGGTTGACTGCCAATTTCCGCACCATTCAGATATCTTTGCTAAATCTTTTTGCAGTTTGTTTCGATGTTCTGACTACTTTATTAGTCGATAAACGACAGCGTCATCTGCAAACAACCTAAGACGGCTGTTCAGATTGTCTCCCAAACCGTTTATATAGATAAGGAACAGCAAAGGGCCTATAACACTAGCTTGGGGAACGCCAGAAATCACTTCCGTTTTACTCGATGACTTTCCGTCAATTACTACGAACTGTGACCTCTCTGAAAGTCGCAAATCCAGTCACATAACTGAAACGATATTGTAAGCACGTAGTTTCTCTATGAGCCGCTTGTGTGGTACAGTGTCAAAAGCCTTCTGGAAATCCAGAAATACAGAATCGATCTGAAATCCCTTATGAATAGCACTCAACACTTCATGCGAATAAATTGCTAGTTGTGTTTCACAAGAACGATGTTTTCTAAACACATGTTGACTGTGTGTTAATAGACCGTTTTCTTCGAGGTAATTCATAACGATGGAACACAATATATGTTCCAAAATCCTGCTGCATATCGACGTTAACGATATGGGCCTGTAATTTAGTGGATTACTCCTACTACCTTTCTTTTATATTGGTGTGACCTGTGCAACTTTCCAGATTTTGGGTTCGCGAGGCGGCATGGCTCGGGCAGCGGAAGGAGTGTTGAGTTAGCAGTGGCACGAGGAAGGTAGCGAACGGGGCCCTGTGTTGGGAGCAGTCCACGCATGTGCCAGGAAACGGCTTGGCCGTATCTGGAGTGATAGCGCGGCCTAGTTGGAGTTGAGAGCAGTTGTTTCAAATGTTCAAATGTGTGTGAAACCTTATGGGACTTAACTGCTAAGGCCATCAGTCCCTAAGCTTCCACACTGCTTAACCTAAATTAACCTAAGGACAAACACACACACCCATGCCCGAGGAGGACTCGAACCTCTGCCGGGACCAGTCGCACAGTGCAGTTGTTTGGAAAGCTGTAATTTGGAAAGGGAGCTCCCATTTTGCATTCAAGAGCGCTTCGGTTGTACAATACTGGTGTTGCCCAAAGGAGATCGGCGGTTAAGGCGACGGTTGTAGGTCTGTACAGCCATCACTACACTGTCGCTGCGCCCTGGTTGCACTGACACATGAGTACTGGATAGGTACACGTGAAGCTGAGTAACATTGTTATTGAGTACTTGGCCATCCGTGTGTTTTAGTTGTTCACCTTCTATAACTGTAATTGAGTCTGCCCTTGTGGGGCGCCATTAGTTCCACTATTTCGTGACTGGTCATTTGTTTCTTTTAACTGTTCATGTTACAAGGCTGACACTGAATTTGCCCTGATGGGGCCCATTATTTGTATGCATGTGCGGGACCAGTAGTAAGTAATTTATGTTACAAGTCTTACCACGCAAATTTAATGATGTGTGTAATATGTTGCTAGGAAGTGTGCGCAAGACTGCCGTGTGAAATAAAATAAGACTGGAAGATTACGGCTATGTAAACCCACTGAGGTAACAGCGGCTGAATTCTAATGCTGTAGATTTGTTCTTGAGTTAAGTACTTAACTTTTGTAATTGAACAGTTCACGTCTCTTAATTTGACGTTCATCTGAAGAAGTGTTGAACCTAAACTTTTTTTGAAATTGTTCGATACTGCTGTACAGTAAATGAGAAAATTTTGAACTGTGGTAGGAGAAAAACTGATGAGTACAAAACTTGAGATAAGGGGTTCAAAAAATGACTCTGAGCACTATGGGACTTAACATCTGAGGTCATCAATCCCCTAGAACTTACAACTACTTAAACCTAACTAACCTAACGACATCACACACATCCATGCCCGAGGCAGGATTTGAACCTGCGATCGAAGCAGCAGCGCGGTTCCGGACTGAAGCGCCTAGAAGCGCACGGCCACACCGGCCAAATGAGATAAGGGGGTCCCGCTGTAATTTGTTGTGTATTTCAAGTGCTTTTGTTAAATTGGATTTGTCTGAATACTGTTTCTAGGTTTGAACTGCTGTCAGTTGGTTATTATAATTTTTTAAAGGTTACTACATGCATTTTTAAGATAGCCTTAGGTATTTTAAGTTTTTATCACAAATAATTATCGAACTTGAGTTGAAATTTTTAATTGATGTTATAATTGCTTTGGGCTCAAATTTGGCACTAATGTATCACAGGCATTTTACTCTTGATGTTGGATCGGTGTAAACATTACTAATTAATAGTAAGCCTTTTAAAGGGTACACTTTAACAAAAAAAGGGGTTCAGACAGTGGTTTCTAATAACAGTTGAGTAAGAATTTTTTGTTAATAAATTTGTTTTAAAGGATGTCTGAATTCATGTCAGCCCGCCACCTTACCCTCCTTAATACCTCCTACCATACCACTTTTATTTGCAAAAATCGGCGAACTATGGTAGGATGTTTCGCACCCTTGTAATCGGGAGCTTGTTTTGCAAGAAAATGAGCACGATACTAAAGTCAGAGAATTTTTGCCTCTTATTTAGACGTAGTTCATAGCAAAACAGGATGAAGAACGATCTAATGATAGTTTTTATTTTGTTCTTAGATGGTCCTGCTGCATTTCTAAACTAAACAGTTCGTGGTCCGAAAGAATGCGTTCTCGTCAGCAGTAATATGTTAGTTAATGTATAGGGGGGTTGGAAGGGGGTAAGGATGGAAATGGGGTAAGAGGCGAGGGTCTAACATTCCAGTTATATCGGTTTCTGTTTTTCTGCGTAAAACACTAATTTAAAACGAAAGGGGGTATATAAAAACTATTCGTCGCTGAGTTATAGGAAAAGGGGAAAAAGCGAGGAAATTCATTTTATTAATATGTGTTTTGAAACATATTTACTTAACTGGCTGCTGAAGAACATCTCTCCTTCATCCGGTATCGCATACTGGGGGATTGAGTACTCGGCAAACTAATATTGATGCAACGGAGGCCGCGAAGAATGGACACGGCATACGGTGACTCAACGTCCGTAACAATCAGTTAATTTTGAAAAATGAAAATTAACGATATGTTGTAATAAAGTCAATTATTGCTTTGTATTCGAACTGGACAAACGAATTTTGGTTGCATCAAATTATAACAATTTTCTGGACTGAATTTTTTCTTTGGAGCGGAGAGTGCGCTGTTTCGAAACTTCATGGCAAATTAAAGCAGTGTTCAGATTGGAACTCCACCCTGGGACCGTAGCCTTTCGCAGAAAAGTACTTTAAAAATGACCTGTGTAAGCCCTCAATGCTCTATTTTCGCCCATACCTTTCTCCTATTTTCCAAACTTCACAGAAGTTCTCGTGCATACCGAGCGGGACTAGCACTCCTGGAAGAAACGATACTGCGCAGAGATCGCGACTGTTTTCTAAATGAATTTTCAGCCTGCAGAGGAGTGCACGCTGATTTTAAACTTCCTAGAATTCTCCTTACACGAGTAGCGTCTCTGTGGACATCATTGATGTACACTAGACTGACATAAACGTTCAACGATGACGGATGACTGAAAGACAGTTGTGCATTGTCTCTGTGTTTCCATTCGTTTACGGCAAGTACACGATTTGCTTTCTTCTGGGTACCTACGCTATTCTTGTAGTCGATAGTCAAAGTCATATTTGGTTTACGTTTTTAATAATGCCATGTTTACGTGAATGGTACTGTGAGACAGTTTTTGTACAGGTCTTGAGCAAGGGAGTGGGTTACGTAGTAAAAAACGTAATGCGATGTTTAAAAAAGAGGTAAAAAGACGCACTACTGTTCGTATCTTCGTAACGAACAACGTTACAAGAAAGACAGTCATGCTGATTAACGCGCCCTGATAGCTAAAGAACGCTTGCTTGACGTATTTTTTACTTTACTTCTGGACAAAAAGTTATTTGAGGTGCTCAACATAGATGGAACACCCTGTACACAAGTAGTGACTCATGGCATAAGGTGGAGCATTATTCGTTACAGGAACTTGCAGACATGAATTTTGTGTTTGGTTCAGCAGGAATTAGTGCCCGGAAGTCAGAACCGATGTATGCAAATAGATAAGGCAGCAGTCTTCATCCTGATTGAAATAAATTTATCGCCTCAGGCAGACACTTGCGACAGACAAGGCCGTTCCAGAAGACGGAAACCGAATTTAAGAAACCGTTTTCAGCTGTCGTGTTTACATGTGACTACCTGAAACGGTTTTGTTAGACACGCCAGGTATCGGTTTTACGATCGTCAGCTGTTTTACGCAAATGGCCTCTGAAAATCAGCTGTGCCGGTTTGTGATTTAATCAGCGCAGGGGTTGTTTCGCTTCAGTTAAATAACGGAGGTAGACAACTTCATGCTCAATCTAATATTATTAATTTTCCATCACTATGCGAACATTCACTACGTACAGATTAAAAAATTGTAGTGCGTTTACATGAGAGCGAAAATCGATTGTGGAAGAGGAAATCTGACAGCTACAACCGCGTTTCCAGAATCGATATCAGAGTGTTTACGCGAACAACCAGAGGCGACATTGGGATATTGGTTTACGCTGTATGGGTTTGGGAGTCTCATGTAAACGTAATGACAGAGAGCTGCTCAAGGCTCTCGTCTTGGTATGTGTAAGGGCGCTGATAACCTCGGCGTTGAGCGCCTGTAAGCTCCAAATACACACACACACACAAAGTTCTCGAGAAAGAGTTGTTCAAGCTGTAGAAATTGTGAATGTGACATCGAATCGTATGAGAGGAGATTCAGGAAGAAACATTCGTCAGCTTCCACTTTCGTGAATTACAATGCGGAGAGTAGTGGTGCAGCAACAATTATATCTCTGTCATAAACTTGATTCTGATATTGTTATTACTTATTAATTACCGTTTAATTCACACTCGAGCAGTACATTTGGCTAATAAATAAAGGCTCTGGGAGTGGTAACTCCAACAATGTTAGTAGGCTGTCAGAAACAGTTATCTTGACAAACAAAAGTGTTTTGGACCATTGCTATAAATCCTATACGAATCACTTTTGAAAACACTTGACCTTCTTCCTTTATTACCAATAAAATAAAATATTAATGTGGTTATTGTCAATAAAAAGCTCTCTTGTGCGCTACCAAGGTTTCAATTCGTGGCAGCTAAGAGACAAACGGAACTGGCAGGCAGACATTGATGTGGGTGCTGTAGTGCAGGTCATTTTCCGGCTGTCGGTCGGAGGTTGCTGGTGGCACGGCTGAATGGCAGTGGAATCGGCTGACAGTATCGCTCGGCGAGCTGCATTTCGTGCGTTAAGTGATAACGTACTGTGTCCTATGGACGTGTCCTTTTTCGATTTCCGCCTTCAAAAAAGCTCCTTTACATCTCTGAACATCTGACTTAACTGCAGCCTGATAATACAGGTTCAAGGCTGGTCCGATACCTGTTCAGACACACAATGCTTTGATTATTTCACATTTGAATAAGATAAAAACCAATAGCGACACAGTGTTGAACATTTTACACATGGTGCAGCATTTATTCAAGTTTACTTATGAAATACTTCTTCGGATAAATGAAGACTATGCCTGGCTACACCATACTCGACGCCTTTCACCCAGTTCTTGAACACCTCTTTCCTGACTGCTGGAGAAATTCTAGAAATTTCGTCCTGAATTCGATCTTTTAACTGTTGCAAGCTTCTCGGACGGTCGTTTGGGTATCTTTCCGTAACGAACGACGAGGACTTGCCTCTAAACTATTACGCACACGTTCCATGTTTTCGGGAGTTCTGACTGTTTATCGAGGGCTAGTTGACTTTCGAATCGATGCACTGGTAGTTGAACAGAAATTTCTTACTTAATTCAATATTGTTCAACGAGTAGGAATTGGATGTCGCGCCTTAGTCTTGAAATGCTTACGAAAGGCACGTTGCGCGCGCACGACAGATTTGCCGTAGCGAAAACAGCACTCCACCAATATGATATGATTAATGATCCGTACATGGGATGGAACTAGTCACTCCGTACTGCTAATAGAGTCACCACCGTCGCTGTATCTTGTTTGCTTTGGGAGAGTTATTAAAATCTGAAATCATCAGAACATTGTGCAACATCCTGTACAACAGAGATTGAGGAAACCCCTTGGCCTCTGGCTCCAAACTGCTCATTTGCCTGCGCCTCCTACGCCAGGCGGTTATTATGTCTGCACAGCAGGCTGAGCGTATTGTCTGCCCGATATTGTCTGGCGATTTACTACAAACTTGTGTAGAAAGCAAGATCCAAATGATTTTAATGCCAAACTTCAGTTCTGTCAACAGATTATACTGGTACTGTAAAGCATGCCTCGAAACCAGAGGTCCTCTTCTCGAGGAGTTTCTATGAGCTTAAGTTACTAAAAACAGGTTTAAAGTGTTCACATCAATAAAAAAAATTACATATTAATTTCTGGACATTAGTTCCTTCTTTATAAAATTACTGAATTCAGGATGTAACATCTGTGTAATTTTGACCCTTTGCGTCTGGAACACACAATATTGCTCATTCAAAATGTACCTGCTTTAAATAACTGGAAAATACCACCAAACAGCATAATCAAAGATATTTATGAGAACATTCTAACTGATTTAAATAATCACACTGCTGGGACAACTACACAAAATACACTCTGAGACATAACAAAAACGACGCCCCACGAACGAATAATCCGAATGGTACGGAAATTGGTATACGTTATGAACATGTACAGACAAACAATTTCAGAAAAATTGGATGATTTATTCAAGAGGAAGAGCTTTACAAAATGAGCGAGTCAATGAAGCGTTGGGTCACCTCTGGCCAATACCAATGGTTGGAGAGTCTGGCCCATAATGCTACAAACGTTTTCAGTTTGTGAGAGATCCGGCGACGTTGCTGTAAAACGTAGGGTTCGGCAAGGAAGAAAAGTAGCAGAAACTTTCCACGTCTGCGGGCGAGCATTGTCTTGTTGAAATGTAAGCCCAGGATGGTTTGCCATGTAGGGCAACAAAACGGCGCATATAATTCCGTCAGCATACCGCTGTGATGTTAAGGTGCCTTGGACGACAACCAAAGGGGTCCTATGAAATGAAATGGTACCTCAGACCATCACTGCAGCTTGTTAGGCCGAACAGCGGACGACAGTCAGGTGGGTATCCCATTACTGTCCGGGGCGTCTCCAGATACATCTTCGTACTGATATCTCATTAACTGTAGTAGAATTGTCTTTAGTGATGAGTCCCGCTTCGAAGTGGGTTCCGGTGACCGCGAAGACATGTCTGGGGAGGCCCCAAACAGCGGTGGAATAGCACCCTGGTTGCCGCCCACCATACGGCCCGAGAACAAGCAGTGATGGTGTGGGGCGCCATTTCTTTTCAAAGTAGGACCACTTTGGGTCATCTGCGGCACCCTTGAAGCACAGAGGAACGCCAACGATATTCTCCGTTTTGTTGCCTTCTGGAAAATCTATCCTTGGTGTACATTTCTGGAAGATAACGCCCGGCCACAGACGGTGAGAGTTTCTGCTGCTTGTCTTCGTGCCTGCCAAACCCTACCGTGGCCAGCAACGTCGCCGGTTCTCTCCCCGTACCTCAGGAGGACATCCAACAATTCAGTCAATACAGAAAGGGTCATTTAAAATTTGGAACTAAAGACAACTATTAAGAATCAATTACCAGGATACAGAAAGAAATAATGAGTGAAGGCTTCACGGGGCATCGCCTAGAAAATCATGAACGTCTTATTTGCTAATTAAGAGGACAGTAGCTGAGGAAATGTATAGTAACGTCAATGATGCGTTCATTATCTTCGTCGTGTATAATGGAGCCAATGTTAAAATGCGTCAGCCAAGATGTTCGCTGTTCTAGTGAAACGCGATGAAAGGGGAGGGGCAGGAAGGGGAGAGTAGTATACATTGAAACAAAAATTACACTTCTGATGTTTTTGTAGAAAATCTTTGTTACAGTATAAAGTGTTTATATTTCTTTGAAAGAACAATTCTTTGCTAAAATTTCGGTACAAAAATAATTTGGTCGCTATTTAACCAAGAAAGTTAACAATTTCTAAAACACTGCAGATGTTTCACTGTGTACCATATATAGTAAACAGTGAAACAGTTATCTTTTGTAAATTTATTAATACGTCAATAACTTAGACCACTCATAAAACATGAATATCGCTTATATATTTCATATACAGTTACAAACATTAAGATATAATAAGATTTGTTCAGGTCTACCAAAATTGATTGCAAATCCAATATAATTTGCTAATCTGTTAGTAGCAATATCCTTGTGTGGCACACTAGCTGTGTTCTGCTTCTGGGAATAAAAAGCCTGTTATTTAACTTTTCAAAAGTATGAGACTTCAAATTAAGCGTCACCATCTACGGGCTTCACTACTTCAGCTACAAAAAATACATGATTTGGAAATTTTAGTCGCCGGTGACAACATCAAGGGTTAAATTAAAAAGATCTAATGATGAAACTTCCTCTGATTCATCGGATGACATCTCATTCTTATCGCTTAGTTGTTACTTTCGCTTGAATCCCTTTTACTTCATCGTTGCTTAGTTTTCTGCTTCTTGGCTCTCTACGCACTTCTTTTTTTCTTTTAATTTTGGCTATTTCTTTAATGTATTTTTTTTTCAATAGATACTTGCTCAGATGTTGAAGTCTATATGATGGTTCTCCCTTTGGATTTCAAAGTTGTTTTTCGAGAAGAAGCATTTGGGAAACCATAAAATCCATTCGGTGAGATAGATGATTAGCTGTTGCTACTGTTTCAGTGTGTAAATTGCAACTGGGTGACTCATAATTTTGCATATTATCTCCCAAAGTGTTTGGAGGTGCCATACGTCTATATGAGTGTAATGGTTCTACTGAATTAGGTGCATCATTAGAATTTAGAGAGAAGTCCGAACCTGCAGACATAAGGAATCCGAATTATTGAAGACATTAACATTACTTGGATAAATCCCACTTTTTCTAAATAGAGGAGTTGCATTTGTTGTTGTCACTATCTTCAGAAAACTTTCAACAGCTTATTCTGCATTTTCATAAGTTGTCATAAGCCTCCAAAAGCAAAACGAGGTTAATGGGATGTAGTCGAATTAATTCGGGTGATGCTGAGGGAATTAGATTAGAAAATGAGACATTTAAAGTAGTAAAGGATATTTGCTATTTGGGGAGCAAAATAACTGATGATTGTAGAAGTAGAGAGGATATAAAATGAAGACTGGCAATGGCAAGGAAAGCGTTGCTGAATAAGAGAAATTTGTTAACATCGAGTATAGATTTAAGTGTCAGGAAGTCGTTTCTGAAAGTATCTGTATGGAGTGTAGCCATGTATGGAAATGAAACATGAACGATAAATAGTTTGGACAAGAAGAGAATAGAAGCTTTCGAAATGTGGTGCTACAGAAGAATGGTGAAGACTAGATGGGTAGATCACACAACTAATGAGGAGGTATTGAATAGGATTGGGGAGAAGAGAAGTTGAAAGGTGGCTACACTGAGCCACTGCGCCAGAGATTGCGCCAAAGAGTATTATTAAGCCGCCTCCACAGTGCTTGGAGAGAACTCGTAGAAGACAGTGCTTGTCGAGAGCTCGTGGTAGTGAGTGCCTGTCGAGGACTCGCGGTAGTCTGTGCTGAGATGTTGTAGCAGAGAGTGTTTGTTGAGATGTGCTATTAGGCAGTGCTTGCTGAGATGTGATATTGGAGAGTTCTGGTTGAGATGTGATAGTAGAGAGTCGGTGTGAGATATAATGTAAGGATGAGAGTGATTTTCATCAATATAAATGAGGTAATAAACTCCGTTTCTTTTTATTTCAGTTTCCTAAATAATGCATCATTACAGGTTCAGTCAACAAAGCATCTGGCGTGTGTTCTTGTATTAGAGTTTAATTCTGCTTTCTTGCGCAATTATAGTATTTCTAATTTTCTTTTATCCCGTCAGTATAATTGGTATTTAAAAATTCTTGTCTTGTTGAAGAAGAACCGTGCCAGATGTGCGTTGAGTTATACTTCCACATACAGAACAGTTATACTTGTGCTTTGGTTTAGTAGGTTTTATAGTTGCTGGGGACTTAATTAATTAACTGTGTTTACGAAAATTTTCTTTCATTGTTTGTTGTTATTCTATGCAGTCAGATTGCGTAATAATACTAGTCAGGGCCAACCGATTACGAGACACAGCGTAATCGGACATAACAGCTACGAAAAATAAAAAGTATTTTCAATCTAATTTAATTAAGCCCCCATGCACGTGGCGACCGCTGCTTCGGATCGTCCCTTGGAATTCTTCTGATTGTAAAAATAGTAGACCGTAGTATTGTTGTAGTAATTTGAGTTTAGTAATTGTAGTCTGTATTGCATGTGTAGATTTGGTAATTGTCATTCTTCTAATGGTATTTTTCAAAATTTAAATTGTTCTCTTGTCTACGGGTTTGACAATTTAGTGCAATTATTTCAATTGTTCGATTAATCGTGTTTGAGGGAAACTTTTCATGTAAATGGTATTGTTGGAGATAAAGAGTCATTGTGTGTAATTTTCGTACAGTGACGAGTTTTGTATATTTTGTAAATGATTACGCGATCAATGAAAAAGGCAAAAATGATGAATAGTGAGAATAATGAAATTGTTGACATGGCGAACTCGCCAACACAGGACAACAGTATGATGAATAATGGAGTTGAAAACAATTTAATAAGTCGGGAAGACAGTCGGGAACCATTTCAAAATTTTTCTCAATTAGAAAATTCACAGTATACGAGATTAACGATAGAAGATTCTGAAATAGTATCGAACACAGATAGCTTTACAGCTATGACGAAGGAAACTGGTTTTGCGGGAAATGTTCGGGGCGAAAAGAATTTTGAACCATTTAATATGGAGCAGTTGATGGGTGCAATATTAAATTTGGGATCTGAATTAAAAAGAGAGATGGGAACTTTACGATCTGAATTAAAAACTGATATGGGAACAATGGAAACACGGTTGGACTCACAAATAGTAACAATCAGAACTGAGATGGGAACACTGGAAACACGGTTAGACTCACGAATAGGGACATGTTTCAAAAATATGAAAGATGAGTTAAAGAAAGAAATCAGAGAAGAAATACAACCGATTTTGAATTCTCACAATAATAGATTAATTGCAGTAGAGATTAGACAAAGGGAACAGGATAGAGAACAGGAAGAAAGAGATCGCGTGATAGTACAAAAATTTTCAGAGTTAAATTTACAACGTGCACACGATAAGAAAGAAATATTTGAGAGAATCGAGGAATCTGTACCAAATGACAGAATAAATAATCTAACACAACAATATGAACAGTTAACTACCAAATGTGTCAATACTGAAACCCGAGTTGCGACACTTACGGAAGACGTAAATAAACAGAAAGAAAAAATAGGTGATTTAGCGGAAAGAGTTGAGGAAATATCAGATAAATTGACAAATCTTAGTTTACATGGGGACAGAGATTCAGATGATACAGCACCATTGCCATTTGCAGAAACCGAAGAGTATCAGAACATAAATAAACATGTTGAAAATCAGGGAAAATTTAATGAACGCGTTAAAAGGGAAGTTGAGGCATTACGAAAGCAAGTCAAACAGATCGAAGGCGAAATTGTAGGAAAAGACGGCAAAAGAAATTTAGAATCACAGATAGCAGAGGGGTATGAAGAAAGTAATTTATTTCATTTACGAGAAGCAACAAGAGAGCGCCAGGCGCGTGAACTTGACAATAATCGACATTGGGACTGAGACAGACGCGGTAGGTCTTTGTCGCCACGAGGAGAAAACTTTGACTATAAACACTTTTTGACTGTTCGGAAATTTAAGATCTTTCGTAATTCTAAGAATGACATACATCCATGTTCATGGTTAGATCAATTTATGTACGCACTTCCGCCAAATTTGCCACTAAGTCACAAACTTGAAATTATGTGCGGCTATTAAAGTCCTCAGGGGATTCACTACTCTAAGTGAATATGTGCCGTAGCGAGCATAGGGCCCCGAGCTGTAGTGGTGCTATTTCTCTTTTAGTTTTCTGTACCGCTGCCTACTCTTTTACTATTCTTTGCATCTGTCAAAACAACTCTTCGACTATCAATCTATCTAGTGAGTAAGTAAACAATAACCGGATATGACTAATTTACCCAAAAGTGATTTCGGAAATTACCGTTTGGACGTTCTGTATATTCAGTAGCATTCATTTGTAGTTTAAACGAAATTTTACCTGTTTATCTTCGTAACAATATCACTTCATATGTTGCCGATATTCTTATTGCGAAACGTTCTGGCAGTGAGCACAACAAAAGTTTCGATTCATTATTACGTATTTTTGCAAGAGTTGGCATTACAGTGAACTTAGAAAAATCTGAATTTGGTCGTTCTCAGGTGAAATTTCTCGGTCACATTATTGCTACAGAAGGTATTCTTCCTGATCCAGAGAAACTAGATGCTATTCAGTTCGCAATGACACTCTTTTTAAACGAAAATCGGTCGACAACTCTGTTTGGTTAGTTTGTATTCCTGATGAGTGGGTCAATAAATTGATTTGGTATACGCATTTCAGTTATGCACACTTTGGTCCCAGAAAATGCTTTCATAAATTACGAGAAAATTGCTACTTCAGTAATATGGAAAAACGTATTCGATCTGTTCTGGCCAAATGCAAATTATGTCAAAAGGCTAAGCCGCCAACAGTTTCTCATAGAGCACCGTTGTTTCCTATCATTCCAGCGAAATTAAAGGACATGGGTGCAGTCGATTTGTTCGGTCCAGTGGTTCGTTCTACTAATGGTTTTGCGTACATTTTCGTAGCAGTGGAGTTGACGTCAAAATATGTGTGTTTTACACCTTTACGCAAAGCAACAGCTCGTTCAGTATCTAACGCTTTCATCAAACATTTTCTTAAAGAAGTTGGCCATGTTGATAAGGTTATATCAGATAATGGATCACAGTTTCGTTCTAAAATTTGGCTTCGTACTCTACAGCGTCGTAAAATTAAACCAATTTTCATTTCACTTTTTCACCCTCAATCTAACGCTTCAGAGAGGTGGATGAAGGAAATCAATAAATTGTGTCGTCTTTATTGTCATCAGAATCACAGAATGTGGGATCAGTATCTTCATATTTTTCAAAACATTCTGAATGAACTCCCTAATGATTCAACTTCTTTACCGCCTTTACTGATATTAAAAAACAAAGCACCGACAAATCGCATTTCTGAAATCGTTCCTTTTCCGCCTACACGGAAACTACGGCATTCTGAAGTTGTGAACATGGCTCTGCAAAATATTGCATCTGCAGCTGCTAGAAGAGAGATATCAGCTAAGCGTCCTGGTCGTTCAAAAATCTTGTCAGTTGGTCAAAAAGTGTTAATTAGGTCTCATCGTTTGTCTCACAAAGGAAAAGGCTTGTGTCGCAAATTTTTTCTGCTTTATAACGGTCCATATAGAATTCGTAAAATTATTCATGATAACACTGCCGATGTAGAAACTCTTAAATCTCGACGCTCTAAAGGAATACATCATATATCTAACGTAAAAATTTTTGTGGAATGACACACTTTAGAGAAACTCACAGCTACATGTAAACATGTGGAGAGTACAAGGATACCGCGCTGTGTTTTGGCGGCGGCACATACTCAAATCAACAGTCAAGTCTGCGCGCCGCACAAGGCAGTCGTTGACCGCGAACAATTGCTTCCTACGTCACGCGCCTACAGCTGATCGAGTGCTCAGTGCGAATGCACTGACAGCCGTAAAAAAATACACAGTCTAATTTCTCTGACTAAATTCAGTATAAAGCTATAGTGACTTGATGAATTATGTTATTAACACTCAGTATTTTTCAGGATACGGTTCTATAAAATATTTAAGAACTTCAGGTAAATTCTGTGTGTCTCCGACGTTAAGAGGACTTGCTATCGAGAAATTTTCAGGAAGAATGTAATTTCGAAGAAGAAACTAATAAACTAAAAAAGGTAACTATTAATTGAGTTCATTTTTCAGGTAACATATTTCCACTTAGGTACGTACTTTAGACGTAATTTGCTGCTCGCGATTACGTGATTCATACTTTGTGCTAAATTTCATGTTCTATGAAATTACTTGTGAAGCGACGTGCTTGCGTACGTTAACTGATTTTGACAATGATTATTAATGAACTGGGTTATAAATTGTGTATATTATGCATCGCTTGGCTGCACTGCTTTTTCACTGATGTCATATTTTTTTAATTATGTGCCTGCTGTGCTTATTTATTTAAATTATAATTGTCACGTGATTTATTGTGCTGATGTGGTTAGGTATGTAAGTTATACTTTGTGATTTATCTGCTTGCGCCTTCATGTTTACTTATTAAGATGACTTATGAACATTTATTTGCTTATGCTGATATGATGCTAATGACCTGTTTATTATGTTAGATAACATATGTTTGCTGCTATGCGTATGGATTGCATATTTATACATATCTGTTGCTGTCATAACTACTCTTTAATTTTGTGTATAGAAATGCTGATATACTGTGTACAAACAGAGAGTTTAGGTCACACTATTGGATTAATTATAGATTGTTCGCTTGGCAGAGGCTCGTTGTAAGGATTGTGCTGCATCCACTTGTTGACATTCTGTTCACTACTGGTATATTTACTCGCTATTGCATGTTTTGCTTACGCTAAGTGCCTTATATTTTTCAGATAAGAAAATGAACTGCTATAATTCGACGAACGACATTAGTACAAGAAACTTCATAGAAGTCACATGAGCTGAGGTTTTATGGAAGCTGTATAACTTTATGCTAATAGGAAGGAAGCTAACGACATGACATACCATTACTAGGTTTAGACCATTAACAATTATTACACTGCATTCTTCGTGAGCAATTGAAATAGGAAGTGACACTTGACACAAAAAATACTCCACATGTTTGCTTCTGCCATAATTCTTGAAGTGGTGTACACACTGTGAAATATTATGATCATTCACATTCCGTAATCGTACTTAATTACTGAGAGTTATTCGAACTAAGTCTGTTAGAGGTCATGTATGCATTTCTTTGTTTATAATTCATAACGAGTAGAAGATTTGGCTCAGATGGATTACACAGAGGTTGTGTGTTGACAATGTGTCTTCGGATTGTATGGGATGATGAGGTTTGCATTAGGATTTTATCTGTACTTGTTCGAGGAGACTGACTAGAGGCCGGCCGGAGTGGCCGAGCGGTTAAAGGCGCTACAGTCTGGAACCGCACGACCGCTACGGTCGCAGGTTCGAATCCTGCCTCGGGCATGGATGTGTGTGATGTCCTTAGATTAGTTAGGTTTAAGTAGTTCTAAGTTCTAGGGGACTTATGACCACAGCAGTTGAGTCCCATAGTGCTCAGAGCCATTTGAACCATTTGAACTGACTAGAGGAAAGAGTTGTTATGGAAGTGAAGTGATATTGGTAATAAGGTTTATATGTATCGACGTATTGAAGAGGTATTGTTGAGGTATTGAGATTATATGAAGTTGATGATTATTGGAGTTTTTGTGGACAAGAGGTAAGGTAAATGCTATTAATGATAATAAGGTTTATATGTATCGACGTAAGAGGTATTATTGAAGTATTGAGATTATGTGATGCTGATGATTATTGGAGTTTTGGTATATAAGAGGTAAAGTAAGTGAGGAGCATATTTTTTTTGTTGGTCTTATGGAACAAGGAGGATGAAGATAGCAGACTAGAACACTAAAGTAGAAGGAAGATAGTCTATACACACACTTTGTTAAATCAATAAGCAGTATATACTTTTTTTTGGAGAGAGGAAGTATTTGCATATCTTGGCTCACTGACAGTTGTTCAACAACAGTACATTTGATCTGGCTTGGCAAGCATTGGTCTTGACATGATGACTATGACGTTGACTTAACTATTATTGACTGTTATACATTGCTGCCACTACTACTTGATACACATGATGAACATCAGATTTTGACAGAATTGCATTTACACAGTTAACACTATTCAGTTACACAGTAGTACTTAATGTGGATGAAAGATGAGTGAGTGTGTTTTGTGTGTTTTCCTTTCCTAATCCTACCCACCTATCTCCTAAATATTATTTTATTGTTGTTGTGGCTTGCACTGACACCCATAAATATTATAGGTTTACTGATATTTGAGTATTTGTAATAGTTAATATGAAAATTATCTGACATCATTTGTGTGTTTGTTATGATTTATATGTTTAGTGTAAAAGCATTTGTATGTGCATTCAAACTATTGTTCATGCCTGAACTGTCTGATTAGTGATGGTAAATATTATGAACTGTTACCTGCACTTTTTCAACATAATGTGTGACACTTAGGAATGATTAATTTCTGCTGATGAACTGTGTGATCAGTGATAGTGAATATTATGGACTGTTACTTGTACTTTTTCTTCATGATTGGTGCCACTAGGACATGTTTAATTTCTGCTGATGAACAGTGTGATCAGGGATAGTGAATATTATGGACTGTTACTTGTACTTTTTCTACATGATTGGTGCCACTAGGACATGTTTAATTTGTGCTTATATACTCTGATGAACAGTGTGACCAGTGATAGTGAATATCATGGACCACTCTCTGACCTGCTCATCATTGCTAGGTGCAACTGATGGACTACTTGTATGGAAATGAAGTCACTTCTTGCTGTCTGCACCTACTCAGCATTGCTGGGTGCCACTAATGGAACTGCTTCTACTGAAATGAAGTCACTTGTTGCTGTCTGCACCTGCTCAACATTGCTGGGTGCCACTAATGGAACTGCTTCTACTGAAATGAAGTCACTTGTTGGTGTCTGCACCTGCTCAACATTACTGGGTGCACAGATGAAGCTACTTCTATGGAAATGATGTCACTTGCCGGTGTCTGCACCTACTCAACATTGCTGGGTGCCACTGATGGGCTGCTTCTACTGAACTAATGTGACTTGTTGCTGTGTGTACCTCTTCAACTTTACTGGGTGCCACAGATGGAACTGCTTCTACTGAAATGATGTCACTTGTTGGTGTCTGCACCTGCTCAACATTGCTGGGTGCAACTGATGGACTGCTTCTACTGAAATGATGTCACTTGTTGGTGTTTGCACCTGTTGACCATTGCTGGGCTGGAATTATCAACTATTTGTTTTTTTTGAACAATTAAAAGTATTTTATGTGAACATTTGTATAAACTGATTTTTTGTGTATTGTGTAAACTATATGTAAAGCCACATGTATGAAAAGAATTTGTATTGCCTACTGTATTTTATATATTAGGTTATTGAAAGGTCAGTGCAAAGCCAAAATTTTAACTAATTATGTGATATTTAGGTATTAATTTTATCTTTCATTTTTGTCTGTATTTTTCTGGACGAATTTGGTGGTATTTTCACTACCAATGCTGGCAAAAATACCATCAAATTCTGGCCTGTGGAGGAGGGGCATATGAAAGGTGGCTACACTGAGCCACTGCGCCAGAGATTGCGCCAAAGAGTATTATTAAGCCGCCTCCACAGTGCTTGGAGAGAACTCGTAGAAGACAGTGCTTGTCGAGAGCTCGTGGTAGTGAGTGCCTGTCGAGGACTCGCGGTAGTCTGTGCTGAGATGTTGTAGCAGAGAGTGTTTGTTGAGATGTGCTATTAGGCAGTGCTTGCTGAGATGTGATATTGGAGAGTTCTGGTTGAGATGTGATAGTAGAGAGTCGGTGTGGGATATAATGTAAGGATTAGAGTGATTTTCATCAATATAAATGAGGTAATAAACTCCGTTCCTTTTTATTTCAGTGTCCTAAATAATGCGTCATTACAGGTTCAGTCAACAAAGCATCTGGCGTGTGTTCTTGTATAGAGTTTAATTCTGCTTTCTTGCGCAATTATAGTATTTCTAATTTTCTTTTATCCCGTCAGTATAATTGGTATTTAAAAATTCTTGTCTTGTTGAAGAAGAACCGTGCCAGATGTGCGTTGAGTTATACTTCCACATACAGAACAGCTATACTTGTGCTTTGGTTTAGTAGGTTTTATAGTTGCTGGGGACTTAATTAATTAACTGTGTTTACGAAAATTTTCTTTCATTGTTTGTTGTTATTCTATGCAGTCAGATTGCGTAATAATACTAGTCAGGGCCAACCGATTACGAGACACAGCGTAATCGGACATAACAGCTACGAAAAATAAAAAGTATTTTCAATCTTATTTAATTAAGCCCCCATGCAAAGTTTGTGGCACAACTTTAGAAGAAGGGATCGGTTGGTAGGACATGTTCTGAGGCATCAAGGGATCACCAATTTAGTATTGGAGGGCAGCGTGTGGGGTAAAAATCGTAGAGGGAGACCAAGAGATGAATACACTAAGCAGATTCAGAAGGATGTAGGTTGCAGTAAGTACTGGGAGATGAAGAATCTTGCACAGGATAGAGTAACATGGAGAGCTGCATCAAACCAGTCTCAGGACTGAAGACCACAACAACAAAAAGAAGTCTCTAATTCCCAGCATTCATGAGTCTTTACTGTATCGCCGCGTACTGCATACAAGTGATTCACTGTGTACTAAAGACACAATAAACTAAAAATTATTAGCTACTATTGTTAATTTAAATATTTTCCGCATCTAAAACTGGTCAACATAAGCTTGAAATGTATATGTGATAATAAAATAGCAAATTTCTCTTAGCTGTACAGATTGTGCGAAGTACTAAGCGCATAAATATATGTCAGTTGTAACTTCTGACTATCAAAAAAATACAATAACAAATCAATAAGAAGACAGCTCAGGAAAATTTCCACCGTTACAGTCAAATATGCATTTGCTCAAGGTCAACATATAGAGACATAAACATAAAAAAATTACTGTAAACAGTTGGAACTGAATGTTTCACTGTGTACTGTCCTCCCCACCGTCTCCTGTCTCTTTACTGCAGAGTACATCAAGAAGGAACTCATTGGACGGCACTATTTGGTGTTATCTGTGAGAGGACAATCGAGACAAGAGGGACCGTATGTGTTATCGCTGGCTGCCGTCCAACAGCGCATAACACCCGACCTCGGGCAGGGTCAGCAGAAGCAGCAAGTGACGGAGTGAGTGAGTTGAATGAGTAAGCGAGAAGAGAGCCAGACGCAGAGGGAGCGATACGCCCGTCCCACTCGCGCCAGCACGAGTTCCCCCCTCCACTCCAAATCTCCGGCGCAGGGCTGCGATGCGCTGTGAGTGACTTGCGAGTTTGCGTGCCGTCCGTAGGAGAGACGCGACAGCGTAGACAGGGCGGCGCCGCTTATTCCTTGCTGCGTCACACTTCTCACGAGTGCAAGCACGCTCATCGAAGACCAGTGACTTCTCTATCGAAGATATAATATCTTCACAGAAATGTTTATGAGAATCGACTTCTTAATTAGTGAATTTAATAACATTACTTGCTTTTATTTTTATTTTTTTAATATAAAGAGGTGGAGCCCCTCCACGCCCACACCGGCATGATGGCCAACACAAAAAGTCTACTGCCATCTCTGCATAAGGGTTAGTGTTCACTCACTAAAGTGAGGTGTCGCAGGATGTGGGTACTGCGATGCTTACGTACGTCTGGTTAAGGTTAACCATTTATACGCGTTCATCTGAAGATTGGGTCGAAAGTCGAACGAAGGGTACCGGTTTGAAGGGCGGAGGGAAAAAAGTGCCAAGGCAAGATCCAAGGGGAAAAAAAAACCTCTGCGATAGTTACGTCGGGTAGTAAGAGCAGTAGCGGATGTCTTGCTGACTGCGATAGGTCGTGCAAGGATGGGTAGAAGCGGGTATCATGAAATCGGATACCATGTCATGCCATATGTTCGCCATACGAAATCAGTCCGTGACGGTGCTGCAGCATGGTGTGCTGCGGTTTAGGCTGTGAGAGCCCCCTGCCACGTTGCGTCAGTGGCGACTTGACGCGGGGGAGGGCCCAGGTCGCCCATCGGCGTCTGGAGGGCGAGCGTCGTATCCAAGCACTCGGAGATGTGCGGTCGCGTAGCGGCACCACTCTTCGCTGATTAGCTGCGCTGACAGGCTCAATGACGGCCGCGGCTGAGTCTTCCCTGTGTAGCGGACGATGTAGCCCAAGCCCTTCAGCGTCCTGATCGCTCTCGTAGCCCACTCGTCGGAGCAGAGCTGCTCGGAACTGATGGACTTCGGCGCTGTTGCGGCGGCTTTCGTCTTCTTCTTCGGTGTGTCCATCGGCCGGCTGCTCCATTAGGGGAGCGGCGGTAGGCGTCTACTTCTAGCCTGCGAGCGCTATCTGCGATCGCAGTTGCCGCAGTTTTACGAAACAAATGTGCAATATGCGAACCAGTTAAGCTCAGTTCCTCATCAGATCATGAAACATCCATTCCTTCCTAAACATCTTGAATACCGAATTATGGAAATACGTTTTGTCTTCAGCAAGAACTAGTTGTTTTCGTTTAACACCCAAACATGTCTCGGTAAAAAAACTTGGTGTCCTTACGGCAATCGGAATTCTCACTCAGAACGAATAAAACAAGAACGTGGAACAGGAAAATATCTGATGAACAGCGCGACAGTGCGAATTTGAAAGCACTGTCTACATTCTAATTAAAGACATAAAGCAATAGTAGTCAACAAAAAGTAAGTACACCCGATTTACATTAACAGCCCCACCCCCCACCCCACCTCAATCAAGTCACAAAGCTCATTCATAATCAACATATCCCCATAACGTTTTCAAAAACTATTGCTTTAACCGAACAAACGATAGGCAAAGAATAAAGCAACATAAAACAACAAATCACTTCAAAGAGCTCTAAGCACTATGGGACTTGACATCTGAGGTCATCAGTTCCCTACACTTAGAACTACGTAAACCTAACTAACCTAAGGACATTACACACATCCATGTCCGAGGCAGCATTCAAACCTGCGACCGTAGCAGCCGCGTGGTTCCGGACTGAAATGCCTAGAACCGCTCGGCCACCGCGGCCGGCCTAAACTAAACAGTTCGTGGTCAGAAAGAATGCGTTCTCGTTAGCAGTAGTATGTTGGTTAATGTATTGGGACGTTGGAGGGGGTAAGGATGGAAATGGGGTAAGGAGAGAGGGTCTAACATTCCAGTTATATCGGTTTCTGTTGTTCTGCGTAAAACACTAATTTTAAACGAAAGGAGGTACATATTCATCGTCGTGTTATAGGAAATGGGGAAAAACCGAGGAAATTCGTTTTATTAATATGTGTTTTGAAACATGTTTACGCTACTGGCTGCTGAAGAACATCTCATCCTTCATCCGGTATCGCATACTGGGGGATTGAGTACTCGGAAAACTAATACTGATGCGACGGAGGCCGCGAAGAACGGACACGGCATACGATGAGGTAACGTCTATAACAATGAGTTAATTTTGAAAAATAGGAATTAACAATACATTGTAATAAAGTCAATCATTGCTTTGTATTCAAACTGGACAAACGAACTTTGGCTGTACCAAGTTATAATACTTTTCTAGACTGAATTTTTTCTTTGGAGCCGAGAGTGCGCTGTTTCGAAACTTCGTGGCAGATTAAAGCAGTGTCCAGATTGGAACTCCAGCCTGGGACCGTAGCCTTTCGCAGAAAAGTACTTTAAGAATGACCTGTGTAAGCGTTCAGTGCTCCATTTTCGCCAGTACCTTTCTCCTACACTCCTGGAAATTGAAATGAGAACACCGTGAATTCATTGTCCCAGGAAGGGGAAACTTTATTGACACATTCCTGGGGTCAGATACATCACATGATCACACTGGCAGAACCACAGGCACATAGACACAGGCAACAGAGCATGCACAATGTCGGCACTAGTACAGCGTATATCCACCTTTCGCAGCAATGCAGGCTGCTATTCTCCCATGGAGACGATCGTAGAGATGCTGGATGTAGTCCTGTGGAACGGCTTGCCATGCCATTTCCACCTGGCGCCTCAGTTGGACCAGCGTTCGTGCTGGACGTGCAGACCGCGTGAGACGACGCTTCATCCAGTCCCAAACATGCTCAATGGGGGACAGATCCGGAGATCTTGCTGGCCAGGGTAGTTGACTTACACCTTCTAGAGCACATTGGGTGGCACGGGATACATGCGGACGTGCATTGTCCTGTTGGAACAGCAAGTTCTCTTGCCGGTCTAGGAATGGTAGAACGATGGGTTCGATGACGGTTTGGATGTACCGTGCACTATTCAGTGTCCCCTCGACGATCACCAGTGGTGTACGGCCAGTGTAGGAGATCGCTCCCCACACCATGATGCCGGGTGTTGGCCCTGTGTGCCTCGGTTGTATGCAGTCCTGATTGTGGCGCTCACCTGCACGGCGCCAAACACGCATACGACCATCATTGGCACCAAGGCAGAAGCGACTCTCATCGCTGAAGACGACACGTCTCCATTCGTCCCTCCATTCACGCCTGTCGCGACACCACTGGAGGCGGGCTGCACGATGTTGGGGCGTGAGCGGAAGACGGCCTAACGGTGTGCGGGACCGTAGCCCAGCTTCATGGAGACGGTTGCGAATGGTCCTCGCCGATACCCCAGGAGCAACAGTGTCCCTAATTTGCTGGGAAGTGGCGGTGCGGTCCCCTACGGCACTGCGTAGGATCCTACGGTTTTGTCGTGCATCCGTGCGTCGCTGCGGTCCGGTCCCAGGTCGACGGGCACGTGCACCTTCCGCCGACTACTGGCGACAACATCGATGTGCTGTGGAGACCTCACGCCTCACGTGTTGAGCAATTCGGCGGTACGTCCACCCGGCCTCCCGCATGCCCACTATACGCCCTCGCTCAAAGTCCGTCAACTGCACATACGGTTCACGTCCACGCCGTCGCGGCATGCTACCAGTGTTAAAGACTGCGATGGAGCTCCGTGTGCCACGGCAAGCTGGCTGACACTGACGGCGGCGGTGCACAAATGCTGCGCAGCTAGCGCCATTCGACGGCCAACACCGCGGTTCCTGGTGTGTCCGCTGTGCCGTGCGTGTGATCATTGCTTGTACAGCCCTCTCGCAGTGTCCGGAGCAAGTATGGTGGGTCTGACACACCGATGTCAATGTGTTCTTTTTTTCCATTTCCAGGAGTGTATTTTCCAAACTTCACTGAAGTTCTCGTGCACAGCGAGCGGCACTAGCACTTCTGGAAGAAACGATATTGCGTAGAGGTAGCGTAGCCACATCCTTGGCGACTGTTTCCTAAATGAATTTTCACCGTGCAGAGGAGTGCACGCTGATTTTAAACTTCCTAGCATTGTCCTTCAAGAGCCGGCAACGAATCAGTGTCGACAGCAGAATGTAAGTGAACGACAGTACTAGATAGTTGTCACAGTAATGTGGCATCCGCCTATGTAGACGTCAGGTTGCAGGAACCACTCACAGACGGCAAGTGGCAGCGCTAGCAGTGGAGGGCATATAAAGCGTGTGGAAGGTGGGTGTGGAGGCATGGGGGAAGCGGAGAACCGTGGAATGATTATCGTAATGAGGAAATGGAGTGATTATCTGACGTCCAAAATTGCATGATCATTGGTTTTCGGGCCAAGGATAGAAACATATCCGAAAGAGCTAGGTTCGTAAGCTGTTCGAATGCCGCCGTGATTGAAGTACACCGTGCATGGCGAAATGGCGCCGTCCGAGCCGTCGCCGAGGCAAATGTGATGCACTATGGGCCTTTGATGACAGGTGTGCACGACAACTACGGGGATGTGGTCAGGTGAATGGACGTGCAGCTGTTGAGCTGCCCACGTGAAGCAAGGGGCTACCGACAGTGTCTGCTGAACGACTGTTCAGCGAACGGTGTACCGTATGGGCCTCCGCAGGAGACGCCTGATTCGTGCACCTACTGTGTGACTGCTGTTCATAGGCGACGAAGGCTGGATTTTGCAGGGCATTAACGCATCTGAAAGTCCAATGAGTGGCGAGAGATGGCCTGTTCAGATGAAGCACGTTTTATGCTCCGTCGGCGGACAGCTGGCCGTTGGTGTGTACGACGTGAAAAAAAAAATTGCAACAATCGTTGGAAGGGTCCAGACCGAGGAGGGAGAGTCACGATCTAGGGGATGTTTTCATCGCATTCCCTGGCTGATCTCATCATTCTAGAAGGCGCACTGGATTAACACAAGTCTGCATCTAACCTTGGGGACCATGTCCTTTAGGCGCTTCAGTCCGGAACCGCACTGCTGCTACGGTCGCAGGTTCGAATCCTGCCTCGGGCATGGATGTGTATGATGTCCTTAGGTTAGTTAGGTTTAAGTAGTTCTAAGTCTAGAGGACTGAAGACTTCAAATGTTAAGTCCCATAGTGCTCAGAGCCATTTGAACCATGTCCTCCCCTGCGTGCAGTTTCTTTTTTCTCGGCATGATGGCATGTATTAGCAAGACAATGCAACGTGTCACGAAGATCGCTTTGTACGTGCATGGTCGGAGAGTACCAGGGTGATTTTTCTGTACTACCCTGGCCACTAAACTCCTCGAATATAAACCCAATCGAGAATCTGTGGGAACAGCATGTTCGGGCTGTTCGCGCCATAGATCTTCGCGAGAGAACCCTAACGCAGCTGGCCACGGCACTGGAGGCGGCGTGGTTCCACATCCCTGACTGTACCTTCCAGAAACTCACTGACTCTCTTCCTGCATGAGTCGCAGCGGTCCGCTCTGCAAAAGGTGGTTACTCACGCTTTTAACAGGTGGTCAATGTTTGGGGCTGGACAGTGTATAATCTAGCAACAGCAAAATGGAAAAAGGCAACAGCATCACTTTAGGACCAAATTTACGAACATACACATAACATGACACGGTGGTCAGATGGTCCCGGTAGGCCACTCGTGACCTGAAGACGGAGAGTCAATAATGTTATAAATTTAAATGCCATAATCCCAAGACTACACAAATTATTATGCTAATGTATTTACGAATTTCAGAAAATAAACGAACCCACTGACGATGGTTAAATTTCGCCGGAACATGTTTGGGTGTTAAACAAGAAGAATTTGATTTACATCAAGGCAGAACTGTTCTTCCATAATTTTATATCAGGAAGAAAAAGCGGACAAATCGTAAGATAAACATCTAGATACTTTCGATAGTCCTATATTTCCCAGAGAATTGGCTTCCATCACACGTCTCCACTCATTTCATGGTCTGTTCCAAGGTTATTTCAAACGCGTTCTTCTTCCAGACTATGAAACCCCTCATTAAATCCATCCGCTGCAACCAGTCACGAATCCAAATTTCAGTTCTCGAGGGGCGGGAGATAACCTGTTATTTTCTTTCTGCCCTCCCTACTCTCCTGTCAAGAATAATTTGCCGTCACCTTCATTTTTAACGTACCTCACATGCCTAGAAATTTAATAATAACAATAAAATATGTAAAACGTTTTAATATAACAGTGAAAATAATGTGCTTACATCAGAATTTAGTAAATCGCTTTGGAAAAGCTCACAAGAGAAACTCGAGAAGTATCAGAGTTATGCAGCCGATTTAAAGCGTTTAGGAGGAGAAGGAGGAGATTAGTGTTTAACGTCCCGTCGACAACGATGTCATTAGAGACGGAGCACAAGCTCGGATTAGGGAAGGATGGGGAAGGAAATCGGCCGTGCCCTTTCGAAGGAACCATCCCGGCATTTGCCTGAAGTGATCTAGGGAAATCACGGAAAACCTAAATCAGGATGGCCGGACGCGGGATTGAACTGTCGTCCTCCCGAATGCGAGTCCAGTGTGCTAACCACTGCGCCACCTCGCTCGGTAAAGCGTTTAGTAGAAACAAATTTACATCATATAAAATCGATATATATTGCAGTTAGCACTACGACTGCTTGGTCCCGGTGGAGGTTCGAGGCCTCCCTCGGGCGTGGGTGTGTATGTTTGTCCTTAGGATACTTTAGGTTAAATAGTGTGTAAACCTAGGGACTGATGATGGGTCTGAGCACTATGCGACTTAACTTCTGAGGTCATCAGTCACCTAGAACTTAGAACTAATTAAACCTAACTAACCTAAGGACAACACACACATCCATGTCCGAGGCAGGATTCGAACCTGCGACCGTAGCGGTCGCTCGGTTCCAGACTGTAGCGCTGAGAACCGCACGGCCACTCCGGCCGGCTAGGGACTGATGACCTTAGCAGTTAAGTCCCATAAGATTTCACACACATTTGAACATTTTTGAACTACGACTGTTAACACAGATTTCAGACTTAGTTCTCAGTTAGCAAATGGGGGGATTTCGCCCGTGGTCTCGGGGTAGCGACTTTGATTAGTAATCAAAACGCTCTCGGTCCCGGGTTCGAACCACACCACCGCTTAAATTCCGAATAACAATCATCGCGAATGGCAGTCGAAGACTTCCAGCATAAGAAGTCACCCCCAGTCTGCCAACGGCATTGTCAAAGAGGTCAGAGGAGCGGAGAGAGGTTCAGGTCACTCTCTTACCCTTGGGGTGGGAAACTGCTCCTAAATGCTGTAGAGGCAGCAACGATCGACGGCATGAGGATGCAGAAGGCAATAGAAACCACTGCATTAAAGACAAATAATGTGTATCCACAGGACATATGGCCTGTGATCTCCATTGGAAAAAGATTCCGGAATAGTACCCCATTCGGATCTTCTGGAGGGGACTGCCAAGGAGGAGAAAAAGACTGAATAATCAACGAAAGGGTAACGTTCTACGAGTTGGAGGATGGAATGTCAGAAGTCTGAATATGGGAGGGAAGCTAGAAAATCTGAAAGGGGAAATGCTAAGGCCCAGTATAGATGTAGTGGGTGTCAGTGAAGAGAAACGGAAAGAAGACCAGGATTTCTGGCCAGTTGAGTATAGGATAATATCAACAGCAGCAAAAAATGGCATAACGGGAGTAGGTATGGTTGTGAATAGGAAGAAACCAATACCGACAAAGGCAGTTCAGGTGTACATGTCGACGGCACAAGCCGAAGATGAAGAGAATGCAGTACGTAAAGGGAGACGAAAATCTAATAGTCTTCAGGAAGTAAAATGTGGTTCTGGGGGAAGGAGCAGACGAAAGGATTACCGGAAAATGTGGTGAGGCAGAGATTCTGATATCAAATACTGGATTGTAAGGAGTACTAAGGAGCAGATATAAACTCAGATCACAGTTTAATAGTGATGAATAGTAGGCTGAAGTTTAACAGACTAGTTACGGAGAATCAATGCGCAAAGAAGTGGGATACGGAAGTACTAAGGAATGAAGAGATTCTCATGAAGTTCGTTGAGGCTATAGAGGCTGCGATAAGGAATAGCTCAGTAGGCAGTTTAGTCGAGGAGGAATGGACATGTCTAAAAAAGGGTAAGCACAGAAGTTGGGAAGAAAAACAGCGGTACTAGGAAGGTAACTGTGAAAAAACCAAGGGTAACAGAAGAAATACTTCAATTAATCGGTGAAAAAATGAAGTATAAAAATATTCAGGGATATTCAGAAACACAGAAATACAAGTTGCTGAGAAATGAAATAAATAGGAAGTGTAGGGAAGCTAAGACGAAGTGGCTGCATGAAAATACGAAGAAATCGAAAAATAATTGATTACCGGAAGGACTGAATCAGCATACAGAAAAGTCATAATAACCTTCGGTGAAATTAAAAGCAAGAGCGCTAACATCAAAGAGTGCAATGGGAATTCCGCTGTTAAATGCAGAGGAGAGAGCGGATAGGCAGAGAGGGTCACTGAAGGCGTCTATGACGACATGTCTGATGACATGACAGAAGAAGAAACAAGAGTCGATTTAGGAGAGATAGGGGATTTAGTATTAGCATCAGAATTTAAAAGAGCCTTGGGAGGCCTAAGATCGAGTAAGGCAGAAAGGGTAGATAACATTCCATCAGAATTTCTAGACACCTTGGGGGAAGTGGCAGCAAAACGACCATTCACGTTGGTGTATGGAAAATATGCATATGATGATATAGCATGTGTTAGATGACGATCAATTTGGCTTTAGGAAAAGTAAAGGCAGCAGAGAGGCAGTTCTGACGCCGCAGTTGATAATGGAAGGAAGATTATAGAAAAATCAAGACAGTTTCATAGGACTTGTCGACCTGGAAAAATCGTTCGACAATGTAAAATAGTGTAAGGTGATCGAAATCCTGAGAAAAACAACGGCAAGTGATAGGGAAAGACGGATAATATACGATGAGAGCAAGAGCCAAGACGGAACAATAAGAGTTATGACCAAGAACGAAAAGCTCGGATTATAATGGATGTAAGACAGGGATGTAGTCTTTCGCCCATATTGTTCAATATACACATCGAAGAAGCAAGGACGGAAATAAGAAAAAGTTTCAAATATGGAATTAAAATTCAAGGTGAAAGGACATCAATGATAATTTTCGCTGATGACATTGCTCACTGAAAGTGAAGAAGAATTACAGGATCTGCTGATTGGAATGAACATCTAATGAGCATAGAATATGGACTGAGAATAAATCGAAGAAAGGCGAAAGTAATGAGAAGTAGCAGAAATGAGAACCGCGAGAAACTTTCATCAGGATTGCTGATCACGAAGTAGATGAAGTTAAGGAATTCTGCTACGTAGGCAGCAAAATTATCCATGACGGACAGAGCAAATAGAGCATTAAAAGCTGACTAGAACTGGCAAAAAGAGCGTTACCAGCCAAGAGGTGTCTAAACAGAGGCGTTAATTTGAGGAAGAAATTTTTGAGAAAGTACGGTTGGCGCACAGTATTGAATGGTAGTAAGGCAACGACTGTGGGAAAACCGGAAACGAAGAGAATCAGATTATTTGTGATGTGGTGCTGCAGAAGAATGTTGAAAATTAGGTGGACTGGTATGGTAAGGAATGAGGAGATTCTCTGGAGAATCGGAGAGGAAAGGAATATATAGAAAACATTGACAGGAGGAAAGAACAGGACTCTAGGACATCCGTTAGGACATCAGGGAATAACTTACATGGTACTAGAGGGAGCTGTGGACGGTAAAAACTATAGAGGAGGAGAGAGTGTAGGATACACCCAGCAAATAACTTAGGGCTTAGGTAGCAACTGCTACTCTGAAATGAAGAGGTTGGCGCAGGAGAGGAATTCGTGGCAGGCTGCATCAAACCATTCAAAAGCCTGATGTATCAAAAAAATAAAAAATAAAATCTAACGCTTTTTCCTTCAGCCGTTTATCCCTATGTTTGGGAACTTATGTCTCGCCTTACACAGTATCCTTCGGTTTATTAGCTGCGGACTTAGGAACCGAGTCGCATTTTTGTTTGGCACCAGTTTTGGCCAGCATATGAATGGCCGCCTTTAACCCAGCTCCAATATGCTCTGCAGCCGGGCATGCCACAAGCCTATCCCACACGTGCAGGCCCTCAGATAAACAACTGAAATATACACCTTGTCAAATAAGCTTACCTTGTAATTTCATAGAATTCATTATCGTTTTTGAGAATTTTGGTTTTCGTGCCGCTTTATTCTTCCAAAATTAGTTGAGAAATTTGGAAGCTGATAAAAGTAAAAACATAAACGTTTTTAATGAGCTCGTCTTTGGAGGAGAGGGAAAGGATCACGACCGTCAGTATCTTCCTATATACTTGTCTTGGATACGTACCTGACTATAGCCCACTCTCTCTCCTCCGTCCTTTCCCTGCACAACTGCAATCCTACCGGCCTTCTACCATGTACACCCCGACTGTCGACCTTTCCCAACACCTATCGCACACATTTTCCTCATCTGACATCATATCTGGTTCTGTCTGCATTCAATTCCTTCACCTAGGAATAGCATCACCAACCCACAGTACCATCATCCTTAGAATTTCACAGTATACACATGTAACCAATCCACACCACCATTATCTTTAAAATTTAACAAAGTATGCATGTAATTAAGCATAAGGCAAGCGTTTTTCGTTCTTGCCCATGTATTTTTTACTCATCTTTTAGTTATTTTATTCAAAGGGTAAAGAGCGGCAACAAGGCTGCTGGCAGTTTGCCCGCATCTCTCCCTCCTCTCCACTGGGGGAATGTAAACAACAAGTTAATTAAAAAAGTAGAGGTAACGTTTCCAAGTCACATTAATTTTCAAATTTTCTTTCGGAAGACGTCGCTCTGTTTTGTGCCACAGTAGCAAACATCTTAACAGTCAGTGCAGTGTTAATTTTTATGGTCAGTCTAGTATGTGCTGAGTAATCCAACGCCGATGCGATTTAAATTCAATAAATGACTATTGTTTCCTTTACTTGATGTCTTTGTAGTATTTATGAGCTACATGTGCGTCTGTCAGACACAGTAGAATATATGGAGCACGTAAATGCTACTGAAGTCATAGTATTCCATAAGTAATTTTCGACAACAATAACATATAAAAACTGCAGAAACGTGATATATTCATGGAAAATAGCATAGAAAGAAATCGACATTTGCCAAAGAAAGAAGAAAAGGTCTGACTAAATTAAATAACATGAAAATCGGAGACGTTAGATATAAGACCACTATCTGTTTTGCTGCCCTAACAATCTCACTTCCTGATTCAACTCAGCGCCCAGTTCATGGCCCATAATTTGGTATTAGCAGCATGTGTCCTGCTGATTACACGTGTGTGCATGTCTGTGTCGTACATGAGTGTGTGTGTGTGTGTGTGTGTGTGTGTGTGTGTGTGTGTGTGTGTGTGTGTGTGTGCGTGTGTGTTTGTGTGCTTGTTTGTGCGTGTGAGTCTGTACGTTTGGTGAATGAGACATTTGAAGTGTAAACAAACAAACAAGGAACTGGTGGTTATATGAGAAAGGAAAATCCACTTAATACAACATCTCAACAACGAAAATCCGCTTCTCTGTCGTATTCTGTGTTCTAGCCGACCATGAGAAGGGGTTTCAAAATTAATGTTATCTTTGAAAAGCTGTCTGCTACAGTGGATATGAACTGATTAACTCGCCGCCTGTGAGATAACAGCGCCTTTCAGCAGCGTCATTTGAAATAATGCGCAAGCGAAATAGAACAGTTGTTCTTAAGTAACGTGCATTCATCTACCTTTGTCTTCTTTTCTTACACTAAACGCCCCTCGCCAAAGACAACGGAGTAACATTTAACGATATTCGCCCTTTTTCCTTTAAATTATACACATTTATGTTTTTGTTTCACAGTTAAAATTATAATGAAATATACCAAGTAAATAGCAATAAGGTGATACCAGACCAGAAAACATCGTCAGGATCTAACAAGAAGGGTAACCAAATGTCGTTCAGTAACTAGAAGGCCTCAAATAGAAAACTGAACCGTCGTTAGTAGTAAGAAATTCTTGATCTTTGGCTTTAGAGCACAGCTGGGCTGCCAGATAGTTCTTGTGTTATCAGTGAGCCAGTCCATCAGTACTTATACTTCTATTCCTTCCGGCACTGTCTCTAAGTTACGAGTAACAGTTTTAACCCAGAGACTTTGCTGAGCTGTATAAAACACAAGCAGCAGTCGCGGCAGCTGTACAGTCCAGTCCACAAGCAAAGAGAGTTTAATTGAATTATAATGACATATCCAATGGCGGATTCGTACTGGTTAATTAATCACGAGTTCAGTGATAGCAATCACGAGCATATAAATCAATTAATTAAGAAGCCGATAAAATTATTTAGTTGATTTATGCATTAAAATCAGTTTTCCAGGCCAACTGAAACCATCGACGACTCGTCTGAGTAGAGGGCCATCCAGTGGTGGGCGCATAACTGTTTTCATCTTCACCGATCAATTAATTCAGAAAATTCACAAATGGCGACAATCTGCAGAAATTCCGGGCTGTTAGATTCAAACTTAAGCTGCAGCCACACTCACACACACACACAGGGACGCCAGGACTGCCTACGGTGGTAGAACTGACGCCACGCGGTTCGGCAACCGGACGCCAAGAGGTCGTACTGTCCCAACGGCCGAAAGCGGCAGAATCCGTTTTCAGTGAAACCCCCTATAAAGTTGGCGGCAGGGTCATTTTTATTTTTGCGGAGAGCACACTGCTGTGCTGTACCTGAGTTTATAAAAGCACGGAGAGATGGTCTCCGTGGTCCATTCCATTCCAGTTCTTGGTATTTTTTCATGTAGCCTAGCATTTTGTTCTTCATCTTGGAAGCACCCACGTGTGTTCGCAGTCAATTATAGTTAGGATATTTTGTCACATAACGCTGGTGGCGACATTGGTTACTGTCTTTAAGCAAATATACCGTTTGCACCACGAGAAACCGGCTTTACAATTTTATCAATGCTTTGTCGCCCTGCCACGTCCATGCGTTCGTATTACATGAACCCTTATGCCTAACAGTTTTCTTTCGTGATATTGTTGTTGTTGTGGTCTTCAGTCCTGAGACTGGTTTGATGCAGCTCTCCATGCTACTCTATCCTGTGCAAGTTTCTTCATCTCCCAGTACGTACTGCAGCCTACATCCTTTTGAATCTGCTTAGTGTATTCATCTCTTGGTCTCCCTCTACGATTTTTACCCTCTACGCTGCCCTCCAATACTAAATTGGTGATCCATTGATGCCTCAACACATGTCCTACCAACCGATCCCTTCTTCTAGTCAAGTTGTGCCACAAACTCCTCTTCTCCATAATCCTATTCAGTACCTCCTCATTAGTTATGTGATCTACCCATCTAATCTCCAGCATTCCTCTGTAGCACCACATTTCGAAAGCTTCTATTCTCTTCTTGTCCAAACTATTTATCGTCCATGTTTCACTTTCATACATGGCTACACTCCATACGAATACTTTCAGAAACGACTTCCTGACACTTAAATCTATACTCGATGTTAACAAATTTCTCTTCTTTAGAAACGCTTTCCTTACCATTGCCATTAGTTTTTCACAAATCGTCTCGAATATCACTCTCTCTAGCGACTGAACGAGGTATCGTTTCTCATTATTCTCAATATTTTTACGTGTTCTCTTTCTTGTCCTACAGTAACAAGGCAGCTGCCAAGTAACCAGTAATTGTAGAGACATTAAGTTGCAATTTATGTGCCTAGACTACCACGCATTTATGATTTTATTATCAACAATGGATTTTATTTTCAGTTCACTGTCAGTTACTGGTCTGTAGTTTTTCCCTGTCTCCTTTATTAATTAAGTTATTAATCCGGGAGATAGAAACACCTGCGTGTAGGACAATAGGGCTGATGTGTCAACGTTCAGGGGACAGAAGATGACCTGAGAGGGTGTTTTTATCTGCTGACTGGGAAACAGTGGCAGACAGCACATCTGACTTACATTTAAATCAATAAAAAATAACAGTAAAAGCCTGCCTAGTATTGGAGGGCAGCGTGGAGGGTAAAAATGGTAGAGGGAGATTGGTTCAAATGGCTCTGAGCACTATGGGACTTAACATCTGTGGTCATCAGTCCCTTAGAACTTAGAACTACTTAAACCTAACTAACCTAAGGACATCACACACATCCATGCCCGAGGCAGGATTCGAACCTGCGACCGTAGCAGTCGCGCGGTTCCGGACTGAGCGCCTAGAACCGCTATACCACCGCGGCCGGCCGTCGAGGGAGATCAAGAGATGAATACACTAAGCAGATTCAGAAGGATGTAGGCTGCAGTTAGTCCTGGGAGATGAAGGAGGTTGCACAGAATAGAGTAGCATGAAGAGCTGCATCAAACCAGTTTCAGGACTGAGGACCACAACAACAACAACAACAAGAGACGTGAATACCAACGCTATCCAAAATCCTGCAGATCTCATAAGAGTTCACAAGACCGTATTTAACGGAGTTAACGAATTTAGTCAACATCACCTGCACAGTAGAATTTATTAAAAAAATACCAGACTGATATTGGCTCTCGTGTCAATCTTTACAAGCAGAACAGCATAAAATTTCGTTTTAATTCGTACGGTCATTAATGTAACATTTTTACGTTTATAGTATGTTCCGCATATGAATAAGACAGAACGATAACAGTATTAACTCCCGTTTCTTACGTTCTCCCAGGAGCTTTTATAATACGTATCCCTCTTGTCGAAATTACTTCTATAGCAACCCACCCAACAGCGAAGGGGAAAAGATATGCGAAGCTATCTATCGTACATATTCTGACTTAACGGAAATTTTTCTTTAGTTCTCGAGGCCTCGCTATAAAAATATCTTGCAAAGGAATTTGAAAAATGTCGCAGCAAAATACTTTTACATGTCGCTTACAGTAAGTGCGAAACAATAATCCCTGAATTAATATACGCTTCCAAATCTGACATTTTTTGTTCCTATTTCGTGGCTACTTCGAGAAACCAAATGAGAATTATTGTAATTTCTATCAAATCGTGTTATATAAAACATTTTTAGTTCTGAACTCACGTTCTTGAAACAGTAATGCGCCATGAGATTCTAATATCTAAGGTATTTAGAACGAGTCTGCATCGATGGACATACGCATTATCTTGGCGCATTTCTATTTGTAACATATAAATATTAAGGCAACCAAACGGGGCGTAGAATATTGTCGACGTATTTCTGTGCTGTAAGGGTGCCGCGAATGACATCCAAAAGGATCTTGCTATGAATGAAATGCCACCACAGAAGATCCCTCCTGCTCGTCGGGCAGTATGGCGGGGTGACCCACGGCTGTCCAGTGCCTCTCCAGACACTTCTTCACTGGTCATCGGGGCTCAGTTCGAAGCGGGACTCATCACTGAAGACCTTCCTACTCCAGTCAAAGAGATTCCAGGCTCCGATGACCAGCTGTATCTCTCCGCAGTTGAGAATGTTTGGAGCATTATGGGCAGAGACTTCCAACCAGCTTGGTATATTAACGATCTGAGGCACCAACTGGACAATGTTTGGCACGATACCTCTCAGGAGAACATCCAAAAAGTCTATCAATAAATGCCAAGATTAGATTAGGTTAGATTAGATCAGTACTTGTTCCATAGATCATGAATACGACACTTCGTAATGATGTGGAACGTCTCAGGTTAATAAGAGGTGTCTATACAAGATATTACATGACACTAAATTTTGTTTTTTGTGGAGGTTGGGGAAATTACCCACTTACTATAAGTAAAAATTCATCTAATGAGTAGAAGGAGTTGCCATTAAGAAATTCTTTTAATTTCCTTTTAAATGCTATATGGCTATCTGCCAGACTTTTGATGCTATTAGGTAAGTGACCAAAGACTTTTGTGGCAGCATAATTTACCCCTTCTGAGCCAAAGTTAGATTTAACCTTGAGTAGTGAAGATCATCCTTTCTCCTAGTGTTGTAGCCGTATACACTGCTATTACTTTTGAATTCGTTCGGATTGTTAATACCAAATTTCGTAAGTGAATATATATATTGTGCGGCTACAGTGAAGATCCCTAGCTCTTTAAATAAGTGTCTGCTGGATGATCTTGGATGAACTCCAGCTATTGTTCTGATTACACGCTTTTGTGCAATGAACACGCTTTTACTCAATGATGAGTTACTCCAGAATATGATGCCATACGAAAGCAGAGAATGAAAATAGGCGTGGTAAGCTAATTTACTCAGATGTATATCGCCAAAATTTGCCATGACCCTAGCAGCATAAGTAGCTGAACTCAAACGTTTCAGCAGATCCTCAGTGTGTTTTTTCCAGTTCAACCCCTCATCAATGTATACACCTAGAAATGTTGAATATTCTACCTTAGCTACCGATTTCTGATCGAAGTCTATATTTATTAATGGTGTCATTCCATTTACGTGTGGAGTTATATATACTGTGTTTTGTCAAAGTTTAATGAGAGCCCATTTGCAGATAACCACTTAATGATTTTCTGAAAAACATCGTTTAAGCCGAATAATTGCTTACATAAGGGCCAGACGTGGACCAACACGTTATTGACTTGCTCGATTTGTGAAGCTCTTGCTCTTGAATAAATCATGCAATTTTCCATAAACTGTAATCTCCTGTTTGTCTGTAAACTTACTTCACATCTACCGATTTCCGCCCCATGGGTATAATTCCTTCGTGATGAGTCTTTTTTACTTATTTATTTTTCCTTTAATAGACTGATTGTGCTCTTTTTGCAGTACGGTCTTTGTGGTAGGCAAGTAGTAGTATTTCATTTGTTCCTGAGATCCTCTACTGAAAACGGTTTGCTTGATATATTGTACGATGACTTTCTTGCCGGCTGTGTCACTGGAATTTACTGTACACCTCTGTAACGCTCTCTTACCGATCAAAGAAACCTATCGTAAACCACGTAAATTTCCTTTAAGGTTTTAAAATGTCGGTGATCTGATATGAAAAATGTACATGCAAACAACACTCGAGGATAGATGTATGAGCATCATGACACCGCTGCTGGGTGGAGGCGCATGCGCCTAGCTACAAATTTTGTGCACCTTAATTTCTTTGTCGTTGCAGTCTTAGACTCCAGTCTTTTCCCTGATCATTTATATGTTTATTCTCTCTCCTACACGGGAAGCCCATTGCTTTGAACATTCAGAACTGCACAAAACTGTGCTTAGAATATAAATCGATAATCTTAAAAACAGTGGTAAGAGTCACTCGCAGGCAAAACTGTGCGTCTCACCACCAAAGGCATATGAATGAACGCCTATTCGAGGGTTCAAAGAGGAGCTTCCGTGAGACGATGAAATAAATATCGATATAATATGAACCAAAAACATGCAAATTATAATGTCATGTCTTATTGCACTATTCCTCTGCCTAAAGTAAATTCCTATTTTCTGAATAACAAACTGTTTCTGCTGACCCGCTAGTGTTGCACAGCCACTCAGCCTTCGAAGTGCAGGTGTGGGACTTCTGCGAAGTGCCCAAACTAAATTGGAACAAACTAAATTGGAACAAAACAACGCGTACATCTGAGTAAAGCCCCTTTCTCACACTCGACACCATTTTTGCATTCAAGCAGTTCAGTAGCAAATGAAACACGAATTACATTTTCTAACAAAGATATTGTTATGTCAGCGTCATAACCTGTCACTGGCCAAGCACGTTACAACATAGGCTTGTACTTTGGTGCAGAAAGTTGATTGTATAGAAGAGAGGGAAGCTGACCATCGTTTAACTTCACTTGTTTTTCATATCAACATTTCCTCACATGTAGAGCTTAATGCCTAAAGAAGCACACATAAAGAGGTTGGCAATATTTTGATATACTGGTATTTTGTTTCTTCGTGTTACTGAAGTTCCTGTATTAGACCTTGGAAAGGTGACCACTCAATTGTTCCTCTTGCTAAGATGAGTCGTGCATGCGAATAGCTCGTTCTGCTGTTTCTGGGATGATTTATAGTCCAAGCTCATTTTCGTGCGGTTCTGAACGTCGAAGTCACTCACTTTCTTTGCTAGTAATTCTCAACATCAACCTCTTCACGAAGTCCATGACTCATTGGCATAAGGCAAAGTAGGTAACATAAACTCATTATAAACTTTCTTTTTTAGGCGTATGGTTTTGAAAGTGGTACTTAGTTTATCAAAGATCCTCAAAACCTTTTCTTTCCTCTTCTGCTTCCCGATTTCGTTGCTCATCCACGTGTTGTCTGCATCTGCTCGGTATAAAAAATTTTGTAGATCCAAGTGATGAATGTAACGTTAGCTATATTATTACGAATCTGCAGCTTTTGTGAGGAACCGTGAGTGATTAAGTGACATATATAGAAAATTTATAAGGAATGAAGACACACAACACAGAGATAAATACTTACTGCGTAGTTCCTTCTGAATTTCGTGTAAGATGCCAGTGAATTAAGTCCCTCGTACTCACTAACCCATTTCACAAAGGACCAGTTTAACCTTTAGAATTTTCGACGATATGTAATAAACGGCAACTATGAGTGGAATGTGGCTCACTACGCTAAATATTTAGTATAGTACTTATCTAAATAGGTCTCTGGTGCTTGCTGTTTTCTGCTGCAGTAAACACTCATGTCAGACAGTCCAACAGATTACTTTATATCGGGAGACTATCGTGAGCCACTGGCGTTTCAGTTTGCAGAGCATAAGCAAAGGAATCACGGGCCAAGCGAGAGGGTTGCCTAAATGAGGACGAGAGAAATCTTGTATCGTTTACATTCTACTCTGTCCCCCCCCCCCTCCCCATTCACCCACCGCTTTCCCCCTCCAATCCAATACATTTACTACTGCACATCGAATGCATTTGACTGGCTAAATCGAAACAATGTTACAAAACACATTCCAGTGTGTGATACTGCACCGAAGGTATTTAAAATAGGTGCATTTCGGTCATCATCATATTCTAATACCACATGATCGATACTGATTTCTGCTTGAATACATTTATTTGACATCCATGATATTTGCTTTTGAAATTATATTTTTAAAATCTTTTTTTTGATAGTTCACGTTGTTTCGTATTTTTGGTTTATATATGATTCGTTCAAACACAGTATTTCTTAAGAATAGTTACATAATAACAACGAGTGAAGCGTTAGCACTTGATAAAAGCAGGCATCTGAAGGAACGGGAATAGAAGGTTCTACATTACAATAAAATAAATATCTGTCGATCTTAATTTCGGTAGAAATATCCATTATGTAATAAACAACTGCAATAAAGACGATCGATTTAGGCCATTAATCTGTCCATCTTGGAATTACAAAAAGATTTTCGTCTACGGACAGCACAATTGCAATACCTAATGAATCTCTTAAAATGTTCTATTTCTTAATAGCGATTCTCAGTGTGCAGCCGTCATGTCATGTAAACATTGGGTATTGCAGCTATCCAATGCTTAGTTGAATTATCTTTTTGTGACCCTCGGATGGCCAGATTATTGATCGAAATCGAGCGTCTTTAATAAAAATACATCTGTGTGTTATATGATACAGTTTTTATCCTTTGTCAAAGCTGTCCCACACCGCCTATATAATTTTAATTTAGTTTATAGGACAACGATTAGAAAAATCATTTCAGCAAACTTATCACACACAATTTCCCAATTAAAAGTTTAAGACTCGCGTCAGGAATCAGGAATGGAGGTGTATGCCAAAATATAAAAAATGATGAGGTAATGAATTAATGATGTTTAATGATAATAATTATCAATACTGTCTACTGACTCTGTAGTTCTCATTAACATTTTGTTCTGTACTACATGAAAAGTATATTCTTAATAAATAAATCACAGTGAAGACGTAGTGTGAATGACATGCCACACTTAGTGTAGCAACTGTATTCACATTCTCAAAGCTCAAGGTACACTCTATGATTACTACATAGTAGTAAGATTTAGTTGTTACACAGTAACTTTAGTTATAAATACTTTAGTCTTATGGTAATAAACAGAAAGATCAGTCTTCTTATATCATTATCTAAAAATAAATAATTTCCTCTTGCGAAGGCAGTCATAGATGTGAAGACATCCTGTAGTTTGCAGTGAACTACAGCTCCTACTCGTCGTCAATCTTCTTGAGACCGATCGCGTTTCCAGCGGGGAACAACCGGTACTGAGACACCAGTTCCACGATCAGGATCCTGATGGCCAGAAGACCCAGTCTGTAGCCTGAAATTAAAACTGCACTCTCATATTCTGTTGCGCACTGCAAAATATGTAAACTACAATGTTCACTATTCTGTTATAATTAAAGTAATAAATTTGACTTTGAAAAGGTGCTTCACAAGAAGATGTGATGTGCTATCCCATCAACAACGTTGTCAGTGAACCTACATGACGGCTACCATCAGCACACTTTTACAATAGATAAATAGAAACACGGTCGATGTATTCTGGTAATCTTAATGATTTTTCTCATGTATATGTAGTTAACTAATTACCGATAAGGAAATGATTTTTGACCGCACAGCGGTCTAAGGCGCTACAGTCATGGACTGTGCGGCTGGTCCCGGCGGAGGTTCGAGTCCTCCCTCAGGCATGGGTTGCTTCAAATGGGCCTGAGCACTATGGGACTTAATATCTGTGGTCATCAGTCAACTAGAACTACTTAAACCTAACTAACCTAACGACATCACACACATCCATGCCCGAGGCAGGTTTCGAAGCTGCGACCGTAGCAGTCGCGCGGTTCCGGACTGAGCGCCTAGAACCGCTAGACCACCGCGGCCGGCTCAGGCGTGGGTGTGCGTGTTTGTCCTTAGGATAATTTAGGTTAGGTAGTGTGTAAGCTTAGGGACTGATGACCTTAGCAACTAAGTCCCTTAAGATTTCACACACATTTGAAGAGTACATTAATTTTGTTGTCCCAGACCAGCCCATAATTGAATTGTAGTGGGAATAATCTCTACGTAGCTGTTTTCTATAAAAACTGAGCAGATTCGAACTGCTCGACAACCTTCATCTTTTCCTGTGTAGCGCTAAGTATGCTGTATATGCGTCTAGCGCTGTATATGTCATACGTCTGATGGTTCGTGTTCTACCTCGATACTGGAAAACATTTAGTGTAAAACGTGCTCCACAGCTCTAACATATTTGAAGAAATTCAAGTTACTACCATAACCTACTCAGAGTATATAGTGCTTCATTAACGGTTAATTCCTGTAGGAAATACAGTTTTCCGTCGTCTGGAAATGGTTAGACCCGAGATTAACATAGACCACATTTTACGATACAGCTAATAATATTATAGACGTTGCAGATGGTTGCCGTCGTTGCTCGGCACGGTAGTAATGCGGTTCAAATCCTGCTGTGAAAAATGACTGAGTGGTAAGATCACGAAGAAAATAGTAACATCACAGTGATTTGTCGTGAAGAAAGAGAGCAAGTGATGCAACGACAGTGATCTGTGCGCAAGAACGGTACTATTCAAGAGACTCTGTATCACAGGTACAGTAGCGAGTTATCCTTAGGACAGGTAAGTAACGCGAGAGTAGTGTTTCGGCGTGTTCCACGAAACTCACGAAAATGAATCATAGCTCGTAACATCCGGGTACGAATTAAACTCTCAGATCAGAAACTTGCGAAAACAAACTGCCTTAGGTACAGCACGAGTGTGATTCTGTACTTACCGACACACTTTCGCGGTCCCCCGCCGAAGACGAGCTGTGGCGTCTCCACGCCTGTGTCTGGCTGGAAGCCGTGTGGCCCGCAGTCCCTGCTGAGCGACCAGACGGGCACCAGGACGCGGTCCCCCGGCTGCAGCCGCTCGCCTCCCAGCGAACACGCCTGCCGGCACTCGCGGCTCAGCACTGGCTCCGAGGGGTGCAGCCGCAGCGTCTCTGCTGCGGAAATACACCACGTCAGCCGCGGGTAACGAGAATCCAGCTTCGTACGACAAACAGTACACTACATGTGGGAAACAAGGGTGAGTACCCTACTCGTACTAAAGTTATTTTTGAAACACGACGATTTCTCAGGGAAATAAGATGAACACAGACTACCAATGTAAATTGGAGGCATTTTCAACACAGCAGACACCTCTCACTGTAACTTGCCGTAGAAGTTTGGAGAACAGGTTGCAAACCCCGGTGTTTCCAGTGTACATATGGCGTTTGTGTGAGAGGTAACCGATGTTGCCTTCGCAGCGGCAATATCACGCCGACAAATAAATTAAAAACATCCCTGAAATTGGCAACCTACACCTAGGGGAATAATTTAGATGAAAAATGGTTAAAATGGCTCTAAGCACTATGGGACTTAACATCTAAGGTCATCGGTCCCCTAGAACTTGGAACTACTTGAACCTAACTAACGTAAGGACATCACACACATCCATGCCCGAGGCAGGATTCGAATCTGCGACCGTAGCGGCACCGCGGTTCCGGACAGAAGTGCCACAACGATAGAAGCTGAAGAAATGAATTAAAACTTGTACACAGTCAGGACTTGAAACCTTGTCTCCTTGCTTACAAGGCATGCATGATACCCATTACATTACGACAACAATACATGTAAAACAGCTGCACAAATTACAAACCTGAAGTGTGTGGTAGGAAGAGCATTCGACTTGTGTACCCCATGCAAGTTTGTTACCTACGTTGGTGTAGTGGTGTTCGTTGGTGGATTTGGGGGGGAGGAGACAAAACTGCGAGGTCATCGGTCTCATTTGGTTGGGGAAGGATGGGGAAGGACGTCGGCCGTGCCCTTTCAAAGGAACCATACCCGCATTTGCCTGAAGTGATTTAGGGAAATCACGGAAAACCTAAATCAGGATGGCCGGGCGCGGGATTGAACCGTCGTCCTCCTGAACGCGAGTCCAGCGTGCTAACCACTGCGCCACCTCGCTTGGTGTAATGGAGTAATAGCTAACACATGTACCTAGTAAACACGCAGGCCTGGCCTCAAGTCCCACCTGTGGCACTACTTTTAATTCATTTATTCAGCTTCTAACATTTACTGTGATTCTTCCCTATCTGCCGAGCCTTGGTCGTATATTACCGATTACACAGAACACAAGTCGAGATATCTGCTTCTTCACAAGCCAGGAACAGGAACTCAACTCATATGTTCTTTCTTAAAAAAGTACTTCAGTATGCTGCAGACTGTACAGAGGAGGAAGGAACCGTCGCACTACTTACAGAAAAAAGTCTAAACTCGCTGCTAGTGGCGAAATCGACACTTTTCAAATTGTAACAGTGAATTCTCGTGATAAATTTCTAGTAGGTTTGTGTTCGCTAATTTTAAATAATAGATAAAAGAAAATCGCGTCGACTGAGTTCAGCGATAAACTCGGAAACTATCGTATTTTCCTTAAATTTTTTCGCATTTAAAGTAACTGACATTTTGTCTAGATCATTTTGAATCTCTTTATAAACACTCAAAGATTAAACGTCCCTGCCCAAGATACCGTCTGTTAAAATAGTATATTCTTTCAGAATATATTACGTGTTATAATGCAGATTGCAAAGGCGTTGTGCTCACCATTAACAACGGCTTCCAGCAGAGGCAGCGCAGTTGGATCTTGAGCAGAAGCAATGTCAGAGCGCAGTCGCTGCTGCAGCTGTGGCTGCGCGGCCAGCTCCAGGAGGCAGTGCTGCAGCACGTGGCTGGTCTCTCCAGCTCCAGCTGACAGGATGGCGGCGGTCTGACTCGAGACTGCAACGATGAAAACGATTGACTGTTGAGAAATGCCACTGAATCCAAAGGAAACACTGCCTAGTCACTTTATTACGACCACCTAGTCGCACATATATTACTGGAAGCTTATAGCACTCACAGCAGTTGTACAGAATTGTAAATGGTGTCTAAAGCACTTCTGTGAGCCACTGAAAGGGCCACGGTGACGAATTCAACCAGCGAATATTTTGAGAACTTAGTGGTGCTATTTTAGCCATTTCCCTACAACCATAACCACGTGACGTGCTGTTTCTAGTAGGATTACACCCATATTAGGGAAAACAATATTCGTGTCCATGTGAAAGTATGGACGAAGAAATGATGAAATCAGTCGAAAGTAATTTCCACAAGATTAATGACAGTAAAAACCTAACACAAAAACTTTTCTCAGACCAAAGTACTGATGCCTCCCCACTACCACCACGTCACCCACGCGTTCTACCAGCGTAGCAGAAAAGCCTTCGCTCTCCGAAATCTCTCACTGGAGTCTCTTGATGCCCAGCCGTCCTGTCATGCAGGAGCCGCAAACCATTGCATATTGCTACTTGTCACCAGTAGCGAGGAAATTAGTTTTTCCCATCAATGTATCATCTTTAAGCCACCTGCCTACATCAGAGATCTGTTCGCAGCTTGGTTCACTGGAGTGCTTTAATAGACACAGAACGCTACTGCCCAGTTTATTTGGAAAGTGAACGGTGCTGCTATTGTATGTCGCCTTGCCTTCACCCAGAGTAGAATGACCACCTCGACAACAACGTCAGTGTTATTGGCTCATTCGCCAGAAACGCATTTTGACGACTCATGTACGCAAAGAATTTACAGTTTACCAGCATTGGAAGTTCATTTCACAGCACAATTAATCCTTTCTTTCACTTGAAACAACGCCTACACAGTCTTATCTGTCCTTTTGAACACCTACATTGCCAGAGAATATTATGTGACATATGTTGTGTGACGTGTGTGGTGGTCATAATAATGTGATACCGTGGTGTGCACACATCTGATGTTATCAGCAAGTGCGTTCCTGTAGTTACCTTCATGTAGGACAGCATTATCATCTGCGCCCTCCAGCTTCATCTTCTTCGTAAGCAGATGTACAAAGTCGTGAGAAGACACAGGGTTGCTGTTACGGTGGTCGATACTGACGGCAGCCACCGATCTGAAGAAGCTGGCAATCTTGTCGGGCAGTTGTCCCAGCCCCAGAGCGTCGAATGCGGCTCGACCCAGGTATTCGAACACGAAGCGGCGGCCAGGGTCGGTCTTGGCGTCGTGCGCACGCTGGACGGCCTCCAGGAACGGCGAGGAGCCGTCCGCGTCCTCGAGGGTCCGCGTCTGCAGACCGAGCAGCGCCGAGGCGACGCAGTCGGTGCAGTAGGCCAGCAGCTGCCGCGGCGACACAGCGGCTGCAGACCCGCCAGCCAGCGAGGCCAGGCGGCAGGCGTGCGCGCGCAGCTGCGGCTCGGCGGAGCGAAGGGCCGACGGCGTAAAGGAAGGCGTCAGGCAGCCTCGGGTTCGCTTCCACTGCTCTCCTGCAACACAGGCCGAGGGGCCCGCTTCAGCATGGCTACGGTACACAGTGGGAACTAGTGCAGCGATTTCTATTTGAAGTGGTGGACAGTTGCGCTCCTTTTGATGTAAGGATACAATTAAGAGCAGAAGAATGGTAATTCAGGGTTCGATAACCTATTAGGGACATTAGAGATTATGGTAGAAGCTATAATAAAGGAAGGGTGGAGAAGGTAAGCAGCTGCCCACTTCAAACAACCCATGCGACTTATGTAGGGAAAACATGAAGAACCTGAATGAGGATGGTCAGATTGGGATTAGAACTGCAGTCCTCCTGACTATTGGACTCTTGTCCAAACAACTTTGCCACTACACAGTGAGCAGAGTAGAAAGCGCGGACTTCTCTCTAGATTGCACCTGCAATGCATCCAGTGGTATTAATACCATACGGCCACAGGTACCAAATGAAAACGCCAATATTATCTGTACTAATATTCTGCCTGTTACTGCAACTTTAACGGTTTCAAGTACCAGTAATGCGTCATGTGTTGCCATAGTGTCAAGAGGCCTATATTACACTGACATTCTTCAGGACCTTGCTACAGTGCATTACATTTCGAACCCTACTGGGACAGCGATCACAAGGCTCGGCCATATTATAAATACTTAGAAGAATGACCATTATTTTAGGGTACCAAATACTGTATTCGTCTTATTGTTCTGGAAGGAAACACACAAACGATGACAGCTAAGAATTCTGTGCATAAATAAATGTACCAGTGGTCACATCAGAAAAATCTTAGGTGCTTTTTGTTGTTTATGTGTAAGTTAATTTTGGTAATGAGAATTGTTCAACACCTATGTCACTACCGTTGTTTCTTTTTTTGTAACAATACCAAATATATAAGATTGTGGATATTTAGCACTCACGATAAGACATCGAAATTTTATTGTGTCTTAGTGAAGTAGAAGGAGTTCACATGTTTGAAACAGTCTGGTGCTGTCAAATTAAATGGATGATTGTCAAATAAGGAAAGGGAGTAAATGTTGGAAGAGTCATTCAACACAAAACTTAACTGGTGAAAGAGATGGATTGCCTCGATATGGCACCTTATTAATACTTAGCAGCTAAATCTATGTGTTCAGATAACGATATTTGGGTTCTCTCTAATGGATATGTACTACTCTCACTAGTTTTGGGACGTGATCCAGAAGGAATGTATAATGAGTGACAGGTTTAAAGAGGTAACACTTTAACTTAATGTATTATTAACCAAACACATGCAAAAAGGCATGGTATTATGTTGTTGTGGAGTACAATTTCTGGTAATCTCGCATGTGGAGAAAAGTTAGCAGCTGTATAACCGGTGTATTAGGAAGACTGGCTAAGTGTCGTCACAGGTGTCTCACCTTCCTGAGCGAACAGCCCGTCGTCGTAGCCTTGGGTGCGCGCCCTGGCGGGGAAGCTGGGGAAGTGGGCGGACAGCAGTTGCCAGGCGAGTTGTGGATCCCTCAGCAGCAGCAGCCGCTGCCGGCCCAGCCGCACCCACGAGGCGGACTCCTGCGGCCGCGACACGTAGTGGCCGTGCAGCACCTCGTGTAGGGGGCGCGTCTCCACCACCAGGGCCAGCAGCCACTGCACCACTCTGCAACGGAACACACTTGTTGAACCAAGGCTTCCACTACTGCTTGTCTTTGGTACTGCTGAAACTTCGAGGCTGTCATCGACCATGATACCGTTTTTTTCATGACGTTTCGTACAGGGCTGCGTCTTGAGAGATACTCTTGTCTGTGCTGAGTCTTCTCTAGCGAGTAGTACGTGTCTATGGCAGCTCTGGACGAAATGTCAGGAGCAAAAATGTTTGATGGAGAATGGCTATATAACTGGCAAGATTCACAAGCAGCTATTACTTTTGAACCTCAAACAAAAGCATTACGCTGTACTATGCTGGTTTCATCTAAATCTATACTTTGGAGTGCACTGGAGGTCATTATGTATTGAGCATGGGACGAACGACTACTTATATTCTTCAGCCTGTTATTCCCTACTGCTGTCGACACGGTGCTAGACTAACTACAGCAAATTATTTAATAAAATTATAATTCTGTTTAATTCCTCCTTGGAAAGCCCTAATGAAGTATTTTCATTGCTCATTTCCTAGAGCATAGCTTAGGTCTACTTGCAGTGGCTGCAAGTAAATTTGTCTGTTAAAGTATGCAAATTTTGGTTTCCACAGGAGTCAGGGCCATAAAATCATCTAGGATTTGATGTCTCGTCAATTTGTAGTGTGTCCACATCGTTCAGGAAGACACATACTCTACTTCGGTAAGATGTCTGGATCATGTAATCCTCCTGAAGCCTCACTAACACACTGCAGATTGACGTATCATGAAAAGAATTACGACTTTACTGCACGTACTTAATATAATCATCAGATCATCCCATAATGGGAATCAGCACCTAGCGAAAACTAAAGGAATTTAAACGTTGTTTCTAGTTTATAATATTGAATATCTCGTCAGAAGTGTTGACCAGTGAACGACTACAAAGTTAGATGCCAACAGTAAATGTGTGGTATCGACACGACAACACAACAGCTCGGAAAAATGAAGAAAGATTTGTAAGTTATCGGACATGTTTCATATAGAAAAACTCAGGAGCAGAGTTGCTAATTGTGCCCTTGCTGCAGATATTGTTATCAGGTCTAACAGACAGTCAAACGAATATGCAAACACATGTTTGCACAATGTTGTTACAGCCTTTACCTCATTCGTGACAGCCGTTATATATCATATTTTACTAACCATTTCAGTTACAGTAAGAGCTGTAAGATTCATCACTGTCTATTTTACGCTACCCTGACTAAGACACTGGTTCGTTTTCAACAGTGCCAGTACAGTGATACTTCAGAAAGCCTTAGCTATTTGCTTTGTGTCGTACCTGTATCGCAGAGAGATGCAGGCGGCGATGACAGCGACGAAGGCGGCAGCCGGCAGGGCCCAGACGGAGAGGCTGGGGACGCAGCCGGCGCCCAGCAGCAGCAGTCTGCTGGAAACACTCATGTCTTCCAGATAGCACAGCACGGCTAGTAGGAAGTGTTGTGGTGCCGGCACGGGCCGGCCTCTGCCTTAAGTATCAGCGCGCTTCCCCCACCACCAGCCTCTCGCCTAGCGCCGTCTCACTCGCCGCGACGCTCTCTGTCTGAGGCGGACGTGACGAAGCTGAAACGCTCCGTCATCCCGCAGTCGGTTCTCTTATCACGACGCAGCAAAATTCCTTCTGGTGTTAGCGCCGTCCGAGTGCTAACGCTTCCCTGTATTCCTCATTGTCACTCTGTTGTCGAGACCCCGTTCTGAACCTTTGATAACACTGAGATCGTATCGAATGAGGAGGCGTAGTGGTTAGCACACTGGACTCGCATTCGGGAGGACGACAGTTCAAACCGAGGCCTGGCCATTCTGGTTTAGATTTTCCGTGATTTCCCTAAATCGCTTCAGGTAAATGCCAGGATGGCTCTTTTCAATTGGGACGCCAACTTCCTTTCCCATCCTTCCCTAATCCGATGGGACCGATGACCTCGCTGATTGGTCCACTCCCTCGTATCAACCAACCGACCAAATAACCACTGCGATCGTTATGTCTGAATGATTCGAAAGCGATAACTACTACCTCAATGAAATATGGCAGTCTCACGCGGTCTGAAAAAAACACTTGTTGATTCACAACTGCTTTGATCGCATTTGGTGGATATTACAGTTTCGTCTCAGAAAAATCATAATCAGAAACAGCATCTTACTACGAAAGTACTCTGATGCTGTCGAAACCGGTAAACTGTTAAAACTGTTATATATATATCTACTTACCTACTGCACAAATCACCACTCGGTGCATGGCAGAGAGTACCTTGCACCATTGCCAATCAATCCCCTCCTATTTCATACGGAAATGGAGTGAGGGGAAGACGACTGTCTACATGCTTCCGTACCAGCCCTTCGTGGTCCTTATAAGAGATACAAGCTGGCTGCAGTAGAATAGTTCTGCCGATTCTCGAACTAAACCGATTCTCTGAACTCTCTCAGTAGTTATGTAATGCATGCGGAAATTGCGAATACAATTGTACACCAACTGTGTGGTTTACTAGTAACTTGTGGAAGTTTGTGCCAGACTGGGACCCGCACCTGGATTTCCCTCTTTACACGAAAGGTCGCTTAACCTCTTTGGCTGTCGGTGCTCGACTCACGGCCGGACCCAAACTTCCATCTGTCTCAGTGTCTCCATCCCATAGTGCTCTCATACAAATCCTACGATTCCTGCACAGGGAGAGACAGTGTTTTGTTCTTCAGACTGCTTTCTTGTGGGATTAAATACTGTGGGGCAATGTCTGTATTTTACAGTGTGTGTTTAGTTCGATGCAATGGTTCGTCGGACATGCATCCATCATTCTTCTTAACAACACAGGGTTTGCAATATCGTATTTATCCGCCTGTCCGCCTGTACTAGGCAGCGAATTTCATTTAAAATGTACTGCATTCTACGGGAATTACATAAAGTACGTACGAGTACAGGTTGTGACGCAGGCACGGCGACATGTAGGAGTCTGGATCTGGCCGTGAGTTGTGCACAGTTAGCCGACGCGGTGAAGACGAACGCTAGCGTGAAACGGGAAATCGGGGTTTGAGTTCTCGTCCGGCACAAATTTTCATATGTTACTAGTTATTAAATCTTATTAGTTGTACAATCGTGTTCGCAATATGTGAATGCCTTTCATAATTTAACCCGGCTATCAATCAGCAGCAGTATCTGTTTCTTCGAACGAGCATGCGTGTCCAAAGGTACACTGCATTGAACTGTACAGAAACAGTAAAATACAGACACTGCCCTACTGTCTCTTAATAGCGTTTCGCGGAAAGAGCTTCTTCATTCCAGGGATTCGCTTTTGAATTCAAGGAGTATTTCGGTAATACTCGCGTGTTGATCGAACGTGCCGGAAGCAAACCCAGAGGCACCCCTTCAATTGCTTCGATACCCGATGGGTATCCCAAACACTGGAGCAGTACTCAAGAATAAGTCGCATAAACATTCTGTATGCGTTCGGCTTTGTAGATGAGCTACACTTCCTTAAAATTCTGCCAATAAATCGAAGTCGACTATTCGTATTCCCTACAACCGACGCTAAGTGTTCGCTCCATGTCACATTGATTTACAACGTTATGCGTAGATATTTAATCGACGAGTGACAAGCACTCTTAAAAGAACTTCATTTACTGCATGTTTTGAAAGATCTGTTACCTGGTATTTTAAGACAGGTCGTCCACATGACAGTATTCATCATGTAATAACACAAATTTTTCCATTATGAAAGCAAAAATTGTTTTCAACAAAGAAAAATCAAAGTACTAATAACGATTTAAAAAGAAAATTAATCAAAATGGAAACTGCAAATTAATTAAAGGGAACAGAGGATGTAGAATTAAAATGTTAGTCATTCCGAAGAGAATAAAAAAAAGTATAGTGAAGCACAGCTAAGGTATCTGCCAATCACGGTCAGTGGTCTGAAAGGGAAGCCTCGGAATTGCGTCGAGCCTTTTTCTTTCGATTTGACAGTAAAAGTTTCACGCATAAATTGACCGTATATTAAGGGTTAGTTTTCTAATTTAATTACAGTTTATAAGTGACCCTTGGGCTAAAATAGCTGGTCACTGGTTACAGAATATTATAAAACACACTTCAATGACAGTTATTACAGTAGTAATTACTGCTAGTAATTTATGGGTTTTGCATCTCTAGTATTAAGTATGTATCGACTTTGGTCATGTGCGTTTTGGAATTTGGTTCGGGGGGTAAGATCTTTTATTGGGCATTCTGGTACTTTCGTTTTACTTTATGTTGTTACTCCTGTCTATTAACTCATGACCCAAGGCTGAGCCGGCCGCGATGGCCGAGCAGTTCAAGGCGCTTCAGTCCGGAACCAAGCGACTGCTACGGTCGCAGGTTCGAATCCTGCCTCGGGCATGGATGTATGTGATGTCCTTAGGTTAGTTAGGTTTAAGTAGTTCTAAGTTCTAGGGGACTGATGTCCTCAGATGTTAAGTCCCATAGTGCTTAGAGGCATATGAACCATTTGAACCCAAGGCTGAATGAATTCAGGGGGACTGATTTGTTGATTCATTTTTTATTGTATAAGATATTAGTGTGTTGTTGCATTAATCTGTGACCCCTTTGTTGTAAAATTGATTGAATCAAGCGGGGAAAGTTGTTTGAAGGTGTATTATGTTGCATTAGGTCTTAAGTGATATTTTGGTATTCCGTATACAATGGGGGTAGTTTACGCTTATTAAAATTGAATTGCATTTCGTTAAGTCTTTACATCCATACAACACCCTTGCCACCTTCCACCACCACCATTTCCTGCACCACAAATTTAAATGAAACAGTGTGTGAGAGAACACTCATTTTATGGAGTACACACGAACAGTATTATTTTTGAGCTGCTAGTTGGTCAGAGAGTAATCAGGTAACTGGCTAACCGAAATTGAGATTATTAATTTCTTCGTGTATGACTCCACGTTTCAATGTATCATCTAAATATTGGAATCATTTTAACCACCGTAAGCTGTCAATTTTATTGCCTTAATGAACCATGAATGTAAATTATGTTTTCAGCCGTAGATCATTTACAAATGTTGTGATCTGATATAAAAAGTACAATGAATAGGGCCGGCCGGCGTGGCCGAGCGGTTCTAGGCGTGATAGTCTGGAACCGCGCGACCGCTACGGTCGCAGGTTCGAATCCTCGGGCATGGATGTGTGTGTGTCCTTAGGTTAGTTAGGTGTAAGTAGTTCTAAGTTCTAGGTGGCTGATGAACTCAGAAGTTAAGTCCCATAGTGCACAGAGGCATTTGAACCATTTTTGAACAATAAATAGGTAAAAGCACATTAGTGAACAGCATTATGCTTGCGTATTGCAATTTTTGTTTAAACGCCACTGATTATATTAAAAATTTAGATGTCACTTTATAAATTAAATGTATTATTGTTTGTATTATATTTAATATTTTGCTTAAAAATCATAAGGTAAATGGATTAAGCATTCATTCTTTAGATGGCAGGTGACGCAGCCTCTCATCTAACGCCTTGTAAACGTACTACAAACGGCAGCGAGCCACACACCTGTGCGTCAGCACAACGCTGAACGCTGACCTCCAGAGGTCGCTCGTGGGAGGACAAGGTCGGGCAGCGAGGAGGCCGCGGCCCAGCGGGGACCACAACAAACCATCCATTCATCGGTGCGGGAGGAGTCGCCATACACAGCGTGCTGGAGGGGACAGGGACGGGGAGCCCCGGCAGTGACTCAGCAGCGGAGTGGCCTGCCGACAGAGACGGAGCCAACTGGCGCTCTCTGTCTGCCTCGCTCTCTGCAGTGTCACCACGCGCGCTGCCTCCGAGGTCGCTCGCTATCTCATGCGCAGCGGTTCGTGGTTTCTCGCTTGGCAGAACTTACGCTCGTTTTCAGATAACAGATAAGGCGTGTAACTGCTGATGCCACTTTGTGATATTTTTGTTCAAGCTATTATAATTATTGCTTTCAAGCGTGTCTTAAATTTTTTACTTTCGGCATAATGTTTTGCAATATACGCAGGTGGAAAAAGTTACAACTCCAAAAAATAATTAATGCAGAGTAATGAAATTTCGGAAACGCATTTGTCTAGGTAACATATGGAACTGACTAATATTGCAAAATAACAGGTCAATGTAAACGCGAGATCAAACCGTATGCGCAGAGAGCTAGAGGGTAGATATTATTGGCGCGTGCAGGACGCCCCGTTGTTTGAATATGTAGAGCGGGTTCCTGAGGCAGAATCGGCACTACGTATGGATGTTCCTGAGGCGAATTTAGTTGCTAATGTCTTGAAAGGTATTCGGCCTGAAGATAGATCTCGGATCGCCCTCGTTCCTCGTCCGGTCACTCTTCGTGAGTAAGAGAATCTTGTTAACTCTGTTATGCAGTTGTCTTTTGTCGACAACCAGCGAAATGAGTAAACGGCGGGACAGCAAAACTTATGTAACTCCGCTCTAGAAGGTAGCGTGATAGGTAGAGCGCGTGGGTCAATGAAATCAGGGCTTGTTTTAGATGCGACGCACGTGACCATTTAGTAAGAGAATGCCCGGTACCAAGGAGGTCTAGCGCCGAGAAATGACCGGATGCATTTTAGCTGGATCTTGTGGTTCCGCCGAGTGAGTTCTCTTGTTATAAGTGTTCACAAGTAATGTTTTAAGACGTTCCTTTAGAGCGGTCTTAATGACTGACAATCAGTATAACCTTGAAAATATTAACATCCAACTGTCATCAGGGCTTTAGTCAAAATAAAATTGTCAGAAGGGACGGGTTGGGATTCAATCGCACCTTGGTTGCCGATTGAAACTGGGAGGTTGGTTGCTTTGAAGTAACCCTTGTCATTGACATATTGTTTCCTAATCTGTTTAACCTTTAAGCACAGGTGCGCATCTTAACGCCGAAACTTTCGACATACAGCTTTCGAATTAAAAGTTACGTCATCTGTTTTGAGTAATTGAATCACTCTTGTCATCAATGGTGCTTATGTAGTTTTCCTGTGTTGCCGAAGGGCATTTAATAAGACAGACTGAGTCCTGCGCGGTAGTAAACACCGCTGTTTCACCCGGTCTTGTAATCATTGTCATATTGATTGCTGTTTCGCAGTACAGCATTTCAGATTTCTTTTCTAAAAGCTTATTCAAATTAAGGTTTAAGGTCAAAAGAATTTTGCAAAATTGTTCATTTCTTTAAAGGAAATTTTATGGTTATATATTGTTAAATATACAGGTTGCGTGAAAAGGAAATTACATTGGTGGGTGAGCCGTGGCGAGCTGGCGCCAGTGTTATTTTGTTCAGGTATCGTTGAGATCGATTGTGGTTGAGTTAAGTTATCTTGGGTTTTCGCGTATTATTTTCCGGGTTGGTGGGCGAAGGGATTGGGTAACCCTCGAGATCTCGTGACATTCGCTGGCAGACGAGTGTCAACGGCTGCCGAACGAGCGTGATGACCGTTACATGTTATGGTGTGAAATTGATCGGGCGTTTTGGCGACATGGGCAGCTTGGAGATACCAGTTCTGTGACTTCTCTGGGAACAAAATTTGAAGTGAAGCGGTGAAGCTGTGGAACCCACTCCTTCGTATTGTGTACGTGATATGAAGTAAGTGGTCGTAGTTGTGTTTTGTTGACCGATGCACTCAGAGGCATTTAAATCTTATTATTATGGTGAGACTTCCATAGTCGAACTTTAAGGTGGTGTGGAAGAGTTCAGTTGGCCTAGTTAAACGGTGGCCGTTATTTTGAAGTTTTCTCAGAAGTTTTACTAGTGCTCTGTGTTTCTTGCAAATCAAATGATTTTATGTTGCCGTTTTCAAAGCCTGCACTCTATTAATACAGTTGTCCATGTGTAAAATGCTTAATGTGAAAGTTGCGAATTTGTCAGTGGTATAACGTGTTCCTTTACACGCTTACCGATATATCGAGTCAATAGTTCTGCCAAGTGTTTCTATGTTTCAGAGTTATTGGAATGTCTTTGTGATACGCGCAAAAACCTTTGATTGTGCCAGCGCCTTGGCGGGGAGTGAAATGTCATCCGAGGTCTAGGCCTGACAGTGTTTAAGAATCTAGCCACTACCGAGAGTTGTTCACATACCGCCTTCCAAAGTTTAGTATTTATCTTCTTTCCGACAAGGCGGGTTAAGCTGGTAGATATATAAATATATATTGTATGTAACCTGTTCTTATACTAACACGTTTCCTTAAATATTAGCGACTGGAAACTGGCTAAACTTTAAATTGCATAGCATCTGCTGAGTTCCTTGTGGAGCTCTTTCTAGTAATGTTTTATTAATATGTCTGAGCAGGTGAACATTCATTTTTAAAGATTAGTGTTACTGCTGTATTTTTTGATGTAAAAGATTCTATCAAGTTATGTCATTGGGTCTTAGCTTGGCACTAGTGTTGAAGTGTCATTAAGTCACCCTTTATTGGTAACTGTTTTCATTATATGTATTTTCAGGGAAATCCTCTATGGGAGTTTGAATTTCTGAAGTTTGTCAGTAATTCTGTTTTCTGAATAAGGGAAAATAAAGCGAGGGGTATTAGTGCCCGGCGACGTTAAGTTTGTAATTGACCTTTTAAAAAGTGCTTCTTTAACGGATTGAAATAGTAAGTTTATAAGGGTATTTTGGTGAAGAACGTTAAGTGTGGCCATCTTAATGTAATAATTGGTTTTAGGGAGTTTGACGTAGTGGCTCTGTGGCTCTGTGAAGTAATTAATAATTGCTATAAAGGTTTCTATAAATACCTGACACATTACGATTTTTATAACTTTCTCTAAGGGACTGTTTGAGTACTGAATACGTTAGGTTTCTAACCGTATTTGCAAAACTTTATCTAGTGGCTCGTCCACAATTTGTAATTGTCAAATTCCTTAAAAGGCATAATGTCAATAAACTGTCTTAATTATAAATTGTGACTACCAACCATGGTTCCATCCTGCTTCCTCTTTTATGGTTTCTAAGATATGGTGGGTAAGTGTGGTACGAAAAGGGACCCACGTACCAGTGGGTCCTCCCTTCCACGTTTTCCTTAATTCCAGTAAGTACCACGTATCATTGGTAGGAGAGCGTCGTTATTTGTACTTTGTTCTTTTGGGACATTGTCTAATTATTCTCTTTTGTCCAATGTTGCACCATGGATCCCCGTCAGTGTCCTGGTATTTCGAACCTAAAACGGAATCAGCTCGTGTATGAGCTGAGCATTAGGCAACAAAATGTTCACGGTACGGTGGGGGAGCCGGCAGCCAGGCTATGGACAGCGTTGTCAACGCCACTCTCCGTTTCTGTCAGCACGGTTGGCGAGTTGAGCCAAAATTTATAGACTATTATGATAGCATTGAATCAGTTACAAGAAAATCTCTCCTTTCTCCAAAATAATCAACCAACCATGACGCAGGTGAAGCGCATTCATGTACAATAAGTCCACCTCGTTAATAGAATAAAGAAGATCTTAAACTTCTAGACCCGAGCCCTGAGCAGTTAGCACGTGTCATTCAGTTAAATAATCTTTTGTTTGATTTGTAGATCCAAATTGCAGATTTAGAATTAGAAAGTGGGGCTGATATAAATAATACAGAATGTGTGTCTGACAATCCAATAGCCGAATGTGGATCCGTCGCCCGAGATCTAAGTGATCGGTCTGGGGAATATTTTGTCTGATGATGTGCCTCTTACATAGTATTCGACAATTGTCAACTGAAACCTAGAAAATATACAACAGGTATTGTGACTGCTAGTTAAGATTGAGTCGCATGCTGACGCACTAAGGATCCGCATCATGTAGTACTTATCGCACTCTTCCCTTTAGGACACGGTAGCTTAAGTAATCTGCTATCCGAAACCTTACAGCAGGGTAAGAGTTATCGGGCAACTGAGGCAATCGGTCGTGGAGCGTATCGATGATAGGAGGAAGTACAAAAATGATCCAGGAGACTCAGGAACACAGAAACACAAGTCGCCGAAGAATGAAATAACTAGAAAGTGCAGGGAAGTTAACACGAAATGGCTGCAGGAAAACTGTGAAGAATTCGAAAGAGATATGGTTGTTGGAAGGACAGACTCAGTATACAGGAAAGTTAAAACAACATTCGGTGACATTAAAAGCAAGGGTGGTAACATTAAGAGTGCAATGGGAATTCCACTGCTAAATGCTGGGGAATTTTCTTTCGAAAGACGGCTCCCCGTTTTATGCGACAGTAGCAAACATCATAATAGTCAGTGCACTGTAAATTTTTATGGGCAGTCTACAATGCGCTGCGTAATCCAACGTTGATGCGATGTAGATGCAGTAAATGATTACTGTTTTCTCTGCTTGATATTTTTGTAGTATTTATTAGCTACATGTACGTCTGTCAGACACCACACAATGTATGGAGCTTGTAAATTTTATTGAAATCATAGTATTCCACAAGTAATTTTCGATTACAGTGAACATATAGACTCCATGAAATAGAAAATAGCATAGAAAGAAATTGACACTTGCAAAGGAAAGTAGATAGGTCTGACTAAATTAAATAACTAGAAAATCGGATTTGTTGGATATAAGACCACTGTCTGTTTTGTTGCCCTAACAATCTCACTTCCCGATTCTAATCGGGGCCCCATCCATGTTCAATAATTCGGTAGTAGTTGAAGGTGTCCTGTTCGTTATACATGTTTGCATACGCGTGTCGTACCTGCGTGTTTGTGTGTTTTTACGTTCGGGTGTTTGTGTGCTTTTTGTGTGTGCTAGTCAATACGTTTGGTGAGTGAGGCATTTAAATTGTAAACAAACAAACAACGAACAGTTTAGTTAGATGAGAACGGAAAATCGAATGAATCGCGAAAATAAATCTAGATATCAACTTCTACTCCTGTGTCATTCTCTGTGTTCTAGCAGAGTATGTTAGACCATCAGAAGCTCTTTCAAGATTGATGTTATCTTTAGAAAGCCCTCTGCTTTCATGGAGATAAGCTGATTAACGAGCTGGCTGTGAGATGACAGCGCGTTTTAGCAGCGTCATTTGGACTATTGCGCAAGCAAAATAGTACGGTTATTTTTAAATAGCTCACATTTAAGTGCCGTTATCTATTTTCTTTTGAAGCAACTGACCATCAGGGTCCACAACACCACGTACACCCCAGATTCATCAGATAATTATAAAAAAGTATTTACTGAGTGCGAACAGACATATCAAACCATAACGACCACCAGTGTAGCGAAAATCTGGAATAACATGCAATTTAGCCCCTCACACTAAACGCTCCTCGTCGGTGATAACGGAGTAACATTTAACGATATTCGTCCTTTTTCCTTTAAATTGTACACAATTATATTTGTGTTATACAGGTAAAATAATAATGAAATACAGGGTGTTTCAGAAGGGATTGTCAATATTCAGGGATATGTCAGGAATGATTATTGTAAACAAAAAAGTCAAGTAAACATGGGCTTTAAAACGCATATCTTAAGAGTTATGAGCAATTCATTATCTTCGATACTCTCAAACAAATCTCTTCTACTGCAAGCTCTTTGCTTTCCATATCTTGGGAAATGGTGGTATGGACCAAAATAAGAGTCCAGTAAACATGTGCTCTAAAATGCATAGTTTAAAAGATGTGTTTCAAAGTAGCGAAGATGAACAAGTGCTCATAGCATGCATTTTAGAGCACATGCTTACTGGACATTTTTTCTTGTTTTGGTCCATACTACAACTTCCCAAAATATGGAAAGCAAACAGCTCGCAATAGAAGCGATCTGCTTCACAGTATACAAGATCAAGGATTGCTCATAGCTGTTAAGATATGTGTTTTAGAGCCCATGTCTACTTCACTTTCTCATTTAGAATAATCATTCCTGTCACGTCCCCGAATATTGATCATCACTTCTGAAACACTCTTTATGCCAAGTAAATAGCAATAAAATGATATCAAACCAGGACATAACGAGAAGTGTAATGAAAGTCGTTCAGTATCTACAAGGTCCCAAATCGAAACGTGAACTGTCAGTAATACTACGAAATTATTGATCTCTTTGTATTTTCAGAACACAGCTGGGCTGTCAAACAATTCTTTTTTCATGTTATCAGCGAGCCAGTCCATCAGTACTTATACTTCTTTTATAATCCTTTCTGGCACTGTCTCTTAAGTCATGGGTAATAGTCGTAACCCAAAGACTTTTCTGAGACGTATAAAACACATGGAGCAGTCGCGGCAGCTCTACAGTCCAATCTCCCCACTGAGAAAGAGAGTATAACTGAATTAGAGTCATCTATCCAATCGTGGATTCGTACTGCTTAAGTAATCACGAGTTCATTGATAGTAATCATGGGGCTATAAATCAATTAAGAAGTCGGTAAAATTGTTTATTTAATTTATCCATTAAAATCAGTTTTCTCGGCCAACTGAAACCATCTGAGCAGAGGGCCATCCAGTGGTGGGCGCAGAACTGTTTTCATCTTCAGCGATCAATTAATTCAGAAAATTCACAGATGGCGACAATCTGTAGAAATTCAGGGCTGTTAGATTCAAACTTAAGCGGCAGCCACATTCGCACATAGGGATACAAGGCCCACCGGCGGTGCTAGAACTGGGATTGAGTTTTCCTAACGCGAACGCCAGAACACCAGAATGTCGAGCTGCTCCACCGGCCAAAAGCAGCAGGAAGCGTTTTCAGTGCCCCCCCCCCCCCCCCCAGTCCAATTGGTGGCAGGGTCACTTTTATATTGCGGGCCGCACACTTCTGTGCTGCATCAGAGTTTAAACATGCACGGAGAGACGGTATCCGAGGCCCATTCCGTTACAGTTCTTGGTATTATTACATGTATCCTAGAATAAGTCCGACATAATAACCCTTGAATGCTTCCCAATCTGTCATTTTATTGTCCATCTTGGAAGCAGCTATGTGTAGATTCAGTCAATTATAGTCAGGATGTTTCGCGGTAGAATGCTCGAGGCAATTTTGATTATTGTTTTTAAGCAAATCTACCGTTTGCTCCACGAGAAACCGGCTTTGCGATTTTATCAATGCTAATGCATTAAGTTTTGATGCCCGTTCATGCGTTCGTATTACGTGACTCCTCATGGCTAACAACTTTCTTTCGTCTCGATTATCACTCTCTCTACCAGCTTGACGAGTTGTTTATTTCTCATTTTTTTCTGATTTTCTTCTCAATGTTTTCACGTGTTCTCTTTCTTGCCCTACAGCAAGAAGGCAGCTGCCAAGTAAGCCATAATTGTAGACACATAAAGTTGCAATTTATATGGCAAGACTACCTCGCATTTATCGTGTTATTATCATTTGATTTATTTTCAATTCAATGTCTTTTGCTGATCTGTAGTTTTCCTCCTGCCCCCTTCATTAGTTATTAATCCAGGAGATAGAAACACCTGCCCTAGGAGAATAGGGCTGATGTCTCCACGTTCAGGGGACGGAAGATGGTCGACGAGAGTATTTTTATCTCTTGACTCGGAAACAATGGCAGACAGCACATCTCATTTACATTTCAGTCAATAAAAGATAACAATAAAAGCCGTTATCCCGCATCCTGCAGCTCTCATAATAGTTTATAATACCGTATTTAAGGGCGGCAACAGCAAGGCCTTCGAAAGTAGTATAAATGTTATAAATATACTCCTCGTTCTGTGACTCACACGAATTTAGTCAGTTTATTTATAGTGATTGAAATGTCATCATCACCGCCACTATAGGGTTTATTAAAAAAAAATACCAGACTGATATTGGCCCTTTAGAAGCAGAACAGGGTAAAATTTCGTTTTGATAAGTACGGTGCCTAACGGAACATTTATCAGTGTTGAAACTTCCTGGCAGATTAAAACTGTGTGTCCGACCGAGACTCGAACTCGGGACCTTTGCCTTTCGCGGGCAAGTGCTCTACCATCTGAGCTACCGAAGCACGACTCACGCCCGGTACTCACAGCTTTACTTCTGCCAGTATCTCGTCTCCTACCTTCCAAACTTTACAGAAGCTCTCCTGCGAACCTTGCAGAACTAGCACTCCTGAAAGAAAGGATATAGCGGAGACATGGCTTAGCCACAGCCTGGGGGATGTTTCCAGAATGAGATTTTCACTCTGCAGCGGAGTGTGCGCTGATATGAAACTTCCTGGCAGATTAAAACTGTGTGTCCGACCGAGACTCGAACTCGGGACCTTTGCCTTTCGCGGGCAAGTGCTCTACCATCTGAGCTACCGAAGCACGACTCACGCCCGGTACTCACAGCTTTACTTCTGCCAGTATCTCGTCTCCTACCTTCCAAACTTTACAGAAGCTCTCCTGCGAACCTTGCAGAACTAGCACTCCTGAAAGAAAGGATATAGCGGAGACATGGCTTAGCCACAGCCTGGGGGATGTTTCCAGAATGAGATTTTCACTCTGCAGCGGAGTGTGCGCTGATATGAAACTTCCTGGCAGATTAAAACTGTGTGTCCGACCGAGACTCGAACTCGGGACCTTTGCCTTTCGCGGGCAAGTGCTCTACCATCTGAGCTACCGAAGCACGACTCACGCCCGGTACTCACAGCTTTACTTCTGCCAGTATCTCGTCTCCTACCTTCCAAACTTTACAGAAGCTCTCCTGCGAACCTTGCAGAACTAGCACTCCTGAAAGAAAGGATATAGCGGAGACATGGCTTAGCCACAGCCTGGGGGATGCACACTCCGCTGCAGAGTGAAAATCTCATTCTGGAAACATCCCCCAGGCTGTGGCTAAGCCATGTCTCCGCTATATCCTTTCTTTCAGGAGTGCTAGTTCTGCAAGGTTCGCAGGAGAGCTTCTGTAAAGTTTGGAAGGTAGGAGACGAGATACTGGCAGAAGTAAAGCTGTGAGTACCGGGCGTGAGTCGTGCTTCGGTAGCTCAGATGGTAGAGCACTTGCCCGCGAAAGGCAAAGGTCCCGAGTTCGAGTCTCGGTCGGACACACAGTTTTAATCTGCCAGGAAGTTTCATATCAGCGCACACTCCGCTGCAGAGTGAAAATCTCATTCTGGAAACATCCCCCAGGCTGTGGCTAAGCCATGTCTCCGCTATATCCTTTCTTTCAGGAGTGCTAGTTCTGCAAGGTTCGCAGGAGAGCTTCTGTAAAGTTTGGAAGGTAGGAGACGAGATACTGGCAGAAGTAAAGCTGTGAGTACCGGGCGTGAGTCGTGCTTCGGTAGCTCAGATGGTAGAGCACTTGCCCGCGAAAGGCAAAGGTCCCGAGTTCGAGTCTCGGTCGGACACACAGTTTTAATCTGCCAGGAAGTTTCATATCAGCGCACACTCCGCTGCAGAGTGAAAATCTCATTCTGGAAACATCCCCCAGGCTGTGGCTAAGCCATGTCTCCGCTATATCCTTTCTTTCAGGAGTGCTAGTTCTGCAAGGTTCGCAGGAGAGCTTCTGTAAAGTTTGGAAGGTAGGAGACGAGATACTGGCAGAAGTAAAGCTGTGAGTACCGGGCGTGAGTCGTGCTTCGGTAGCTCAGATGGTAGAGCACTTGCCCGCGAAAGGCAAAGGTCCCGAGTTCGAGTCTCGGTCGGACACACAGTTTTAATCTGCCAGGAAGTTTCATATCAGCGCACACTCCGCTGCAGAGTGAAAATCTCATTCTGGATTTATCAGTGTTGTTTGGAAATGGTTCAAATGGCTCTGAGCACTATAGGACTTAACTTCTGAGGTTATCAGTCCCCCAGAACTGAGAACTACTTGAACCTAACTAACCTAAGGACATCACACACATCCATTCCCGAGGCAGGATTCGAACTTGCGACCGTAGCGGTCGCGCGGTTCCAGACTCTAGCGCCTAGAACCGCTCGGCCACCCCGGCCGGCTATTGTTTGGACACATCTTCAATCTTGAGATACTGAAGTTAATTGCATGTAAGTTTATAGTATGTTCCGCATACCAATAAGACATTTAAAACAATAAAATTATTAACTCCCGTTTCTTCCGTTCTTCCAGAAGCTTTTATAACACGTATCACACTTGTCGAAATCACTTCTATAGCAACCCACCCAACAGAGAACGGAAAAAGATATGCAAAACTATCTGTCGTACATATTATGATTTAACCAAAGTATTTCTTTAGTTCTCAACGGCCACGCTATAAAAATATCTTGAAATGGAATTCGAAAAATGTCGCAGTGAAATATTTTACATGTCGCTTAGAGTAAGTCTGAGACACTAACGCCTAAATTAATATATGCTTCCAAACCTTAGTTTTTGTTCATATTTCGTAGCTACTCTGAGAAACCAATCAGGAATTATTGTAATTTCTACCAAATCGTGTAGTATAAAACAGTTTTATTAATGTACTATTTATGTTCTTAACGAAATAATGTATCATAAGAATCTAATAAAATATTTACAATGAGTTTGCGTCAGTGAACATAGGCAGTATTTGGGCCCCTTGAAACATACAAATGTTAAGCAACAAAACGGGGCGCAGAATATCGTCTACGTACCGCTCTGCTGTAAGGGTGCCGTGGATGACATCCAAAGGGATCCTGCTATGAAATGAGATGGCACCATAGACCATCTCTCCTGGTTGTTGGGCAGTATGGCGGGGTGACAGTCAGGTTGGTACCCCACCTCTGTCCAGGGCATCTCCAGACACTTCTTCGCTGGTTATCAGGGCTTAGTTCACAGCGGGACATTCCTACTCCAGTCAATCAGATTCCAGGCTTCGCCGTACCTCTGCGCAGTCGAGAATGTTTGGAGCATTATTGGCAGCGCCCTCCAACCAGTTTGGGATTCTGACGATGTAACGCAGCAGTTGGACAAAATCGGCACGATATCCCTCAGGAGGCCATCCAAAAGCTCTATCAATAAATGCTAAGTCGAATAACAGCTTACACAAGGGCCAGAAGTGGACCAACACTTTATTGACAGCTCAATTTGTGAAGCTCTTTCTCCTACATAAAACATCCAGTTTTTCTGATATGTACTTTCTTATTTGCCTTCACATTTACGTCACATCTACCGATATCCGTCTCATTCGGACAATTCATTCGCGGTGCGTCGATTTTTTTAATTTTTTTAATACAATGTAGTACGAGCTGATCTGCTGGCGCTTCCATTCAAGGACATTACATCAGATAATCAACTGATTGTGGACTTTTTGCAGTAAAATTTCTGTGATTGGCAAGTAGTAGCAAGACATGTGTTCCTAAGATCTATTGACGACAATTTTCTTGCATATTATAGGATGAGTTTCTTGCAGGATATGCCACTGGAATTTACTGTGCCCCACTGAAGTGCTCGAATCTTACCACGAAAGGCATATGAATGATCGCCTATTCAAGATTAAGGGAGAAGCTTTGGTAACACTAAGAAAAAATATCCAAATAATGACAGCAAAAGACCACGTATTACAATGTCGTGTCTCATTGCTCCATTGCTCTCTGCTTGAAATAAATGACACTATCTGAACAACACACGTGTCCTTCTGACCTGACAGAATTGCAGAGCTACTCAGTCTTCGAAGTGCAGGTGTGCGATTTCAGTGAAGTGCTCAAAGCAAGGTAGAACAAAGCAATGTGCATATCTGACTACAGCCACTTTCTCACATTCAACCCACTTCTGCATTTAAGCATTTCATTATCAAATGCAACACGAATTACATTTTGTAACGAAGATATTGCTATGTCAGTATCATAACCTGCCACTTGCCAAGCATATTATATCATTAGGCACACCGGTGCAGAGAGCTGATTGTATGGAAGAGAGAGAAATTTGATGATGAACTGACGATCGTTTACTTGTTTCTCATATTCAACAATCTCTCTCATGTAGAGCTTATATTGGCTAAAGAAGTAAACATCAAGAATTTGGCAATATTTTGTTGTCTTCTATACGTTTTTGATCTTGATATATTGATATATTGTTTCTTCGTGTTACCAGAGTTCCTTTCTTAGACCTTGGAAAGGTAACCATTCAAATGCCTCTCTTGCTAAGATGAGTAGTTGTGTGCATGCGAATGGCTCATTCTGCTTTTTCTGGGGAGAGTGATTAATATTCTAAGCTTATTTTTGTGCGGTTCTGAACGTTCGAGGTCACTCACTTTCCTTACTAGTAATTCTCAACATGAGCCTCTTCGCGAAGTCCATGGTTCGTTGGCATAAGGCAAAGTAGCTAACATAAATTCATTGTAAACTTTCCTTGTCAGGCGCATGGTCTTGAAAGTGGTATTGGAGTTCTTAAGGCCATTTCTTTTGTCCGCTTCTCGGTTTCGTTGTTTATTGTCTGCATCTGCTTTAGATAAAAAATCTTCTAGATCCAAGTGATCAATTAAGGTACCCTACATTATTACGACTCTCCAGCTTACGTAAGGAACCGTGAGTGATTAAGTGATATATGTGTAGAGAAAAAGAAATGAAGACTCGCAACAGGAGATAAGCACTTACTGTGTTGTTCCTGTTGAATGTCGTGCAAGATGTCAATGAATTAAGTCTCTCTTACTCACTAACACATTTCTCAAAGGACTAATTTAATCTTTAGAATTTTCGACGATATTTAATAAACGGCTATTAGAATGCGGCTCATTGCGCTAGATATTTGTAATATACTAAATATCTAATATCTGTATCTAAACAGGACTCTGATGCTTGCTATTTTCTGCTACAGTAAAAGCTGATGTCAGACAGTCCAGCTTATTACTGCGTACTGAGAGACTATCGTGAGCTACCGGCGTTCGACTTTGCAGAACCGAAGCAAGGATACACTGGCCAAGCGAGAGGGTTGCCTAACAGAGAACTAGAGAAATCTCCTAACGTTCACATCCCACTCCGCTCCATCCTCCCTCCCAAACAATACACTTACTATTGCACATCGAATGCATTTGAGTGTGTAAATCGAAACATTGTGTTAGAGAAACTGAGGTTTTGTGGAATTAACGATAAAGCTAACAAATGGCTCACATCATACATAAGAAAAATATTGAAAGTTGCTGTGTAAATTAACAACTGAAGGCGGGGGCTTTTTATCTGACTATGGAAAAAAAACGATAAATGCAGTTCCACAAGGTTCAACATTAGGTAAATGGTTTGCAAAATAACACTCGTACAAATCAAGAAAATTAGCTCATTAATTTCGACTGGCATTCAGCAAGAGGAAGATGAAGCGCAAGTTGATGGTGTAAGGTATGTCAGTGATAATCGTCATCGTGATCATCATCATCGCGTCATTACTTTCATGGAATGGGCCTTCTGGCCTCTTCTGGAATTTCCAAACTGCGTCTTCCAGAGTGGATGTATAAGACAGGGCTAATTTTAGGACGATGCGTGAGTTTCATCCACTCCCACTACATAATTGAAAAGTTTACTTAAATAGTCATTACTTCGGCTCTGACGGAATAGATACCAGTTCTTTTGATATCCTCATTTTTATCTGGTTTCTTACAGAGCGCACGTCATTAAAAACTAAAAAAATACATTTATATGAGACACCATTAAATTTTGGTGCTATAAATGTAAGATTTTTCTGAAAGTTTTTGTGTAGAGTGTAGGCTTGTATGGAAGTGAAACATGGACGATGACCAGAACAGACAAGAAGAGAATAGGAGCTACTGAAATGTGATGTTAAAAAAGAATGCTGAAGAGTAGACGCCATTTCTGCTGTTTGGATCTTTGATTCGTCTCTGAGTTTTAACGCCTAGGTCTCGCTTCCACACTACGGACCTTGGACAACAGCCACTGTTTTGTACAACTGCCTTTGTGTTTCCTTCTTTTTTGTTGGTTGTTTGATTTGCGAGGAGGGGATTAAACAGCGAGGTCATCGGTCTCGGTCTCATTCGATTAGGGAAGGATGGGGAAGGAAGTCGGTCGTGTCCTTTCAAAGGAACCATCCCGGCATTCACCTCGAGTGATTTAGGGAAACCAAGGAAAACCTAAATCAGGATGGCTGAACGAGGTTTTGAAGCGTCGTCCTCCCGATGCGAGTCCAGTGTGCTAACCACTGCGCCACCTCTATTTTTTAGTCCCTTCTTTCGTACCTGCGTAATGTGTCACACATTTTCGAGTAAAGGAAATTTGTCTCACATTTGTCGGTCATTCCTATGTGTGATATTACGACGAAGGTATTTACACTGAAGCGCCAAAGAAACTGGTATATGCATGCATATTCAAATACAGAGATCTATAAATAGCAGAATAAGCCACTGTGGTCGGCAACGCCTATCTAAGACTACAAGTTTCTGGCGCAATTGTTAGTACAGTTACTGCTGCTACAATGACAGAATATCAAGATTTAAGTGAGTTTGAACGTAGTGCTATAGTTGGCGAACGAGCGATGGGATATAGCATCTCCAAGGTAGCGATGAAGTGGGGATTTTCCTGCAAGACCATTTCACGAGCGTACCGTGAATATCAGGAATCCGACAAAACATCAAATCCCGGACATCGTTGTGTGAAGGAAAAGACCGTGCAATAATGGGACCAAGGGCGACTGAAGAGAATCGTTCAATGTGACAGAAGTGCAACCCTTCCGCAAATTGCTGCAGATTTCAATGCTGGGCCATGAAAAGCGCCACTGTGCGACCCATTCAACAAAACATTATCGATATGGGCTTTCAGAGCCGAAATCCCACTCGTGCACCATAGTGACAGCACGACACAAAGCTTTACGCCTCGCCTGGACCCGTGAACACCGACATTGGACGGTTGATGACTGGAAATATGTTGCCAGGTCGGACGAGTCTCGTTTTAAATTGTATCGAGCGGATGGTTGTGTACGGGTATTAAGAGAACCTCATGTATCCACGGACGCTGCATGTCAGCAGGGGATTGTTCAAGGTGGTGGAAGCTCTGTAATGTGTGGGGCGTGTGCAGTTGGAGTGATGTGGGACCCCTGATACGTCTAGATACGATTCTGACAGATGACATGTACGTAAGCATCCTGTCTGATCACCTGCATCCATTCATGTCCGTTATGCATTCCGAAGGACTTGGGCCATTTGAGCAGAACAATGCGATGCCCCACACGTCCAGAATTGCTATAGAGTGGCTCGAGGAACACTCTTGTGAGTATAAACACTTCCGCTGGCCATCAAATTCCCCAGACATGAAAATTATTGAGCATATCTGGGATGCCTTGCAACATGCTGTTCAGAAGAGACCTCCACCCCCTCGTACACTTGGATTTATGGACAGCCCTGCAGGATTCATGGTGTCAGTTCCCTCCAGCTCTACTGCAGACATTAGTCGACTCCACGCCACGCCGTGATGCGGAACTTCTGCGTGCTCGCGGGGGTCCTACACGGTATTAGCCAGGCGTACCAGTTTCCTTGGCCCTTCATTGTAAAATGTGTGTATTATAATCATCATATGCTAATAGCATACGGCTGATACTGATTTTTGATTGAATTCATTTCCTCGAATTTCATGATATGGTTTTTGTAATTACATTTTTAAATTATTTTTTATACTCACGTAGTTTTGGCTTATACATAATTTGTTAAAACATAGTATTTCTTAAGAATGGTGACATAACAGCGAGTGAAGCATTAGGACTTTATAAAAGCAGATATCTGAAGTAACGGGAATAGAAGATTCTACATTACACTGATATCTGAACAGCCGGCCGGAGTGGCCGTGCGGTTCTGGGCGCTACAGTCTGGACCGCGTGACCGCTACGGTCGCAGGTTCGAATCCTGCCTCGGGCATGGATGTGTGTGATGTCCTTAGGTTAGTTAGGTTCAAGTAGTTCTAAGTTCTAGGGGACTGATGACCACAGCAGTTAAGTCCCATAGTGCTCAGAGCCATTTGAACCATTTGATATCTGAAGGAACAGGAGTAGAAGATTCTACATTACAATAAAATGTTATTGTAATGTAGAATCTTCTACTCCTGTTCCTTATTATTATTATGTGTCGATCTTAATTTAGGTAAAAAATCCATCGTGTAATAAACAACTTTTTTTTTTTTTTTTTTTTTTTTGTAAAGACTATCTATTTAAGTCACGACTCTGTCCATCCGCAGGTCACAAAAAGGTTTTCGGAATTCTTACAACAGCCTCACAGTTTAAAAACAACAGACATTTATATTATAATACCAGAAGAATTTAGTAGTCAGTAATGAAATTTGTTCTCAATAACATGGACCAGTTTAAAAACAACAGTGACATTTGTGATTGAATACCCCAAGAAATCAATATCCGTGGTCTAGGGATAGCGTCTTTAATTTATAATCTAAAAGTCTTTGGTCCCGCATTCCAATCCCGCCGCTGCTTAAATTCTGATTAATAATCAGCATTGGCGGCATAAGAAGTTACCCCTCATTCTGCCAACGGCGTTGTCAAAGAGGGTGGAGGAGCGGACAGAGGTTCATGGCACTCTCTTGTCCTAGGTGTGGGAAACTGCCCCTAAAGGCGGAAGAATCAGCATTGATCAACGGCACAATCAGCTTAACAGCTCATGCATCCAAGTTGCTGACAAGAACAATATACAGAAGAATGGAAAAGAAAATTGAGGATGCGCTAGATGACGATCAGTTTGGCTTTAGGAAAGGTAATAGTACGACAGAGGCAATTCTGGCGTTAATAATGGAGGCAAGAATAAAGAAAAATCAAGACACGTTCATAGGATTTGTCGACTTGGAAAAAGCGTTCAACAATGTAAAATGATGCAAAATGCTCGAAATTCTGAGAAAAGTAGGGGTAAGCTATACGGAGTGACGGGTGATGTGGGTGATGTGGGCGTGGATGTGTGTGATGTCCTTTCAGGTTAGTTAGGTTCTTTAAGTAGTTTTAAGTTCTAGGGGACTGATGACCTCAGAAGTTAAGTCCCATAGTGCTCAGACCCATTTGAACCATTTGAACGGCTCATGTACAACAACCAAGAGGTAATAATAAGAGTGGACGTCCAAGAACGAAGTGCTCGTGTTAAATAGGGTGTAAGACGAGGATGTAGCTTTTCGCCTCTACTGTACAGTCTGCACATCGAGGAAGCAATGATGGAAATAAAAGAAAGGTTCAGGATTGGAATTAAATTTCAAGGTGAATGGATATCAATGATGCGATTCGCTGATGGCATTGCTATCCTGAGTGAAAGTGAAGACGAATTAAATGATCTGCTGAATGGAATGAACAGTCTAATGAGTACAGAGTATGGATTGAGAGTAATTCGAAGAAAGACGAAGGTAATGAGTAGTAGAAATGAGAACAGAAACTTAACATTAGGATTGTTGGTCATGAAGTAGATGAAATTAAGGAATTCTGCTACCTAGCCACGGACGGAACAAAGAGGACATCAAAAGTAGACTAGCAATGGCATAAAGGGCATTCCTGGCCAAGATAAGTCCACTAATATCAAATATTGGCCTTAATTCGAGGAAGAAATTTCTGAGTACAGCATTGTGTGGAAGTGAAATATGGACTATGGGAAAACGGGAAGAGAAGAGAATCGAAGCATTTTAGATGTGGTGCTACAGACGAATGTTGAAAATTAGGTGGACTGATAAGGTAAGGAATGAGGAGGTTCTGCGCAGAATCGGAGAGGAAAGGAATATGTGGAAAACACTGATAAGGACTGATAGGACATCTGTTAAGACGTGAGGGAATGACTTCCATGGTACTAGAGGGATGTGTAGAGCGCAAAAACCGTAGAGGAAGACGGAGATTAGAATACATCCAGCAAATAAATGAGGAGGTAGGTTGCGAGTGCTACTCTGAGGCGAATAGATTAGCACAGGAGAGGAATTCGTGGCGGGCCGCATCAAACCACTCGGGAAAAGAAAAATGTAGAAGAAAGAAAGAGTTACAGTATCCACTACTTAACCTATCTTTGGCACAGAAAGGTGTAAAATATGCTGCTGTAAAATTTTTCGATAAACTACCAGGTGAAATAAAATGTCTGACAGACAGCAGTAATAGTTTCAAAAATAAATTGAAATAATATCTCCTTGACAACTCCTTCTATACCAGAGACGAATCTTGAATAGGAAGAAATAAATCTGTAGGTATAATATATGCGTTTTGTGCCATTTAAGGAAATGGAGTAGGTAATAAGAAATTTAAGCTTAAAAAAACTTAATTCATGTGTGCATTTCTTATGGATTTGACACGTTCCATATCGTAACAGTTACCGTGAGATTGATAAGTGGAACACGTAATTAACTAAGTAACTTTTCAGCTATGCGCTGCACAGCTGTAACACCCAATGAAACCCTTAAAATGTTCAAGCCATTAATAGTGCTTCCCAGTGTGTACCAGTCATGTAATGTAAACATTGAATATTGCAGATATGCAAAGCATAGTTGAATTATCTTTTTATGACCCTTGGATGGCCAGACTTGTGACCGAAAACATGTGTACATGTGTATTTAGTAAAAATAAAGAAGTACATCTGTGTGTAACACTCTGCAGATTTTATCCTTCATCAAAGCTATTCCACACCACCTACATCATTTTAATTTAGTGTATAGGACAATCATGAGTAAAACCATTGCAACAAACTAATGATCTTTTTACATCTACTCGTTAAGCACTTTTTCAAAGTCAAGTGTGTTACTTTAATTGTAACAGGCCAGTGAACTTCGTAATGTATATAGTTTGCAGTGCGTAACAGAATATGAGAGTGTGGTTTTAATTTCAGACTACTGATCGAATAAAATTAATTAGCTTCACCTATTTTATAACTATCAAATGACGCTACTCTTCCTGGAAACCTCACTCCTATTTCTCTCATGGTGCAATAAACGAAAAGTAAAATGATTTTTCAGTTATTTGTAACATCGGTAAGATAAGAATGGTGAATACTAGGGAACACTTTCGCGTCAGGAATCAGGAATGGAAGTGTATGCCAAAATATAAAGAATGATAAGGTAATGAATTAATGAAGTTTATTGATAATAATTATTAATACTGTCTACTGACTCTGTAGTTCTCATTAACATTTTGTTATGTACTACATGAAAAATGTATTCATAATAAATAAATCACAGATAAGATGTAGTGTGAATGACACGCCACACTTAGTGTAGCAACTGTATTCACACTGTCAAAGCTCAAGTAACACTCTATGATTACTACATAGTAGTAAGATTTAGTTGTTACACAGTAACTTCAGTTATAAATACTTTAGTCTTATAACAGTAAGCAGAAAGTTCAGTCTTCTTATTATCTAAAAATAAATAATTTCCTCTCGCGAAGGCAGTCATAGCCGCGCAGACGTCCTGTAATTTTGCAGTGGACTACAACTCCTACTCGTCGTCAAGCTTCTTGAGACCGATCGCGTTTCCAGCGGGGAACAACCGGTACTGAGACACCAGTTCCACGATCAGGATCCTGATGGCCAGAAGACCCAGTCTGTAGCCTGAAATTAAAACCACACTCTCATATTCTGTTACGCACTGCAAATATATACATTACAAAGCACACTATTCTGTTACAATTAATGTAATAAATTTGACTGTGAGAAAGTGCTTAACAAGTAGATGTGGTGTGGTATTGTCACTGGGCGCTTCGTTTCAGTGCGTTAGCTGACATAATTTCGTTACCGGTTTTGTGTTCTGGCCTAGCAGTTTTGAAGCTTAGCCAGAGCCAGCAACACTTACGACAGCGTGTGGTAATTTGTCGGAAGCAATTTAGCACGCCATGCGATATGAAAAGAAGTGTTTCCACAGAACAGCCCATGTTTGAAATTGTTGTAGGATTAATCTCTGCGCAGCTGAGCAAATTCTAAAATGCGCGAAAAGCTTCATCTCACTCTGTGTAGCGCTAAATATGGAGTATATGTATGTAGCTCTGTATATGTTATAGTCTGAAGATTCGTCTTCTATTCTGATACTGGAAAAAACATTTATTATAAAACGTACTCCACAGCTCGAACATATTTCAAGAAATTCATGTTAACCGTAAGCTGCTTAGAGTGTATAATACTTCTTTGACGTTTAATTTCTATAGTAATACCATTTTCCGTCGACTGCAAATGCTTGCTCCCGAGGTTAGCGTAGGCCACATTTTACGATACTGCTAATAATACCGTAGACGACGGAGAGTGTTGCCGACGTTGCTCGGTTGTAATGTGGTTCAAATACTGCTGATACATAGGACTGCGTGAAAAACATCCCGAAGAAAATATTAAAACTGACAGCCGTTTGTCGTGATATTACGACTGTGATCTGTCCGTGAGAAGAGAACGGCTGATACGAAAACGAGCTCCTCGTCAAATCCTGCCGACTCAAAGGATGTCCACCAGCCACCGTGTCGTCCTCTGCCTTGCCGCGTCACGCAGATATCAGCACAGCGATCTCCCGAGCGTTTTGCAGACCCAGACCGTGGAGCTGCTACTATTCGGTCACGTAGCTCCTCCGTCGGCATTACAAGGTTGAGTGCACCGGTCCTCCCACCAAAGAAAAATCCCCAGTTATGTACGCTGAACACTCAGCTACACGGACGCGGACAACTGCTGATAGTATTCGGGAGACTCTGTCGTGTATTGCAGGCACAGTAGCGAGTTATCCTTAGAGCAAATAAGTAACGCTAAAGTAGTGTTTCGACGTGTTCCACGAAACTCTCGAAAATGAATCATATCTCGTAACATCCGGGTACGAATTAAACTCTCAAGTCAGAAACTTGCGAAAACAAACTGTCTTAGGTACAGCGCGAGTGTGATGCTTGACTTACCGACGCACTTTCGCGGTCCCCCGCCGAAGACGAGCTGTGGCGCCTCCACGCCTGTGTCTGGCTGGAAGCCGTGTGGCCCGCAGTCCCTGCTGAGCGACCAGACGGGCACCAGGACGCGGTCCCCCGGCTGCAGCCGCTCGCCTCCCAGCGAACACGCCTGCCGGCACTCGCGGCTCAGCACTGGCTCCGAGGGGTGCAGCCGCAGCGTCTCTGCAGCGGAAATACACCACGTCAGCCACAGGTAACGAGGATCCAACCTCGTACGACAAACAGTACACTACATGTGGGAAACAAGGGTGAGTACCCTACTCGTACTAAAGTTATTTTTTAAGAACGTCACTTCCTAAGGGAAATAACATGAACACAGACTGCGAATGTAAATCGGAGGCCTTTTCACCATAGCACACACTGCTCACAGTAAATTGTCATTGAGGTCTGGAGGACAGTTTGTAAACCTCAGTTTTATTAGTGTACGTATGACTGGTAGTGAATGTTGCTTTCGCGAAGGAAATGTCACGCCAACAAATAAATTGAAAACATTCCTGCCATTGGCAACCTACATCTGTAGGAAAATATTAGATGTATCTAGTCGTGATGTTATTCTGTTCCAGCTTAATTAGGAAATCGAATATATTAAATAAATATCCTTCTAGAACGAATACACCTAGAGACTGTAAATACATTTGATTTCAAACACTAGAAAAGTGCAAAGATGTATAAAGAATGTTATGTCCTCTTCTAAATCTAGCTTTGAGATTGGGGGAACTTCTGTGACTTTCGTCAAAGTCGCTCCCTCGTTTATTAGATGGACACACTAAGTTGGCTGATACCAATTAGCTCTGTGAAACAGAAGATTTCCACCCTGACTGGCACTGAAAGTAAAGAGCTCAGAGAACAAGTAAATGCAGCGTAACACTCATACTGTGATATAATTAAATTTTATGGAAACATTTGAGTCTTGGCTTTGTCTGTCATAATGCCAGAAGCTGAAGAAATGAATTAAAATTTGTGTTACAGCTAAGACTTGAGCCCTTCTCTCTATGTTTATTATGGAGGTGTGCTAGCCATTACACTACCACAGCAATACAGGTAACACCCCAGCACAAACTACAAACCTGAAGTATGTGTTACGGATGGCTTTGAGCTAGGTTAGCCCGTGCAGGTGTGAAACCTACACTGCTGCAGTAGCGTAATAACTGGCAAGCAAGCAGGCCTGGGTTCAAGTTCTACATGTGGCACAACTTTTATTTCATTTATTCAGTTTCTAACATTTACTGTGATTGTTTCCCTGTCTGCCAACCCTAGGTCGTATATCACCGATTACACACAACATGAATCGCGATTTCCGTTTCTTCATAACTCAGGGAGAGAAACTCAAAAATGGTTCAAATGGCTCTGAGCACTATGGGACTTAACATCTGAGGCCATCAGTCCCCCAGAACTTAGAACTACTTAAACCTAACTAACCTAAGAACATCACACACATGCTCGAGGCAGGATTCGAACCTACGACCGTAGCAGTCGCGCGGTTCCGGACTGAAGTGCCTACAACCGCTCGGCCGCCACGGTCGGCGAGAGAAACTCAGCTCAAGTATTCGTTCGTAAGAAAGCACTTCAGCGTACCCCAGACTGTACAGAGAAGCAAGAAATCGTCAGATTGCTTACAGAAAACGACTAAACTCGCTCCTAGTGGCGAAATCGACACTTTACAAATTCTAACAGTGAGACACTTCATTGGTGGTCTTGTTAGCGAAGTCTCCAACTCGGTCCTACGTTATGTATCTTCTTTCGACACCTGCAGAAGCGTCCCTTACACGCCCTTGGCTGGTTTCCAGTAATGCATAAGCAAGTACATCAATCTGCATCTCTTTATAAACACTCAAATATTAAACCCTCCTTGCCCACGGTAGCATCTGTTAAAATAGTATATTGTTTTAGAATAAGTTACAAGTTATAATACAGATTGCAAAGGCGTTGTGCTCACCATTAACAACGGCTTCCAGCAGTGGCAGCGCAGTTGGATCTTGAGCAGAAGCAATGTCAGAGCGCAGTCGCTGCTGCAGCTGTGGCTGCGCGGCCAGCTCCAGGAGGCAGTGCTGCAGCACGTGGCTGGTCTCTCCAGCTCCAGCTGACAGGATGGCGGCGGTCTGACTCGAGACTGCAACGATGAAAACGATGGACTGTTGACAAATGCCACTGAATCGGAAGGAAACACTGCCTAGTCACTTTATTATGACCACCTACTCGCACATACATAACTGCAGCCTCACAGTTGTACAGAATTGTAAATGGTATCTAAAGCGCTTCTGTCAGCTAGTGGGCGGGCCATGGTAAAGAACTGAACCAGAGAATATCTTGACAACTTAGTGGTTCTATTTCAGCCATTTACCTACATCTATAACCTCGTGATATGCAGTTTCTAGTAAGATTCCAGCTGTACTAGGGAAAACAAGCTTCATGTCCATCTGAAATTACATCATCATCATCTTCTGAAAGTACAGATAAAGGAATTATGAAATCAATCAAAAGTAATTTCTACAATGTTAATGATGTTAGAAAATACCACAAATACTTTTCTTATGCCACAGCAGTGATGCTAACTCCATACTACCACTTCACCCACGGATTCTACCAGCAAAGTGGAAGAGCCTTTGTTCTCCGACATTTCTCATTGGAGCTTCTTGATGCCCAGCTGTCAGGTCATGCAGGAGCCACGATTCACTGCTTATCGCTGCTTGTCGCCAACACTGGTCCGTTGCCCACAGGCTGGCGTGGAAATTAGTTTATCTCATCAATGTATCATCCTTAAGCCATCTGCCTATTTCGGAGGTCTGTTCGCAGCTTGGTTCACTGAAGTGTTTTAATAGGTGCAGAATGGTACTGCCAAGTTTATTTGGAAAGTGAACTGTGTTGCTGTTGTATGTTGGCTTGTCTTCACCCATAGTAGAAAAATCACCTCAACAACAATGGTAGTGTTATTAACCCATTCGCCAGTAATGTAATTTCACGATAGAGCTACACAAAGGATTTACACTTTGCCAGAAAAGTAACGGAAGTCCATTTCACAACATGATCAATCCTTTCTTTCACTTGAAAGGAACCCTGCAGAGTCTTATCTGTCTTTTTGAACACCTACATTGCCAGGGCACATTATTTGACATATGTTATGTGACGTGTGTGGTGGTCATAATAATGTGATACGTTAGTGTCCATATATCTGATAAAATCACGAAGTAGGTTGCCATAGTTACCTTCATGTAGGACAGCCTTATCATCTGCGCCTTCCAGCTTCATCCTCTTCGTAAGCAGGTGTACAAAGTCGTGAGAAGACACAGGGTTGCTGTTACGGTGGTCGATACTGACAGCAGCCACCGATCTGAAGAAGTTGGCAATCTTGTCGGGTAGTTGTCCCAGCCCCAGAGCGTCGAATGCGGCTCGACCCAGGTATTCGAACACGAAGCGGCGGCCAGGGTCGGTCTTGGCGTCGTGCGCACGCTGGACGGCCTTCAGGAACGGCGAGGAGCCGTCCGCGTCCTCGAGGGTCCGCGTCTGCAGACCGAGCAGCGCCGAGGCGACGCAGTCGGTGCAGTAGGCCAGCAGCTGCCGCGGTGACACAGCGGCTGCAGACCCGCCAGCCAGTGAGGCCAGGCGGCGGGCGTGCGCGCGCAGCTGCGGCTCGGCGGAGCGCAGGGCCGACGGCGTAAAGGAAGGCGTCAGGCATCTGCGGGCCCGCTTCCACTGCTCTCCTGCAACACCGGCAAGGGCCCGCCTCAGCATCACTACGGTGGGAACTAGTGCAGCGATTTCCATTTGAAGCGGTGGATAGTTGCGTTCCTTTTGATGTATGGATACTATTAAGAGCAGAAGAATGGTAAGTCATGGTTCGAAGACCCATCAGGGACGTTATAGATGGGGGCAGAAGCTATAATAAGGGAAGGGTGGGAAAGGTATTCGGCTGTGTGCCTCAGTGTGAGTGATTTAGGGAAAACTTGGAGAACCTAAATTAGGCTTGTGAGATTGGGGTTCGATGCTAAGTGCACCTGACTGCAAGTTCATTTTCTGAAGAACAATGTTCCTCGCTCACTGAGATAAGTGAAGGAGGCGCATTGTTAATGTACAGCACCTTATTATCGTATTTTGCACTTTAAATATACGTCATCAGATAGCGACATTTGGGTGCTCTCCTCTTGGATACGCACTACTCTCGGAAGTTTGACAACATGATCTACAGGACAAGGAATGTGTAAATGGGAAATATGTTCATCACAAGTTACGAAAAAATATGGTTACATGACGTTGCAGAGTACAGTTTTAGGTATTCTCGCATCTGGAGGGAATTGTGCAGCCGTATAACCTGCGTATTAGAGAGACTGGCTAAGTGTCGTCACAGGTCTCTTACCTTCCTGAGCGAACAGCCCGTCGTCGTAGCCTTGGGTGCGCACCCTGGCGGGGAAGCTGGGGAAGTGGGCGGACAGTAGCTGCCAGGCGAGCTGTGGGTCCCTCAGCAGCAGCAGCCGCTGCCGGCCCAGCCGCACCCACGAGGCGGACTCCTGCGGCCGCGACACGTAGTGGCCGTGCAGCACCTCGTGTAGGGGGCGTGTCTCCACCACCAGGGCCAACAGCCACTGCAGCACTCTGCAACGCAACGGAGAACACGCCTGTTGAACAAGGCCTTCCACTACTGCTTGTCTTTGGTACTGGTGAAACTTCCAGGCTGTCATCGACTATGATACTGTTTTTTTCATGACGTTTCGTCCAAGGCTGCGATGGGTATCTTGAGAGATACGCCTGTCTTCGCTGGGTATTGTCTAGCGAGAAGCACCTCTGAAGATGTCTATGGTAGATCTGGACGAAACGTCAGGAACAAAAGTTTCATGGATCCCAGCCATATAACTGGCAAGATTCACAAGCAGCAATTGGTATTGAACCCCAAACAAAAGAATGTCACTTTATTACGCTGATTTCATGTAAATCTGCAATTTGCAATTCATTGAAGGGTTTACATTAAGTAAACCTTATTTCTGTATGTATGGTATATAATGCTTGTTAGCCCAAAATACATGGAATAACAAATACCGATAAAAACTTAATTACATCAAGGGTAAATTTTTTTTTAAATTGTCAAGCAAACTGGTACAAAACAATTTGGACTGTTGTTCCAATGTCTGCCAGTTATTCAGAAAAATATTTTATAAAACGAAAATGTCATTTAATTCGTCTTTAGAAAGTCTCAATGAAGTGTGTTCATTTCTCATTTTATGAGAGCATAGCTTAAGTTTACTTGCAATGCCTGCGCCTAAATTTATCTGCTAAAGTATGGAAATGTTGATTTTCACAAGAATCAGTGCCATAAAGTCATCTAGGGCTTGTTGTCAATTTTTTGTGTTCCCACATCGTTTGGTAAGATGTTTGGATCATGTAGTTCTCCTGAAGCCTCACTAACTCGCTGCAAATTGACGTGTCAAGAAAAGAAATACGACTTTACTGCACGTGCTTAATATAATCATCAGATCATTTTAAAATGGGAACCAATACCTAGTGAAAACTAAAAGAAACTAAACTCGTGTTTAGATTATAATACCGAATATTTTGCCAAAACGGTTGCCCGGAACAACGATGTAAACAGTAAATATGTAGCATTGACATGACAACACAACGGTTGAGAAACAAATTAAATCTGTAACCTAGCGGACGTATTTACTACAGAAACCCGCTTCAGCAGAGAAGCTAACTGTTGCCTTGCTGCATATCATCTGCAGTTATTGTTATTATGTATAACAGGCAATCAAATGCACACGCAAAAACGTATCGGCGCAGTACTGTTATTTCAGTACTATGTTGCTATTACCTCATACATGATGATATTTATATTTCATAGTTTACTAACCATTTCAGTTCAGTAAGAGCTGTAAGATTCATCACTGCCTATTTTACGCTACCCTGACTAAGACACTGGTTCGTTTTCAACAGTGCCAGTACAGTGCTACTTCAGAAAGCCTTAGCTATTTGCTTGGTGTCGTACCTGTATCGCAGAGAGATGCAGGCGGCGATGACAGCGACGAAGGCAGCAGCCGGCAGGGCCCAGACGGAGAGGCTGGGGACGCAGCCGGCGCTCAGCAGCAGCAGTCTGCTCGAAACACTCATGTCTTCCAGATAGCACAGCACGGCGAGTGGGAGTGTTGTGGTGCTGGCACGGGCCGGCCTCTGCCTTAAGTATCGGCGCTCTTCCCCCACCACCAGCCTCTCGCCTAGCGCCGTCTCACTCGCCGCGACGCTCTCTGTCTGAGGCGGGCGTGACGAAGCTGAAACGCTCCGTCATCCCGCAGTCGGTGCTCTTATCACGACGCAGCAAAATTCCTTCTGGTGTTAGCGCCGTCCCTGTGCTAACACTTCCCTGTCCTCCTCACTGTCGCCGTTCTGAACTGCGATAACACTGCGACCATAATGTCTGAACGTTTCGTAAGCGATAACTGCTCTCTCAATGAAATATGACATTGTCAAGCTTTCTATTTCTGAAAATTACTTGTTGATTTACAACTCCTTTGATCGTATTTGGTGGGTATGACAGTTTCGTCTGAGGAAAGTCATTATCAGTAACTATGAAATCTGTCGAATTCGGTACATACGTACTGCGGAAATCAGCACACAGAGCAAGGCAGAGAGTACCACGAAACATTCCCTCCTTGTTTCACACACAGAGGGAGCGAGAGGAAGACGTCTGTCTACTTCCTTTCGTATAAGCCCTGGTTTCTCTCATCTTCGTGGTCCTCATACGATGTATGTGCTGGTTGCAGTAGAATCATTCTGCAGTCTACCGAAAATGCTGGTTCTCTGATCTCTTTCAAAAGTTAAGAAATGCATTCTGAAACTGTGAATACGATTGTACAACGACTATACGATTTACTAGAAACCTATGGGAGTTTGTGACAGACTGGATTTCCCTCTTTAAGCCAGAGGTCGCCTTAATCACTTCGGCTGTCGGTGCTGGACTCACGGAAGGACTCAAACTTCCATCTGTCTCAGTGTCTACGTCCTAAAATGCTCTCACATAAATCCTATGATAACTGCACAGGGAGAGAGAGTGTTTTGCTTTTCAGAATGTTTTATCTTGGGATTAAATACATTAGAATGTGTGTTGTATTTTACAGTGTGTTTTTAGTTCGAATCAGTGCTCCTTCGGACTTGCATGCATCTTTCTTCTTATCAACACAAGCTCTGCTGTATCGTTTGTATCCGCCTACACCAGGCTGCAAATTTCATTTAAAATGTACTCCCATGTACGGGAACTACATAAGGTGGGTATGAGCGCAGGTTGCGACACAGGAACGGCGACATGTAGGAGTTCGGGACTGGCCGTGAGTGGTGCACAGATAGCCGACGCGGTTAAGACGAACGCTCACTTAATGTGGGAAATTAAGGTTAGAGTCACGACCCGGCACAATTTTTCACACGTTACTAGTAAATCGTATATTCGTAGTATAGTCCTATTCGCAATATGTGAATGCATTTCATGATTTAATACGGCTGTCAATCATCAGCAGTGTCTATTGCTTCGAACGTGAATGCGTGGCCGAAGGGACACTGCATCGAACTGTGCAGACACTGTAAGAAACAAACACTGCCCTAATGTCTCTCAAAAGCATTTCGCGAAAAGAACTTATTCATTCCACCCGTTTGAATTCACGGAGCATTTCCGTAATACTCGCGTGTTGATCGAACTTACCAGTAACAAACCTAGAGGCCTGGGTTTGTTTGAATTTCTTCGATATCTTTCTTTAATTTACCTGGTGGGGATCCCAAAAACTTCAGCAGTACTCAAGAATGAGTCGTACTCGCTTTATGTACGTGTTCACCTCTGTAGATGAGCTACACTCTTCTATAATTCTCCCAATAAATCGAAGTCGACCATTCTTATTCCCTGTAACCGACGTTACGTGTTCTCTCTATGTCACTTTGATTTACGACGTTTTGCCTAGGTATTTAATCGATGTGAGTATGACAAAGCGCATTTCATTTTTTTAAGTTTCCTTTACTGCATATTTTGAAAGACCTGTTACCTAATAATTTAAAACAGGCGTACATTTTACAGTTTTCATCATGTAATACCATAAATTTTTCCATTACGAAAGCAAACATTGTTTTCAACAAAGCAAAATCAAATTAATAATAATGATTTAGAAGGAAAGTTAATCAAAATATAAACTGTAAATTAGTTAAAGCAAACGGAGGGTGTTAACTAAAAATGTTAGTCATTTAGAAGAGAAAAAAGTAAGGATAGTGAAACATAGCTAAGATATCTGTCAATCAAGTCTATGATCTGTGACTTAAGCCTCTTTCTTTTGATATGACATTACAAGTTTGGTGAATAATTTGATGCTATATTAAAAGCTAGTTTTCTAAGTTAATTACATTTTTTAGGCTGCAATAGCTGGTCACTGTTGACAGAATGTTATAAAATACACTTCAAAGACAGTTATTACAGTAGAAATTACTGTCGGTAGTTTATGGGGCTTGACTCTCAAGTAATAAGTATGTGTCGATATTGGTCATGTGCTTTTTCAGACACGGTTCTGTGATAAGATCTTTTACTGGGCGATCTGGCATTCTGCTTTTACTGTATGATGTTATTTCTGTCTATTAACTCATGACCCATTTATCGTAAGGCTGAATGAATTCAAAGGGACTGATTTGTTGATACTGTTTTCTATTGTACAAGGTATTAATGAAGTGGGGAAAGTTGTTTAAAAGTGTATTATCTTGTATTAGGTCTTAAGTGATATTTTGGTAATCAGATCGCCGAGTTCTTTGGCTGTTTCTTATTCTGCATACACTCTGGGTTGTTTACCTTTATTAAAATTTGATGTACATTTTGTCAAGCGTTTATGTCCAGGAAACGCCATTGTCCACCATTCCTGCACCACAAATTTAAATGAAACAGTGTGTGGGAGAACATATATTTTATGGAGTACACACGAATATCATTATTTTCGAGCTGCTAGTCGCCTAGAGAGTAATCAAGCAAGTGTCTAACCGAAATTGAGATCATTAAGTTCTTCAGGTACGACTCCATGCCTCAATGTATTGGCTAAATATTGCAAATACTTTAACCTCCGCAAGCTGTCAGTATTATTCCTTTAAAGCAATATGCATGTAAATTATATTTTCAGCCCGAGGCCATTTTCAAATATCTGCGACCTGATACCAAAAGTACGACAAACAGGTATAGACACATTAGTGAACAACATTACGCTTGCGTGTTACAATTTTTGCTTAAATTGCCAGAATTTGCAGTGCATCAGAAAGAAATCCCTCGACTTTGAGCAGTCTCACAGAACATGGACAATGGTTAAGAGAACAGTCACCAATTATTGCAGAAGCATGGACTCTCTTCATAGATGGGATGCAACTCCATCTCCAAATTGCGATTGCGGTGCAGCCAGGGAAACCATTGGTCACATTTTTACAGAAAGTCCCAAGAGAGCCTCTCGTGATACATTCGACGATTTTCTCATGGAAACGAACGTGCAACTGATTATATTAAAAATTTAGATTTCTGTTTAGAAATTACATGTATTATTGTTTGTATTAAATTTGATATTTTGCTTAAAAATCATACGGTAAATAAGTAAACAAAGTAAAGCGATTAACCATTCATTCCTTTACGTGGCAGCTTACCTCAGCGTCTCATCTGACGCCTTGTAAACATACTACAAACGGCAGCATGCTACACTCCTGTGCGTTAGCAGACCTCCAGAGTTCGCTCGGAGGGGGCGGGGGAGGGGGAAGGGGGCAAGGTCGGGCAGCGATGAGGCTGCGAACCAGCGGCGACCACAACAAACCATTCATTCACCGACGCGGACGCGGGAGGAGTCGCCACACACAACGTGCTGGCGCCCCACCACTGCCTCGCGGGCACGAACGGGGAGTCCCGCCAGTGACTCGGCAGCGGAGCAGCCTGCCGACAGAGACGGAGCCAACTGGCGCTCTCTGTCTGCCTCACTCCCTGCTGTGTCACCGCGCGCGCTGCCTCCGAGGTCGCTCGCTATCTCACGCGCAGCGGTGTACGGCTTCTCGCGTGGCAGCACTTACGCTCGTTCTCAGATAACAGATAAGGCGTAAAACTGCTGATGCCACATGGACTGCTTCTCCCACTTCGACAATCAGATTCTTATTTGATTCCATCTGTGCACTGCTGTCCACTTATAACATTTTTGTTTAAATGATATTAAATTATTGCTTTTAAGCGTGTTTGAAACTTTTTTGCTTTGTTTTGCAATATACACAGGTGGAAAAAAATTACAACACCAAAAAGTAATTAATGCAGAGTAGTGAAATTTCCAAAATACATTTGTCTAGATAACATATTAAGGGCTTATTTTAATAGTGGTACAAGTCCATTACCTCCACTTTTCTGTCTATAATGCTTCTGAAATTAATGAGCCAAACAAAGAGAACGAAAGGTTCATCTATAGCAAGAAGCCATATGCTTGAATATTTCTGGAATCTCAACTGCAGATTTTTCAGCGCTCATTCAACTTTAGGACTCTGTATCTCAATATGAACAAAAATGGACTTGTACCACTATTGAAATAAGCCCTTCATATGTTACTGATTAAGTGCGATATAAGTCACTGGAAATGTTATGTGCTAGCACAGTAATAACCGTTGTAACCACGTGTTTTGCAGGTGCCGGATGGAATTCCATGCCTGTTGCACTTGGTCAGTCAGTACAGGGATGGTAATGCTGTTTGTGGATGACAATGGAGTTATCGTCCGTTGATGTCCTCTATGTGCTGGATTGGAGCCACATCTGATGATAGTTAGGCCAAGGAAATATGTCGACACTATGTAGAGCATATTGTGCTACAACAGTGGTATCTGGGCGAGCGTTGTCTTGTTGGAAAACACCCCTGGGAATGCTGTTCCTGAATGGCAGCACAACAAGTCGAGCCACCAGATTTACATACAACATTGCCGTCAAGATGCAATGTTCAACGCAAACATGCAAACGTGAATGCACTGTGTTGTACATATGCCGGACGTCAGTTTGTGGGATCAAGTTCAATGCCTGTTGCACTTGACCGGTCAATACGGGGATAGTTAATACTGGCAGTGGATGACGCTGGAGTTGTCGTCTGATTATGTCCCATATGTGCTCGATTAGAGACAGATCTGGTGATCGAGAAGGCCAAGGCAACATGTCGACACTCCGTAGGGCATGTTGGGTTACAACGGTGGCATCTGGGTGAGTGTTATCCTGTTGGAGATCACCCCTTAGAATGCTGTTCTTGAATGGCAGCACATCGGGTCGAATCACCGGATTGACGTACAAATTTGCAGTCAGGATGTGTGGGATAACCATGACAGTGTTCCTGCTGTCATAAGTAATCGCAGCCCAGACCATAGTTCCAGGTGTAAGTCCATTGTGTCAACCATGCAGACGGGTTGCTTACAGGCTCTCAACTGACCTCCTCCTAACCAACACGTGGTCATCACTGGCACCGAGGCAGAACCAGCTTTAATCAGAAAACACAACAGACCTCCACCCTGACCACCAATGAGCTCTCGCTTGACACCAGTGAAGTCACAAACGCGGTGTTTTGGGGTCAGCGGACTGCAGAGTCGTCTGGCTCAGAGATATCCTTGAAGAAATGACTTGTAACAGTTCATTGTGACAATGTAGTGCCAACTGTTGTTCAGATTGCTGCCGCATATGAAGTACGATACTTCAGAACCATACATTAAACATTGTGCTCATCCTTCTCAGTAGTGCCACGTAGCCATCCGGGGACCAGTCTTCTTGCGACTTTACATTCTCGTGAACACCACTACAAGCAATCATGTACAGTGGTTACAATCCTGTCAAGTCTTCCTGCAGTATCGCAGAAGGAACGTCTACCTTCTCGTAGCCCTATTACACGACCTCGTTCAAACTCAGTGACGTGTTGATAGCGGCGTCTTTGCTGCCTTAACGGCATTCTTGACTATTATCAGGTCACCACGTTCAGTCCCAAAGGTAACTAACGCTCACGACCGTTACTGCGTGTATTTAAAGCAAACCTGATTTCATCCACTTAGTGTTGCCACTAGCCCCAATCTAATGCCACTGTTGCGAAATTTGAATAGACATCATCTTTTAGTTGTAGAAACACACCTACCAACTTCCGTTTATCTCGAAAAACTCCTTCATGGTGTTTTGATTTTTTCTGTCAGTGTGTCTAATCACACATGTTCTCCAAATACAATATTCAGCTGGTCATAATTATCTTTTATTTTCCTTTTTCTACTACGTTCTCTTATCACGTATGAGATGAGTTGACATACAACTTTTACAATTATTAAATTACAAACAGTAACATTGTAACAGGCGGCTGCTCTACCATTTTTATTTCTAACGGTCACTGTTATCCTTGCAGGAGATACCTACGCTTGCTTAACTTGTACGTAGCCAGGCCAGGGGAATTGTACGCAAATATTTAAGATTGAAGTTGAAGCTCATGCGAAGCACCGTGTAGATCAAGTACAACCAAGACTGCCTACAACTGGTGTCATCCCAAAGTACGCAAAACTACAGATTCGGAATACGTCTCGCATCGCACATCACATAACATCACATTAGGCAGGCAGCACATATGAGCTGCATGGAAGCAGAAATTAGGTATGCACTCAAGCACAAGTAACAACTTAGTGTCCTTTTATATGACTTATATTTTCCGTTAGGCGATAACTTAAGCATTATGAAAATTGGGGCAGTCACAGCTAAAGCAGTTCAAGATGACTGATTGGCAATCCATAGAGCTCAACAGGTTTTGAAATGCAGGTGTTAGAACTATTAAAGTAAAAAACTGTATGAAAGGTCCAATAGCCCGTTGTAGCTGCATATATTTAAGACAATTAGAGACCCACAACCATAACCGGTTTCGTAACTTTTAAATTTTTTAAAATTAAGGGTCTGATAATGGGGAAATGAAATTATCTGAGATACCTTAAAGCACTGAATGAATAGATTTAAGCATCTTGCTAGGAAACTAGGCATGGATCACATACACCCCACAAAGAAAATGTCATATATGCATTTAAAAATAAGATTTGTAATTTCATACCAAAAGAAAGTTACTTGCAAATGCTATGTCATAAGGTGTAGAGAGGAGTTACAGAATGTCATAGAGTAACAGCGTTGTTAGGCAAAGTTCTCAGCCCTCCTCAGTTGATAAAAACCATCATTAATGATGAATATCATATCTATAAAACGAAAGAATTAATACGAAGTGAAGTAGTAACTAAAACAAAAGAGAGCTGAGGACAATCCCCATGTAAAGTGGGCCAACTGCCAAAAACGCGACTGACCTTTGTTAAAATCATTAACTGTCATCACTTTACAAATATAAAATACGTTCCTGTCGGCCTAAGTCAAGCAATAGACAATGAACTTCATAAATGTTATCCAGGAAAGTATTGGGTACTGGAGTGACTCAACAATAAAGTAAGGTTAGTGACTGACTTAAATAATATCTATGTACTGAAATACACTGAAAAAATACTTTAACATGTTCTGCGGGCCACTGATCACCGAATGGAGAAGCTTATGACGCCGGTCAAACTTACCGAAGGCCGAGATGCTCATGTGAGTTTGTCACCATCATAACAGTTCGTAGCAGCTGACAACACGAGCTACGAGCGTCCACTGTGTTGTCGAAGCGTGTGCGGTGGCTGTCGTCCTGGTACTGAGACGGTTAAGGAAAATGAACTAACGTGGGCAACACGGAAGACAAGAGAATTGCGTGCTAGTGCTCTGCTCAGGAACTGCGAGAGCTATTAGACTCGGCTGTCTGTATCACATGATGATGATGTGGTCTTCAGTCTGGTTTGATGCAGCTCTCCATGCTACTCTATCCTGTGCAAGCTTCTTCATCTCCCAGTACCTACTGCAACATACATCCTTCTGAATCTGCTTAGTGTATTCATCTCTTGGTCTCCCCCTATGATTTTTACCCTCCACGCTGCCCTCCAATACTAAATTGGTGATCCCTTGATGCCTCAGAACATGTCCTACCAACCGATCCCTTCTTCTGGTCAAGTTGTGCCACAAATTTCTCTTCTCCCCAATCCTATTCAATACTTCCTCATTAGTTATGTGATCTACCCATCTAATCTTCAGCATTCTTCTGTAGCACCACATTTCAAAAGCTTCTATTCTCTTCTTGTCCAAACTATTTACCGTCCATGTTTCACTTCCATACATGGCTACACTCCATACAAATACTTTCAGAAATAACTTCCTGACACTTAAATCTATACTCGATGTTAACAAATTTCTCTTCTTCAGAAACGCTTTCCTTGCCATTGCCAGTCTACATTTTATATCCTCTCTACTTCGTCCATCATCAGTTATTTTGCTCCCCAAATAGCAAAACTCCTTTACTACTTTAAGTGCCTCATTTCCTAATCTAATACCCTCAGCATCACCCGACGTAACTCGACTGCATTCCATTATCCTCGTTTTGCTTTTGTTGATGTTCATCTTATATCCTCCCTTCAAGACACCATCCATTCCGTTCAACTGCTCTTCCAAGTCCTTTGCTGTCTCTGACAGAATTACAATGTCATCGGCGAACCTCAAAGTTTTTATTTCTTCTCCATGGATTTTAATACCTACTCCGAATTTTTCTTTTGTTTCCTTTACTGCTTGCTCAATATAGAGATTGAATAACATCGGGGAGAGGCTACAACCCTGTCTCACTCCCTTCCCAACCACTGCTTCTCTTTCATGTCCCTCAACTCTTATAACTGCCGTCTGCTTTCTGTACAATTTGTAAATAGCCTTTCGCTCCCTGTATTTTACCCCTGCCACTTTTAGAATTTGAAAGAGAGTATTCCAGTCAACATTGTCAAAAGCTTTCTCTAAGTCTACAAATGCTAGAAACGTAGGTTTGCCTTTCCTTAATCTTTCTTCTAAGATAAGTCGTAAGGTCAGTATTGCCTCACGTGTTCCAGTATTTCTACGGAATCCAAACTGATCTTCCCCGAGGTCGGCTTCTACTAGTTTTTCCATTCGTCTGTAAAGAATTCGTGTTAGTACTTTGCAGCTGTGGCTTATTAAACTGATTGTTCGGTAATTTTCACATCTGTCAACACCTGCTTTCTTTGGGATTGGAATTATTACATTCTTCTTGAAGTCTGAGGGTATTTCGCCTGTTTCATACATCTTGCTCACCAGATGGTAGAGTTTTGTCAGGACTGGCTCTCCCAAGGCCGTCAGTAGTTCCAATGGAATGTTGTCTACTCCGGGGGCCTTGTTTCGACTCAGGTCCTTCAGTGCTCTGTCAAACTCTTCACGCAGAATCGTATCTCCCATTTCATCTTCATCTACATCCTCTTCCATTTCCATAATATTGTCCTCAAGATCGCCCTTGTATAGACTCTCTATATACTCCTTCCACCTTTCTGCTTTCCCTTCTTTGCTTAGAACTGGGTTTCCATCTGAGCTCTTGATGTTCATACATGTGGTTCTCTTATCTCCAAAGGTCTCTTTAATTTTCCTGTAGGCAGTATCTATCTTACCGCTAGTGAGATAAGCCTCTACATCCTCACATTTGTCCTCTAGCCATCCCTGCTTAGCCATTTTGCACTTCCTGTCGATCTCATTTTTGAGACGTTTGTATTCCTTTTTGCCTGCTTCATTTACTGCATTTTTATATTTTCTCCTTTCATAAATTAAATTCAATATTTCTTCTGTTACCCAAGGATTTCTACTAACCCTCTTCTTTTTACCTACTTGATCGTCTGCTGCCTTCACTACTTCATCCCTCAGAGCTACCCATTCTTCTTCTACTGTATTTCTTTCCCCCATTCCTTTCAATTGTTCCCTTATGGTCTCCCTGAAACTCTGTACAACCTCTGGTTCTTTCAGTTTATCCAGGTCCCATCTCCTTAAATTCCCACCTTTTTGCAGTTTCTTCAGTTTTAACCTACAGGTCATAACCAATAGATTGTGGTCAGAGTCCACATCTGCCCCTGGAAATGTCTTACAATTTAAAACCTGGTTCCTAAATCTCTGTCTTACCATTATATAATCTATCTGATACCTTTTAGTATCTCCAGGGTTCTTCCATGTATACAACCTTCTATCATGATTCTTAAACCAAGTGTTAGCTATTATTAAGTTGTGCTCTGTGCAAAATTCTATCAGGCGGCTTCCTCTTTCATTTCTTAGCCCCAATCCATATTCACCTACTACGTTTCCTTCTCTCCCTTTTCCTACACTCGAATTCCAGTCACCCATGACTATTAAATTTTCGTCTCCCTTCACTATCTGAATAATTTCTTTTATTTCATCATACATTTCTTCAATTTCTTCGTCATCTGCAGAGCTAGTTGGCATATAAACTTGTACTACTGTAGTAGGTGTGGGCTTCGTATCTATCTTGGCCACAATAATGCGTTCACTATGCTGTTTGTAGTAGCTTACCCGCATTCCTATTTTCCTATTCATTATTAAACCTATTCCTGCATTACCCCTATTTGACTTTGTGTTTATAACCCTGTAGTCACCTGACCAAAAGTCTTGTTCCTCCTGCCACCGAACTTCACTAACTCCCACAATATCTAACTTTAACCTATCCATTTCCCTTTTTAAATTTTCTAACCTACCTGCCCGATTAAGGGATCTGACATTCCACGCTCCGATCCGTAGAACGCCAGTTTTCTTTCTCCTGATAACGACATCCTCTTGAGTAGTCCCCGCCCGGAGATCCGAATGTGGGACTATTTTACCTCCGGAGTATTTTACCCAAGAGGACGCCATCATCATTTAATCATACAGTAAAGCTGCATGCCCTCGGGAAAAATTACGGCCGTAGTTTCCCCTTGCTTTCAGCCGTTCGCAGTACCAGCACAGCAAGGCCGTTTTGGTTATTGTTACAAGGCCAGATCAGTCAATCATCCAGACTGTTGCCCTTGCAACTACTGAAAAGGCTGCTGCCCCTCTTCAGGAACCACACGTTTGTCTGGCCTCTCAACAGATACCCCTCCGTTGTGGTTGTACCTACGGTACGGCTATCTGTATCGCTGAGGCACGCAAGCCTCCCCACCAACGGCAAGGTCCATGGTTCATGGGGGGAAGCTGTATCACATAAGCATTTGTAATTAACCTCGTTTTGATATTCAATCACAAATATTATTTATTGAATATGTATACGACCCGTTTTTTGTGGGGCGTATTTGATCCACACATAGTTTCCTAAGTAGATTCGTAATATTTTCTTCCAAGCTTAAGTTTATTCATTCAGTACATTTAGATATCTCAGATAACTTCAATTCCCCAATATCAAAGCATTAATTTTAAACAATTCTGCACATGTATATCAGAAGATTTAACTTGAATGTTGCGAAACCAGTTGTGTGAGTCCCTAATCGACTTAAACGCAGCTACAGCGGAGTATCGGACTTTTCATTCAGTCTTAATTTTAATAGTTTTAAATTTGTTTTTAAACATCTGTTGCACTGTATGAACTGTTAATCAATCGTGGACAAATTAACCACTTCAGAGAACAGGTTAGTGGGAAGTGAAGTATTTAATAGGGATGAAAATTCAGTAAACGAGTATAGCGTTACTCACCATAAGTAACTTTGTATCCTGTCACTATTCCTGACCAATAATAACGTTGTCGAGTCTGAGCAGTAGGTTAAATTTTATGACAAGTGTATAAATTTAGCAGATATATGACTTGATAAGTAAAGGGTAATTTATTGGAGAACGGACTTCAGCATAACTGAAGCAGCTATTTAACAAGAAAAACGTTAAGTGAACGATTACTGAAGTAAAGCTAGTTTGTAATTCTGCCAAGTTAACCATATTTTAAGTGTGAATGCTAATAGTACACACGAGCCAGTATCGTCAGAAGTTAAATAAGAAATTGGCTGAGGTGGAAGCTTTAGTCACAAAAGCAGACAAGGGTAATGCTGCATTGCTAGTATATGGGAACGATTACAGTAAATGAATGGTCCAGTATTTCTATCAGAATTGCATCAATGAGGTAAGTAACCACTAACTAAATATTTAGACAAAAAGTTCCAAAACGAGTTAAAGAGAAAAACTGATCAGGTTTTATTTGATCCATCGATCCTTAGAAAACATAAAGTTAATGTATCTGAGGCTTCGCACCGCAAGGTGACCTTTCAGAATTTTTGCAATTTAACCTCTACGTCTAATTACTTAATGTGAAAATTGCTAAAACCTAACAGGTCAATGAAAATTATTAATAATAACGAGTATGTTACAAATAGTGAACTAAACTACATGCCTGATAAAAAACTAAAACGGTTAAGAAATGTGATAAGAGTTTTAGCATTAAAAATTGCATCCAATACGCAAACAGGTTGGCGAATATGGATGCAAGATTTGCACCGAGGGATGTGACAAATTTGTTTACAAATGTACAACTCAGTCAAACTTTAGGGATAATTGAAGACAACTTACTAACACATAAAAGAATGACAGTAGTTGAAATCACAAATTGTTACATTTTAGCCTAAGCATCCAATTCTTTACCATTAAGATGAAAATTTACAGACTGGTGGTGGGTAATTGTCTATCAAGCTTCCTGTCACAAATATTTTTAATGACTTGGAAATTAGGTTTTTTGAGAATTACCCTGGCACGAAAGAAAGAAAATTGTCTTATTGACGTTATATACACCGACAGTATAGTTTTACTTAGGCGCAGGAAACAATAGCTGAGGTGACTGACAAACTGAATCAAATACATCCAAAAATGACATTTACGCTTAAAAATGAATATTAAAATAGCATTAATTTTCTCGATGTGCCCGTTAAAAGACCCACAGTGCCGAAGACAATGGCGCTCAGGTTGATTCCGTGTTGCTTGACTTCAAGAAGCCATTTGACACCGTCCCGCAATGCTATTTAGTGAAAAAAATACGAGCTTATCAAGTATCGAAGAGATCTGCGACTGGATCAAGAATTCTTTGCAGACAGAACTCAACACGTTGCTCTTAACGGAACAAAATCGACAGATGTTTTAAAGGTAATTTCCGGTGTTCCCCAAGGAAGTTTGATAGGAGCGTTATGTTTTTGTTTAAAATATGTATAAATGATCTGGTAAAAGCGTCAGATGCTCTCTAAGTATGTTCGCAGATGATGCAGGTGTCTATAACAAAGTAGCAATGCCAGAAGATAATAAAGTTTTGCGTAATGACCTCCAGAGAATTGATGAATTGCAGTTGACCCTGAACGTGAATAAATGTAATATATTGCACATACATAGGAAGGAAAGCCACTACTGTATAGCTACACTACTGATGACGAACCGCGGAAGTAGTATCTGCCGTAAAATATCTAGGAGCGACCTTAAGTGCAATGGCCATATAAAACAAACAATGGGAGAAGCAGATGCCAGACTAAGATTCATAGGAAAAATATTAAGAAAATGTCACTCATCCACGAAATAAGTGGCTTACCAGGCGCCTGTTCGACCCATTCTTGAGTACTGTTCGTCTATCTCGGATCCCTATCAGATAGGACTGTTAGAAGGGATAGATCCAAAGAAGAGCGGCACGTTTCGTCACGGGCTCGTTTAGTCGGCACGAGAGCGTTACGGAGATGCTCAACAAATCCATTGGCAGACGTTACCAGAGAGGCGTTGTGCATAATGGAGAGGTTTACAATTGAAATTTGGTTTACTATTAAAATTTCGAGGGAGCAATTTCCGGGAAGCGTCGGACAACATGTTTTTCCACCTACATACGTCTCGCGTAATGACCACGAGGGGGAAATTCGAGAAATTAGAGCCAATACAGAGTATTACCGGCAATCAGTCTTCCCACGCGCTAATCGCGAGTGGAACAGTGTTGGATGACTCAGTTAATGGTACAGAAAGTACCCTCCACCACACACAATTAGGTGGCTTGCGGAGTATGATGTAGATGGAGGAGATCGAGTGGAAAACAATTTTAGAGTAACCACGTACTCCGGAACTACTACTGGAAATAAAGGCAGTCATCCACTACAACACAAAAGACCATATTTTTATTAAACGCTACAAATTGAGTTGCCACAAGCAGTCGAAGAAGATTTATGGAGCTACAGATTATTGAAAAGATTGTAGCGAGGAAAGGTTGTCATGAACGTGATTAGGCGAAGTTATACCACACAAGAAAGAGAAATGTCAAGTGGGCGAAATATTGTTACACATACAATCGAGACGAAAGTAACATTACATTACACACCCATTTAAAGGTCCTGTAACTAACTGCATTGTGGCATGTTTTCCCAGGCGGAAAGTTAACGTCCCATTTTGGTCAAACAATCCGCTTGGGCATGCTTTGAAACGCAGGAGAATGTGCCTATGGACAAGTACAGTACGTTTGGATTATGTAAAATTAATTGTCAAAGCGCCTGTACTGGCCGGACAGGAAGGTTGTTTCAGATACGTCATAAATTTGTAATCTGCATTCCAATCGTAGAGCATTGGGGGAATATTTGAAGGCAAACAACCATACTTTAGGTGAGATTCAAGATACTGTGAGAATTATTCACACCGCAGGCAAAGGCACAAAGTTGAATGTATTGGATGAATTATAAATCTTCCTCGAAATGAAGAGAAACTCACGCAGTTTGCTGAAGAAAACGAATATAATGTGAATGTTTCTTCCGGTTGTTTGATGATGTATAATAGATAATTATTCTGACCAAGTTATCAGCTAAACTCATAGTAGGCTGCACTTTAAACAGTTATAAAATGATGTCCGCAGAAATGTACGTTCCCCATCTTTCCACAGTGAATAGCTTTTAAATGTCTGCCGTTCTACCTATGAACATGTACGGTATATATGATCTTAATCTGAAATATGTCTATACCTACAAGGTTGAAGTTTAAATGCAAGCAGTTTTGGAATATAACTAAACAACGTACCGTTTATAGTACCTGATGCCTCCTGCGGAGCGTTTTCATGTCATGGAAATGGAAATGAGCGTTTGGCGTCATTCGCCGGGAGGCTCCTTACGGGGCAGGTCCGGCCGCCTTATTGCAGATCTTATTACATTCAACGCCACATTGGGCGACCTGCGCGCCGGATGGGGATGAAATAATGATGAAGACAACACAACACCCAGTCCCTGAGGGGAGAAAATCTCCGACCCAGCCGGGAATCGAACCCGGGCCAATAGGACGGCAGTCCGTCACGTTGACCACTTTATTTTTTTTTTATCTTATTTTTTTCGCTGTTGTTCGTTGCATCTGCTCGGGGCGGACGTCGTAAGACATCCGTTTTTGTTCGTTGTTGATCCATTAACTCAGTTTTTTTATTACAGAGGGCAGCTAACCCTCTGACCGAACACGCTGAGCTACCGTGCCGGCTATAAAGAGTAAATTTGTAAGACTGGATGTCATGAACTGATATATATATATATATATATATAACAATAACCTATACCTTTCATGAATCACTTACCTCATAAAAATCTTCGTTACTCGAAACTACTGCAACACAGCGAGCGTCAATACTGGCAGCTAAATAAAAGATTCTAACTACTGTAGAACACTTTTGAACACTATTAAGGTAAATACATTGTTGGCTCTCTATCAAAATCTTTCATTTGCTAAATATGCCTATCAGTAGTTAGTGCCTTCAGTAGTTAGAATCTTTTATTTAGCTGGCAGTATTAGCGCTCGCTGTATTGCAGTAGTTCCAGTAACGAAGATTTTTGTAAGTGATTCATGAAAGGTATAGATTATTGTTAGTCAGGGCCATTCTTTTGTAGGGATTATTGAAAGTCAGATTGCGTTGCGCTAAAAATATTGTGTCAGCTTAGTGATAATCAGAATAAGTAAAGAGAGAAATGTCTGAGTACGTTCAGTTTTGCTCAGCTGTTTCAAAATCAAATAACGTAAGGGGTTTATCAGCAGAGTAATTCAAAAATTTTTCAAAGGGGAGGTTTCAATAGCAGATAAATCATTCTATTTGTTGTCATCCCAGTTTCCACGCCGATAGTATTTGGTGTTTCATAATCATTGTGCTGCGTGACACAATAACTGGAACTAATTATTCCAGTCTGTTAACCACTATCACATAGTAATCATAGTGAAACACATCAGATAATCTGTTTCACAGCAACCGCGTTACTATGTGCACCCAGTGACCCGGCGGCCTCGAAACGAAACGGCACGTAAGTGCCATGTTTCATTTTTCGGGTCACTGGGTCCCAAGGTCGCCGTGGCGGCCATGGCTGTCACTGCAAGATACTTGTCTTTCAGACACTATCTCGGCAAGCACCCACGCCAGCCAAAAGTTGACGTCAGGAAAAGCTTTTATCTTTGCAGTCATTAGCGCCGCGACTTGTATATAAGGGACACTAAATCGGTCTACTGCACAATGTCTTCGACTGATATACAACCAGTTGCTACTAGTTCAAGGGATTGTACATTGGAAGAATTGTTTGTAAGTACACTACGGAACAATGGCTTCATTATATAATTTATGTAGAATGATTGTGATTGGACACTTAGAGAATGCATTAGATTGTTTTCAATTGCATCTTCCAAACAGTATCGTACAAGATATTATATTACATTTACGAAATGAGAAAATTAAGTATCAATTATCTCAATCATAAGAGCATGCGAAGAGTGGCAGTACTGTAAAAGCAGGGCACGTGAGTGGTGCCTCCAAGGCTGCACGTTTACAGACACTCTGGCTGTATGCTGTGTGTGCTGAGGGGGCCCTGGGCTTTCGCCTTCACGACAGCCGCCATCCGCAAGATTCTGTGGGTACGGGGCTAAGCGCGCGTCCGCCGTCGAGACCACTGAGGCCCATCCGTATCCTCAGCGACGTGTCCGTGGACCGCTTCGTCAGTCCCCGTGCCACCTTGCTGTCAGGCAGTGTGTCTGACAAGCCGCAAGATACGCAAGCTGCCGGAGTGCGCTGACTAGCATTCCTCACCACTGCCTGATCGAGCAGCCCAGCCTGTTTCCGGTGCACCGGAGTAGACAATATTCATTATAGCAATCAAGTTAATAAAATGTTTTTACACAAACTGCTGTTTCACTGACACTTCAGGTTTAATTGTGGCAGCGTCTAGTCAGCTTCAGCGTGGCGAAATAGCTCCGAATGCGAATGGGCTGAGCCGCTGCCGCCGACCATCCTCTACTGCAGAGGGCGCTAGGAGTACAGAGCTGATGGAGGTGTGGCTTGTGGGTGTACATGATTGGGTCTGGCAGACCCCGCGTGACTGCTATTGGCATCAGATGGAAGCTTGTAATTCCATTGCTATAAAGCCCAAGTGAGATGAGAGAATGATGATAGGAGGAGGGGAGGGGGAGTATCAGCACAATATTGCCATTGTTTGTATCTGTTTCAACACCTATTTCTGTGTTCGTGTCTGTGCCGTAGATTTTGTCGTACGTTGTCATACTCAGTTCGGGGTCGTATGTTTGTGTCTGTCTCTGTGTAAAGTAACGTGTTCAGGAGTCCCTAGTTTCCGCAAGTGTACATTGGCGTTTGGATGAGAAAAACTGATGGAATTGTTCTAGATATGGACCATGGCCCATGAGGAAATGGATCGTGCCAGTTGAAGGATCGATATGTTTTAGCCTCAGTCCTACCTTGATGTTTTGGAAAAAGTTGTAGACGATACGCCCCTTTTCTGTCGAATCCGATCCTCTCTGCCAGGCATCATTTCACCAGCAGTTTAGTTGGCGCCTCTCTGTGATGTCCTGTACTGTTAATCGAAGACTGATTGACAGCGAGATTGCAGAAGAATGTCACATTTCGGTCGGATCATCTCATGAAATCCTGTGAGAAGGAAACGGCCTGAAATGCGGCGACGTAATTCGTGGCTCTTGTATCACGAGAACGCACCCGCACATCGATCCCTGTTGGTATGCGACTACTGCACAAAAGCGAAATCATTGTGCGGCCTCATCCTCCGTACTCTCCAGGCCTGGCCTCCGCGGACTTTTTTTTATTTTCAAAGTTGAACACCCTGTTGAAAGGACGAAGCTTTGCAACGATAGGCAAAATAAAAGAAAATTCGCACACAACAGCAAGAGGCGTACCAAGTCTGCATCTGGAAGTGTAAACCGAGTTGGAAGCAAGATATCAATTGTGGAGGAGAGTATTTCGAAGGAGACTTGCACAATAAGTGAAAGGTAAGCGTAGAAAAATGTTGTGAAGAAAGTTCCACAAGTTTTTGAACAGACCTCATACATTCTCGCATAAGAATCGAGAATTCGGTGGGTGAAGAGCCACAACAGAAGGACTGTGCCGTAGCGTCTACATGTGTATGTGTGTATGTGTGTGAGAGAGAGAGAGACAGATAGAGACAAAGAGAAAGAGAGGTGGGGGGAGGGGTGAGAGACAACGCCATTGGTAGCGCATCTCTGCGCTCCGCATCACCATTTTTCTTACGCAACTCCGCCAGCTGCTGCAGTGCCTGTCGGTGCCGTCTTCCAGACTTCGTCACCCCTTCCCCTCCCTTTCGCCCCCCCTCCCCCCAACCCATCCTGTTCTCCGTAAGACATTCGCCGTCTCGCAAACTTACGAGCACTCCCCACGACGCTCAGTCGCGAACTGCGCTTCTTTCTGGGAACAGTGTTTTACGACAACGGCTCCAGAGGGAAGGCAAGACTGCAAGTGCATCTGCTTGCTATCAGAGCAGCTGCTTACCAAAACTTCGGACCGCCGAACTGTACGTCGGAGAATCGAGATCGTAGTCTCTCTGCGACAACGCCGTGATACACGAGCGCCACCGCTCTGTATAGCTATTCGGATGTTAAAGTACTGCCAATGCATAGTGAAGCACAATTGCTTAAACTTTCTACAAAGTGTTTAGCTCTGCACTATACTTACAGCGTTTTAGGAAGAACGGTGTTATACATAAATAATAATGTACACTACTGGCCATTAAAATTGCTACGCCACCAAGATGTGCTACAGACGCGAAATTTAAACGACAGGAAGAAGATGCTGTGATATGCAAATGATTAGATTTTCAGAGCATTCACACAAGTTTGGCGCCGGTGGCGACACCAACAACGTGCTGACATGAAGAAAGTTTCCAACCGATTTCTGATGCACAAACAGCAGTTGACCGGCGTTGCCTGGTGAAACATTGTTGTGATGCCTCGTGTAAGGAGGAGAAATGCGTACCATCACGTTTCCGACTTTGATAAAGGTCGGATTGTAGCCTATCGCGATTGCGGTTTATCATATCGCGACATTGCTGCTCGCGTTGGTCGAGATCCAATTATTGTTAGCAGAATATGGAAGCGGTGGGTTCAGGAGGGCAATACGGAACGCCGTGATGGATCCCAACGGCCTCGTATCACTAGCAGTCGAGATGACAGGCATCTTATCCGCATGGCTGTAACGGATCGTGCAGCCACGTCTCGATCCCTGAATCAACAGATGGGGACTTTGCAAGACAATAAACATCTGCACGAACAGTTAGATGACGTTTGAAGCAGCATGCGTTATCAGCTCGGAGACCATGGCTGCGGTTACCCTTGACGCTGCATCACAGACAGGAGCACCTGTGATGGTGTATTCAACGACGAACCTGGGTGCACGAATGGCAAATCATTAACATTTTTTCGGATGAATCCAGATTCTGTTTACAGCATCATGATGATCGTATCCGTGTTTGGCGACATCGCGGTGAACGCACATTGGAAGCGTGTATTCGTCATCGCCATACTGGCGTATCACCCCGGGTGATGGTATAAGGGGCCATTGGTTACACGTCTCGGTCACCTCTTGTTCGCATTGAAGGCACTTTGAACAGTGGACGTTACATTTCAATGTGTTACGACCCGTGGCTGTACCCTTCATTCAGTCCCTGCGAAACCCTACATTTCAGCAGGATAATGCACGACCACATGTTGCAGGTCATGTACGGGCCTTTCTGGATACAGAAAATCTTCGACTGCTGCCCTGGCCAGCACATTCTCCAGATCTCTCACCAACTGAAAACGTCTGGTCAATGGTGGCCGAGCAACTGGCTCGTCACAATACGCCAGTCACTACTCTTGATCACAATACGCCAGTCACTACTCTTGATGAACTGTGGTATCGTGTTGAAGCTGTACACGCCATCAAAGCTCTGTTTGACTCATTGCCCAGGCGCATCAAGGCCGTTATTACGGCCAGAGGTGTTTTTTCTGGGTACTGATTTCTCAGGATCTATGCACCCAAATTGCGTGAAAATGTAATCACATGTCAGTTGTAGTATAATATATTTGTCCAATGAATACCCGTTTATCATTTGGATTTCTTCTTGGTGTAGCAATTTTAATGGCCAGTAGTGTAGTTTTATATTTCAGCAAGGGGTGCTAACAAAATATTACCCCAAAAAAATTATGGCTGCGTTGTCTTCAGATTTCGGAATTACCTTATGAGTCCGGCATGCGAAATATCTTTAATTTTTTGGTCGTAGTCTGTTCAGTGGGCATACAGGAAAAGGCACTGTACTACGATGGGCGTACAATAAATAATGCAATGCACTGTTTTTTTCGGCCAGTTTCTGTGGAAAAAATGTGGAATTTGTCTTGAGCCATAGTGGAATACTTCGGTCTCACTCCGTATAGTTTCTTGAAGTTCCGATAGGTGGCAGTGCTATACCAAGCCTTCGAAGTGGCGGTCTATAATGGAGGTGCGTTCCGAGCAAAGACCTGTTTTTGAATTTCTTTTGACGGAAAACCAGAGTATCGCAGATATTCATAGGCCCTTGAAGAATGTCTAACGGAACCTGGCAGTGAACAAAAGCTCGGTGAGTCGTTCGGCTAGGTGTCTGTCATCATCACAACCTGTCCGATCCTGTCCCACACAGCTGTGACTCCTGCGCGTTCCGACTTCCGTCTGATTGGCCAATGAAGGATGCACTCCACGGAAAGCAGCGCGTGGATGATGGAGCAGCTATCGATGTAGCAAGACGTTGGCTGCGATGTTGACCAGTAGAGTGGTACGATGCGGGATTACGTGTCCTCACTGTAAGGTGGCAACGACCGTCGATTTGAACGGAGGCTATGTTGAAAAATAGTTTTGTAGCCGGAAGGGTCGGGATAATATGGTGTATTGTAATCCAGAATAGAACAAACACACTTTCATAAAAAAATGTGTTGCATTACTTATTGGACGATCCTCGTATTCTATCACTTTAGCTCTCGACATTCTAGAAGTTAAGCCTTCGCTGAAGCTGCGTACGTGTTTTGGGTTTTGTGTACCTGTGCAAAACAGTGATATGGTACAGCATCTCATTTAAAATATTTTTACAAACCGTATGCTTACAATGTTGCAGATTACATATAACAAACTCGTTCAACGCTTTCGCCCTGCTGTGTAGCAACAGCATTTAGCGTTTCATTATGCGTAACTACTCTGTCTGACAAAAAAGTGAAGCGCTCGTAAGAGAAGGTCGGATGTCAACGTAGCTTCATGCTCGTACGCACAGTCGGCGGTGTGTAAGTGATTAAAGTTGCAGTTCCCTGTGACAGGTAGAACGGTAACCAGAACGCATTATTGGTGTTAGTGTTTAGTGTCGTAACCAGAGCTGAAAGGATACACAAGGATCGAGAACAGCGTTCGGTATAGAGTCATCACTGCGAAGAACACAGAGATGCTGCGTACTCGTATGAGACAGCGTTGTCAGCGACTGATGGAGTTTGAAAGGGTGGGCCCTCTCGCCTCAGAGTGGATACAACTGCTTTATAACACCCTACCAGCTAGAGAGGTGTGTCACACTGATCAATGGGCTCAAACTGCCAACTGCTTTGTAAATTCGACTCGATTTTGTAATCAATGAAATATTATCACATACTTTCTCAATCCATCGAATTATATTTTGTTTCCTTTTCCCCTTCAGGGTAGTTAAATTTTTTTGTCAGGCAGTGAATATGAGTGTCGTCTTGGTAAACTGCTCATATAGCTTACTCAGTCACCAAGAATCAAAACGCAAAGAAGTGGGATACGGAAGTACTAAGGAATGAAGAGATACACTTGTAGTTCTCTAAGGCTATAGATATTGCAATAAGGAATAACTGAGTAGGCATGCAGTTGAAGAGGAACGAAAATATCTAAAAAGGGCAATCACAGAAGTTGGAAAGAAAAACATAGGTTCTAGGAAGGTAAATGCGAAGAAATAATGGGAAAAGGAAGAAATACTTTAGTTGAACGATGAAAGAAGGATGTACAAAAATGTATCAGGAAAATTCAGGAATACGGAAATACAAGTCGCTGAGGATTGAGACAAACAGAAAGTGCAGGGAAGCTAAGACGAAAGGGCTGCATGAAAAATGTGACGAAATCGGAAAGAAATGACAGCCGGTAGGACTGACTCAGCACACGAAAAGTCAAAACAACATTCGGTGAAACTGAAAGCAAGGGTTGTAACATTAGGAAAGCAACGGGAATTCCACTGTTAAATGCAGAGGAGAGAGCAGATAGGTGGAAAGAGTACACTGATGTCATGCGTGAGGGAAAGAACTGTCTGATATGATAGAACAAGAGACAGGTGTAGATTTAGAAGAGACAGGCGATCCAGTATTAGAATCAGAGTTTAATAGAACTTTGGAAGACTTAAGAGAAAAAAGGCAGAAGGGATAGACAACATTCTATCAGAATTTCTAAAATCATTAGGGGAAGTGGCAACAAAACGACTATTCACGTTGGTGTGTAGAATGGAGTATGGAGAAATACCATCTGACTTTCGGGGAAAAAACATCATCCACACATTTCCGAAGCCTGCAAGAGCCTACAATTAGCAGAATTATCGCACAGTCTACTTAACAGCTCATGCACCCAAGCTGCTGACAAGAATAATGTGCAGAAGAATGGAAAAGAAAATTGAGGATCTGTTAGATGACGATCAGTTTGGCTTTAGAAAAGATAAAGGGACCAGAGAGGCCATTCTGACGTTGCGCTTGATAACGGAAGTAAGACTAAAGAGATCTCAAGACATGTTTGTGCCGCTTGTGGACCTGGAAAAAACAGTTGAAAATCTCAAATGGTGCAAGATGTTCGAAATTCTGAGGAAAATATGGGTAAGCTATAGGGAGAGACGGGTAATAAATAATATTTACAAGAGCCAGAGGGAATAATAAGAATGGAAGGCCAACAACCGCGAGGTCTTGGGCGCCTTGTCACGGTCCGTGCGGCTCCCCCCGTCGGAGGTTCGAGTCCTACGTCGGGCATGGGTGTGTGTGTTGTCCATAGCGGTAAGTTAGTTTAAGTTAGGTAAAGAAGTTGTGTAGGCTTAGGGACCGATGACCTCAGCACTTTGGTCCCGTAAGAACTTACCACAAATTTCCAAATTTCGGATTAAAAAGGAAATGAAATCTACTGCTGTACAGTTACACTATTGATGACAAACAGCTGGACACAGCATCTGTCGTAACTATCCAGGGAGACCTTTAGTGTAATGACCATATAAAACAGTTAGTGGGAAAAGCAGACACCATACTCAGATTCATCGGAAGAATCTTAACGAAATGCAACTCATTCACGAAAGAAGTGGCGTATAAGGCGCTTGTTCGCCCAATTCTTGAGTATTGTTCATCTATCTGGGATCCCTATGAGGTGGGACTCATAGAGGATATAGAGAAGATCCAACGGAGAGCGGCGCGTTTCGTCACAGGATCGTTTAGCTCGCGAGAGGGCGTTACGGAGATGCTGAACAAACTCCACTGGCAGACGTTACGAGAGAGGCGTTGTGCATCACGGAGAGATTTACTATTGAAATTTCGGGGCAGCACTTTTGCAGGAGTCGGACAACATATTACTTCCCCCACATACATCTTCCATATTGACCACAAGGAGAAAATTCAAGAAATTAGGCTAATACAGAGGATTACCGACAATAATTCTTCCCACGCACTATTCGCAAGTGGAAAAGGGTTGGAGGGATCACATGGTGGTACCGAAAGTAACCTCCGCCACACACTATTAGGTGGCTTGCGGAGTATGATGTAGATGTACATGAAAAAGGTTGTAAGACATGGATGTAGTCTTCCGCCCCTACTGTTCAGTTGCAAAAAGAAGAAGCATTCTGGAAATAAAAGAAAGGTTCGGGAGTGGAATTAATATTCAAGATGAAAGAATGTCAATGATACGATTCGCTGACGACATTGCTATTCTCAGTGTAAGTGAAATTGAATTACGTGATCTGCTGAATGGGATGAATTATCTGATGAATACAGAATATGGACTGATATTAAACTGAAGAAAGACGAAAGTAAAGAGAAGTATCAGAAATGAGGCTACATTTAACATCGGGATTGATGGTCACGAAGTAGATAAAATTAGGGAATTTTACTACCTAAGTAGGTAAACAACCCATGACGGATGGTGCAACGAGAACATCAAAAGCAGACTAGCACTGTCAAAAAGGGCATTCCAGGCCAAGAGGTCTCCTAGTATTAAACATAGGCTTTGATTTGAGGGAGAAATTTCTGAGGGCGCTCGTTTGGAACACTGCATTGTATGGTAGTGGGACATGGACAGTAGGAAAATCATAACAGAAGAGAATCTAAGCATATAATATGTGGTGCTACAGACTACTGTTAAAAACTGGGTGAACCGATAAGGTAATGAATGAGCAGGTTCTGTGCAGAATCTGAAAGGAAAGGAATATGTGGAGAGCACTGATAAGAAGAAGGAACAGGACAGTAGTAAATCTGTTAAGACATCACGGAATAACTTCCATGATACTAATTGGAGCTGTGGAGGGTACAAATTGCAGAGGGGGGGGGGGACATAGATTGGGATACATCCAGCAAATAATTGAGGACCTAGGTTACAATTGATACGCTGAGATGAAGAGATTGACCTAAATATGGGGAAGAAATTTCTGAGAATGCACGCTTGGAGCACAACATTGTGCGGTAGTGTAACATGGACTGTGGGAAAACTAGGACAAAACAGAATCGAAGTATTTCAGATGTGGTGCTACAGACGAATGTTGAAAATTAGGTGGACTGATAAGATAAGGAATGAGAAGGTTCTGCGCAGAATTGGAGAGGAAAGGAATATGTGGAAAACACTGACAAGAAGAAGAGGCAGGATGATAGGACATCTTTTAAGACATCAGGGTATAACTGTAGAGGAAGACAGAGACTGGAATACAACCAACTAATAATGACGACGTAGGTTGCAAGTGCTACTCTGAGATGAATGGGTTGGCAACGGAGAGGAATTCGTGGCGGGAGGCATCAAACAAGTCACATAAATGTCTGATAGGATTCATGCCGGTCGATATGGGTGTCCATATCATTCACTCGAATTGAACAGAAAGTTGTCCAAACTAGCCGCGACCGATTGTGGCCCGGTGACATGGCGCATTGTCACCTATGAAAATCTCATTTTCAGCCAAATGCTCTCACGTCGGTTGTTTGCTGCCAAAGCCAATTAAGGTCTACTTTCGCCTCCCTTTTCCAACGGATATGTTCGTCTTACGTCCCACATTGATTTATGTGGGTATTTCACACTTTGTTACATGTCTGTCAGCACTGACAACTAACTCTTCGTAACCGACGCTGCTCTCGGTCGATAAATGAAGGGCGTCGGCCACTGCGTTGTCCGTGGTGAGAGGTGATGCCTGAAATTTGACACCGTGGATCTCGTTATACAGAATTCCCTAACGATTCTCGAAATGGAATGTCGCATGCGTCTAGATCCAACAACAATTCCGCGTTCAAAGTCTGTTAATTTCCATCGGAAACCTTTTACATGAATCACCTGAGTACAAATGACAGCTGCGCCAATGCAGCCTTAGCTTAAAACATTTCTTGCAAACTCGGCTGAAGGCCTCATAAACCCCCCCCCCCCAAAAAATAGACATGCATTAACAGGGGTAGTAAAATTCGAAGAATACCCGGTACGTTGTGTACGCGATACTACTGCCATCTGTAGATATGAATATCTCTATCCCACAACTTTAGTCACCTCAGGATACGTCTCTCCTATGAGTCATCAGACGCGTTTTCTCTGGTGTTTTGGCAGATATTTGCAATTTCGTTTTTCAGCTGTGTAGCTGGAGTCAACCTAAACAGATTAGTGGTCATACGTCTTTCATATGACTCCGAAAGTCGGTTTGTTTCCCATTATAAATAACATTGTTTTTAAAGTGGAATTTTACGTTCCCATTCGACATAGCGGTCCCAGATTAATGCAATATGATACTCGTGTTATAGACATGCATTAACAGGGGTGGTAAAATTCGAAGAATATCCGGTACCCCATCAGCAACAGAGCGGCCCTGGCCTGTGCTGACTGCCACCACCAAGCATGCAGAGCTACTGAGTCGCTGCTGGAGTACTGCTTGTTCTTTATGTTTATTGCCCCTGTTAATACATGTGGATAAAACGAATATCAAATGAGACTGGAACCGCTCTACCGGGTGGGTACGTAAAATTACGAGTTACAAACAGTCTCACTTCTAATGGGAAACAAACCGACACTTTCTGTCGACACTGGGAGTCGCAAAACGATCGTAAAGGTTGTTTGCCCTGATTCCAGCTACACAACGCAAACACGAAATTGCAAATATCGCCGAAACACCAGAAAAATGCGCCTGACAAGTCGTAGGAGAGACCCTAGCTATATATACAATACCTGGCATGATACTTTGTATGTTAAATTAAAGTTCGACTTCCTGTTTTTCCTGTCTGTATGTGAAGGCTAATGTCAGTAACTTTGGTACGGCTTTCATTAATAGATAGACTGAATCACGTGGAAGGATAGTGTGTAAAATTTATGACCCCTACGCTAGACATGTCGTCCTGTCGTGCTGTAGATGAGATGTATTTCACAATAACGAAGATAAAAAAAACCTTATACTACGTAAGGTACGCATTTTAGAGCCCATATTCACTGGGCTCGTGACCACAGCGGTTGGAGCCTAGACAACTGGAAAACCATGTCCTGGTCAGATGAGCGCCGATTTCAGTTGGTAAGTGCTGGTATAGTGCCCAAGTTGAAGCATACCGCACGAAGTCATGCACCCAAGTTGTCAACAAGGCACGGTGCAATCTGATGGTCGCTCCACAGCGCTATGGGCAGTGTTTACATGTTAATGGACTGGATCCTCTGGTCCAACTGAACCGGTAATTGACTGGAAATTCTCCTGTTTGACTACTCAGAGACCATTTGCAGCTATTTGTGGACTTCATATGCCTAGACAGCGATAGCATTTTTGTGGATGACAAGGCGCCATACGTGCGGCTCCCTTCGTCGGAGGTTCGAGTCCTCCCTCGCGAATGGGTGTGTGTGTTGTCCATAGGGTAAGTTAGTTTAAGTTAGATTCAGTATTGTGTAGGCTTAGGGACCGATGACCTCTGCAATTTGGTCCCACAAGACCTTACCACAAGTTAATAAGGGGCCATATCAACGGGCAACAATTGTTCGCTGTTGCTTAGAAGAAAATCCTAGACAGTTCGAGCGAATGATTTGACCTCCCAAATCCCCCGACACGAATCCCATCGAACATTTATGCCTCATAATCGAGTCCTGGCACAACATCCTGTACTGGAAACCCCTTGGCGTTTATGAAAGGCTATAAAGGCAGGATGGCTCAGTATTTCTGTAGGAGACTTCCAATGATTTGCCGAGTTCACGCCACTTCGAGTTGCTGCATTACGTAGGGAAAAAGGAGATCCGACACGATATTAGGAGGTATCCTATGAATTTTGTCACCTCAGTTTATATCCACAGCATTTGCTACTGCTAAATAATTACTATATCAAAGATTAATTACTTGTTTTTAATTGTGTAGCAAGCATCGTGCCTTCTGCTGTGTTCTGTACTGTGGCTCTAGTTTTTTTTCCATTAAGTAAGTGATAGCTGTTTTGGTGACTGTAATAATGATAAGACAACTACATATTACGCCCTCCGAGAGAAATAGGTAATGTGTCTTCTGCGATGTTAGAACACTGTAATTACTGAATGCAGCGTCTGCGATATGACAGTCACATGCTACCGTTTTCGTTGAGATCCCTTTGTAATCAATTCGCAGTAGGCGATATGGTGATCGGTTATTAAAATTTGAACACGCTTAATTCCTTAAGAGAAACAAGAACTGCACGCCAATAATGCAGAAATTACCAATAACAAGCTGTAACTAATCTGCAGTATGAGGAATTTAACATGCAAAATTCTGTCGCAACAAACTATTTGTATCAGTATTTGAATGTTACACACTTGTTGGCGATATTATTTTTTTCACTAAATGCGATGGACAGTTGCAAGATCTGCACTACTGATATTAACATCGTATGACGTTTTAAGAAAACGCATTCTACGAAACAAAGTTAGTCAGCAAAAGAAAAAACTATTTAAAGAATGGCTTGTCAAACCAGTTACTTTATACCTAAACTCCTTATTTTAACTAATTAGCTGCGGAGGCGAAAAGCGACATTGGCGACGAAGCATGTCACGTGTTTAACATACTTCAGGTGTAATAAATGAAAAGCCCAGTTTGCTTTTGTTCTACAGTATTACTTTTATTGAGTTAACCGGTTTTCGGCTTACAAAGTTATCTTCAGGGATTTACTGAGTATTGTCACCAAAGAAGTTACAATTTTTGTAAACAACGTTGAAGGAGAAGTTACACGTCTACATCGAAGCAGAGACACACAGTAAGTAAAATCTTTGACAGTGTGGTGGTAATGCATTGAAAAAGTAAAAAATTGAACAGTAAATAAATAAAAATGGAATAGACAGGAAAAATACGAACAGCCTGCCTACGTAACAGTTTCTATTAATAAACAAATATAATAAAATAAATTAAAGTTAGTGCTTGAGAAGACTACTTCAGGAGGTATAAACATTTGAGTGATACACAAACCAATTAAAAGAAGAAACAATTATCAATGTAACTACAAAATACGTAAGGAACTTAAGCAATATCAATAAGATAAATAGAAATAAATAAATAAATGCAGGATAATGGAGGAGTTTGAGAGACCATACAGTAAATGCAATCTTTGAGAGTGTGTTAACACTGCACTTTTAAAAGGTAAAAAGGCTGAACAATAGACAAATACAAAAGAAGCAAACAGGAAAAACATTAACATTATATTCAAGACTGTGGCTATGTAACAGTTTGCGTTAAATAAATGAACCAAGTAAAATATAAACGATATTTGATGAGACTACTATAAGAGGTATTAAAGATGGACAATAATACAAATACCAGTTAAAAGAAAGCCTTAACAATTGAAACTACAGTCTATATGGAATGCATAGGCAACTTTAATAAAACAAAAGAACTTAATGAATGCAGGAAAATGGGAATATGTAGGAAGATTCGGTTAACACACATCATAATTCAAGTATAGGATCTGAAATAGACGAAAAACTGAACGGTAATAACAAAAAGAAGCAAATTAGTTGTTTAGAACGCGAAATCGGAACTACTTCAAGCAAGAGACGTCTTATTAAAAATTAATGAATCTTAAGTGTTAGATATCATTGTGTGAGTAAATGGCGAAGCAGTAAACATCCACTTTAGTAACTGACATATGTAAACTGCTATAAACAGAATTCACTTCTGCGTTCACGAGGAATTTGTAAAGAAAACGGATGATTGCCTCATGAAGGAAGCAACAAGAAAACTGGATAAACTAAGATAAAATAAAGTTCGAAAGTTCTTTTTGGCATCAACATCTGTCAAGAAAGATGTAATAAGGAATGGGGAAGAAGTTTGCCATCTTCAGATTAATGTTATACCTACTTGGTTGTAATATTAGTTATGACTCGACTAATGAAATTAAATAGCTTTCCTTACAAAGACTCCCACATTTAACAAAAGAATTTGCTCTCGCCTACGTTTCCCTATTTTTAAATTGGAAACAACGTTAACCATCCGAACTAATTTGTCTTCTGAACTTCCTACAGGAATTTTAATTTGTCTTAGTTCGCCCCAGTAAGCAGGACACTGCATCTGGCGTGCAAATATTTTCAAGAGCTAATTATCTGCTGTGGCTTTTTCCATTACTGTATCTCCAGGGAACACTGTTATTTTGGGGATTTTTCTTAGAGTATTTTGCCAAGCACACACGAAAACATCACCTTGGAACTGTCTTGCTCTGTGGATGATAACAACTGAGTACCTCTGGGAGATTGTTTTAAATGTACACGTGGAAATAATTAATAAGACTCTTAGGTGAAGTAAAAGAAATTCATGATTCCCCAGGTACGTTTTGGCAGTGTAAATCATCAGTATAAAAATAAAATTAACCGAAGAATTCATCACGGTTCACATAAGCTTTCGGTCCACGATTTGAGAAACATGTGCCACATAAGTCAAGAGTGAGACATATTAAATGAAAGGATACTACGCAGGCCATCGCTTACAGAAAACTCTTACGAACTGTTAAGCGTAGCTACTCTGTGAGGGTCACTACCAAGTGAATCTGACAGTCGTTCAAAGATTTGTTTTGGAAGAATGACATTTCGGCTTTAATGGAGACGTCGGTGATAGGTGAAATTCTTTTAAAATCGTTTATAGTTCGGGACAATCATATTCTACAAAAAACGAACGGTTTCTGCCGTCTTCAGCCATCTTTAGATCTACAACATAGACAAAAATGACAATGCGTTCAAAACTTGACGCTGAAGCCATACAGATCAGATAAAAATTAAATAATGTGCAAAAATCGCAGTTGCATCTTATCGTATGACACACCGTATTTTCAACGTTCCAATTCTGACGTAATTTTTGTAGCTTCACTTGAACGTGTTTTCATTATTACCTATCTTGTAAATGGTCAGTGGCATAAGAAACTGGTAGATTTCTTGCAGAAATTTTAGGCCATTGTGCAGGAATCTAAACAATTAAAGTATTGGTATATGTTGCTACATAAATTCTAGTTTGAGATGCTACATATGACTGATTTGAGGTGTCCCACCACGAATTCCTCTTTTGTGCCAAACATCTTCATCTTCGGATAATAACTTCTGTCTTCTTCTACAGTTTTAATTTTCCAAAACTCCCTCTACTGTGACTGATGTAATTTCTTGATGAGTTAAGACATGTCCTACCATCCTTTACATTCTTCCCGCCATTGTCGTCCATGTCTTCCGTTCTCTGTCGATTCTGCGGAATACCAATACATTCCTTATCAGTACATTTAATTTTCAACATTCTCCTGTAGAACCACATCTCAAAAGCTTCGATTCTCTTGTGTTCCGGTTTCCTCACAGTCCATTCATCACTGTCATTCAATTCTGTGCTCTAAACCCACCACCTCAGAAACTTCTTCCTTAAATTAACACCTATGTTTAATATTATTTGACCCCTTTTGATTAGAAATTCCCTCATTACCTGTGCTAGTCTGCTTTTTATGTCCTTATTGCTATTTTGCTTCCAAAGTATGTGGTTTCCTTAATTTTGTGCACTTGGAGGTCTTCTAATTTTGATGTTAAGTGTATAATTATCCTTATTTATATTATTACTTATCACCTTTGCATTTTTCGGTTTGCTTTTAATCCATATTCTTTACTCATTAAATTATTCATTTGATCAACAGGACATGTAATTCTTCTTTCCTTTGACTGAGGATAGCAGTGGCGTTAGCGAATCTTATCGTTGATGTCTTTACGGGAGAATTTTAGTTTCACTCTTCAACCTTTTTCTGTCATTGCTTTTCCTTGCATTGATTGAACAGTAGTTGTTCGTACTTTTTGATTCGACTACTTCGATTTTGGTCTTCCGTTCTTATTGTCCCTCTTGGTTCTTGTACGTATTGTACATTACCAATTTTTACCTATGGCTTACCCCTACTTTTCTCAGAATTTCGAACATCTTGCATCATTTTACGTTGTCGGACTCTTTTTCCAGGTCTACAAATCGTATGAACATGTCTTGATTTTTCTTCATTCATGCTTCCATTATCAAGCGCATCAGAACTACCCCTCTGCTTCCTTTTGCTTTTCGAAAGTCCAACTGATCATTATCTAACAGATCCTGAACTTTCCTTTCCATTCTTCTGTATATTAACCTTGTCAGTAATTTGGGTGCATGAGCTGTTAAAATGATTGTGCGATCCTACTCACACTTTTCTGCCCTTTCTATACCTAAAATATCGAACTGCTGCCAACAAAGCAACACAGTAGAAAATCTTAACTAAAAGAAGACGAATATTATCTATAGAATATAACTGAAAATTCGGTTTATGGTTACACTATTAGGGCAGACTTTTGTACTAAGACTGGATGTTTCTGCAGGAAGTGCTACGAAATCCAGATAAGTAAACTTAATTTGAACAGCTATGGTACTTGTGCAGTCCTAAAGAAACGCCTGCAGACCGACCAGTACAGCGTCGCGAAACGCCATCAAGAAGGCACTGACCCGCACGCCAATGGAATGAGCTGACAGCGCCACACCTCCAGGAAGGCAGAGTTCAGCGTCCCCTGTCAACGCCGACTTAACCAGCCTCCCTTCGCTGGTCGGGCTCACTTAGGTCGCAGACTTCGAAAACATCAGTGCTGAGTAATAGAAGAGTGATAGCAGAATTCCTGCCACTGGCCATCCCAATTTCGCTTCTTCCTTGTTTGTGTAGGGTCTGAATCCCACAGTAGTACACACAACATCTGGCTCCGCAGATAAGAGAGCCAGCGCTACCTTCTCTCTTCGCCACTACGTCACATCACGTCACTAATATTTTTCTTTTATTTCAGAGGAACATCACTACTAAATGTGTTCTTTCTTGCAGACTAGCCGCAACGCTTCCACTAGTTGTGTACTCGTATTTGCTTAGCTTAAAATTTGTTGTGGCCTTCCTCCCAGTAATATGGCCTCTAACCCGCCTCCTACACCACCTGCGCCTATGCTTCTGGCTTTGATCCAATGCAGTTCATTCAGTTTCAGAACCACCAGATATCGCAGTTGATCACGGCTGTGCAGCAGCTCATTAATGGCCAAGCCGCTGTTGCATCACCTCCGCCACAACAGCCAGCCGCATCTACGGCTCCACCTCCGTGCAATCAACCATTCCGAGCTATCAGTGATCAACATGAGGACTAGAAAGAATGGTACACTCAGTTCGGTGCTCTTTGTGCTACACATCAAGACTGTGAAACTTTATTTCTTGTCAACGACTGGCACAGGAGTTTACCGCCTCGCTCAGAAGTTATTCCCAACTAGAAGGCCGGAGTTGCTAGGTTTGGACGATTTAGTTTCCTCCCGCGTTAAGTATTACGAGAATCAGGTACAGGCTGACGCAGCTCATTAAAAGTTCTTTCGATCGTGAAAAAAGCCAGAACAGATATTCCGTCGTTGGGTCACAGAACTTCACGGATTGACACGAGTATCGTTTCCAAAGTAACTGTGGCCAGTACTATAGTGAGGTAATGATTCGTTATGCAATTACGTACAATGTGCCAGACAGTAGGATTCGTGAAGAAATTCTCAAACATTCTTATCCTACTTTGAAACAAGTGTTACAAATTATTGAAGTTCAGTACTCGTGTGACAGTGTCCTGGAAAACTTTGACGCCGGCCGGGGTGGCCGAGCGGTTCTAGGCGCTACAGTCCGGAACCGCGCTACCGCAACGGTCGCAGGTTCGAATCCTGCTTAGGGCATAGATGTGTGTGATGTCCTTAGGTTAGTTAGGTTTAAGTAATTCTAAGTTCTAGGGGACTGATGACCTCAGAAGTTAAGTCCCCTAGTGCTCAGAGCCATTTCAACCATTTTTTGAAAACTTTGGGGTTGCTCCTGTCTGCAGTGTAACGGAAAGTGACAAACAGGTAAGGCCTTGTGACCGACCAGCACGCGCAAACAGGTCACTGCACCGTGGACGGAGTAAACAAGTGTCACCGCGTGTGTCTGCTGTGAAATCATGTCCCCGCTACTTTTCCACACATAAAAGACAAAATTGTCCTTCGCGGAACGCTACTTGCTTTGCTCGTGGAAAGCCAGGTCATGTACGGTCTGTGTGTTTTCAAAAGCAAAATAACTCTACCCATGTTCGCTCTCGTAAGCGCGGAGCACTTTCTCATTCACTGCATGTATTTTTTTTTTTTTTTCTAAACCAGCTATCGGTACTACCAAATTCAGGTTGTGCCTTCGGCCCGCTGAACAGTCGGCAGCTAGTGTCTAGGTCGGCGAGTTCGGTCAAAGGGTTAGATGTCCTCTGTAATAAAAATGCTGAGTTAATCGATCAACGATGCACTTGAACAAGCGTCGTGGGACGTTCGCCCAGAACAAATATAACGAACTAAAACGAACAAGATCAACAAAAAAAAAAAGAAAAAGAAAAAGTGGCTTGCGTTGCTGCCTCGGGATCGCTGAGTCCCAGGTTCGATTCCCAGCCGGGTTGCGGATTTTCCCTCCCCAGGGACTGGTTGTTTGTTTTGTCCTCATCATTTCATCATCATCATCATTCTTGACAGCGGCTGGATTCGACTGTGTAAAAATTGGGACTTTGTACGGGCACTGATGACCGCGCAGTTGAGCGCCCCACAAACCAAACATCATCATCATCACCCGCTCAACTGCTGTGCAACGACAGGCAAAAAAACTGTTTGTCAACTTTTTCACTGCCGGACACTGTGTGCGACCCGGTGCTTCCGTTACATTGCTTAATCGTGCCACCTGTGAACATTTGGGTTCGCCACAGTTGATACAATCTTGCACGCAACTTACTGTATATTACGGTCAGGAAATTCCGGTGCTTAGTAGATGTAGTTTGCCTGGCACATTCCCATCTCACACCAGAACAGCGACATTTACAATTTTGCGTTCGCGAGAATGTGAAAATAATTTTGGGTTAGATTGCTTTGATTTTTTTGATCTTCATGTTCTGAACAACATACTTTCTTTTCCTGTTTTCAACCAAAACGTCAGTGTTACTCAATTGATTGAGGAGTTTGCTGATTTATTTTATGAAAGACTAGGCAGAGGAAATAATTTTGTGGCATACGTTACAATAAAGGACAATCCGCAACCTAAGTTTTTTCGGGCGCGTCCCGCTTTAGAGACAACGTTGCAAGTGAACATAAAGAACGGCAAGACAATGGTGCTGTTGCTCCCATCCAGGCTAGTCAATGGGCTTCTCCCTCAGTAATCTTGACAAAGACCTGTGGAAGACTTCGCCTTTGTGTTGATCTTAAATCCATTTTGAATCCACAAATAATAATTGGTTCTTATCCGTTGCCTCGCCCTGAGGAATTAATGGACGGACTTGATGCAGGCCACTAATTTTTAACAACTGACTTATGCGATGCGTATTTGCAAATTCCCCAAGATGAGGTGTCTAATAAAGTATATGTTGTCAACACACATTTACGATTGTTGAAATTTTAACTCTTCCCCTCTGGCAGCGCTTCCGCACCTGCCACATCCCAACTCTTAGAATCGCTTACTGCAAAACTTCCATTCTGTTCAAATTACTTGGACGATATTATGGTGTCAGGACGTACACCGGAGAAACATATCAGTAATCTTCGAACACTTTTTCGAGTACTTTCAGCTGCAGTTTTGGTCGCCTGGACAAATGTGCCTTTTTCAGACTGAAATTCAGTATTTAGGCCATGTTCTTAACAGCCAGGGTGTTCATCCCCTTCAATCACATTTGCTGGCCATCCAGGACCTCCTTGCCCCGCGGAACATGACGGAACTGCCGTCAGTTATTGGGAATTTGACGTATTATATCCTTTTTATAACGAACGCAGCCCAGATTGCGGCTCCGTTACATCATTCGCACCGGTAGATGTGCCTTTTATTTTGATGGAAGAGTGTCAGGATGCGTTCCAGAAACTTAAAAATGCCTTGTGGAATGACAGAGACCTTCTTCATGTCGATCCCGCTAAGCCTGTGGTTTTGACAGCGGACGCTTCTTCATGTGGGATCGGAGCTGTGATCTCGTACAGATTTGGTTCACAGGACAGGCCGATTGCTTTCGCTTCCAAGTTATTGACCATAACTCAGTGTAACTACGCACAGATCGAGGAGGTGCTCGCTATTATTTATGGTGTGACGAAGTTTCACTACTATCTGTTTGATCGGAAGATTTACGTAGTGACAGATCATAAGCCACGCCAGTCTTTGTTTCATCCTTCCAAACCTGTTTTGCCGCTCACGACTCAGAAGCTGCAGCATTGTGCTATGTTAATGTCAGTATTAGTACGAAAAATTGTACCGACCCACGTCGAAGTGTGCAACTGCTGACGTCCTTCCTCGTCTTCCTGTAGGTCCTGATTTTGAATTCCATGCTATTGCCGCGTCTTGTTAAAAAAATGGTTCAAATGGCTCTGAGCACTATGGGACTTAACATCTGAGGTCATCAGTCCCCTAGAACTTAGAACTACTTAAACGTAACTAAGGACAACACAAACATCCATTCCCGAGGCAGGATTCGAACCTGCAACCGTAGCAGTCGCGCGTTTCCGGACTGAAGTGCCTAGAACCGCTCGGGCACCACGACTGGCCGCATCTTGTTGTCGAACCTATGCGCAGAATACTGAACTTTCACAGACTTTTCCACTGCGCAATAGGAAAATTGCACAGGCCACAGAAGCAGAACCTGACTTTTTGTTACACTACATCCGTACTGCTTGGCCTCTTTTACTGAAAAACATTCAAAGAACTGTTTTGTGCGCCGATATTTTGCTCGTTAGCATAGCCTCTCCGTCCAACACGGTCTAATTTTATTGCGAAATGATTCTGGACAATCGCGTGTGCTTATTCCTAAAGTGTTGCAAAAATATGTGTTGCGATTGCCCCACCAAGGACATTGGGGAATACCTTTAGTGCGCCGGAATTGTACTTGGGCGGGCATGGACGCCCTTATTGAACAGATGACGTCACAGTGTCGCGCTTGTGCTGAAACTTTATCGGCCCCGCCCATACCGTTTTCAGCTCAGCCACAGTCTCAATCGCCGTGGCAACGAGTGCATATTGACTTTTCTTGTTTTTTTGGAACACTCGTTGGCTTCTTGTTGTGCACTCTTTTAACAAATATCCATTCGCAGTGCCCATGAACTCGACTACGTCGCGTAGCGCCATTAAGGCTTCGTATCTATTTTCTGCTAGGAAGGTTTGCCTGATGTGCTGGTTACAGACAACGAATCACTGTTCACGGCTCATGACTTTGAACATTTTGTGCAGCCAATGGTATCACTCACCTTATCAGTGCTCCGTTTCATCCTCAGTCGAATGAACATTTTGTGCACCCAATTGTATCACTCACCTTACCAGTGCTCCAAGGGATCACCAATTTAGTATTGGAGGGCAGCGTGGAAGGTAAAAATCGTAGAGGGAGACCAAGAGATGAATACACCAAGCAGATTCAGAAGGATGTAGGCTGCAGTAGGTACTGGGAGATGAAGAACCTTGCACAAGATAGAGTAGCATGGAGAGCTGCATCAAACCAGTCTCAGGACTGAAGACCACAACAACAACAACTAGTGCTCCGTTTCAGCCTAAGTCGAATGGAGAAGCTGGACGATTTGTGCATACGTTCAAGCAACAGGTGAACAAAATACGTGCCTCCCACACACGGGAGCAAGCACTGCTGCTCCTCCTCGCAAGATACCGCTCCCAGCCCCACCGCACGCTGCTCCAGTGCTGCACCCACCGCAACGCACGGCGCCTGCCACGCTCCACAAATATCGATTTGCGCCTAATGCGTATATTCTTTCCAGTGTTTTTGCTCGCACCAGCCTGTGGCAGAGAGGAACGATTCTTCGGAATATGGGCGCTTGTATATATTCAAGGTCCTGCTGGGTTGCTGCTTCGCTATCGGAGGCAGATTCGTGCTTGTCGATTGCGAGACTCTTTCGAAAGTTTTCTGTCCCCAGACTCTCGTCCTACCGGGATCTTGCGGCCGGTGCGGCCTTACCCGGCTGCCTCTTCGGCTCCGGCTGCGGACGGATGGAGCCGGAGCCATCGCCTTCGCCGCCACAGCGGCTCAGCTTCCCAGCGCTCGTCCCGGCGCCCGCCATGGACCCGGTGCCATCTTCGTCGTCGTCGTCGTCGTCGTCGCCGCCGCCGCCGCCGCCGCCGTCGCCGCTGCCACCATAGGAGCCTTTTCGGGGTTACCCTCGGACCGCAGGACGGATGTTGGGACGCGGCCGGTGGCTCGGCGTCGTTTCCTAGATCCGGTTCCCGGTTCCTCACGACTTCAAGTTTCCTGCCTCCAGCCCCCCCCCCCCCCCCCCCCCGTATCACGAGATGGCTTCCTACACGATAACGATGCGGCCTTTTTGGGAGGGGGTAGGAGGGGAGGAGGAATGTGCGCCGGCTGAAGTGGCCGTGCGGTTAAAGGCGCTGCAGTCTGGAACCGCAAGACCGCTACGGTCGCAGGTTCGAATCCTGCCTCGGGCATGGATGTTTGTGATGTCCTTAGGTTAGTTGAGTTTAACTAGTTCTAAGTTCTAGGGGACTAATGACCTTAGCAGTTGAGTCCCATAGTGCTCAGAGCCATTTGAGCCATTTTTTCGAATAATGTGCAATCCTGAAGCATCGACTGCACACCACGAAACAGCATCAAGAAGGCGCTGACCTGTGCACCAGTGGAAAGAGCGGGCAGCGCCACACCTCCGGGAAGACAAGAGTTCATGTGATGTCAGTCGTACGACCACACCGCCGCCTGAGAGATCGATCCGCCGGATGCGATTCTCTCGATAAACGGAACAGAAGAACGGCTGTGCTAGCCATAGAGGGCCAGTTGCAGTACGTATGCTCGCCGAGAGGCGCCGCTATGCCACTTCATGTGCAGCCGGAGAGTAGTGCAGTTGTGGCAGTCTACAGTTTGTAGCCGAGCTCAGTGGTCAGCCAGCGCCGATGTCAGTGGTCGTCTGCAGCTCAGTTACTGCTGCCATCAAACCTTTGTAGCTCTGTTCCAAGTTAGTCTTCAAATTCACCGGATTCGAGATTCAAGATTACGAGATATTAATTCGTCACTGCAAGATTTGTGACTTGTAAATTATGTCATTCTACAGACGCTTAGTCTAGTCGCGTCTTCTATAGTTTTCAACCAACTTACCATGGACTACAGCAAAGTTAAGTAATAAATACTTTCTTAATTTGTACTCCTGCTAATTAATTGTGTTTTCCTGTTGTAGCTACCAAGCAGTCTTGGCATAGTAGAAACCACGTTTCCATCTCCTTGGCTACCTCATATTTGCCACCTCACGTTGATGTATGATGGAAGGTCAAGAGCCATCGGTTCAGTGCCCATTGTCAAGATTGATTTAATAAGCCGTTCATCCTCGTTGGGCTCAGTTCGGTTGGAGATTTCGAGAGCATCATTACTGAGTAATAGGGAGACGACACTTAACTTGACTTCTGCGAGTAATAGATCGTAAATATCATTTTGGATTCCTACCACCGCCCATCATAACTTCGCTCCTTTCCTGTTTGTGTCGGTGCTGACTCTCACACAGCCGACACAGTAGAACTTCAACTTTTTGTATGTCCATCCTTGTGGCTGGAGAACTGGGGGACTACGGCCGTTCACTACTGTAAGAAAATTAAACACCTACAGCCGTCCTTAACATGTCATTTATCGTGTAGCCACCAGTTTCGGCGCTTGTGTGCACCATCTTCAAGCCTTAGTTGATGCTGAACGGGTTATGACGATCCATATATGCGATGCATCACTTGATGGTTGGACATACATCATAGTTACAGGCAGTTGGCTATTGATGCATCGTATATATGGATTGTGATAACCCCTGTAGCATCAACTAAGGCCTGAAGATGGTGCACTGAAGCGTCGAAACTCGTAGCTACACAATAAATGACATCTCAAGGAAGTCTATAGGTGTTTCATTTTCTTATGACAGTACTTGTTCCCCAATTTTAGGTATTACAGAAGAGAAAATAAAAGAAAAAAAATAATGCGATTTCTAATGGTAATCTTTTCCTGTACGGTACTTGAGAGTTTCCTAAATACGAAAAGTTTCGTATTCCAAGGCCCAATGCCCAAGAAAACAGCGAACTTCTTGTGTAATACTGTAGAATAATAATTATAAACTACCAAACTAGTTGCTATTTTAAAAATTATCTTCAACGTGTTCCATTACAAGACAGTAAGTTGACAGACTAAGACTTCAGACATTGAACTACAACAGATGGAGAAAACATATTTATGGCAAAGTTTGGCTAAAAGAAGGGATTCCTTGATAGGCCACATCCTGAGAAATCAAGGAATTGTCTGGTAAGAAAGGAAAATATGTGGGTAAAAATTATATAGAGAGACCTAGATACGAACACAATAGGCAGCTTCAAATGGATGTGGGTCACAGCAGTTATTCAGAGATGAAGCAGCCAAACGGGGCAGACTAGATGGAGAGATACATCAAATCAGTCTTCGGACTGTGTGTTCTCATTGTGCAGCTCATAATTTTCCTTTTGGTAGTCACCAACACATGCAACATTCCAATAATCAGGAACTCACTATGAACACCGAAAATGGTGCAATTTCTTTGGGACACCAAAATGTACGCAAATATTAAATGATGCCCTTGAATCATTAACCGATGTTGGAGTCAGGAGTTTGAAACGTACCCATACTCACTAGACGGATTGAATATCTTTGTAGCACACGAGACTTCAAGGAAATATATGGATGTATTGTTTCGGCTCTGGGGAAGATTCGAGAATTTGACAAGATCACGTATCACGATGCCATGATTCTGTTAGCAGCTATCAACGAGGTAGATTTTGTCGTCTGCTCGTTAACACTTACTGAATTCTGTGACGGTATGTCACATAAATGGACATTTGGAGAAAGGGAAAAGAAGTTTTTGCTATGAGTCGTGTGAAACATAAATTATCTAAAGACTAAGTACGTCTGCGCGGTGTACAAAAATAGTAAATAACGTAAGTTATTATTATCAAAACACAAATTTCGATGTAATTAACAAAAAAACGTTTTTTGGTATAATCTCTATATATAGGGCAGGAAGATCAGAGACAATGCTTTGATTGAACGGACTCTCCTGTTTTGTTTCGTCTGGTGGTAGGCCGCCATTATAGTGCTATCTAATAATTAACGTAAGTTTTATCTGTATTTTTGAAAAATATAATAGAAACTGTTATTAGAAAGTGTGTATTATTGACTTAGTTGTCACCTCTCATGATCGCAACACGTAATTATAATTAACAAAGTTTTTACAGAACTTTGTAGTGCAGGGAGCTCATCTCCCCTAGCAGGATTTAGTCGGTCATTACGCTAACTGTATGATTTAATTAAAATTTCATGTCATAATATTAAATATAAATGCGAGAGACTTCTCAAGTTTCATCTTTCATTAATTTTAAAGATAAACTGCGTAGTGATAAATTTAATTTACTAAAATTCACAGCACTGAATTAGTTCAGTATGTTTCATTTTGGCCGCCTAACGGCAGATGAGATTCTCTCCAGTGTTACCTTGCAAATAATGAACAAGAAATACTGAAAATCATTGTATTCCGCAATATCCCAGTTTATCTTTGTGTAGTTTGGTACATAAGTAGCCGGTAGCCCCTGAGACCCATATTAATAATTACAGTTTGCGTAAGAATACGCATATTTTCTTTTCTAAATAGCAGTGCTCCTCCAGACTATTTATTAGAAGGCGGTGAGTCGCGCGTTGTGTTTAAAAAATATTATATCGTACGTACTTCGGGGCAGCCGATGTCCGTACGAGTGTTATCGCGGTATAAGTTAATTAGAAGTCTCATGCTAGCCCACAATATTTCAAGCCACCCCAACCAAAATCACAAAATATATAATTATAAAAATAAAAATATATAATTATCCTGTGATAAAGTAAATGGCCATACACACACACATACACATATACCGTGATAATTCTTTGCGCTGGGGTTAGGGAGGCGGGAGGAGGGAGGGGTGGGCAAGACCATCTGTCGTCTACTTCAGCTCCAAGACATAGATTTTGTAGACTGAATCAACATAGCCGGGAATCTCAAAAGGGAACTGCTGGCAATGAGAAAAGGTGCTGATGATACTATCATCCGGCTTTTCTTAGAAGCCAAGGAATTAGCTTCGTGCCAATGGTGATGAAATCAAGCAACCACGCATTTCTACCAAGCAAGCACATCGTGCAAATCAGGATACCGGTAATGATGTTCGGGGTTACTACAAGGAGTCTGTGTTCATACCCTTTCTAGAAGCGTTCATTAGTTTACTGCAGGATCGGTTATGGACAAATTGTGAACCTATTAACAGCTTTAATTGTCTTCTACCACGAAACACTGAAGATGGAGGTACCATTGATGGAAGTACGAACCTCCATTCATTTTTTACATCAGACCCATTAATCACCGATTTAACAACGACAGCGGCTGAGTTGGAACTTCCACCAACATCTGAGTCGACTGGAGCTGTTGCCTCAGAACGCGGTGGAAGCTATGTCTGTCTGGGGCCGTCGGATCTACCGTAATGTGTTTCAGTTTCTCCAGCTCGTGGCAACTACAGCATTGACAAGGGGCACGAATGAGCGCAGTTTCTTCGTCCTTAAGAGAATCAAGTTGTACCTAAGGAATACAGCTAGCAAGGCACGTCTGGATTGGCTCCCATGATGACAATTCATCTAACAGAAAGGACTGATGGACAAACTGCGATAAATGATATGGCAAAGCAGAGTGACCGGCGTCTTCCTTTTTACCTTAAATTTCTAGTAAATTGTTTAATCATTTGATCTGTTTATGTGTATTAAAGTATTAGAGGATGACAATTATTGAACTGGGTTAGATAGAGTAGCAATCAGTCGTAGAGTTAAGTTGCATTAATATGACATTTATAGTTACAACGCAGATCAGATGTCGACCTGTGTCAGGTCATTATCAATGCAGTGCGGAATTGTAGCAGTTGTTCGCGCTCAAGTGAATGCTTACATAGTTGAATGGTTGAACAACTGCTACATTTCCGCACTGCATTGATAATGACCTGATACAGGTCGAAATCTGATCTGCGTTGTGACTATAAATGTCATATTAAAGCAACTTAACTCTACGACTGATTGCTGCTCTATCCAACCCAATATAACCACAGTTGTTGCGTGCACCCACTCCATGGAGGGCAACCTGAATTATTGAACTATATGAAATAAAATCATTACAACTTCTGAACGGTTTGTGTTACGACGTTCAAACTGCACGGTTGGCCGAGGGGCTTGATGGGAATTTGTATGCGCTGGGCCACGCGGTCTAAGGTGCTGCAGTCATGAACTGTGCGGCTGGTCCCGGCGGAGGTTCGAGTCCTCCCTCGGGCATGGGTGTGTGTGTTTGTCCTTAGGATAATTTAGGTTAAATAATGTGTAAGCTTAGGGACTGATGACCTTAGTAGTTAAGTCCCATAAGATTTCACACACATTTCTTTTGTATGCGCTTGTGCACGTGCGTTGTTGTTGTCGGCCATTTGCACATGAAAATGTCACGGTACAGCGTGCCTGAGTGATAGCGCTTGAGAAGACCTACTATGCTACTATGCGAGCAATAACAGCCCATATGCGACTCAAAGGAAGTTTTCGACCGAGTTCAAGCTGAAGACAATCGGTCCAAGTGTGCTAACAATAAAGAATTTGATTCGCAAGCTTGAGAGAACATGTAGTGTTCGTGATGACAGTGTTGGCAGTGTCGGTCGTTCGAAAAAGATGAAAACATCTGAAAACATCGAGAAGACACGCACTGGGTTTCAAACCGGCTCCATAAAATGGATTAGACGAGCCACACAGTAGGTAGGAATCAGCCGGGAGGCACTGTGACAAATTGTTGTTGAAGACCTGCATCTCTTCTCATGCAAAATTCAAATCCACCCGCCCTTAAGCCCCATGACCATGGAACAAGTACTTGTGTTTCGTCAACACTATTGTCCACAGAACTGACGAAGAGGACTGATGTGAATATGGTTTGGTTTAGCAAAGAAGTCCACTTTCATTTGGATGGGTTCGTCAGTGAGCAAAATTGGCGCCTTTGAGGAAATGAGAATCCGCATTTCGCCATCGAGAAGTCTCTTCACCCTTCACAGGTTACTGTGTCGTGTGTAATGTCCAGTCACGCAATAATCGGTGCGATATTCCTTGACGGCACGGTGACTACCAAACGGTAGGTGAAGGTTTTGGAAGACGATTTGATTCCCATTATTCAAAGTGACCCTGACTCCGACAAGATGTGGTCCATGAAAGACAGAGTTCGACCCCATCGAAGCAGGAGAGTGTTTGATGTCCTGCAGGAGCACTTTGGGGACCGCAATCTGGCTCTGGGGTACCCAGAGGCCACTGGCATATGCCGCCGTATTCTTCGGATCTGAACACATGCTAATCCTTTTGTGGGAGTATTTTAATGACAAGATGTAGAACAATAACCCCAAAACCATTGCTGAGCCGAAAACAGCCGTTCAGGAGGTCATCGATAGTCCGACACTTCAGCAGGTGATCCAGAATTTCGCTATTCGTCTGCGCCACATCATCGCCAATGACGACAGGCATATCGAACTTGTCGTAAACTAAATCCGAATACTTGTAGTGACGTTTACATATTGAACAAAGCGTTTGCACGCCTTAGTTCGTAACTAATTTACGTTTCTTTCCATACAGTTCAGTAATTTTCTAGCGAAAACATAGTGCGTATTGGGCGATCACTCTGACACCATTAGTGTGTTGAAACTGATTATCCAGTAAACAGTATTTAAGCGATCTTTGCTTCTGAATTATTTCTATTTCAGCAAATGTCACCCTGTAAATTAACACGTGCCTTGACTACATGAATAGGCAGTTAATACAATCGGTGCAGAAAATTCTATTAGCAATTGGATTATAACCTTATAAAATTCATTTCATGATGTAATTTATAACCTCTTATAAATCGTTTTCGTAATGTCATTAATTTTCTAACCAAACAAATGTAAACCAATGACACACTTTATTTTTGTAATTTTGAACATTAAATTAGCATGGATCAATAAAATTAATTTGCAATTTGAGCTGTTATAGAATGGAAGGAATGATTCCCTCCCCGTGGAGAAACAAAATTGTAAATACACCACTGGTTCCGTGCGAATCGGTCTTTGCTCAGCCTGCCGCTGCCGTCTGCCCCTGGCAGGGCGGCTGTTCCGCGTAGCACAGCGCCTGCCGCGGCTTTAAACGTCTTGTTCTGTCTCCACTGCTGTTGTCAGCAGCCCCCAAGGTGGCAACTTCACTGCGGCAGCGGCTCAACGCCTCCTCATTTATTGCTCCCACGGGCCAGAACTTGTAAGCTCGGCGAGCTCCGCGATCTTTATATTTTAAAAGGAAGACGGTGCGACCTTTTTCTGAGCGCTGCTGCTCGGAACTCCTTCTGCTGTTATCCCAGCACGGCTGCCTTCGAATAAACTTCTAGTGCAGTGCAGTTTTCTCAAGCACTTATCTCTGTAGACTTTCAAGAAAACTCCTGTTTCTTGTAAGTAAATCACAAATATTTCAACATTCTTTTGTCGGTGTTACCAGGTATACTTAGTACACTACTGACCATTAAAATTGCTACACCAAGAAGAAATGCAGATGATAAACGGGTATTCATTGGACAAATATATTATACTAGAACTGACATGTGATTACATTTTCACGCAATTTGGGTGCATACATCCAGAGAAATCAGTACCCAGAACAACCACCTCTGGCCGTACTAACAGCCTTGACGCGTCTGGGCATTGAGTCGAATAGAGCTTGGATGGCATGTACAGGTACAGCTGCCCATGCAGCTTCAACACGATACCACAGTTAATCAGCAGTAGTGACAGGCGTATTGTGACGAGCCAGTTGCTCGGCCACCATTGACCAGACGTTTTCAATTGGTGAGAGTTCTGGAGAATGTGCTAGCCAGGGCAGCAGTCGAACATTTTCTGTATCCAGAAAGGCCCGTACAGGACCCGCAACATGCGGTCGTGCATTATCCTGCTGAAATGGAGGGTTTCGCAGGGATCGAATGAAGGGTACAGCCACGGGTCGTAAATGTAACGTCAAAGTGCCGTCAATGCGAACAAGAGGTGACCGAGACGTGTAACCAATGGCACCCCACACCATCACGCCGGGTGATACGCCAGTATGGCGACGACGAATAGACGCTTCCAATGTGCGTTCACCACGATGTCGCCAAACACGGATGCGACCATCATGATGCTATAAACAGAACCTGGATTCATCCGAAAAAATGACGTTTTGCCATTCGCGCACCCAGGTTCGTCGTTCAGTACACCATCGCAGGTGCTCCTGACTGTGATGCAGCGTCGAGGGTAGCCGCAGCCATGGTCTCCGAGCTGATAGTCCATGCTGCTGCAAACGTCGTCTAACTGTTCGTGCAGATGGTTGTTGTCTTGCAAACGTCCCCATCTGTTGACTCAGGGATCGAGACGTGGCTGCACGATCCGTTACAGCCATGCGGATAAGATGCCTGTCATCTCGACTGCTAGTGACACGAGGCCGTTGGGATCCAGCACGGCGTTTCGAATTACCCTCCTAAACCCACCGATTCCATATTCTGCTAACAGTCATTGGATCGCGACCAACGCGAGCAATAATGTCGCCATACAATAAACAGCAATCGCGATAAGCTACAATTCGACCCGATATCATTGACAGCACTGTGTTTCACGGTTCCTCCTAACTTTTACACATAAATAACTTCATAATGGTTACGTACCCCCTTTTTAGATGGATAGGAGATAAAGCATTTGTTCCGAAACAAGTCGAATCGATGAGGAGAACATGTTCAACTTATCATCGTTAATGGCAGTAATAACCTAAATTCGCTTTCTTGCGTTAAAAATCTCCATTAATTAATATCAGTTATAAGGATCACGTTAGGATCGAATAAATTCCGGTGCTCCGCGCCTTATTTTGTTGCATAGAACGATTATCAGTCCATTAAGTGTCAACTGCACTGTCTCAACTAATATATTATCAGCCGTTACTCAACGTTTCTTCGCAGTTACCTTCGGTCAGATCTTCAAAATTCTGTTTAAGATGTGATAGTTGAACTCAAACTACGAATTGCTTCAATTCCCGTTATGTGGTCAAATTGTCCGTAGTTTATAATTCTTGAAAGTATTTTGGTTTTGTCGTTGCAACTATAAAAAATGCGTGCTTAATTCATCAGACGTACTTCGCTTTATAGAGGTAAAGCATCATCAGTGGTCTATAATTAAGTTATTTACACCTTGATTTGCTTTTCTGTTTTCCAGTCTTAGAGCAAATCAAAGCGTAAATAACTTAATTACAGATCGCTGATGATGCTTTATCTCAATAAAGCGAAACGCGTTTGGTGAAAAAAAAGTATTTTTGTAGCTGTAACGTCAGAAACAAAATGCCCTCAAGTATTACGATTTTCTTACTTCGCGGCACTCGTGGATTATTGTGGTTGTAACGTCAGAACCAAAATGCCCTCAAGTATTAAGAATTTCTTACTTTGCGGCACTCGTGGATTTGGAAACAAAAATCCTACACTAATATGAAAATGTCAATGTTGCTCTCAAAGATATTTTAATTTTGTAGTATTTGAACGCAGAAACTTCAGCTGAGGAGGAGTCGAAGCCTCTATAAAGTGCAATCACAGATGGTGGACAGGCAAACGTAGATATAAAGAAGGTAACTGCGAAGAAACGTTGAGTAACGGAAGAAAACGTAAACTAATCGACGAAAGAATGAAGTACAAAAATGTTCAGGGGAAGACACGAATACAGGAATATCAGTCACTCCAGAATGAAATAAATAGGGTGTGTATGGTAGCCAAGCCGAAATGGCTGCAGGAAAAATATGAAGAAATCGAAAAAGAAATGATAGTCGGATGGAGTGACTCAGCGTACAGAACAGTCAAAAGAACCTTCGATGAAATTAAAAGCAAGAATGTGATCGTCAGGAGTGCAATGGAAATTTCGCTGTCACAGAGGACAGAGCAGATACATGGAAAGAGTACATTGAAGGCCTCTATGAAAGTGAGGACTAATCTGCTCACATGACAGAAGAAATAGGAGTCAATGTGAAAGGCAAACGGAATCCAGTATCAGAATCAGACTGTAAAAGAGCATTGGAAGACCTCATATGAAACAAGTATACGTCCTACCCGCCCTAAAAGATCATGCGTCCAAGCAACTTAAAAGAATAATATACAAAGGAAGGGAAAGGAGGATTGAAGATTTGTTAGATGACGATCGATCTCTCTCTAGGAAAGGTAAAGGCACCAGAGAGGTAGTCCTGACGTTTAAGTTGATAATGGAAGCAAGGCCGAAATAAAATCAAGACAATTTCATAGGATTTTCCGTCTTAGAAATTAAACAATGTAAAAAAGAGCAAGATGTTCAAAATCATGAGGAAAATAGGTGTAAGCTCTAGGAAAAGATGGGTAATACACAAATGTACAAGAACCAAGAGGGAACAATAAGACTGGATGACTAAGAACGAAGTGTTCGGATTAAAAACGGTGACGGACAGTGTCAGTCATTCGCCCGTACTGTTCAATTTATATTGCGAAGATTCGCTCATGACATTGCTATCACTGAAAGTAAAGAAAAATTCTTGGATGTGTTGAATGGAACGCACAGTGTACCGAGTGCGGAATATGGATTGGGATAAAACGGAAAAGGACAAAGGTAGCGAGAAGCAGAAACGTAACATCATAATTGATGATCACGAAGTGGGTGAAGTTAAGGAATTCTGATACTTTGCAAGCAAAATAACCGATGACGGACGAAGAAAGTAGGACATACAAAACAGACTAACACAGGCAGAGAGTGCATTCTTGAACTATAGAGGTCTACTGCATCCAAACATAGGCGTTAATTTGAGGAAAAATTTCTGAGAATGTACGTTTCGAGCACAAAAAAAAAATTACAAAATGGCTCTGAGCACTATGGGACTCAACTACTGAGGTCATCAGTCCCCTAGAACTTAGAACTACTTAAACCTAACTAACCTAAGGACATCACACACATCCATGCCCGAGGCAGGATTCGAACCTGCGACCGTAGCGGTCACGCGGTTCCAAACTGACGCGCTTAGAACCGCACGGCCACACGGGCCGGCTTTCGAGCACAGAACTGTATGGTAGTGAAACATGGACTATTGGAAAACCGGAACAGAAGAGAATCGAGGCATCTGAGATGTGCTTCTATAGAAGAATGTTGAAAATTAGTGGGCTGATAAGCTGAGGAATGAGGAGGTTCTTCGCGGAATCGATGAGAATAGGATTGTCTATGAAGACACTAGCAAGAAGAAGGGACAGGATGAGAGGATGTCTTTTAAGACACCAGGGTATGACTTCCTTACTACTAGAGGGAGCTACAGAATGTAAATCTGTAGAGGAAGACAGAGATTGAAATACATCCAACAAGTAATTGAGGACGTAGGATGCAAGTTCTTTTGTAGACGGAGAGGTTGGTGCAGGTAAGGGATTCATGGGGGGCCGCATCAAGCCGTTCAGAAGACTGACTACGTATTGGAAAATCTGTGCTCTTGCTACAGAAAATGAATAACGAGACGTAACAATGCACCAGACATTACTACACACGAGCGCTTGTCGTTACAAAGTGTGCTGAACTAATCTGATCAAAGCTGTTTGAGATCACCCAGTAAATTATTTTTTATGTTATTTCAACAACAAAAGAGAAAACAATGCTGAAAATCTCACACCAAGCATTAAATAAGGCACACTGTACTACCAAACCATAGATAAATAACGCCTTTTTAAAAAAATATTGTGTCTATTTTTTATTTTTAATGTAACTCAGTTATGAATTAATAAGCTCTCAGATAATTAGCCACTCTGTATAGCAAAAAGTGTCTGTTATCTGAATGTGATAAGACACTTTTTATTTCACTTTTTGTTCGTAATAATATTCCCACTTCCATTTGGGATGATATGGAACAGGACCCTAACCCATGTAACAATGAGTAAGCAAAAATAAAAACAATTTGCAGCTAAATTACAGATAGACAAAACTGTATTGAAATAAAAACTTTAAAAAATTAAAAACTGGCTTGGTTGCAACTTATTATTTTATTAACAATGCGTTTATGCCCCTAGTAACCGGAACGTGGGGTTAATATAAGACTGTTTTCCATTCAAAAATTCCACATACGGTTGCTGAACCAGTCGGCCTAATGGAGCGGAAAAAGTTTTGCAAAAACGACTAATACTACGCAGCTATATTGTCTAAAACCTACATCACTGTTCTTACGTAGATGATGTCCGTGACAATGAGGTGTAGAATTGATGTTATCGTGTGGTGAACGACGACAGTGTTTCAGCAGACTCTCCTTACAGGGGGAAACCACATTAGGAGGCTGTTTGACACAGATTTCTTGGAATGTTTTTGGGTAGAATGAACTAATTAGAATTTAATCAAATTTCTACATCATTTCATTCATATTCCGAACAGTTTTTGTGATTTTTTAAAAAAAGTTCAGCCAAAAAGAACAAAGTTATGCTCTGATGTCCGCTGAAGATAGTGAGTATAGCTCCCCAATTGCGTGCAGTGTAGCTATTCTGATTTCAATTTGAAATCAAAAAGGTTTTGATTTTACATTAATAACTTACTTTATAAGAATATGCAGGTGAAAATAATGAAAATTAAAAGTTTTGCAGACGTTTGGAACAATTTACTTCCATTTTCACGATTTTTTTTTATCTAATTATGCACACAAAAATACCCTTAAAATCATGATATCATCTCACAAGTTGTTCATAGAATTTGTAATTTTATAAAGAATCATACTATCAATTTCATAATGATTGGGTCTATACTTTTTGAGTTAGACTGCAAGCAAATGTGAAAAAATTCATTTCGAGATAAACGTGCTTGAAAATTAAATTCTTGGAAACTAGAAATTGAAGGAAGTTAACTATAATGTAAAATGCTTGCTGATTAATCTGTGATTCCAGCACCATATAGTAATCCTTTTTCCCCATAGGCTTCGTTCCGCGCTTGCAGCAGTGCTTTCCGAGCTTTCCGACCTTCCTTCGATTCAATAAACTACTATCGATTCTTCCGACTGACGCGCTGGTTATACATTTGTTCGGCATAATTGAAGCTTTGCATGCCCATTACAATTCATGCCTCGTTCATGACCATCAGAAGGGATGAATTTCCTTCGTAGAATAAGACCGCAGCTAAATACGATGCCAATTCAATGACTTTTAGTCCGGAGTGTAAGTGTTTAGGAGCTAATCGCCAAATAGTGGAATTAAAACTTTCATTCACATTTTGTGTGTGGCCACCTAAACGTCTCTCCAGTAATTCATCCCCTGATAAATCTTCATATATTGGAGCCAATACCCGATGTTCACTCGGTTCCATGCTCATAAAATTTAAACGAATGAGAATTTCACTTTAAAATTTTGACAACGCATTCTTGGGTAGTTAAGCTAACGATTTATGTAATAAAAAATCGTATATTTGTAATCTCCTAATGTGATTTCTCCCCTTAATCGAGCGACTCAGAATCATGACGATTAAGAGTGGAATTCCTTTTTTCCGAGTACAATGACCACTGCCAGTACTGAGTGCTATGTACATGACAACTAGTACCTCACACATCTAATACGTACGCCTCCCATGTACTGTCGGGTACCAACATTCTGTCAAATGTACTCAACAGACGCTTGAAAATGACACGCCTTTCACGCAAACTGTACGTGTCACGGACTGTCCTGCAAAGCATCTGGTTCTTAGTTAACCTTGACAACTGCAATGTACTAAGTCGCTATCATGCTCTGAGCGATGCAATTTCATACAATATAGTATACACAATAATTTTACGGATTTGTAATTTCCAAAATTACAACCAAACGTTCACAAAAAAGTTATACGGGGCGCCTATGATATCGTGTTACATGATTAATAACGACCATGAAAGTCTCATGAAACTTCTGTCGCTTTTGCTTATGGGAACGTGAGGGTACAGTTTCTGTAGTATTCGATATGAAGTTTCCTCAAATAGCAAAGAGGTCCAGTAGACAACGGTGTCATTAGATATGGAGAACAGGCTAGGAATGGACAAGGAGATGGACAGAAACCGGCGATGACCTTTTCAAAAGCTGCGATCGCAGGTTCGAATCCTGCCTTGGGCATAGATGTGTGTGATGTCCTTATGTTAGTTAGGTTTAAGTAGTTCTAAGTCTAGAGGACTGATGACCTCAGATGTTAAGTCCCATAGTGCTTAGAGACATTTGAACCATTTTGAACCTTTTCAAAACACATCTAGGTATTCGCCTTAATCGATTTTGGAATACCACTTGAAACGTAAGTGTGGATGCCAACGGCCCTGCCGCAGTGTTGTCACCGGTTCCCGTCAGATTACCGAAGTTAAGCGCCGTCGGGCTGGGCTAACACTTGGATGGGTGACCATCCGGTCTGCCGAACGCTGTTGGCAAGCGGGGTGCACTCAGCCCTTGTGAGGCAAACTGAGGAGCTACTTGATTGAGAAGTAGCGACTCCGATGTCGTAAACTGACAGACGGCCGGGAGAGCGGTGTGCTGACCACATGTCCCTCCATATGTGCATCCAGTGACAACAGTGGGGTGAGGATGACACGGTTGCCGGTCGGTACCATTGGGCCTTCCAGGGTCTGTTCGGACGGAGTTTAGAGTTTAGTGAATGTGGATGGTGGGCCCGGCATTTGAATCCTACTGCCCGCCAAAACCCGTTACCTTAACCACCAGAACACCCCACTTTGTCCACTTCATAGACACTGTCACTGTTGATGGTAACTGCAACTTCTAGCCCTCTCCTATCCCATCTGCTCTGTTCCTCTCTCTCCCTCTATCCAACCCTTGCAATACTTACGCACTTTGCCTATTGTATCTCTGTGTAGACTTCACAAAGCATACTTTTTTTGACGTTAGGTGCTTTCTCCATCTTGAAATTGCACGTATCGTGTATGCACAATTGAGCACTGATGGTAAGGACGGATGGGCGTCTATATTTTTTATGACGTCAATTATATCTGATATTCCAAAGATGGGCTGAGCCCGAAACGCATCAGTATAAAATTTATGAACAAGCAACCAGTTTATTTCAAGCGACTCGTTTAGCGCAGATATAAGAATTTCTCTCAGTTTTTACGTAATGATTGCTGCCCTCCTGCGCGCCTTTATGTCCCAACTTAAGACCAGCAGACCTCATGTAATGTCGAACAGGGACTGTCGAGCATTGCATAGGGTGATGTAAAAAATCGCATGAAATCAGCGGAACGTATCACTCGTAAGTTTCAAAGTGCTACCAGCGGTCAAGCTTGCACATCAAATATGCGTATTGAGTTAAAAACAATGGATTACAACGATCGAGCAGTTCTTCGTAAGGCAACGTTTGAGATGGCGAAAAGAGTGACGCTGCTGGACAGTGAGTGACGAAACGAGTTATTTGGAATAATGAATGATGCTCTACCCTGTGGAAATTCAATGGAAGTGTTTGGGTTTGGTGAATGGTTGGAGAATGGGCATGTTTTTGCGGTTAGGACATGGTCCCCTTCATCTACATCTACATTTATACTCCGCAAGCCACCCAACGGTGTGTGGCGGAGGGCACTTTACGTGCCTCTGTCATTACCTCCCTTTCCTGTTCCAGCCGCGTATGGTTCGAGGGAAGAACGACTGCCGGAAAGCCTCCGTGCGCGCTCAATCTCTCTGATTTTACATTCGTGATCTCCTCGGGAGGTGTAAGTAGGGGGAGGCAATATATTCGATACCTCATCCAGAAACGCACCCTCTCGAAACCTGGACAGCAAGCTACACCGCGATGCAGAGCGCCTCTCTTGCAGATTACCAAATAACCATGTGCCGAAACGCGCCGCTCTTCTTTGGATCTTCTCTATCTCCTCTGTCAACCCGACCTGGTACGGATCCCACACTGATGAGCAATACTCAAGTATAGGTCGAACGAGTGTTTTGTAAGCCACCTCCTTTGTTGATGGACTACATTTTCTAAGGACTCTCCCAATGAATCTCAACCTGGCACCCGCCTTACCAACAATTAATTTTATATGATCATTCCATTTCAAATCGTTCCGCACGCATACTCGCAGATATTTTACAGAAGTAACTGCTACCAGTGTTTGCTCCGCTATCATATAATCATACAATAAAGGATCCTTATTGCGCTTAAGAAAACGCTAAGTACAATGTACAATACTGTACTGTAGTGTGTACAGTAGAGGAACAATTCGGAGACTGTGACTGTTTGTGTCAGCATGACAATGCACCCTGTCGCAAAGCAGCATTTTTGAGAAAATAGCCTGTGCATTGTACCGCCAAGAGAACTGACCTTAATCCAATGGAACACGTTTGGGATGAGTTAGAGCGTTGGCTTCGCTCCAGACGCCAGTGTCCAGCACCCACTCATTATATCTTCTGCTTTCAGCTCTTGAGGAAGTATGGTTGCCATTCCTCCACAGAAATTCAGACACGTCACTGAAAGGGTTCCGTGCAGCCCGTCATTAAGGTGAAGAGTGGACACACCACATATTAACGTCCACTGACAAGTGTCTGGAGCATTTTGATAACGTAGTGTATATGGTAGCTCCCAGCGGGAGACAAGCAATCATCAAACTCTCCTGAAGTCAGTCTGTCGAAATATCGCACCATTTGGAAGACGTCATCCGGCTGAACACCTGAGAACGTTTCAAAATAATGAAAATCCAGAAAAACCTGAATTCATATTTAGCAGCTATATGATGAGCTCCTTTTTTTCTGTGGCGCAGCCCGCTGTATCATAGGAGAAGCAAGCTTTTTGCAATCACGACAAGGAATAAGTAAGTGCGAACTGCACTTGCTCAGATCACTGGCTAGCCAGACGATGACTGTTACCAGTCAAAATTTTGCAAAAATACAAACCATGGTCTACATCTAAATGGATACTCTGTAAATCACATTTATGTGACTGGTAAAGGGTTGGAAGTGTTCACACCATCATGCGCAAAGTGTGTGCCCAATGGGTGCCCCACAGTCTCCAACCACACCGGAAAGCATGTCAAATGGCCCACTGTCTTGTTCATCAGCAGCGCTATGCTGGGGAAGAGAATGCGTTCCTGGCACGAGTGGTGGCTGGAGATGAGTCATTGTGTCATTACTTCGAACCAGAATCAAAATGACAAAGTCTCCAGTGAACGTATCCAGGGTCACCACCACAAAAAAACAAGGCCATCCACACGAGTGCAGGAAAGGTTATATTGACGTTCTTCTTTGACCAAGATTGCCCCCATCTAATTCACTTCCTGCAGCACGGAACAACAGTGCATGCCCAGCGTTTCTCGCAAACCTTGACCACCCTTCACCAAGCGATCAAACCAAAACGACGAGACAGTCTCACCCGTGGGATCATTCTGTTCCACGACAATGCATCATCAACCGTCAGGAAAGCTTCAGGAATCGCAATACAAAAATTGTTTCTAATCACTCCGTCTCCGGTAAAGCACTGTAAAGAAGAAACTGCCTTGTCCCCCATAAGAATTATTTTATGCTGGACTGACGCAGCTGCAGAGGTAATCTTCCGTTCGGCACTACGGTAATTTCCTCCTCAATTTCGGTATCAGGGCTCCCCTGCTAGCGAGCGAGAAGACGACGCGATACAGTTGGCTCAAGTGCCGCCTGGCGGAGTTATTCGCCAGAAGTCGTAACCGGCAAATCCCGTCGCGCACAATGCTCCATTCCGGGGAGCGGCGGCGTGTCCCGTTTAAAAAGAAACTCCCGAAAGACTTCTTTCTTTCGTTCATTAAAATACAGCGGAATTGGGTAGTTCAATTTGACTCGAGTTTCGGCCACGCAGTTTCGGAGGAGTTAAAGCAGGATTGCCGGCCGAGCGGCTGGCTATTGGAATGCGAAATGAAAACCGTATCGGTTCTATCCGCCCCTGACGGAAAGTTTTCTCGCAAATGCCTATCAGTAATCAGCAGTTTGGCGGTAACGTTCCGTAAGCTCTTTTTCCCGTAAATTCCTTTCTTTTGTAGCTGTAACGACGCATCGTAAAAGGCGGAATGAATTTCGTCGAAGTTACACCATCTGTTCAAAGCCATTTCCCTACCGAAAGGCAAGTAAAACAGTTCGTATTATGTAACAGCCATTTTGAAAATAGTAGCAACACATTTGAAACTAGAGATAAACAAAAATAAAACGATTTCGGTACGACACCCACAATGACAAACTAAATTATATGCCAGTTCAAACTTTAAATATTCACAGTGCGCCTATCACATTTCATTATGATTTGAAGACGGTATTTTAGTAACTTACGATGTGCTTAAAGAGCATCAAACCTTTCTAGCTAATGTCCAATCGAGTGGCACTAATATTGGTAAGGCCTTACTAGAGGTCTGTCTGGATAACACATGATTTACTGAAACTAATAAAAAAGAGAATGAAAACGTAAAAACGTTGAAAACAAACAGCAACAATATAGGTCACTCAGAAATGAAATCGACCGAAAATATAGAAAATCCAGAAGGGACTGGGTGAGGAATGATGTCCTGGAAGAGAGTGAGTAATAAACAATTTCTTTAGATAACACAGAACAAACACCACAATGAATATAACATAGAAAAAACAGAGCTGGCGTAATGGTAACAGAAAACAAGGGGAGAAGAAGGAAACAATATACTGAGAATCTTTCCTGAGGAGGAACTAGATCAATTGAGAAATCGGCTACAGTGCAGTTCAGTCCTCATCTCTGAATTCCAAATGCGGAACGAACACATGTCCCTGTATCGATCGAATACTATCGCACCTCTTATGAGGCCAAAGAACTATGAGCGAAATTTATTAAACGGGAGAGGTTCCAGTAGATATCGCTAAATATGTAATTATTACGCGTTTGACAAAAAAAGGAGAAGATATGTGTAAAAATTAACACACAATCAGTGTAGTATCATATCCTACAAATACAGAAGTGGTTTATCGAAGATGGAAATGAAAGCTAACAGAAGACTGGGAAACACGGGTCAGGTGCGAACTAATTTTAACACTGAGCTGCCAATGATTGGAAACTTGGAGAAAAAACATGAATCGCATTCGTCGATTAGGAACTGGCAGTTTGAAATGGAGTAACACATGTTCATAGACCCTTATCAATTATAGGGATTGAAGTGTAATCCATAGCCATTGTCTTTACGGTAAGAGGCCTGGAATAGCCAATAAAGATCACCGTTGGTATTTAATCTGGATATCGAAGAGGTGTTAAGGGAAGTAAAGGACCACCTGAACATGAAAGTTTTTTTGCCATGGGCTGAAAATCAACGTGATACAGTTCACTGATGACATATCAATAGCTGCCGAAAGTGAACGGAATTGAGCTGAATGCTTAACGACATAGAAAGCGTGCTGCCTGATGACTATAATGTGTCCATAAGTAAGAGGAAAACTAAAGGATGATGTGCGCACCAGGTGGTCCTGATGGCCGGATAAATGCTAAACTTGGACAAGAGATTTTCGAGAATGTGGGAAAATTTTGCTATCTCGGAAGTAGAGTCGGTAAAGAAGGAAGGTGCGTGAAAGACATTGTAGCATGGCAAAAGATTTTCTATAAAACATTCGCAAATATAAATCTTGAGACAGAAAAAGATTAATGAAAAGCTATGTTTGGGGAGCAGTTCTGTACGAGTGCTGGATGTGGTCAATGGAAAAGACAGAAACAGAACGACCAAAAGCCTTGTGATTTTACAGGAAGTTGTAGAAGATGAAATGGTTTCATACAGTAAGAAATAAAGTCCTGTCACGACTCAACGATAAAAAATGCATAATGAAGAACATACTGAATCGAAGATACAAAATGACTGGTCACGTATTACGATTTGAATCGTTTGTGAAAATCATGGTTTCAAGAGATAGTGTAAGGAAAGAATAACAGGTGGTTGATACACTTTGTTTCAGGAGAATTAGTAAATATTTTACGAAGTAGTAGTTTAATTCGAATAAAATGTTGTATATAACATTTTGTGTCCAATTGTTATTGGTTACATATACATAGCTATTGGAATATAACCAAAACAAATAAGCAGAGGCAAATGAATAAGTTCAAAGTTGATTTCCAAAAATTCCGCCTCCGATTGCAGTGGAATTTCAAAATCTTTTGATAACACCAGGTGTAGTTATTCTAAAGCCGTCTTGACGTTCGTTTGTGAGGGAAGCATTATTCTTAATCTGATCAGTCATATCGTCTCTTGTGTTTTCTTTCCGTTTGTAGACTTCGACTTTCAACTACTCCCACAGACAAAAATCTAATAAGGCGAGGTCACGGGATCTCGGTGGCCAAGATTCATTTTCGGTGGAATATTAGGTTTAGATGTGTTACCTGACGCCTAAAATGTGTAGCGGGCGCATCATGCTAGAACATACCCCGACTTCATAGCCAAAGAAAGTCTTCCAATAGAAATGGAAATTCGTTTTCAAGAACTCCATGTAAAATGGATCCTATAAGGCGATACAGTAACGCAATAGGTGCAGTCAACTAATTGTCTTTCATACCACACCTTATATTTACAGAAGAGCTGTAACGCTTACATTCAATGTCGACTGTACATGTCTCACGCAAATTCTTTGCCAGCTTACGCTTAATATGGCATCTATGTCACTGGGCTCTTTAATTCAACCTCTGTGTAAATGTTTGATCATATTTACTATAATTTATATCACTATAATTAATGCATGTATGTAATTTTAAAAACTATACCCTGCAAAAATACTTATATGTTGAAGTAGTATTTATATGAATAGTTCATGCATAGGGAACGTAGGTTTGTACTTATGCAAAACTTGGAGGGAAGTCTCTCTGCTGTGAAACCTGTATGATGGGAATAGAAAAGGTGGATTTGCCGACAGAACAGCAAGGAGTCTTTGCAGCACAGACATTCGGTGTGTAACATGCAAACTGTTCACATGTCGTGTGTTGAAAGAGGGAAGGAAAGCGGTAAATTGAGCAGTAGTGCCTCGGATGTGAAGGAGTAATGACTAATTATTGACGGCATTTGTTGGTTGGCTCTGAATCACAAAAATCTGACGCCAAGAAGATAATTTTCAGCACCTTTATATCTGAAGACCCATGAATACGTTTGCTACCTTTACCTTATCTACAGAAAATCGCCACCGCGGCCACCTGCATCTCTAGTACAAGTTTAGTACTGTAATTGTTTGTATGGGCCAGTTATTTGCTCTATATGCAAATAATAATGATTTTTAGTTCAAATGGATGTCGAGAACCTTAAATTAATCCTTAATCATTTACCTAGACGAGATCCTTTTTCTAGCAACGCAATTCATTCGAGTATTATAAATTCATTGATCTTTAAAGTATTTTTGCTTTAATAGTGCTCATTTACTTTTGTCGAGTAGTAAATTCTCCAAGTGTTCATTCGGAAGACTCTACGTAAATTTTTATAAGTGAATAGTTAAAATTTTGCAGAAGTGTGAATGTAAAGAAAAGAAATAACTACTTAAAAGTCATTATTACTAAAATTTCTGTTCGGTACTACAAGTAACTGATTAAAATAGTTCTCATAAAGTATGGTTATGGATCATCCCAGTTTAAAGGCCAGATCAATGAACACCAGCTTCACAGGTTAATAAAACCGTTATTATTCATGTCTTTGTGTTTAAAAGAGTTTTCATATTGTGTTTTGCCAGAAATGTTAAGCTCATAATTTCTGATCTCAGCCAATAACTAGAACGGTTTCCGAGTCCCCTTACTAAATGATGAGCCAGTATTACAATAATTATTACAGGAAAAATACACTCCTGGAAATTGAAATAAGAACACCGTGAATTCATTGTCCCAGGAAGGGGAAACTTTATTGACACATTCCTGGGGTCAGATACATCACATGATCACACTGACAGAACCACAGGCACATAGACACAGGCAACAGAGCATGCACAATGTCGGCACTAGTACAGTGTATATCCACCTTTCGCAGCAATGCAGGCTGCTATTCTCCCATGGAGACGATCGTAGAGATGCTGCATGTAGTCCTGTGGAACGGCTTGCCATGCCATTTCCACCTGGCGCCTCAGTTGGACCAGTGTTCGTGCTGGACGTGCAGACCGCGTGAGACGACACTTCATCCAGTCCCAAACATGCTCAATGGGGGACAGATCCGGAGATCTTGCTGGCCAGGGTAGTTGACTTACACCTTCTAGAGCACGTTGGGTGGCACGGGATACATGCGGACGTGCATTGTCCTGTTGGAACAGCAAGTTCCCTTGCCGGTCTAGGAATGGTAGAACGATGGGTTCGATGACGGTTTGGATGTACCGTGCACTATTCAGTGTCCCCTCGACGATCACCAGTGGTGTACGGCCAGTGTAGGAGATCGCTCCCCACACCATGATGCCGGGTGTTGGCCCTGTGTGCCTCGGTCGTATGCAGTCCTGATTGTGGCGCTCACCTGCACGGCGCCAAACACGCATACGACCATCATTGGCACCAAGGCAGAAGCGACTCTCATCGCTGAAGACAACACGTCTCCATTCGTCCCTCCATTCACGCCTGTCGCGACACCACTGGAGGCGGGCTGCACGATGTTGGGGCGTGAGCGGAAGACGGCCTAACGGTGTGCGGGACCGTAGCCCAGCTTCATGGAGACGGTTGCGAATGGTCCTCGCCGATACCCCAGGAGCAACAGTGTCCCTAATTTGCTGGGAAGTGGCGGTGCGGTCCCCTACGGCACTGCGTAGGATGCTACGGTCTTGGCGTGCATCCGTGCGTCGCTGCGGTCCGGTCCCAGGTCGACGGGCACGTGCACCTTCCGCCGACCACTGGCGACAACATCGATGTACTGTGGAGACCTCACGCCCCACGTGTTGAGCAATTCGGCGGTACGTCCACCCGGCCTCCCGCATGCCCACTATACGCCCTCGCTCAAAGTCCGTCAACTGCACATACGGTTCACGTCCACGCTGTCGCGGCATACTACCAGTGTTAAAGACTGCGATGGAGCTCCGTATGCCACGGCAAACTGGCTGACACTGACGGCGGCGGTGCACAAATGCTGCGCAGCTAGCGCCATTCGACGGCCAACACCGCGGTTCCTGGTGTGTCCGCTGTGCCGTGCGTGTGATCATTGCTTGTACAGCCCTCTCGCAGTGTCCGGAGCAAGTATGGTGGGTCTGACACACCGGTGTCAATGTGTTCTTTTTTCCATTTCCAGGAGTGTACTTATGAAGTGTGGCATTCATTTGAATAGTTTTTGTGTTCTTTAAAAATTAACTGGCTACAGCTGTTCACGTTACAACAGATGCAGAGCCCGTGTATTTCACTTAGGTCTACTGAATGGTAAGAAGTGTGTGCTCCCTTTAAAAACGTGTAGTAATAGTACCAGTCGGCACAGTAATTTTGAGATAATTTCTATGTCAGCGTTTTTCAATAGTTACTTGGTGACCGCTCCTACTGTTCAAATTACTTGTTCTCCTCCATCAGTAATTGATTTTATATAATGAACTTTAGGTTTCTTACGTTCAATAGAGATAGTGTATTTTAGTGAGAGGCAATCTGTTGCCGAAACATTTGAAGCTTACTCTGTACTGCTCATGACCAACTGCTATTCTAACGCTTGCTAGAGTGAGCTGCTGTCTGGTGTCCTATTTGCAAAACTAATTTAGTACTAAGTAAGGTCATGTTCTTGATGAACAGTGTTATCTCTTGGTACCACTTTGCCTAATTAGACTGACGACCGTTTTCCTTTTACTTAATCACAGTTTACTTTACAACTACAATAACTCTTATTCCATTCCCGTTTATTCAACTTCTGCTCCCTCTCAAAAGTAATTTTTCGAGTAAGGTAACCTAGTCCGATACCTCTTCCATTAATACACAACCACGGTCATTTTAAATTCCTTTCATAGAAGTAATATTATCCTAGAATTGCTATTATAATACTGTAGTAGCCAGTAGTGTTATAAAGTAGTGTGATTCGGGCAGTGATGTATTGCTGATACCGTCACGAATAACAGCGGTTTCATAAGTAAAGAGTATTAATGGGATTAGTCGGAGATTTGCAGTTAACCAGAGACAAATTTCAAATCACTCACTTTCACTTCCTTACGAAGGTGCTGAGTCTGCTACAAATGATGAGAACGGGGGCCGTGCAATGTAATATATGACATATTCTTGTGTACGGAACACAGATACCTGTAGAAACTCTCGATATACTTGTTGAAGGACTACTTTCTACTGAGTGAATAATATCTTCTAATTCATCCACAGTCTATTTATTTGCACGTTTGTTGAAATACGATTGCTGGGCACTGCAAGAGCCTCAAGCAGTTTCCTAAAAACACGAGCAAACTCTCTTGAATCTGGTACGCCGTGCTTAGGAAATCATCTACCGTGTACCCTACAATCTGCAGCAGCGTTTCCATTCAAAACCCACATACAAATACACCGGCATACTCAGCATTTTCAAATACGAGAGGCATTCAATAAGTAATGCAACATATTTTTTTCCCTCGGCCAATTTCAATTGAAAAATGCTGGATTTATTGTGGGACGTCGTGGACTGTTCTCGCTTCAGCCCCTATAGCTTCATGAAGTTCTGATAGGTGGTGGCATTATACGTAGCCTCAAAACGACGTCTGTAACGGAGGCGCTTTCCAAGCAGAGAGCTGTCAATGAGTTTCTTGCGGAGGAAAACCATAGTACACTCCTGGAAATGGAAAAAAGAACACATTGACACCGGTGTGTCAGACCCACCATACTTGCTCCGGACACTGCGAGAGGGCTGTACAAGCAATGATCACACGCACGGCACAGCGGACACACCAGGAACCGCGGTGTTGGCCGTCGAATGGCGCTAGCTGCGCAGCATTTGTGCACCGCCGCCGTCAGTGTCAGCCAGTTTGCCGTGGCATACGGAGCTCCATCGCAGTCTTTAACACTGGTAGCATGCCGCGACAGCGTGGACGTGAACCGTATGTGCAGTTAACGGACTTTGAGCGAGGGCGTATAGTGGGCATGCGGGAGGCCGGGTGGACGTACCGCCGAATTGCTCAACACGTGGGGCGTGAGGTCTCCACAGTACATCGATGTTGTCGCCAGTGGTCGGCGGAAGGTGCACGTGCCCATCGACCTGGGACCGGACCGCAGCGACGCACGGATGCACGGCAAGACCGTAGGATCCTACGCAGTGCCGTAGGGGACCGCACCGCCACTTCCCAGCAAATTAGGGACACTGTTGCTCCTGGGGTATCGGCGAGGACCATTCGCAACCGTCTCCATGAAGCTGGGCTACGGTCCCGCACACCGTTAGGCCGTCTTCCGCTCACGCCCCAACATCGTGCAGCCCGCCTCCAGTGGTGTCGCGACAGGCGTGAATGGAGGGACGAATGGAGACGTGTCGTCTTCAGCGATGAGAGTCGCTTCTGGCTTGGTGCCAATGATGGTCGTATGCGTGTTTGGCGCCGTGCAGGTGAGCGCCAGAATCAGGACTGCATACGACCGAGGCACACAGGGCCAACACCCGGCATCATGGTGTGGGGAGCGATCTCCTACACTGGCCGTACACCACTGGTGATCGTCGAGGGGACACTGAATAGTGCACGGTACATCCAAACCGTCATCGAACCCATCGTTCTACCATTCCTAGACCGGCAAGGGAACTTGCTGTTTCAACAGGACAATGCACGTCCGCATGTATCCCGTGCCACCCAACGTGCTCTAGAAGGTGTAAGTCAACTACCCTGGCCAGCAAGATCTCCGGATCTGTCCCCCATTGAGCATGTTTGGGACTGGATGAAGCGTCGTCTCACGCGGTCTGCACGTCCAGCACGAACGCTGGTCCAACTGAGGCGCCAGGTGGAAATGGCATGGCAAGCCGTTCCACAGGACTACATGCAGCATCTCTACGATCGTCTCCATGGGAGAATAGCAGCCTGCATTGCTGCGAAAGGTGGATATACACTGTACTAGTGCCGACATTGTGCATGCTCTGTTGCCTGTGTCTATGTGCCTGTGGTTCTGTCAGTGTGATCATGTGATGTATCTGACCCCAGGAATGTGTCAATAAAGTTTCCCCTTCCTGGGACAATGAATTCACGGTGTTCTTATTTCAATTTCCAGGAGTGTATTTCAGATATCCAAAGGCGCTTGCAGAATATCTTCGGAGACCTGGCAGTGATAAAAAACACTGCGAGCCGTTGAGCGAGGCCTCTGGCATCATGATAATAACGTCGCGAAAACCTCTCCGATCTCCTGCCCCCCGGCCGGCCGCTCACAGCTGTGACTTCCGCATTGTTGGAACGTGCGGATACCCTCTTTATAGGCGATCGACCGATCAAAATCGAACACGTCGCAGCACAACTGGACGTTTCTGTTGGTACTGCTGATACACTCAAAGGTTTGTGCCGCTTGATTCCTTGCCGCCTAACGAAATACCATAAAGAGCAACGAAGGACCGTCTTTGTGGAATTGCTTGCGCGTTACGAGGCTGATCGTCACAGTTTTTTGTCGAACCTCGTCACATGCGATGAAACGTGGGTTCATCGCTTCGAGCCGGAAACAAAACGGCAGTCCATAGAGTGGCGCAACACCACCTCTCCTCCGAAGAAAAAATTTAAAACCGCACCCTCAGCCGGTAAAGTCATGACGACTGTCTTCTGGGACTCTGGAGGGGTTATTCTGTTCCATGTCTTCCCCCATGGTGCAGCGATAAACTCTGAAGTGTGTTGTGCTATCTTCAGGAAATTGAAGAAATGACTTCAGCGTGTTCGTTGCCATAAAAATGTAAACGAACTTCAGCTTCTGCAAGGCAACGCAAGCCCTCACACAAGTCTGTGCACTCGGAGAAGCTGACAAAACTTCGCTTGACTGTTGCTTCTCATCCACCGTACAGCCCAGCGCACCTTCCGACTCCCATCTGTTCAGCCCAACGGAGGATGCACTCCGCGGAAAGCTGTGTTACCGACGCAGTAGGACGGTGGCTCCGACGTCGACCAGCAGAGTGGTACGATGCAGGCATTAAAGTCCTCACACTAAGATGGCAAAAGGTCTGAACTAATATTGTGGTGTCACCGCCAGACACCACACTTGCTAGGTGGTAGCCTTTAAATCGGCCGCGGTCCATTAGTATACGCCGGACCCGCGTGTCGCCACTGTCAGTGATAGCAGACCGAGCGCCACCACACGGCGGGTCTAGAGAGACGTACTAGCACTCGCCCCAGTTGTACAGCCGACTTTGCTAGCGAAGCTACACTGACCGATACGCTCTCATTTGCCGAGACGATAGTTAGCATAGCCTTCAGCTACATTTGCTACGACCTAGCAAGGCGCCGTATTCAATTTATATTTATTATGTGAAGCATGTATCATCAAGAGCGATGTTCTACAATTGTGGATTAAAGTTAAGTATTATATCAACTACTTACTTTATTTGCAATTCTCAAGATATTGTCCTGTTCCAGACCTCACGCCAGTCAGCGTGTAATCAAACGCGTGCATTTCGGCCTCCTCTAGAAAAACAGTGTTGGCTCTTCTGCCAACACTACAGATATTATGTTGAAAAATAGCGTTTTGTAGCCAGAAGAGTGGGGTATAGTATGGTGTATTGGAATCATGAATAAAACCAATCTGCTTTTAGAAAGACAAATATGTTGCATTATTTATTTAAGGTCCCACGTATATACAGTTTTACGAGACACCCTTTCACTAATATTAATAACGGAGAGCCTATTGTAACAAATGATATTTTGAGAAATATGTTACTTCTTATATTTCGTTCCAAAGGGCAGTATAATTACGCATAAAACAACTTTTTACAGGTACAATACGTTTCAATATTATTATAAATTCAGAGAGTCACGTGGGCCTGATGAGCATTACCACTGTCTTATATTAACTCGGATTTGTGACAAATTCACACCCATTTCCTTATCTAACTTTCTCAAACTTCCACTTTTAACTGCTTTTTACTGGTCATCATAGAAAATGAACGGATATATTGTAAATAACTGCAGCAAAACGATGAGTTCTCTTTTATTTAGATGAGTGTAATCTTCTTGAATATAAATCCAGAAGTTGCATAAATTTAATCTTGGTACTTAAGTTTTAAATTGCGATTATTCTTCAGATCTGCCACTGCCTACCTCTTAACAAGTTGAGGTTCACAGGTACTGGAAAGCGCGAAGGGATTTGTTAACCACTCGTACTGGTTTATATATGGTGTTGGAAAACATGCATCCAACCTCTGTTTCAGTTGCACTAAATTATCGTGAACCAATGTTTGTATTTTGTTATTAACTGCGCGTTTACATGTCAATGGAAACAATTCAGACTTGCTTTATTTTGTTTTTCCCAACGATGCTTCGGCTTTATCTCTTAAGGTTGCAGTTTTGTCTGTGACGATAAGGAGACTTGCAGCCTTACCATGTAAGACTCGTTGAGTATTCCAAATAAATAAAAAAGGAAAGCTTTGTACTCCAGAGCTCGCGTTGTAATCCACCCACAAACTCGGTTTTGTTTTACTGCTCGAATAAATGCCGCACTGCATTCATAAATTCATATACACGAGTAAGTATTCTCCATGGGTGTAGCCAGTTGGTTTCTGTAGGGAGGAGGAGGTTGCAGTACTGTGTTCCTAGCTCGTCTCAATTTGAGCTTAAAGCCTTGACTTGAATGACCTGCTCTTAATGTAATTTAACTTGCCCAGAACCGATTTCAAATCGTTTCCAAAGGTTTTTGCTACCAGTGTTTCTCTATGTAGAAAGGAAGATCACTTTTTTGATTTACCGCTGGCTGTACTTACGGTAAATAACAAATATAGGAATGTGAACGTTAACAAATTGTTGGGAACCCGATTTTTAACGTTTTTTTGATATATTTCGTAACGTGAGGTAGACATCGATAGATCTTTCTAAGCCTGCAACTTTCTCCCTTAACATTTTTCGATGGGAGGAGTGTTTTTCATTTATTTAAAGTAAGTTTTCTCCTGCAACTTCGCGTATGTTTTGGCCATATTTGCCATCTTGGATCGAGTTTTACGAAAAAGAACCTCTATCTAAAATATAATTTCCTATCCACCCATATTTTTTGTTTTCAGGTAATAATTTTGCAATCACTTTACTGTAATGCTTGGACTATTTGTGACACGAATAGTTATCCTCTTTGAAGACGCCATCATCGTAGGAGGACATCAGGCATGAAGGGATGCAAGCGGTCCACAGTAACGTTCAGGTAGTCGACAGCTGTGATGCTGTGATACCTTTGATCTCTCGGCAACCCAGCTAAATGTTCTCCTTATCATAATACTGCCCCACCGACATGCGTACGCGATGCGGTGCATGTTTAGATTAGACGTCCGCCTGGATGACGGCGTCTTTGGGGACGACCATCGACCCGGAGTTACGAGAATCGTGATTCATCCGACCAGTGACGCGTTTCCAATTGGTCTCGATTATCCCGCGCCCACTGCAAATCGTGACTGACGATGCCGTTAGGTTAACAGAACGGCCTTGCCGTAGTGGTAACTCAGGTTTCCGTCAGATCACCGAAGTTAAGCGTTGTCGGGCTGGGCTAGCACTTGGATGGGTGACCAGCGCTGTTGGTAAGCGAGGTGCACTCAGCCCTTGTGAGGCAAACTGAGGAGCTACTTGACTGAGAAGTAGCGGCTCCGGTCTCGTAAACTGACATACGGCCGGGAGAGCGGTGTGCTGACCGCATGCCCCTCCATATCCGAGTGCAGTGACGCATTTGGGATGAGGATGACTCGGTGGACGGTCGGTACCGCCGGATCTTCATGGTCCGTTCGGGTGGAGTTAGTTAGTTGGTTAGGTCAACAGGAAACATGCAGAGATCGTCTGTTGCAGAGAGCCATGTTTAACAACGTGTGCTGAACAGTGTGTTCCAAAACACTTGTGTATGCACCAACATGGTACTACGTCAGATGTGCCACAGATTCACGCCAAGCCCACTTTACAGAGCCGGCGAGTCTCCGACCTCTGTGTTGTGTGATGGGCCTCGGACGTCCAAGAGCATGTCGCCCACTCGAGGTCCCATCATGCTTCAGCTACTTTCCGCAGATGTTTGCGACGGTAGCTCGTTAACAGCCGATCATATTAGCCGTTCCGAGATGCTTGTTCCTAGACGCAGATCCATAAGAATCTGCGTTTTGTCACAGACGTTTATTTCAGGAGAATTCCCCACAGCGACCCGCGTCATTTCTTCAATAATTCGCCACTCGTCTCTGCTCCGCGTCACGCGCCCACATTCACCGAGCGACATTCAGTCTCTTGGTGGGCAATGATGATTTGGCTCATCAGTATATTTGAGACTGTTGATATTGATTACTGTGGGATGGAGACATTAGTCTCTGTACCAACCTTCCCCCTCCACCTCCCATTAATTCTGTTAGAAAAGAGTAGGCCAAGTGCTGGCAACAGGTTTCACCATCTCTCTTTAATCGCCAACAAATGAAACACGGCACTAAACTAAGCACTCACTCACCAAAGCCACCTTCAATCAATAAATAAACTTAACACATAACACTCACTTTGTGAAGGACAGATGTCATTGTGAGCGAAGACATAAAACATTAACAACCGGATAGCTGAATGTAACCCTCTGGGATGCTCAGACAACAAGGCTGTACGACTTTAATTTTTTCAAAACTCTTATACTTCCTCTCGATATTATCATTGTTTTAACAAATGAGAGGCCAATACGTTTTTATTGTGTGACCAGAGAGGATACGAATACCGGAACACGCATAAAGATGCAACACCATGTCACAGACATTTAACCGTTTGGCTATAAAGATAACAGAAATTTTACTTCATGATGTAATCACACTCTCAAGAGAACTATGTGAAACTGAAATATCAATTTTAAAACCATATTCTGGACTGTGTTTGACGTAAAATACTTTGCGAATTGCCCCTCATATTGAGAGGCACCCACATGCCTTGCTCATACTGTGGCATCAAGCAGTCAGGCCTGCAACATGAGTGGTCTGCCAAGCGAGTGGATTTATTCTTATTTATCGCAAAACATCAATGACTGATTGTAAGCTCAAGTACCCACAATTAAGCTACAAATTATTCTCCTGTTGGAATATTACGCAACGGAAACGGATAACGCACATCTGACTATTAATAATTTACACAACTCTGATTGTTCACTACGCACTGGCATTACCACATTTTCTTTCTTACTCAACGGCTTTGATCAACACGTGGCCATCGCACTGAATGTAAATGGCGCACACATTATAAATTCTGGATATCATGACTACACACTATTCGAAGAACAAGGCCATCACTCTTTTTCTTTTCACTATATTTTTTTATTCCGATAAATTGTATTATTCTATTATTACATTTTCATACGATGATTACACATGAGAAACTCCACCCAGTGGGCATGGCTGTACATCGGTGATTCTCTATCTTATGGTCTCGTAATTATCTAACGCTACAGTGCACTTTCTGGATAGGATGGTGGATCTTTTGCTATATCTCACACTTCGACTCTCACACCCATCATCAAGAAAATTTACTCCAGACCGAGCGGTACAAAAAGGAACATGCATAACCCACTGCCTCTGAACCTATCTTGCTACTCTCCCATGCAAACCACACTTACTTATATTTCATGAAATACATCACACTGGCAACATACAATACAAAACAAAGAATAGTCACAACGTTAGAATCACATCACTTTCAGCTTTCCCACTTCAATCAGTATTCATCCCAGGTTCACACGACACTGCCCCAATCGTAATTTTTCTTTCCTGCTACGAACTCTGGAGGATATATGCACGTCTTCCTGCGCAATGCAAGCCAAGTGGCGTTGCTGGACAGACGGCTGACTCACCTTGCTTCACTCTCAGAGTATTAGAGTTTGAATCCAGCGTCACACGGAAACGTAACACGCAAAGTAATATTAAGAACATATTCGTCACACACGCGAGTCCTCAACTGATACCATGAACGAGTACTTCACTATATCTTTCGACTCATACACAGATTGAGACTCACACAATACTCACCACGTGGAAGTACTCGTCTCTAATTTCAACTCCTGCACACGCCATTTCTTACATATTTCCAACTTATAGTACACACGCCAGTAATTCAGCTAAACTTTAGCACTCGGAAGTATTTCAAGCTAGTACTAGCACTCGCAAGTATTCCATCTTAGTACTAGCACTCGCAAGTATTCCAACTTATTGCTACACGTGGTTTCACTGTGACCGTTGGTCACTTCCGAAGATTACTACGATCCCCTTAATATTAACTACCTGTCATTTAATTATCCCCCCAAAATTTCCTGAAATAGAGAAATAATTATTCCAAACTACTCTTAAGCATTTGGCAACGGCCTTGCCGCAGTGGATACACCGGTTCCCGTGAGATCACCGAAGTTAAGCGCTGTCGGGCGTGGCCGGCAATTGGATGGGTGACCATCAAGCCGCCATGAGCTGTTGCCATTTTACGGGGTGCACTCAGCCTCGTGATGCCAATTGAGGAGCTACTCGACCGCATAGTAGCGGCTCCGGTCATAGAAAACCATCATAACGACCGGGAGAGCGGTGTGCTGACCACACGCCCCTCCTATCCGCATCCTCAACTGAGGATGAAACGGCGGTCGGATGGTCCTGATGGGCCACTTGTGGCCTGAAGACGGAGTGCAAGTGCAACTCTTAAGTATTTCACATGCATACCATTTTCTCCACTGTTTTGTCTTTACGGAGCACACTTAGGACAGGTCTTACCAACACAAGATCCAGCGCCAGAGTGCTGAAACATGGCCATTCTTCAGGTCTTCTCGCACCTCCGCTGCGGTGGGGGAGCACCATGCTACCGTATTGGTCAGCCACATTTAAGGCGCTTAAAGCTCAAGTAAATTTCATCTCTTTGGTTCCACCAAAGGTGACCAAAGGACCGTCTCAAAGATGATCATATATTGCACATTCACTATCTGCGGTTAGCAGACGACCATACATTCATTCATTTTGCAGATCTCACCAACCTGGATGTAGGGATTTATTTTGTGGGAGTGCACATGTGATCAATTAAATAAATAAATTATCATTCTTTCCTATACTGGTATTCGGCTTCGGTGTGTTAAGTGAAATTGCGTTATTATTACAAAAAATATGTTGTTCTGACAAGAATAACGAAGAATGTTGTACCTATTTTCAATGTCGGGCGATACTGTACCCTTTCAATATGAAATGTGGTGCTACGGCAGGACGCCGTCGATTAGAAGGGCAGATTGCATACCTGACGAAGATACTTTGAATAGAATTGAGGAGCAAAGAAATTTATATCACAGCTTCACCAAAAGGAGGGCTCGGTTGACAGAACAAATCTTGAGGCAATCTTCGGACTGAATAATACAACAACAACTTAGTACCAAATATTGTTAAAATTTATCTCAAACAGATCCCGAGATATGTTCAGTTACACTGGCCAAGGAAACTTTTTCTTCGGTATGTCTTAGTCTCAGTTCTTCCTTGTTCTGATGGCATTTGATATTATTAGATTGGTGCATAAGTTCGTAGCAGTTTTGTTTTGCATGTCGATGTTCCGGTTGCTATGGGTTTCTGTACTGATTCTTATTTTTTATTAGTAGTTCACTGAACGTGCTAGGGAAACTACAAAATCTGAAAAGGGAAATCCAAAGGCTCAATCTAGATATAGTGGGGGTCAGTGAAGTGAAGTGGAAAGAAGACAAGCATTTCTGGTCAGATGAGTATAGGGTAATAACAACAGCAGCAGGAAATGGTATAACGGGAGTAGGATTCGTTATGAATGCGAAGATAGGGCAGCGATTGTGTTACTGTGAACAGTTCAGTGATAGGATTTTTCTTATAGGAATAGACAGCAAACCAACACCGAAAACGATAGTTCAGGTATACATGCCGATGTCGCAAACTGAAGATGAAGAGATAGAGAAAGTATATGAGGATATTGAAAGGGTAATACAGTTTGAAAGAGATATGAAAATCTAATAGTCATGGGAGACTGGAATGCAGTTGTAGGGGAAGGAGTAGAAGAAAAGGTTACAGGAGAATATGGGCTTGGGACAAGGGATGAGAGAGGAGAAAGACTAATTGAGTTCTGTAACAAATTTCAGCTAGTAATAGCGAATACTCTGTTCAAGAATCACGAGAGGAGGAGGTATACTTGGAAAACGTTGGGTGATAGGAAAAGATTTCAGTTAGATTACATGGTGATCAGGCAGAGATCCCGAAATCAGAGACTGGATTGTAAGCCGTACCCCGGAGCAGATATAGACTCGTATCACAATATATTAGTGATGAATAGTAGGCTGAAGTTCAAGACATTGGTCAGGAAATATCAATGCGCAAAGAAATGGGATACAGAAGTACTAAGGGATGACAAGGTATGGTTGATGTTCTCTAAGGCAATAGATACAGCAATAAGGAACAGCTCAGTAGGCAGTACAGTTGAAGAGGAATGGACATGTCTAAAAAGGGCCATCACAGAAGTTGGGAAGGAAAACATAGGTACAAAGAACGCAGCTGCGAAGAATTCATGGGTAACAGAAGAAATACTTCAATTGATTGACGAAAAGAGGAAGTATAAAAATGTTCCGGGAGACTCAGGAATACAGAAATACAAGTCGCTGGGGAATGAAATAAATAGGAAGTGCAGGGAAGCAAAGAAGAAATGGCTGCAGGAAAAATGTGAAGACATCGAGAAGGAAATGGTTGTCGGACGAACAGACTCAGCATACAGGACAGTCAAAACAACGTTCGGTGACATTAAAAGCAAGGGTAATATCATAAAGTGCAACGGGAATTCCACTGTTAAATGCTGGGGAGAGAGCAGATAGGTGGAAACAATACATTGAAAGCCTCTATGAGGGGAAAAATTTGTCTGATGTGATAGGAGTCGATTTAGAAGAGATAGGGGATCCAGTATTAGACTCAGAATTTAAAAGAGCTTTGGAGGACTTAAGATCAAATAAGGCAGAAGAGATTGATAACATTCCTTCAGAATTTCTAAAATCATTGGGGGAAGTGGCAACAAAACGACTGTTCACGTTGGGGTGCAGAATGTATGAGTCTGGCGACATACCATCTGAATTTCAGAAAAATATCATCCACACAATTCCTAAGACTGCAAGCGCTGATAAGTGCGAGAATTACCGCACAATCAGCTTAGCAGCTCATGCATCAAAGTTGCTTACAAGAATATATAGAGAAGAATGGAAAAGAAAGTTGAGGATGCCCTAGATGCTGATCAGTTTGGCTCTAGGAAAGGTAAAGGCACGAGAGAGACAATTCTGACGTTGCGGTTAGTAATGGAAGCAAAGACTAAAGACTAAAGGAAAATAAAGACACGTTCATAGGATTTGTCGACCTGGTTAGCGTTAGACGATGTAAAATGGTGTAAGATGTTCGAAATTCTGAGAAACGTAGGGGTAAACTATGGGGAGAGACGGTTCATATACAGTATGTACAACAGCCAAGAGGGAATAATAGTAGTGGACGACCAAGAACGACGTGTTCGTATTAAAAAGGGTGCAAGATAAGGATGTAGCCTTTCACCCCTACTATTCAATCTGTACATCGAGGAAGCAATCATGGAAATATAAGGAAGGTTCAGGAGTGGAATTAAAATTTAAGGTGAAAGGATATCAATGGTACCTAATGACATTGCTATCCTGAGTGAAAGAAAAGAAAAATTACATGATCTGCTGAATGGAACGAACAGTCTAATGAGTAGAGAGTATGGATTAACAGTAAGTAAAAAACAAAAAACAAAAAAAGACGAAGGTAATGAGGAGTAGTAGAAATGAGAACAGTGAGAAACTTAACATCAGGATTGACGGTGACGAAGTAGATGAAGTTACGGAATTCTGCTACCTAGGCAGTAAAATAACCAATGATGGGCGGAGCAAGGAGGACATCCAAGGCAGACTAGCAATGGCAAAAACGGCATTTCTGGGCAAAAGCAGTCTACTAATATCAAATACCTGCCTTAATTTCAAGAAGAAATTTCTGAGAATGTACGTCTGGAGTACAGCATTGTATGGTAGTGAAACATGGACTGTGAGAAAACCTGAACGGAAGAGAATCGAAGCATTTGAGATGTTGTGGTACAGACGAATGTTGAAAATTAGGTGGACTGATAAGGTAAGGAATAAAGAGGTTCTGTGCAGAATCGTAGAGGAGAGGAATGTGTGGATAACACTGATAAGGAGAATGACAGGATGATAGGGCCACTTGTAAGGCATGAGGGAATGACTTCCATGGTACTAGGGGGAGCTGTAGGGGACAAAAACTGTAGAGGAAGACAGAGACTGGAATACATCCAGCAAATAATTGAGGACGTAGGTTGCAAGTGCTACTCTGAGATGAAGAGGTTAGCACAGAAGAGGAATTCGTGGTGGGCCGCATCAAACCAGTCAGAAGACTGATGACAAAAAAAAGTTCATTGTTGCTATTTGAGCTTACGTATTGTCATTTTGTCATTTGGAATTAGTGAGTGAAGCTATGGACGCTAGAAAATGGAGTGCCACGTGGAAGCATTTCCGACATATTCATTTCTTTAAGTTCAGTAAAGCAGCGGAGGCAGCCAGAAACACTTCCACCTTTTATGAGAATAATACCATTGGACATAGCATGGCAAGAGAATGGTTTTCTCGTTTACAGGAGGATTATTTTTCATTAGTGACTCTCCACGTTCAGGAAGACCTTCGCTATTTGATGACGGTCTTTTCTTTTAAACACATTAATCCATGATCCTCGTCAGGGTATTGGAAAATAAAAATGTAAATGTCAGGTGGCTAGGGTCTCCCGTCGCGTAGACCGTTCGCCTGGTGCAAGTCTTTCGAGTTGACGTCACCGCGGCGACTCGCGTGTCGATGGGGATGAAATGATGATGTTAAGGACAACACAACACCCAGTCCCTGAGAGGAGAAAATCTCCGACCCAGCCGGGAATCGAACCCAGGCCGTTATCCATGACATTTCGTTGCGCTGATCACTCAGCTACCAAGGGCGGACTGCAGGCAGTGGGAATTGCTCAAAAATAGGATGTATGGGTACTGCATTCTCTAAGCCAAAATGAAAAAGTTGAGCAGTTGCGCAAACGAAACAGCAACTCTACGTACAAAGACCTGCGCGCATCCACAAGAGAAGACATTATGCATCTGGTGGAACAGTGACGGTGTGGTGTGCTGCGAACCGCTTCCTCAAGGTGTAACCATCACTGCTGACATTTGTTGTCAACAACTTAGAAGTCTTGCAGACGCAATCCAAGAACAACGACTATGAAGACTGAGTGGAGCGATGCTACTCCACGATAACGCCCGCCCGAATTCCGCTAGACTGACGAATAACACTGTACAGGATTTGAATGAAGAAGTCATTCCGCACCCATCTTATTCACTTGATAATGCGCTCTCTGCTGAACAACCTTCAAGGAACTTCCTTTCCGGATGAAAATGTGCTCCGAACATGGCTCGACAAGTTCTTCGCAACAAAACAATGTTTTTGTACAGTCGCGGAATCCAAAAGTTACCCGAGCGTTGGCAGACTGTTGTACATAATGAAGGAGAATATATTATTGATGACTTAAGTCTCTGTTATGTGTATCCGTTGTGCTTATCAGGCTTATGAAAAAAAGCTACGAGTTTATGCACCAACTCAATACCTTAGTTCAATATATCTGTAATCTAATGCAAATATGTAAGCGATTACTTTCAAACAAATCTCAAACAATTCTTCTCATTCAATGGCGTATCTGCTATGGCAAACTCAAGAGGAGAGGAGAGGGCACGGGGGGGGGGGGGGGGGGGGGGTGTATTTCGAAAGCAAAATAGTCTTGGTTGCAGGACTCTATTGAAGCGTTTCGCCCTAATGGGACGTTATCATAAAATTATAGTATACTGCAAAATTTACATTCTTCACGTCTGTGGGGACCGTAATGTGTACCTTAAACACTTCGGGTCAGTTGAAAAAACAGTGCTGCCATAGAGAAACGCTTACAGGTTTTGAAACCAAGTAGCACAATCTGTACACGTATATAATAACCCACAAATCAGCATTCAGTGGTTTGCAGTTTTCTGATGTGCCCCAGAATGACGAAACGTGTCAATAAAAATATTATTCCCTCTGCAACCAAGACTTTTTATTTCGAAATCTCGTAAGGTGCTGCGTCGCTGGTCCTGCGAGGAGCGGAAAGCGCATCGCGTTGTTGCCGCGGGATGGCTCGAGGCAAAAATTGGTCGCCAGCCACCCGCCCCCGCAGAGCTGGCGTGGCCTTCCAGCGGGGGCGGCCTAAAAGGCGCCGGCGGCGAGAGGGGACTCAAAATTTACGCCCGGCGGTGTCTGCCCTCCTCCCTCCTGCCCCGGGCCTCCTTTTTTCTTTTCTTGTCTTGCTTCTCCGCAGTGCAGCACGCCGTCACCCCCTCTGTCCAAACTCCTGAGAGCGGCCGGAGTTATCCCCTTTTGTGAGGGTCGCCGCGGTAAGAGGCTTTGCGCGTGTGGCCTGCACTGCGCCACGGCCGCGCGCCGGGCTCGGAAATCGCGTTATGGCTGCTGGCTGCTGGCTGCGGACGGGGCGCGACTGCTCTGACGGCTGCAGCTGCCGGCTTCCGACACCGCAGCAGCGAAACACGCGTGGCAGATGGACATTTAATTCACACGCTGGCTGGCCTCCAGTGCCCCTAATTATATTGCCTTCCGCAATACACTGAGGTAACAAAAGTCGTGGGATACCTAATAATACCGTGTCGGACCTCGTTTCGCCTGGTGTACCCTGCAGCAACTCGACGTACCATGGATTCAACAAGTCGTTAAAGTCCCCTGGAGAAAACCGAGCCACGCTGAATCTATGGCCGTCCGTAACTGCGAAAATGTTACTGGTGCAGGATTTTGCGTACGAACTGACCTCTCCATGTTCCATAAATGTTCGACGAGGTTCATGTCGGGCGATATGTGGCCAAATCATTCGCTCGAATTGCCCAGAATTTTCTTCAGACCAAACGCGAAAAATCGTGGCCCGGTGACATAGCACATTGTCATCCATAAACATTTCATCACTGTTTGGGAACATTAAGTCCATGAATGGCTGGAAATGGTTTCCAAGTAACCGAACATCCAGAGGAACAAGTCCATTCCATGTAAACACAGCCCACACCATTATGTAGCCACCACCAGGTTGTACAGTGCCTTGTTGACAACGTGGGTCCGTCGCTTCGTGGGGTCTCCGTCACTCTCGACTTGTACCAACCGTTGTTACCAACTGAAATTGGGACTCATCTGACCAGGCCACGGTTTTCCAGTCGTCTAGGTTCAAATGGTTCAAATGGCTCTGAGCACTATGGGACTCAACTGCTGAGGTCATCAGTCCCCTAGAACTTAGAACTAGTTAAACCTAACTAACCTAAGGACATCACAAACATCCATGCCCGAGGCAGGATTCGAACCTGCGACCGTAGCGGTCTTGCGGTTCCAGACTGCAGCGCCTTTAACCGCACGGCCACTTCGGCCGGCCCAGTCGTCTAGGGTCCAACTGATATGGTCACGAGCCCAAGAGAGGCACTGCAGGCGATGTCATGCTGTTATCAAAGGCACTAGCGATAGTCGAGTGCTGCCATAGCCCATTAACTATAACACTATCCGCACTGTCCTAAAGGATACGTTCGTCGTTCGTCCTACGTTGACTTTCGCGTGTGTTTCAAGCAGTGTAGCATGTCTTTTAGCTCTGACACTGTGCGGCTGGTCCCGGCGGAGGTTCGAGTCCTCCCTCGGGCACGGGTGTGTGTGTTTGTCCTTAGGATAATTTAGATTAAGTAGTGTGTAGAGCTAGGGACTGATGGCCTTAGCATTTGAGTCCCTTAGGATTTCACACACACATTTAGCTCTGACAACGCTATGGGAATATCGCTGCCCTCCTTCGTTAAGAAAAAGCCGTCGTCAATTGTGTTGTCCGTGGTGAGTGGAGCCCGTGAGAGGTAATTTGGCATTCCCGGCACACTCTTGACACTGTGGATCTCGGAATATTGAATTCCCTAACGATTTCCGAAATGGAATATCCAATGCGTCTAGCTTCCACTACATTTCGCGTTGAGACTATATTAATTCCCGTCATGTGACCATAATTGCGTCGGAAACCTTTTCAGGTGAATCGCCTAAGAGAAATTACAGCTCTGCATACGCACTGCCCTTTTATACCTTGTGTACGGTCTCGTTGGGTAGACGAGCGGACTAAGGCTTCTTGTAACGGTTCGCGGGACTATCCCCGTCGTAGGTTCGAGTCCTCCGTCGGGCTTAGGTTTGTGTGTGTGTGTGTGTGTGTGTTGTCCTTAGCGTAAGTTAGTTTAAGTTAGGTTAAGTAGTGTGTAAGTCTAGGGACCGACGACCTCAGCAGTTTGGTCCCATAGAAGCTTACTACAAATTTCCAAATTTTTTTCCTTGCGTTTGTGATACTAAAGCCATCGGTACACCCGCATATCACTATCCCATGACTTACGTCGCCGCTGTGCAATTGGAACCATACGTTTTGGCGAACAAACCATGTAGCCAAATCACACTTATGTTGCACCACTGCTTTTTTACCGTATAGAGCTAACAGGAAGCTAACGACACTGTCTCACGCCACCATTAGATAAGCAGCTGCCAGCAGAAAGTCGTATACTCCTAGCTCACTTATTTGTTCCATAGTTTAATTCTTAATTTCTTTGCGTGTTTTTGGTACTTTCATTGTTTAATTCATAAATTTCGGGCGTATTATAGTATTTGAGAGTTGAAGCATCGCCTTTTAGTACCTGAATGGTGTAAATCTGCGTAGTCGTCTGTCTTCTGTTTTTGTTTTGAACGGCCAGTGTCGGTTGGTCACAGCCAGTGTGCTCCCGGCCGCCGTGGGATAAGCAGCTGCCAGCAGAAAGTCGTATACTCCTAGCTCACTTATTTGTTACATACTTTAATTCTTAATTTCTTTGCGTGTTTTTGGTACTTGCATTGTTTATTTCATATATTTCGGGCGTATTATAGTATTTGAGAGTTGTAGCATCGCGTTTTAGTACCTGAATAGTGTAAAATCGCGTAGTCTTCTTCCGCTGCCGAGCAGTGTGTCAGCAGTGCGCAAGTAGCAGCATTACTGCATTTACTAGGCAATCTTATATATTAATAACCGTTTCAATTTTGTGACGATTTTTTTGTGCTCTCTGTAGATTAGTTCAGACGTTCTTTGCACAACAGTTTTATAGCATGGGTAGGGACTGCAACTGCTGTGTTCGGATGCAGGCTGAGTTGGCATCCCTTCGCTCCCAGCTTCAGGCAGTGTTGGCTTCGGTCACACAGCTTGAGGCTGTTGCCAATGGGCATCACTGTGGGGGTCCGGATGGGGGTTTGTCGGGGACGGCCAGCTCGTCCCACGCATCCCCCGATCGGACTACGACTGTGGCTGCCCGGGATACTGCCCACATTGAGGCTGATCCCTCACCTGTGGTAGAGTGGGAGGTCGTCTCGAGGTGTGGCAGGGGGCGAAAGACATTCCGGAGGGCTGAACGGAAGGCCTCTCCAGTTTGTCTGACGAACCGGTTTCAGGCTCTGTATCAGGCTGATGCTGATCTTCGGCCGGACATGGCTGCTTGTCCTGTTCCAGAGGTTGCCACTCAGTCTGCAAGATCCAGGCGGTCGCAGAGGGTGGGCTTACTGGTAGTTGGGAGCTCCAACGTCAGGCGCATAATGGGGCCCCTTAGGGATATGACAGCAAGAGAGGGGAAGAAAACCAATGTGCACTCCGTGTGCATACCGGGGGGAGTCATTCCAGATGTGGAAAGGGTCCTTCCGGATGCCATGAAGGGTACAGGGTGCACCCATCTGCAGATGGTCGCTCATGTCGGCACCAATGATGTGTGTCGCTATGGATCGGAGGAAATCCTCTCTGGCTTCCAGCGGCTATCTGATTTGGTGAAGACTGCCAGTCTTGCTAGCGGGATGAAAGCAGAGCTCACCATCTGCAGCATCGTCGACAGGACTGACTGCGGACCTTTGGTACAGAGCCGAGTGGAGGGTCTGAATCAGAGGCTGAGACGGTTCTGCGACCGTGTGGGCTGCAGATTCCTTGACTTGCGCCATAGGGTGGTGGGTTTTCGGGTTCCGCTGGATAGGTCAGGAGTCCACTACACGCAGCAAGCGGCTACACGGGTAGCAGGGGCTGTGTGGCGTGGACTGGGCGGTTTTTTAGGTTAGATGGCCTCGGGCAAGTACAGAAAGGGCAACAGCCTCAAAGGGTGCGGGGCAAAGTCAGGACATGCGTTGACCAAGCAGCAATCGGTATTGTAATTGTAAATTGTCGAAGCTGCATTGGTAAAGTACCGGAACTTCAAGCGCTGATAGAAAGCACCGAAGCTGAAATCGTTATAGGTACAGAAAGCTGGCTGAAGCCAGAGATAAATTCTGCCGAAATTTTTACAAAGGCACAGACGGTGTTGAGAAAGGATAGATTGCATGCAACCGGTGGTGGCGTGTTTGTCGCTGTTAGTAGTAGTTTATCCTCTAGTGAAGTAGAAGTGGATAGTTCCTGTGAATTATTATGGGTGGAGGTTACACTCAACAACCGAGCTAGGTTAATAATTGGCTCCTTTTACCGACCTCCAGACTCAGCAGCATTAGTGGCAGAACAACTGAGAGAAAATTTGGAATACATTTCACATAAATTTTCTCAGCATGTTATAGTCTTAGGTGGAAATTTCAATTTACCAGATATAGACTGGGCCACTCAGATGTTTAGGACGGGTGGTAGGGACAGAGCATCGAGTGACATTATACTGAGTGCACTATCCGAAAATTACCTCGAGCATTTAAAGAGAGAACCGACTCGTGGAGATAACATCTTGGACCTACTGATACCAAACAGACCCGAACTTTTCGACTCTGTAAGTGCAGAACAGGGAATCAGTGATCATAAGGCCGTTGCAGCATCCCTGAATATAGAAGTTAATAGGAATATAAAAAAAGGGAGGAAGGTTTATCTGTTTAGCAAGAGTAATATAAGGCAGATTTCAGACTACCTAACAGATCAAAACGAAAATTTCTGTTCCGACACTGGCAATGCTGAGTGTTTGTGGAAAAAGTTCAAGGCAATCGTAAAATGCGTTTTAGACAGGTACGTGCCAAGTAAAACTGTATGGGACGGGAAAAACCCACCGTGGTTCAACAACAAAGTTAGGAAACTACTGCGAAAGCAAAGAGAGCTTCTCTCCAAGTTTAAACGCAGCCAAAACCTCTCAGACAAACAGAAGCTAAACGATGTCAAAATTAGCGTAAGGAGGGCTATGGGTGAAGCGTTCAGTGAATTCGAAAGTAAAATTCTATGTAGCGACTTGACAGAAAATCATAGGAAGTTCTGGTCTTACGTTAAATCAGTAAGTGGCTCGAAACAGCATATCCAGACACTCCGGGATGATGATGGCATTGAAACAGAGTATGACACGCGTAAAGCTGAAATATTAAACACCTTTTTCCAATGATGTTTCACAGAGGAAGACCGCACTGCAGTTTCTTCTCTAAATCCTCGCACAAACAAAAAAATGGCTGACATCGAAATAAATGTCCAACGAATAGAAAAACAACTGGAATCACTCAACAGAGGAAAGTCCACTGGACCTGACGGGATACCAATTCTATTCTACACAGAGTACGCGAAAGAACTTGCCCCCCTTCTAACAACCGTGTACTGCAAGTCTCTAGAGGAACGGAAGGTTCCAAATGATTGGAAAAGAGCACAGGTAGTCCCAGTCTTCAAGAAGGGTCGTCGAGCAGATGCGCAGAACTATAGACCTATACCTCTGACGTCGATCTGTTGTAGAATTTTAGAACATGTTTTTTGCCCGAGTATCATGTCGTTTTTGGAAACCCAGAATCTACTCTGTAGGAATCAACATGGATTTCGGAAACAGCGATCGTGTGAGACCCAACTCGCTTTATTTGTTCGCCGGCCGGAGTGGCCGTGCGGTTCTAGGCGCTGCAGTCTGGAGCCGAGCGACCGCTACGGTCGCAGGTTCGAATCCTGCCTCGGGCATGGATGTGTGTGATGTCCTTAGGTTAGTTAGGTTTAAATAGTTCTAAGTTCTAGGCGACTGATGACCTCAGAAGTTAAGTCCCATAGTGCTCAGAGCCACCTGAACCATCGGTTAAGTCCCATAGTGCTCAGAGCCATTTGAACAATTTTTTATTTGTTCATGAGACCCAGAAAATATTAGATACAGGCTTCCAGGTAGATGCTATTTTCCTTGACTTCCGGAAGGCGTTCGACACAGTTCCGCACTGTCGCCTGATGAACAAAGTAAGAGCCTATGGAATATCAAACCAGCTGTGTGGCTGGATTGAAGAGTTCTTAGCAAACAGAACACAGCATGTTGTTATCAATGGAGAGACGTCTACAGACGTTAAAGTAACCTCTGGCGTGCCACAGGGGAGTGTTATGAGACCACTGCTTTTCACAATATATATAAATGACCTAGTAGATAGTGTCGGAAGTTCCATGCGGCTTTTCGCGGATGATGCTGTAGTATACAGAGAAGTTGCAGCATTAGAAAATTGTAACGAAATGCAGGAAGATCTGCAGCGGATAGGCACTTGGTGCAGGGAGTGGCAACTGACCCTTAACATACACAAATGTAATGTATTGCGAATACATAGAAAGAAGGATCATTTATTGTATGATTATATGATAGCGGAACAAACACTAGTAGCAGTTACTTCTGTAAAATATCTGGGAGTATGCGTGCGGAACGATTTGAAGTGGAATGATCATATAAAATTAATTGTTGGTAAGGCGGGTGCCAGGTTGAGATTCATTGGGAGAGTCCTTAGAAAATGTAGTCCATCAACAAAGGAGGTGGCTTACAAAACACTCGTTCGACCTATACTTGAGTATTGCTCATCAGTGTGGGATCCGTACCAGATCGGGTAGACGGAGGAGATAGAGAAGATCCAAAGAAGAGCGGCGCGTTTCGTCACAGGGTTATTTGGTAATCGTGATAGCGTTACGGAGATGTTTAGCAAACTCAAGTGGCAGACTCTGCAAGAGAGGCGCTCTGCATCGCGGTGTAGCTTGCTCGCCAGGTTTCAAGAGCGCGCGTTTCTGGATGAGGTATCGAATATATTGCTTCCCCCTACTTATACCTCCCGAGGAGATCACGAATGTAAAATTAGAGAGATTCGAGCGCGCACGGAGGCTTTCAGACAGTCGTTCTTCCCGCGAACCATACGCGACTGGAACAGAAAAGGGAAGTAATGACAGAGGCACGTAAAGTGCCCTCCGGCATACGCCGTTGGGTGGATTGCGGAGTATAAATGTAGATGTAGATGTAGATGTAGAAACCGCTCTGGGGCCGAAATCACACGACTGAGTCCTAGAACAATTAGCACATATCCAGCGGCTGGAATAGTGTTGACACGGGAGCAAGACTGCAAGCGTGGTGGCTTCTGTTATCACATTATCGAACCGGCACCGTGGCACTACATGACGAAAAATGATGTCGTGCCAAAACAGGGGTGAACGAACCATCATAAATACCGTCCATTTCTTTTATGCTGTGTCACTGCTTGGAGCCAGCTTTAAGAGGTACCACACGTTAGTCGTCTACCTGAAATGGATCATCCAGGGAATGCCACCATAATGGTTCCTCCTCCGGTTGGGTCCTTCCGACGACTGTCGAAGGGTCGTAGATGCCAAAGGCAATCTGTCCGATTGAGCAATGACTACCTGTCTCCGCTCAGTGCTGTCCAGTTATGGTACTGCGTGCAAATTCTAGCCTTCATCGTCCATCAAAAGCTGCAAGCATCAGTACATGAACCAGGTCCCTGCTGCGGAAACTCATACGCAGCAATGTTCGCTGAACGGCCGTTAAGTAGACACTGTTGGTAGCCCCTTGGTTCATCTGGGCGGTCAGTTGCTCAACCGTTGCACATCTATTCTCGTCTACAGATCTCTGAAGCCGTCGTTCACTCCTGTCATCTATGACCCTTGGTCAACCCCAGATATCTCGACGCCGGTTTTGGATAACACCATTTTGCCATGCACGGTATATGTTTAACACGGCGGCACGTGAACAGCTTACAAACTTAGCTATTTCCGAATTGCTTCCACCCTAGGCCCGCAGGCCAATGATCATGTCCTTTTGGACGTCAGATAAATCACTACGTTTCCACGCTACGATGACGATTGCAGTATTTTCCGTGTCCCTCCGCCCCCCCTTCTCCTCCCCACGTGATTTATAATCCCTCCGATGCTAGTGGTGCCACTTGTCGTCTGGGAGTGGTTATTGCACACTGACGCCGAACGTAGACGATATTAAAATGTAATACCATTTTTGCTTCTTATTTGGGACAATAATTTGTTTCAGACATTATGAGCTCATGGTGGGGCCTCAGAGGTTGGGGTAGTAAAAGAATCACATGGAAGAGTGGGTCCACAGTTCTCGCATCATTTGTCCCTTGAATTATCCCATTTATTTACAGTGCATATGATAGCACCAAACAAAAGACAATAATCTCCAAATATCTCTGAATATAAAAGGTTGTTAAATGACAATAAGCCTTTCAAAATTACAACCACAGACTGACACGGCAAAAATTTCAATTCTTGCCACCCCAAGAAATCAGTGCCAGCAACAATTAAAAGTGTAAATCATTATAAAACCTCTCTTAAACAATAAGTGAGTAAAAATAACTCTTGCACAATGTTCTTAAAGAGTCACAGTTATTAAGTTAAGAACGGGTAAGGCAGAATAAACACCCAAACATCGCCGATCTGATAAATTTTATTACGCCCATAGAACGGATACAGTGACAAATTAAGCTCAAGCAAAGAACAGTGAGTTATAATAAAAAATAGAAGTTGACAATCAGAACGGAAATTACATTAAAATTTTCCTCAGCACACCAAGTATACAAGCAAATATTTGAACAGGCAAAGGAACTACTACAGAATTTAATTACAACATTGCTCACACATAGGCCTTGAAGAAAATACATCAGGGCATTAAGAAAGCAAGGGAGAAACTTAGCTTAGGGAAGGCAAGCCGCCAAGGCGAACAGTTTCAACATAGCAATAGCGGACACGCCTCAAACACAGCCGGGAGACACGTGGAGGAGCACGACAGCAACAGGGGCGCTTGGCTGGCAGCCGCCGAAGTGTCGGGGTCGTGCTTCAAAAAGCTACGAGACGGTGCTAACGAACACCACCATATAGGTGACATATGGGCTACAGAAATACAAATTACGTAAACAACAATAAGAACCTTCTTAAAAGATCAGGGCTGCAAGCCCAAAAAAATCCGTCATAAAATAAGATAGAAAATATTAGTCCGAAAAAACTGCCTAAAGGAAATAGGTCTTAAATCACTGGATTATAAAAATAAACTTCTCCACAAACAATTTAGGTACACTTTACAAGAAAATTGCACGGCTAGGTGCTTACTTGAATGAAAACAGACAGGGAAAATAAATGAATAAGCTTACCCCTCCAAGAGAATACTTAGTGATTAGGCCTTACAAAAAGTATTTCCTTGAATCAGTCCTCAAATTTGACGACCATCTATTTTGTAAACCCTCGTCGCCAGTTTTGGAAAGCTTTCGTCGTTACTGCTGTGAAGGCCGAATTGCCACTGCTGTTACGTTAGCCCGAGTTTGTGAGTTCGTGAAACGGCTTCTGGTGCAGTACACCGCTAAAACAATTTCTCCCTGCCACTATTACATAGCTATTTCCGAGGGTCAGATAACAGGACAGGAGAGCGAAGGTTCTACAACACTCCAACAAATCAGTAACAAAGTCACAAAAATGAGTTAAAAGGTTTACTTACCTTGGTGACTAGTTCAATAATGAAGTCTGCAACACTGTTTGTAATATAACACAAAAAAAGATCCTCAATGGCTAAGTGCAAATAATCGTAGGTAAACTTCATAGTACATAGAAAATGCAATTTACAACAACTGTCTGTTCATTTCTAAGAGCACAACGAAGTCCCCTATCTAAGTCAGCCCTGGACGATGATCTATAACCAAGTGAGCGAGAGTTGCTCTTCTGCTGTCTTCCTAGTAGACTTCTGTCCATTGGTCGTTCGGTCATTGTATTGTACTCGGCCGGCAGTTGACCGAGGCCAAGTCGATATCTTCATCATCAGTGCCGCCCGTGGCGCTGGTGGAACTTGTGCAATTAGCGAGTCTCTATGGCGCTGGCACCAGCTCGCATCTTTGCGCCTGTGGTGCTTTTGCCCTGGCTGCGTCTTGTTCGGACGACACAGTACTCTAGAACGTAGTTTCAAAACACACATATTAATACAGGGAATTTCCCATAAAATAATTAAAATATAAAAACACAAACCTTACAAAACATAAACAAATGAACAAGAATTATGTCACACAGCTTTTGACGATGTTAATAGAACTGGGTAAAGAACTTCATTAAACACTAAACATCAAACAACTAACTGCCATGCACACGAGTTTTACTAGTAAACCACTGAATATTAAAGTGTTGCACGGTTTATGGCCTTGATAATCCACAGCAAGTAAATGACTCAATGGTACACTTTAACACCAACACAGGGACACTCACTAATCTACATCCAAAATTCCTGCCAGTAAAATACATGCAAAAGTACAAGACGGTTTCGGCCAAGATTAATCATCATAAATTAAAATGTTTCAGTGACCCACAAGGCACCAACCGATGAGGCACAGATATTAGAGTGGGAGCAACACTGGCCTTCAAATTTTCCAGTAAAGGCCCCTGCATACGTGGAAATAGCGAGGGAAAAACTGCAAGCGTCCAGGTCGGCACAGCATGGATAAACGGGGTAGTACAAGTCGAAAAATGGCTCTAAGCACTATGGGACTTAATATCTGAGGTCATCAGTCCCCTAGACTTAGAACTACTTAAACCGAACTAACCTAAGTACATCACACACATCCATGCCCAGGCAGGATTCAAACCTGCGACCATAGCAGCAGCGCGGTTCCGGACTGAAGCACCTACAACCTCTCGGCCACAGCGGCCGGCATAGTGAAAATCCACTGAAGGCCCTAGAAGGACATCATCGACATAGCAGTTTGATTGTCACTACCCAAAGGAGTGACAAGATGGTCTCAGCCCAAACAGAACTACTGGTCGAAGGAGCCGTTGCGCAGGAAAACTCACATGTGATACTCTTATCGGCGCCTCTCTTATCCCTTCTCACCTCACGACCCACTAATGGCCTGTTTCAAACTCTCTGAGCCATCGGCCACGTACGAAAACTGTTAAATTTGCGCCGTCTATCGGGGCGTCAGTGAACGAAGGCACCGGGAAGACATAAAATGAACTCGAGCCGCTACGGCTCACGTAGAAGTTTCGAGATGTGGGACTGTGTCCAGGAAAAGTGGGAAATTGCTTACAAATTTACAATGATGAGCCAAAATACTAAGACCACTGCCCAAGCGAGGTTGAATGCCTCCTGTTGGTGTTGCGAGCACGTGACGCAGAAAGGAAAGAATGTAAGCGGGAGAGACGAATGGGCAGTCATTATAGCGAATATATGGGCCGGAAATGCGGAAATCCAGTGATATAAGGGGTTTTGCCAAAGGGCACATTGTTGTGACGCTGCGGTTGGAAACAAGAATCTCTGAAATGGCGATGCTGGTTGCCAGTTGGTGTACTACTGTCGTGAGCACTTTTGGAAAGTTGTCGAAGTATGGTGAAATAACCAGTAGGCCGTGTAGTACTGGACGACTACGTCTCATCACAAAACTTAGAGGACTCTGTAATCCAGGACAGGCAACGATCTGTGGCAGCTCTGACGACAGGTACAATGCTGTTGCAGGCACATATGTTATGGAACACACCGTTCAAAGGCCATTCTTGAACATGGAGCTCCACGTCACATGACCACCAAGTGTTCTCATGTCGACCCAATGACATAGCCAGCTGCAATTGCAGTGGGCACAGCAGCACTGAGTTTTCACTGTGGATCAATAGAGTCGCCTGGCGAATGAGTCGCATTTCTTGATACACCAGGTCGATGGTTCGGTCCTTATACGCCGTCATATAGTCCAATGGGTGCACGAAACATGCACAGCGCCACAGATGCAGGCCAGTGGGTTAGAATTATGATGCGGGATACACTGAGCTGGGCTTCCATGGGATCTATGATAATCGAAGGAATCATGACAGCAGTGAACTACGTAAACGTCGTTGCGGACCACCTGTACCGCTTCCCGCTTCAGGTCTCTCCCTATGCCGATGATATCTTTCAGCAGGATAAGTATCTGTATTGCAAGGTCAGAATCGTGCAACCGTGATGTGAGGGGCTTTACAGTGAACTCGCATTGATGTCTTGGCCAGCATATATTCGTGATCTGTACCCACTGGAAGACATATCGGGCGCCATCTGTGTGCCGGTGAACCACCATCCTGTAATTTGCGCGGATTGCTTGACCTGTGCGTGCTACATATCTCTGTAATCCTGTCAAGCAGAATGTAGAATCCATGTCAAGCAGAATCTCCTTTGTACTGTGTTTGTAAAGTGGAACGCTTTATTAAACAGGTGGTCGTAATGTTTTGGCTCATCGGTGTATCTCATGAAATAATGAGTAGTTGAAAGCTGTATATCGCAGTGGTTCCAAAGTGAAACCAGAAACAATTCATTATTTACATTTTGCTAATTTCTTCTTGAATTCGCTGCTTACTATCATAATAAAGATAAATTCTGTGTAAAATTTTTAAATTATATTCCAGATTGAAATCACCACCTTAAAATATTTGATTATTTATTTTTTTGGTATTTCTTTTTGTATTCGCTGCTCCTATGATGATAAAGCTCAGTTTTGTAAAAAATCTTCAAATTAATTTTTTAGATATTGTTGGGACTCAAAGGGTTAATCAAAACTCAAAGGTTTAATCAAAACAACGATATCACAGCCGGTAGCAAGGAGAATATTTACTCACGCCATCCTGACCTCTGTTACATTAGCCCGATTTAGTGGCCAATGATACCAACACAATGTGGATTCGTCATACAGGCTCTTCCTTGCGAGAGAGCTCCGCTATACACGAAAATAATGTGTCTGCGAACGGATGCACGGTACGAGTCTGGACGCGACTTTCAAAGTCACTGTCGAAATCGTGATAAAGTTTGTAACAGTTATAGCTCTTACTTAGTGACCATTTCCGTTACAGCTGCGGAAAAAAGAGTACAAAAATAACAGGCCGAGAGTCTTACAGAGTTCCTGTGAACTTTGGCCTCTCGCAGTTAGACGTAAATACACAGTCAAAACTGTTCCTGTATGTGGCTGAATTTGAATCCCGTTCACGTATTTAATCATGTGGGTGCAGTGTGATCGCACTTTATTCATAACCCACCTGTATTACGTCAATGAGACGACGCATTAACTAGGACTGTTCTTACGTTTAACGTTATTCAACACACCCAAGGTCGTTTGGTTATAGGATTTATTTCAAAGTTACGAGATGTGGAAAAAGATATAAAATCTCACTTTACTTGATACATTTAGTAACTAGATGAACCTGTATTAAAACCAGAACGAATGCATATCATTTAACATTTGTTACCAACATGAAATACAGCGATTTTAAAAATTATTTGACTTGTAATAAGTACGTAAACTTAGAATTTTCATATTTTCACAACACATAAGCCTTTAGCTCTCTGATCCCATTCCAGATTTTTACAGTCTTTTTTTTACAAGATTTTTATTTCTAAATGTCCAATTCTGCCCGAGAAGAAAACAACAATATCCCCTCTTTGAAAATTCCTCGAGTCCGTCGTTGTCCCGTGTAAAATCGAAAATTCCACTTACAAGACTGTCTCCAGTCCCGCCGCTGTTCTTTGCTGTCCATTATTGTTGACTTCTCACTTTGGATATTTCATCGTATTGTCCATAGAGCGGAACAGCATCGTCTACTTATGCATCTTTCAACAATTCGTGTCCCCGTTGTTACATACCAAAGAAAAAAAATTAAATTTTGGAGACTATGTTTTAGGTCATTCATTCGCATCTCATTCCCAGTACGTTCAAAAAACAGTTTGGAGGAAACAAAAACGAAAGAATAAATTTACGTGGGATCTAGTTGTGTTGAAACAAAATATGTCCCTACAAGACGCCTATTCATACATAGTATCTTCCATTTATTTACATTGAGGGTCAACTGCCAGCCCGGCACCAAATATCGATCCACCGCATGCCTTTCTGCAATTCGTTTCAGTCTTTTAGAGTTGCAAATTTTCTTATAGACGAGAGAATCAAAACGCCTCATGGAGCTTCCGACGTTATCCGCTGGATCGTTTATATACATCGACGAGCCATTCTGACCATTACCCACCGGAGAATGACTGCTATCAAATGGTGTTGTGTGCATTTGATATCTTTGGAAATCCACCCAAATAAGGGCAGGTTGCTATGGACTGGTGCCTGGGAACGAGCATCTCGGATACGGCAAAGCTGGTTGGCTGTTTGGGTGCTACTGTCGTGAGCATCTAAGGAAAATCCTTGGTTGTAAGGTGCGCACTGGAAAGTGTGCTCTTGTGACTATCGACGACTTTCGCCATCACGACAATGGGAGCACCGTGTGTGGTGCTGGGGATATATCCGATAGATACAAATAATAAGTATCGCGCGGCGACGTGTTAGCTGAGCACTTGCAGACCGGATACACTAGAGACTTACTAGCGGGGGAAATACAGACCTTGAGAGCTCAAAAACTGGAGACAGCGTTCTTGGCAGAGAGACTGAACGACTGCAAAAGAGTCTTAGGGAAAATGCATTCTTCCCCAAGATGAAACATGTCAACCCATGCTGGAACATCGTTCATTTCTTAACTCACCAAGGCCAATACTCGGCGTATTGGTGTATGTAACCATCAGAGACAGATAAATCTGATAACACATACTACGGAATAATGACTAACACTCACACTACGACATAACACAATCAAAGACCAGATCTAATTGACCGATCTCAATGACAGTGCAGACAGGATATCTGTAGAATACTTGCCACTGTGAGAGTACAGGCGGCAAGGACTGACTCCACAGAGAACATTAGCGAGACACACAGCAGTAGTAGTGGTGGCACATCAGACGGCAGCGCCACAGGCGAAGATGGACGAACAAAGAATAAAGACTAAATGTAATGTACTAACATAGCTTAAGTGATGTACTGGAATTGCTAGACTTTAACGCAGGATGGATCCTGTATTATACTCAAGGAATAATAATGCGCTATACACTGAAGCGCTAGATAAACTGGTATGGACGTACGTATTCAAATACAGAGATATGTAAACAGGCAGAATACGGCGCTGCGGTCGGCAAATCCTATTTAAGACGACAAGTGTCTGGCGCAGTTGTCAGATCTGTTAATACAGGTTATCAAGGTTGAAGTGAGTTTGGACGTGGTATTATATTCGGCGCTCGAGCGATGGGACGCGGCATCTCCGACGTAGCAATGAAGGACGGATTTTCTAGTACGACCATTTCACGAGTGTACCGAGAATGTGAGGAACCCAGTAAAACATCAAGTCTCCGACATCGCTGAGGCCGGAAAGAGATCCTGCAAGAACTGGACTAACGACGACTGAAGAGAATCGTCGACGTAAAATAGGTGGGACCCTTCCGCACGTTGCTGTAGATTTCAATGCTGGGCCATCAAAAAGTGTCGGCGTGCATGCCATTCAACGAAACATAATCGATATGGGCTTTCGGAGCCCAAGACCCTTGACGACTGTACGACACAAAGCTTTACGTCTCGCCTGGGCCTGACAACACCAACATTGGACTGTTGCTGACTGGAAAAATGTTGCCTGGTCGGACGAGTCTCGTTTCAAATTGTATCGAGCGGATGGAAACCTCATGAATCCATGGACTCTGCATGTCACCAGGGGACTGTTCTAACTGGTGGAGGCTCTGTAATGGGGTGGGGCTTGTGCAGTTGGAGTGATATGGGACCCCTGATACGTCTAGATAAGGCTCTGACAGGTGACACGTACCTAGGTATCATGTTTGATCACCCGCATCCATTCAGGTGCATTGTGCATTGCGACGGACTTGGGCAATTTCAGCAGGATAATGCGACATCTCACACGTCCAGAACTGCTACAGAGTGGCTCCAGAATACTCTTGTGAGATTAAACATTCCCGCTGACCATCAAACTCACCAGACATGAACACTATTGAGTGTGTCCGGGATGCCTTGCAATGTGCTGTTCAGAAGAGATCTCCATCCCTTCATACTCTCATGGGGAGCCCTGCAGGATTGATGGTGTCAGTTCCATCCATCACTACTTCAGACATTAGTCGAGTCCATGCCACTTCTGCCTGCTCGCTAGGGTCCTACACGATATTCAGCAGATGTACCAATTTCTTTGGCTCTCCTGAGCATAGGGGCACGACATAAACGCACATACCCAAATGGTAGAAGTCTAAAGAACCCAGAACGGTAAAATTACGAACAGGATTAGAATTAATCATGATAGGTAACTGTCACTGGAGTGTCACGAAAAAAAATAGAGTACATTAGGTATTTAACATAACAGGTACAGATCGCTTCACGATTCTGTACTGAGTTACATGTATTACTTAAGTTAAAGTGGGCCTGGCAGACTGTTAGGTGGTGGCTGAGAGGTTCTTATGCAAGGCAGCAGATTGAGGGACTACCCGTGGTCACTGTCGTGTTCGACAGAACAGCTCTGTTCAAGAGTTGGCTTGCATGCCAGGCTAGTTCCCTGGACCTGCTCGACGTATTCTGAAATTGTGGTTCCCGGGAGTTAATCTCTGATGTGCAATCGCAACGGTGCCGTAGCCCCATAGTGCCCACTGGAGATGTAGAAAATACACTGGTCTGCAGATATTTAGGACAAAAGTAACTTTCGCATGATGCATCATTTCCAAGATCGGTGAAACTTGGACCATACATAGAAAGAACTGCTGCGGTGCAGCACAGAAGATAACTGAAAGACGTGCGCAATGAGACAAACAGAAATGACACTTTTATTCAAAGAAAATTATTAAAATGAAGTTACGGCGAATTATAATGGTCCCCTGGACATAGAAAAGGCTGGACTTGGTTCTTGGTAGGGTGTGTGTTATCAGCACGGATGGCAATGTATGCTCTACAATATACTCGCCTGCTCGCATCGATTGGTAAGCATTCCTTCATTAGCGTGGTTAACAACTGCTGGATGGTTGTTGGAGAATGTGCACAAACCACAATATGTCTCCCCGTCATATCCCGCACTTGTTTGATGGGATTTAAGTTGCGGGAACGGGTAGGGCAATCCATTTGTCGAATATCCTCACGTTCTAAGAACTCCTCCACCTACGCTGTTCGATGGATCATAAAAATAAAGCCAAGGGCAGAATGTATCCTTGAAAAGACGCACCTGGGGAAGAAGTGCAGTGTCACAATAACACTGATCGGTAAGTGTACCGTGTTCAAAGATCTGGTGGCCAGTACACCCATCCAACATTATGTCTCCTCACATAACAACTCCTGGAGTACCAAACTGATCACGTACGAGAATGCCGTAAGTACTGTCATACGGCGAGTGGCGGGAACACATAATGTTCCCAGGAACATTGTCAAACATTTTTTTCCGCGATCCAGATGTTACGGTGCGGGGAGACATAAGGTTGCAGTGGCGCACTGACCTCCAAATCTTTGAACACGGTACACTAGTCGGTCAGCGTTATAGTGACACTTCACTTCTTCCCCATGTGCGACTTTTCAGGGGTGAATTCGGCCCTGACTTAACTTTTATGAATGACAATTGTTCCGGCGTAAAGTCAAGCGCCGGCACGCCGGTCGGTAACGTTAGAGCAGAGGGGGCTGTGAACAAGACGGCAGCCAATAGTACGCTCACCAACCCCTCTCTAGGATGACAACGCGACGGCAGCGCCCTCTACGCTAAGAGAACGTAAGCCCTGCACCCCACTGGCCGCTGCCCAGTTCTGTGAGTTCTACGAGAAGCGCCAAAACCAGCGACCTGGAGAGAAGCAGCCATTGCTTTCGCTTACATTGGAATCGTTATACTGAAAGACATTGACTACACTACTGGCCATTAAAATTGCTATACCACGAAGATGACGTGCTACACACGCGAAATTTAACCGACGGGAAGAAGATGTTGTGATATGCAAATGATTAGCTTTTCAGAGCATTCACACAAGGTTGGCTCCGGTGGCGACACCTACAACGTGCTGACATGAGGAAAGTTTCCAACCGATTTCTCATACACAAACAGCAGTTGACAGGCGTTGCCTGGTGAAAAGTTGTTGTGATGCCTCGTGTAAGGAGGAGAAATGCGTACTATCACGTTTCCGACTTTGATAAAGGTCGGATTGTAGCCTCTCGCGATTGCGGTTTATCATATCGCGACATTGTTGCTCGCGTTGGTCGCTATCTAATGACTCTTAGCAGAATATGGAATCGGTGGGTTCAGGAGAGTAATACGGAACGCCGTGCTGGATCCCAACGACCTCGTGTCACTGGCAGTCGAGATGAAAGCCATCTTATCCGCACGGCTGTAACGGATCGTGCAGCCACGTCTCGATCCCTGAGTCAACAAAAAAATGGTTCAAATGGCTCTGAGCACTATGGGACTCAACTTCTGAGGTCATTAGTCCACTAGAACTTAGAACTATTTAAACCTAACTAACCTAAGGACATCACACACATCCATGCCCGAGGCAGGATTCGAACCTGCGACCGTAGCGGTCTTGCGGTTTCAGACTGCAGCGCCTTTAACTGCACGGCCACTTCGGCCGGCCCTGAGTCAACAGATGGGGACGTTTGCAAGACAACAACCATCTGCACGAACAGTTCGACGACGTTTGCAGCAGCATGGACTATCAGTTCGGAGACCATGGCTGCGGTTACCCTTGACGCTGCATCACGCCTGCGATGGTGTACTCAACGACGAACCTGGGAGCACGAAAGGCTAAACTTTTTTCGGATGAATTCAGGTTCTGTAACAGCATCATGATGGTCGCATCCGTGTTTGGTGACATCGCGGTGAACGCACATTGGAAGCGTGTATTCGTCATCGCCATACTGGCGTATCACCCGGCGTGATGATATGGGGTTACACGTCTCGGTCACCTCTTGTTCGCATTGACGGCACTTTGAACAGTAGACCTTACATTACAGATGTGTTACGACCCGTGGCTCTACCCTTCATTCGATCCCTGCGAAACCTTATATTTCAGCAGGATAATGCACGACCGCATGTTGCAGGTCCTGTACGGGCCTTTCTGGATACAGAAAATGTTCGACTGCTGCCCTGGACAGCACATTCTCCAGATCTCTCACTAATTAAAAACGTCTGGTCAATGGTGGCCGAACAACTGGCACGTCACAATACGCCAGTCACTACTCTTGATGAACTGTGGTATCGTGTTGAAGCTGCACGGGCAGCTGTACCTGTACACGCCATCCAAGCTCTGTTTGACTCAATGCCCAGGCCTATCAAGGCCGTTATCGCGGGCAGAGGTGGTTGTTCTGGGTAATGATTTCTCAATATCTATGTCATCTGCATTTCTTCTTGGTGTAGCAATTTTAATGGGCAGTAGTGTATAATGTCATGGGCAAACCTCAAAGTTCTTATTTCTTCTCCCTGGACTTTAATTCCTACACTAAATTTTTGATTTGTTTCCTTTATTACTATCTCAGAATACAGATTGAATAACATCGGGGATAGGCTACAACCCTGTCTCACTTCCTTCTCAACCACTGCTTCCCTTTCATGCCCCTCGACTCTTATAACTGCCATCTGGTTTCTGTACAAAGTGTAAATAGCCTTTCGCTCCCTGTATTTTACCCCTGCCCCATTTAGAATTTCAAATAGAGTACTCCAGTCAACATTGTCAAAAGCTTTTTCTTCATCTACAAATGCTAGAAACGTAGGTTTGCCTTTCCTTAACCTATGTTCTATGAAAGGTCATTGGGTCAGTATTGCCACGTGTATTACTACATTTCTCCTGAATCCATTTTGATTGTCCCCGAAGTTGGCTTGTACCAGTTTTTCCATTATTCTGTAAAGGATTCGTATTAGTATTTTGCAGCTATGACTTATTAAATTTTCACACCTGCCATCACCTGCTTTCTTTGCATTTGAAATTATTATATTCTTCTTGAAATCTGAGGGTATTTCGCCTTTTGTTACACCTTGCTCACCATATGGAAGAGTCCTGTAACGGCTGGCTCTCCCAAGGCTATCAGCAGCTCTAAACGAATGTTGTCTATTCCCGAGACATTGTCTCGACTTAAAGGTCCGTCAGTGCTTAGTCAAATTCTTCACGAAGTACCATATTTCCCTTCTCATCTTCATCTACGTCCTCTTCCATATCCATAACATTGTCGTCACCTCAAGTACATTTCCCTTGTATACCCTCTATATACTCCTACCAATTTTGCGTTTCCTTCTTCACCTGAGATCTTGATGTTCATATAGGTGGGACTCTTTTCACGGAAGGTCTCTTTAATTTTCCTGTAGGCAATATCTATCTTACCCCTAAATTCTACATCCTTACATTTGTCCCCTCGCCACTCCTGCTTAGCCATTTTGCACTTCTGTCGATCTCATTTTTTAGACGTTTGGATTCCCTTTAAGCTGCTTCATTTACTGAATTTTTATGTTTTCTGCTTTCATCGATTACATTCAATATCTCTTGTGCTACCCAAGGATTCCTACCATCCCACGTCTTTTTACCTACTTGATCCTCTGCTGCCCTCACTATTTCATCTCTAAAAGTTACCCATTCTTCTTGTATTGTATTTCTTTCCCCTGTTCTTGTCAATACGTCCCTAATGCTCTCTACAACCTCTGGTTCTTTCAGTTTATCGTGGTGCCATTTCCATAAATTCCTGTGGTTTTTGCAGTTTCTTCAGTATTAACCTGCAGTTCATAACCAATAAATTGTAGTCAGAGTCCAATCCTGCCTCTGGAAATGTCTTACAATTTAAAATTCCGTTCCTAAACCTATGTGTACCCATTATATAATCGATCTGAAACTTTCCGGTGCCTCCAAGTCTGTTCCACGTATAGAACCTTCTCTCATTATTAAATTATGCTCTGTGCACAATTCTACCAGGTGGCTTCTTCTTTCATTTCTTTTCCCCAGTAGATATTCACCTACTACCTTTCCTTGTCGCCCTTTTCCTGCTACCGAATTCTAGTCTCAGTTGACTATTAAATTTTCGTCTCCCTTCACTATCAGAATAATTTATTTTATCTCATCATAGATTTCCTCAATCTCCTCCTCATCTGCGAAGTTAGTTGGCATATAAACTTGTACTACAGTGGTGGGTGCGGGCTTCTTGTCTATCTTGGCCACAACAATGCGTTCTCTATGCGTTTTTTACTCATTATTAAACCAACTTTTGCATTACTCCTATTTGATTTTGTATTTGTAGCCCTGTATTTAGCTGACCAGACGTTTTGTTCCTCCTGGCACCGAACTTCACCAATTCTCACTATATCTAACTTCAACCTATCCAATTCCCTTTTAAATTTTCTAACCTACCTGCCAGATTAAGGGATCTGACATTCCACATTCCAATCCTTAGAACGTGTTCTGTTTTTTCTGATAACGACGCCCTCTTGAGTAGACCCAGCTCGGAGAGCCGAATGGGGGACTATTCAACCTCCGGAATATTTTACCCAAGAGGATGCCACATCATTTAATCACACAGTAGAGCAGCATGCCCTCGGGAAAGATTACGGCTGTAGTTTCCCCTTGCTTTTAGCCGTTTGCAGTTCCAGCCCAGCAACGCCGATTTAGTTGATGTTACAAGGCCAGATCAGTCAATCATCCAGACTGTTGCCCCTGCAACTACTGATAAGGCTGCTGTCCCTCTTCAGGCACCACACGTTTGTCTGGCCTCTCAACAGATACCCCTCCGTTGTGGTTGCACCTGCGGTACGGCTGCCTGCATTTCTGAGGTACGCAGGCCTCCCCAACAACGGCAAGGTCCATGGTTCATGGGGGGGGGGGGGGGGGGGGAGGGAGAGCTACTCACTACCTGCGTTAATATAGGAGCAATTCGTTTGATGCAAAGCTACTAACTACCTGTCTTTATAAATCACTCCTTGTAGGACTAATTCGTTTAATGCAAAGCTATTCATTATCTATGTTAATGAATCACTTCTTGTATGAGTAATTGGTTTAATGCAAATGGACTTGCACCCTGTATCTACAACACCTAACAAATTAAAATCAGATTGTATGGTAGCTAAATACCGACATCTTCAACACGTAAACACATTAACCCATTCCAGCTAGTATCAATCCATCTTCGCCGGCCGAAGTGGCCGTGCGGTTCTAGGCGCTGCAGTCTGGAACCGCGAGACCGCTACGGTCGCAGGTTCGAATCCTGCCTCGGGCATGGATGTGTGTGATGTCCTTAGGTTAGTTAGGTTTAACTAGTTCTAAGTTCTAGTGGACTAATGACCTCAGAAGTTGAGTCCCATAGTGCTCAGAGCCATTTGAACCATTTGAGCCAATCCATCTTCAACACTTAAACACATTAACCTATTCCTGCGCTGTGTATGTAACTAAGGCTTGGCCACCGTCTGGTCGGAGGGCGCACGTGGCATATTACCGTGTTTTGCTGCAGACCAGCAGTACGGGAGGCGGGCATTCTGGGCTTCAGCAGCAAACAGCCGTGAACTCCCAGATCGACCGCAGGCGTCGTATGCCAGGCTGGGAGACCGAAGCCACAACAGCAACTAGTCATTCAAGTGCAGTCGCCAGCGGAAGTAACAGGCTTCCCCACCTGCCCCCCCCCCTCCCCCGAACTCCTGTCCAGAGGTGCTGGGTCTTGGTCGTGATCACGAGCGGCACCAGAGCCCTATAACATACTAACAAACTCTGGAATTGCTGCAGTGGAGCTGAGGCTGGTTAGCAACTTTTGGAAATTTTGTATTCTGTAGTAAGTGCGCCACCGCCATCCTCTTTCTAGAAAAAGTTTTGACCTGATTGTTGACTACTGGAAGTAATTGAAGGCATACGCACTTGAACTACTTAAACTCGGGGGCGTTTCGGGGAGCCAACGCTGGTCACATATATTAGCCATTTATGTCCACCACAGCCTGTGTCCAGTTTGTCCGTAAATAGCGAGTTTGCGAAGTTCTGAATCGAACAACAGTCATAGTCAATTAGACTTACGAAGCACCATGTTGTGTGTTTTGGTTATTGATTTAAATATAGCTGTTTAACCTGTTGATGTAGCTAATTGCTCTTGTTTACGAAAAGCTTCGCGTTTAGTTAATTGCTTTTGCTCGTGCAATTACAAGTCTGTTTGCTCACATTGTTGTTTGAATCGGTTTCGTGTGCAAGCGTCAGCGATTCTATGTTTGCAGCACCAGTTTACGCATCTTTTGATTAAGCTGTTTTCTTTTGGATGTACACCCTGGTTTTCGTACATTTCTAAAGTTTACTGGTTGCCTAAGTAGGCACTGAGACGTTGTTTTATTCTGGCTACATAAATGCTTCTATATATGTCTCTCTTGGGTTACCCATTACTATCATGTGCAGCCATTCAGTAGCTTATTCATCAAACAATTGAATTTTTAGAGATATATTTACCCATGATGGCCTTATTCACTTTTCTATATATTTATGTTAATTTAAGGTAGTAGTGTTCACCTTGCTGCCAATGGAGATCGCTGAAAAGTGGTTACAGATTCTCGTAATTCGTTAAACTTTTTCTTAATTATTCGTATCCGTTAAGCACCTAAGAAGGTTTATCTGTGTGTTACAGAAGTATTAACTACTGTGGTGTATTGTTATGCCTTACGTGGCGTCCGGTTCTTAGAGTCGGGCGGGCTTGAGTATTGTCCCATTTAGTATTAGCAAGCAAATTGGCTGGACCGTTAATGTTTGAAATGCCGTGACCAAAGCAATGGTCAAGCTCATATCTGTCCATTAATGTAATCTTTTTCTAATAAAATTATTTTAAATGAGTGATGCTTATTTGAGGCCCAGTTCTTCCACCTCCTCAGAAGCACCTTTCACAGGCGACTTGTAAGTTCCACTGTGACACGCATTTACCTTTATTTAAAATTAAAGAATTCTCCCTGTTGAAAGCAATCGTTCTTTTTCATCCTGAGGTATAATGCAGCTGAATGAAATTCTCCCGTGAACGAGTTTCTTAAGCGAGTACATGGACGGTTTGAATAAAGATCAGCGGAGTGTGAAATTACCCCATAAGAGTCGGAAATTATATGAATTCAGAATAATCTGGTATATATTGTGCAGAAAATGAATAAAAAGTCTCAAGTCTTACAGCAAGTACACTTCAACGGATCACGTGACGTTACATAACCACAAATTTACAAATTGCAGAAAACAATCCTATATTCACATCAACGTCCGTAGTATTAATGAATTGAAAAGTAGTAGGACAGACAACTTGCAGACACGGATGAATGAACAGAAAATGGATAGTGATTTAGACGTGTTCCAACCAAGTTGAGAAACTGACCAACGAGGCTGTGATTGCTCTCATGAAACACAGTTTCAAAGTATATCGCATCAAAAATTTGAAAAATCACGTAATACATAGTTACGCAAAAATCGCGCAAGCAAGAACACTATAACCATAAACCTGCACGACGTCGCTTCACTGGGTCCGTTTCAATATCACAAGACAAGGAGCAGTGAAAAAGACGGAAAAAGTAAGTAAACTGTTTATTACGCTGAAGAGCCAAAGAAACTGGTACACTTGGAGGGCCCCGCGAGCATGCAGAAGTGCCGCAACACAACGTGGCATGGGCTCGACTAATGTCTGAAGTAGTGCTGGAGGGAACTGACATCATGAATCCTGTAGTGCTGTCCATAAATCCTTAAGAGTACGAGGGGGTGGGGATCTCTCCTAAATAGCTCGTTGCAAGGCATCCCAAAAATGCTCAATAATGTTCATGTCCGGGGAATTTGGTGGCCAGTGGAAGTGTTTAAACTCAGAGTATTGTTCCTGGAGCCACTCTGTAGCAATTCTGGACGTGTGGGATGTCGCATTGTCCTGCTTGAATTGGCCAAGTCTGTCGGAATGCACAATGGACACGGATGGATGCAGGTGATCAGACAGGCCGCTTACGTACGTGTCACCCGCCAGAGTCGTATCTAGACGTATCAGGTGTCCCATATCACTCCAACTGCACACGCCCCACACCATTACACAGCCTCCACCTGCTTGAACAGTCCCCTGCTGACATGCAGGGTCTATGGATTGTCTCCATACCCGTACACGTCCATCGGCTCGATACAATTAGAAACTAGACGCGTCAGAATGTCGATGTTAACAGTCCAGGTGAGGCGTAATGCTTTGTGGCGTGCAGTCATCAAGGGTACACGATTGCACCTTCGGCTCCGAAAGCCCATATCGATGTTGTTTCGTTGACAGGTTCGCACGCTGACGCTTGTTGATGGCCCAGCACTGAAATCTGCAGTAATTTGCGGAAGGGTTGCACTTCTGTCAAGTTGAACAATTCTCTTCAGTCGTTGTTGGTCCCGTTCTTGCAGGATCGTTTTCCAGCCGCAGGAAAGTCGGAGATTTGATGTTTTAGTGGATTCCTGATATCCACGATACAATCGTGAAATGGTCGTACGCGAAAATCCTCACTTCATCGTTACCACGAATATGCTGTGTCCCATTGCTCGTGTGCCGGTTATTACATCACGTTCAAACTCACCCAAAACTTGATAACCTGCCATTGTTGCAGCAGTAACCGATTTAAAAACTGCGCCAGACACTTATTGTCTTATATAGGCGTTGCCAACCGCAGTGCCGTATTCTGCCGGTTTATGTATCTCTGTATTTGAATACGCATGCCTATATCAGTTTCTTTGGCGCTTCCGTGTATTTTAAAAGTGATCGCCATAACTGTTATTACACTTATAGCACTGGAAAAATGTTTGCGGTTGCCTGTGGACCTGTGATTGTAATTAGGGCTGCACCTTTTCGTCCGACGCAAATTGGCGGCAAAGGAAGTCCTTTTCCAGGGCTCCAAAAATATGAAAATCGTATGGGGAGAAATCGCAACGATATGGAAGATGTGTAAGGGCTTCCCTGCAAAACTTCTGCAGCATAGGAGAAACAACAAGAGTCTGATATATTGCAGTAATTTTCTTCCATGTAGAGTGCTTATTTACTTTGTAAGATTTAGGGTTTCGTCGGTACGTGCAGAATGTTGGAAGAAACGTTCTTTTGCCTTTTTTTGAACAGGAAGATGATTTGATGTTCCAGTAGGATGACGCTCGCCCACACTCTGCCCATGAAACTCAACGTGCTCTGTTAAGTCCTGCAGCATCTTCCACGGCCGATCTCCGGAATGGTCTCCAATTGATCGTTTGTGGGATATGATGGGACGAGAAGTGACTAGTATGACTCATCAACCAATAACTTCTACAGAACTACGTGAACATGTCGAGCAGGCGTGACATAACGTATCCCAGGACAGTATTCGCCATCTGTGCGATAGACTGGATGACAGAGTCAGCGCCTGCGTTGTCGCCGGTGGATGCTACGTCACTTACTAACATGAGTATTTCAGCAAGGTTCGATATCTGATACCTCAGAACTGCTTGTTCTATTGATCTGTAAATGTAATCATTTGTTGCAACAACATATATTGGGTGAATTGGAATCTGAGGCCTGGTAGTGAGGGGGAGACAGGATTCGGCCCAGAAACCTCTTAGAGGGTACACTAATTTTATTCCGGAAATCTGTATTTATATGAAGTGCCGCATTTGCGTGCAAGTTACCTAGTTGGATGCTAGCGACCACCGAATATCACAGAGTCATTGTAGTGACCACAGTGAAGCAAACTAAACAACCCTCCTTTCTGACCTGTGTAGGCAAAAGGAACGGGCGTGATAAATGATGTTGTGTAAGGAAATTACGAAATAATATTCCGCTGCTAGCGTTTAGAAATTATAGCCAGAAGCAATTCTACTTTTGAGTATAGCGCACTAATGCGTTGTCTGTAGCTTATCTCGTCTCTCGACTGAAGAATGTCTACACAGTACGATGGTAATAAATTAATGAATAGATTTTTTTAGTACTACTCATGCAACTATGCTCAAAAACATGCTTTTTAGGCTACCAGTTTTTAAATACAAATTCGTCCATCGAATAGAAGGAGTTATCTAGGAGCCGCTGACATCTTTTGTAATGGGTGATAAAGATATTTTAATCATCTAGTGCAACAAGTATGGAAATCACAGTTCCTTTCAAATGATTAAGAATTTTTCGAGATTTTGCTAATAACTTTCTCCTCTTAAATATTATGTATCTATTTATATGCCACATATGTTTAAAAAATGTTTCCCTGTGTCCTTCCAAACGTTTATCAGAGGACCGTGTAAAACTCTGAAGTTTTTTCGTAAAAAAAGGTCTTGTGTATAGTAGTACAGATATACAAAAACCCTTTTTTGTGAATCAGTCTATGAATAGTGAAAACCGTATCAAAATACCTGTAGTAGTTATTGAGATTAGTCCGAACACACAGACAGAAACAGTAGCAGGGGACTGAAATTTCTGCAGTGTGTTCGGAAATTCCCGTTACAAACTTCTAGGACTTGTAGAGAGGAGCGCGTAACTAATATTTTGAATTGGAAATCATGTAAGGAAACGTTCCGTATCCGTGTTACAACCATTTGAAAACGTGTTGGTAACGTGACCACTTATAAAAGTTATCGATTAGGCGTGACTCAGTAAATAATTTGTTTTACAGTTGCACTCATTAATAGGCAAAGAAATTGCTCGTGTACACGTTGACGGGTTCTCTCCAACGTGATGCAGTACGGCCTCTTCCAATTCGGGTGCGCGGCATCTCCTTACACCTGGTGGAGACACCCTTTACTGAAGCCGTTGCAAGATTGTGACGAAAGGGTATTCGATGGAGCTGGAGAACGATCTTGGTAAAGGTGACTAGCAGCTCTTCCATTACCACGAGCTTCGCCATTCGGGAGGATCATGTCGGTGTATTCAGCAAACATGTAACAGCTATGTTGCTCCAATGCTAACAGACACGTGAATGAGGCTCGAACCAGGCCGCAGAAGGACAGGTGTCAAATGGCATCAGTCCGAGGCCTACGAGAAAGATAGGCTGCGGCGCGGACGTCACGATGGTAGTAGGCCAGCGCTCACTCGCTCAACTCACTATCAGCAGACAAAATGCTTCTCTAAACCTGTTAACACGTAACTGGGTGTGTACGTACTAACGAGAATTTCATCTTCTACTGGAATCTACTATTATGAAGCCTGATTTACTAGTCTTTTTCCTTTGGCTTGTACCTTAGTCCCGCAGTTTCAGCATTGTTACAATCGGATTTGGCATGGTTAATCTGAAGGGTAATGCCCCCCCCCCCCCGGGACGGAATCAGTGTACGCCAGCTGTCTGCGACCATTGTAAACCAGTATCAAATGTCTGCGAGTCGTGTAACTGAGGCGGAACGTGGGGAACAGCCCGGTATTCACCTAAGGGGATGTGGAAAACCGCCTAGAAACGACATCCAGGCTGGCTGGCACACCGCCCCTCGCCGTTAATCTGCTGGGCGGATTCGATTCGGGGATGGCGCGCCTACCCGAGTCCAGGAAGCAGCGCATTAGCGCTCTCGGCTAACCTGGCGGGTGAAGTCTGATTACTAACTAGTCTGACAACCAAAGTTTAAGATCAGTTCTCGATATAAATAGTATAACGTCTTTTTTGTAACACTTATTCTTTTCTGCGTAACAGCTTTCATTTCATACAAAATGTGGTGCCTTGTGCAACTGATAATCATTTTGGCATGATTTTAATTTTATTTTATCGCTGTACAGCGATGGGCAACGGCCTTGCCGCAGTGGATACACCGGTTCCCGTGAGATCACCGAAATTAAGCGCTGTTGGGCGTGGCCCGCACTTGGATGGATGACCATCCAGCCGCCATGCGCTGTTGCCATTTTTCGGGGTGCACTCAGCCTCGTGATGCCGATTGAGGAGCTACTCGACCGAATAGTAGCGGCTTCGGTCAAGAATACCACATAACGACCGGGAGAGCGGTGTGCTGACCGCACACCCCTCCTATCCACATCCTCCACTGAGGATGACACGGCGGTCGGATGGTCCCGGTAGGCCACTCGTGGCCTGAAGACGGAGTGCTGTACAGCGGTAGCAAATCGTTAACAGGCGTATGGACTTGCTCTCGTTGTGGGATCACTAAACAATAAAACTCCATAATAGCAGATTCCAGTAGAAGATGCAATTCTCGTTTGTACATACACACACAGTTAAGAGTTAACAGGTGTAGAAATGCAGTTTGCCTGCTGAGTTAAGCGAGAGAGCAAGAGAGCTCGGCCTACTTTCGTGACGTACGCACCGCGGCCTTTCTCGTAGGCCTCGCATCAGAAGATCTGACGTAAGCAGGCCCCAACATGACTACCCTGTTGCATACGTACCTAGCAGCCTCTGATAGAACATTGTTATGAAAAGAGCATTTTTAAAAGATGTTTTCAAACTGCTGTAGCCCGGAAACGGACAGAATATTATGTACACACTCTCCTCTACAACTTCTAGAAGTTTGTAACGGAAATTTCCGAACACCTCGTACAGAAGAAGATAGACAAAAGGCAAAAGATGGACGACAAATTGAAGAAGATAGACAGATGCTGCGTTAATAGGTTTGCAATTCGAATATTGCTCAAAATTCTGTACTTGCTGGTTAGGTATCACAAAATATCCCCTGATAGGGCCCGCAACACAATTCAGCCTAGAAGTCTATAGATGCTAAATATGGTACTTTTTAAAAGTGCAGCAGAACAGTGAACAATCATTTGGTGAGTATACAGCCGCGTTTCGCTAGAATCTCCGTGATATGTGTACTACAGAATTGCCGCAGTTAGTCCCAGTATTCCATTTGCACCAAGTACAACTGATTTTGTGTGCCCACCCCACCTCGCATCACTGGCTGACTAACCTTTTCAGCGCTAGGCTGCTTTGGCGCTGTCGCGCAGTATTTAAGTCCGTGGGCCGGTACTGATTAGGCTTTTTAGGGCCGGCCCCGCCTGCACTCGCCGCCGGCCCGGCTGTGAATTACGCATCAGCGGGGGCCCCGCGACGCCCGTAACGGCAGCCGCAAACAGCGGCGGCGCCGCCGCCCACACACGCCGCGCCGGCGGTGATTATTCATGTCCCATATTTGCGGCGCAAACAGGCAAATGTTGACAGCCAGGTGGGTGGCCGCGTCTCCTGACTTATGCAGTGTAATTGCATCGCGACGGCTGTAATTGTGTTGCTGCAAGCGGCCGCCCATTAATAACCCTAGCCCGGCGTCGGGCGCTGCCCGAACCTGAAATCAGAGAACGGCGCAAAATGAGTGTGGGCTTTATTAGAGCGCAGCCTCTGCTGTTACCGGCAAACGACTGCTCTCGCTATGTGGAATTGGTTCAGCTACGATACGCGTGTCTCTCGGTGTGAAGTGCTGCGATGATAAATGTATTTGCGTACCATGCATGATGTCCGTCATGTCCCACAGGCATGTCTGAAGAGCAATATTTCAATTTATTATCACTCTCATTACGGTACACATTGCTACGCTTCGTATTTCACAAAAAAGATTTTAGACAACAGTACTGCAAAAGAGGATGACAGGTTTTTGTGCGGCTCATGTAATTAACTGTTTAACCGAGATATTTAAGCAATATTTTTTCGAGTATAAAAGTAATTATCTTGGCCACATAATACGAGGCCTGTTCAGAAAGTAAGCTCCGATTGATTGCCAAATTGAAACCACAGTGAACATCAGAAATGTTTTACTTGTAACAATTAGCTACACCTTTCAGCTACTTCTCTACGTAGTCGCCGTTCTGACTTAGACTTTTGTCATAGCGTTGTACCAACTTTTCAATAGCCTCATCATAGAAGGCAGCCGCCAGTGCTTTCCGCCAATTCTCCACGCTGGCCTATACCTCGTTGTCTGTGTCAAAATGTTGTCTTCAAAGACAGCGGTTCATGTGACCAGAGATGAAACTCAGGGGGAGACAATTGCGGACTGTATTGTGGGTAATCTCACATTTCCATTTGAAAACGATGCAGGAGCATCTTCATTGCCCCTGCAGAATGCGGCTGAGAATTGTCTTGAAGAAGAAACAGCACGACAGTTATGTAATGTTAGCTGCATAGCTTCAGGCGAAATTTCTCACCAGGCCCTCGTACTTGGCGGCAGACACTATTTTCTAGACATCTTTACGCACTCACTGCGAGCTCAGAAATGAGAAGAGCGACGTGGTGCTAACTGGGGTTATACTAGAGACACTACCCAACACATCTGTGCAAAGCTTTATCGGATTTTCATAGTCGTTTCCATTTCGCGACCGATCGGAGCTTACTTTCTGAACGCCCCTCGTACATTACCGGATATAGGGATCGGCACGTCTGGAAAGACGACGTAGATTTTGATCCGATGACGGCATATGCCACCTGGGGGATAGCAAACGTGCTGATAATGGTTTCGTAGTCCGTCAAAGGGTAGCGTAGTGTCATAGCTACCAGACCGCCATCTGCGTGTACCAATTAATATGGAATGCTCACAGACAGAAGGCTCTGTGTGGTGCAGACTTGTGAAGCAAGCAGGCAACCACGCCAAAGAGACGCAGCCGGCCGCGGTGGCCATGCGGTTCTGGCGCTGCAGTCCGGAACCGCGGGACTGCTACGGTCGCAGGTTCGAATCCTGCCTCGGGCATGGGTGTGTGTGATGTCCTTAGGTTAGTTAGGTTTAAGTAGTTCTAAGTTCTAGGGAACTTATGACCTAAGATGTTGAGTCCCAAAGTGCTCAGAGCCATTTGAACCAAGGAGACGCACTCGTGTTTCCTACAGCCAAACGAGTGAGTTTGGGAGTGGTCAAATTGTAGCTTTCCAAGTGGCGGTGCGTTCCTTTCGGAGAATTGCAAGTTTGACGTGCTGCATAGGTTATCGGACGGCACCGGTATCAGTGCTCATGTGAACATTCTCACGCCCTCAGACGAGGGCACAGGTAAGAGGGCTTGTGAGCCCAGGGGTGTCAACAAACTGTTAGCAACGCGGGGTAGCCGAGCGGTCTCAGTCTCCTTATTACGGTTCGTAGGGCTCCCCCAGTCGGACGTTCGAGTCCTCCCTCGGACATGGGTGTGTGTGTTGTCCATAGCGTAAGTCAGTTTAAGTTCGATTAATTAGTGTGTAGGCTTAGGGACCGATGACGTTCTTAGTTTGGTCCAATAAGACCTTACCACTTACACAGACTGTTGCGAACCGGTTATTAGCAGTGGGATTAAGATACGCGCACCACTAACGCCACAGCATTGACGTGAACGGCTCGATTGGTGCCGTCCGAGGATCACGTGGAAGATGGAATGGCGATGAAATCAGATTCTGGCTACACGCGGATGATGGCCGTTTGCGAGTACGACGTACTCCTGGTGAGCGCAGTCTCCTGAATTGTCCTCGACCAACTGGCCCAACCCCTGGCATTATGGTGTTTCCAGAGGGGAAGCTAATCGACGCTGGATACGTGCAGGATGCTGGTATACCAGTTCTTTTGCCATTCTTGCCACACTGAAGCGATGTATTGTTCCAACAGGATAATGCTTGTCACATTGGATTGGGTTGTTTGGAGAAGGAGACCAGATAGCGAGGTCATCGGTCTCATCGGGTTAGGGAAGGACGGGGAAGGAAGTCGGCCGTGCCCTTTCAAAGAAACCATCCCGGCATTTGCCTGGAGTGATTTAGGGAAATCACCGAAAACCTAAATCAGGATGGCCGGACGCGGGATTCAAAAAATGGTTCAAATGGCTCTGAGCACTATGGGACTTAACATCTATGGTCATCACTCCCCCTAGAACTTAGAACTATTTAAACCTAACTAACCTAAGGACATCACACAACACCCAGCCATCACGAGGCAGAGAAAATCCCTGACCCCGCCGGGAACCGACCCCAGAAACCCGGGCGTGGGAAGCGACAACGCTACCGCACGACCACGAGATGACGCGGGATTGGACCAGTGTTTAACCACTGCGCCACCTCGCTCGGTAATGCTTGTTCACACACTGCCCGAGAAATTCAACGTGCTCTGAAAGACCTGATGGGACAAGAAGTGACTCGTCAGCCAACAGCTCCTGCTGAACTATGTGAGCAGGTCGAGCAGGCGTGGCACAACGTATCCCGAGACAGTAATCGCCATCGATTGGTTGCAAGAGTCAGCGCCTGAATTGCCGCCCGTGGAGACTACCCCACGTACGAATATCGGTGTTTCGGCATGGGTTGATACCTGTTACCTCAGAACCGGTTGAATTATTCATCTGTAAATGTAAGCAGTTTACGTACTCCATGTGCACTGTTACAACAATAAATCTTGAGTGAACTGGTAATCTCAAAAAGTGGGTACTGCTTTTTTATGGCAGTGTACTTAACTAAAATTGAATACTGGTTTCTGCTATTCTGTTATCATCACATCTAAAAACGAGGAAATATAAACAAAAAAATCCAATAAGTTCACTAAACAAGAAAGTGGATATTAAATGTGAGAATAAAATGAGCAAGTAACCTTAAAATGTAGCAGCGACACGTAGGTACGTAGTACATTAAAGAAAAAGAACAGGGAGTGCCTATTTAAACACTCGGATTAAATAAAGTTTACAATGACAGGTGCTAGTGACGCTAATGACATACCACTTACCGACAGCTGAAGTATATGTATATTAAAATATAGTGCATACCAGGAGATGTAGAAAGGAACACTTTTATATATTTCTAAAATGTGACATAATTTATATATTAAAAAACAGATATTAAATCTGTCTTTAGCACTCCCATAATTGTAAACTTTTTTAATCTATAAAAATACACTCCCTGCTCTCGTTCTTTTATGTAATGACTACGTGTCTATTTGAAGATACTTACATTTTTGAGTAAGTTGTTTATTTTATTGGTACATTTAAGGAACATTTTCTTGTTTGGTAAATCTGTTGATATGTTTTTGTTCACATTTTCTCGTTTTTAGGTGTGACGATGGCAGGAAAGCTGAAGCCGGTAATCAATTTTAATGAAATATTGTGTGACCGAGATAGTACCTGCTATATGATAAAATCTTCTCGGGTTGACAGCCGAGTCAGTTGTTCTCCAGTAACGGTTCACCAAGTTTCTTACGTGCCATCTTCAGGCGAAGTGTCGGGTTTACGTCTCGTCCGGATTTTTATAGCCGCTGTACCACAGGCTTCTCTGCATCTTTGGCGCCGGTCGGGCCAATTAGGCGCGAGCGGAATCGGCGCTGCGCGCTTGGTGGTGGTGGTGGGGGGGGGGGGGGTGGGGGGGGAGGGGGGGGGGGGAGAGCCGCGGGCTCCGGATCCTGGCGTCTCGCTGACGCTGACGGTGAAAAGACGAGCCTATCCTTGGCTCGTGCTGGTGCAGATAAACAAAATTTGCCATTCCTGCGGTTCCTGTAAAGAGAGAAGGATATAATATCATTCTTGTTGATTGGTCCTAGCTGGTGTAACCTGGGAAAGAGAAAGACACACTCTGGTAGGGGATTAGTAAAACTTAATCGCTCAGCAGATCAGGCCAACGCGTGGTTGGCCTGTAATGAGGTTCTTGGCCCAGTCCACGGATGAGCCGGTTGCGGGAGCGTCCCATCTTCTCGTAGAACTTCCTGGCGATGGCGCGAAACCTGTCTCGGAGAGGCAGGATCCCGGTGTCGTCTCGTCCCGGTGCGGCCTGTTTATTCCATCCGCCGCCACCGACCTGCCTCCATCGGTGCGCTCTCGTCTCATTCTTGATAATGTTGTGTTCCACCCGCTGCTGAGTTGGAAGCCACTATCCCGACTGACCAGGTTATCACTGACCCGTATCTCCACTGCCTCTTTAATAATAGAGTCCCAGAAACCTTCGCTCTACACAGTCTCTTGGTTTCTTCAAATTGAAACGTGTGTTCTTTACTGTTGCTGTGCTCCGCTACCGCGGATTTTTCTTTTTGTCCTAGGCGGACGCTTCTCACATGTTTAGAGATACAGTGTGTTATGCAACGCTGCGTCTGTCCGATATTATGTTTCCCACAGTCACAGGAAATACTGTAGACACCCGGTGTTCTTAGACCCAAGTTGTCCTTCATTGAGCCCAGAATATTTCTGTTTTTTGCTGGAGGTTGGACGATGGTTTTTGTATTGTTCTTCTCCAGTATCCTGGCAATCTTAGCCGTGGGCGGCCCTGCGTACGGGAGGAACGCCAGACTTTTGTTGTTCTCTTCTTCCAGAAGGTCGTTCTCCTTCTTCTTCTTGCTCATCTTGAGAGCGCGTCTAATATGCGTTTCCGTGTATCCATTCTTCTGCAATGTTTTCTTCAGGTGCTGAATCTCAGTAGATAAACTGTCCTTGTCACATATGTCACGAGATCTGCGAACAACAGTAGTGAGCACGGATTTCCGTTGTGCTGGGTGATGGCCGCTATTGGCGTTGAGTTACAGGTTTGTGTGTTTTTTCTTTCGGTAGAGCGATTGTCCCAGTGTACCGTCCGTTTTCTTCTTTATTAGGATATAGAGGAAGGGTAAGCACCCATTCTCTTCAAATTAAATTGTGAAGTTGATGTTCTCGTGTATGCTGTTCAGATGCTTGAGAAATTCCATTAGATTGTCCTCGCCGTGCGGCCAGACCGCGAAAGTATCGTCCACGTACCGATAAAAGACCTTGGGTTTAAGGCGTGCTGTTTCCAAGGCGATATCCTCGAAGTATTCCATGTACAGATTAGCGATACATGGTGCCAGTGGGGATTCCATTGCAACTCCATCCACCTATTGGTAAAACTTGCCCCCACACTGGAAATAGGTGGTCATGAGCGCATGGCGGAATAATTCCACTGTGTCTTCGTCGAAATGATTCTCCAATAGTTTCAAGGAGTCCTGTAACGGTACCCTCGTGAAGAGGGATGCAACGTCAAAGCTGACCATAATATCTGGCCGGCACGGAGGATGCAGAGAGGCCCGTGGTCCAGCGGCTATAAAGATCCGGACGAGACGTGAACCCAACACTTTGCTTGAAGATGGCAAGTAAGAATCTTGCTGAAACGTTGCTCGGCTGTCAACCCGAGAAGATTTTATCATCGAGATTCGCCGAGAAAACCTGCATTCTCAATATCTGCTATAATCTAACCTGATACAAAGGCCACCAGCCTCCTCAAGATGTACAAACGCCCTCATTTCGCTTAAAACTTTTTAAGTAGAAGTATGTTATTATTATTGTGTTATTATGTTACTATTATCATCTTCTTGGAAATGTGGTTAATCTGTGCAACCAAATAACAACTGATTGTTTTTATGCTACACGCATTTCCCTTCGTTCATTAACGAAACATCCACAGCGGCGTGTAAGATCAGAATCGTTCAGTAAACAACGTCCCACAGATTTTTTTTCTCGGAACGTATTTATTCCTTAGCTGCAGACTTCGGTAACAATATTAGTCATCATTTCTGTTACATACGCTGTTTCCTACATAGTCTCCACCACGTTCTATGGCCTTACGCCAGCATTGTGTAAGCAGCCGAAATGTTCGGGTGTGACATGCCTGAGTTATAGGATGGAGGAAAGAATTACGTCCAATGCAATTTGACGATGTATTATCAAGTTCTGAGACTTGTGTGCGGGTTTCAATTGTGTTGCAGCAAGATTTCTTTTGGATTCTTGTCACACAGAACATGTCAGATACGATCCTTCACTTTGTTCAGAGACTTCAGACATACCTTTGAGTTAATGCTTGACCACCCTTTTGGCAACACATCCGCAAGAATGACACCATCAATATCCATGATGTTAGCAGCAGAAGGAGTTGCCATGAATTTGTTACTTTTTTGGGATTGCGAGGGGTGCCATTCCAGTGACTGCCTTCTTGTTTCCAAATGAAATAGATGCACCGAGGCTTCGTCGCCTGTAACGATCCTTAACAGAAACGATTCTCCATTGGTTCCAAGCTGCTCGAATAGTTCAGATCAAATGGGTTTTCTTTGAAGCTTACGGTATGTTGTGGGCATTAGCAGAAACCATCTCGAGCACATCTTTGAATATACAAGTGTCTCGATCACGGCAGGCGTACTTCCAATGTTCACCGGTAGCTGCCGAACCAACCGCCGAGTTGCGATGCGCCAGTCTGGACTAATAACGGCATCCGCAAGATTCACCATCTTGGGAGCAGAGGCTGTGACAGGATGCTCCGAAAGTGGCCGATTATGAAGTTCAGTTTCTGTATCTTTCGTCAGACATCGCCCCGTGGTGCTCCTATCAAGTATATCATTACTATACATTTAACACAAATGTTTATGGACGTTCAGCATGTTTTTTTTACGCAATCAAGAATGCAATTACTTCATGTTGCTTGTAACGAATGCTTTTCATACTCCCTGTTTTCATGATACATTACAGCTGTACAATCTGTATGATTTATTCGAAATTTCTCATAAGTTGCAGAAGAAACATCATATTTGAGGCACTTAAAAGTATAATTTCCTACATTTATTTACGACTGGAAAAAGTTGAGGTATTATTTATTGTTGCACTGATGCAGTAAATATGTTATTTAATGTTTGCAGTAATGTAACCATATCAGAGTATTTCGTTGTTCTCTTAGTGACAGCTAACACGTAACTTACGAAGCACAAGTTTCGTAAGGTTTAATTACTGTTTGCTTGTAATTATGATTTTTTGGGACCTTGTTATGACATATGTGTCATCCCCGAGTTGTACCTCGTTGATTTGTGTATTCCAGGATGTCCGATTCTGTTTATCTCCTTTCTCTGCCTCTGCAGTTTTTAACTCCGTCCCCCCATTTCCCTCCAATAGCTTATTGACAAATACGATTATATAGCACTATCTTTGTTTTACTTTTGTAGATGCTCATAACCTCTTTTTGCTCATAAACTCTTTTCAGGACACTATCCCCTCTGTTCAGATACTCTTCCTAATTCTTTACTACATCTGACAGAATTGCAATGTCATCGGCATGCCTCGATTTCTTATCTCTGAACTTTAATCACTTTTCGAAAAATCTCCCTCGTTTCCTTTACTGTTCGTTCAGTGTACATGTTGAAAATCTTCAGGGATAGACTACAACCCCTATCTCATTCCATTTTCAACATTGCCTCCCTTTCATGTCCTTTGACACTTGTCACTGAAGTCTAATTTCTTTACAAATAGTATATAACCTTTTTGTGTATTATCGCCTACCTTCAGAATTTCTAACAGAGAACTCCATTCAACATTGTCAAAACCTTTCTCTTAGTCTACAAATACTACAATGTAGGTTTGCCTTTCGTTAGCCTAAGATAAGTCGTACGGTCAGTATTGCCTCAAGTGCTTCAACATCTCTTCGGAATCCAAACTGACTTTCCCCGAGGTCGGCTTCTACCTGATTTTCCTTTATTCTGTAAAAAATCGTGTCAGTATTAAAGTGGTAGTTAGCTAGCATTCACACCTGTGAGCACCAGCTTGCTTTGGGATTGACATTATTACCATCTCCCTGAAGTCTGAGTATTTCACCCATCTCGTCTTTTGCACACAAATGAAATTCTTCCACGGAAGAGGCAGTTTGCATGGCTTTCTCTCGACTCTTAGAAGGATTAGTACAGGGGATGCAAATAATTATAGGACGTCACGTTTCGTGATGAATTAAGTGTGTAGTGCCGCGATCAAGTATTTTAAGTAAAAGTATTAAATCTTTACTGTAAGTTAGCTTAATCATGTTGACCTTCATCAGTGACTGAAAGTAGCATAGAGGCCGCCGCGGAGTGTTGTGGTAACAACGCTGGCCGCCAGCCAGGCTATGTCGACATGTAGGACACAACAACAGATACGCAAGTGATATGCGAAGAAATAATAGCTGAGCGCAGGCGTAAAGTGCCCTACGCTGCAGAGAACGATGTAGTAAGTGCGTCGTTGCCACCACACTCGAGCGCGTCTCTTTGTTAGGGGTGAAGTGATCAGACATCAGGTTTTAGAGAAACAAATGTTTAGTAACGGAGTATAAACGAGGCTGAATTTGAGGACACGGTGTCATTCGATTCGGAGACTTGGCCATCTCTGAGTAGCAGCACCGCGACGCCGGAGCACCGCAGACCGCGAGACAACTGGGCAGCGCCAACAGCGGCCTCCGGTTAGAGATCAGGTTGCGTCTGCCACTACACTGGACGCTCCACGGGACTTCATGCCACAGCCCCGCCGGGCTGCTGTCCGTGCCTGTTGCTGCCGGCACTGAGGCTAACGGAGGCCGTCCCCCGCCTGTCAGAGAGGCGTGGGTCGAGACCTGTGCTACAGCGGCCTGGTGCGCTGCTTCGCTGGGGAGCTCCGATGTCGCAACTGGCCGTGGCCATGCCTTTGCCGTCGGGCCAGAGTCCTGACGCAGCATCGCCGGGCGTCGTCCTAGCAGCCGACGCCAACTGCACTGTCCAGTGCTCACGCGGAGAGGCGTCTCTGCATCATGTAGAACTGAAGATATAATACAGTTAAATTGTGTAACTGTCCGCAGATTTTTCACAGGTTCCCCACCACCTACAGCATCGTCACACACGCACCACTCCCTTCAGAGGTGGCACTACAGGGTGGTTCATACAATTAGATGGCACTACAGAGTGGTCCATACAATTTTGCGCAGTGCGAAAGCATGACATCGGTGTCAAACAAACTGTAATAGCGAACGCTACGAAATGTGTTAATCCACGGAAAACTTTACTGTTGAAACTGAGGGCGTACGTTCTGAGAAGAGGAAAGCTACGTATTGGTTCCTTCCAAACACATACATCGATATGACCATGATGCTGAAGGAAGAGAAATTTGAATTTATACTAAGTTGGACAGGAGGAAAGAAGTGATAGTGTAACATGACGTTAAATGGACACACACCATAAGATAACCAAATGGCTTACATATTTCGATCAATTTACACCACAAACCGTAAATCATTTTAATCGTCACTTCAGGAACATTTGTCTCGGAATACAGAAAGGTGCGTTTAGAAATCATAATAAGCGGATTTGCCAACTTACTAAAACCTTTTGCAAAACAGAAGGTCAATATCTTGATCGGTGGGGACTTATTAAGTTATGTGCAAATCCTGCATAGTGATGGAAACACGTTAAGACTTTTTTTTTCGCTACGGTCGCAGTTTCGAATCGTGCCTCGGGCATGGATGTGTGTGATGTCCTTAGGTTAGGTTTAATTAGCTCTAAGTTCTAGGTGACTGATGACCTCAGAAGTTAAGTCGCATAGTGCTCAGAGCCATTTGAACCATTTTTGAACTTTTTTTTGGGGGGGGGGGTGGTGAAGGTGGTGTTATCAGTCTTCTGACTTGTTTGATGCCGTCCGCCACGGATTCCTCACCTATACTGATCTCTTTGTCTCAGAGCAGCATGTTTTCCAGTCTCTATCTTCCTCTACAGTTTTCTCCCTCTTCAGTTCCCTCTAGTACCATGAAAGTCATTCCTTCATGTCTTAACAGATGTCCTATCATTCTGTCCCTTCTCCTTATCAGTGTTTTCCACATATTCCTTTCCTCTTCGGTTCTGCGCAGGACCTCCTCATTCCTTAAATTATCAGTCCACCTAAATTTCAACATTCGTCTATAGCTCCACATCTCAAATGCCTCATTTCTCTTCTGTTCCGGGTTTCCCGCAGTCCATGTTTCACCATACAATACTGTACTCCAGATGTGCGTTCTCAGAAATTTCTTCCTCAAATTAAGGCGTATGTTTGATACTAGTAGACTTCTCTTAACCAGGAATGCCCTTTTTTCCATTCCTAGTCTGCTTTCGATGTCCTCGTTGCTCCGTCCGTCATTGGCTATTTTGCTGCCTGGGCAGCTGAATTCCTTAACTGCATCTGCTTCGTGACCATCAATCCTGATGTTAAGTTTCTCGCTGTTGTCATTTCAGCTACTTCTCATTACTTTCGTCTTTCTTCGATTTACTCTCAATCCATACTCTGTACTCCTTAGATTGTTCATTCCGTTCAGCAGATCATGTAATTCTTCTTCACTTTCGTTCACGAGAGCAATGCCATCAGCGAATCGTATCATATATATCATTTCACCTTCAATTTTAATTTCACTCCTGAACCTTTCTTTTACTTCTATCATTGCATTTTTAATGTACTGATTGAAGAGTAGGGCATAAAAGACTACATTATTATCTTACACCACTTTTAATCCAACCACTTCGTTCTTGGTCGTCCACTCCTATTATTTCCTCTTAGCTCTTGTGCATATTGTATATTACCCGTCTCTTCCTATACCTTAACCCTGTTTTCTCAGAATTTCGAACATCTTGCACCATTTTACACTGTCGAAGGATTTTTCCAGGTCGACAAATACAATGATCGTGTCTTGACTTTTCTGTAGTCTTCGTTCCTTTATCAACCGCAACGTCAGATTTGCCTCTCTCGTGCCTTTTTCTAAACCCAAACTGATCGTCATCTAGCACATCCTCAATTTTATTTTCCATTCTTCTGTATATTAAACTTGTCAGCAACTTGGATGCGTCAGCTGTTAAGCTGATTGTGCGATAATTCTCGCACTTGAAGATGTTTGTAGGAGATGTTGATATGGGCGCACGATGACAATGTCCTTAGCGTACGTGCAAAAACAGATTGAGACGAATGTCAGTAAAATACCCAGAACAGGAAGATAAAACAGCACGTAAAGTACCTGTAATAAAAGTTGGAATACTATGTGCGTACCCACACTGAAGTACGGGACGAAGTTTTGTGTCAGTAGTAAAACAACAACGTCACAGTAAGAAAGAGAGATAAGGAGCTAAAACAATATACCAGATGGATGTGGCTGGCCGACCACAAGGAAGAAAGGAAGAGCCAGCCACTGTACAACACACTGAAACCTCCAGCCTAAAAGTTAAGGCCAGAGTCCAGACACACCGCAAAACTTTAAAACACTAGCTACACTCGTATCATTATCATCTAAAACAGAGGGCAGTTCCCCACCAATATTTGCTTCTACCCTTGCATCATGGTATAAAATGCACTTTGGTAAAATGTGGCGGATAGAGATGTGCACGCCACAAGCATCACGAAACGGGGGATCCTCCCGCCGTAATAGAAAGCTATGTGTGAGAGGACAGTGACCAATTCTAAGATGCGTGAGGGTCCCTTCATTCCGCCTGAGCAACTGGCAGTAAGATCTTCACCAACCGCAGCACATTTGCCGTCACCGCCAACCATTCCTCCTCCCACAATTGCATGCACTTCCTGTGTAGCGCAGAAACGACAGCCTGCGAGGGCATAGGACACTGTGCCACATCCTGTCCTCTGCAGGCTTCCTTGGCAGCCAGATCGGCCTGTTCATTGCCCGATACCCCTATATGACCTGGCACCCAGCAGAATGACACCTGCTTACCCCGCCGTTGGAGCAGGTACAGTTGGTCATATATCAGCTCGACCAGCTCCTCAGCTGGTACAGCACTAAGGGAATAGCAGCAGATGAGAAGCCGTTTGCTCTGAATACGATGCATCTGCTCCAGTGCCTTCAAGATCGCGTGGAGCTCCGTTGCGAAAACCGTATATGCGTCCGAGGGGCGAATCCTGGTGACATGGTCAGGGAACACTAAAGAGCAGCCAAGGGAATTCCCTTGTTTTGAGCCATCAGTGACTGTGAAACCGTGATGCATAACTAAAATGCTAAAAAACCAAGATTAGAATGTGGAATATTGCGTACTATCTTCTTTAAAAATTAGTCAAATCTAAAATAATTCAGGGTCTCTGGAAAAGCCAAGGTGGAAATCTGCTCCAACCTTGAAGTAAAACATTAAGACCAGCCACATCCATCTCTAAGAGGCAGTCCTGTGCCCGAGGCCCACAGGACCTCGTTGCTTGTTGCTGGTTATGAAAAAGCCGCAATTCTCGCGCTCGTCAGCTCTTGCAGTCTCCGGAATTGTGCGGATGATATTTTTCCGAAAGTCAGATGATATGTCCCCAGGCTCATACATTCTACACACCAATGGGATAGTTGTCTTGTTGCCACATCCCCCAATGATTTTAGAAATTTTGACGGAATATTATCTACCCCTCCTGCTTTATTTGATCTTAAGTCCTCCAAAGCCCTTTTAAATTCTGATTCTAGTACTAGATCGCCTATTTCTTCTAAATCGACTCCTGTTTCCTCTTCTATCACACCATACAGATCTTCCCCTCATAGACCCTTTCACCGTATTCTTCCCACCTATCCGCTCTCTGCCCTGCATTTAGCAGTGGAATTCCCGTTGCACTTTTAATGTTACCATCCTTGTTTTTAGTGTCACCGGAGGCTGTTTTGAGTTACCTGTATGCTGAGTCTGTCCTTCCCACAATCATTTCTTTTTCGATTTCTTCACATTTTTCCTGCAGCCATTTCGTCTTAGCTTCCTTGCACTTCCTATTTATTTCATTCCTCAGTACTTGTATTTCTGTATTCCTGAGTTAGATAATACACATAAAATAATCGTAACAGTTGCAGACTTTATTACTTCCGGAAAAAGGAAGGGAAGGAGGCGAGAAGGATAAGCCAATAGCTCTCATATTAATTTCTATGTATAATAACCAGTGACTGGCACCTGAGGCTGCATACTACAAACGGTTGAGATGCAGTGACAATTCAGAGAATATTAGGTTTCTGAGAAATAGGCATAACAGTTAATGCAATCTCAGGATTGTTACTGACCAGATTCAACATTTATTTAGACAAATTTAATTAATCGCAAAAACGAATCAACGAATTAATTTAAATTTAAGGTAACTGAATTAAAAAAACATTTATTGAGTCTACCGTGGTGGAATACTAGTTTGCTGATCACTAGAAAGCAACGGAAGAAGACTAGCATATACTGAGGCTTTGCACCAGGGTGCTTGGTTTTGGGGTTGCCTATAACTCGAATATTGGTTTTACGATATGCCGAGGAGAACATTCTTGTCACCGACACGATGGCTATTGGTTACTGAGAGGGTGTGACGGCTTAGGCCGCGGCTGTCTGTCGTAGCTGCGAAACTCTACCACTGTAGACCAAGATGGCCCATCTGGCGTTAGGAACTTGCTTATTAATAATAGTGATGCTGTAACTGTTGGTTGGTAATATTTACTGACAAAATGCAACCTAACGCTAGATTGCGTACTTAACGGCTATCCCGTGTGGCCGTTTTTTAGTACGACTTGAAAAGAGAGAGAGATTATTAATTGAACACCGATGCGTCGGTTCTCGATTGTGTTTAGTAGACGTACGGATTGATTACGCGAATAATTGACCTTTTGACCAGGATTGCCTTCACTCAATCAGAATCTTCGATGAAAATACCTAAGGGATCTATTTGAATATAAAAATGGAAATGAAAGCAAATTAGTGGAATTTCGTAAGAGAAAGATTAACAGATCTGAAGTTGAACACATTAGTGGTCTCCCAAATACAATCGAGACACCGCGATAAAGAGCGAACCTGTAACAAAGCTCATATACAATTTGAACATCATTTTTGGTTAGTGAAAGAAAAGAATAAGAAGAAAATTACTGCATCATAAAATATTAATATATTTTGAACAAATTGGCTTTAAATTTCTACACATTCACAAATACACAATAAATGCATGACTTACACCTGATATTTCTTTTGTAAATGGCGCAGTCCAATAATCGCTGCTTTGTCAGTCCGTTCCTTCTTAAAATTAAATGTTCTTGCGTGTGCGTAAGTACATTGTATCCACACCCGAGCTACCGAAATGTTTGTTCGTCGTTTCACATAGTTTTTACACAAAATAAAAATACAACTTGTAGCAATGCTATGTAGTACGTCTTAATATGTCGGCGACCAAAAGTACCAGGGATAATGAAGTCTCTAGAATATTTCTTAACAAAAGATAGATTGTTCTTTCTTCTGTTTCGCAGCTTCTTGCTATCAAGCGCTGCGGCAATGTGTTTAAATATCTGCGCCCAGCGGGCCATAGTGTTTAATTAGAGTATCTAAACGCTGGTATAGGCGCACATTAAAAAAATAAATATTTCATCTCTTTACTCTCGCGCTGTGTTGCTTAGCATCTTTACGAACTGTCCTTTTCTTTAATGACAAATATCTCACATGCAAAGTAGCTACAATCCAATAATATTACACCCATTATGCTAATGCCACTGTGTTCGTTATTCTAAGTTCAGCAGCGTATGAGTGATTGGAAATCTGCTAAATGGCTCAAACGTCTGAGTATGGAAACTTCGAAATAGTTTCTTTGCATTTTTCTGATTCTTTCAAGACCCCAGATTGCGTTCCTCCAGGGTTGATTTTTCATAAACCTCACTTCTTCTACATTGGTGGGAGGTGACTTCTTTTACACCACACAGAGACACTGTTACTACCCATTTCTTACCTAGCCCAAGGTTTCCTCTTCCTTTAATAATATTTTGACCATGTCGGTTGAAGAAAACGTGAAATCCCTAAGTCACGAAGTCTGCTTATTGTTTGTTAAGGTGCGTGTAAGTGGTCCGTATTATACGGAAATATTTGTACCAATGGCGTTGCCAACATTGCAATATTGCGGTATGGCTGAGCACTGTTGCTAATTGCAAGTAGCTACCGACTCATTACGGAGGGTCTGCCGGTGTTGTTCACCAAAGGTATGTATTATTTCGTATTACAGGGAAATATCTATCTCTGTCCTTGTTTGTAAATGCATCTCTCCCGCTGTCACCTTTGTTTGATGCTTCTCTCATCGAAAGTACTGCAGTCACGTGTCTGAGAGAAAACAATATCGTTTCGCTTGTAATTTTCAAGGGTAGAATTGTATCAGAATAATTCATCGAATATAAAGAGATATTACACGCTTTTGTTCAAATGCTTGCGCACGAACATATATAGCCACGTATGTTGTTGTTTGTTGCGTTCAGCAATGGAGAATTGGGAAAACGAGAGAGCTATGAATTTTATAAATGTGCTGTGGGATGGGGAAATATAATGTAGTGTATACAAAGACCGCAACTGGAAAAAGCAGTCGGCAAGCTATTGCCTAAGAGCTCGGAATCACGCTTGATGAAGCACATAAGAAATTCCAAATTCTTCGAACCTATGCCAAATGCGAAGAGAAATAGTTGCATAGTGTTATGATGCGAATCGGTAATCATTATGTTCCGAGGAGCCAAACGTTACATCCTCGCTGGCAATGATAAAAGGGTGGAAGGTGTCTAAAGGGATCTGGATAGGTGAGAAAAAGGTTAGTTGATACAGGAGCACTTTAAACAAATGTAATTCAATTGAATTGAGCGAAAGGACTACTAGACTGGTGACAACTAGTAAAAGCCCAACACTGGCCGGCGCTTAAATACACTGATCGTTCGCCGGTAGAGGTAACTGCCAACAGCTCGGTGTAGTGTTCGGCACTAACTAGGGAGACTCGGCTAGAAGCCTGGTGTCCAAGCACCCGTCGCTTATAACACCGTCCTGGCGGTCTTCATAACGCAGTGGCCTGGAGGTTCTTCATTGGTTCGAAGAACGGCTTGTGGCGCCCGCAGGAATCTTCGAGGCACTGGCTCCGGCAGTATCAATAAGCTACGATACTACACATTGGAAGAGTAAAAGTGCAGGTGAATCTTCTTCCACTTGGTTTGAGTTTGGTGTTATGAGTTTCATACCATCTTTAGACGTACCTGAAGCTGTGCGCTGATGAACAAAAATAAAGCGACGGCAATGGTGAAGTATGGTGGAGGATCGGTCACGCCATAGTCGTGTTTTGCACGCGATGAGAGATTGTACCCGTGGTCTAGGGGTCGCCTGCACGGTAGCTCAGCGTGTTCGGTCAGAGGGCCGATTGACCTGTGTAACAAAAGAAAACTGAGTAAAGAAATCAACGACCAACTTGAACGGATGTGACGTCCTCCTAGACCAAACAAAACGAACAATACCGAAACAAATTATGCCGAAGACTTCCGGCACAAGAAGTGACCTTCGTTCTGCCAACGGTCTTGTCAATGATGGCGGGGGAGTGGACAGAGGTTCAGGGAACTCTCTTGTCGTTGGGGTGGGAAAATGACCCTAAATCCGGACGAATTAGCAGTGACCAACGGAATGAGGACGCAGAAGGCAATGGAAACCATTGCATTAAAGACACGTAACGTGTATCCAAAGGACATGTGGCCTGTAATTGAAGAAGTGTCATGATGATCTCTCCACTGGTAAAAGACTCCGGAATAGTCTCCCATTCGGATCTCCGGGAGAAGACTGCCAACGGGGAAGTGACCATGAGAAAAAGGTCGAATAATCAACGAAAGGATAATGTTCTACGAATCGGGGGTGGAATGTCAGAAGCTTGAACGTGCTATGGAAACTAGAAAATCTGAAAAGGGAAATACAAAGGCTCAGTCCAGATAGAGTAGGGGTCAGTGAAGTGAAATGGAAAGAAGACAAGGATTTCTGGCCAGAGGAGTATAGGGTAATATCAACAGCAGCAGAAAATGGTATAGGAAGGTAGGGCAGAGTGTGTCTTACTGTGATTCTTATCAGAATCGACAGTAAACCAACACCGACAATCGTAGTTCAGGTATACATGCCGACGTCGCAAGCTGAAGATGAAGAGATAGAGAAAGTATATGAGGATACTGAAAGGGTAATACACTACGTAAAGGGAGACGAAAATCTAATAGTCATGAGAGACGGGAATGTAGTGGTAGGGGAAGGAGTAGAAGGAAAGGTTACAGGAGAATATGGACTTGGGACAAGGAATGAGATAGGAGAAAGATTAATTGAGTTCTGAGACAAGTTTCAGCTAGTAATAGCGAATACTCTGTTCAAAAATCACGAGAGCAGGAGGTGTACCTGGAAAAGGCCGGGTGATACGGGAAGATTTCCGTTATGTTACATCATGCTCATACAGAGACTCCGAAATCAGATACTGGATTGTAAGGTGTACCCAGGAGCAGATATAGACTCAGATCACAATATAGTAGTGAAGAAGAGTAAGCTGATGTTTGAGACATTAGTCAGGAACAATCAATACGCAAAGAAATGGGATATAGAAGTACTAAGGAAAGACGAGATAGGCTTGAAGTTCTCTAAGGCTGTAGATACAGCAGTACGGAATAGCTCAGTAGGCAGTATAGTTGAAGAGGAATGCACATCTCCAAAATGGGCCATCACAGAAGTTGGGAAGGAAAACATAGGTAAAAAGAACGTAACTGCGAAGAAACCATGGGTAACTGAATAAATACTTCATTTGATAGATGAAAGGAGGAAGTACAAAAATGTTCTGGGAAACTCAGGAATACAAAAATACAAGTCGCTGAGGAATGAAATAAATAGGAAGTGCAGGGAAGCTAAGGCGAAGTGGCCTCATGAAAAAGTGAACAAATCGAATAAGAAATTATTGTCGGAAGGACAGACTCAGCATACAGGAAAGTCGCAACAACCTTCGGTGACATTAAAAGCAAGGGTGGTAAATTAAGAGTGCAACGGGAATTCCACTGCTAAATGCAGAGAAGATAGCGGATAGGAGGAAAGAATACACTCAAAGCCTCTATGAGGGGGAAGATTTGTATGATGTGATAGAAGAGGAAACAGGAGTCAATTTAGAAGAGATATGGGATCCAGTATTAGGGCTTTGGAGGACTTAAGATCATATAAGGCAGAAGGGATAGATAACATTCCCACAGGATTTATAAAATTATTGGAGGAACTCGCAACTAAACGACTATTCACGTTGGTGTGTAGAATATATGAGTCTGGTGACATACCATCCCACTTTTGAAAAAACATCATCCACACAGTTCCGAAGACTGCAAGAAATGACAAGTGCGAGAATTATCGCAGTATCAGACAAGAATAATATACGGAAGAATCGAAAATAAAATTGAGGATGTGCCAGATGACGATTAGTTCGGCTTTAGAAAAAGGCAGAAGAGAGGCAATTCTGACGTTGCGGTTGACAATGGAAGCAAGACTAAAGAAAAATCAAGACACATTCATAGGATTGTTGGTCTGGGAAAATCCATCCTCTAGGTAAAATGGTGCAAGATGTTCGGAATTCTGAGAAAAATAGGGGTAGGATAGAGGGAGAGACGGGTAATGTACAATATGTTCAAGTGTCAAGTGGGAATAAAAAGAGTGGACGACCAAGAACTAAGTGCTCGGATTAAATAAGGTGTAAGGCAGGAACGTAATCTTTCCCCCCTACTGTTCAATCTGTACAAAGAAGGAGCAATGATGGAATAAAGGTTCAGCAGTGAAATTAAAATTCAAGATGAAAGGATCTCAATGATACCATTCAATGATGACGTTGCTCTTCTGAGTGAAAGTGAAGAAGAATTACATGTTTTGCTTGGACTGAGCAATTTATGAGATTGAGATTAAATCGAAGAAAATCGAAAGTAAAGGGAAGTAGTAGAAATGAAAACATCGAGAAACTTTACATCAGGATTGATGGTCACAAAGTAGATGAAGTTAAGGAATTCAGCTATCTAGGCAGTAAAATAACCCATCGCGGACGGAGTAAAGAGGGCATCAAAAGCAGATCAGCGATAGCAAAAAGGGCATTCATGGCCAAAAGAAGTCTACAAGTATCAAACATATGGCTTAATTTGAGAAGAAATTTCTGGAGTACAGCATTGTATGGTAGTTAAACACGTACTGTGGGAAAACCGAAACGGTCTAGCGGTTCTGGCGCTGCAGTCCGGAACCGCGGGACTGCTACGGTCGCAGGTTCGAATCCTGCCTCGGGCATGGGTGTGTGTGATGTCCTTAGGTTAGTTAGGTTTAAGTAGTTCTAAGTTCTAGGGGACTTATGACCTAAGATGTTGAGTCCCATAGTGCTCAGAGCCATTTGAACCATTTTTGAAAACCGAAACAGAAGAGAATCGAAGGATTTGACATGTGGTGCTACAGAAGAGAATCGAAGCATTTGACATGTGGTGCTACAGAAGAATGTTGATAACTAGGTGGACTTATGAGGTAAGGAATGAGGTGGTTTTACGCAGAACCTAAAAGGAAAGGAATATGTGGAAAACATTGATAAGAAGAAGGGACAGGATACTAGAGGGAACTGTAGAAGGCAAAAACTGTAAAGGAAGACAGAGACTGGAATACATCCAACAAATAATTGAGGACGTAGATTGCAAGTGCTACTCTGAGATGACGAGTTTGGCACTGGAGACATAAAAAAAAAAAAAAATAAAATAAAATAAAAAACAGTTGATCAAGCGAAATTAACGGAATGTACAGAAGGCATAATATCTCAGGATACTAAACAGCGATGCAGTTCCATATGGCAACGCTCTTGTTGGGCGTGTGTTTGTTCTACAGCAGAACAATGCTCCCAAACACGCTTCTAAATTGTGCAGAGGGTATGTCAATAGCAAAGAGAAATGCGGGGCACTAACGAATATGACGTGGGCTTTTCAGGCACTTGATTTAAATCCCATTGAACTCTTATGGAATGAACTTGACTTGGTCTATTTTGTTGGTTTGATGTGTTTGTACATTGAAATAATGTATATCATTTTTATCACGATTGATCGAAAACTTTTGACCAGTAGTGTACCTGAATAATTACTATGAACAGAAGAAGTTTTGACTGAACTATCGATTGACTTAAACCATATAAAATGTATGACTCAGTGCTGTTTTAAATTTCGTATTTATTGCTAACGTTTTCGATCTCAAACCACGATCCAGCGAAAAAGAAGAGACCAAAAAAGCTCACACGTGTTCTACATGTTACAATACGAGATTATCATTCCCGCTGCAATCACAAGTTTTGTGCATAACGTAATATCAAAACTTCCTAATGGATGATGTGGCCCAATCAGTGGCAAAAGACACATTTGAGTTTTATATTAATATGAAAAAGGCTGTCTGAAAAACTGGACTCAGGTCAAACCAGTTTCATTAACATAAAGTCATAAAGTTAATAGTTACGAACTAGTCTCATGGAAAAGACAGGGACAGTGTGTGAGCTTCAGTCTGACAGACAATAGCCCTCAGCATGTTACAACTTGTGAAGAGATATTCTACAGCACTGTCCTTGTTGGGAGGTGCTATACATTTTGCCTGTGGTCAGCCGTTACATGTAAAGAGCAAAATACAATTTTTGTAGACACATAACAACCACATATTTGAACACACAATATAACTTGGAAAACGGTTTGTACATACGTTAGATCAGCAGTTGCACGCAGTAAGTACTATCGTCAACTGCGTGACACTGCACCATCTTATAGTAGGCATTCTTCTTTTCAAAAACTTTTGTTCCCTTGATGTCTGAATTGCGTATCGTTGTCTTTACACTTCCCTAAAAGGATCCGCTCCAAACAGATACATTCAGAGAACACTGCGTAAAAGTTAGATTTTAAATTTCTGTTTTCCTGAAATTTTTTGCACTGTAGTCATAAAGCATTTTATGTCCTTTCTACTTCGACCATCATCAGTAATTTTGCTAACCAAATGGCAAAACACATCTATTGCCGAGTTTGTCCTTATGTGATATAAGGTTAACAAATGTCATGTGCTGTTTCTAGGTTGAAATGTAATGATTTCTTCAGCTGATTTTCGCTCTGTCCACAGTCTGCAGACTCGCAAGAACGGCCTGGTTTTCGACCCGCTACATCTGAATTTGCGATTAATCACTTTCGCCAGTTTCTACCGCCGCCGGCGCTGCAATTCTTTACTTCGGAGGGGGCAGCTCTTCCGCTTCTCGTACAGGCGCAGTGGCCTGGACCCGGTTATAAAGCAGCCAGCCGGCCGCAGTGCCCGAGCGGTTCGAGACGCTCCAGTCCGGGATTGCGCTGCTGCTACGGTCACAGGTTCGAATCCTGCATCGGGCATGGATGTGTGTGATGTCCTTAGGTTATTTAGATTTAAGTACTCTAGGGGACTGATGACCTCAGGTGTTAAGTCTCATAGCACCTTGAACAATTTTCTTTATAAAGGAGCTGCCTTTTCTGATGTTTATTCATTTCCGGCGTGATTGTGTACTCAGCGTTCGCACCGGATGATGGCGGCTAGATGGATCGCCGTAATATCGTATAGTGTGGACGATCATATCCGGCAGCACACCCGTGAAAAGCATAATCTTATGAGACACCGGGAAAGTTTACGGAATCACATCAGAAACCGCTACTGGGAGGAGATGGTAATTCTTGTTAAGCAGTTTGACAAATTTCGCAAGAAGAGAGGGAAGTTGCTGAGTTCATTTGTATTTTTATTGAGATGCTGTGATGGAGGGATTGTTCCCAAATTTGTTAAATTTTCTCACTTTATGGATACTAGAATGGCAAAAAGGATCGAGAAACGTGCTAGTTTGGCATTAGTACGGGAGAGACTTCGTTTCACACGTCAACAGTTGGATCTGATATCCAAAGAACTGTATTTCTTGTCTCCGCAATATCCTTTCTTTCAGGAGTGCTAGTTCTTCAAGGTTCGCAGGAGAGCTCCTGCAAAGTTTGGAAGGTAGGAGACGAGGTACTGGCAGAAGTAAAGCTGTGAGGACGGACTGTGAGTCGTGGTTGGGTAGCTCAGTTGGTAGAGTACTTGCCCGCGAAAGCCAAAGGTCCCGAGTTCGAGTCTCGGTCCGGCACACAGTTTTAATCTGCCAGGAAGTTTCATATCAGCGCACACTCCGCTGCAGAGTGAATATCTCATTCTGTATTTCTTTCATTTGAACTTTCTTCTAGTCTGTCTCCCGCATCCTGAATGAAGCTTCGTGGCCCTATTCGGATCGTACGCAGAAGGACACTATTAAGAAACAATCTTCGAAATTTCTTCGACTTCGCCATCAACCATCCAGATACGATAACATTGTTCTCCACATGGAGATAGAAGCACGTTTCTGCCTCCTTCAGTGTGGCGTTGGTGACTGCATGCGGTCCACCTTCACTGCAGTCTTTTTGTGAGCCGGTTTCTGCCACTGCGGCTTCTGTGTCATCTTGGCGGTCTGGCACTGACTGCCGTCGCCCGTTCGTTGGCGGGCGGCCCACTCCATTACCACTCTCACTGGCGTTGGGGGTGGCCAACCGCTCAGGTGGACGGTTTATTGCCATCTCTTTCTTCCACTGCTCTGGAGGCGAGGGCGCGGTTTTCCTACGTCTTCTGCTCCGTCGTTTTTTCTCCTCGGCATGTTTGCACGTGCAGAGTACTGCGCCTTGTCGTCGGTGTTGCCGCGTCCCGTGAAAGCGTTGCAGCCGCGCCAGCTGGCCACGTGCTGCCCACCGCAGCGGGAGCAGGTCAGCGTGTCCTTTCGCGACCTTGTGCATGTGTGGCTGTCATGATTTTCAGCGCATTTTACACAGGGCGCTTGGTTGCGGCAATATTTTGCCAAATGCCCCTCTTCTTGACACCTAAAGCAATAGGGCTGCTCATTTCCGCAGGCAGAGGCTCCAGCGTCACGTTGAAGCCTAGGATGCTGCTGATTCCGTAGATCTGGTCCGCTAATGGTGTCTCTTTCGTCGTTGGTGTGTTCACAACGTGAATAAATAGTGGCGGCCTGTTCTTGTTAGTTCGGTTGTGTAGCTTTACCGCTACGTCACCAGGCCCGTCGTCTCGTAGTGCTTTTCGTACCGTGTCTTCGGAGCACAGCCAGTGGAGCCCTCTAAGGAAGGCCTTGTCTGTTTCTTTCTTCTCTTTCGACTTTGTCTTCTGTTGTGCTGGTGCTTTGTATGGCTCCAGAGTAGGCGTGAACATCTTGAAGTCATACATACACACATTGCCAGACTAAATTTACTTTCTTTTTATATTTTCTTTGAGGCTAGATTAGTCCCTACTTTACTTTTGATTTTATGTTGGTGCTTACAAGCTGCTGTGTATATTTGATTTTTTTGTATTTTGGCTGCTAAATTACCTTTATTGTTGGTTTTGTTTAAAGTTTATGATTTTGTTAGTACCACTTTTTGCATTCTTATTATTTTATATTTTATGTTTCTATAATTTTAGATTTTTTAATTAAGATGCAAAAGTTCTTAGTCCATCTTTCACCTCCAAAGGCTCATATAGAAGCCACTATTTTTGGTAGAATAATTCTTGCTGGTGTTTTATTGAAGTTAGGTGGATGTAATAAAATTTATTACTTATTTGAGTTTTGAGTTTAATTATTTTTGATTACCTTCACGTTTATCTGGTGGTATTATTGTTAGATTTATTTATTTTCGTCAGGTTGATTTGAATGCGTTCATTGCTCATTCATCTTTTGCTCATACAATAATAGTTATTGGTGGTTCAATAACAATAAATTGCTTGGTTGTGTAGGTTCACTTTCGTTGATGGTTCACTTTCGTTGATGGTTCACTTTCGTTGATGGTTAATCATGGTTATTTTCTTATGTTCTATTTTGCATTTAGATAGATGAGGATTACTAATTAGCTGTGGCATTCTCAGCCATAATAATTATACCACCTGCAGACAGAAACGCATGCAATGCGAAGTTTTAAGTCAGCAATGAGGGGTAGAACAGTTAGTTTTCAGGTCAGGCAAAATGGAAGGTTAATAGTAATCTGCGTTTGTGTGGGACACAGAGCTTAGACTTGTAGTTAATAATATTTTGTCATTGTCTCATTGTTTCATTTGAGTTGGGTAATCACTCATTTTAACTGTTAAATTCAAAGGAACACGTGCCTTTGTGTCATGAAAAAGATAACAGCAATTGCTTTCTTAATCAAATCACCAGTTTTTAAAATTGACACTAACAGTCTAGACAAAATTTGACGTTCTCAGAGTTACAACGTCCGCTCCATTTACAGCCACTGTCTACCATCATGGTACGAGGGTCTGAGGATGGTCGAAAACTGAAAGAAACCAGCTACCGCAAAATAAATGTGTTTGTATTTCAGACTGTTTGTGTCCATTTTTAAAGTACTTTTTGCCAGATCACTGTTATCGAATAGAAATGTCCTAAAAAATTATTAATAATCACTGCTGTTTTCTCCAAATATTTCTGTTAAAGGCAGGTTAGGTGTTAATTGTTATTAACGCTGTGTCGTTTCTTCCGTGTGAGAGTTCAGTACAGCTTATTATTTTCAAGCGTTTATTGCTTGCGGCGACCCTTTTTTTCTTGTTTTTTTTTTAAATTAATAAATTGATATTGCGGGATCACTGAGCTGCATTTAGATAGTGTGACCATCTTAACTGTACTAGCGAATCCATCACCATAACTTAGTTGTTGTGGTCATTTCCTTAGTTATTTATTGTGTGTCAAGCAGGGATTTAGTAGTGATCTCTCATGTGAGGCAGTTTTGTAACCGCTAGGTTCAGCGCTGCTCCTAGCAATACTAGGTCCAGAGCATCACGGAACAACGCGAACTTTGCTTCGTCAACTCTAGGGTGTACTACTTTTAGCGTTTCATTTCAAAATCTAGTTTCTTCGTCATTGCCTGACTTAATTCGACCACATTCCTTTGTTCATCTTATAATATCCTTTCAAGACGCTATGCACTCCATTCAATTGCTCTTCCTGATCTTTTGCTACCTCTGAAAGAATTATGATTTCATCTGCAAATTTCCTCCAGATATCTCCTTGGTTCCTCTTGCTGCCTGCTCAATAAACGTTATGGGTAACATCGGGAATATGCTAGAGGCCTGTCCCACTCTTCTTTCACCCAACGTTTCCCTTCATATTTTTCGACGCTTATGACTGCAGTGTGGTTTAAATAATTTTTTGCTCCCTGTATTTTATTGCTGCTACTTTCAGAATTTCGAAGAGTGAATTATAGTCAATATAGAAGCTTTCTTTAAATCTACTTTTGGTATAAACGTGGGTTTCTTGTTCTTATTTTCATATATCTTGCTCACTAGATCGAATAGTTTTTTCATGGGTCTCTCCTAAAGATCCCACCAATTGTGAGGGAATGTCAACTAATTCAGTGGCCTTATTTCGAATTTGGTCTCTCAGTGCTTTTTCAGATTCTTCACACAGTATCAATCCCCTAAATAGTCTTAATGTAATTCTTCTTTTCTCTCTGTAAAACTTCTAGGTAGGTCTATTTAATTCTGTTGCTCATAATATCAGCTGATAACTGTCAGGGGAAGAAAAAGTCGCGGCACTTTATTCAGCTAACCACAGAGACTACAGTACGTTCAAGTGAGGATGCTTGTGAACCTGAATTACAGAGACATTAATCACTTATATATCTAAGTGTTGTGCAACGCTCACTAAAATAATTGTGACTATTTCGTTATTGTTGACTATCTGATAATTTTCTGTAACGGAGGATGTCTGCAAAGACAAGTGAATGCCATGTATCCCTAGTAAAGAATCATAAAACTATAATTTTTATGTAGTTGAGTTTTCATTTTTTTGGGTGGGGGAGGGGGGTTAGCGGCGAGGAAAGGGGGGGGGGGGAGGGATGGATCACTGTTTGGCAGCATGAGGGGTTCGTAGTTCTGGAGCGAAATCAGTAGCAGTAGCCAGCAGTTATTTGTCGGCCTCAGATCTGCTCGAACGCCTGCACTAGCTGACAGCTTAGATCGACTAATCGATTTCCTATGTCGTTTACAGTTTCGTATTGATCCACGTTCATTGCTGATGTACGGTGTTTAAACGTGTTTAAATATCACACCGAAATTTGTTTCGCTGGTTGTTAAGTATCTCCCATATTACACAAGAAGAAGGAATTGCCATGTTAAAAGTGCAAGATACTGGTCATAAAGGTGAAGCGTCAAGCAATGTAACTGACTCATTACAAAAAAATGTGTATGAAAATCTTATGGGACTTAAATGCTAAGGTCATCAGTCCCTAAGCTTACACACTACGTAACCTAAATTATCCTAAGGACAAACACACACACCCATGCCCGAGGGATGACTCGAACCTGCGCCGGGACCAGCCGCACAGTCCACGACTGCAGCGCCGTAGACTGCTCTGCTAATCCCGCGCGGCATGACTCATTACAATCAAAATTTCCTCACTCCTTGGTGCCACTCTTTATTCGCTCGTAGTATTTCTACGGTGTCTTTATTAGTGAATGAACCTATTAGTGAAAAATACTCTCAAATTTATTCTACTTCTGCCACTCTTATACATATATTTATCCGTGCGAGTGAGTGTATAGATAGTTATCACGATCGCATATCTTTGCTGAGAGAATTCTATGATTTCCCTGGACGGCCGAGAGAGGGCAAGGCCGAGTAAGGCGATTATGGAGGCTCCGCCGAGGGGAGAAGAAGTGCAGTATCTGTGGACAGTTCTCCTCGTGGCTGCTCACAATACGAGGAGTCGGCTTGGTCGGTGACTGTGTCTGAGGCCAAGCGGCAGACTTGGAACTACATTGGTGTTGATTTTCAAGCGGGACCGTTTATATGGAATAATCTCTTAGGAAGGAAGGCAATCTGTCCCTAGGTTTGTTGGTCAACTTCTGTAATGAATCTGGACTGTTTTTCGCCGAGAAAAGATTGCATGGTGAATAGTTCGTGAAACTTATACTCATTATATTGTGGAAGGTGGTTAACGAGGCTGAATTTTAATGTTCAGCATGGCAGGCAGTTTTAGCTTCCGTCGCCGGAATAGTAACTGATTCATTTTCAATATCGAGTGGATAATTCGTTAACGCAAAAAATAATCTTGTAGTTCGGCTGTTCTGTTAGTACTATTTTCTTCTGATTTTAAATTTTCTTTAGTAATTTGAACAAGGTTGTCTAATGATCAGTTGTTGAATCTTTTTTCTTAACTGTTAAAACGGCTTCTGAATCTCCTGTAATCATTTTGGAATTTTCTTCAGTAATTTTAAAATGGTAATCTGTTGACCTATTGTTTAAAAATTGTTGTAACGGTATGTTAAACAATAAACTTGTTCGATATTCCTGGCAAATAAATTTATCCTTGGCTATATACACCCATTTTTCCTACCCCCACCCTCATCATATATTAAATTTTTTGTTGATGATACTGACTGCAGCATTAATTCAGTGAACACTAGACGAAAAAACGTTTTGCGCTGAGATGAATTTTCCTTAAGCACTGTATAGGAATATGTGAACTGTTCAGTAAGTTTCATTTTCAGGAGGCTGTGGCTGACAAGCGGCAAGTATTTTTATCAAAATTAAAGAGTTTCCTTATGATACATTCGTATTCCGTGCAGGAGTGCCTCGCAGTAGTTGAGAATTCTTGTCTTCAATGTGTTCTTTATTCGCACATCCTGTAACAATTTTTTTTCGTGTGCGTTTAGTGTAACATTTTTTTGGGAGTGCCTCGCAGTAGTTGAGAATTCTTGTCTTCAATGTGTTCTTTATTCGCACATCCTGTAACAATTTTTTTTCGTGTGCGTTTAGTGTAACATTTTTTTTTTTTCGTGTGCGTTTAGTTTGCTGATTCGTTCCACGACCAAGCCGCTTTGGCTCTGATGGCCACACGGAAACAGATAAATAAATAAAAATAATAAGTCATAACGTAACGGAGAATGCCATTAGAAGCAAGCCAAAGCAATGAGGGAGTTACATAAGGTCACAAAGGTGACAACTAGCAAATAGGCTGTGTAGTAACTGTAAACGACCTAGCTATTTTTTTCAGGCCTCATGGGTGCAACCACCAGACAGATAGAATCGCTGAAAGAACAGGCTGAAGAGGAAGCCTTACAACATTCCTTTGATAGAACGAGATATATGACAAACATTAGGGCAGCCACCAGGACAACGAGAATGAAATATGCAAAAACTGAGAGAACTAACAAATTCAGGTGTCTAAGAGATGTAACTGAAGGAGAAATTTCTGATAAAGCAGCAATTAAAATAAGAGTTAACAAGATAAAAAAAGCATAAGGATGCATGTATTAAAAAATCAGTGCCCTAAATGTTAAACTTAGCCACTAGTCTACAGTAACTCGCTCAGATGGACGTTATGCAGGAATCTAGCCATAAAGGTGATGATGGAAACCTTGGAAGTCATAGAAATAAAAATACTAAGCAAAATTTGGAGTCTAGTTACAGAACAAATTCAATAGACAAGACGTTGTAAAAAATAGCTTTACACGTATATTGACAAAAAAATGACAGTCATAATTAGGAAAAAAGGATAACTTTCAATGGCCACATCTCAACAATGAATCTCAGCAGACTGACTGACGAAAAGAATATTCTTATTTGCATAAATTAAAAGTGGATAAGTCATGGTGAAATTGGAAGGGACGTAGAAGAACCCCGACTTAATTCATAAGATATTGAGGAACGACTTTCAGCCAGAAATAAACTGCAAGATTCTAAAAGCTTCAAAAACCAATGAGAAAACTGGAACCATTTGGACAGAGGAAACGAGATAGATACATCAAGAAATGGTGAGAGAATTGTGCAAGAAAGGAAAGGAAGAGCAATTAAAAATAACATAGCTCGTTGTGGCTCACACGTTAAAAAAGCAGAAGAAAAAGAAGTGACTTATTGATAATGACGTCCACGCAACATTGATTAGTGTTCCTGAGGCATCATTTATTTTACCTGGGACAGGCTTCTTTGCTCTGGACAGAAATAAAAAATCACGTCTTACCTCTTGGTGTCTGAAAGCCAATATAGTTGCGAAAGGAGCCGAGACAGTATTAAAACGCCCAAGAACTTTGGTGCGCCGCAGCCGATTTTAATTAAGAAGTCCGCGTCGCCGGCCCTCTATCGGTGCTCGAGAAATTTCACCTGGCTCCAAATTACCCGCGCCTAATCAAAGTTACGGACGCTTCATCGGCGGCGCAGAGGCAGCACGGGACTGATCAGCCACGGGGACGAATTTAACGAGCGAGCACAGTCGCGCCTTATTAGGGATAACGCGACGCCCGTCTCAGGAAGAGAGCCGCCCACTGCCGCACCTCCACTCACCGCGACAATGTCAGGTTTACAGTTGGCGCGTCCGGAAGAAGGCAAAGTTAAGACGTGTAGAAGGAAAGCTGTAGGGAAAGATGGCTAATATGTACTATAAGCCGAAACATTCGGACCCGCTGCTTAAGAGCATATTGGTCCACATCTGGAACACAGTGTCGCGTGGATTCGGCAACTGCATGGTACCTTTCAGGAAGTGTGTGGCAGCACAGGTCTGCGAACATGTCACGCAACTGCCATACAGTACTGATCCGTGGTTACTGGTCGCGGAATTGCCGACCGATAGATAGGTTGCAATCACACAAATTTGGTGGCCAATACTATTATGCTTCTCCAGCCAGTGTAGCACAGTTATGACCTTGTGGTACGAACAGTTATTCAGCTGGTTGATGACATCGCCGTCGTGGAAGACATCAAGCATGAAAGGATGCAGATGGTCAGCAAAAACGACCACCTAGTCCACGTACGTCATTTGTGCCAGGAAGCCCTGGTCCTATGGAAGCCCATGTAAATCTCCGCCATAGCATAGCCACGGTATCAAGTGGTGAAAGTGAGAACACTAGCTTGATCAATTTATATACCGAATGTTATCACAAATAATGAAATAACACGCAAAGGGTTCCGGGACAACCCAAGGAAAGGAAGATAGGGATTACTAACATCGGGACCATCCTACCGCCGTGTCATCCTCAACTCAGGATGCGGATAGGAGGGGCGTGTGGTCAGCACACCGCTCTAACAAACCCGAAAGCGAGAGCAAAATACAAACAAGTCGTATAAAGTGGTTCAAATGGCTCTAAGCACTATGGGACTTAACACCTGAGGTCATCTGTCCCTTAGACTTAGAACTACTTAAATCTAACTAACCTAAGGACATAATACACATCCATGCCCGAGGCAAAATTCGAACCTGCGACCGTAGCAGAAGCGCGATTCCGGACTGAAGCTCCTAGAACCACTCGGCCCCAGTCGTATAGAACTAAGAACAAAGACAACTATGGATGACCAAGCTTGCAAAATAATGACTGAAGCATTAAGACAGTGTTCACTCGGAAGCCGGTTCAACAATGGATTTCTTCCGACCACATATGAAGAAAGAAGTTTGTGATACTGGATGCGACACTTGCGTGGACTTGGTTCCACAGAATTCACAGCGACAGCAGTTTTCGGCTTATCTCATCAAATGCTGGAGCTTCTGCGGCCGTGGTGTGTCCCGTTACAAAATGTCGTCGTCATCGCGGCCAGTAGTTTGAAGAAATAGTTGCGTACCGCAAAAAGAAATCAACATATTTGTTTAAAGAAGATACACTGCCCACCGCGACGTTGGATGCCGCCTGGTGGCGTTTCGGGAACGTGACACAGTAACAAAAGTACGTAAGCGGAGCAGGTAGGGACGGGGGACCACCCTAGCCAAAATATGGGCTGCAAATGGGAAATCCGTTGGGATAAACGGCTCCGACAAAGAGCAAGTGGTTCAAATGGCTCTGAGCACTATGGGACTCAACTCCTGAGGTCATTAGTCCCATAGAACTTAGAACTAGTTAAACCTAACTAACCGAAGGACATCACAAACATGCATGCCCGAGGCAGGATTCGAACCTGCGACCGTAGCGGTCTTGCGGTTCCAGACTGCAGCGCCTTTAACCGCACGGCCACTTCGGCCGGCATCGACAAAGAGCAGATTATTATTACGCAGAGCCTGTGAACGAATAGCTCTAAAATGAAGAAACTGGTCCAATGTTTATGTGCTATACCGTAATCGTCTACAGAAAGAAGGACAGTGAAACTATCACTAGGCGCTAAATGGTTGGACGTTCACGACTCTTCACAGAACGTGTTCGGAGGCTTGTCTGCTCAGTAAAGTAAGATAGATGGTGATCTGTGGCATCTCTGCCGAAAGTGCAAAATGCTGATGTACGCACAAGTGTTCTAGAGAACACCACTCATCGTACATTTTTGAAAATGAAGCTCCATAGCAGACCACCCTTACACGTTCACATGTTGACCGAACGACGTGGTGAATTACGATTGCAGTAGGCAGGGTACCATCGGGATTCGACGGTCGATCAATGGAAACGTGTCGGCTCTTCGGGTAAATTACATTTTTGCTACGCTTGGTCGATGGTCGTCTCCACAAACGCCGTCATCGAGGTGAGCCGCGGCTCCAAACGTGCACGCTGGTGGGAGCAGTATTAAGCTGCGGGAGACATTCTCCTGCGCTTGCGTGGGCTTGTGTTAATAATCGAAGACACGCCGACAGCTGCAAACCACCTGCATACCTTCATGCTTGATGTCTTTTCCGACGGTGATGTCATCTTTCAGTAGTGTAATTGTCCGTGTCTAGGAGCCAGAAGCGTGCTAAAGTGGTTTGAGGAGCACTAGAGTGAACTCACGTTGATGTTTCGACGACCAAATTCTCCTGATTTCAATCCTATGGAATCTATCTGGCTCGCTATTGGGCGCCATCACCGCGTACGCAAATCAGCGACCTGTTATTTACACGAATTACATGACCTGTGCGTAGACACGTAATGCCACATACCCACACAAACCCACTAACACACTGACGGATCCCTGATACGCAGAATCAGTTATGTATTTCGTTACAAAGACCGAGAAACAGGTTATTAAGCAGGTGGTCGTAATGTTTTGGCTCATCAGTGTTCATACATTCTTGTGGATACAAAAAATGGTTCAAATGGCTCTGAGCACTATAGGACTTAACATCTTTGGTCATCAGTCCCCTAGAACTACTTAAACCTAACTAACCTAAAGACATCACACACATCCATGCCCGAGGCAGGATTCGAACCTGCGACCGTAGCGGTCGCGAGGCTCCGGACTGAGCGCCTAGAACCGCGAGACCACCGCGGCCGGCTGTGTGGATACAAATGTACACTGGCAGTGTGTCTTTTTCTTGTTGGTTAAATACATATTTTATTATATCTCCTTTAATGTAAAATTTTGAAGGATGTGTTGATTGTGGTTAAATTAATCATCAATTCTAATTCAATGTTTTTCAATACATTAAAGAATTTTAGTTAAAAAAAGTTGTGTATTGGCTAGCAGACAGATACAGATTCGGGAGGGCAACGGTTCAAACCCCTGTCCGGTCACTCACATTTTAGTTTTCCCTAAATCGCTTCAGACAAATGCCAGAATGGATCCTCTGAAAAGATAGTGCCGATTTCCTTTACCATCGTTCCTCAATCTGTCCTTGTGCCCCGTCTCTGATGAATACCTTGTCGGAGGGACGTTAAACACTAACCTTCCTTACATAGCCATTGCGAAAAGGCTGCAAGAAAAATCTAAAGAAACAGAAAAAGAAAAGACCGTCTTAAGGGCTAATTCAGCGCCTAGAAAAGTCAGAACAATCTTTGGTGAAATTAAGAGCAAGGGCGCCAACATTAAGACTGGAATGGAAATTAAAATGTTGAACGCAGAGAAGAGAGCAGATAGGCGCAAAGAGTACATAAAGGGTCGCGGCACATGTCTGATGACGTGACCGAAGAAGAAAGGGTATAGATGTGCAAGACATAGGATATCCAGCGTTAAAGCCACAAGTTAACCGAATTTTTAAAACTTGAAGTCAAATGAGACAGAAGCGCTGGATGCCATTCCTTCGGAATTTGTAAAATCACTGTGCAAACAAGAGCATTGCTGTTGCAACTCTGAAACATTTCACCCAACAAGATGATTGCCTGCTTGACGGTGCTGTTGTGAGAGCAACTCACGTTATCCGAATCAAACTTTTACAAATTTCAATAGTGTTGCTCCTGGCTGCACAGGCCATCTCCACATTTAATATTCAAAAGTACTGGTTTTAAAGGATTCCTACCGGTATGACACACAACAAAGGCGGATATGCAAGTTTCTATTATCACCATTGCTTAGGATATTGCCGATAAATTTCAACAGCTACATGTAATGGCGATAGATTCACCAGACGATGCAACTAAAAAGTTTTCGAAACCGGTAGCGCAAGCCTACAAGGAATTCAATAAATGGAGCAATAGTACGTTAATTCAGTTACAGGGTGTTTCAAAAATGACCGGTATATTTGAAACGGCAATAAAAACTAAACGAGCAGCGATAGAAATACACCGTTTGTTGCAATATGCTTGGGACAACAGTACATTTTCAGGCAGACAAACTTTCGAAATTACAGTAATTACAATTTTCAACAACAGATGGCGCTGCAAGTGATGTGAAAGATATAGAAGACAACGCAGTCTGTGGGTGCGCCATTCTGTACGTCGTCTTTCTGCTGTAAGCGTGTGCTGTTCACAACGTGCAAGTGTGCTGTAGACAACATGGTTTATTCCTTAGAACAGAGGATTTTTCTGGTGTTGGAATTCCACCGCCTAGAAAACAGTGTTGTTGCAACAAGACGAAGTTTTCAACGGAGGTTTAATGTAACCAAAGGACCGAAAAGCGATACAATAAAGCATCTGTTTGAAAAATTTCAAAGGACTGGGAACGTGACGGATGAACGTGCTGGAAAGGTAGGGCGACCGCGTACGGCCACCACAGAGGGCAACGCGCAGCTAGTGCAGCAGGTGATCCAACAGCGGCCTCGGGTTTCCGTTCGCCGTGTTGCAGCTGCGGTCCAAATGACGCCAACGTCCACGTATCGTCTCATGCGCCAGAGTTTACACCTCTATCCATACAAAATTCAAACGCGGCAACCCCTCAGCGCCGCTACCATTGCTGCACGAGAGACATTCGTTAACGATATAGTGCACAGGATTGATAACGGCGATATGCATGTGGGCAGCATTTGGTTTACTGACTAAGCTTATTTTTACCTGGACGGCTTCGTCAATAAACAGAACTGGCGCATATGGGGAACCGAAAAGCCCCATGTTGCAGTCCCATCGTCCCTGCATCCTCAAAAAGTACTGGTCTGGGCCGCCATTTCTTCCAAAGGAATCATTGGCCCATTTTTCAGATCCGAAACGATTACTGCATCACGCTATCTGGACATTCTTCGTGAATTTTTGGCGGTACAAACTGCCTTAGACGACACTGTGAACACCTCGTGGTTTATGCAAGATGGTGCCCGGCCACATCGCACGGCCGACGTCTTTAATTTCCTGAATGAATATTTCGATGATCGTGTGATTGCTTTGGGCTATCCGAAACATACAGGAGGCGGCGTGGATTGGCCTCCCTATTCGCCAGACATGAACCCCTGTGACTTCTTTCTGTGGGGACACTTGAAAGACCAGGTGTACCGCCAGAATCCAGAAACAATTCAACAGCTGAAGCAGTACATCTCATCTGCATGTGAAGCCATTCCCCCAGACACGTTGTCAAAGGTTTCGGGTAATTTCATTCAGAGACTACGCCATATTATTGCTACGCATGGTTGATATGTGGAAAATATCGTACTATAGAGTTTTCCAGACTGCAGCGCCATCTGTTGTTGAAAATTGTAACTACTGTAATTTCGAAAGTTTGTCTGCCTGAAAATGTACTGTTGTCCCAAGCATATTGCAACAAACGGTGTATTTCTATCGCTGCTCGTTTAGTTTTTATTGCCGTTTCAAATATACCGGTCATTTTTGAAACACCCTGTATATGTCCACATGAAACTCAATAAATGGGGCTATGGTGCTTTAACGAGCTTTCCTTCAGTTATATGTCCATCAGTTTTACCCATTTCAACATCTGCCTTTTACTGCTTGAAAGTTATGTGAACTATGTATAATTATTTTAGCTGTGGTTCCCCTTAGTTTAAAATTATCTGCATAGACGGAAGTGTGGTGGCCTAACAACGCAAGGGGAAGCCCTGCTTACACCACATGCTGTCCTCAGTGAAAGTGAAAAAGAATTGCGGGAGATGTTGAGCGTAATGAATAATTAGTGCAAAATATGGATTGGAAATAAACAGAAGAAAGAAATGAAATTAACAACATCAGAACTGGTGACCACAAAGTAGATGAAGATAAGGAGTTCTGCACCCGTGGAAGCAAAGTAATGCATTGTCCCCAGTGCCCTACATCCCATCAGTGCCTACGTATGTCCACCATAGCATAACAGTGTTCTCACGGGCCTGCATACGTGCCACAGAGTAAGATTCGAGCAACTGTTCGCCTGGATGGCGGCGAAGCCGGCCACGACCATCAGCGTGGTGTAACATGAGGCGTGATCCTTCTTATCAGGCAACACGTTTTCGTTGATCCTGTCTCGATCATGCCATGACCACTGTACCTGAAATTGACGATATCACTGGGTCAACATGGGTACTCTGCTGCGGCCCATGCTCAACAATGTTTGCTGAGCCGTGTGCACTGAGACGTGTCTGTAGCAGCTTTGGACTCTGACGTTAAACCTGCCACAGGCCGCCGTCTCTCCCGCTGCAGGCGACGGGAAAGCCCCCGACCTCGACATTGTGTGATATAGCGTGAACGTCTTTTTCTTGTAGTCTACCGTGGTTTCATCCTCCTTCAGCCACTTTCCATAGATATGACGATAGCAGCCGAACAGCCAACTACCTTGTCCGTTTTGAGAAACTCGTTCCCAAAGGCTGGATCACAGTAATTCACTTTTGTCAAAGTCACTCTTGACAGTGGATTTCTTCTCGTCCGGCCCGTATCTTCGTCGGATGATTCCCAGTTCGTTTCCGCTCATCTTACGCACGGTGTTTTCCTTACCGCGTCAAATGCTCGCACGCCATGAGACGACATTCGAACTCGGGATTGGCGGCGGTCAGAATGTTTCAGCGATATTTATAAGAACCAATAGCGATCAATAAGTACGGAAGATCAAGAAAGATCTCTTCGTATTAAAAAAAAAAAAAAAAAAAAAGGTTGTAAGACGGGGAAGCAGGTGGAAATAAAAGAAAGATTCTGAAAAGGAAGTACAAGACCTGCTGAATGGAATGAACAGTGTAATGAGCGGAGAATGTGGACTGAGAGTGAACCATGGAAAGAAGAACGTTATGAGGAGCAGATGAAATGATATTACTAAAAATTTTCACATCATAATTAGGGACCACAAAATTGAAGAAGTGAAGGAATTAAGCTTCATTGTAAATAAAAATAAATTGAATTCACTAAACAACTAACAGAAGATTAAACACTCCCTTGGGTGGCGCCTGGTTGGCCAAGACAGTTTAACTCGTGGATCAGTAAGTCAAGTACTCTGGCCCTAAAATGTGGATAACGCAAGCTGAATTGATCTGACGCTGAGCAGACTTTGATTGATGAAATCTACTGAAGTTTCTCTACATAGGTGCAGCTGAGAGCAAGTGGTGATTGAGACCTGTACGCCCTGACAACGCCGGAGCAACAGTATGTTACCCTGCTTACTTTGTGCGGCGACGTCACTTGGAGCTGGGGAGATGAGTGTGGCGGAGGAGGTGAGACATGGAGGCGGCCCCTGTGAATCGATCGCGGCCACGAATGACATGCAAAAATCTCACCGTCTAGCGATCAGGCAGACGGATCTCAATTTACTCTCAACCAGAGCCCTGAAATCACGGTGATTTCACTGTGTGACACACCCGTTTGCTGGTCGTACCAAGGACCAATTTGCCTCACTTATACGACAGAGTGCACAAGGATACCAAACGTCAAGACTGGTAAACCAAAAACGAATAAGAGTGCCCTCGGCAAACGAGTAGCCCGAGATGTTTGAAGTCACACTGTCGGTACAGTAAGAACATCACCACAGGCTCCCCAGTCTAAACTACTCGCGAGTGAAGTCAGTCTCAGGTCCCAAGTACCAACCACACATACCGGAGCTTCGACCAGAAGAAGCTTACCAGCCTAAAGTCTCCGCACCTGAGAGCTTCTCACCTATCTACAAAAAAATTCCGTCGCCCCACAAATTGCACAAACGACACCGCCTTCACACTGTCTTGTGCCAATCACAAGACTCTAGAGGCGCTAAATCTCCACTGCCACACGACAGCACAAACTAATATCGAACCAAGGCAAGCTTAAGAAACCTGCCTCTTTGGAAAAAAAGAAGGCAGCAATTACTGGCTTTTTTAAAGTTTTTGCAGAGGGGGAAAAGATGATTTTCTCCAAAGTTGTGTCTCTTCCCATGGTAACAAGTGAACAGATACAATCTCAAAGTTCTTTATATAAATCGCCTGTGTCTTTGAGGTTGTTAGTCCTAGCTATGAGGTGTAATAAAAATTCCACCTCTAAACGTTTCTCAGCTGCCAGAGTTTTCTTATACAACAGTGGCGGCCATGGGAAGTGGCTTACTGGCCTTCTTCAATATCGGCAAACACGAAAACATGTGAATTTTTACTACACATGGCTCTGCATACACTACCTGGTTTACGACTCCACTATGTAGAAACGTTCCTTTAGACTGTTGCCCCAGCCCAGGATTCTGCTGGCGCCACAGCAGGTATCATGGCATTGTTCTGCTGGAGCCCTGTCTGCCCTGTATGGCTGTGGGCCTGTCCGGCAAGATTTACTGAGGGATGGGCTCGCCGCCAATTGCTTTCAACTCCCAACAAGCCGTTTCTATGAGCTAAGCATCATAAAAATACCTCATGCTTTTAGCGCCCTACCAGGCTGAATCAACATCTACTCAGACTGTTAACTTTCTGGAGTCTCACTCAAGGTGTGTCAGGTTGTAATAAAATTTCTAATAATTTTCTGTATGCGAAAAATAGGTGGGAGAGTAACTTGTCCTCTCTCAATTTTACTTCACGATATACAAATCTATATACAAAGTAGCACCTGAAGATGGCGGGCAGTTGTCTCGCTGAAATATTGTGCGGTTTCTTCAGTTTTATCTGGCGTAATTCCCGGGAACCTATCAAGCAGATGCAGCGCTGGGAAAACCTCAAACAGCACAAGTCTAAGGCATTTTACAGTTAAAAAGGCACCGACAAATATGATCTCATCTGATTAGCAAGATTAACATTGGATTTAATAAAAATAATGATTAAATGTTACGTACAGAGTGGTACAGCATCCATAAGAAACCAAAATCCTACAGAAAAATGAGATAAAAGTGGATAAAAGTATGAAAAGAACTAATGGAGATGGATTTGCAAAAGAAAACAAACTAAGAACTGTTGAAACAAGGAAGAGAAAGGATAATTTTTTGACGTATATTCTTCACAGAAAATCTAATCGGACAAGTCACATTTCCAAAAGCAAATGTCTTCCATCTAATGCTATAGGAGACAACATGGAAGAGAAACGCAAAGTGGGAAGGAGGGTGAAGTCTATTGGTGTCGTAAACACTACCAGAAGATATTGGTAGCTGAAGAAACAAGATGAATAGCGAGATGGGACAAGAAGAAGCACCGTAATCTGAAGGTAGGGAAGAACAGATGCTCTCTCCTGACTGTACATGGGCCTCTTAAGCAGGCATTAATGTGGTACAGGATCACTGGAACTGAAATCATAGACCTCACACACTATTATTCACATTGTATATATCAAGGACTACATGAAGAGATTTGATTTTTTTAATAAATTACTTTTCACTTTTTTCACATAATATAAAAATAACTACTATTATTCATGTTAGATTCATTTCTTCAGAGAGTAATAACTGATGCGTCTGCATAAATAACAGACCCTCAATCACACGCCTAATTACGTAGTTTTACATTTAAATAGCATATTTATTTGTCAAAAATACCTCAGTGACCTCAGTCGGATACATACGATTTGGTTACTGAAATGAGTGACAGTAAATTGTCAATCACTGTCTGCAAACGAGTTTTAAAATTGTTAGTGGATGCATACTTCTATTACATAGCATTGTGAGAAGGTGGTTTCGAAACACTGATGAGAAAGAACATTTTGGCCACTCCCAACCACGAAATCGAATGCCACCTAGTGACGATGCGGTTTCATGAATAAGGAACGTACATAAGAGGAGCAGAGACGATTGGGACATTATTTTAGTGATGTTAAGGACCGCAATTGGGCAATTCATTTCCATACGCGGCTTTGTCAAAGACCAGATTTTTATGTCAGCTCCTGGTAACAAACATTTCCGAAACAGCGAAGTAGTTGGCGTTTGTGTGTTACGATCGTGAACATCAATGGGAAATGGTTGAAGGACAGTGAAACCATGAGTATTCCACAAGGTGCCGGTCTTTCACGCCTAAACACAAAATGTGGAAGTTTTTGGTTTGGCTGTTTCGTGAAGGGAGATAGGCGGCTATCTCTGGTAAATATGAGGACAGAGAACTCTGCTGATCAGTGACAAGTGTTTCAGAGCACACGGTTCAGTGCACACCGTTGAGCATGAAGTCTCGCAGCAGCGAGTTAAATTTTGACCCGTCGACGTTGTCAGTTACGATTGCAGTGGGCCGGGGATCATCGAGACAAGACCATGGATCAATGTAAATCGATCGCCTGGTCAGAAGAATTACGTTTCTCGTTATACCACTTCTGCGATCGAGTCAGAATGCGGCTTTATCCACGCGAACGGCTGTTCGAATCATGGACAGCGCCAGATACACAGGCCAGTGGGGCATGCTATAGTGGGCATTCCATGGGACTTGTGGTTGTAGTCGAGAGCACTATGACAGCGGTGGGTTACTTGAACATTATTGTGGACTACCTACATTGCTTGACGGTAGATATATTCCCCGCTACGATGGCATCTGCCAGCAGGGTAGCTGTCCATGTCACAAGGCCAGGACAGTGCTACTGTGGCTGATCCCTTGACCACCAAAGTCTGCTGATCTGGGGCGCTACCGGGCGCCTGTTCCGCGTCCACTCACCACCACCTTCGTACTTCACGGAAACTGCTTGACCTGGTGCCACATATCTCCGTAAACCTACCAAAGAGTTCTCGAACACATGTCGCGTAGTATCTCTGCTTTGTTGCATTCCAAACACCACTATGTTAAGCAGGTGCTCATACTGTTTTGGGTCGTCAGTATACAACTGAAACATTAATTAAACCGAGTGAAAGGTGTGAAAGTAGACAGTGAAAAAAATTTTCCAGCTTTTTCACTGTAGGGAATATGGTATGAAGAGATTAAAAAGTAATGAGAGTTTTTTGATATCATGGGCTTTAAACACCCGGTGTTAAAAAAAAACTTGTTAGTCTACATTTCCTGTTGTGTGTTTCCATTTTCAGCTGTCATGAACATTTAGTTGACAGTCGAAAAGGTTATATGTGTTTTCACATAGCCGGCCGCGGTGGCCGTGCGGTTCTAGGCGCTCCAGTCCGGAACTGCGGGATTTCTACGGTCTCAGGTTCGAATCCTGCCTCGGGCATGGATGTGTGTGACGTCCTTAGGTTAGTTAGGTTTAAGTAGTTCTAAGTTCTAGGGGACTGATGACCTAAGATGTTAAGTCCCATAGTGCTCAGAGCCATTTGAACCATTTTGTGTTTTCAAATGCTAGTCGAAAGATCAAAGAATTTGCTTCAAATTTTGCTTGAAAAATGGAGTAAGTACAGCACATCGCTCTAAATGTTGGCTGTGGTTTTTAGTGAATCTACACTACTGGCCATTGAAACTGCTACACCAAGAAGAAATGCAGATGATAAATGGATATTCATTGGACAAATATATTATACTAGAACTGACATGTGATTACAATTCCACGCAATTTGGGTGCATAGATACTGATAAATCAGTACCCACAACAACCACCTCTGGCGGTAATAACGTCCTTGATACGCCTGGGAATTGAGTCAAGCGCTTGGATGGCGTGTACAGGTACAGCTACCCATGCAAGCTTCAACACGATACCACAGTTCATCAAGAGTAGTGACTGGCGTATTGTGACGAGCCAGTTGTTCGGCCACCATTTACCATACGTTTTCAATTGGTGAGAGATCTGGAGAATGTGCTGACCAGGGCAGCAGTCGAACATTTTCTGTATCCAGAAAGGCCCGTACAGGACCTGCAACATGCGGTCGTGCTTTATCTTGCTGAAATGTAGGGTTTCGCAGGGATCGAATGAAGGGTACAGGCACGGGTCGTAACACATCTGAAATGTAAGTTCGAAGTACCGAACAAGAGGTGACTGAGAAGTGTTACCAATGGCACCCCATACCATCACGCTGGGTGATACGCCAGTATGGCGATGACGAATACACGCTTCCAATGTGCTTCACCGCGATGTCGCCAAAAACGGATGAGACCTGGATTCACCAGAAAAAATGACATTTTGCCATTCGCGCACCCAGGGATCATGAGTTAAACAGATTTACACGTGTTTAAAATTTGCCTAACCCAAAAACTAAGAGACACACTGAAAATAGAAGCAGAATATGCCAACGGGGATATAAAAATTTTTAGCTGTACTGATTTTCCAACGATGTTGAAAAAGAATTGGAAAACTATATTCATAAATTGGAAAATCTGATGTTAGGTTTAGCGATATCGAATAAGAAAACTCGCATTCACCATTGCAGAACGAAACGAATTACCGCATAATTTCAATGGAGAAGAAGCCACGGCAGGCAAAAAGTGGGCTGAAGTTGCTCCGCCAAATCCGCAGGAAACGATGAAAGCTCAAGGCTTCAAGGCTTAGCCAAGGAGCCTGTGAGCTAATAAGTAGCTGGTTAAAAAAAAAGCTAACAGAAGCACTGAAGAATAAATCTAGAACTTCAGCTCCACCCGTAGAAAGGAAGTGTTTCGGAGATTGCAGGGAAGCGATCACGGAAATTTATTAGTAAAACAATATAGCGAGTTATGCGAGGAAGATCGAATCGCAAAACGGATCATAGGCATGAAGTTAAGATGCGGACTTAACCGAAGAGTACAGGACTGAGTGGAAGGGGGGTGGGGGGGGGGGGGGAAGTGGCGAAAATGTATTGCAATATCTACAAACAGTGATGTAAGAACTGAAACTTAGACTATTACATATTTTTAAGCTCAGGGAGATAGTTAATAGTTCTCTGTTGACTCACTGTGGGTACCTAACAGCGGGCGGTGAAATATTTACCAAGCAAGATCGCAAAACAGGCGTTTCGAAAAGTTATTTTATTTAGACAACCAGTTTTGCCAAATAATTGATGTCATCTTCAGGCAGCTATGCACCCCATATATAGAAAATAAGATTTATTGATAGCTGCATAACTAGAGCCATCAATATCTGGAGTCCATAGTTGTCAAGTCGTCGAAGTAAACTTTTCAAAAGCGAATCCACGGAATTCAAATATTGACGGCTCCAATTATGCAAGTATCGATATACCTGACTGTCTATATATTGAGTGCATAGGGACCTGAAGATGGCATTAACGAGATGCAGAAACTGGTTGTCTAAATAACTTCTCAAAACATACAGCTGTTTGACAATTTTCCTTGGTAAATAGCTTATAAGGGTCGTTTAAGCACCCATTGGTACAAATTAGGAAACCAGACTACTAATTTATAGCACTTTCAAATGCTTAAAATATAATTGTACTGTGTTGTTTCACTCAGAGCTTCCACTTTTAAATCATATATCAAGAACTGCATCGTGCAGCTGAAATTGCGTTGTTTAAATAATCTTGAGATTTACTGTTAAGTCTATAAAAACGAAATCCGAAAAAAATAAATCTTTCCTTAACGGGTTATGTGACTACTGGGTTGAATAGTTGAAGATACTTGAGCTAGTATTTTATTATTGTCTTTTTTCAGTTACGATGCACAACAGCTTTCTTCTGTCTCAAAATTTTAAAATTCTGAGCAAAACATTCATTTATATTTCTCACGTCTGTCTGTACGTCCCACGTGAACCTAACTGTGATAGTGTTGTCATGGTCTCGATTTGGCTCCGAAATGAATGGGCTGTAAGGCTGCGATTAACGATGAGGAATGATGCTTTAAATTTTAGAATATATTTGCAGACTTATTTGTACACAATCTGAAGAAAAGTTTGCACAGCTGCACATATCCAAGGAACTTTGAGACATAATTAGAATTATCTCGGACTCTTCATATACTTGAGGAATTGTACCTAACGACACAAAACTGCTTGTATTCCCTGTGGGCTACGGGATTTTAATTTTCCTCTTGTCGCTAATGGCTAATTTCAGTGGGCACTCGACTACCGAGTTGGTGCCATTTCATTTGCATGGCGACTGCGTCCCGTGGAGTTCCTAAACTGTCTCAAGGCACCTTCCTGTGGTTGTTTAATTAACATAAAACCGGAACAGCATCCGCTTTTTTCTTGTCCCTACTTTACAAACAAAACTTAAGGAAGCAGTAGGACCTCGAAATGTCAAATAAATTTGCTTCCGGAAAAAGCGCAAATGGTATACATGGTGTTGGTGGTTCATACTCAGTTACTGCGATCAGTACACAATATCTCAAATAGTATTACAAACGGCGAGATATTCACTCATGAAGAAGCGGAATGGAGATAACTGCTATTTGGGCGAGACAGAGATAAAGAGAGAGACCTCGTATCAGGACTGCCACATAAAAAATTACAAACACAATATGATTGTATTTAATTGCGTCTAGTTTCTGGATACCCGACTCACTTGACATTCCAACAATGCATTTGTATAATGCAAAGGTCACGGTGTCAAGTACCTCAACTTTGGGAAAATCGTTGCCCTCAATGGATATTTGTTTTTCATTGTTATATGCCGAAACAATATTTCAAGTAGGGTAAGTTGACCTAAATATGACACAAAATCACAAAAATTGTCTGTATTTTTGAAAGAAAAAGAGTAACTGTGAGTAAAAAATTGTAAATGTGTGGGAGTATAAGGTGCTTTAAAATGACACTATATTTCATTCTTTAAAGTTGCAAATGTAGACTATAGAAAATAAGAATACTTTATCATTTTTAGCCATCTTCTTAAATATGATACGGGTGGTCCAAAATATGATATGTATGTGATACTGTTGCATACAGTGAAGATAGAAGATTGAGGTCTTAAAAGCGAGACAGAGAACACATACACTTTTACACACATGTAACTGGCATTTTTATGTGGAAGATATTCGTAAGATATTTATGACACAAAACGGAAATAAGTATAAACAACGGAAATTACTTTATGTGTTTCTCCTATTTTTAGTGCTTAATTACTAAAAAGTTAACCAGCAATTGACAGTAATTGTTTACAAGTATACTTAATATACTGAAACTTACACCAAGACGAGATATACACTGAAGAAAATCATTGCCTTATTCTTTTGATGGATATCAAAAGGACCGTCAAACACAAAACAGATTCCTCATTTGATATTTACCGCCCATTAATAACATAAGGAATTGGGCATAGAGTCTAGTACATTTTCCAGTACTTTTTGTATGGTTCAAAGGTATCTGTAGATGTATAACTCCTCTTTCCTCCTAGAAATTTAGTTAAGTTTTAATATCCACCACCTACATGTGCCGGATCAGTCATTACAGTAGGATCTGGTGCAGAGTCTCCAAAGCGACCATCATCCATGCTGTTGTCACTCTTCAAAGAGATGCCGCAAACGGAATCTGCCTTCTCAATTTCTTTTCTTCTTTGTGCACTTTCCACAGCATACATTTCCGGCTCTCCTGCTTTTGGCCTATTTCTTTTTCGTTTAGAGGTTTCCCTTTTCCAGCAGTTAATTTGCTGCTGCAAGTATGATATCCTGCAGTTGTGTAGCTGGCGTATTGAAAAGGCGGCAACCCGTAGTACAGCACTCTGTGGCTGGTAGCGGGCCGTAGGCGACAGTGTATCACTTTTAAGAATCGACCATATCATATTTTGGAATGGAGCGTATCACATTGAAGGATTGTATTGGTTCCTTAACAATTATCTCCTTATAATAAATTTGGCAATAACGAACCATTCAGCAAACAGAGAACAATTTGCTGTGTATGTAATACAAATTTGTTAGGTACTTAGTCAAAATTTGTGGAAATGTGTTAAATATTTGAAATTGTGTGCCCCATTTTTTTTATCTAAAAAGTGGAGTTTCTGATGCAAAAACAAATTATAGTAACTGTTATTAAACAACGGCACATTAATTAAATTTACAAACATTTGTGATAGGTGCAGGAGCAGGAGCAGGAGCGTAAGATCTGTGCCCTTCATGTGCAGTTGGAAAACGCACAGGAGGAGCTAGATAGGATGAGGAGGGAGAATGGGGTTGGGGAATGGGAACTGGCTGTTGACAAGAGATATGGTAGGAGAAGAAGATTTTCAGGTAGTTTTACTATTGGTGTTTGCAATAGATATGACCAACTGTCAGAGTCTAGTGGAGAGGAATCTCTAGTAGCTGTAGATGTAGGAAGTATGCAGCAGACCTCAGTAGTTACGGTGGCTAGGACAGATGCAAAGTCGAAGAGGAAGAAGAAGGTTCTGCTGTTAGGTAGTTCTCATGGCAGAGGTGTAGGCCAGCAGTTGCAGGAAGTGTAGGGGAGTGAGTACCAGGTCACCAGCATTGTGAAGCCTAGTGCAGGATTGGCTCAGGTGACTGTTAACATAGGGGGGTTATGTAGGGATTTTACTAAAGAGGATCAGGTAGTGATTGTGGGTGGGGCTGGTAATAGTATTGATAGGGATGGGGAGTATGACATAGATGGTGACCTGGAAAAGATAGCCACTCAGACTGGCAACACGAATGTGCATTTCATGGAACTGTTTCAGCGTCACGATCGGCCTCATCTTAATACAGCCGTCAGGCGTAATAACATGAGACTCGGGGGTGCGCTGATGACAGAAAGCATGGGTCGCATTTCAGTGGTGTCGGTGGAGTCTATCAGTAGGACGGGTTTCACTAGACATGCCCTGCACCTCAACAGGTATGGCAAGGGGAGGTTGGCAAAGCTTATAGGTGACAGCATAGGTAGGGGTGGTGAGATCACTCATGGAAAAATTACTGCAGTAGTGGGTGTTAGAGCTGCACCTTTTTTAGATTGAAGTCAGCTGATAGGTATTCCTGCTTAAGAGAAGTCTCTCTAACAAAGAAACCACTTTTGACAAAGCTTAGGTATCCGAGTAATGAGAGAATTAGTATATTTCATCAAAATATACAAGGTATTAGAGATACAGTTAGTGAACTGCTTATAGATGTTGACTCTGAAATTATAGGTATATCTGAAGGAAATGACAAGTATTTTGGACAGGTCAGGAAAACTTCTGGTGAATCCTGTGGATGCCTTGGGCAGATGGACGGAATATTTTGAAGAGTTGCTCAATGTAGGTGAAAATACGATCAGTAATGTTTCAGATTTCGAGCTACAATGGGATAGGAATGATGATGGAAATAGGATCACATTTGAGGAAGTGGCGAAAATGGTCAATAGATTGCAGTGCAATAAAGCAGCTGGGGTGGATGAAATTAAGTCGGAACTCATCAAATACAGTGGAATGTCAGGTCTTAAATTGCTACACAGGATAACTGAAATGGCCTGGGAGTCGGGACAGGTTCCATCAGACTGGACAAAGGCAGTAATCACACCAATCTTTAAACATGGAAACAGAAAAGATTGTAACAACTACAGAAGTACCTCTTTAATCAGCGTTGTGGGCAAAATCTTCTCAGGTATTGTTGAAAGGAAAGTGCGAGTATTAGTTGAGGACCAATTGGATGAGAATCAGTGTGGGTTTAGGCCTCTTAGAGGTTGTCAGGACCAGATCTTTAGCTTACGGCAAATAATGGAGAAGTGTTATGAGTGGAACAGGGAATTGTATCTATGCTTTATAGATCTAGAAAATGCATACGACCGGGTTCCTAGGAGGAATTTATTGTCTGTTCTACGAGATTATGGAATAGGTGGCAAACTTTTGCAAGCAATTAAAGGTCTTTACGTGGATAGTCAGGCAGCAGTTAGAGTTGACGGTAAATTGAGTTCATGGTTCAGAGTAGTTTCAGGGCTAAGACAAGGCTGCAACCTTTCTCCACTGTTGTTCATATTATTTATGGATCATATGTTGAAAACAATAGACTGGCTGGGTGAGATTAAGATATGTGAACACAAAATAAGCAGTCTTGCATATGCCGATGACTTAGTTGTGATGGCAGATTCGATTGAAAGTTTGCAAAGTAATATTTCAGAGCTAGATCAGAAATGTAAGGACTATGGTATGAAGATTAGCATCTCCAAAACGAAAGTAATGTCAGTGGGAAAGAGATATAAACGGACTGAGTGCCAAATAGGAGGAACAAAGTTAGAACAGGTGGATGGTTTCAAGTACTTAGGATTCATATTCTCACAGGATGGCAACATAGTGAAAGAACTGGAAGCGAGGTGTAGCAAAGCTAATGCAGTGAGCGCTCAGCTACGATCTACTGTCTTCTGCAAGAAGGAAGTCAGTACCAGGACTAAGTTATCTGTACACCGTTCAATCTTTCGACCAACTTTGTTGTATGGGAGCGAAAGCTGGGTGGATTCAGGTTACCTTATCAACAAGGTTGAGGTTACGGATATGAAAGTAGCTAGGATGATTGCAGGTACTAGTAGATGGGAACAATGGCAGGAGGGTGTCCACAATGAGGAAATCAAAGGAAGACTGGGAATGAACTCTATAGACGTAGCAGTCAGGGCGAACAGGCTTAGATGGTGGGGTCATGTTACCCGCATGGGAGAAGCAAGGTTACCCAAGAGACTCATGGGTTCAGCAGTAGAGGGTAGGTGGAGTCGGGGCAGACCAAGGAGAAGGTACCTGGATTCGGTTAAGAATGATTTTGAAGTAACAGGCTTAACATCAGAAGAGGCACCAGGCTGAATAGGGGATCATGGAGGAATTTTATAAGGTGGACTACTCTCCAGACTGAACGCTGAAAGGCATAATCAAATGATGATGATGATGATGATGATCTGAACACTTCTTAAATAAGGAGATAATTCAGAGGCTTCCTTTACCAGGATACAGGTTGGCTGGCAGCTTTTCTAGGAGTTCTTTGCGGTGTGGGGGAGTAGCCATGTATGTGAAAAACGGCATCCCATTTGAGTCAATTGATGTTTCAAAGTACTGCACTGAAAAGGTGTTTGAATGTTGTGCAGGTGTGGTTAAATTTAATGAAACTAAACTTCTAACTGTTGTTATTTATAGATCCGCAGACTCCGATTTCGCAACATTTTTGCTAAAGCTATAGGAGGTCCTTGGTTCACTTTATAGGAAATACAAAAAGTTAGTTATATGTGGTGACTTCAATATTAATTGTATAAATGATTGTGCAAGGAAAAGGATGCTGGCAGACCTCCCTAATTCATATAATCTTATGCAAACCGTATTCTTTCCAACGAGAGTGCAAGGGAACAGTAGAACAACCATAGACAACATTTTTGTTCATTCCTCATTACTAGAAGGGCATTCTGTTAGCAAAAAGGTAAATGGCCTTTCAGATCATGATGCACAAATTTTAACTCTAAAAGATTTTTGTGCTGCAACACATGTTAAATATAGTTATCAACTGTTTAGGAAAACTGATCCTGTTGCTGTAGAGACCTTTGTAAACCTTATCAAGGAACAAGAGTGGCAAGATGTTTATAGCGCTGATACAGTAGGCAATAAATATAATGCTTTTCTCAAGACTTTTCTCGTGCTCTTTGAAAGTTGCTTTCCGTTAGAACATTCAAAACAGGGTACTAGCACAAACAGGCAGCCTGGGTGGCTGACTAGAGGGATAAGAATATCTTGTAGAACAAAGTGGCAATTATATCAAAACGTTAGAAACAGTTAAAATCTAAATGCAGCAGCTCATATCAAACAGTATTGTAAGGTGCTTAAAAATGTTATTAGGAAGGCAAAAAGTATGTGGTATGCAGATAGAATAGCTAAGTCTCAGGATAAAATTAAAACCATATGGTCAGTTGTAAAGGAAGTGGCTGGTCTGCAGAGACAGGTCGAGGATATAGAATCAGTGTGTAGTGGGAATGTCCGTATTACTGGTAAGTCGCATATATGTACAGTATTTAATAATCACTTTCTGAATATAGCAGGTGAACTAAATAGAAACCTTGTCCCAACAGGGAATCATATAGCGCTCTTAGAAAAAAGTGTTCCGAGACTGTTACCTGAAATGCTCCTCCATGATACTGACAAGAGGGCGATTGAGTTAATAATTAAATCACTAAAGACCAAGAACTCTCATGGCTATGACGGGGTATCTAGCAGAATACTGAAGTATTGTTCTATGTATGTTAGCCCAGTACTTAGCCATATCTGTAACTTTTCCTTTAGGAGTGGTCGGTTTCCTGACCGATTAAAGTACTCGGTAGTGAAGCCACTTTATAAAAAGCGAGACAGGGATAATGTTGACAATTTTAGACCTATTTCTATGCCATCGGTGTGTGCTAAAGTTATCGAGAAGGTTGTATATACAAGGTTACTGGAGCATTGAAATTCACATAATTTGCTGTCAAATGTACAGTTTGGTTTTAGAAATGGTCTAACAACTGAAAATGCTATATTCTCATTTCTCTGTGAGGATTTGGACGGATTAAATAAAAGGTTGCGAACGCTAGGTGTTTTCTTTGATTTAACGAAGGCTTTTGACTGTGTTGACCACAAAATATTACTGCAGAAGTTGGACCATTAAGGAGTAAGGGGAGTAGCTAACAATTGGTTCGCCACTTACTTTAAGAACAGAAAGCAAAAGGTAATTCTCCGCAATATTGACAGTGGTATTGATGTTCAGTCCCAATGGGGCACTGTTAAGTGGGGCGTTCCCCAAGGGTCGGTGCTGGGGCCACTGCTGTATCTTATTTATATAAATGATATGCCTTCTAGTATTACAGGTGATTCAAAAATATTTCTGTTTGCTGACGACACCAGCTTGGTAGTGAAGGATCTTGTGTGTAATATTGAAACAGTATCAAATAATGTAGTTCATGAAATAAGTTCATGGCTTGTGGAAAATAATTTGATGCTAAATCACAGTAAGACTCAGTTTTTACAGTTTCTAACTCATAATTCAACAAGAACCGATATTTTGATCAGACAGAATGGCCATATTATAAGCGAGACGGAACAGTTCAAGTTCCTAGGCGTTCAGATAGATAGTAAGCTGTTGTGGAAAGCCCATGTCCAGGATCTTGTTCAGAAACTAAATGCTGCTTGATTTACCATTAGAACAGTATCTGAAATAAGTGACAGTTCAACACGAAAAGTAGTCTATTTCGCATATTTTCATACGCTTATGTCGTATGGTATTATTATTTTGGGTAATTCTTAAGATTCAAAAAGGGTATTTTTGGCTCAAAAACGGGCTATTCGAGCTATATGTGGTGTAAGTTCGAGAATCTCTTGTCGACCCCTATTCAATAGTCTGGGAATTCTGACATTGCCCTCACAGTATATATTTTCTTTAATGTCGTTTGTTGTTAGCAATATCAGACTATTCCAAAGAGATAGCAGCTTTCACTCAGTTAATACTAGGCAGAAATCAAATCTGCATGTGGAATGCACTTCCTTGACTCTTGTTCAGAAGGGAGTGCAGTACTCTGCTGCATCCATTTTCAATAAGCTGCCACAAGAACTCAAAAATCTTAGCAGTAGCCCAAACTCTTTTATGTCTAAACTGAAGAGTTTCTTCATGGCTCACTCCTTCTATTCTGTCGAGGAGCTCCTGGAAGACCTAAAAAATTAAGCAAATTCCATTGTTACATTGTTGATTTTCTTTCTTTAAACTTACGACTTGTCGCCTGAATATGTTTTTTATATTTCATTTTATCTGTTTCTACTATCGTGTTGTAATTTCATGTAATGACTCGTTCCATGACCATGGAGACTTCTCCTTAATTTGGTCCCACGGAACAATGAATAAATAAATAAAAATAAATAAATAAATAATGATTATCTGATGAATAGACTGAGTCCCTTACCTTATACGTACTTATATCACAAGCAGAAGATGAAGAGATAAACAATGTGAGAATATGTAATGAGTAGTTCATTGTGCAAAGGGAGATGAAAATCTAATAATCAGGGAAGATTGGAATGCGGTTATAGGGGAAGAACAGAAGTAAGTATTATGGGAGAATATGAATTTGGTAGAAGGAATGAGAGGGGAGAAAGATTAGCTGAGTTATGCAATAAATTTTAATTAGTAGCAACCACAAGAAGGGGAGATATATTTGAAAAAGGCCTGGAGGCAGTAACATATTAATTTTCATCGATTCAGTTATGAAACATCTCTGATGTATGTATGATACAGAAATAATAATTTGGACGTGCTATTTTCACTCAACTTTTTTGTGAGAAACATATGATGCGTCTTCAGATCCTTGAAATTTGTCTTTCTTTCTTCTAGTGTCTCAAAAGTAAGACGTCCATTTTCTTAGTCTTTGATTATTGCCACAAACGACCATAATTTTGATGTATTATGCTATAATTATCATTAGATATACTTGACCTGTATTTGGATAATTGTGTTCTATGTTCCAGCTATTCATTTCTGCTGTGAAGCATAAGTTCGGAGATGTGATGACTACGCGCAAATCACTTACTATTACGTGAATAATTACTTCATTTATTTTAGAAGCTCCAGTCCGATGTGTTTTCAATATGAAGTTAAATTTTTTCTTGCTGTGCACTGTGACGTACTTCATCGCATTGTACAGCAATTTCACATGATCGTACATCAGCCATCTTATTGTTATCCAACCGCAAATTCTGCCCCTGCATTCACATCGTCGGAACACGGAAAGGGGCAGAAATATGTGCCGGATAAGTTACAATGAGAGTCTAGTAAGTAGAAGACCGGGATTCGATTCCCAGCCTTGGCACAAATTTTCACTCACCACTTAAGTCTACAAACATAAAATCATATCTGTATGAGACCACTAACGTCTATGAAATTCTGTCGTTTCATTTGTATAAGTACATGCACCTGCGTTTCAGGCTGGATCCCCCATTAACGTTCGGTGTTGAAGTGATTTCAGAACTTGAAGAGCCTATGCAATTCTGTTCGTGTGTAAGGATGAAATTAAAGTAGACTGGGACGGATTGAGACTTTGGACCCAGGAGGAAGACGTGGCAGGATAATCCGAGTAAATGCGAGAACCGCTTTGTCAAGGTGGCCTAGTAGCTAGGGTACCTGCCTAGTAAGCAGGGGTCCCGGGTTCGATTCTCAGCCTTTGTACAAATTTTCACTCGCCGCTTCATTCTCTACACCAAAAAAGGGGTCAGTAAAGTCTCTGAAATTGTGTCGTTGCATTTATTTCACATTGTTATCGGAAAGCTAGGAAAATTAGCTGCCATGGGTCTTGCAGAACAATACGGAATCAATTGCAGATGAGAATGAGATTAATGGGGTAGTAGTAGACAATACAAGTGTTTCAGCACGCGAAGATGAATTGCAAGCTGAATGCGAAGGTGGTAATAGTAAGGTTAATCCTATTACTAATGCTGTGTAACGCTAACTACGAGTCAGGTACCTGATTCAGATGGTGTTGTATCTGATGTTATACAAGATGATTGAAATGTTCACTAATTCGTCCTCCTAAATTAATGAAGTATCTACTTTACGTAATGAAATGTGTACTGAAAACGAAATTTGTACCTTACGTAATAATGTGTATTAAAAATAAAATGTCCACCTTAGATAATGAAGTATTCACTTTGCATAATGAGAAGGCAGCACAGAAAAATGAATTATCCGCTGGTATTTCCAGTAAATTGTTAACGGACATGTCAAATGAATGTGGTGAGTTGTCCGTGGAGTTTGTGAATGAAATTGCCACTAAATATAATGAGTTTCGTAACGAAGTTTCTACACAAATAGCGATTCTGTCCACAGGTATATCAGAATTAACATTACAGTGTAATACACTTACAACTGACGTAGCTAATTTGTCAGTCCATCATACTACTATAAATACTGATGTAGCTGAACTGAAAGATACGAACAAAGATTTTCCTAATAAAATGAAAGGTTTATCTGAAGGGCATAAAATTATTGAAGAATCGGTATGTAAATTAAATCTTAAAGTAGAAAATTTCACTAGTGGCCAGCAGGCTAACGTAATACTACATTTAGATGCACAGCTAGGAAACGTTGAGACAGATTATTCTGAGTGGCTTTCCAGCACAGATAAGTTTTTAAATGAATGTTTAGAATTTTGGACTGCCACGCATAGTTCAGTAGTATGTAAATGAACTTTTTCACAAGGAAACAGTCTAGGTGAGATTGTTCATTCAGAAGTCAGTTAAAGACAATAATAGATAGAGATTTCCCACAGTGGCGAGAGACTGTCATGTCACACGTTTAAGAAATGCAGCAGGAATTAGCTGAGGTCAAGCAATGTGTGACTAGCTCATCGCCCACTATGGGTGGAGCAGTCCTATGTCTTGTAGACAAGCGTACAGGAATGAGCTGAATCATAGAGGCACATCACCTGACCATATGTTTACAGTACTTGTGTGATTTCATAATAGGCATCTGTCCTATTGGGCGTAATCCTACTTAAACAGTGACAGTTTGAAGTTTTCATTCCTGAGATAAAAGTATACATCCTGAAATACACAACCTGTTGTATTTATGAAGACTTTTAAGGATACTGGGTACTTATCTGGCTCAATATTATGTAAAAATCATTACCTATTTCTTTCAGGCACTGTTTATAATGTATATGTTTTACAGATTTTTTGCTGATATCAGGTAATGCGGCACACTTTCTAAACAAATTAGAAGTATTTTGGATATTTTTGAACCTGCTTAGGGTTATTAAAAAAATTCCGAAGAAATTGATGTAATTTTTATTCCAAAATGCTTCCTCAACTTGAGGTACCATTTAATCCAATGTTATACATTTGAAGGAGACCAAATTTTTACCAGCTATGCATGTCATGATGGCTGAGGTGTTAGATATATTTAATTCCACCTATTACGTATATTACACGGATAAAAAATATCACATCTTACATTTTAATTTTCATTATTTTTTCCTAATGAAAATGTTATTTTTTCTATAGTTTAGTTGATTCTGCAATAAAGCTTAGTTCTACTACATAAGTATGGACTATTGAAATTAGAGAAAAAATTAGAGCAATGCTTTATGAACTTTAGGATATATTTGTATCTGAATCGTGAAAAATGCAACTTGTGGGAAATTGCAAATGAAGATATGAGTCCACTTCTACTGTGCCTCAGAAGATTCCTGAAGCATAGTCTTCAGCCTGCAGCATTTCTTCACCTTCAACCTTCCTCTTGGCATTTCTTTCAGCTCTTCCTGCTTCTTTGGTAACTTGAAGAGAGAATCTTTCAACTTCATGCACCCGTTGTCTGTCACATGCAAGCAATTGATCTTCCATATTAGAGCCACATTTTATGCCTAAATTTCTCAGGACTTCCAACCTTCCCATAACTCCATCATTGAAACATATCACTGCATCTAGTACACCAACTTTTAATGTACTTAGTCCTACAAAAACATTCTTGGGTAATCTTTCCCTTATGCAATGGTTGAAACTTTCATTTGTATTCTGAGTGCCCCCAAGAAGACATTACTAAGCGAAACAGAGTCACTCAGGTCTCTAAAAATTGGTTTTATTTCATTCATAAAAGGCTCAGGAAGAGAATGCTTATGATGGTATATTTGACCACTTCCTTTTGCTTTTAGGTGACCACAAACCACACCAAGAATCTGCTCCTTTAGGGCGAAGTCCGTGACAGAGTGGTCATCTGTGAATAACTTACGAAGGCAGGTGGCCCATACAGCTTTTCTCATGGCTGCAACTTCATTCAGAGGTGTAGTTCTTCTAATGGACAGTCCATAATATCTCTGAAGAAGGTCTATTTCAATTTATGTCAATCTGCTTCGGCCAGACAGAGATTTTCCATCACATAGCAACTTTCCTTTCATTTGTCTTTGTAGCTTCCTCATCCTCTTTTCCACATGTCCACGACACTCCAGTTTCATTACCAAGGTATCACCATAAACACTGAACTCATTAATTTTATTGAAAGCTTTAGAGTCCCCATCGCCTAGGTACTTCGTATATCTAAATTTATAAACGGGCACCGACCTCTGAAATACTTCAAGAGCTCCTTCACACACCATACCTCCACTGTAACCATAATAATGCTTAGAATACTGATGTTCAATATGTCCTTTAGTGTTACCATGGCAGGTGTGGCAGTACTTAGATAAGCAGTCAACATCAACAACTTTTCCATTCTCCTGAGAAATAGCATTTACAACACCATACAAGGAACGATGTCCTCGACATTGCCATGTCCGATTAAGTGCAACAGCAGTGTCCCTGTATCCACAAATATTTATAGTTTCTTCTACTGCATGTTTCATAGATGCTTTAGACACAACCGTCAAGGCACCTAAAAGTATTTTTATGTACTTGCTGAACCTACTGGGAGGAGAAGGAAGGGCCATCAAACCACAAAACGTTTGAGCAGCCTTTTTCCTTTTCCTATTGCACGTGTTGCATACACTAATTTCAAATTCACATCATATGAATTATGCACAATGTTCGAAGTCATTTTCGAGGTAGATTTATTGCAGGATCTACACTAACAACTAATTTTGACGCTAAATCCTTCCTGCTACTTTGTTGTTCAGTTATTTCCACACAGCCTACACCATCACATTTCGCCACTTCCTTTATCAAAGAAGACATGATGTTCACATCAACAGCAACAAATCCGCTACAAACAGCCACATTGTTAGTACAAAAATTTGAATCACCAGGCGGCGTTCCATGTAGGAGTTTCTTCCCTGAAGAACTCATACATAGGTTACTTTCAACAATGTGGCTTGCTTTGTTTGTGAACTGGCTACCATGGAATTTCCTTTTATTGAATTTCTTGACGTGTGGCATAGTTCGCATTTATTGCACACTAAAGGATATGTACTTCCACAAATATACATAGCACTTGGGCAACAAACATTCAGTAACAGGTGAACAAACTCCTTTGAAACAAAAGTAAATACTAGCAAAGATAACACAGCTCTACAAAATGAAAATTTTTTTCGTTGCCCTGGGAAGTTTGAACGAAAATGGGATATTGTTATGATACTCATTCCGAGTATATTTGTACTTTTTCCAAATTGGCTCTGGTTTTTGAGATATAGGTTATTTGTGGAAATGAGAGTTTCATGTGGATAATATCGACTGCAGGGTCCATATATGGTGTAATGTATTTGCTACCTGTTTTTTAATTAGTGATATTGTACTATCTTTATTAAACAATTGTGCTCAGGGAGTGCATCTGTGTGGTTGAGGATTACATCATGCAAACATCACACTGTCAGCATGTGTTCAGTCCTGTTGTGCGGTGCGTGTGTTGAAGATATTGAGGGTTGTGCAGATTTGAATTCGGCGGTACTCGACATTCATTTGTTGCCCGAGGTAATCCCCGCAACAGCAGATAGGTAGCGTTCAGTGTAAACAAGAAAAATGGCGATGGTCGAAAGTCACACACATGTGCAGTGCAGCTTCAAGGAGATAGAACCTTTTCATCGTGACGTAGCAAATAAGAGGTGAGTATTCATTTCACACAAAACAATTAATGATGTTTGTTGGATGTGATTGACATGCAAATACAAGAAAGTTCTGCATGATATGTAGTATTTGTGCAATTTTGTTTTAGGAAAACATGAGTTCTTCACGCTGTCTTTGCGTGAACCATCCAAATGAGTTCTGCTACATTTGTGGTGAATACGTTCTTCAAAAGAACAGGAAGAATATCACTCCTTTTGTGAAGGAAGCGTATCTGGCATATTTCGGAATTAAACTTTGAGATCAAGACAAGGCGTGGGCACCCCATAAAGTTTGTAAATGCTGTGTGGAGTGCTTATGGCAGTGGACAAAACGAAAAAGGAAAAGCTTAAACTTCGGAGTGCCTATGGTATGGCGAGAGCAGAAGAACCATACAGATGATTGCTATTCTTGCATTGTTAATGTGAAAGGTTTTAATAGGTTCAAAAAACGAAAGTGGGAATATCCTGATTTGGAGTCAGCAAGAAGACCGGTGGTGCACAGCAACGATGTTCCTGTACCAACCTTCACAACATTACCCACGCTAACATCATCAGATGACGATGTGCACGGCGAGGAATGTACAAGTAGTGGTTCGGAATACGAAGGACGTGAGACACAACCCCAGCAGTTCGACCAGAAGGAGCTCAGTGACTTGATACGAGAACTCAATCTTTCAAAGCAAGCATCAGAACTCTTAGCATCCAGGCTTAAGGAAAAGAACTGTCTTCATCCAAGTGTTAAAATAACAGCTTACCGGACGAGAGAAGAAAACCTTCTTCCATACTTCAACCAAGAAGAGGTTATAGTGTATTGCAGCAATATACCTGGACTTTTACTTGAATTGGGGCTGCCGGAATATAGACCAGAGGACTGGCGTCTCTTCATAGACAGTTCCACTAGAAGTTTAAAATGTGTTCTCCTACACAATGGCAATCGTTACGCATCTATTCCAATTGCCCACTCAACAAAACTTTGTGAAGCATATGCTAACATCAAGATGGTTCTGAAGAAAATTCAGTATATGCAGCACCAGTGGTTGATTTGTGTTGATTTGAAAATGGGGAACTTCTTGCTTGGACAACAAAGTGGATACACAAAGCACCCATGTTTTATCTGCATGTGGGATAGTAGGGCAAAGCACGAACATTGGAAGCAGAAAACATGGCTTCCAAGGGAACATATGGCTGTTGGTGAAGCAAACATCATTAATGAACCTCTGGTTAGTAGGGACAAGATTGTTCTTCCACCATTACATATTAAGTTAGGCCTAATGAAGCAATTCACCAAAGCTTTAGACAGAAATGGTAATTGCTTCACATACATCTGCAATACGTTCCCTGGACTCAGTAGTGAAAAACTTAAGGCAGGAATATTTGATGGTCCTCAAATTCGCAGGCTCATCAACGATACCAATTTTACAAGTGTCATGACTGTCACTGAAGCATCGGCCTGGAACAGTTTTGTCGCTGTTGTAAAATGTTTTTTGGGCAATCATAAAGCTCCCAATTACGAGGAACTGGTCAAAAGCATGCTCACTAACTTTCAAAACTTAGGAGCTAACATGAGCATAAAATTGCACTTCCTTCACAGCCACTTGGATCGATTTCCTCGTAATCTAGGTGATTTCAGTGAGGAACAAGGAGAGCGGTTCCATCAAGATATGAAAGGAATAGAGGAAATATATAAAGGAAGATGGGACAGGCATATGATGGCAGATTATTGCTGGAATCTGCAACGTGACTGTTCTGAAGAGACCTATAAAAGGAAAGCGTGCAGGAAGCGGTTCGTCGTGGACGGAAAATGATATACTTATAGAGAAACTTTTCAATTATGTTTTATACGTGGACAAATGCCTATCAGGTTTTCATAGAAGCTATTTATAAAGATTATTTTCTTTTTTCATTGTAGTTTGTAGCGCTCGAGTTCAGTATTAGCAATTTTTTCTAATTTTTTGAATAAATCATGCATTATCTCAAAAACTAGAGCCAAACTGCATAAATGGTTGCTATATTCGTCCTCAGCACCACTAACCCATCCTAAAGCCACTCAAATATCCTTGGCAAGAAAATGAGTGTTGACCAGTGTAATTATTTACAGACACTAAAAACTGCACTGTTACCAACGTATACAATGTATAATACATATAATAGCTGGAAACAGAAAGTTCACAGTTCTTTTCGAAATAACACTGGTTCCTGTAACAGAAATAAAGGGTGCGTGGCTGCATACATGACTATAACTTTGAAATTTGGTATATATAGGTCACTTTTCATTTGAAGCCCTATAACTTACATATCAATCTAATCAGGAAAGACTACAGAATTTAATAAAGTCATTAAAAATTTCGATTTTTTCAACATTTATAAGTACCCGGTATCCTTATATAATTCCCAAGTCCTAGACTGACTAACAGGGAACACAAAGGATGGGGCCCCTCCACGCCCACACCAACGTGGTGACCAAACCAAAAGTTCTACTGTCACCTCCGTAAACATGTTAGTTTTTGAATCAGGCGTCACAGGATGCGGGCTGTGATGTTGTCCATGCGTCTGGGTAAGATTATTCATTAACATGGTCCATCAGGAGATAGAAGTGGACGAAAACGATTGAAGGGTAGCGGTTGTAAGGGCAGAGGAAAAAAAGTGCCAAAGCAAGAGCCAAGGGAAAAAAAACCTCTGCGACAGTAGGGCGGGTAGTAAGGGCAGTAGCGGCTTGCTATCTGCGACAGTGCATGCAAAGTGTGGTTGTGTTAGTTCGAGGTATCGTGCATCGTTACCTTTGTCGTTATTGTAGCTTGTTGCTGCGCTTTCTGCAGTTGCTGCGTCCCTGCAACAGGTCAAGGTCGTTGTAGATTAGTGGGCGATCGGTCATAGATCGGCTCACAGACAGTGTAGGGGGTGTGTGTGGCTGGTTTGCGTGCTGTGTTCAGTACGGTTTCCCTGCGGTTGCCTGTTTTTAGGCTGGTCGCACATCTGGATTTCCAGTAATAACTGTGTTGCAGGGGCTCGCCAGTAGTGTCGTGTTAGTGTTCTATGGACCATAGATGTTTAGACAGTATATTACAGCCTTAATATAGGGGAAAGGCGTCCTTTGCGCCACAGCAACGGCTGAGAATTGACAAGATTATGCTTAGTCTGAGTGGACATTTCTAGTAAAATATTGATCTTGCTCTGTTCAGGAGAGACTTAGGAAGGAGGTATTATTTAATCCATATTTCTTCAAAAGGAAACAGGACATCCTCTGGAAACATTTCGAAAAGTATATAAACTAGACCAGACAATCTGGTTTCTAACCAGGATGAACTCAGAATTTGAAGGCAAAATTGGCCATGGATATATAGGGTACTCTAGTGCAAGTACGGGAAACTGATCTTCATTATTTTATGTCAGTCATGCATTTTCTTGACCTCATACAAGGCATTTCAAGAACGACCAATAGCCTCAATAGTAGTGTAGCACAATATTCACCAACGTGGAAGGAATGGTAGCATGTGCGGGCTTTCAAATAATGAATGAAAAGGTGGTGGCCCTTAAATACGTACCCTCCGACTCTGAGTTGAAATATTAAAAGTTTTGGCTGGTTTCGTTGTCTAGGAGCTGGGATACATAGTTGCCACGTTACAGGCCAAATACTGCTGCGTCTACAGTATGCGATAAGAATATGCACATGAACCGAATGGCCGAAGGTTTCAATCACTCGACAATTGTGAATTATGAAAGTAACATATAAATTTATAAATGAAAGATTGCAACTAAATAAAATCTGCAGGTACTATCTTAACGACTTTAAATATGAGTACAATAATAGAAGTACTTTTGAGAAAGCGGTATATTATCGTTATTATTAGTTAGACGTGTGCAAGAATATGGCCGAGTTGCAGAATGCAGACAGTCGTTGTCAAAAGATGAAAACATTAATTTCACAGAATCCAGCACACAGACCGCACCAGTACTATGTGATACACAAAGATTTCTTCTTCTGTAGATGAATTCGTACTTCTGACACTTAGTGTGTTTGCATTCCTACCGCTTATGAAGATACATTAATCTGGTGTATGCATAATGCTTGGGGTCACTATGGAGTATCTAAGTATGCATAGAAAATTAACTTATACTGTTATTTTCCCAGCATGAGAAAGAGAACACCGTAGTTACTAAAAACCTGTCTTGTTTGACGAAAATCGAAACTCACTAACGAATCACGTCACACAGATTTACATTCCATTATATCAACAGAAAAACCGGTGCGAATGTGTCTTTAGAGAGTTAAACAGATTCATTAGAGTGTACGCACAAAATCACAAAACCAAATGGATCGCGTAATTGGAACTTCTTGAACAAATAATAAACAATCTCCACTTGTATTAAATACAATTTACTGCGGCTGGTCTAATAAATAAATCCAGAGAGCATGCAGAGAAGAATGTTCCTGGGAGGTAAAAGGTAAAGAAACTATTAATTCCACACACGCAAAAGGCACACTTATGGACATTACACTATGATAGGAAGTTACAAAAAATACAAACTCACCAAGTAGGAGGCTACATTCTTTTAGGAACACACCCCAAGTCAGCGCTTCTGAAAAAGAAGAATTGTAAGTGGCAAATGCCGCGCGTGATTACCCGAGCGGTCTTGGGCGCCGCAGTCATGGACTGTGCGGCTGATCCTGGCGGATGTTCGAGTCTTCCCACGGGCATGAGTGTGTGTGTTTGTCCTTAGGATAATTTAGTTTAAGTAGTGTGTAAGCTTAGGGACTGATGACCTTAGCAGTTAATTCCCATAAGATTTCACACACTTTAAGTGGCAAATTTGTATGGATTCTGCATCCAGGAAGCTATCTTATGGCTTACCCGAAAAGTCCTCACAGCTTCACTTCCGCCAGTACCTCATCTTCTACCTTCCAAACTTTACATAAGCTCTCCTGCGAACCTATGATGTATCGCAGGAGAGCTTCTGTAAAGTTTCGAAGGTAGGAGACGAATTACTGGCAGAAGTGGAGCTATGAGGACGGGGCGTGAGTCGTGCTTGGGTAGCTCAGATGGTAGAGCACTTGCCCGCGAAAGGCAAAGGTCGCGAGTCTCGGTCCGGCACACAATTTTAATCTGCCAGGAAGTTTCAACCACAGAAGTTAATGTGGGACATACGACGAACGTATCCGTTAGGACAATGCTGGGAAATTTGGCAGTAATACGCTGTTGCAGAAGGTGACGGGCGGGAGTGCCTTTGCTAACAACACGACATAGCCTGCAGCGCCTCTCATGGGCTCTTGACCATACCAGTTGGACACTAGACGTCAGGAAAACCATGGCCTGGTCAGATGAGTCCCGATTTCAGTTGGTAAGAGCTGATGCAGGGTTCGAGTGTGACGCAGATCCCCCAAAGCCATGGAACCAAGCTGTCAACAGCGTAGCGACTGGAAATGGTTGTGGTCGGCTTCTTGGAGACCATCTGCAGCCATTCATGGAGTTCATGTTCCTAAACAACGACGAAATTTTTATGGGTGGCAGTGGGCTACGTCACTGGGCCATAATTGCACGCGTCGGGTTCGGAGAACATTCTGGACAATTCGAGCACATGATTTGGCCACCTAGTTCGCTCAACATGAATCCGGTCAAAATTCTATGGTATGTGTGCAAAATCCTGCACCGGCAACACTTTCGGAATTATAGATGGCTACAGAAGCAGCATGGCTCATTTCACAAGCGGACATCCAATAAGTTGTAAGTCGATGCCACGTCAAATTGCTGCACTACGTTGGGCAAAAGAAGGTCCAGTACGATATTAGGAGGTATCCCATGACTTTTGTCACATGTCTTCCTGTCTTCTGGTCTCTTAGAAGGAAGACGTGCGTATTGTTATGTTTTGTTAATTGCCAAAAATCTCTATAATTCTGGCATATTATGGTTTAATACTCATTAGACATACCTGACCTGTATCCATGATTATTTGCATGACCTCATTTTTTGTTTCAGCCGTTCATTTATGCCGTGAAGTTCGATGTGTGATGATTATGTGCTACCCAGTTTACTATTGGATAATTACTTCATTTATTTCAGAATCTGCAGTCTTTGTTTCAAATACGATGTCCGATTTTAATTGCTGTGCATTGCAACGTATTTCATCGCATTGTATTGCAATTTCGCCCAACTTACTGCAGTACAACAGCGCATTCTGCGGTTGCATTCATGTCATCGAAACTCAGAAATGGACAGTAATACCCGTAGGATCAGCTACAACTGGAATTGGAAACTTGCTCAAAATGATCTCGTTTTAAAACTACTCGGAGTCATTTTCTAACCCGCTGCAACTCTTGTAGTATATCCCATCATAGAGCAACTAATATTCTGTCTCGACCCCATAATTTATCTTACTACGGAATTGGGTTCAAATGTTTCAAATGTCTCTGAGCACTATGGGATTTAATATCGGAGGTCATCAGTCCCCTAGAACTTAGAACTACTTAAACCTAACTAACCTAAGGACATCACACATATCCATGCCAGAGGAAGGATTCGAACCTGCGACCGTAGCGGTCGCGTGGTTCCAGACGCCTAGAACCGCAACGGAATTTATTAAAAGGTGTGAAAAGATTCACGTTGGATTACGCCAAGGTCAGACAGAAAATCTGAAATCAGATACTGAATCGCGAGGCGTATCCTGGAGCAGATATAGATTCAGATCACAATTTAGTAATGATAAAGAAAGCACTCCGTCTTCAGGCCACAAGTGGCCCATTGGGACCATCAGACCGCCGTGTCATCCTCAGATGAGGTTGCGGATAGGTGGGGTGTGTGGTCAGCACACCGCTCTCCCCGTCGTTATGATGGGTTTCTTTGACCGGAGCGGCTACTATTCGGTCGAATAGCTCCTCAATTGGCATCACGAGGCTGAGTGCACCCCGAAAAATGGCAACAGCGCGTGGCGGCTAGAATGGTCACCCATCCAAGTGCCGGCCACGCCCGACAGTGCTTAACTTCGGTGATCTGACTTAAACCGGTGTATCCAATGCGGCAAGGCCGTTGGCCAGCGATAAAGAGCAGACTGAAATTTAAGATGATGGTACGGAAGAATCAGTGAGGAAGAAAGTGGGATGGTAAAGCACCGAGGAATGATGAGACATGTTTGAAGTTTACTAAAGCTGTGGTTACTGTAATGAAAATACACCGGTGGGTCCTTCAGCTGAAGAGGAATGGACATCTCTAAAGAGAGCTATCATAGAAACTGAAAAGACAAACATATATACTAGGCAGGTAATTGTGAAGAAACTTGGGTAACAGATCATCGTCGAAAGAAAGAACTGCTAGAACGTTCACATAAAGAATAACAACGATATCAATTACTTAGGAATAAAATAAGTGGGAAGTGAAGGAAAGCGAAGGCAAAATGGCTGCAGCGAAAGTCTGAAGAAATCGAAAATAAAATGATATTCCTAAGAACTAGTTCAGCATATAGAAAAATCAAAACAACCTTTGGTGGAATTAAGAGCAAGGGCAGCGACATTAAGAGAACAATAGGAGTTCCACTGTTAAAGGCAGAGGAGGGAAAAGATAGGTGGCATCAGTAAAATGAATGCCTCTGTGAGGAGGAAGAATTGTCTGATGACGTGATAGAAGAGGAGTCGATATGAAAGAGATAGAGGATCATAATTTAAATGAGCTTCGGAAAGCTTGAGATTAAATAAAATAGAAGGGGTAGATAAATTCCCATCGGAACATCTAAACCCGGTGGGGGAAATTGCAACAAAACGACTATTGAAGTTGGTTTGTAGAATCTATGAGACTGGCGATAGACTTTCGGATAAATGTCATTTATTTAATTCCGAAGATTGAAATGGCAAATAAGTGCGACGACAATCAGCATTGAAGCTGCTGATAAGAATAAACTTCTTCTTCACCTTCACTGAGGATAGCAATGTCATCAACCAATCTTATTACTGATGTCCTTTCATCCTGAATTTTAAACCCACTCTTGAACCTTTCTCTTCTTTCCGTCATAGCTTCTTCGATATAAGATCGAACAGCAGGTGCGAAAGATACATCCCTATCTTACACCCCTTTTAATCCGAGCATTTCGTTCTTGGTCCACTTGGTTCTTGTACATGTTGTATATTACCCGTCTTTCTTTATAGCTTACTCTCATTTTTCTCAGAATTTTGAACATTTTGTACCATTCTACAGTGTCTAAGGCTTTTTCCACGCCGACTATTCCTATGAACACGTCTTGATTTTTCTTCAGTCTTGTTTCCATTATCAATCGCAACGTCAGAAATGCCTCTATGGTGTCTTTACCTTTCCTAAAGCCAAACTGATCGTCATCTAATACATCTTCAATTTTCTTTTCCATTGATCTGTATATTATTCTTGTCTGCAATTTGAATGCATGAGATATTAAGCTGATAGTGGATAATTCTCGCACTAGTCGGCCCTTGCTATCTTCGGTATTGTGTTCAAATGGTTCAAATGGCTCTGAGCACTATGGGACTTAACATCTGTGGTCATCAGTCCCCTAGAACTTAGAACTACTTAAACCAATCCCTTAGGACATGACACACATCCATGCCCGAGGCAGGATTCGAACCTGCGACCGTAGCAGTCGCGCGGTTCCGGACTGAGCGCCTAGAACCGCTAGACCACCGCGGCCGGCGGTATTGTGTGGACGATGTTTTCCCGAAAGGCTGATGGTATATCGCCAGTCTCATGTGCTACACATCGTCGTGAATAGTCTTTTGCTGTCACTTGTCCCAATTAGAAATTCCGATGGAATGTTATCTATACCTTCTACGTTCTTTAATCTTAAGTCGTCCAAAGCCCTTTTAAAATCTAATACTCTTTTCTCTATCTCTTCCCTGTTTCTGCTTCTATAATGTCCTCAGACAAATCCATGACCTCACAGAAGTCCTCAATGTACTCTTTCTACCTATATGCTCTCTCCGCTGTATTTAACAGCAGAACACGCAATTAGCTTTTAGTATTATCGCCCTTGCTTTCAGTTTCACCAAAGGTCGTTTTGACTTTTCTATATGCAGAGTGAGTCCCTCCGACGATAATTTCTTTCCGATTTCTTCACATTTTTCATGCAGCTATTTTAGCTTATTTCTCATGCACGTGCTATTTATTTCGTTCCTAGGTAACTTGTATTTCTATATTCCTGAATTTCCCGGCAAATTTTTGTAATTTCGTCTTTCATCGATCAACTCAAGTATTTCTTCTATTATTCATGTTTTCTTCGCAGCTGCCTCCTTTGTACCTATTTTTTTCTAAAACTTCTGTGATTGCCCGTTTCATCCGAACTGCCTACTGAGGTGTTCATTATCGCAGGATCTATAGTCTCAGATAACTTCAAGCTTATCTCTTCATTCCTTAGTACTTCTGTATACCACTTTTTTGTGTATTGGTTCTTCCTGACTAATCTCTTAAGCTTCAGCTTACTCTTCATCATTACTAAATTGTGCCCTGACTCTATATCCACTTCTGAGTACGCCTTACAATCCAATATCTGATTTCGGAATCTCTGTCTATCCCTGATGTAATCTAATAGGAATCTTCACGTATCTCCAGGCCTTTTCCAAATGCACCTATTCCTCTTGTGATTCTTGAACGTATTCGCTATTAGTGACTGATATCTTTGCAGAACTCAATTAGTCTTTCTCCTCTCTCGTTCCTGCTGCCAGGCCCAAATTCTCCAGAAAACCTTTATTCTACTCCATCCCCTAAAACCGCCTTTCAGTACTCCATGACTATTATATTTTTATTTCCCTTTAAGTACTTAATTACCCGTTAATTATCTCCTATATTTTCTCTATCTCTTAATCTTCTGCTTGCGAAGTCGACAAGTATACCTGAACCATCGTTGTCGGTATTGGTTTTGCTGTGTATTCTGATGAGAACAACCCCATCACTGAACTGTTCACAGTAGCTCTCTACCCCATCATCCCATTCTCATTGAATCCTACTCCCGTGGCACTGTTTCTGCTGCTATTGGTATTACCCTTCAATTGTCCAGAAATCTTTGTCTCCTAACCACTTCACTGAACCCCACTAGATCTAGACTGGGCGCTAGCATCTCCATTTTCAGATTTTCTAGCTTCCCTGCCACGTTAAAAATTCTGACAATCGACGCCCCAATTCGTAGAACGTTATGCTTTTGCAGGTTATTCAATATTTTTCTCATGGTAACCTCCCTCTTGGCATTGCCTTCCCATAGATGCGAATGAGGGACCAGTCGCGAGCCTTTTCCCAACGGAGAGATCGTCGTGACACATTCTCAATTACGGGCCACATGTCCTGTGGATACACATTACGTGAAATTAGAAGGAAGGTCAGCATTGGCCGTAATATTGATGATTTATTGATAGCAAAATCGATTTTCAATCACATAGTGATCATCTTCAGTGCTGTGGTTTACAAATTAATCTCTTAGGCACTGGTATCAAGTTATTATCAGTAACCAGAGCTAAGAAACAGGACATGAGCTGAAAAGGCAGTCTTAACGGATCGAGCTACATCCACGATTGTTCCTTATGCCTGTGCCAGTTTGCTTCGTAACCACGGCAGTTCCAGCTATGTTCCAGCGTGTCAACATCCGGACAGCGACTACAGTGAACCGTGACACTAAGTCCAATACGAATCAGGTGCTCATTGGTGGATAACAGACTGTGTGCCACTTGATATCACGAGGATGCCACCTCAATTGGTAGAACAGAAAGGCTAAGATGAAACAGTATTGTTTTTCAGAAGTTTAAGGTGATGCCCGTTCAACCGGCGACGTACAGCCAGTCCCTCTCTTGCGCCTTAACAAAAATGTGGTTGTGAGATACTCTCTGTAAAATATCATCCCCTAAATAACTGACAGCAATGTAAAATTCACAGACTTGCTTTAACCGGAAATTCGCTCGACCAACATCGACAGACGGATGAAGACTGCCCGTCCGCAGACAGTAAAATAACCGAGACGGGATTGTGTGTATTGCGTGAGAGAAAGTCAGCACAGTGCGTCGAACAATAACACAGGCACTTTCCTTTGAATATCGGAAAGTCCCAAACTGCCGAGAGAACGCGCACGCGCAACCACCTCGTATCTAATATAAAAATGTGATACTTCCGTAAAAAACGACTAGACAGCTGTTTTAATCTCCTAGTCAGCTCAGTGTAAAGGGAGAAGATCTGAACGATGTAGACGTAGGTATTCAGAATCCTAACTTTCTGAAGCAGCTTCACAGAATGTCGTTCATGTTCCACAATTGTACTTTCTATGTTACCAGTAACCGACTTCCTATTAAATGTAGCCATCTGAAAGGAGAATGATCAATTATGACTCTTAAAGATTACGCCTATCGATCACCGTCGACCCATTATAAAACCTCCATAATTTCATCAGTCGACATTTACCTTCGTTGACGTGGGCACCAGATACAAAGATAGAAGGCAAAAGGTATCCAACCTAGCCTTCAGAATTGGAATCTCAGCAGGAGAACGGGGTAACACCATCACACCGTCCGCGTATACGCGTGTCCATACTTGTAACTCAGCGACGATTTTTCGAAAGAGGAACTCAAGTGATAGAACAAACAACGACATCGAAAGTGGACTTCTTTTATAAAAACACCTATGGAAGATAACTGGGGTGTTAGTTGGCCATTGACAGCCACCGAAGCTCGGATACCCGTAAAAAGAGAAGACCCTGCGAGCGTCAGTTGTGAACCCAACGGCAGTCAGTACTTGAAACGGCAGGCCGTGAGTGACATAGTTGAACGGCTTTTCAAAATCTAAAAATGCCAGAGCACCAGGAACAGAAGTAACAGCGGCCGCCGATGACATCACGAGATCCAGCTACTGGGCTCAGAGTAGCACGATCAGGAATACAAATTTGATGGTTAGCAACAAGTTTCCCAGCAACGCAGGCAGCCGGCTGTTCACCTCCCTCGCCAGTCTTATAACCAAAATTTAATAAGGTAATCGGACGCAGTTTATCAATTGCTGCCTGATAAGAACTTTTAGGAACTAACACAAATTAACGACTTTAAACGCGTCGGGCAGAAACCTCCCTCAACACTTGGTTCAAAGGCAATATAAAAGTAATACCCAACAAAGGTCAAAACCGCTCATCGAACTCTTTAGGCAGACCATGCAACGAGAAGGCGATCTGGCAGTGTGGTCTGAAGCAGCGTCACATTGACAAGCATCTAGGGTAGCTGAAAGTCTGCGATCCAGAGATGGAACAAACAAATCGGATGACATATCGACAGGAACGTGTACCTCATACAGCCCAACAATGAACTGATGTAGAGCACGCGATATATCCTTTTGTGCCATTACAACGTTCCCCTTCTCGGTCTTGAGAGACGTGATACACGACGTTCACAACGGGTATAATGTCGAATCAGATAATACAGAGAAGTCAATTAATCAAAATGGTTCAAATGGCTCTGAGCACTATGGGACTCAACTGCTGAGGTCATTAGTCCCCTAGAACTTAGAACTAGTTAAACCTAACTAACCTAAGGACATCACAAACATCCATGCCCGAGGCAGGATTCGAACCTGCGACCGTAGCGGTCTTGCGGTTCCAGACTGCAGCGCCTTTAACCGCACGGCCACTTCAGCCGGCCGTCAATTAATCCATTACCATGGATTGTCGTTTGAATTGCATTTTGAACCGTTCCACTTGGCGCTGCTTCAACTGTACAGTTGCGTCTTTACATATATGACATCTGCAATTCGCAGCGGAGACTGATGGGCACTTTCAAAAAGTTGATGTAAGAGAGAGTAGTAAATTTCTGGCATCCGCCGAAATTTTCGCGCTCTATCAGCTCGGAATCGTATCAACGTTTGTCAGAGTTACGCTTTGCCATTTCAACCCACCATTCCAAAATGGAGACATATCGCACAGTTTAACGATCCCACACTTCCCGGATCACTTCATTGTGAGAGGGATGCTCCAAATGAGCCACTTTCAGCATCCGAGACGATCGAAACACTTTCATCGATTGTCGCGTGTGATTTAAAGAAAGTCACTGCACAATGGTCCGTGGCAGGGATGGCCTAGGAAACTAAAATGCTATCACGCATCCAATCTGATAAGTAAAATCCGTCAAGTCTACGGCTTGAATTAGCAGCAAAAGAGAAAAATTTGACAAGAGCGGATATTTATAGAAGCAAACATCTAACAGTTTCAAGGAACGAACTAAATCTTGCAATTCCCGACAGAAATTAAAATTAGAAGCCCGATCTACAGGGCGCACCACACAGTTAAAATCATCACCTATCAAAATACTCTGTAGACTTTGCTGTAACATATAAATCACCTTTTCTTTGTATAATGGAGAACGGTTCAAAGTGGTTACTGCACCGGACGCTAAAGGAGAATTAAGGCCAGGTGAGGAAAAGTACATCCTATTTCTCAGTCATTATCAAGAATTTCAGTACTATCAATGGGAATGCCTCCATTACAAAGCTAGGCAATCTTTGTGGAACATTCAGGAGCCACATTAAACACAAGGCAAAAACCAGGGAGAGAAGAGAGAGTAAATTGCACTTCTTGTAGGAATACGACATCAGCACGGGAATCGTAGATAAAATGACGCTACCAAGCGAGCAGCATGTCCGATTCCATCCTGTTAACATTCAAAACAGAATTGTCTAAGCCTACATGATTGAGCAACGAGAAACCAAATTTGATTTGGAGACCAACTGAGTTACGTCATCAGAGTGTAACAAGATGCACTGACAAGTCCAGAGACGAATCAGAAGGGGAGGGAGGGGGCGAAATTGCACCTCCTCTGTGGAATCTTGTCTCATCATTTTTCGAGCCAATGGGGCTCAGTTTGGACGCGTCCTTTCCAAGGTCTACGAGGCAATGCAGCATCTGCAGTGGGGGGACGTAGGCGGTTCTTGAACATTAACTAACAAGGAGCCTCAGAAGCCTATTCCGCAGGATGGGATCCTTGCAATTCAGATCGACGCGCAAGAGAGAGGTCAGGCATCGCAACATCTGAGTCAACAAGTAGAATTTCATGGCCATCAATCGCCTCAGGAACAACAACGTCACCTGAGTGGGGTACATCAAGGGAAGAAGTAGTTTTAGGATTACCTCAATTTGCTTCTGCTGAAACATTGGACCATCAGAAAGCTCAATGACCTCCCAACCCTTGGGCGGTTCCAGAGGAGTTATCACAACCGCGGGAGGAATACTAGGATTAACTCTAGACTCCTGAGCAACTGTTTTCACACCATCGACTGTTTGAGGAACGCACGACTCAGCACTACAAGATCATCAGCCGACGAAAGTTACGTCAGGGAGGGATGGGTGAGGATCAGACATATGCGACTTCTCATCATCCTGCGTACAACGTCTCTTACATTGCGCTGCGGACACTGCCCGCTTGGCAGGAACAATTTCAGCACCGTGCTGCGATGGTAAAAGCGGAAACTCGGAAACAGTAAACTGGGTGCCCCTCTGTTGTTCCATTGCACCCAGAGAAGGCATGACACCAATCTCGTGAGCTGTACAGACGAGATCAGCTAACGTCAATTTTCGATGCTGTTCATATGAAGACTTGAATAAAAATAGCCTCCGCGGGCAATTAGATCTAAGGTTGCCACTTTCATTGCAGAGAAAGCACGTCCGCACTTGTCCACTGTACGTTATATGAATGCAGTACCCACTGACCTGTAGATAGGAAGGAATGTTACGTTTGATTACCATCTCCACTAAACGGATTCACCGCTGTTGAGTGGACCGCCGTTCACATCGCCATAAGGAAGCAATGCCTCTTTAAGTAAACAGTCGTCGGCTTCCAGCGGCAGGGTGAACATTCGGACATTGATATTACCAGTTTCCGAGGTAGCAAGAACTACCATATTCGGGGAACCATCACGATGCTTAAAGGGAATTTGAGAATTATGGCGCAAAAGCATCCTATGTAGTTCTTGCAGTGGATCCAAAAACTTTACGAAAAAGACGTAGTTATCAGAATAAAAATAGGCAGTATGAACATGATCAGATGTTACACGAACTGCTTCAACGAGTCAACCACGCATTTCCAAACATCCGGGCTGCACGGAACGCGTGGAATTGTCGAAACTAAAGCTGACTATAATTTTTACTGGAACACGCTTGGAACTATGGCGGACATTATGAGCCGACTACGCCGCCACCAACTCACACACACACAATAACTAACGCTACGGATCAAATGGCTATATGACACAGACGAAGACAGAAATAAGGCTGAGGAAAAGCTGTCCAGTCACGTGTGAAGCTGCGGTGAGGCGGTAAAAGTAACAGCCTTTCCTCTCAGCTCTCGAGGCAGAATTGTTTAAGTTTAAACCATAGGCTGACGTACCCTACACGTTGTGGTTAACCCTCACATCAGGTTTTAAAAATGTCTAGCGACGCACTGGCTGTGCGTAGTTGTTTGATAATTTTGCTCTTAGCAAACACAACATCACGATATCTCTTAAGTATGTAATACTGCTTGGCACAACTAACTATATACACACGACGGACATAGAATAACTCTGTGAGTCTGAGTTGCAAGGAACGGCGACATGCTGCGACTAATATCTATAAGAATGTCAAGTCCCCTAAGCTCATCAGGACAACAATAACTGCTGTGTATGTCGGCGACCGTATACAAACATGCCTGCTCTCGACTTGTGGCTAAACTCCTATCGGCAGACGGTCAGCATCGTCAACATTCGTGGCTCCACTGACACACAGTCCTCCTCCTCATTCTCTGTACCAGCAGACAAAGACAAATGCTTCCCCCACCAGAGAGTAATTCCATGCTAGCCGGTGGCAAAGCACAGGAAATCGTGCTAACCTAGGAAGCATAGCCAACATAGTATCACCCTTGGTACAATACCTCCTCCTCTTGTCATTTTTGAATACTGTATTCGCCATTTCTAACTGAAATTCAGTGTAGTACTCAATTAGTCTTTCTCCTCTGCATTCTTTCTATCGAGCCCATTTTATTACGTAACTATCTTCTGTTCCTTCCATTACGACAAAGTTCCCTTACTGAATGACACCTTCAATATTCTCATATTCTTTCTCTACTACTTTAAAAAAATATACAATCTGTAATAGATAAATGTACCAAGAGCGATCAACCGACTATCAGTGTAGAGTTAAATGCTCACGTAGACAAAATAACAGTTTCAAATATTGTGTAAATTTTCGTAGTAGTAACATTGAATGAAAGTGGAGAGGAAATTGGTTCACTTACAACGTTCAATCAGTCGAAATAAACAGATGCTTACTTTCGCAAAACATATATTCATATTAAGAGCTGCTTTAAGCTGTAACGGTGTATTTTGTTAGAGATGATCGATTTCGGTCTAGGATCAGACCATCATCGGGTCCAAAATCCATCTCAGTTACGCATTTGTGTAATTGGAGTAATAGTCATAAGGTGAATATTGTTCCAGCATTGATATTGGCTGTGAACATACGTAACGTTATGCCCATTTAAACCGAGTGTTCAGTGCATGAGTATACCTCACGAAAACGTCTGTGCAGTGTGTATTGCATAACGCAGCTCTTAAAATTCAATACAGCTGTGCAACACCATCTCCATGTTGTTGTTGTGGTCTTCAGTCCTGAGACTGGTTTGATGCAGCTCTCCATGCTACTCTATCCTGTGCAAGCTTTACCATCTCCATAAGGTATTCATAAGTTCAGATGTAGTCGAGGCTATAGATCATTAACATATTATGTAACAGTTAATAATAAGTTCCATGGTGTAGGAGGTCACAATAAACATAGGCAGTTCTAGGCGCTCAGTCCGGAACCGCGCGACTGCTACGGTCGCAGGTTCGAATCCTGCCTCGGGCATGGATGTGTGTGATGTCCTTAGGTTAGTTAGGTTTAAGTAGTTCTAAGTTCTAGGGGACTGATGACCACAGCAGTTAAGTCCCATAGCGTCAAAAAAAAAAAAAAAACATAGGCAGTGATATGCAGTGAGGTGACAAAAGTCATGTGACACCATTTGTATAGATGGCGTTAGTATCGCGTACAAAGCTATAAAAGGGCAACGTGTTGGCGGAGCTGTCTGTCATTTGCACTGAGGTGATGTGAAAAGGTTTCCGATGTCACTACGGCCGCTTGTTGGCGTTTAACAGACTTTGAACCGGAATGGTAGTTGGAGCTAGACCAGCTAGACACGTGGAACGTTCCATTTGTGCAAAAAATCCATCACCGGAAACACTGACGTAGTTATGGACGGCTATAGAGGTAGGGAAGGTATCCCATGACTTCTGTCACCTCAATGTGTATTCGAACCACTGTGTCATAATTTCAAAAATTAGAATAATCGTAACACGGAGGGACGAAAAATCCAAAACGCAAATAAAAAAATGAAGAAGCGTATAAGGTGTACCTCCAACAAGAAGAAAGTTTAACAACTCTTTATGAACATAGATTTACAGCCTATCAGAAACAACGCTGATGAAGCTGTAAATAAAGGGTGAGAAAACACAGGAAATCTATATACCGTAAATGAAGTTTAAGGAAAGAAGATAGAAGTGTATGAGAAAAACGGGGAACATACGAGACTGAGTTACAGAATAAAACATATATATCCCATGAAGTATATAAAGAGAAGAGACCAATCGCCAAGAAAATAGCCTCAAATGGTCTCAACGAAGCATGGTATAAGCTTATAAGGGAGGTCGTGCATGATTCACATAGAAGGTAGTTAGTTGGACATAAACTTATTAAGCACATACAGCTAGATTAAAGTTAACAAATGAACATTCATGGATGAAGGACTACAAACAATTATAGTATAATGACGATATGAATGAAATAGAAATGGCTTCCATGGAAATAAACTTCCAGGAGTAGACCCTGTAACACTACAATGGAAGGAATATAGAACTTATTATGCTGACAAAATTTTCATACACCTGTCTCTTGGTCAGCTGCTCTAGTTAAAAATCTATTCAAAAGAGGAGATGGCAAAAACTGTGAATATTATAGAGGAATTAACCTCATGAATACAGGACACAAGATCTGTAAAAAACAAACTACTGCAGATTGTCTGATAAGAGAAGAACAATGTAGATTTAGTAAGGAATGATAGTTTATGGATAATGTCATCAGCGTTAAATGAATAATAGAAAAAAGAAGAGAAAAGAATTTGGAAATGCATCTCGCTTTTACGGATTTTGATGAGGCGTTTGACAGGGTAAATCGAATAAAATTTTGGCAAACACTAGAAAATGAGGGCTACCGATCACACGTAATGTTAATGGTAAAGTGTCTGTGTGGCAATTCAAATTTTGTCGTAGGCATAGGAATTAAAGATGTGAATGGACTCTCCCAAAAATTAGATTTAGACATGGGTACAGCTCATACACGATGTTACATGTGTAGGTGCAGATATTTTGATAACTGGTACATTAATATTGTCCCAAAACAACATGTTAGTTGTTTTCTCTCTGCCTCTTACGTTATTCTCGTAAAACAATCACATAATGTACTACCTGACATTTTCTGCACAGTTGTAGCTACACCAGAACGTGCAGTACACCTGACATTATAGACGACCCGTTTTGCATCAACGTATCCACACTTCAATACCTGACCTGCTGCCCAGGGGAAAATAAAAATTAATGGGTTGCTCTCGGTACATGGAGGTTCTAACCACTCTAAAAGCATACGACTTGTAATGGCTGTAATTATTAGTCTGCAAATGAAGTAAGTTGTTCAGTACACTGTCCTATGTCATCGATAGAAAAATCTGAACTATATCTCGAATGCCCTGACTACAGGGTCTAATGCTTATAAGTGCAGATATTTTTATATGTGGTACCTTAATACGGACACAGATGGATGTGATGATTGTTTTTTCTCTGCATCGAACAGTCTTCGCACGAACACATCTCAAACTTTATAACCTGATGTTTTCTGCACAGTCTTACTGCACCACTAATTGTAAGTAGTCTACATATATCAGTACAGACTAACCATTTTGCTGCCATGTGTCTGCACTTCAACACCCGACCTGTTGGCAATGCGAAAATGAGCACTAATGGGTTGCTCTTGCCACATGTGCTGGGAGGTACTAATCAATCTAAAAACATACGACTTGTAATAGCTGTATCTATTTCTCTGCAAATGACGTAAATATTGACGTGATTCTACTCGATATAGTGTCGTCAGTCACCAAAAGAAATATCTGCACTTATAACCATTACAACTGGTATATTGACGACATTTTAAACAGATGAAAATTAAATTACCAAACGTTGTCTATTCAAAAAATCTTCTAATTACTGACAATAAAATAATGATTCACCTACATGAGACATAGTTACATAAACACATGTATCTTTTAAATAATCTATGTAAATCTTATAATTTTAAGATCTCAGTTAATAAAACGAAAATTATAGCTTTTGGAGGAAAGGGTGCAGTTGCATCAAAGATTGTGCTAGAAATCAATATTTTAGAGTAAGCATTATGTTTTAAATATCTTGGCTGTGGCATAAGTTTTTATAATGACAAGGACATGAAGCAAAAATATAGCAGATTTCAAGTTGTATATGGGACCATTCACAGAACTTTTAAAAACGAAGTTGGGAAAGAAAATGAATTTTATAATGTTATTGGCTTTATTCGCATTACCTTAGGGCGGCGAAGCTTGGGTGCCGCCTCAAAAACATCTGATTAAAATACCATCATCACAAACGAGAGTTCTAAGAGTGTTAAGGGCTGTGTGAAGATATTAGGAGAGAATTAAATATGGACTCAGCGTTAAATAATAGAATTAGACCGATCACTTACAGAGAACTGAAAATACCAGACTTCCCAAGGCAACCTTGGACTAAGTGTTGACAAGAAGAAGAGATCAAGGACGAGCAAGGACATGCTGTAGACAACTGTGAAACCGGAATGCGCAAAAATACCTAATCAGGGAAATGCAATAGAAGGACTTTCTCTATTGTTCCATCTTCTAATTGTGACGTTGGTATATATGCTTGACCTATTGCTTGCTTTGTTGTCGACTGAAGTGAACAGAACTGAACTGAAGTGTCCAAAGTACACCATTCTGTGCCCTACCTTCCTATTCATGAAGAATTTTTCTGTTACACCATTTACTGCTGCTGTTGATATTAGCCTATATTGGTCTGGCCAAATATCTTTATCTTCTTTCTATTTTTCTCTAGTGTAACGCAGCTATTGGGTGAAGGGAAGTTTGAGCTGCGGGTCATACGGGCGTGGCATTACTTTCAAACAACATATTTATTTCGATATATTACGATGTGGAAGTGGAAACACATAAGAACTTCAACAAAAATCTCTTCTGCAGTTAAAACGCGAAATAATATTACACCCAGGAGTACGTTTTACTACAAACGAGTACAACAGCAAAATAATAATAACTTCTCAACAGATAAAAATATTTCTAAATAATAATATGTATTACTCGAGCGTTACAAGCGGCCATTGAAAATCATACTGTAAAACTAAGACTAGCAACTCCCATAGAATCTGTACACTACTACACTCAAGCTCTGCCAACTACCCTGCCAACGCTAACAGACAACACAACTGTACCAAGCTGCTTATTAAGTGAAGATAACAGCACAACACAGAAGAAACTTATGCCTATACAACGTGTAACTCCTAAGAGATGACAGACGCATTTTCTTGGCCGACCGGTATCTACTATTTCATGTCTGCAATATGTAGCTCGAATTAGCCCAAACAACCACTCATAATGTCTTTCGTGCGAATCCCAATGTTGGCAAAAAGCTTCGGTTTGTTTCCGGTTACAAAGAAAATGATTTTTAAAGCGGAATTTTACGTGCTCATTTGATAGAGGGGTGCGACTCTAATCTAGTGCGATATTTTTTTTTGTAGACATGTATTAACAGGGGAGAATAACCAGTACTCAAACAGCCACTGAGCAGCGCTACTACATGGCGGTAGCAGTCAGTATGCGTTCGGTCGATGGCTTAGCTGCTGGAGTACTGGTTATTCTTCATGTTTTTCTGTTCCTTTTTAATACGTATCGATAAAAGAAATATCGCAGTAGACTAATTTCTGACCCCTCTATCGACAGGGTACGAGAAATTCCTCTTTAAAAACCATTTTGTTGTAATAGGGAACACAGTGAGGCTTTCCGTCCACACTGCACGTGGCATTAAAGACGTGATGGAGCAATATTTGTCTGGGCTGACTGCAGCGAAGCATTGCAAAAGTAAAATTGCAAATAGCTCCAGAAACACGAGAGAAAAATCACCTGACGACTCATAGGAGAGACACGCGGTGTACAATAATTGACACAATCTCTATGTGAGTACAAATAATTACAAGGCAGTAAAATAACACTTGATGTTAAGTTCAGTATTTTATCCATCTTCAGCAACTGCAGCCGTATTTAATGAAATAATAAGCAACCAGTTGCAGTTGCCGTTTATGCAACTGGTTTCTCGTTATTTCATCAAAATACCGCTCTCTTACGTAGTACAATTCTGTCATGGAATACAGAATTTCACTTCATAGAATTTGTAATGGTTTCACCGTGTTTTAAAACACCACACTAAGTTCCAGACGACTTCACCACGCTCTGGACATTGGAAGACGCCGTCCACCCCGTCAGTAGAGCCCATTCCATGGCGTTTGACGTTCCAGTCTCTCTTCCTTGCTCGCTGGCCATCGAACTGCTTGCTCCGCCACAACTGTGACATCTAAAGCAGATAACTATGGTGAACCACATTATATTCTGCGCCGATACGTGACATATCCAGACGGCACTCCACCAGGCTGCAACTCTGCCTCATGACTTTCCTGAAGTCACGACAGTGGCCTCCGACGTTGGTTAAAGACGATATTTATCCCACTTCCCGATGCTGCCTGCGTCCCATGGTCGCTACTCGGTCAGCAGTACTGACACAAACAAGTGTGGTCACGGCATAATCAAGTTCCTGCAGCCACCCCATAACTTATCTGCCGCTGCCAGTGGAGCTGCTCGAAGTCGATCTATTTGGCCCTGTACTGCAGGCTGAATTTCCGTGTGTCGTGGCACCCCAGGGTAGCTTGGAGTATCGCTGCTGCGGTTCACACACCGCCAGGTTTGCCCTCTGGCGACACACTGAACGCAAGAACAGTGCTGTTGCAGCCGGCCGGGCGGGTGGGAGGACCGTACTGCGGTCTCTGTAATATTGAGATTTCTGACTCTGCATGCTCCGACTCGGAGAGTGTTATCCTTTTGTTGGTTATTCAGTCTCTTCCTCATTACCACCTTCTCCTTGACAATGCCCTGCAAGAAATCGGAATGGGGGGCTAACCCAGAATCTTTTGCTAGTGGAGAGATCGTTACACTTTTCAGTTACAGGCCACAGGTCCTGTGGACACACATTATACGTCCTTAAATCAGAGGTTTATGTTAACTTCTGTGTCCTCATGCCATTGATCATTGCTGATTCATCAACCTTTTAGGGCCAGTTTCTCACCCCAATGGCAAAACGATGGCTTGATCCTCTGTTCAGTCCTCCTTCCTCTTTGATAAGGCTGTATCCAACGGCATTCCTTATACTGGGACTTTTCAAAATGAAAGCAATGGCTGGGGTTGAACCCACAAACAAGAACGTTTCAATCACTGCTGAGAGGTGCACCGCCTGGACCACAACGTAGAACTTGGAGAGCTGGCGATAATTTTCTGATTTGTTAAACCCAACGGCTGTGCTTTCTCTTCAAGGTCTTCCAAGAACATAGTAAAAGACAACATGTTGCCCGTGCTGTCCTGACCTACAACGATAGAGAGGGGTTCAACTCATGCCTTGGCCAGTGCGTTCTCCAGATCCATCACTCGTAGAAAATATGTAGTCATAGGTTGCTGAGACAGTGCTACGTCACGGCTCACTCGTCACTACAGTTGATACATCCTAGCATAGAGTTGAAACAGGAAGCTGTGACGTACCTGTATGTGTCATCCAAAGCTCGTTTTGACTCGTTCTCTAGCCAGGTTAGAGCTGTTGTTGTTACAAGTAAAATTTCGCAGCCCCTCATCAGCAATTTGTCTAGTGGAGAAAGGGGCAACGGTTCCCTTTGCACACTCAGTGAAGGGGCTTAAAACCGCTCCAACACCAGAATGTCCGCCACAGATCGTCACTATGATATCTCTTCAGTAGGTTAACAGCGATCCTAAGTAAAGTTCCCAAGGCTTACCCTTACGCACAAGACTATTGTTAACCTTCATCAATTAAAATATGATAATGGTAAAACAGTCAAAATTTAAATAATTGTCTTGGACAAAAATTGAACATTAGACAGTTTGCAATGAAAGGCTTGTTTAACGCTTTTGAAAGAATGTTCCTAATACTGTTACATTCAGCCAATACTTTGGGTTGTTCGTAACAACTCAGGAAATTTTATATACAATGAATACTCTGATGATCTGCAAAGTAAATTACTTTAGGATAAGGTCAAGATCCACTATGCCTTCACATATGTCACAACTAAATTGCTCCGACCCACATAATTAAATCTTAATAATATATTCTAGTCTCGGAGTTTTAAGGAAAGACAGCACGCTAGTGAACATTTAAACAGTCATAAGGTGTAAAGTAAATCACTTTAGGATTTGGTCAAGATCCACTACGCCTTCTGAGGTGTCACAACAAAATTGCTTCGACCTACATAATTAAAATAGTTCGTATCTTAATAAGATACTCCAGTCTTGGAGTTTTAAGGAAATAGAGCACGCTCGTGAACAACTAGACAGTCATAAGGTGAATAGCATCTACAGGAAAAAAATGGCTCGATAAAAACTTTCCTAGCTGAGAGTTTAATGTTTAACGGGCATTGAGAAGAAAAACAACTTAAAATAACACTACTTGAAATAACTAGATGAGGAGCTCTACTTAACTTTCAAACCGACAAGACGTCATTTGTCACATAACCTGTCACACATATTTAATACCAGCAAGTAGCTGTTTATATTAAAGTCTAAAGACTAATATAACAATTCCTGGCCACTCCTGTGGTTCATAATCCTAAATAAGTTTAATACAGGAAGCACAGATGGAATCCATGGCCAATAGACCACTATTTACGAACAGGCCATGTCATATTCACCCACCACACCCAAAGCAGGTACATGCTCCATCAGCACTAATCCCATTGCAACGTAGTTAAGTCCGTGATGACTATAACCAAGTCAGAGTGGCGCCGGCTGCGTTCCGATCTAGTTCAATTGCCCAAGCCAAAACCCCAGGAGTCTAGGAACGATCTCTCGGAACACACTGGCAGTTCCAAGTCTCCAAGCTATCGTGAAGGGCACACCTGAAACATAGTCTACAATTAAGGAGTTCACAGTGAGGTCGTGCGAGTTTCGCTCTAGATTTCGTTGAGTAGAGTACATCTATCCACAAAATATTGTCTACTGAAATTCGAGTACTCTCATAAAGATGCACAAAGCTTCGTTGAGAAGTTGTATTGGAAAATCAACAGCTTGGGGTATTAATCAGAATTCCGGAACAGATGAAAATCAACTGCCCGCTACAGGTAGCGTCGTAAAACAGTCACCCCACTGAGCCGCCTCACTTTGCATCCACTACAATAACACGAAAGAGCAGTGACTGTGTTATTAAGAAGTAAGATACAATTTCCTTCGGACATGCTTGCATGTCTGCAGGTCCGAAGGAACACTGATTCATACTTTTTAAAAACACGGCCACTGATCTTTCGTATTGGCCCACAACTATCAATAATCATGTCCTTGCTGGACAGGAATCTAGATAACGTACGAGTGTAGGTTGTAGTCTGGGTCTGGGTCTGGCTGTGATTTGTGCGCGGATAGCCAAAGTGGTTAAGGCGACTGCACGCATTAGGTTGGAAATCCAGATTCAAGCCCTCGTATGGCACAAATCTTCAGTGTCAGTGTAGTGAATGACAATTCGAAATTTTTCACTAACACAACTTTTATTTATGTACGCTTACAAGGTTGATGACTGAACAACAAAAGAAAGGGAACAATAACGATGCCAGTAAAAGTCTCCTAATTGAGGCAAACAAAAAGTTCACTTCTAATTTTCCACAAAGGTTCGTGCTAACACACACACACACTATTAAAAGTTCAATTCAGAGACAAATACGTAATCTTCAGTGGTCGAAGTCCATGGGGTCAGCATCCGGAGTGAACTGAACTTTGGGGCTCATTCTAGCCCCTAAATAGCTGTCTCCAGCCAATAGGTTTTGGCATAGTGATACTTCCTGCAAGCTGTGGTTCGAGCTCTCCCTGCAGGAAGTAGTGCTCGGAATGTCTGTTTCCATTATCTTGTATGTAAATAGACGGTGTTTACCGTTGTGCTTTTGGTACGCCTTGGACATAGACAACCGCGTCCTCTGTGGTGTAACAAGGGTTGCGGGCCATCAGGGGCTACCTTGGCTCCGGCATAACAGTCGGCATTCTACACTCCTGGAAATTGAAATAAGAACACCGTGAATTCATTGTCCCAGGAAGGGGAAACTTTATTGACACATTCCTGGGGTCAGATACATCACATGATCACACTGACAGAACCACAGGCACATAGACACAGGCAACAGAGCATGCACAATGTCGGCACTAGTACAGTGTATATCCACCTTTCGCAGCAATGCAGGCTGCTATTCTCCCATGGAGACGATCGTAGAGATGCTGGATGTAGTCCTGTGGAACGGCTTGCCATGCCATTTCCACCTGGCGCCTCAGTTGGACCAGCGTTCGTGCTGGACGTGCAGACCGCGTGAGACGACGCTTCATCCAGTCCCAAACATGCTCAATGGGGGACAGATCCGGAGATCTTGCTGGCCAGGGTAGTTGACTTACACCTTCTAGAGCACGTTGGGTGGCACGGGATACATGCGGACGTGCATTGTCCTGTTGGAACAGCAAGTTCCCTTGCCGGTCTAGGAATGGTAGAACGATGGGTTTCGATGACGGTTTGGATGTACCGTGCACTATTCAGTGTCCCCTCGACGATCACCAGTGGTGTACGGCCAGTGTAGGAGATCGCTCCCCACACCATGATGCCGGGTGTTGGCCCTGTGTGCCTCGGTCGTATGCAGTCCTGATTGTGGCGCTCACCTGCACGGCGCCAAACACGCATACGACCATCATTGGCACCAAGGCAGAAGCGACTCTCATCGCTGAAGACGACACGTCTCCATTCGTCCCTCCATTCACGCCTGTCGCGACACCACTGGAGGCGGGCTGCAAGATGTTGGGGCGTGAGCGGAAGACGGCCTAACGGTGTGCGGGACCGTAGCCCAGCTTCATGGAGACGGTTGCGAATGGTCCTCGCCGATACCCCAGGAGCAACAGTGTCCCTAATTTGCTGGGAAGTGGCGGTGCGGTCCCCTACGGCACTGCGTAGGATCCTACGGTCTTGGCGTGCATCCGTGCGTCGCTGCGGTCCGGTCCCAGGTCGACGGGCACGTGCACCTTCCGCCGACCACTGGCGACAACATCGATGTACTGTGGAGACCTCACGCCCCACGTGTTGAGCAATTCGGCGGTACGTCCACCCGGCCTCCCGCATGCCCACTATACGCCCTCGCTCAAAGTCCGTCAACTGCACATACGGTTCACGTCCACGCTGTCGCGGCATGCTACCAGTGTTAAAGACTGCGATGGAGCTCCGTATGCCACGGCAAACTGGCTGACACTGACGGCGGCGGTGCACAAATGCTGCGCAGCTAGCGCCATTCGACGGGCAACACCGCGGTTCCTGGTGTGTCCGCTGTGCCGTGCGTGTGATCATTGCTTGTACAGCCCTCTCGCAGTGTCCGGAGCAAGTATGGTGGGTCTGACACACCGGTGTCAATGTGTTCTTTTTTCCATTTCCAGGAGTGTAATATGCAGCAGAAGGTGGTTCATGTTCACAACTGAGAATACATTTCTTGTAGCACAGCAACTTACGAAGACCACACTGCCAGCTCCTGGAGACAGTTTACTATCACCTCAGGTCCTTTGTGTTCGTAGACTCTTGTCTGTTTCAGCGTACCTCCTGGCTATTGCACACACGTGGCTCCACCGCATGGAGGCAAAGGTCGCACAACTCGCGTCAATGATAGTAAGTCGGTTCGCGCCACATTGTCAATCAGGCCGTTGGTAGAAGATATGACAATATAGCGAACATGTGGTGCAATGGATTATTCTGGCGGTGGAGCCCATTAGAGTAGTTTCTGGCCGACATATTAGTTATGTTAGATATCTGCAGCTATGTTGCACATCACTGTCCATCTTTTATTTGCGAGCAATGTTAATTTTCTTCCCGAGTGGCTGAGTCATCTATGTCGATTATGAAGTGGGTTCACGCTAAGCTGCACGCGTGCCTAGTAGAGGGACAACACCCGTCTATCGTTTTAGTCCTCACAGTTCCGTAATGTGGCACAGCAACTTTTGCAAATGGAGCTGGCCGCTATCCGCTGTCCGCCTACGCCCTCTAACGAGATTAGCCGAGCGCTCTCCATCACGCCTGGAGCCGGCCAGAGATAACTTTGCTGAATGCTATCTCTTGCTGCGACCTCCGCTTCCGGACGGCCGGAGCCGTGCGTCGCGCTGCGCAAAAAAAGGAAACGAAGGCAGGCGAGGCGCTGCGCGCAGCACAAAACAGAGGAGGCCGTAGCCACTCTTAATTATCCTGCCGCTGCCTCCCCCCCCCCCCCCCCCCCACGACTCCCGCCAAGCCTCCGGCAGGCAGAGTTTCTGCGTATCGTCGTAAACACTGGCACCCTCCACCTACTCCCTAGTCTCTAGTTTGCTTGCTTGTTCTCAATCGCTCGTTTTGCTTTTCCAGACGTCTAGCCCCCAAAAATGCACTTAATTAGCTAGAAACCTTTGTTACGGTGTCATGCGATGTCAGTGAACAGCTTTGCATCCTCCTTGGTAGACGTCAGCATTCCCGCCTTCAGTCATGTACAGACAAGGGAATAACAAAAATGGTTCAAATGGCTCTGAGAACTATGGGACTTAACATCTGTGGTCATCAGTCCCCTAGAACTTAGGACTACTTAAACCTAACTAACCTAAGGACATCACACACATCCATGCCCAAGGCAGGATTCGAACCTGCGACCGTAGCGGGCACGCGGTTTCAGACTGAAGCGCCTACAACCGCACGGCCACACCGGTCGGCGAGGGAATAACAATCAGTCCTAGTCAATACATTATAACTTGAAAGTTGGTCTATACATTACACGTTTCGAAAGCAATAAATAAACGTCACTGGTACTCTAGAACTATTACGAAAGCGGTAAAGGAGGTTTTAAAATCTTGAAAGTGTGAAAATGGAAAAGGAATACGCATTAACGGAACAGTAACTTTCTGGTATTCGACTCTTCAACAGGCAATGAGAGAACAGAGTAGGTTTGAATTTCGACCAAATCACCATGTTCAGCAAACTAGATAAATATCAATGAGGAACTGAAACACTGAGCTCCAGACAGGATCAGTTTGAAGAACTGTGGCTCACGTTTCAGAGAATAGTTGACCATGAACTTTTCAGATATGTACCTCGTACAGCAGTTTATGATGTGAAAGACGCTCCATGGTGTACGGCTACTGTAAGGAATCTTCTAATGAAACAGAGACTATTGCATAATAGGTGTAAAACTAGGCACAGAGCCATAGATAGAGGCTGAATGAAACGCGTTTGGCTGTGAAGAGGGCAGTGCGTGAGGCCTTCAACGGTTAGCGTAGCAGAATATTAACGAAAGATCTCTCAAAAACTCTAAGAAATTCTCATTATATATAACTACCGTTAGCGGTACAAAAGTTATTGCCCATTCATGACGAGACAGGAGTTGAAACTGATGATAGTAAAGCGCAATCGAAAATAATGAACTGCGTTTTCAAATGTTTACAAAGGAAAACACAAGAGTAATGCCCCATCTTGATTCTCATGATGGAAGTGTATACTAATGTCAGTGGTGTTGACAAACAGCTGAAATCATTAAAAGTGCACAAAACTCCAGAGTCCGATAAAATTCCTGTCAGATTCTAGACTAAATTTTCGGCTGAGTGAGCCCTTCTTTTAACCGCAACATATCTTATAAATCTCTCGAACAAAAAGCCATGACCAATAGTTGGAAGGAAGCACATGTCACACCCACCTACGAGAAGGCTAGCAGAAGTGAAACACAGAATTATTATGCAATGCCCTTGACACAGATTTGTTGTAGAACCTCAGAACATACTCTGAGCTCGGACGTAATGAGTTATCTCGAAGAGAATTCGTAAAAACCGGGATCCATGCCAAGCAAAATCGACCATTTGAAATATGAGGAACACATTTTTCACTTGAGACTTGAAAGCTACTTATCAAAGCACTCACGTATTTGCAGTATTTCTTGAACTGCGAGAAGCATTTGTCTCAGTACGACACAAACCTTATCAACAGAAGTATGGTCGTATGGGTTATCAATCAAACTTTGTGATTGGATCGAGGATTTCTTGATAGGAGAACGTAGCATGTTATCTTGGATGAAGAATCCCCCACATATCTAGAAATAACTTCAAGTGTGCCATACGGAAGTATGTCGGGATCCTTGCTATTTATGGTGTTTATTTATGACCCTGTAGACGGCAATATTAGCAACAGACTTTTCGCAGAGCACGCAGTTATCTGCAAAGAAACAGGGGAGGGTGCTGCATCTTGCAACACCTCTCAGACCTCCGCGTTTAATCAGCTCTGTTTTAAAAGTTCAATGTTGTTGTCGTTGTTGTTGTTGTTGTGGTCTTCAGTCCGAAGACTGGTTTGATGCAGCTCTCCATGCTACTCTGTCCTCTGCAAGCCTCTTCGTTTCCTAGTAATTCGTGCAACCTTTGTCTTTTTGAACTTGCTTACTGCATTCATCTCTTGGTCTCGACTTATACCCCCTACTTTTCCCTCCCGTACTAACTCGGTGATCCCTTTACGTCTCAGAATGTGTCCTACCAACCGATATCTTCTTTTAATCAGGTTGTGCAACAAATTTCTTTTCTTCCCAGTTTCCTTCAGTACCTTCTCATTAGTTAAGTGAGCTCCCCATTTAATGTTCAGCTACCTTCTGTAGTACCTAATTTCTATTCTCTTCTTGTCTAAACTGTTTATCGTCCATGTTTCACTTTCATACGTGGCTGCACTTCAGTCAAATACCTTCAGAAAAGACTTTCTAACGCATAAGTCTATATTCAGTGTTAACAAATTTCTTTTCTGCAGAAACACTTTTCTTGCCATTGTCAGTCTACATCTTATATCCTCTCTAATTTATACATCATCAGTTATTTTGCTGCCCAAATAATAAAACCTATCTTCTACTTTAGGGGTCTCGTTTCCCAGTCTAATTCCCTCAGCATCAGCAGATTTAATTTGTCTGTGTTCCATTCTCCTTTTCTTGGTTTTATTGGGGTTTGTCTTATATAATCCTTTAAAGACACTGTCCATTCCGTTCAACTGCTCTTCCAAGCACTTTGCTGCCTCTAACAGAACTGAAATATCATCGGTTAACACCTAAGTTTTTATTTCTTCTCCCTGGACTTTAATTCCTATTCCATATTTTTCTTTTGTTTCCTTTACTGCTTGCTCATCATACAGATTTAATAACTTCGAGAATAGGCTAAAACCCTGTATTACTTTCTTCTTAACCACTGCTTCCTTTTCATGTCCCTCGCTCTCATAACTGCCATCTGGTTTCTGTAGAAATTTTAAATAGCCTTCCGTACCTATATTTTTCCCCTGCTGCATTCAGAATTTGAAACAGAATATTCCAGTCAGCATCGTCAAAAGCTTTCTCTAAGTCTACTAATGCTATAAACGTAGGTTTGCCTTTCCTTTTCGTATCTTCTATGAGAAGCCGCAAGGTCAGTGCTGCCGCACGTGTTCCTACATTTCTCCGGAATTGAAACTGACCTTCCCCGAGGGTGGATTCTACTAGCTTTTCCATTATTCTGTAAAGAATTCTTGTTATTATTTTGATAGTTTAATATATTTTCTTATTCCATTTTGAAACGGTAGCATTCACTATACGTGTGCTGCATTATTTTTCTGAAATTACAAAAACTACTACGGAAAAATAAGGTTTTTCCAAATGTGAAAAACTGTTCCAAGGTACGAAATTATCATGCGCCTATGAACGAACTTTCTATTAAAAAATTTAGAAGTTTTGCAATCAAGAAACATGTTGTCAATACTATACTTAATGGTCTATGTGTTACATTATTACTCCATTGCATACGAATAATCAGAAAGTGCAATCAAATTAAAAAAAGAATATATTATCAAATCCGAGCTATAACAAAAAGCATTTTGGAATACAAACTATCTGCAATCAACATGAATTCCTATTCTTATTGTTACGCATCAAGAACCTAAGGGAACGGGAGAGTGAAATACAGAACGGCATTGCTCAAGCATTGGAATTATCAACACGAGCCAGCCGCTAGGCGTAAACATTACGAAACAGTCGGTCATCAAGAGCGCGACATCAACATTTTCGTGTGTGAATGCGATCGAGTTCAGCGGAAAGGGTTAATTAGATAATTTCAGACCCGCCACCGTTACTCTCGGAACATGAGGTGAAAAGTGCTAACGAGGACGCAACAACGCCCCTCAGGGGTTTGACGAAGCAGTTAAGACACTGAAAAAATTGCTTAAGCAAATATAGTTAAGAACAACTGAGGACCGCTGACACCTCGCAGAGAGCAGAACCGATTTAGCCATGACGAGTGGCGTCAAAAAACAGAGCCTCTTCTTAGTACCATAACTATCCCACCTCGCTAGGCCAGAGTCAGTTGATCTGTAGGATCAAAAAAATGTTCAACTGTATGTGAAATCTTATGGGACTTAACTGGTAAGATCATCAGTCCCTAAGCTTACACACTACTTAACCTAAATTATCCTAAGGACAAACACACACACCCATGCCCGAGGGAGGACTCGAACCTCCGCCGGTACCAGCCGCACAGTCCATGACTGCAGCGCCTCAGACCGCTCGGCTAATCCCGCGCGGCTCTGTAGGATCGATGGCGTTCATGTCGACTACACGTGATTCTCTGATTATTGTACAGGGTGGTCGGAAATTCCCGTTACAAACTTCTAGGACATGTAGAGGGTAGTGAGTAAATACCATTTTGAATAGGAACCCATGTCTGGAAACGTATCGTTTCGTTCTACGACAATTTCAATGCAGATGATTATCTCAATCGCACTCACGTGAGGCATGTACTTAGGCGTGACGCAGTACAGTTGTTGCAATCCATTTTAAAAGAATACTGATTCGTTCCGTTATTACTTACGCTTTTGCATTACAACTTACACCTTATGGTTTACATTAGTCGACAACGACAAGAACCCAGTATCTAGGGCACCAGTCCCAACGTACCGATGCATCACAACAGCGGCTCGATGTGGCGACCACCAACGTTGTTACACACATTGTACCTCCGAAGCATGTTCTGGTACACTCTCTCCATCCCACCTGGTGTCTCTTCAATGTCTTGTGCAGCGGCCGGAACTCGTGCCAGCAGATCTTCCTCTGTCTCTACAGGTGTCTCATAAATTAGGCTCTTCATACGACCCCACAAGAAGTAGTCCATAGGGGTTAAATCCGGCGATCGTGGCTGCAACGCGGTTGGACCACCACGGCCTATCCATCTTCTACAGTTACCGTCTGTTGAGATGCCAGTGAAAAGTGAGGTGGTGCTCCATAATGCTGAGATCACATTTCCTGACAGACATTCAATGGCACAGCTTCCAAGACCGGGTCCAGTACGTGTCGTAGGAAGACTAAGTATGCGGTACCCGTGAGCTTGGATGGAAGTAGGTATGACCCAATCACATGACCGTCCAGAATATCTGCCCCCACATTTATTCCAAACTTGTCTTGAAATGCCTGAACATGCGTGGCATGAGGGTTTTCGTCCGCCCAGACATGGCTATTTCGAGCATTCGGAACACACTCCCTTGTGAACCTACATTCATCTGTGATGAGAAATCGATGTGGAAACAGGGGCGCGTCGACGCAACGGCGCAGGAACCATGTGCAGAAGGATTCGTGTTGTGAAAATCTGCTGGACCCAAAGCGTGTACCCATTGGAAGTGGTACGGATGTAATTGTTGCTCATGCATGACGTCCAAGACGGTACTGTGACTAACAGCCATTGAACGCGCAATTGTTCGCGAACTCGTTGATGGACTATCTTCAATGCGACGCAGTACACCTCCTTCAAATTTCGGAGTGCGGCGTCCACGTAGAGCACCACAGTCCTGCCTCCTCACGGTGAAGGTACCCGTTTCTCGTAGCTGTAGCGTAACTTGGGCAAACAGCTTGTGCGATGGAGTGTGACGGTGTGGAAAACGATGGTGAGACAGCCGACTAGCAGCTCTTCCGTTGCCTCCAGCTTCGCCATACACAAGGAGCATGTCTGTGTATTCCGCAAACGTGTACTGCACCATGTTTTCTCTACCAGTGATGCACAGGTATCGACTCGGTCTCACAGCAAAGCGGACAATAAGTGACATTTGGGGATCGTTTGACGTAGTACACGTCATCGTGTCTACACTGTTGCACATCGGGACAGGGAACTCTGAGACGTTTCTCTTGCCCTAAGCAGACGTTGACGAGGTACACATCTGAACTGAAACTGTCGTAGAATGGAAACGATACGATTCCGGGTATGTATTCCTATTCAAAATGTTCTGTACTCACTACCCTCTACATGTCCTAGATGTTTGTACGGGGAATTTGCGACCACCATGTATATAACATCTTATGTATGGGATTGTTCCAGTACCGGTCACACTTCTGCCACCTTACGAGATGATGGTTCAAATGGCTCTAAGCACTATCGGACTTAACATCTGAGGTCATCAGTCCCCTAGACTTAGAACTACTTGAACCTAACTAATCTAAGGACATCACACACAACCATGCCCCAGGCAGGATTCTAACCTGCAACCGTAGCAGCAGCGCGGTTCCGGACTGAAGCGCCCAGAACCGCTCGGCCACAGCGACTGGCTTACGAGATGACCACGAATGCATAGCCACAGATGATGGAAGCCAACCTCCAGTACCAGCCGCCAGTGATGAGTAGTCTAGGGATCTACCAACAACTCTTCAGCCTGGGGCACAAACTGCGCTAAACTCCAGCATCGCTTAATTGAGACGGCCTACCGAAACGGCGGGCTAGGATCAGCATTCAGTACGACGTCACAGCATGCGATGGGACACCACGGGCAGTGACCTATGAGGGACAGAGTATTTCCAGAACGACGTGTGAGACACAATACACACGCTCCGACGGAGCACACCGTCCATACAATGGAAGTCAGCTAGTCAGCCCGCTTACTAGAAGACACAGACCTTAGCACAGGTCTGGTACAGCGCTATACGGCAGCCTAGGCCAGTCACTGGATTCAGCAGATTCCTCCTGCTTGCTAAGCCACCAGCCGCCGCCGAAGATACAGCAATGAGATGTATTCAGAGAAATAAACGAATCAATACTTAACCCCATTTTATTGTGTCTCATGACGCTACACAGCTTCCTGGCGTTCATACTGACAAACACTAGGGGTTTCCAGACCGGGACTAGACGACCCCCACAAATTGGTTGTCAGAACAGCTCCAACCCAGGACCAACAGGAATTGGAAGGTGACAATTTCGGAACCAATTCCGATCCGGCACTCCAGCGTCCATAGTAGTAACATATGGTGAGTCAGAAAAATTACCATTGTTACTTGTTCTCAAAGGAATTCTATTTGTTGCTAATTACCATTGTTACTTGTTCTCAAAGGAATTCTATTTGTTGCTATGTCCAGGACTGACTTGAAGACTACAAAGTTACTTTCTATCGGCTACGCAGCAAACTGATGTACACTACAGGCCATTAAAATTACTACGCCACGAAGATAACGTGCTGCAGAAGCGAAATTTAAACGACAGGAAGAAGATGCTGCGATATGCAAATCATTAGCTTTTCAGAGCATTCACACAAGGTTGGCGCCGATGGCGACACCTACAACGTGCTGACATGAGGACAGTTTCCAAGCGATTTCTCATACACAAACAGCAGTTGACCGGCGTTGCCTGGTGAAACGTTGTTGTGATGCCTCGTGTAAAGAGGAGAAATGCGTGCCATCACGTTTCCGACTTTGATAAAGGTAGGATTGTAGCCTATCGCGATTGCAATTTATCGTATCGCGACATTGCTGCTTGCGTGGGTCGAGATCCAATGACTGTTAGCAGAATATGGAATCGGTGGGTTCAGGAAGATAATACGGAAAGCCGTGCTGGATCCCATCGGCCTCGTATCACTAGCAGTCGAAATGACAGGCATCTTATCTGCATGGCTGTAACGGATCGTGCAGCTACGTCTCGATCCCTGAGTCAACAAATGGGGACGTTTACAGACAACAACCATCTGCACGAACAGTTCGACGACGTTTGCAGCAGCAAGGACTATCAGCTCGGAGACCATGGCTGCGGTTACCCTTGACGCTGCAACACAGACAGGAGCGCCTGCGATGGTATATTCAACGACGAACCTGGGTGAACGAATGGCAAAACGTCATTTTGTCGGATGAATCCAGGTTCTGTTTACAGCATCATGATGGTCGCATCCGTGTTTGGCGGCATCGCGGTGAATGCACATTGGAAGCGTGTATTCGTTATCGCCATACTGGCGTATCACCCGGCGTGATGGTATGGGGTGCCATTGGTTACACGTCTCGGTCACCTCTTGTTCGCATTGACGGCACTTTGAACAGTGGACGTTACATTTCAGATGTGTTACGACCCGTGGCTCTACCCTTCATTCGATCCCTGCGAAACCCTACATTTCAGCAGGATAATGCACGACTGCCTGTTGCAGGTCCTGTACAGGCCTTTCTGCATACAGAAAATGTTCGACTGCTGCCCTGGCCAGCACATTCTCCAGATCTCTCACCAAGTGAAAACGTCTGGTCAATGGTGGACGAGTAACTGGCTCGTCACAATACACCAGACACTACTCTTGATGAACTGCGGTATCGTGTTGAAGCTGCATTGGCAGTTGTACCTGTACACGCTATCCAAGCGTATCAAGGCCATTATTACGGCCAGATGTTGTTGTCCTGAGTACTGATTTCTCAGGATCTATGCACCCAAATTGCGTGAAAATGTAATCACATGTCAGTTCTAGTATAACATATTTGTCCAATGAATACCCGTTTATGATCTGCATTTCTTCTTGGTGTAGCAGTTTTAATGGCCAGTAGTGTATTTCAATTTAAGTTGAATAGTTGTCAAGAGTATCCTTTTCCGACAACCTGCAGAATCTATAATTTAACGAGTCCTAGTACTCCATGCGATAAATTTATAGAGATGCGCTACATGTAGAAGATATAGCCATACAGTAAACGAATGCTCAGAGTGTCGTTTGACAATCGGTAGGCATAAGGATTGGGTTCAATTGTTCTGATTCGCAAATGCAGTTATTGATGAGTTAGTGTTTGGAAGTGATACTAGTTTGGTCGAGGGGAAAAATAATGGAAAAGTGCATTTCACAAACATGGAGCCGACACGGTCAGCTAGTAGAAGTGATATGATAACTGCACTTATCGAGCAAGTTTCCAAATTGTTAGAGGTTAATGAAGTACAGGAAGCACGCGTCAAGTGGTTTACTGCCCACGAGCTTACGGCAGAGATCTCCTCTGCCATTGTCAAGTGGATGACTGTCGTGTGGTTGTCATTTCCGTGCTTATATAGCCGCGCCGGTCAAAATCACATCAACTGCACACAGTTTCACGAACACTTTCACGAAGAACTAGACAATGCTAACGGCAGTGTCTGTACAATAACAGGGACGAATCACGAGTCGGCAGACGCAGCCAACCCATAAGCGATCGCCGGCCAAATACACGTCGCCCGGCAAAAGGACCGACCGACGACCAACCAAAGTCGTCCCGACTCCAATCATGTGGTCGGCAACCGTCGGGCGAGTCATGGGGGTCCGGACCACACTACTGCCCCGCCCCGACTCAACTTGTGCCGCATGCCAAGTCACAGACTGCCAGGTCCGACTAACTGGTAGCATGTTCCAACTGACTGGTCTATACACGACGACCGGGAAGTAATAGCAGTCCAGCCAAGATAATACGGCAGGGCTAATATCGATAAGCGCTGCTGCTGCCGCTCACGGGCAGGCGATGCAGCGCCTCAGTGCCACAAGTAACTGAAACTAACATAACGAGGTGGCAGTACGGCAAAAACAGGATGTTAAATAAGAGATGGCACGAACACGAGCCAGGCACGGCTCACAAACTGCTGAGGTCATAGGTCCCTACACTTACATACTACTTAAAGTAATATGCTAAGAACAACACATCACACACACACACACACACACACACACACACACATGCCCGAGGGAGGATTCGAACCGGCAGGAGGGCCGCGCAGTCCGTGACACGGTGTTTCGACCGAGCGGCCACTTGGCACACCGCAACGGTAAGACTTAACGGTTTATGACTTAGGGCACAGTCTAATAATGATTCTAGGATTCGATCGCCGTTTCGTGAGTATTTCACGATACTGCGGAAGAGCAGCAGCGCCAGCCATGCGTATTCTAATTTCAGAATATATCTCTTTGTGCTGATTTCTAAATATTTTATTTGTTTTGCGATTTCTACCACCTTCGCCCAGTGTCCGTTCAAAACAGTGGCTGCCTGCAAGTAGGGTTGTAATGCATGCCTTCCAAAGGTCTGATAGTGGATAGAATAATAAATGTGATCCCTATAGCCTATCGATATTTATCTCATCCGCAAACTGACTCAAGCCTTTTTATTTTTCAGACCGCCTCGGATACGGAAACCGTGGCAGTCAATTTAGGAGTCCCAGCGCAACATGTTCTGGAATCCATGAAAGACAGATAACGATAATACTCCTTCCAAATCGTCAATAACTATTCTTATGAGACAAACATGTATGCCATGTAATCTTTTGACAATAACCTATAACGATGAGTATGCCTTACTTACAGTGGTATTTCAGGTTAGAGAATTTTCTTGAGTTGATCGAGGGACACTAGCGCATATCTTGATAGTAGTTGCGCAAGATTGTTGTTCAGATATTATTTTTAGGTAACATTTATATCTGCACTCATGCTCATAAATTAAGGATAATTGCAGAACGTGGTGTCACACAACGTGGCACTACACAAAACTGGCGCTAATAGCATAGGCACATAGGGTGAAACGTCACAGGTTTACGCTTCATTTAACTGACTGATTAATTTCCACATGTTTAGTAATTCATTTTACGCCGAGAGCGTCCTTTCAATGTTTCGTCTAGCTAATTAACCTCTGGATTCAAGAATGCTTCAGTGTATATTTTTTCTTCTGTTGGTGTCACACCTCCTCTCTCATCCTTTGATCCCATGATGTATGTGGATGGATAAACGTAATTATGCATGGAATATATAATAATCTGGGTTAGTCAAAGATGGTAGCAAAAAAAAAAAAATGGTTCAAATGGCTCTGAGCACTATGGGACTCAACTGCTGTGGTCATAAGTCCCCTAGAACTTAGAACTACTTAAACCTAACTAACCTAAGGACATCACACACATCCATGCCCTAGGCAGGATTCGAACCTGCGACCGTAGCGGTCGTGCGGTTCCAGACTGTAGCGCCTTTAACAGCTCGGCCACTCCGGCCGGCAAGATGGTAGCAGTAGGGTAGTTTAGCACCAACATAACGTGAGCAGATTTGAAAGAATTAGTCACATAGCGGTAGAAATGGGAACCATGGAGCGCTGCGTCCGCTTATATTAAAAGGAGATACTTCTTACATGAAAATTAATCTGCTTAACAAACAAGGGGTAGACTTTCAAGGGAACACACACGACACAGATCTGTAAGTCCACGCTATTGGCGATAAGTTGAGAAAACCGTCCCGAAACACATGTGCTACAAAACGCCACTGTTCCCTGCGCATGTACCCCGACATCAATATGGGATATGATCACCATGCACGCGTACACAGGCCGCACAACGGGTTGGCATACTCTGGATCAAGTGATCGAGCAGCTGCTGGGGTATAGCCTCCCATTCTTGCACCAGTGCCTGCCGGAGCTCCTGAAGTGTCCTAGGGGTTTGAAGACGTGCAGCGATACGTCGACCGAGAGCATCCCAGACGTGCTCGATGGGGTTTAGGTCTGGAGAACAGGCAGGCCACTTCATTCGCCTGATATTTTCTGTTTCAAGGTACTCCTCCACGATGACAGTTCGGTGGGGCTGTGCGTTATCATCCATCAGGAGGACATCCCGATACACCTCACCTGTTACAGTTCCTCTGTCAAAGACATGCAAGGGTGTATGTGCACCAATCATAGTCCCACACCACATCGTCAAACCACGACCTCCATACAGGTCTCTTTCAAGGACATTAAGACGTTGGTATCTGGTTCCTGGTTCACGCCAGATGAAAACCCGGCGAGAATCACTGTTCAGACTATACCCGGACACGTCCGTGAACATAACCTGGGACCACTGTTCCAATGACCATGTACTGTGTTCTTACCAGGCTTTACGGGCTCTCCTGTGACCAGAGGTCAGTGGAATGCACCTTGCACGTCTCTGGGTGAATAAACGATGTCTGTTCAGTCGTCTGTAGACTGTGTGTCTGGAGACAATTGTTCCAGTGGCTGCGGTTAGGCCCCGAGCAAGGCTACCTGTGGTACTACGTGGCCGTCTGCGGGCACTGATAGTGAGATATCGGTCTATCGGTCTTCTTGTGGTGTAGTACACTGTGGACGTCCCGTACTGTAGTGCCTGGACGCGTTTTCTGTCAGCTGGAATCGTTGCCATAATCTTGAGATCGCACTTTGTGGCACACGGAGAGCCCGTGCTACGACCTGCTATGTTTGACCAGCCTCCAGTCGCCCTAGTATTCTACCCCTCATAACGTCATCAGTACATGTTCTTTGAGCCACTTTCAACACACAGTCACCATTAGCACGTCTGAAAACGTCTGCACACTTACTCGCTGAACCAACACACCTCTTTGTATGTGGACTGCTGCCAGTGCCACCGTGGGACGACCGCAGGGCAAATGCACCGCACGATCATACCCCGAGGCGATTTAAACCCGCAAACTGCCCACTAGAGCGTTGTTTCACCATGTATCAGCAGTGTCCTTAATTTATGAGTATGAATGTATATTCCGCGAGCCGCTATACGGTGCATGGTGGGTGTTTTGTACTTTTTACTAATTATTATTGATGCTAGCCATTCCATTCATGTATGGAGTGGAGAAATTCTGTATGGATCAATATGTGCCCTAATCTCTTTTATTTCTTATTCTCACGGCGCTAGATACATGATGGACACAACAACGTTGTTTCTGTCTTCCGTTAATAGCACTTCTCTAAATTTACACGGCATGTTTTCGTGAGACGTAAGTTCTCTCCATGCTTTCCGACATTCTTTATAGGTGAACCGCCCTTTACCAGAACCCACCCGAAAAGTCAAGTCTTCTATTCCCGTTATCTTCTATCAGGGGCGTTCAATAAGTAACGAAACAATTTTTTTCTGTAAGCAGGTTGGTTTTATTCAGTGATTCCAGTACACCATATAATTCACTACTCGTTTAACTACAAAACGCTGTTTTTCAACATAATCTCCGTTCAATGCAATGGTCTTACCCATCTTACTAGGACGTCCCTTATGGTGCCGCTCTACTGGTCGACGTCGTTGCCAACGTCTTGCTCTGAGCACAGTGGGACTTAACTTCTGAGGTCATCAGTCTCCTACAACTTAGAACTACTTAAACCTGACTAACATAAGGACATCACACACATCCATGCCCGAGGCAGGATGCGAACCTGCGACCATAGCGGTCGCGCGGTTCCAGACTGTAGTGCCTAGAACCACTCGGCCACTACGGCCGGCCCCATCGTCCAAGTATTGCGTCTTGTCGAGCGCATCCCTCATTGGGCCAAACAAAGTCGGAAGCTACGATACCCGGGCTGTAGGATGGATGAGGCATGTTTGCCCGACCTTGTTGCGGTGATGATGGACGCCACGCCCAACGACTCACCATGCTTTTGTTCTCTGCAAGATAGCCTATGATTACTTACGATATTGTGGTTTTCTATCAAAAGCAGTACATTGACAGCTCTATGCCTGGAAGGCATCTCCGGTAACAGACGCCATTTTGAAGGCTCCATATAGCGCTGACACATATCGGACCTTTAGGAAACTAGAAGGATTGAAGTGGGAACATCCCACGATGTCCCACAACAAATTCCGCATTCTTTCAATTGAAGTTGGTTGAGAAAAAAATGTGTAGCATTACTTATTGAACGCCCTTCGTATGTATGCCACGTGTAGTGGAAACACGCACAAAATCCTCTTCGGTATTCGACATGCAGGTTTGTAGGTTCGGTCTGGTTGCTTTAGGGACAGATCCGCGCATAGCTGGAGGTTCGCAGCGCAGCTGCCTTGAGCTGCCAGCGATTCGCATGGAATCCACGGAAGAGCGCGTGAAATGCGTGGCGCAGCGCAGACCGCCGCGGAGCTCTGGAATGCACTTGCTGGAGAGGCCTCCAGACGGGCTGGAACTGAATGGAGTAGCTACTGCTACTGCTTGTCTGCCCGTCGTGGCCTGCAATTCGTGCTACGAAATTCCACTTGGCGTTATTAAGCGATGCGCCAGAGCAGTCTCATATTTGTAAGTCAGCACCTTTTTTCTGCTCCCTCCCGTTCCCCAGTATCATCTACACGGAAAGTTTTAATGCAGGTATTAATAATTAAACTGATAAAAAATTAACTTTGTAGATATTCAGGTAACCAACAATCTTTCGAGGCCAACTGAAGCACGATGATGCATAGCAAGAAAACTGTTCGTCTCTATTATCCATCGCGTTTGATAGTATGTACAACATGATTTATGTGTGCCTAACACAGACGCGGATACTGACTCCGGTTCTGGGGGATCTGGCGTTTTCACATTTTGGTACTGCCTCACCATGCCCACCCTCCCCCTCAAACTTTAATGTGTCACATATGCCTTCGATAATGATGATAATAATAAAACGTAGGGACTTCCGAAAGTATCTTACACATGTTGTCCCACGCTAAGATCATTGCACAACAAGAGTGGTGCATTATCGGAAGGGAGTTTCAGGTCGACTACAGACACATTTCTGCTGTGGTACGGATAACAGCTGCATCATAAAGGGAGACTGAAACGACGGGGAAACTGTAAGCGTACTCCAAACTTCAAGTAAATGGAGCAGTACGATTCTTGTGGGAAAAACATGTAAACTGCAGGCAGATACAACTTGAAATTCTGGCGGTATATAGACCAAATACAAAGCCGCATCCATCTGTAGTCAAATAGTGCCAATAATTTGACCAAGGCAGCAAAGACGTGTGATTGTGATCTGCCATACAGTCGAGATCGTGCTCCATTCGATTTCTATTTTTTCTGTAAGCTGAAAGTGTTCTGGCGTAAGATCAGACTCGCTGACCAACCCCTCTCTATCCCGCCCGGCTAGCCGCGCGGTGTAACGCGCTGCTTCCTGAGCGAGAAGGCGTGCCGGTCCCCGGCATGAATCCGCCCAGCGGATTCGTGTCGAGCAACGGTGTGCCGGCCACCCTGTGGATGGTTTTTCAGGCGGTTTTTCATCTGCCTTGGCGAATGCGGGCTGGTTCCCCTTATTCCGCCTCAGTTACACTATGGCGGCGCTTGCTGCGCAAACACTGTCTCCACGTACGCGTACGCCATAATTACTCACGCAAACATTCGTGTTACACTCGTCTGGTATGAGACGTTCCCGGGGGGAAGGTCCACTGGGGGCCGAACCGCACTGTAACCATGGGTTCGGTGTGGGGCGGCGGTGAGGCCTGCTGTGGCCTGTTGTGGGGTTGTGAAGCACTGAGGGCTACGGCGGGACGAAACCGAGCCATAATACGCAAGTAGCGTCATCAACTGCAGTAGTACTCGGTGGGCGGCCTGAGCGAGGCATGTCATCGACATTTCCTGTCTCTCTGTATCTCCTCTATGTCCAAACACGTCGTTTTCGTTTATTCCGAGACGCCTGGACACTACCCTTGTTGAGGGCCCTTCCTGGGACAAAGTAACAATGCGAAAGCGATCGAACCGCGGTATTGACCGTCTAAGCATGGTTGAACTACAGACAACACGAGCCGTGTACCTCCTTCCTGGTGGAATGAGTGGAACTGATCTGCTGTTGGACCTCCTCCGTCTAATAGATGCTGCTCATGCATTGTTGTTCACATCTCTGGGTGAAAAAATGGTTCAAATAGCTCTGAGCACTATGGGACTTAACTTCTGAGGTCATCAGTCCCCTAGAACTTAGAACTACTTAAACCTAACTAACCTAAGGACATCACACACATCCATGCCCGAGGCAGGATTCGAACCTGCGACCGTAGCGGGCGCGCGGTTCCAGACTGTAGCGCCTAGAACCGCTCGGCCACCCCGGCCGGCTCTCTGGGTGAGTTTAGTCACATCTCTGAACAGTTAAAGGGACTGTATCTGTGTAGAATATCTACAGTCGATGTCTATCTTCAGGAGTTCTGGGAACTGTGCAAAACGTTTTTTGATGTGTGTGTTTGACGTCGAAGCAGGTTTCAACAGACAGAACATCTAGGTGGAGAGGGAGATATTCCAATTGAACGTTCATACATTTAGTAGTGGAGACTTGGGGAATGTGTTGAAAAATAGTGCTACGTGTCTGTTTCACTTTGAAGTGTACTGGAGCGTTAGATAAAAGTTACTTAGGGTGCCATAATAATGTGTAGCCTACATTTTGAAGTCCTCTCCTAGCAATAAAATGAGTAAAACGTTTAATACAACAATAATAATAATGTTTTACATCAGTGCTTAGTACATACTAGGGTTTCCACTCGTCCAGTTTTTTACAGGACAGTTTTTTTTTTCCAAAATAGCCCGCTGTCCCGAAAGGTTTCTTGGGGACTCTCAAATGTCCCGCTTTTTTGTGATTGGCTTAAGTATTTTACACTCCCGGATCTTTTATTTGCAATTTACTGCACGTTACAGAGATACATTTGCTAGGACACGCCACTTGCACAATTTGCTCTGGAATCTTTATTTACTGTTCTTTGTGCACTGTTGGTAGTACCGATTCATATTAATGGCTTCATCATTCTAAAGTGTAATTTGAAGGATAATATAAGCAATGAGTTTGCATTTTTAATCACTGGCAGTGAAGAAACTGTAGAACGTATGTTGTGCAAATCAAACTTCGCTATTCGATATGGTGTAAGCTCTGATAACGTGAATCAGTTTAAGACGAAAAACATTGAATGAGTGTTCAAAACTGAATGAACTTCTTAATTAAAACCATAAATGTGAAAAAATATCGAGTCAGTGAAGCAGAACTACTGTTAAGTCATTTGGAATCATGTGAGTGCATGATGCAAGGATAAACTACAAAGTCAATGAAATTTTGTCAGTACAATGTATTGCGTTTTTTTCAGTAATTGAGCCAGTTTGTTTAGACGTTTTAAAATGTCCCGTTTCCTTTAATAAAAATGAAATGGACAGCTACTCCAGCAGAACTTCCGAGAAATTATAACGGAGAAACACAACATTTGAAGTGGATTCATCCAAAAATTTGAGACATAAAAATTTACACTTTGCGAAATCGAAGTGTGGATTGCACCATTAAAAGTATTTAGCTTAGGGCTCCGATTGTGAGCACAGGTCTGCCGACTATGACTGTGCGAGCCACTATTTGGATCAGTCATTTCTGTCATTTGTGCTAATGCTCGGGAAATCAGTGTTTCCGTTATTTTTTTCTCCGTACAGACCTTCCCGTTTTTGCCCTCGCTTTCCTATAGATGTAGACCGAGATGACCGAAAATTATGGGATAGCTCCTAATATTGTGGCAGACCTTCTTTTGCCCGGCGTAGGGTAGCAACTCGACGTGGTATAGACTAAACAAGACGTTAGAAGTCCTATGAAAAAATATTGAGACAATCTGCCTCTACAGCTGCCCATAATTGCGAAAGAGTTGTCTTTGAAGGATTTTGTGCACGAACTGACCTCTCGATTGTATCTCACAAATGTTAGATGGGATTTAGGTCGGGCGATATGGGTGGCCAAATAATTCCCTCGAATTGTCTACAATGTTCTTCAAACCAACCCCAACCAATCATGGCCCTTTGATATGGCGCATTGGCGTCCATAAAAAATCCATCGTTGTTTGAGAAAGTGAGCTCCATGAATGGCTGCAAATGGTCTCCAAGTAGCCGAACATAACCATTTTCAATCAATGATTTGCTGAATAAATTCCGTTTAAACACAGCCTACACAGCCGGCCGCTGTGGCCGAGGCGCTTCAGTCCAGAACAGCGCTGCTGCTACGGGCATGGATGTGTGTTATGTCCTTATGTTAGTTAGGTTTAAGTAGTTCTATGTCTAGGGGACTGATGACCTCAGATGTTAAGTCCCATAGTGCTTAGAGCCGTTTGAACCAACAGCCCACAACGTTATGGAGCCGCCAACAGCTTGTACAGTGTCTTATTGATAGCTTGGGTCCATGGTTTCGTTGGGTCTGCACCACACTTGAACCCTACCATCGGCTCTTATGAACCGAAATCGGAACTAATCTGGCGAGGCCGCGGTTTTCCTCGGGCCTAGGGCTCAAACGATGTGGGTGCGAGAGCAGGAGAGAACCTGCAGGTGATGTCATGCTGTTAGAAAATGCACTAGCGTCTGTCGTCGGCTGCCATAACCCACTAACGCCAAATTTCGTCTCACTGTCCTAATGGATACGTTCACCGTACCTCCCACAGTGATTTCTGCCGTTATTTGACGCAGTTGCTTGTCTTCTAGCACTTCTCCCGGTGGTTAAGTAAAGGCCGTCGGTCACTGCGTTGTCCGCAATGACGGAAATTCGGTATTTTCGGCACCCTCTTGGCGTTGTGGATCTCGGAATGTTGAATTTCCTATCAATTTTCGAAATGCAATGTCCCATGCATCTAACTCTAACTACCATTTCGCATTAAAGTCTGTTAATTTCCGTCGTGCGACCATAGTCACATGGGAAACTTTTCACGTGAATCTCCTGAGAGCACATAATTGCTCCATTAATGCGCTGCCCTTTTATAACTTGTGTACTACCGACATCCGTATACGTACATACCGCTAGCCTAAGGCGTTTGTCAGCTCAGCTTAGATGTAGACCTCTATCGTTCTGTCTGTGGACTGTCGAACCGTGACGGATCTGTTGTCTGCAGCAGTGTCGATCAGCCTGCAAATGAACGCCTGCACCTGGCTAAAATTCTATCCACAGGCGGGCAGAGCGTAAGATAAACGTAGGCCGCGGTGGTCTCGCGGTTAAGGCGCTCAGTCCGGAACCGCGCGACTGCTACGGTCACAGGTTCGAATCCTGCCTCGGGCTTGGATGTGTGTGATGTCCTTAGGTTTGTTAGGTTTAAGTAGTTCTAAGTTCTAGGGGACTGATGACCACAGAAGTTAAGTCCCATAGTGCTCAGAGCCATTTGAACCATTTTATGATAAACGTAGCTTGTAATTTCTAGAATTCCTTTCCATTTTTTGGATTCTTTTTTTCTGAACACTTTGTTCTCCTAAAGTTAGCTGAGAAATTTCGCTATTGATACAGACAATAATATGAGAAGCCTTTACTGAAACGTTTGTTGGGACGATGGCGTGACCCCCACGCCTTCTCCCTCCCCTCCTTTGATCCGCGCCCGTGTTACACTGTGGTGTGGCAAACGAAACACAACTGGTAGTTTCACTACAGCATTTATTTCTCCTGTTACTGCACGGGATAATAAATGAAATGACGTAAAGTATAATGCTTATATAAAGTACGCGAATGGACATTAAAATTGCTACACCAAGAAGAAATGCAGATAATAAACGGGTATTCATTGGACAAATATATTATACTAGAACTGACATGTGATTACATTTTCACGCAATTTGGGTGCATAGATCCTGAGAAATCAGTACCCAGAACAACCACCTCTCGCCGTAATAACAGCCTTGATACGCCTGGGCATCGAGGCAAACAGAGCTTGGATGGTGCGTACAGGTACAGCTGCCCATGCAGCTTCAACACGGTACTACAGCTCATCAAGAGTAGTGTCTGGCGTATTGTGCCGAGCCAGTTGCTCGGCCACCATTGACCAGGCGTTTCCAGTTGGTGAGAGATCTGGAGAATGTGCTGGCCAAGGCAGCAGTCGAACATTTTCTGTATCCAGAAAGGTCCGTACAGGACCTGCAACATGCTGTCGTGCATTATCCTGCTGATATGTAGGGTTTCGCAGGGATCGAATGAAGGGTAGAGTCACAGGTCGTAACACATCTGAAATGTAACGTCCACTGTTCAAAGTGCCGTCAATGCGAACATGAGGTGACCGAGATGTGTAACCAATGGCACCCCATACCATTACGCCGGGTGATATGCCAGTATGGCGATGACGAATACACGCTTCCAATGTGCGTTCACCGCGATGTTGCAAATCACGGATGCGGCCATCATGATGCTGTAAGTAGAACCTGGATTTATCTGAAAACATGACGTTTTGCCCTTCGTGCACCCAGGTTCGTCGTTGAGTATACCATCGCAAGCGCTCCTGTCTGTGTTGCAGCTTCAAGGGTAACCGCAGCCATGGTCTCCGAGCTGATAGTCCTTGCTGCTGCAAACGTCGTCGAACTGTTCGTGCAGATGGTTGTTGTCTTGTAAACGTCCCCATCTGTTGACTCAGGGATAGAGACGTGACTGTACGATCCGTTACAGCCATGCGGATAAGATGCCTGTCATCCCGACTGCTAGTGATCCGAGGCCGTTGGGATCCAGCACGGCTTTCCGTATTATCTTCATGAACCCACCGATTCCATATTCTGCTAACAGTCATTGGATCTCGACCCACGCGAGCAGCAATGTCGCGATACGATAAATTGAAATCGCGATAGCCTACAATCCTACCTTTATCAAAGTCGGAAACGTGTTGGTACGCATTTCTCCTCTTTACACGACGCATCACAACAACGTTTCACCAGGCAACGCCGGTCAACTGCTGTTTGTGTATGAGAAATCGGTTGGCAACTTTTCTCATTTCAGCACGTTATAGTTATCGCCACCGGCGCCAACCTTGTGTGAATGCTCTGAAAAACTAATCATTTGCATATCACAGCATCTTCTTCCTGTCGGTTAAATTTCGCGTCTGTAGCACGTCATCTTCGTGGTGTAGCAATTTTAATGGCCAGTAGTGTAGATACATACTTCTGTGGAGCATAAGTCCTCATGTTAAAAATGTTTGGACTGAATCTCTCGGCTGCGGATTTGCTTATAAGCTGACAACTTACAATATCGCGCTGAAGAATCTAACAGTAATCAGCACTCCATCTCCCGTGATAGCATGACCTTTATTAGCCAATGTTAAAGCTGCAAGGGAAAATAGCGGTTTGTTGCTTTAATTTTGAATGTAGTTGCCAGTTCCTTCATCGAAGCTACCTCAGTGGCCTCCGTTGTATGCATGTCCTCATCATAGGTCTGAATGAATACTGCTCTGCTTAGTTTTCTTACTAATGACGAAGATCGCGCCAGTTGTGATGCTGGTGTTGCACATCGTTAAATGGTCAGCCTCACGAAATTGATGTTGAGGTGAATCTACTTTGCTAGCCCAATCTGCAATTGATTCTTCCTTTCACACGAGTAGAAGTCTGTAGACTCACATGTGTAATTTTCCAACAAGGTATTTCTTACTTCTTTCCATGTGGAAGATAATTCACACCTGAGCAGTTTACTAATTGCAGGACCCTGAGTACGGGTTTTTACGAACTATAACAACATTGGATAATCTGTTTCACGGGCAAGTTCCAGAGCAATATCTACATTGTTTATGAACTCATTTAATGTGGGTTTCGTACCACCAAAAGCCTGAGTTTAAGAGCGTCACTAACAGTAATAGTAGTTGCAGCTGCTCCAGTATCGCTAACGACTTCCTTTGTGAGGTAGAGATAGCGGTCAACTGTATTTCAGCACTACAAAACAGGACACGGTGGACTGGTTTCCGCAGCTCCTGGAACCCGCAGTCACAAGCACACTAGAATCACTACTACAGCAATTATAGTACCGCAGTCCAAATTTTCAAAAACCTTACTAAACCCATAATTCAAACACTCAGTTCCTTTTTTTTCTAGTTTTCTTACACTCTCTGATTCAGTTCTCTACAGAGCTTTTTGTGCAAGATACTTTACACCCCATCCAACTTAATGTATTTACTACCTTCTCGTTTCACGCGGGGTAGCCGCGTGGTCTTGGGCGCCCTGCCACGGTTCGCGAGGTTCCCCCCTTCGGAGGTTCGAGTCCTCCCTCGGGCATGGGTGTGTGTGTTGTCCTTAGCGTAAGTTAGTTTAAGTTAGAATAAGTAATGTTTAAGCCTAGGGACCGATGACATCAGCACTTTGGTCCCATAGGAACTTGCCGCAAATTTCCAAATTTCTCTTTCACCTTAAGATCTCACTTTCAGCTCTCAGTTGTTCTGGCCAGTACACGTGCAGCTACACGAATGTTAACTGCTGGCTCAAAGTTCAAGGACAGTAGTGAACCACATTAAGGAGTATCATAGCCCAGCATTATTTGGGGCTGTCATGTGATTGCTTCCCGTATTACCTGCAGAGAGACGCTCTCTTGCGCATTGCTTCTGTTTCAAGGTAAACGGCTTACAGCCTGTGGCTCTCTTGTATTTGCCCTACGCTAGGGCAGATGGCTTAGGCCATCTCATAATTTTCATCTTCCTTTCTCTCTACTAATTAATCAGCATTAGACCCTGAAATATTTTTTTTTCTAACATCGATGTATTTTTAACTCCCCCCCCCCCCCCCCCCCCCTGCGAATAGAATGATAGTACATCTTGCCTGTAGGGCCCTTGTGTAAATTGTTGCCTAGAAAAAAATATTTTGAGTTCCAATCGCCTTTCCATCCTTTCCACAGCTCATTCGGCGTCCTGTACAGAACATTCTCTGAACATTGTTTGGTACTGGCAGCCTTCTTTCAGTTGGCTTTGCTAATCTGCTTCTTATATCCTCCTTGCTTAGTTATTTGGGTTCCAAGGCAGCAAAATTACTTCATTTCGTCTGCATCGAGATCCACACATTTGTTGATACGTTTAACGCCATTCTCATGGAAAGTTGATTGTCATCATTGTAACTTTCAAAACCGATTTCTCTTCCACGTTTGCTAAATCACAGACACTCTGCAAACATGATTATGTATTGTGTAATCTGTTTATGATAGTATCATTCTCTCTGACGAATTCCGTAGGAATGTATGAGACGAAACACAATGGAGAGCTGTAATAGCACCCAGTGGGAACTGGGTCTTCAAACGGAACAAAGCGAGTTCTAGTTACGGTGTGGGGAGATGCAGCTATTGATAACTAACGTACTAAGTAGAATTGAAGTCACTTTCGTCGTTTCATTCTAAGATCTCATGCAATAAAAGTTTGTCAAGGTTCTTGCTTGCATCGGTTATTACTTGCAACATTTCCAGATCTTTAATGACGCTCGAACAATACATTTGTTTGTTTGGTGAAATGGTAACGTATCGAAATCGAGCTTAGATAAATCCATCAAAGTACTGAAGCCACTGAATTCATTACATTCTCGTTTAGTGTGCTGTTTTCAACAATTTATGATGTATATGGAATTCTTTTTGTTTAATGTTTCCTTTGTGCTAAACTACTGTAACAAGTGTTTCACGTACGGACAACTGTGCGCTTCATTGTAGTCATGATTAAGCTCCATACTAAATTAACATACACTCACCCGTCGTCTAGGAGTAGTGTATTTGAATAGTAATTAGAACCTCCTCGGTCCCGGACTCGAATCCCACCACTGCTTAAATTTGAATAATAATCAGCATTGGTGGCCGAAGACTTCCAGCGTAAGAAGTCTCCCTCGTTCTGCAACCGCCTTGTCAAAGAGGGCTGTAACATTCACTAGATAAATTTTAGCTACGGTGCGACGAGAAGAAATTATGCCTCTAACAATTATAAACATTATCTATCCGACATATCAAAAAAACAGTCAAATAAAACGATTATAAATATTAATTATTAATATAATATTATATAATGTAATTGGACATATCGATGTGTATCATACAAAGACAATGATAATTGAAAATTCCTTTTATGATCTGCGTTTGTCTTCCTTTGTTTTTACCTTTCGTTGGTTGGCTTTTATAGGTTGGGAGCCAGTGTGGCGTTCGCTGTGTTATTCAGTGGTTTGGTATTTAACTAATTTGTAAATTAAAATGATAATCTTATTTTATTACAGTGAGTAATTACTAAATAATTTTTCTCCCGGCTAAAGATTTGGTCAAGTTGCTAAAGAATTCCAAGTTAACGTCGTGTTAAAGTGTTGTCTGAGAGATGTGGAAGTGTCACTAAATCACAGTTCATACAACAGATTCTATACAACTATTGATTATGATGGAAGCAGTTATCTTCAGCAAAATGATCATTAAAACCACCGAATTTCCGCCGCGCACAACACTGACGTATGTTACCTGAAACAATATTCTTCGCAACTCGTGCGTAATTAATTTCGGCTCCATACATCAGCAAGAAAAGTTTGTTATATGGGTCGTGCTATGAGCACTGTTTTTTTAAAGAACCAATCTGATTTGAATTATTTTCATTAAAATGAGTGCGGGACCACCGGTGCACATTTATTTTTACACATTTTTATTACTTTCGGCATTTATGTCTGCAGAGTTGCGTAGTTTGAATTTACCGCTGATATAATAGTTAATATGGCGGCAGACAACTGATAGAGACTGTCTATTGTTAGAGCAAATTTCCTTTTAACAGAATAAATATTTGAAATGCTTATTAAACTTTGCTTTCATATTGTGCACTATTTGGACTAATTTTCATCAAGCAAACCTTTGATATTTGTAAGAAGCACAGATAAAAACGCTATACAAATCGCTATCATCAATGGCTGCCCTCCTTGCAGCGGAAAGAAATAATTAACACAGATAATGCTTATTGAGAGAGGAATTAAAGTCACAAATAATTATTCACTCATATTTATAATAATATTGAACTCTATTCTCAAGTAATAATTAACAAATAATTACAATTTCTTAACAGGCCTCAGTTTGATATACGTCTTGCGTCTGCGACCTACAAAAGCCAACCAACGAAAGGTAAAAACAAAGGAAGACAAAAGCAGATCATAAAAGGAATTTACAATTATCATTGTGTTTGTATGATACACATCGATATGTCCAATTACATCATAAAATATTATATAAATAATTAATATTTATCATCGTTTTATTTGACTGTTTTTTTTTCATACGTCGGATAGATAATGTTTATAACTGTTAGAGGCATAATTTCTTCTCGCCGCACTGTAGCTAAAATTTATCTCGTGGGAGTTACAGGGCGGAGGAGCGGCTGAGGGTCAGGGCACTCTCTTGTCCGAGGGGTGGAAAACTGCCCTTTAGCGGATGAATCAGCAGTTACTAATGGCATGAGGATGCAGGAGGCAATGGAAACCACCGCACTAAAGACAAGTAACGTGTATCCACAGGACATGTGGCTTGAATTGAAGAAGTGTCATGATGATCTCTCCACTGCCAAAGACTCCGGAATAGTCTCCCATTCGGATCTCCGGGAGAGGACTGCCAAGGGGGAAGTGACCATGAGAAAAAGATTGAATAATCAACGAAAGGATAATGTTCTACGAATCTGGGGTGAAATGTCAGAAGCTTGAACGTGCTATGAAAACTAGAAAATCTGAAAAGGGAAATACAAAGGCTCGGTCTAGATATAGCAGGGGTCAGTGAAGTGAAATGGAAAGAAGACCAAGGATTCCTAGTCTTATGAGTATAGGGTAATATCAACAGCAGTAGAATCCTACGGGAGTAGGATTCGTTATGAGTAGGAAGGTAAGGTTGGAAGTGTGTTACGGTGAACAGTTCAGTGATGGGGTTGTTCTTTTCAGAATCGACAGTAAACCAACACAGACAACGATAGTTCAGGTAGATAAGCCGACGTCGCTATCTGAAGATGCAGAGAAAGAGTATGAGGATATTGAGGGGGTAATACAGTACGTAAACGGAGACGAAAATCTAATAGTTATGGGAGACTGGAATGCAGTTGTAAGGGAGGGAGTAGAAGAAAAGGATACAGGAGAATATGGGCTTGGGACAAGAAATGAGAGAGGCGAAAGACTAATTGAGTTCTGTAACAAGTTTCAGCTAGTAATAGCGAATAATCTATTCAAGAATCAGAAGAGGAGGAGGTATACTTGTAAAAGGCCGGGAGATACGGGAAGATTTCAGTTACGTTACATAATGGTCAGACACAGACTCCGAAATAAGGTACTGGACTGTAAGGCGCGCGCAGGAGCAGAGTCAAATCACAATACAGTAGTGATGAAGAGTAGGTTGAAGTTTGAGACATTAGGAATGAAGAGTCAACAGGCGAAGAAGTTTGATACAGAAGTATTAAGGAATGACGAAATACGGTTGAAGTTCTCTAAGGCTATAGATACAGCAATAAGGAATAGCTCAGAAGGCAATACAGTTGAAGGGGATGGACATCTGTAAAAAGGGCCATCACAGAAGTTGAAAGTGAAACACAGGTACAAAGAAGGTAACCGGGACGAAACCATGGGTAACAGGAGAAATAATTCAATTGATCGATGAAAGAAGGAAGTACGAAAATGTTCCGGGAAACTCAGGAATACAGAAATACAAGTCGCTGAGGAATGAAATAAATAAAAATGTTCAAATGTGTGTGAATTGACCAAATTGCCGAGGTCATCGGTCCCAAGACTTACACACACAGAACAACATGCAGAAGAATGGAAAAGAAAATTGTGGATGTTCTAGATGACGATCATTTTGGCTTTAGGAAAGGTAAAGGCATGAGAGAGGCTATTGTGACGTTGCGGTTGACAATGGAAGCAAGACTAAAGAAAAATCAGGACACGTTCATAGGATTTGTCGACCTGGAAAAAGCCTTCGACAATATAAAATGGTGCAAAATGTTCGAAATTCTAAGAACAACAGGGGTAAGCTACAGGGAGAGACAGGTAATATACAATATGTACAAGAGCCAAGAGGGAATAATAAGAGTAGACGACCAAGAACGAAGTGCTCGGATTAAAAAAGGTGTAAGACAGGGATGGAGTCTTTCTTCCCCACTGTTCAATCTGTACATCGAAGAAGCAATGACGGAAATAAAAGAAAGGTTCAGGAGTATAATTAAAATTCAAGGTGAAGGGATTTCAACGATACCATTCGCTGATGACATTGCTATTCTGAGTGAAAGTGAAGAAGAATTGCACGATCTGATGAACGGAAGGAACAACCTAATGAGTACAGAACATGGACTGAGAGTAAATCGAAGAAAGATGAAATTAATGAGAAGTAGTAGAAATGAGAACAGCGAGAAACTTAACATCAGGGTTGCTGGTCACGAAGTATATGAAGTTAAGAAATTCTGATACCTCAGCAGCAAAATAAACAATGACGGACGGAGCTAAGAGGACAAAAGCAGACTAGCACTGGCAAAAAGGGATTCCTGGCCAAGAGAAGCCTACTAGTATCAAACATAGTCCATAATTTGAGACAGAAATTTCTGAGAACGTAAGTCTGGAGTAGAGCATTGTATGATAGTGAAACACGGACTTTTGAGATGTGGTGCTACAGCCGAATGTTGAAAATTAGGAGGACTAATGGGCATGGAATCAGGAAGTTCTGCGCAGAATCGGAGAGGGAAGGAATATGTAGAAAACACTGATAAGGAGAAGAGACAGGACGATAGGACATCTATTAAGACATGAGGAAATGACTTCCTAGGTATTAGAAGGAACTGTAGAGGGCAAAAACTAGACAGGAAGACAGAGTTTGGAATACATCTAGCAAATAATTGTGGACGTAGATTGCAAGTGCTACTCTGAGATGACGAGGTTGCCACAAGAGAAGAATTCGTGGCAGGCCGCATCAAACCATTCAGATGACTGATGACACCCAAAAAAAAAAGTACTCTCTCAAATCAAAACTGAAGTTGTTTATTCACGACCAGTTTTCCCTGTTTAGCGCTTATATTATCTTTACGAGAATATGCACTATGAAATATGCTTCGATCTATGAAACTTATTATTGTAGATTTTCTGACTTCAGCAGAGAGCCACATTTACAATAAATTATCAGATGGGGAGGAAGCTGGCGGTTCATGATTTTGTGTCCTTAAATTTGAGGTTTATGAATAGGGTAAGTCGAAGATAGTGAGCCAGGCGAGTTCCCTGTACGTAGTTTCGCTGTAAGCTGTGTTGTTTACAAGTTTTTGGAACCAGACCATGAGCTTATCGCAAGTAAGTACGATTACAGTAGAATTAAGTAAAATGTTCACTTATCTCCATTATTATCACGTTGTTCAATCTGAGCTGTTCCTATCGTTCTCTTGTTTTATTCATTTGAAGAAATGTAGTCAGAGTTATAATATCATTTCTGGGTTCTAAGCTTTGTGTTGAAGAGAGCATTTGTCCAGGGTACATGCTGGCATGTAATCCGAATTTACACACGAAGGAGGTAACTTACATGATTTCTGCTACTCATTTTTACTTCTCGCCTTTTATTGATGTGGCATAACTAATGCGCTCGTGATTCCTTGCAGACAGGACGGGTGCACCTCCTCCCCCCCCCCCCTTTCTGCTCCGATGCAGCCGTCGTCGGTCTGGCGCGTGCGTGAGCTGACCGCGACCGCCTCTTGTGCCGGTATTGCAGGGCGTGCGCTGCCTCCCAGCAGGAAAGCCTCTTACGCGGCGGCCGGCACCGCAAATCCTATCAGCGTTGTTAGCTGGCGATCGGACGCGGGCAGAGCCTTTACCGACGGCACCGGCTGCGTTTCCTGGAGCTCCTCTGCTCGCACCTTTTGCGTGAAACATGCGTTATACTGTTACATATCGGTACTCAGGAGGCACGACCGCGAAACTACCACTGGGCAGAAAATATTTGTGAGGGCCTAAATCATGCTTATATAGTATCGTTAGAAGTTTCTTACCATGTGAAAGTCCACATTTTCCCGATTAATGTACATTTAAATCTACATGATTACTATGCAGTTCACACTAAAGTGTTTGGCAGAAAGTCCATAAAACCACTTACGGGCTATTTTCCTACTATTCCGTTCTGTAATGGCACATGAGAAAGACGAACGCTTAAATCTTTCAGTATGAGCTCTGATTTCTCTCATTTTATCAAGATGGTCATTTTTTCCAGTTTAGTTTGGCGTCAACAATATCTTTTGGCATTTGGTGGAGGAAGTTGCCATCCCAACTCCCTTTTCATATCTGCAACTCTCTCTTCCCCTTTCATATTAATACAAAACTTTTTCTCCTTCTCTGAAATTTTTAGATGTACTCCATCAGTTCTATCTGGTAAGGATTCCATGCTGCACAGAAATACTCTGGACGGGGATGAAGAAGTGTGTTGTAGGCAATTTCTTTTAGTAGATCTGTTAGATCTTCTATGTGTTTTGGCAATAAAACGAAGTGTTAAAACAACTGTTTTTGAACTACGACGCTCGACTGACCTGTCACACTCTATCCCAAGCTAAAATTGTCCATCTATTTATATCAGTTTTTCCTTCGCTTCTGACGTGGTGTCAGAGAGAGACAGAAACTATGGCAGGGATAAATTCCCACACATCAGCTACTTACAAATCGCTACTCTTGGCTCTGGCCTAGTGCCCCGCCTCATACATCACAATAACTTGAAGCAGCGCTGCAGTTTTCTGCCTCGTTATTGCTTCACTCAAAACAATTGTGCATGCAATACTGCCGTCACAGCTCCGTGCCCTTGAGTGCCATGTTTACCTTGCCTGGCCTGCTGGCTGTTGGCCGGCCGGGGTGGTCGAGCGGTTCTAGGCGCTACAGTATGGAACCACGCGACCACTACGGTCGTAGGTTAGAATCCTGCCTCGGGCATGGATGTGTGTGATGTCCTTAGGTTAGTTAGGTTTAAGTAGTTCTAAGTACTAGGGGACTGATGACCTCAGAAGTTAAGTCCCATAGTGCTCAGAGCCATTTGAACCATTTGAACCGCTGGCAATTGACTGTTACCACACTCTGCCAGCGGTCCCAGATTCCATCGCCCAACCGTGCCTTCATTGAATTTTGACAAAATTTGCCTTTCCTTCGACTAGGACTAATACTAGCGCAGCACAGCTGTGGTCTTTGGCTACTAATCTACTAATCAGTGCTGGTACAGTAGCTCAATGGGTTTGGTCAGAGAGCTGGCTGTCTTCTGTACAAAAGACATTGCGAGAAGAATCCAGTGATGAGCTTTAAGTGGTCTCATGTGACACCCACCAAGACCAAATGATGAGGAAAAAAATAAAAAAATAAAAAGAAAAGAAAAAAAAAGAAATCGAAAGATACTGAGTTCCAAGTTCGAACCCCGTCGCTGCTTAAATACTGAATAAAAATCATCTGCAATTATGGATAAAGACTTCTCGTATAATATGTCACTGTCATTCTACCACTGGCCTCGTCAAAGAGGGCAGAAGAGTGGACAAGGTTCAGGGCGCTCTGTTGCCTTTGGGGTAGGAGGATAGGAAACTGCTTCTAAAAAATGAAAGAATCAGCAATGAAGAGCAAAAAAAAAAAATAAATCGAAAGATACTAGGTTCCAAGTCTGAACCTCGTCACTGCTGAAATATTGAATAAAAATCATCTGCAATTGTGGATAAAGACTTCTGGTACAATATGTCACCGTCATTCTACCACTGGCCTTGTCAAAGAGGGCGGAAGAGCGGACAAGGTTCAGGGCGCTCTCTTGCCTTTGGGGTAGGATACTACCTCTAAAAAATGAAAGAATCAGCAATGATTACTGACATATGGATGTAGAAGGCAACTGAAATCACTGAATTGAGGAGACAAGTAGTCTAAAACTGAACTTGTCACGATGATCTCTCCATTGATAAAACATTCCGAACTAGTCCTCCATTCAGATCTCTGGAAGGGGAAAATGACCATGAAAAAAAGACAACGGAAGGGTAACATTCTGCAAGTCTGGGCATGGAATTTCAGAAGGTACAAAAACTGAAAAGGGAAATGCTAAGGCTCAGTCTAGATATGGTGGAGGTCAGTGATGTGAAATGCATAGAAGACAAGTATTTCTGAACAAACGAGTCAAGGGTAATATTAAAAGCAGCAGAAAGGATTCGCTGTGAATGGGAAGGTAGGGCAGAGAGCGAGTTACAGTAAACAGTTCAGTGGCAGATTGTTCTCATCAGTGAACCAACACCGACAACGATAGTTCAGGTATACATGCCGATGTCGCAAGTAGAAGATAAAGAGATTTAGAAAATGTATGAGGATATTGAAATGATAAATCACGTAAAGGGAGATAAAGCTCTAACAGTCAGGGGAAATGGGAATGTTGTTACTGGGGAAGGAACAGAAGAAAGGATTACGGAAAAATATGGTCTTGCTAGGATGAGAGAGTTCTGCAATAAGTTTTAGCCATTAACAGTGAATACTCTGTTCAAGAATCACAAGAAGAGAAGGTATACTTGGAAAAAGACTGGGAGATACAGGAAGACTCCAGGGGGATTACATCATGTCCAGACGGAGATTTTGAAATAAAATATTGGCTCAAATGGCTCTGAGCACTATGGGACTCAACTGGTGAGGTCATAAGTCCCCTAGAACTTAGAACTACTTAAACCTAACTAACCTAAGGGCAACACACGCATCCATGCCCGAGGCAGGATTCGAACCTGCGACCGTAGCGGTCGCGTGGTTCCAGACTGTAGCGCCAGAACCGCTCGGCCACCAATAAAATATTGTATTTTAAAGCTTATCTAGGAGCAGATACAGACTCAGATCACAATTTGATAATGATGAAGAGTAGGTACAAGATTAAGAGACTACTCAGGAAGAAACAATGCGCAGAAAAGTGGGATACGTAATTACTGAGGGATGAAGGCATACGCGTGAAGTTCTCTGAGGCTATTTATACTGCGAGAATGAATAGCTCAGTAGGCAGTTCAGTTGAAAAGGAATGTACATCCGTACGAAGGGTTAACACAGAAGTTGGAAATTGGAAAAAAAATACGTACAAAGAATGTAACAGCGGAGAAATCATAGGTAAGAGAAGAACTACTTCAGTTGAACCACGAAAAAAGAGGTGCAAGAAAGGTAAGGGAATCAGGAATACAGAAGTAGAGGTCTCTTAGGAATGAAATAAACAGGATGTGGAGGGAATATACGGCGAAATGGCTACAAAAAATGTGAGGAATTTGAAAAAAGTATGACTGTCGGAAGGACGGACTCAGCATATAGAAAGGTCAAAACAGTCTTTGGTCAAACTACAAACAAGAGCGGTAACAAGAGCGCAAACGACTATCCACTGTTAAATGCAGAGGAGGAAGCGAATAGGTGGACAGAGGATATTGAAGGACTCTATGAGAGGGAGGACTTGCGTGATGACGTGGCTGAGGAAGAAACAGGGGTCGACTGGAAAGAGATAGGCGATCCAGCATTAGAATCATAATTTAAAAGACCTTTGGACGACTTAAGATCAAATACGGAAGGTATAGATAAATTCCATCAGAATTTCTAAAATCATTATCCAGGGTGATTATAATTAATGTTAAACTTTCAAACCGCTGTAGAAATAACACCACTGGTCAGAATGACATCTAATTGCAACGGAATACTCGTATTATCAGAGAAGGGGTAAAACGTACGGCAGAAGGACAATAGAAAATTGGAAATTTGTGGTAAGGACTATGGGACCAAACTGCTGAAGTCATCAGTCCCTAGGCTTACGCACTACTTAACCTAAATAAACTTACGTGAAGGACAACACACACACACCCATGCCAGAGGGAGGATTCGAACCTCCGACGGGGGGAGCAACGCAAACCGCGACAAGGCGCCTGGCGCCTCAGACAGCACGGCAATCCTGCGCGGCAGAAGAAAAATAAATAGTTACAAAATGTAGCAATAGATGGAGCTGTAAGCACCATAATTTTATAGTGGTCGACTACAAACGAAAAATGAATCATAGAACAATGCCTAAGCTGTACGTGTGATGCTTCAGTCCGGAACCGCGCGACTGCTACGGTCGCAGGTTCGAATCCTGCCTCGGGCATGGATGTGTGTGATGTCCTTAGATTAGTTAGGTTTAAGTAGTTCTAAGTTTTAGTGGACTGATGACCTCCGATGTTAAGTCCCATAGTGCTCAGAGACATTTGAACCATTTTGTACGTTTGACGTTAAACAAACTGTGCTACTCAGTGTGCATGGGTGTACAGGTATGATACTGTTAGTTACGTAATCCCATCGAACACGGCAAGGTCATATCACATACGACGGGATAATTGGTTTTTAACTGTCCCGAGGCCAAAAACCACAAAAAAACATCAATCACATCGGTTTTTAATTGTCCTGAGGCCAGAAACCGTATAAAACGCAAAAATCAAATTCAAATTTGTTTATTAATTTCCTTGCGACTGGCGAAAAACATGTTCAATTTGCTGTCCACTGTTTTCTGCAACATGTTGAAATCGAGAAACAGCATGTTCCACAACTGATCGAACTGTTTCCAGGGTCACGTTCAGAATGTGTTGCGCAATGAGTGCTTTGAAAGCAGCTAAGTTTGCAATCGGAGCACTGTAGGCAACATCTTTCAGATACCCCAGAGCCAGAGGTCACACAGATTAAGATCAAGTGATCGGGACGGCCAGGCTGTAGGGAAATGGCGGCTGATAGTTCTAGCATTTCCGAAATGGCGCTTCAGCAGGTGCTTAACTGGATATGCAATGTGCGGAGGTGCGCCATCTTGGATTAAAAAAGATCCCATCCACACATCCACGCTGGTGGAGAGCTGCGATGACGTGGTTACGCAAAAGACACTCATAGCGCTTACCAGTGGCGGTACAGGTAACAGGACCGGAAGCACCTATCTCTTCGAATAAATATGGCCCTATGATAAATGATGCCGTAAACCCGCACCACACAATGACCTTTCTAAGATGAAGTGGTACTGGTTGATTTGCGTGTGGATTTTCCGTTGCCCATATCAACAATTCTGTGTATTTGAGATATCCTGTCAGATGGAAGTAGGCTTCGTCTGTTTGCAAAATCTTCTAGGGCCAATTATTGTCCACTTCCATGCGAGCAAGAAATTCTAAAGCGAAGGTCTCTCTTGGTGGCATATCAACAAGAAGCAACTCGTGAACACCGGTAATTTTGAATGGATTGCAAAGAAAGATGCTTCGTAGGATTTTACGCTCTGTGCTCACGGGTTGTCCAATGTTCGGGCAATTCTCCGTGCACTACACGTTTGCACACCGCCACTCGCCTCCTCCTGCATTGCTGTAGCCACTGCTTCCATTGACATCGAATCTATTAGTTTCCTCTCTCTACCAGGTTGCACATCAAAAGAACCCTTCTTTTCGAATTTCCGAATGATTTTCTCCAGACCCACGGCCGTCTTCGAACCAACACCTTTTTTCAAACCCTTCAGTGTCCGTAACTTCTGCAGAGTGATGTGTGCACAGTCATCATTCTTGAAATACAGCTTTACAAGGAGGGCGCGATCCTGCATTGAGGCAGTTATGGCGAAAGCCTGAGACGCGAAAGGAGCATGACAGGTGTTTTCATTTGCGTATTCTGACACATGCAGTGTCATCTATTGATCAATTTTCACACAATTTTTTTCTTCTGCCACACGTTTTCCTTCTTCTCCGATAATATTCCGTTGCAATTTGACGTTATCCTGAGCAGTGGTGTTATTTCTACAGCGATTTGGAAGTTTAACTTTAATTATAATCACTCTGTATATTGTCTGGCGATATACCATCTGATTGTCAGGAAAATATTATCCATACAGTTCCAAAGACTTCAAAAGCTGACAAGTGGGAGACTGCATAATCAGCTTAACAGTTCATGCATCCAAGTTGCAGTAAAAGAATGATATACAGAAGAATAGAAAAGAAAATTGAGGATATATTAGATGACGGTCAGTTAGGCTTTAGGAAAGGTAAAGACACAAAAGAGGCGATTCCGACGCTGCGATCGATAGTGGAGGCAAGACTAAAGAAAAATCAAGACACGTTCATAGGATCTGTCGACCTGGAACAAGTGTTCGACAATGTCAAGTGGTGCAAGATGTTCGAAATTCTGAGGAAAATGGTCGTAAGCTGTAGGGAGAAAAATGTTCAAATGGCTCTGAGCACTATGGGACTTAACATCTGAGGTCATCAGTCCCCTAGAACTTAGAACTACTTAAACCTAACTAACCTAAGGACATCACACATACCTGCCCGAGGCAGGATTCGAACCTGCGACCGTAGCGGTCGCGCGGTTCCAGACTGAAGCACCTAGAACCGCTCGGCCACACCGGCCGTCTCTGTAGGGAGAGACAGGTGACGCACAACATGTGCAAGGGATGACCATCGAAATGGTGTAACAAGTTGCGTGATAAAATCGACCAGGTGACACGTTTCTTTTGGTCCAATCTCGATTGTCCCGTGTCTACTGCAATCGGCGTTGATGAACCGTTGGGGCAGCAGGTAAACGCTTTGTGGTTGTCTGCAACGAAGCCAAAGTAGGACAATGTGTGCAAAGCGGTACGCTCCAGAACAGTTCTGCCTGCACCAGCATCGCACTGTGTCGTCACATCTGCTACAGATCGCTATATACCTTGGTTTACACAGCGAGCAAATTTCCGAGCTCTACATTGTGTGATGAGGCTAGGGATCCACTTCCTTTTCACCTATTCTGGCTTCACCGGCCCTTCCGTAGATGGTCATGGCAGTAGCACCAGAACGGTCGATCAGCGTCACCGTTTCTGAGCTTCTCGTTCCGAGCCGCCATACCATAACTTTCCGCCGTTTGTCAAACTGGTTTACGTCAGTGGATTTGCCATTTGTGGCCCGTATCGTTGCTGGAATGCTTACCCATTCGTCTCTGATTCACTACATGTATTTTCCTTATTGCGTTACGTGCCTGGAATGGCACCAGGTGGCACTCAGTCTCGCGGCGAGCAGTTGTCGTAATTTTTTGGCTCATCACTGTAAACGTACAGGGCAATTCAGAATTAATATAGCAACTACAGCCGGCTATAACTGTTTAAGGCATAACGATACATCGAAAGGAGTAACAGAAAATTCAATAGAAAGTTCAGATTTTTTTACATACCAACCTACTGTTACTCCCCTTGGTCACATCGACAACATCTACGCGGGAATCCATTTCACGCCACGCATTCTGAAGCATGTGAGGAGTTACCGTCGCGAGAGCATAGTAAATGCACATTTTTGAGTACTGATAATGTTTTCATTAAAGGCGGCATGTTTACTAAGTTTTGCACATCACGCCATAAAAACAAATCCATAGATATCAGGTGCGGATATCTGCGAAGCCAAGAGCACAACATAGCATCTAACATTTGATCAGAAGACGAAAATATTGCCATATATAAAAAATTCAAAGTTAAGTAATTTGGCTAGAAAGATAGGATACGGTAATATTTAAACTATTGAGCCCGGTTATAGAAGCGGGCAGCTCTTTCTTCTGAAAGTAGAATTCCCTTTGGATGAAATATTTTTGTGCAGCAAAATCAGACTAAATCATTTTTAAATGGCGGCTGTTCCAGAAGGTATGTACTTAACGATGAACACACATATTTCCTTATTTAATCAATAATTAACAGTAGGTTTTAGTTAATGAGCTTCATACCGGAATGTAAGCAAAAAAACTATAAAACGCCAGCGAGAAAAATATGTATGGTTTGTATTCCATGACTTTCCACCTGCTTTTCCGTTGCGTTAAGTATGTACTGTTATTCACGAATCAGCCCTAAAATCCAGCTACAAAACGTGACTCCGGCTTTGAGCCCATTTTTAAGAGGTAGTTTCCAAATTTTGTTATTTACTCTGAGAAAATAGAATTGAAAGTTTTACTAAAATACGAATCAAAGGCATATGTACACATAATCATACAATTGTTATGTGTATAATATTGCCAATAAGCTATTATAAAATAAAAATGTAATTGCTAAATATATCAATATATATCTTAAATTTACTAACAAAATAAAAGACACTCTTTATAAAATAATTTTATCATTTTATATCAATATGCCTTTCTTTTATAAATTCAATTTTGTTAAATTATATTTTATTATTAAGTTTTTCTTCTTTGCGGAAACCATTTACGAGGAAAGTGAAAACTTTGTTGTCGGAAGTTGGTACCAGAGTTTTATGAGGAATCAGATGCTAATGATGATGGTACAAATGTCGGTGAGGAATAAAGTGGCCAAGGAAACGAAGATGAAGAATGAGAAGCACAAGAGGAAGAAGTTTAAGAAGACATATAAAACTTTGCATCTTTGTTACTCTCATGTGTTTTCTGTAATAAGGACAGTAACAGAAGTAATTCTGTAGTAAAGTTTACCATTAAAATATTAAATGTTCACCGAAAACATTTTTTGCCCACTGCATTAATTATTTCCGAATTCTTTTCGCCATATTGCATTCGCCATTTTGTGTTTTTCAACTTTGGTGTAAAAATCGTTATCGTTAGGGTCAGATAGTCCATTATATCCATTTTTGGCCATACTGACGCATACTTTGCAAGTTTGGCCAGGTTTTCAGGATTCTGGCAAGTTGTGCGTCACCACATCCAGCGCTTAAGATACAATCGTTTGGGAGATTATTAAGAAATAAGCGAACCTCCATACCCCAATGTGAGCGTGCTCCATCTTCCTAATGAAGCCGTGTCTAACTCTGGCAACGGATATGCTCAAGTATGTCCAGGTAAATGTTTGTTGAAACACTTACCTCACTGTATAAAAACAGATCGCACAATTTCTGTGCTGACATCACGCAAAACACATTGACCTTCGATGAGTAACGCTTTAAACTTAGGCTGAAATTTGTCTCATTGAGACAATTGACACGTGCAACAAATGTTTCTTCCTCCATGGTTTCCATAATTTCCTTAGAGTAATTCACACGACTGGCGGAGTCTTCTGGACTCAATTTCTGTATAATTTTAATTCCATAAGATTTCTTTCAGTGTATACCCGAAAACACGCCAAAAGCGTTGATGGTGGATTGATAGGTTCCTACTGGTTTCATAGTCTATTTACATGGACCATTTTCAAACGGAGAATTAATTCATTCTACACTTTGTAATTATACACGTAGCGGGTACTTTTTCATTGGCACCAACTTGATGTTTCTGCAAGGTGCCAGTGACATCTGTCAATATATTGGAATATAGTGGTGTTGACTGTACCGCTAACGAAATTTTCTCTGCACTGTGATAACAGAGTGACAGTTGTTAAATCCTCATATGCAGAATGCCTTCTTTAAGGTATCCACCACTTCATTTTTGACACGGAACTTTTCACTTTTGCATCACCTCGCAAGCGCTGGCTCTCGAGTGACTGCGCTTGGCACGATGGAAATTTTGAACTTTCTTTTACATTATTATGCTCATCTATCTATAGCTGTAGTTATAGGCATTGGTAATCACTGTACTCATTTTGAATTATTAATTTCCATTTTATGGAACAGGAAACATTGTGAAGGAAATATATTAACTAACATGAGTTCTGGTGATTTCCTAGCGTATTTCTTCTAACTTATAGAATTGTCTGATGTCCGCCTCTATAGCCACCCATAATTGCGAAAGTGTTGCACGGTGCAGGATATTGTACACGAACTGACCTCTAGATTACGTCCCACAATTGATTGATGGATTACATGAGGGCGATTTAGGTGGCCACATCATTCGCTCGAAATTGTCCAGAATATTCCTCAAACCAGTCACAAGCAAATGTGACCCAATACTATGGGGCATGATTTTTTGGGAATATAAATGGCTGAGAAAGGTCTCCACGTAGCCGAACACAACAATTTCTACTCAATTATCTGATCAGATGGACCAGAGCATCCAGACCACATCACTATGGAGCCACCACCAGCTTGCACAGTGCCTTGTTGACGACTTGGGTCTATGGCTTCGTGACGTCTGCGCCACGCTCAAACCCTACCTTCATATCTTACCAACTAAAATCGGGTCTCGATTGACCAAGCCGCGGTTTTCCGGTCTAGGGTACAACCGATATGATTATGAGCCCAGGAGAGACAGTCCACGCGATGTCGTGTTGTTAGCGAAGGTACTCGCGTCGGTTGTCTCTTGCCATAGCCCATTAATGCTAAATTTCGCTGCACTGCCGTAACGGATACGTTCGCCGATTCTTTTTTTTTGTTGTTTTTTCTTTTATTCGTCAGTCTTCTGACTGGCTTGATGCGGCCCACCACGAATTCCTCTCCTGGGGTAACCTCTTCATCTCAGTGTAGGACTTGCAACCTATGTCCTCAATTATTTGCTGGGTATATTCCAGTCTCTGTGTTCCTCTACAGTTTTTACCCTCTACAGAAGTTATTTCCTGATGTCATAACAAATGTCCTATCATCCTGGCCCTTCTTCTTGTCACTGTTTTCCTTATATTCCTTTCTCGTCGACTCTGCGGGAATCTTCTCATCGAATACCTTATCAGTGTATCTAATTTATAACATTCGTCTGTAGCACCACATGCTTCGATTATCTTCTTTCCCACAGTCAATGTTTCACTACCTTACAATGCTGTGCACCTAATGTACCTTCTCAAAAATTTCTTCCTTAAAGTATGACCTACGTTTGATACTAGTAGACTTCCCTTTGTCAGGAATGCCCTTCTTGCCAGAGCTAGTTTGCTTTTGGTGCCTAGGTAGTCGAAATTTCTTAACTTCATCTGCTTCGTGATCACAAATCCTGATTTTCTCGCTATTCTAATTTCAGTTGCTTCTCTTTACTTTTGCCTTTCTTCGATTTACTCTCAGTCCATATTCTATACTCATTAGGCTGTTCGTTCTACTCAGGAGATAATGTATTTTTTCTTCACTTTCACTCAGGATAGCAATGTTCTAGCGAATCACTGATATCATTTGGCCTTGAATGTTAATTCCACTCCTGAACCTTTCTTATATTTCCATCATTGTTTCTTCGATGTACAGACTAGCGACGAGAGACTACATCGTTGTGTTACACCGATTTTAATCCGAGCACTTCGTTTTTGGTCATCTTTTTCTCGCTCGTGTTTTACAATTTTATTGCTTACATTACGGTAAGAAGCTCATTAACTAAAGCTACTTGTCAATTAATGATTAAAGAAGGAAATTGGAGTTCGTCATTAAGTAATTACCATCTGGAACAGACTCCATTTAAAAATAATTCACTCTGATTTTGCTGCAGAAAAATATTTCATCCGAAGCAAATTCAACCTTCGGAAAAAAGAGTTGGCCGCTTCTGTCACCGGGATTCAATAGCCCAAATATACCGCAGCTTACCTTTTTGGCCAAACTTCTTAACTTCGAATTCTTTTAATTTGTGGCGATATTTTCGGGATTCTGACCAAATGTTAGACGCAGTGTTGTGCTCTTGGCTTCGCAGATATCCGCACCTGACATCTGAGGATGTCCATATGACGTGGGGGAGGGGAGGGGGCGGGGGGGGGGGGGGGCGGGGAAATGAACAATAAAGGGAAAAAAATGTCACAAAACCAGGTGTTGTGGTGCAGCTGATTGAGGAACATGACTGTGAACCCACATCGATGTCTTAGCGAGAAAATTCACCTGATCCGAACCCTACGGAACGTATCGAGGGCTGTATTTTACGGTAATTGCATGACCTGTGACTAGACATCTGGTTCTTCACACTTCCACAACCCTACCAACCAGTTTTCGGATCCGTTTTGCCCAGAATCGCTGCTCCATTGCTTACCAAAACTTAAGCGAAACGCTGTTTACCATGTGGTCTTATTCTTTCGGCTTATCAGTGAATATGATTGTGACTGTCACTTGTTAAAGGTTTCGAGACCAACTTTCCTGAAGGCAGTAGACTGTTGCCCTGTCTACATCCTTGCTGCTGCAGACTCTTGCGCACTCATCTCCCAGTAGTGCGCCTGCACGCTGCTTCCCGCTTGGTCGTCGAGAGGCGCTGCCGTACCAGCCGCGGGACGGTGGTCCCCTCGAACGCAGGAGGCTGCCGCGGGAACTCCGACGGCGCAAAGTTATTCGTTCCGGCTCGGTTCAGTCGGCAACGCTCGTCTCAGACAATGGCTCTGGCGAATAAGTAACGCGGAATGAGGACACCCCTGACGACCGCTCCCCCTTCAAATTGCTGCGCGTCTGCTGGGAGCCGCGAGACGGACAGTGCTGTCTTTCGGAGTGGAACACCCCAGCACTGGAGACACGACGGCTGCGTCTGCTTAGAGCAGTTTTTCCCCTCAGATACCAACCAGCTCTGAGGCAGTTTAATTCAGTTATCCTGAAGGTCCATCCGCAAGAATGAAGTCACTGTCTGACATGCAATCGACCAAATATGTTAAAATAATTATGTCTTCAATAAAGCTTTTCTGGTATACGATGTCATCGTCATGTTGTTACCCTACGAGACTTTTTGATGTGTATATAAAAACAAACTAAACATTCTGAACACACAAACATTCTGAACACACAAACGACAACAACAAACGCTTGTGAGGCAAATAAAAACCAGTCACAGCTCAAGTCCAGCAAGATACGGTAATGGCAAAACATAGAGAAAGGGCATAAGCCATCATTTTGCTGAAATATATATATTTCTACAGATTTTGTCCTAAACGAAAATTCAACTACACGATGCCCTAACATCCCTATGTTTGCAGCTGACGTTGTGTGTTTTTTAGGGTCTGGGGCTGATTTCTGTTAGCAGTCACAGGACACACACAGAGTAAATTAATGTTAAGGTACGTACGTTGCCTAACCAACAACAAAAAGCAATGTAACGAATTTTCAAACCTAAATAAAGTCTGTGTGTATGTATTTCAGGAAAAATAAAAGAGTAAATCAACTGTGGCTGCCACAAACTCTGGTCAAACATGTGTGGGTATTAAAGCAAAACAGTAACTGGGTACTTGCAAAAAGAAGGAACCTTGTTAATTCATTATTACTATTCTGCAAATACGGGAACAGAGCTTAAAATTCCAATATGACAATATCAGACTACGTACAGATAATGTTGAAAGGAATCGATAACATAGCTCTATTTAATTAGCTAACTTTATTTTTTGTAGCTCACAAGCAAGTCGGAAGGACGCAAAACTAATTAATGCGTAAAATGAAAATATTTTGTGGATGGACAGAAGAGATTTCCGCAGGCATCCCATTAAAATCTGCCATGTCCTAAATAAAAATACAAAAATAGAAATAGATATGTGCAAAGTGCTTGCAGTAGATGTAGAGATAAACTAGGGAATTAGGCAACGCCACCAACACTGTTCAACCCTACATCGACAGCTTGTTCAGGGAATACTTAAGGGACAGATTACCTCAAGGTATTAGAATTCGGACATACAAATTTCTCAATATGATGCTTCTTGCCGCCGATCAGATAATCATATAGAACACTAAAGATAAATTACAAATAGTTATACACAGATTTAATAACATGAGCCTAAAATTCAAAGATATCAAAACAAAAACAGTGCCTTTTTAGGATAAATCCTGTAATAACTAAGAGAATCATCATTAACAGGTGTCCTGTTTTCAGTATCTAGGATGTGATACAAGTTCTGGCGAGAGAATTTTTGTGGTAAGTCCCTATGGGACCAAACCGCTGAGGTCATCGGTCCCTAGGCTTACACACTACTTAATTTAACTTAAACCAACTTATGCCAAAGACAACAAATACACACTCATGCCCGAGGGAGGATACGAACCTCCGACGGGGGGAGCCGCACGAACCGTGGCAAGGCGCTTTAGACCGCACGGCTCTGGCGAGAGAAAGACATAAACAAGGGAGTTAACACCTACTAACATATGTGCGGCAGAATAAGAAAAAATTAAAGGATAAAATCAGAAAAGACGCGAAACGAAATTTAATAAAGTTTCAACACTACCTAGAACACTGTACGTAGGAAAAAGTTAGACACCTGTAAGATCAAAACAAGACAACTTGTAAAAACAGAAATAAAGTTCCTTAGATCTGTGAAAGGCTGCACGAGAGAAGGCAAAATAAGAAACAAAAAATAAGGAAGGAACTGACGGTATAGTCATTAACTGCAAAAGTAATCCAACGAAAGCAGGCTTGGAAAGAGCATTTGCGAGTGCTGCACATGTCACCTCAGACAATGCCTCCACAAACGATGGAATACAATTGTATTGGAAGAAGGCGTGTGGGAAGCCCGAGGAATAGATGCTGAGGCTGGAACAGGTCACAAGGCCTAATTCTCGACTGGCAGAAGTAGAAGAAGAAGAATACGGTGAAGAATGAGCACACTGTATGGATTTGATTGAGCTGCTTCATGAGAAAAAGCGGGTTGGGCAAAAAATACATTACAAGTGGCAATAGGGAGCCAAGAGACAAGGGGTTTTAACTTTAGAAATACGGTCCTTCCACGGGCAGAGGCATAGATCTCAAATGTTGTCAAGGACATGTGGCCACTTTTCTTTGTATGTCGTTGTTGTGATCTTCAGTCCGAAGACTGGTCTGATGCAACTCTCCATGTTGCTCTACCCTGTGCGAGCCTCTTCATCTCCATCCTTCTGAATCTGCTTGCTGTATTCTTTTCTTGGTCCCTCTCTGCGATTTTTACCCCACCACTTTCCTCCAGGACGAAATTGGTGATTCCTTGATGTCTCAGAATGTGCCCTATCAACCGATCCCTTCTTTTGGTCAACCACAAATTTCTTGTCCCCCGATTCTACTCAGTACCTCGTCACTAGTTGCGTGATCTACCCATCTAAACAACATTCTTCTGTAACAGAACATTTCAAAAGCTTGTATTCTTTTTCTATGTTTCACGTCCATACATGTCTACACTCCAGACAATACTTTCAGAAAAAATTTCCTAACACATCTATAATCAATGTTAACAAATTTCTCTTCTTCGGAAATGCTTTCCTTGCCATTGCCAATCTACATTTTATACCCTCTCTGTTTCGGCCGTCAGTTATTTTGCTGCACAAATAGCAAAACTCATCTACTGTTTTAAATGTCTCGTTTCCAGATGTAATTCAGTCAGAATCACTTGAATTAATTAGACTACATTCCGCTATCCTTGTTCTGCTTTTGTTGATGTTCATCTTGTATCTTGCTTCCAAGACACTGTCCATTCCTTTCAACTATTCTTCCAAGTCTTTTGCTGTGTCATAGAGTTACAACGTCATAGAAAAACCTCTAAGTTTTATTTCTTTTCCATGAACTTTAATTCCTATCCAAATTTTTCTTTGGTTTCCTTTACTACCTCACAGTGTACAGATTGAAAAACATCATGGGTAGGCTCTAACTCTTTTCAACCACTGCTCCCCTTTCATGGCCCTCGATTCTTATAATTGCCGCCTGGTTTCTGTGCAACTTTCGTTGGCTGTGTTTTACTCCTGTTAACTTCAGAGTTTCAAAGAATATTCCAGTCAACATCGTCAAAAGCTTTCTTCAAGTCTAAAAATGCTATAAACACAGGTTTGTCTTTCCTTAACCTATCTTCTAAGATTAGTTGTTGGGTTAGTATTGCCTCGCGTGTTCCTACATTTCTCCTGAACCCAAACTGATCTTCCCAGAAGTCGGATTACACGTGTTTGGCAAGTATTGTCAGCACGAACCAGAAAGTCACCTGCGTAGCTGCTTTCTCTGATATCTGCGCTCAGCTGTCTGTTCCGGCCACGGATGGTTTATAGAGGCATTCACTGTATTCAAAAAACTTCAGTGAACTGTCTAGTGAAACAAAAACAAATGGAAAAAATATTTTGCTTGAAAATTATCAGTACTTTTTGTAGGTGACATTTCCGCGCACTGCAGAACTTCGTTTTGAAAAGACCACGTTTTGACTGCTGCTAGAAATCATTTATAACACATGAAAAATGTATTTACACTTTGTTCTCGATATGCCAACGACACATGTATGTGAATATATCTGCAAAGTGTAAAGACAATCTGAAAGTGACAGCACGATTCTGTCAAAACTCGTAATTATTGACGACTGTATTTCAATCTCTGTTGGTCGCCATAGGACAACGTCTTTCACTAGTCATAAAAACGTCCGAGATCTCGCCTTAAATTTTGACGGAAAAACATTAGCAATGGTGGCAGGAAATATTAGGTATAAGGAGTCACCCTCGTTTCGCCAACGGCTTTGACAAAGAGAGCAGAGGAGCAGAGACAGTTTTATGGCGACCTCTTGCTCTTGTGGTAGGAACGTTCCCCTAAAGGCGAAAGAATCACAATGAAAACAAAGTGATGAAGCGAAAGGCAGTAGAAATCACTGAACTAAGGACACACAATGTGTATCTACAGCACATGTGGCCTGTAATTGAAAAAGTGCCATCATGATGATCCCTCAGTTAGCAAAAGATTCCGAACCAATCCCCAATCGGATCTCTGGAAGGGAACCGCAAAAGGGCAGGTGATAATGAGAAAAAGATGAAGCAGTCAACTAAAGGGTGACGTTCTACAAGTCAGAACGTGGAATATGAGAAGTTTGAACGTGGCAAGAAATCTAGAAAATGTGAAAAGGGATATGCAAAGGTTGAATCTAGATATAGTAAGGAGCAGTGAAGTGAAATGGAAATAAGGATTTCTGGTCAGAAGAAGACATGGTAATATCAACAGCAGCAGAAAGAGGTGTAGCGGGAGTGAGATTCGTTATGGATATGAAGGAAGTGCAGAGAGATAGTTACTATGAACGGTTCAGTGACAGGGTTGTTCTCATCAGCGTCAACAGAAAACCACGGCTCACAACCACCGTTCAGGTGCACATGCCGATATCGACAGCAGATGATGAAAAGACAGAGAAAGTGTATGAGGTCGCTCAACAAGTAACATGGTATGTAAAGTGACACGAATGATTGGAAGTTCGTAGAAGGGGGGGGGGGGGGGATAGAAGAGTATGAAAGAACATTGGGCTCCGAACGATAAAAGACAGAGAGGAAAGACTATCTGGCTTCTACAATAAATTTTGAGCTAGTAATCGCAGATACAGTGTTCGAAAGTCGCAAGTGGAAGCGGCATACTTGGAAAAGCTCGGAGACAGGGGAAAATACCAACTGGATGAGACCAAGATTTCAAATTCAGATAGCGGATTATAGGCACACACAACGCAGATATAGATTCAGATCACAATTTGGTAATGTTGAAGAGTGGGTGGACATTTGAGATAATTTTCCACAAGATTCAGTGTGGAAAGAAGTGGAACGCCAAGCTACTTAGGAATGATGACACTTCTGAAGTTCTCTAAGTCTGTAGATGATGTGATAACGAATACCAGAGTAGGCGGTTCAATTGCAAAGGAATGGGCATCTTAAAAAAAGGGCAGTTACAGGAATTGGACAAACAAACGTAGGTACAAGAAATGCAACTGCAATGAAACTACAGGTAATAGTAGAAATACTTGCAGGGTTGATTCATTGTAAAGGAAAGTTAAAGCAACCTACGGTGAAATTGAAAGTAACAGCGTCAGAATTAACAATACAATGGGAATTATACTGTTAAACGCAGAGGAGAGGGCGTACAGGTGGAAAGAGCACACCGAACAATTCTAGGATGGGAATACGAGGTGCAACAATAAAGTAATGAGACTGATTTTCTTTGCTAGAAGGGGGAAACCTTCAGGCTTGCGTAGGCACAATATCTTTGACCTTGGTCTATAAGCTGCTTCTAGTCTAAGCAACTGCTCAGTCGTGAGTTGTGTTGTAATAAGTTAACATGTGTTTGTGTCTCTCGTCAAGGAAATGGAACCGCTTAATATTGCGCAACGATATGCCATTTCTTTTTGCGTTAAATTGGGTGTAAACGCGACGACAACTTACAGTAAGCTTCAGAAGGCTTTTGGAGAGGAGGTTACGCCAAGAGCTCAAGTTTTCCATTGGCATAAAATGTTTAGTGAAGGCAGAAGACTGCCGTGGACGACCATCAACCCCACGGACCGATGTCAAGTTGGTCAGGGTGCATGAACTCGTACCATCAGATCGAAGATTATCTGTGAAAATAATTGCAGGAGAACTGAACATCAATTGAGAAACGGTTCGTCTAATAATAACTGAAGATCTTGGTATGAGAAAGATTTGTGCAAGAATGACGATAATGCGCCATCCCATACGGCTCTGTCAGTACAGCAATTTTTAACCTCAAAACAAATTTCAGTGCTACCATAGCCACCTTATTCAGCAGATATCGCTCCGTGCGACTTTTTTGTATTTCCAAGAGTCAAAACGGCGGTCAAGGGACACCATTTTCAAACAACACAAGATGTCCAAAAAGCTGTGACGAGAGTCTTGGAAGATATTACAGAAGATGGGTTCCAGAAATGTTACCATCAATGGCAGAAGCGCTGGGAAACGTGTGTGTAATCAGAAGGGAACTACTTTGAAGGAGACAACACTAAACTTGACTAAAACGGTAAGCAACATTTTTTTTTTCGCATAAGTCTCATTACTTTATTGTCGCACCTTTTATTGTTTCATGCAATAGAAGAAGAAATGGGAGAGCTTTGGAGGACTTATGAACAAATAAGGTGGAACGGATACATAACGTTCCATAGGAATTTATGAAATCATCGAGGGAAGTGGCAACCAAGCGACTATTCACTTTGTTAAGTAGAATCTACTGAGCTTGAGACATACACTGATAGACTAAAAACACGACACACCACAAAGGACTTATTGGAATGGGATGGAAATCGGCAGAGCCGATGTGCATGTACAGACAAATAAATGATTACAATTTAAGAAAAATTGGATGATTTATTCAAGAGGAACGGCTTCACAAACTGCAAATCAAAAACATTCGGTCCGCTTCTGGCCCTTATGCAAATAGTTAATCGGCTTTGCGGCGAGTGACAGTGTTGTTGGATATCCTCCTGAGAGTTATCGGGCGAAATTCTGACGAACTGGCGCGTTACGTCGTTATACTTTCGCAATGTTGGAGGGTCCGCCTCCGGTAGCTGAGTGGTCAGCGCGACAGACTGTCAACCCTAAGCGCCCGGGTTCGATTCCCGGCTGGGTCGGAGATTTTCTCCGCTCAGGGACTGGGTGTTGTGTTGTCCTAATCATCATCATTTCATCCCCATTGACGCGCAAGTCGCCGAAATGGCGTCAAATCGAAAGACTTGCACCAGACGAGCGGTCTACCCGACGGGAGGCCCTCGTCACACGCCATTATTATTATTATTATAGTTGGAGGGCCGAAAATTATGCTCCAAACGTTCTCAACGGGGAAAACATCCGGCTCCCTTGCTAGGCAAGGTAGGGTTTGGCAATCATGCAGTACCAACACCGTGTGTGAGCGGGCATTATCTTGCTAAAACATAAGACCTGGGTGGCTTGCCACGAAGGGCAACAAAAAGGGGCTTAGAATATCATCCACGTACCGATGTGCTCTAAGGGTACTGCTGATGACAACCAAAGGGATCCTGCTATCAAACCGAAACCATCACTCCGGGTTGTCGGGCAATATGGCGGGCGACAGTCAGTTTGGTACCCCACCACTGTCTGGGGCGTCTCCAGGTACGTCTTGTCTCGTCATCGGGGCTCAGTTCGAAGCAGAACTATCCCAGGCAATTAGGTTCCAGGCAACGCAGAGACAAAGATTGAAAGATATCTGTCAGAAACGTCTTTCACGTTAAATATCACTTAGCGAGTTGGAAGTCACTAGCGTTATAAGAAGAATATGCACTCCCCACGTCTACTAATTACGTCACATCTTTGGCTGCATAGTAACAGCATATCTGCACGGTGTATTTGATTGTGAGGCAGTGCTGACCAGTCAGGAGTCGGAAAGTTAAGGTTTAATGGGCCTTGTCAAAGAGGGCGGAGGAGCGGATAGTGGTTCAGGGCACTCTCTTGTCCTAGGGGTGGGAAATTGCCCCTAAAGGCGGAAGAATCAGCAATGATCAACGACATGAGGATGCAGAAGGCAATGGAAACCACTGCATTAAAGACACGTAACGTGTATCCACAGGACATGTGGCCTGTAATTGAAGAAGTGTTATGATGATCTCTCCATTGGCAAAAGATTCCGGAATAGTCCCCCATTCGGATCTCCGGGAGGGGACTGCCAAGGGGGAGGTTACCATGAGAAAAAGATTGAATAATCAACGAAAGGATAACGTTCTACGAGTCGGGGCGTGGAATGTCAGAAGCTTGAACGTGGTAGGGAAACTAGAAAATCTGAAAAGGGAAATGCGAAGGCTCAATCTAGATATAGTAGGGGTCAGTGAAGTGAAGTGGAAGGAAGAGAAGGATTTCTGGTCAGATGAGTATCGGGTAATATCAACAGCAGCAGAAAATGGTATAACAGGTGTAGGATTCGTTATGAATAGGAAGGTAGGGCAGAGGGTGTGTTACTGTGAACAGTTCAGTGACCGGGTCGTTCTAATCAGAATCGACAGCAGACCAACACCGACAACGATAGTTCAGGTGTACATGCCGACGTCGCAAGCTGAAGATGAACATATAGAGAAAGTGTATGAGGATATTGAAAGGGTAATGCAGTATGTAAAGGGGGACGAAAATCTAATAGTCATGGGCGACTGGAATGTAGTTGTAGGGGAAGGAGTAGAAGAAAAGGTTACAGGAGAATATGGGCTTGGGACAAAGGAATGAAAGAGGAGAAAGACTAATTGAGTTCTGTAACAAGTTTCAGCTAGTAATAGCGAATACCCTGTTCAAGAATCACAACAGGAGGAGGTATACTTGGAAAAGGACGGGAGATACGGGAAGATTTCAATTAGATTACATCATGGTCAGACAGAGATTCCGAAATCAGATACTGGATTGTAAGGCGTACCCAGGAGCAGATATAGACTCAGATCACAATATAGTAGTGATGAAGAGTAGGCTGAAGTTCAAGACATTAGTCAGGAAGAATCAATACCCAAAGAAGTGGGATACGGAAGTACTAAGGAATGACGAGATACGTTTGAAGTTCTCTAACGCTATAGATACAGCAATAAGGAATAGCGCAGTAGGCAGTACAGTTGAAGAGGAATGGACATCTCTAAAAAGGGCCATCACAGAAGTTGGGAAGGAAAACATAGGTACAAAGAAGGTAGCTGCGAAGAAACCATGGGTAACAGAAGAAATACTTCAGTTGATTGATGAAAGGAGGAAGTACAAACATGTTCCGGGAAAATCAGGAATACAGAAATACAAGTCACTGAGGAATGAAATAAATAGGATGTGCAGGGAAGCTAAGACGAAATGGCTGCAGGAAAAATGTGAGGACATCGAAAAGGATATGATTGTCGGAAGGACAGACTCAGCATATAGGAAAGTGAAAACAACCTTTGGTGACATTAAAAGCAACGGTGGTAACATTAAGAGTGCAACGGGAATTCCACTGTTAAATGCAGAGGAGAGAGCAGATTGGTGGAGAGAATACATTGAAAGCCTCTATGAGGATGAAGATTTGTCTGATGTGATAGAAGAAGAAACAGGAGTCGATTTAGAAGAGATAGGGGATCCAGTATTAGAATCGGAATTTAAAAGAGCTTTGGAGGACTTACGGTCAAATAAGGCAGAAGGGATAGATAACATTCCATCAGAATTTCTAAAATCATTGGGGGAAGTGGCAACAAAACGACTATTCACGTTGGTGTGTGGAATATATGAGTCTGGCGACATACCATCTGACTTTCGGAAAAGCATCATCCACACAATTCCGAAAACGGCAAGAGCTGACAAGTGCGAGAATTATCGCACAATCAGCTTAACAGCTCATGCATCGAAGCTGCTTACAAGAATAATATACAGAAGAATGGAAAAGAAAATTGAGAATGCGCTAGGTGACGATCAGTTTGGCTTTAGAAAAAGTAAAGGGACGAGAGAGGCAATTCTGACGTTACAGCTAATAATGGAAGCAAGGCTAAAGAAAAATCAAGACACTTTCATAGGATTTGTCGACCTGGAAAAAGCGTTCGACAATATAAAATGGTGCAAGCTGTTCGAGATTCTGAAAAAAGTAGGGGTAAGCTATAGGGAGAGACGGGTCATATACAATATATACATCTACATCATCTACATCTACATCTACATCTATACTCCGCGAGCCACCTTACGGTGTGTGGCGGAGGGTACTTATTGTACCACTATCTGATCCCCCCTTCCCTGTTCCATTCACGAATTGTGCGTGGGAAGAACGACTGCTTGTAAGTCTCCGTATTTGCTCTAATTTCTCGGATCTTTTCGTTGTAATCATTACGCGAGATATATGTGGGCGGTAGTAATATGTTGCCCATCTCTTCCCGGAATGTGCTCTCTCGTAATTTCGATAATAAACCTCTCCGTATTGCGTAACGCCTTTCTTGAAGTGTCCGCCACTGGAGCTTGTTCAGCATCTCCGTAACGCTCTCGCGCTGACTAAATGTCCCCATGACGAATCGCGCTGCTTTTCGCTGGATCATGTCTATCTCTTCTATTAATCCAACCTGGTAAGGGTCCCATACTGATGAGCAATACTCAAGAATCGGACGAACAAGCGTTTTGTAAGCTACTTCTTTCGTCGATGAGTCACATTTTCTTAGAGTTCTTCCTACGAATCTCAACCTGGCGCCTGCTTTTCCCACTATTTGTTTTATGTGATCATTCCACTTCTGATCGCTCCGGATAGTAACTCCTAAGTATTTTACGGTCGTTACCGCTTCCAATGATTTACCATCTATGGCATAATCGTACTGGAATGGATTTCTGCCCCTATGTATGCGCATTATATTACATTTATCTACGTTTAGGGAAAGCTGCCAGCTGTCGCACCATGCATTAATCCTCTGCAGGTCCTCCTGGAGTACGTACGAGTCTTCTGATGTTGCTACTTTCTTGTAGACAACCGTGTCATCTGCAAATAGCCTCACGGAGCTACCGATGTTGTCAACTAAGTCATTTATGTATATTGTAAACAATAAAGGTCCTATCACGCTTCCCTGCGGTACTCCCGAAATTACCTCTACATCTGCAGATTTTGAACCGTTAAGAATGACATGTGGTGTTCTTTCTTCTAGGAAATCCTGAATCCAATCACAAACCTGGTCCGATATTCCGTAAGCTCGTATTTTTTTCACTAAACGTAAGTGCGGAACCGTATCAAATGCCTTCCTGAAGTCCAGGAATACGGCATCAATCTGCTCGCCAGTGTCTACGGCACTGCAAATAGGGCGAGCTGAGTTTCACATGATCTCTGTTTGCGGAATCCATGTTGGTTATGATGAAGGAGATTTGTATTATCTAAGAACGTCATAATACGAGAACACAAAACATGTTCCATTATTCTACAACAGATTGACGTAAGCGAAATAGGCCTATAATTATTCGCATCTGATTTATGACCCTTCTTGAAAATGGGAACGACCTGCGCTTTCTTCCAGTCGCTAGGTACTTTACGTCCTTCCAGCGATCTACGATAAATTGCTGATAGAAAGGGGGCAAGTTCTTTAGCATAATCACTGTAGAATCTTAAGGGTATCTCATCTGGTCCGGATGCTTTTCCGCTACTAAGTGATAGCAGTTGTTTTTCAATTCCGATATCGTTTATTTCAATATTTTCCATTTTGGCGTCCGTGCGACGGCTGAAGTCAGGGACCGTGTTACGATTTTCCGCAGTGAAACAGTTTCGGAACACTGAATTCAGTATTTCTGCCTTTCTTCGGTCGTCCTCTGTTTCGGTGCCATCGTGGTCAACGAGTGACTGAATAGGGGATTTAGATCCGCTTACCGATTTTACATATGACCAAAACTTTTTAGGGTTCTTGTTTAGATTGTTTGCCAATGTTTTATGTTCGAATTCGTTGAATGCTTCTCTCATTGCTCTCTTTACGCTCTTTTTCGCTTCGTTCAGCTTTTCCTTATCAGCTATGATTCGACTACTCTTAAACCTATGATGAAGCTTTCTTTGTTTCCGTAGTACCTTTCGTACATGATTGTTATACCACGGTGGATCTTTCCCCTCGCTTTGGACCTTAGTCGGTACGAACTTATCTAAGGCGTACTGGACGATGTTTCTGAATTTTTTCCATTTTTGTTCCACATCCTCTTCCTCAGAAATGAACGTTTGATGGTGGTCACTCAGATATTCTGCGATTTGTGCCCTATCACTCTTGTTAAGCAAATATATTTTCCTTCCTTTCTTGGCATTTCTTATTACACTTGTAGTCATTGATGCAACCACTGACTTATGATCACTGATACCCTCTTCTACATTCACGGAGTCGAAAAGTTCCGGTCTATTTGTTGCTATGAGGTCTAAAACGTTAGCTTCACGAGTTGGTTCTCTAACTATCTGCTCGAAGTAATTCTCGGACAAGGCAGTCAGGATAATGTCACAAGAGTCTCTGTCCCTGGCTCCAGTTCTGATTGTGTGACTATCCCATTCTATACCTGGTAGATTGAAGTCTCCCCCTATTACAATAGTATGATCACGAAACTTCTTCACGACGTTCTGCAGGTTCTCTCTGAGGCGCTCAACTACTACGGTTGCTGATGCAGGTGGTCTATAGAAGCATCCGACTATCATATCTGACCCACCTTTGATACTTAACTTAACCCAGATTATTTCACATTCGCATTCGCTAATAACTTCACTGGATATTATTGAATTCTTTACTGCTATAAATACTCCTCCACCATTGGCGTTTATCCTATCCTTGCGGTATATATTCCATTCTGTGTCTAGGACTTCGTTACTGTTCACTTCCGGTTTTAACCAACTTTCCGTTCCTAATACTATATGCGCACTATTTCCTTCAATAAGAGATACTAATTCAGGAACCTTGCCCTGGATACTCCTGCAGTTTACCAATATTACGCTAACTTTTCCTGTTTTTGGTCTCTGAGGACGGACGTTCTTTATCGACGATGATAATGTCCTCTCTGGTAAGCCGTCAGGTATTTTATCGTTTCGCCCAAGGAGGGGTCCCTCTAACCTAAAAAACCCCCGTGTGCACGCCACACGTACTCTGCTACCCTAGTAGCTGCTTCCGGTGTGTAGTGCACGCCTGACCTGTCTAGGGGGGCCCTACAGTTCTCCACCCAATAACGGAGGTCGATGAATTTGCAACCATTATAGTCGCAGAGTAGTCTGAGCCTCTGGTTTAGACCCTCCACACGGCTCCAAACCAGAGGACCGCGATCGACTCTGGGCACTATGCTGCAGATATTAAGCTCAGCTTGCACTCCGCGTGCGATGCTGGTTGTCTTCACCAAATCAGCCAGCCGCCGGAAGGAACCAAGGATGGCCTCAGAACCCAAGCGGCAGGCGTCATTCGTTCCGACATGTGCTACTATCTGCAGCCGGTCACACCCAGTGCGTTCAATAGCTGCCGGAAGGGCCTCCTCCACATTACGGACGAGACCCCCCGGCAAGCACACCGAGTGCACACTGGCATTCTTCCCCGACCTACCCGCTATTTTCCTGAGGGGCTCCATAACCCGCCTAACGTTGGAGCTCCCTATAACTAATAGGCCCGCCCTCTGTGACTGTCGGGACCTTGCAGGAGAATCGGCCACTGGCCCAACAGGCGAGGCATCCTGTGGTGGCTCGGAAACGATGTCATCACCACTAGGAAGCACCCCGTACCTGTTGGAAAGGGGTAAGGCAGCTGCCACGCGGCCAGATCCCACCTTTGCCTTTCGGCCAGGCACGCGCGAGCCCACCACTGACCGCCATTCACCCTGGAGTGATGGCTGACCGGTAAGATGCACACTGCCGGAAGACGCAGCGACATCAGGGGTTCCATGCGATTCCAAGGCCACCGAAGTAGGCATAGGTCTCACCACAGTTGCCCCAACGCCACTACGAGCCGACGCCTGCGCCTCGAGCTCGATGAGCCTAACAGACAAAGCCTCCACCTGCCCCCGAAGAGTGGCCAATTCTCCTTGCGTCCGCTCACAACAACCACAGTCCCTACACATGACTATGTTTACCCTACTCTATACGGTGACAAATTCCCAAGATAATCTTCTGATGAGCTACTCTGATAATCAAGAAACACTCACTGAAATACGAGACGCGAAAACTACGCTAGGTTTTCCCAGAAAAACTATTTAAAAGCTAAGCGCAGCAAATAAGTACAAAAACGCTTTATACAAACAGTACTCGCTGCTGCTGGTGCTCTCGCTCTGGCTGTCACAAGACAACTGCTGATTCAAGTGACTAGGGGCTAACGGCCGCGAAACAAACAAAAGACGGTTTTAGGGCGCTTTCTGTTCTAAACGATCAAGAAAACACTAAGAAATCTAACACGAAAACTACGTAAAGTTTTATCAAGAACTGTTAGTTACTATGCAGAGCAGATAAACACAAATAGAATCCCTTCCTTAGTGGAAGGTCGTAAACAAAATGCAAAATAAACGCTTTATACAAACAGTACTCGCTGCTGCTGGTGCTCTCGCTCTGGCTGTCACAAGACAACTGCTGATTCAAGTGACTAGTGGCTAACGGCCGCGAAACAAACAAAAGACGGTTTTAGGGCGCTTTCTGTTCTAAACGATCAAGAAAACACTAAGTAATCTAACACGAAAACTACGTAAAGTTTTATCAAGAACTGTTAGTTACTATGCAGAGCAGATAAACACAAATAGAATCCCTTCCTTAGTGGAAGGTCGTAAACAAAATGCAAAATAAACGCTTTATACAAACAGTACTCGCTGCTGCTGGTGCTCTCGCTCTGGCTGTCACAACCAAGAGGGAATAATAAGAGTGGACGATCAAGAACGAAGTGCTCGTATTAAGAAGGGGGTAAGACAAGGCTGTAGCCTTTCGCCCCTACTCTTCAATCTGTACATCGAGGAAGCAATGATGGAAATAAAAGAAAGGTTCAGGAGTGGAATTAAAATACAAGGTGAAAGGATATCAATGATACGATTCGCTGATGACATTGCTATCCTGAGTGAAAGTGAAGAAGAATTAAATGACCTGCTGAACGGAATGAACAACCTAATGAGTACAGAACACGAACTGAGAGTAAATCGAAGAAAGATGGACAGTCTAATGAGTACACAGTCTGGTTTGAGAGTAAATCGGAGAAAGGCGAAGGTAATGAGAAGTAGTAGAAATGAGAACATCGAGAAACTTAACATCAGGATTGAAGGTCACGAAGTCAATGAAGTTAAGGAATTCTGCTACCTAGGCAGTAAAATAACCAATGACGGACGGAGTAAGGAGGACATCAAAAGCAGACTCGCTATGGCAAAAAAGGCATTTCTGGCCAAGAGAAGTCTATTAATATGAAATACCGGCCTTAATTTGAGGAAGAAATTTCTGAGGATGTACGTCTGGAGTACAGCATTGTATGGTAGTGAAACATGGACTGTGGGAAAACCGGAACAGAAGAGAATCGAAGCATTTGAGATGTGGTGCTATAGACGAATGTTGAAAATTAGGTGGACTGATAAGGTAAGGCATGAGGAAGTTCTATGCAGAATCGGAGAGGATAGGAATATGTGGAAAACACTGATAAGGAGAAGGGAAGGATGATAGGACATCTGCTAAGACATGAGGGAATGACTTTCATGGTACTAGAGGGAGCTGTAGAGGACAAAAACTGTAGAGGAAGACAGTGATTGGAATACGTCAAGCAAATAATTGAGGACATAGGTTGCAAGTGCTACTCTGAGATGAAGAGGTCAGCACAGGAAAGGACTTCGTGGCGGGCCGCATCAAACCAGTCAGTAGACTGATGACAAAAAAAAAGGGAGTAAGTATACAAACGAAATGTAATTATTCTGTGTTGAGCTACGGGGGCCACAGGTTTCTTACACCAAACCATTCAGAAACTATCCATGAACTATCTGTGACATTGTTTCGGTGGAGTTCCGAAGCACCCTGTGTAACATTGTATCGATTGAAGATTTTTCTTGTGTCGAATTCCGTGCTTTCTCGAATGTCCAGTTATGTATCAGAGGCGCTGAGGAAGCCCTGACGATTTCTCTGCAACTACTGCAGCCGTTAAGCATTAAGTGTCGGAGCTCCAGATTTTGCTTAACAAAGGGAGGGTACAAAATATGCTAACAGATACGCAGCAGGCGCGGAGGCAGTTTCCTTGATACTATCGCGAGCGAAAGTGACCCGCGGCCGGAACAAATCGCAGCACTGTGTGGTGCCTTGACGCGCACTATCGCCGGCCGTTCCCCTAACGCCTCGCTTAACGGCCGCCTCCTGGGCCAGCGTCCCGCTTATCAGCGGCCAGGGAGCCACCGCCCGTATCCGCATCACCACCTGCTACCTCTCCCCCCCCCCCCCACCCTTCTCTCTCACATCTCCACCCCTCCCCTACTCCACTGTCTTATCGCGAGTCCACACAGAAAGGAAAGGCCTCGCCATTAGCATTCGCGGAGGTGGCTGTTACCTCCCAGATCCATTCCATTCGGTATCCCCTGTTTGCCGTAAAGTGGCTCGTAACGTTCATCAGGTTTCGGAAATGGCACCTTCTAGTCCTACGTGTAGCATCTTGACACTACTCCATCCACTATGTGCATGTAAGAAGGCGACACTCGAACAGATCTGGTTTATGTAAAATAACGCTTTTATTGCTTTCCAAAGCTGTTGCATCTCCAAGAGATTTCAGTCGAGCGTTCCCTGGTCAAGTGACTGTTGATAACACCGTTAGTACGTGTCAGAAGTACAGCAGCTGTCAGCGTCAGTCGTGGTAATGCTGGTGCCTTGTGAATATGTTCAGTTCTTGTCAAAAATGCTGTTTTCAGTCTCGAAAGACAATATATGATCCATTAATCCCACATCTTATTCTGAGTGGAACTTTGGCACACAACTCTTACTAGAAGTGACCCCCCCCCCCGGTCCCTCCATCCCGCCAATAAGTAAGACTTGTACGATATTTTCTGCTCACACCATCACCACCTCTGACAGGATCGCATTTTTTAAGAAGACATTAAAACAATATCTGATGGGATACCGCAATCACTGGTTATACAATGTTACTTATAATGCGGCTTGATTGCAAAAAGCCGGCCAGATTGGTCGAGCGGTTCTAGGCGCTACAGTCGGGATCTGCGCGACCGCTACGGTCGCAGGTTCGAATCCTGCCTCGGGCATGGATGTGTGTGATGTCCTTAGGTTAGTTAGGTTTAAGTAGTTCTAAGTTCTAGGGTACTGATGACCTCAGAAGTTAAGTCCCATAGTGCTCAGAACCATTTGAACCATTTGATTGCAAAAATGTTCATTCACATGACCGGTTTCGGTTCCTCTAGAACCATCTTCAGACCTGAACCGATATTGATACTAATTTACTATTTCACAAAATCGATCAAATGGCTCTGAGCACTATGGAACTTAACTTCTGAGGTCATCAGTCCCCTAGAACTTAGAACTACTTAAACCTAACTAGCCTAAGGACATCACGCACATCCATGCCCGAGGCAGGATTCGAACCTGCGACCTTAGCGGTCGCGCGGTTCACTATTTCACAAATGCAAACATTTTTCATCCTAGCCGATCAACATCAAATGTACAACATATCTGCAGTTTCGGTTACAGGAGTAACCCGTCCACACACAGCAACTTTCACATGCTGCGTCACATAAAATTGGTTGTCAGAATGCACGCCATTTATATTAATTATAAAACTATTACCAACAGGTGGCGTCTGGTACATTTGTTACGTTACATACGCTCATACTCTTTTAAGAAGATTTTTGTAATTTACTTTTATTTTTAGAATACTTAATTAATATCTATAGAGGTCAAGGTTAAAATCTGTACTTGTAAAAATAAAATACACAATAAAATTATTATTTTTGTACGATCTAAAACGAAGGGCGATTTCTATATCCATGACGCTGGTGTAGACTTGCTTTCCTCCATAGTCTGCTTCCGTTGGCCGGCCGCTGTGGCCGAGCGATTCTAGGCGCTTCAGTCTGGAACCGCGCAACCGCTACTGTCACAGGTTCGAATCCTGCCTCGGGCATGGATGTGTGAGATGTCGTTAGGTTAGTTAGGTTTAAGTAGTTCAAAGTTCTAGGGGACTGATGACCTCAGATGTTAAGTCCCATAGTGCTCAGAGCCATTTGAACTATCTGCTTCCGAGGTTCCTGCTATTTCGGTGTTGTACCGCGAGCCGTCCAGTCGTCTGATGTCCATCGCCGTGGGTAAGAGGGCCGTACTGGAGGGCCCCGTCAACGACGTTAGGCGCTGCACGCATCTTCCAGCTTTTTCACAATGCACCACCTCTCATCCTTCGGCTTTGACTACTGTACGCAACAGTGATCACCTCAGTAAGTCGTCATAAATACTAAAATAAACGTTATGATTGAACCCGCTTTGCTCGTTGAGAATTAAATCCTCTGATTTCTACTTGTTGGTGTATATTTCAAGTTCTTCCAAAAGTTTAAGAAACCGTCCCTTATGATCTCTATGTACGTTGTCTGAAACAAGATAATACAAAAACAGAACTCTAGTCAAGAATACAGAGCTATCGCCGTAAGGATTCCAATGCAAACACCTGCGACAGTTTCCAGGCTTCTCGTTTTGTCTCGCAAGGTGTTGACGCTTTAAGAGCTGTGGTCGACGACACCCTCGCTATTTTCAAGGGGTAACTGACTGCCATGTTGTTGATTACGCCTTCCTTAAAACACAGTCCTACCGACTGTGATGTTACTTGTGCCAGTTGCGCTGCCGTACGAGGAACGTCAGAGTAAGAACTTTATCGTCCAGCCATTTTGTACTTCAATGACGGAGCAAAGAAGTCCGTTCGTGAAGAGGAACAGAATTAAATGTTAGAGCCTACCAGCACTCAGTAACAGACTCGTGCGTGATGTGGAGCTCAAAGCTTCTGTACGATACTATTATACACCTTTATTCTCAGGCACCATCACAGATTACTGACCTATCGGCAACTGATTTCGATCTTTCAGCTTTATTCAGATAACATATAGTAATGGTCACTATATGAGTGTGGTGTTGCATATAGCAACCCTAGTTCCTCGGGTATGCAATCGGTAGAGGTATCATCATCCTTGGCGAATCATTCAAGCGTTAGTCTGGTTTCATGTACCGCGCGACCGCTACGGTCGCAGGTTCGAATCCTGCCTCGGGCATGGATGTGTGTGGTGTCCTTAGGTTAGTTAGGTTTAGGTAGTTCTAAGCTCTAGGGGACTGATGACCTCAGATGTTAAGTCCCATAGTGCTCAGAGCCATTAGCCATCTGGTTTCATGTAGCTTGTCGTGTCTGGTATAGTATCAACGATTCCCATCGTAGACCGGATGGTATCCACTATAGCAGAGGGTGCGATCACTGAATAGAAAAACGTATTAGCGATCAACAATCTATCATTTATGGACGCAGTCTTCTTATGTTATAGGAGTTTTGCATTCAAAACTGCTTAGACTATGTGATATAGTCCCCGCTTATTCCACATTGCAAGGGTGTAGATGAAACAACGCAGACAAGATTGTGCTAAAGCCAGAGGCATTCATTTTTTTCTCCTTAAGTGCATGTAAGACGACGCCGTTTAAAATCCAAAACCCCGCCGAAGTCTACCTTGCCCTTGAGGACGGAAGATGCGTCCGCACATCTGCATGCTTACCTGCTATTTTCACTGCATGTCTGTGAGCTGTCTCGATGGGAGTCACCTCTTTTGCCAGTATACTCAGCTATTTCCTTAGTGGGCGCACCAGTGTCCGCGTCAGCTGCGTGACACCCACTGCAGCCACCACAGGCTGATTTCGGGGAAATGTGTCACTCTAGTAATAAATATAAAATATTGTAGCATGACCAGTATGCTGAACAGCAAGGTGCTTACTTGTTACGGTATGGAACTCTAGATTCCTATTTAACGTTTAATTTGTGATTTTGTCTTAGTAACTGTGAATTCGTGAGAAGCTCAGATGAAGATAACTTATTGCATTTCCTACATATACATTTACATACATACTCCGCTATCCACCAAGCCGCGTGTGGCGGAGGGCACAATTCGCACCAAAGTCATATTTCACCCCCTCTGTTCCACTCGCGGATCGCGCGAGGGAAAACCGACTGTCTGAACGCCCCAGTTCGAGCTCTTATTTCCCTTTTCTTTGAATCGTGATCATTGCGCGATTTGAAGATCGGGTTTTGGAATTTAGTGAGCAGCCCCTTCTGTTGAGCGCGCCGTCTATTTGCAACTGTGTCCCACTTCAAACCTTCTATGTGATTTGTAACGCTCTCGCGATGGCTAAATGTACCAGTCACGAATCCGCCACGCAGGCTTCCATGTAATTTGATACCTCCTAACGGTGTTAGAGTCATTTTGTGTAAATTCGGTAGAGATTTTAGAAAACGTTACTCACTGTCAACTTCTTGTGAACCGTGTCAATCAATTAGAGCAAATAAAAATATGTTGTAAGCAAACTTGACTTAAATTTAAAAATTATTTAATTATCGCATAACTTTTTCGTGATTAGGAAACCCACTAGTAATAAATATAACCTGTTGTAGTCCTGAATTTGTTGTTTTCATTCTGACGGTGATATCGTTGTGCAAAATGGCCAAACTCGACGACCAGACACTTGTTATTCAGTGAAGGTAACTAGAATTGCACTCTATCGTCTTGTATAGTTACTGATTTCTTTATTGACTGGGAAGAGTGTTAGTTTCCTCTAGGATTGTAAGTTTGCTGTTTCCTGATAATATGGCTAACAACTCTGCAGTATTCAGACGCAATAAGCAACGAAATTTTTCAGCAAAGTCATAAAATAGCACAGGTCAGTGGCACTCTGCCCTCTCTACCACAGACGAATAAACATGCAGCTCGCACTGTATCTGTATTATTTAAAATTTACTGTGTTTTACATCTACATCTATTTTCTGCAAACCACAGTACTACAAAATCGGGAGGAAACTGTTTAAATACTGCCTCACAACTACGCATTTCAAATGGACCGAAGAGTCCTATAAATAGACGGATTGTGTCGCTATGGGGAGCCGCTTAAGCCCGGTTATAGCGAGCTTCTTTATGAAAAAAATTCGAGGAACAGGCATTGGAAACTGCGAACAGGAAACTGAATACTTGGTTCCGTGCCGGCCGGAGTGGCCGAGCGGTTCTACGCGCTACAGTCAGGAACTGCGCGACCGCTACGGTCGCAGGTTCGAATCCTGCCTCGGGCATGGATGTGTGTGATGTCCTTAGGTTAGTTAGGTTTAAGTAGTTCTAAGTTCTAGGGGACTGATGACCACAGCAGTTAAGTCCCATAGTGCTCAGAGCCATTTTTGAACCACTTGGTTGCGTTACGTGGATGATACGTTTGTTTTGTGGCGGCATGGCAGGGAGGAACTAGGTAGTTTCCACAAACGTCTGAACGGGACCAATCCGAAGATTCACTTTACCAAGGAGGAGGAGGCAGGCGGAATATTAAATTTTCTTGATGTGCTAGTTTTCAAGAAAGAAGATGGTAGCTTTGGCCACACGTTTTAACGAAAACCCACGCACACAGACAGTTAATTACACCGGTATTTGAAACACCAGCCACAACTACTCCAGGAGCAGGTATAATAATGAAGAAAAAAATAGGAGTGCCAGTAAGCCACTACAAACAGCATAGTGAACGCATTATTGTGGCCAAGATAGATACGAAGCCCACGTCTACCACAGTAGTACAAGTTTATATGCCAACTAGCTCTGCAGATGACGAAGAGATTGATGAAATGTATGATGAGATAAGAGAAATTATTCACATAGTGAAGGGAGACGAAAATTTAATAATCTTGGGTGACTGGAATTCGACAGTAGGAAAATGAAGAAAAGGAAACGTAGTAGTTGAATATGGAATGGGGGTAAGGAATGAGAGAAGAAGCCGCCTGGATGAATTTTGCACGGAGCATAACTTGATCATAGATAACACTTGGTTCAAGAATCATGAAAGACGGTTGTGTGTGTGTGAAATCTTACAGGACGTAACTGCTAAGGTCATCAGTCCCTAAGCTTAGACACTACTTAACCTAAATTATCCTAAGGACAAACACACACACCCATGCCCGAGGGAGGACTCGAACCGGCGTCGGGACCAGCCGCACATTTCACGACTGCAACGCCTTAGACCGCTCGGCTAATCCCGCGCGGCGAAAGAAGGTTGTATACATGGGAGAAGCCTGGTGATATTATAAGATTTCAGATAGATTATATAATGATAAGACAGAGATTTAGGAACCAGGTTTTAAATTGTAAGACATTTTCAGGGGCAGATGTGGACTCTGACCACAATCTATTGGTTATGAACTGTAGATTAAAATTGAAGAAACTGCAAAAAGGTGGCAATTTAAGGAGATGGGATCTGGATAAACTGACAGAACCAGTGGTTGTAGAGAGTTTCAGGGAGAGCATTAGGGAAAGTTTGACAAGGATGGGGAAAAGAAATTCAGTAGAAGAAGACTGGGAAGCTTTGAGAGATGAAATAGTGAAGGCAGCAGAGGATCAAGTAGGTAAAAAGACGAGGGCTAGTAGAAATCGCTGGGAAACAGAAGAGATATTGAATTTAATTGATGAAAGGAGAAAATACAAAAATGCAGTAAATGAAACAGGCAAAAAGGAATACAAACGTCTCAAAAATGAGATCAACAGGAATGGCTAAGCAGGGACAAACGTAAGGATGTAGAGCGCATATCACTGGAGATAAGATAGATACTGCCTACAGGAAAATTAAAGAGACCTTTGGAGAAAAGAGAACCGCTTGCATGAAGATCGAGAGATCAGATGGAAACCCAGTGCTAAGCAAAGAAGGGAAAGCAGAAAGGTAAAAAGACGAGGGCTAGTAGAAATCGTTGGGAAACAGAAGAGATATTGAATTTGATTGATGAAAGGAGAAAATACAAAAATGCAGTAAATGAAACAAGCAAAAAGGAATACAAACGTCTAAAAAATGAGATCAACAGGAATGGCTAAGCAGGGACAAACGTAAGGATGTAGAGCGCATATCACTGGAGATAAGGTAGATACTGCCTACAGGAAAATTAAAGAGACCTTTGGAGAAAAGAGAACCACTTGCATGAATATCGAGAGATCAGATGGAAACCGAGTGCTAAGCAAAGAAGGGAAAGTAGAAAGGTGGAAGGAGTATATAGAGGGTCTGTAAAAGGGCGATGTTCTTGAGGACAATTATGGAAATGGAAGAGGATGTAGATGAAGATGAAATGGGAGATAAGATACTGCGTGAAGAGTTTGACAGGGCACTGAAAGACCTAAGTCGAAGCAAGGCCCATGGAGTAGACAACATTCCATTAGAACTACTGATAGCCTTTGAAGAGCCAGCCCTGAGAAATCTCTACCATCTGGTGAGCATGATGTATGAGACAGGCGAAATACCCTCAGACTTCAAGTAGAATATAATAATTCGAATCCCAAAGAAATCAGGTGTTGACAGATGCGAAAATTACCAAACTATCAGTTTAATAAGCCACGGCTGCAAAATACTAACACGAATTTTTTACAGACGAATGGAAACTGGTAGAAGCCGACCTCGGGGAAGATCAGTTTGGATTCCATAGAAATGCTGGGACACGTGAGGCAATACTGACCCTACGACTTATCTTAGAAAATAGATTAAGGAAAGGCAAAACTACGTTTCTAGCTTTTGACAATGTTGACTGGAATACTCTCTTTGAAATTCTGAAGGTGGCAGGGCAAAATACAGGGAGCGATAGCCTATTTACAATTTGTACAGAAGCAGATGGCAGTTATAAGAGTCGAGGGACATGAAAGGGAAGCAGTGGTTGGGAAGGGAGTGAGACAGGCTTGTAGCTTATCCCCGATGTTATTCAATCTGTATGTTGAGCAAGCAATAAAAGAAACAAAAGAGGAATTCGGAGTAGGTATTAAAATCCATGGAGAAGAAATAAAAACTTTGAGGTTCGCCGATGACACTGGAAATCTGTCAGAGACAACAAAGGACTTGGAAGAGCAGTTGAACGGAATGGAATGAACAGTGTCTTGAAAGGAGGATATAAGATGAACGTCAACAAAAGCAAAACGAGGATAACGGAATGCAGTCGAATTAAATCGGGCGATGCTGAGGGAATAGATTAGGAAATGAGGCACTTAAAGTAGTAAAGGAGTTTTGCTATTTGGGGAGCAAAATAACTAATGATAGTCGAAGTAGAGAGGATTTAAAATGTGGACTGGCAATGGTAAGGAAAGCGTTTCTGAAGAAGAGAAATTTGTTAACATCGAATATAGATTTAAGTGTCAGGAATTCGTTTCTGAAAGTATTTGTATGGAGTGTAACATGTATGGAAGTGAAACATGGACGACAAATAGTATGGGCAAGAAGCGAATAGACGCTTTCGAAATGTGGTGCTAGAGAAGAATGCTGAAGATTAGGTGGGTAGATCACATAACTAATGAGGAGGTATTGAATAGAATTGGGGAGAAGAGAAATTTGTGGCACAGCATGACCAGAAGAAGGGATCGGTTGGTAGGACATATCATGAGGCATCAAGGGATCGCCAATTTAGTATTGGAGGGCAGTGTGGAGGGTAAAAATCGTAGAGGGAGACCAAGAGATGAATACACTAAACAGATTCAGAAGGATGTAGGTTGCAGTAGGTATTGGGAGATGAAAAAGCTTGCACAGGATAGAGTAGTATGGAGAGCTGCATCAAAACAGTCTCTGGACTGAAGACCACAACAACAGCCACAACAAAAGCGATGCATATTAAAAACGTTGGGGGATGTAGCAAGGAAAATCAGTTAGCCAGAGCTGCTTGACTCAGAATTAAGATATCTCAGCAATGTATTGCTCAAGAATGGTTATTCGTTCGCTGAGATGAAAAGAACCTTAAGAGAATCGCTTAGATATCATAGTGACGCTCAAGCGCCGGTGAAATCGAAAGTTTTCCTTGCATGCATTAAAGATGTAACTGGCCGCATTGGAAAAACCTTGAAAAAGCGGGACACACGCACATACATAAGATATAAGATCACTTAAAATCTGCCAAGGATTGTCGCAAAACCACTGGAAAAAGCTGGAATTAATAGTATTCCATGGGAGTTGTGGGGAGGTGTACGTGGGTACAACAAAAAGAACTGTCAAAAAAACGACTCGAAGAGCACAAGGGCAATTGCAGAAGAGGGGAGACTGGCAAATCACATGTTGCGGAACGTGCTTTATAGCCAGGAGACCACCACATTCATTTTGACAGGATTCAAGTACTGGCAGCTACAAGTGGATACCACGAAAGGCTCTACAGAGAGGCCATACAGATTGTGAAACATCCAAGGAATTTCAGTAGGAAGGAGGAAGGCGTGAAATTGAATGAAATTTGAATTCCTATGCTGAAGAAGATGTGGACCAGTCTTCCGCCATGGGATGACAGTAACAGCGGAAAACGGCAGTCGACAACGGCCAATTGCACTCGCCTATTCAAAACATGTGGCGTCACGTCACTACACGGGAAGTGGCGGAAGCGGAATTTTGCTGTAGTCGGTAGCTAGCCAAGGTGTGAATCGGACATTCAACAAAGCTACTTTCCTCCTTGAAAACGTCCTCCGTGGATGGGTACGAAATGTCGGGTTTTAAAGTGAAATCCTTTCGACCACGGCATAATAGCCCGAAATATTTTATTAATTGTGAGTTGCAATGTATCTCCCAAATTCACTGTGGCAAAAAAGATGGATATCGACCGCCAACACCGACATAGCGAAATCATAAGTTCAAAATGGTTCAAATGGCTCTGAGCACTATGGGACTTAACAGCTGAGATCATCAGTCCCCTAGAACTTAGAACTACTCAAACCTAACTAACCTAAGGACTTCACACACATCCATGCCCGAGGCAGGATTCGAACCTGCGACCGTAGCGGTCGTGCGGTTCCAGACTGAAGCGTGCGGTTCTAGGCGCTACAGTCTGGAACCGAGCGACCCCTCGGTCGCAGGTTGGAATCCTGCCTCGGGTATGGATATGTGTGATGTCCTTAGGTTAGTTACGTTTAAGTAGTTCTAAGTTCTAGGCGACTGATGACCTCAGAAGTTAAGTCGCATAGTGCTCAGAGCCATTTGAACCATTTGAACCAGACTGAAGCGCCTAGAACCGCTCGGCCACTCCGGCTGGCCGAATCATACGTAAGTTTGACTTACGCCCACTGAAAACAAATGACGAAGGACGAGTCATATTACACATCTCATTCCATGTTATTGAACAGCTTGATGTCCCCATTGTGCTGCCGGACAGTGGGGAACTCCATCGTGAGATGGTGTATCTCCCTTTTGGTTCCTGAGAGTTATGGATCTATCCGTGGGCTGCAAGCTGCCTATCAGGATGATTTGATTTCTCTGATACCCGTAAGATATTCTTAGTCATGAAGAGCTGCTAGATCCTATTACTGATCCAGTGCACGAAACTGGTGACACCCACAAGTTAGTAAAGGAGGTGTCAGCTGATGGAGTCACAGTTCTGGCGTCAGCATGGGGTACTTGTACAACGAACACGGCACTGTCGGTCACGATAAGTTGAGCACGTGGCCAAGGGCATTGTTACATCGTGACAATCGGAAAACGATCGGGTGACCATTCGCAGTTACGCCGAGGGTGGGGTCTTTCAACGCCTTAGGCATACGATGTGTAACCTGGCGCTCCCAAAACTAGCGATGCCTCGCGCTCCTAGCTGAAACAACCCCCTATGACCCTACACACTTGTCGCGAGAAGGGCACTCTGGCCATCTCAGTAACCTAACCACACAACAAACATTCCGGGGACGGACTTATGCACTAATACGCTGCCATATTGATCCGGAGCAAAACTAGAAGGACCTCACGCTACCTACGCTCGCGCCAGTCTCCCGTACATTTGCACTCTCACAGAGGACGCACCCCGCTACTGAACCAGAACCTATAGTCACACTAAAGATAACTCGACTAAAAACACGACAGCCCGCAGGAAACGGAATGGTGTCGACCCTTGTGGAGAAGAAGATAGTGAATGCGTCCAAGTATTTGCCCACGACGTAAAACAATGTATTTGATCACCTATCCGGCCATATGCACGAATATTTGCAGGGACGGTGTCTGTAGAACAACGGTCATTCACACAAAACAACCAAAATGGGACCTAGGGAAACTTGCAAAACTACAACATCAGAGATATTCTAAAGACTTATGTGGACCTCATTCTACACTCGGTAACGCACAAAGAAAATTTCACAAAAATGAGATCCCCTAATATTAACAACAAAAGTGAAAACAACAAATGCCGAAGTTCTTGAAAGTCTCTTCGGGTTTGCTGCCGGATCCTAACATCGTGGCTGGACAAGTAAAACTCTGAATGAAATCACTCTGCAGCAACAGCGGCAAAGTACGCTCATCGACTGCTGCGGGGGCCAGGAAGCAACTCAACTACATCTCTTCTCCCCCCTCCCCCCCTTCCGCACCCAGAGAGCGAGCTCTCCGCTTGCGTCAGAACTCGCCCATTTGTCGCCGATAAACAAAACTTTCGCTAGTTATGACCTTACTACAAATTCGTCAATACTCCAACTACCATACCCCATTAACCTAGGCAGCAATTTCCGCCAATTTTTGATGGGACTGCAAATGTGTGCTGACGTAACAGTCGTCGAGCAGCATAACATACCCACAGAAGGACTTTGCGAGGGAAGCTTCCTGGGGATTTGCGCCAACAGAATGTGATAATTGGGTTGCTATGTTCGGCGTCGTTCTCTTGGCTAGTCCGTGGAGCTGCCTCTGAGACCTTTCACCAAAGGAGAAAGCCGCCTGCCATGGGTCGGGAGTCCGTCCACAGTTACCAGTGACAGGATATTCCCCCCCCCCCCCCCCCTCCCTTCCCGATCGGTTACATGCTGGTTCATAGCATCTGATAACCTACTTTGCACGGCAGCAGAATACGGTAGAGAAATGACATTAATTTGCATGTGCGAAAATTCAGATTTTAGAAATGCACGATAGGTTGATGTTTGGTGGTCCTTAATAAGTCCATGAAGAGGCCAGAGATGTGTCCACCGTAGGAAATTAGTTTTATTTCCAACATAGCATCTTCGGTGTATAGACTGAACGGTAGGTGCAAGAGACTACATCTGTCTTTCTCCAATTTTAATCCAAGCACTTCGGTTTTGGTCTTCCGGTCTTGTTGTTCCCTCTTGTTTCTTGTACATGTTATATATTGCCTGTCTTCCCCTACAGCTGACCACTATTTTTCTAGGAATTTCGAACATGTTGTATCATTTTACGTTGTCGAACACTATTTCCAGGTCGCGAAATCCTATGAACCTGTCTTGATTTTTCTTCAGTCTTTGGCTCTGAGCACTATGGGACTTAACATCTATGGTCATCAGTCCCCTAGAACTTAGAACTACTTAAACCTAACTAACCTAAGGACATTACACAACACCCAGCCATCACGAGGCAGAGAAAATCCCTGACCCCGCCGGGAATCGAACCCGGGAACCCGGGCGTGGGAAGCGAGAACGCTACCGCACGACCACGAGATGCGGGCTCTTCAGTCTTATTTCCAAATCAGTCGTAACATTAGAATTGCCTCTCTGGTACCTTTACGATTCTTAAAGCCAAACTGAAGTTTATCTGACAAGTCCTAATTTTTTATTATTCTTCTATATCTTATTCTTGTCAGTAACTTAGACCCATGAGTTGTTACACTGATTGTGCCATAATTCCGGCACTTCTTGGCTCTTACAATCTTAAGAATTGTGTAGATGGTGGTTTATCGATTGTGTGATTGTATAACGCCAGTCTCATACGTTCTTCATACCAGTGAGAATAGACACTTAACTGCCACTTCTTCCAATTATTTTAAACATTCCGATGGAATGTTATTTATCCCCACTTCCTAATTTGATCTTCAGTCGTCCAAAGCTCTTTGAAATTCTGATTCTAATACAGGATCACCGGTCTCTTCCCTGTCGACCCCTGTTTCTTCCTCTGTCATGTTCTCAGACAAGTTCTCGACTTCAGAGAGGCCTCCTTAAATGTTCTCCTTGCAGCTGTCCGCCCTCCCATTACACTCGTAATGTTACCACCCTTGTGTTTAATACCAACTAACGTCGTTTTGACGTTTCCATATGCTGGGTCTGTTCTTTCGACAAACATTTTTTCCCGACTTCTTCGCATTTTTCATGTACTCATTTCGCCTTAGCTTCCCTGCACTTCGAATTTGTTTCATAAATACGAACAGCATACTGAGTTGTTCATTTTCATAGTATCTATAGACTCGGAGAACTGCAACAGTGTTTCTTCATTTCTTGGTACTTTCGTATCCCATCTCTTTGCGCACTGATTGTTCCTGGGTAGTCTCTTAAATTTCAGCCTACTCTTCATCACTACTAACTTGTGATCTAAGTCTTTATGTGCTCCTGTGTACGCCTTTCAATCCAGTATAGATTTCGGAATCTCTGCCTGATCATGATGTAATCTAACTGAAATCTTCCTGTATCCCCAGGCCTCTTCCTCCTCTTGTGATTCTTGTACAGAATATTTGCTATCACAGCTGAAATTCATTGCGGAATTCAATTATTCTCCTCTCTCATTCCTGCTACCAAGCCCATGTTCTCCCATAACCCTTTGTTTTATTCCTTCACCTACAACCACATTCTAATACCGCATGGCTAATAGTGTCTCATCTATCACTGAACTGTTCACGGTAACTCACTCTCTGTCCTATCTTCCTTCTGCATTTCTGATGCTGTTGATGTTACCCGATGCTCATCCGACCAGAAATCCTTGTCTTCTTTCCATTTAACTTCACTGACTCTCACTGTATCTAGATTGAGCCTCCGCATTTTCCTCTTCATATTATCTAGTTTGCCTTCCCTGTTAAACCTTCTGCCATTCCGCGTCCCGATTCGAAGGACGTTATCCTTTCGTTGGTTTTCAATCTTTTCCTCGTGGTTACCTTCCCATTGGCAGTCCCCTCCCTTGGATCCGAAGGGGGGGCTACTGTGAATTCTTTAGCCAATGGAGAATTCATCATGACACTTTTTTAATTACAGGGCACATGCCCTGTGGATACACATTATGTGTCATTAATTGCAGTGGTTTCCGTTTGCCTTCTGCATCCTCATGCCGTTCATCATTTCTGACGATTCCGTCTTTTAGGGGCAGTTTCCCACTCGAAGGTGTAATATTATTGTGATTTCGGTCGTATGAAAGCTGTGAATACCCTTGGAAAGGCATTCACCTTTCTGTATAATAAATGATCAACTTATGAGATGAGACCTATTCTTTGCAAGACATTTGTCTTATATAATTTACGTAACTGTAAAGATGCGCATCTAGTGCGGACGCTAATACAGTGATTGCGCAGTCAAAGAAACATTTTAACAGAAGCTGAACTGAACGTTCCACTTCGATCTACATTAAACATGACAGTAAAAACTTTTGTAGATCTTCAGATTTTATCGTACTTCTGGTTGTAATGTGAAAGCGTAAAGAAGGTCGACTTTAAGCTATAAAAGTGAGCGGTATTGCCAGCGTGCAGACAACATTATTAATTAATAAAATTCGAGTAATTTATGTTCGATACTGTAAACCGGCAAGTTATTGTTATGAAGGTGCTGAACGGTGCAAGAATTGTCTTGAAGGAAGGAGAAAAGTAATGACTGTAATTTGTGACAAAAAAGTGAACCAAGGAGCTAGCACAGGACAGGCTGAAATCTGATCGCACCATAAGTTATAAAAGTACTTATGTAAGTTATACTGTTTATAAATAAGCCCTAATTGCTTGTGAGAATTGTCTGAATATATGTAGTGCTTACCAGATTTATTATTCTATTCTTCTCCTTTACATTTTTTTTACCTCCATGTCATATTATTTTTGTAAATATCAAACAGCCTTTACTACAGCAGAGAATACTGCGGCATCCTGGTCGTAGACAGAAGGCCGCTCCTTGTCTTCTATACAACTCATAGCTGCCCCATTTATTAATGATTTCATTTGCAAATGCAATTTTTTTATTGTTCATCGTTAACGGTCCCTTTGGTGATTATAAATTTCATACCGATTACGTAAAGAAATCCCGTTGTTCTTTCCCAAATAATAGAAGTCTTTGCGTAATCAGAAATTAGCCTCCTTCTGACAACGATCAGGAGCCGACCAGAAGGCGGACGTCTTCGAGCGCTTTCGTATATGTATATATATATATCAGATTAGAATTGAAATATATTTAACTTATTTGTTTTTTCTTTTATCATACTAGAAAGGACAGGAGAATGGCATGGACCTCTGTCCACTCCTCCACACTCTTTGACAAGGCATTGGCAGAATGAGGCTTATCTCTTATGCCGGAAGTCTTCCTCCGCCATTTCCGATAACTTTTATTCAAAATTTAAGCAGTGGTGGGGCTAGAACATGGGATCGAGGGTGTTTTGAGCACGAATGAAAGATGCTATCCACATACCAGGTGCTATGGCCAAGATAAGAACTACAAGCACAGTACGCTGATGTTGAGCGTACACTAGGGGTAAATTGTTGTACATTTTTTGACGGTGTCTGTCTTGGTTGCGAATTTTATTGCTGTTTTTAGCACGACAACGATGTTGCCCTATGATGAGTTTCGGTTGGTCCTCCTGTCATTCACGGAAATGGTACTTCCAGTAGAGTTGTATATTAATGTAACGTTCTCGCTGATAATTATGCCATTCTTCTATTCTTTTGTAGACCTCTTTTTTATGATATTTATGTATAACTCACGTTACACACTTCTAGACGTTGTAGAGGGGCCTTAGATCAAGTTTCACGCACTTCAGGGAACGGCATTCAACGACGCTGCAGAGGGTTAAAGTTACAGGTGCCGGCGCCTGTAATTGTATGTCTCTGCAGGGTGATTGCCTAATGATGTGCACACGTACCGGAAATGTTGTTGCGAAGAATATACGGTATGGAACTTTCAGAGGGTGTAGTATGAACCAAAACAAGAAAAAAAGTTTGGTAAATATGGGTTCTAAAATGCGTGCCTGTGGAGCTATGAGCGCTTGTCTTCGTTAGTTCATCTGTTGAACAAGTACTCATTGCTCTCATGGTATGTATTTTAAAGCCCATGTTTACTGGACATATTTTTCTTGTTTTGGTCCATACTACCCCTCTGAAACTTGCATACCCTACATTCTTAGCAACAGTAGTACTGGTTCATTTCTCTGTACATCGAAAAGCTCTTTGTGCTCAATTTGCAGACCTGAAGCACCTGAAGAAACTGATGGTACGAGTAGTAAAATTTCTGAAGTCGCACTCATTAATCCATTGTCAGTTGCAACAGTTTTGGACGGAAATAAACGAAAAGTATAGAGACCTCATATATTACATTGGTTCAGTCATGGGGCTTGCCTGGAAAGATTTATTGATTTAAACCTCGCTTTCGTTGAATGTAGGATAAAAGGAGTGCAGGAACGAAAATTAGAACACTCGGAATGGATTGCAGACTCGCACTCTCAATAGACTTGACTGGACGCTGTCCACATCAAGACCTTGCAAGGTAACCTCCTTCCAGTTTTAAGGGAATGCATTTAGAAAGATAATTGCTCTGCAGATGGAACACATTTTGACAAAGATAGTTTAGTTCTCTAAGCTCATTTGCGTTAAAGAAAACGTGGGGTTTGAAGAATTCACTGCAGCCTTGAAAGAATTATAGGGATAGTTTCATAAACATTTGAAGGACACTGTCAATTTTACATCTGTTTCCGAGCTCTTTTCGAGACATTTTTCCGTTTCAGCTGAAAGAGCACCTGTGCATGGTCAAATATACCTGACTGACCTACAAGATGATTCCAGTTTTAATGAAAAATCTTTTTTACGTTAAAACTGTCCAGAACGTCTGCATTGCTTTCGTCACACAGAGTTTCGAAATCTCCATAATGTGGTTGCAAAAGTAACTATTTCGATAGACACAATTGAAAGAAAGAACTTTTCCAATTATGAAATAAATAAGTACGATTACTTACCAAGCTGATAACTAAAATCTGTGAAACTGTCTACATCTGTCCGCATGACGACAGTTTGTACCAGATAAAAATTATATCTTCATCGGGCAAAAGTAATTAAGTAATTGTATTGTATGTTAATCGGGGACCCAGAAACGACGGAGACGCTTCATCCTCGCCGCACCCGCAGTGGTACACAACCCCACGACTACTACCGCAGTCCACTTCACCCCTCCGCCGCCCCACACCGAACTCAGGGTTATTGTGCGGTGTGGCCCCCGGTGGACCCCCCACGGAACGTCTCACACCACACGAGTGTAACCCTTATGTTTGCATGGTAGAGTAATGGTGGTGTACGCGTACGTGGAGAACTTGTTTGCGCAGCAATCGCCGACATAGTATAACTGAGGCGGAATAAGGGGAACCAGCCCGCATTCGCCGAGGCAGATGGAAAACCGCCTAAAAACCATCCATAGGCTGGTCGATTCATCGAACCTCGACACAAATCCGCCGGGCGGATTCGTGCGGGGACCAGGCGCTCCTTCCCGCCCGGAAAGCCGTGCGTTAGACCGCACGGCCAACCGGGCGGGCGAATTAAATAATACTGGAAATTTATTTTGTTTGTGACCTATGTTGCTGAGAAATGTGAAATATAAAACCAAGTAGTATGCAGTGTGACTACCCTGCCATTTAAATGCGGCGCGTTCGCAGTTTTCCCCTCTTCCTCCTCCTCGCACTTAGAGAGCGGTGGTGGACATGTGAAGCAAGACTGAGCGCTTTGGCACTCGTGACGTGAGCCGAAATCTTGGCCGCCATGCCGTAAATAGATACTGTTTCTAAAATAATGGAAATTTTTAGTGACAGAAGACTATTTTAAAATTTTGTAGGTTTTTTGAATACTGACTGGCTTTGTCCTTCACTGTGATTATGTCCCAACTCGTCAATAGTTAGACATGTTCAATGGATTCATACTATCTCTGAATGTCTCCTAGCGGGAAAGCATTGTAGATTGGCCTGAAAACTGATATTAATCATGGTTGGTGGCAACTGACTTCGAGCTGCATTGAGTTGACTCCACTGAATCTTCATGAGGTCGGCTATCTTTTTGACTAATACCCGGAAAGCGGAGAGGGGAGGAATATTGCGGCGGCTTGATTCATCGCCGGCGGCGCAGCCAGTCGGTGTGCGGGAAGGTCGCATAAATCCGGGGACCACAATTTATCGACGGAGACCGGCTTGGCGCCGGCACGCCGACTTACGGCGTAACGCCCCAATTAATTTCCGAATCGTATTGGCTCCTGCCTCTGCCTCTACCCCTGCCGCGTGGCTAACTACCTCCAGATTGCCAGGTGCTGGTTGCTGTTAATCAGAAGTGAGACCGCGCTATGATATCGAGCAGAAAGGGTTGGATGTTGCCAGATTATTGGCACTTTTAATTCTCTATAAACGAAAGCTGTCAATTTTTTAACTCTGCGAATACAAGACACTTCCGAGATACTTCGAAGTACGAGAGGTGTTCAATAAGTAATGAAAAACTTTTTTTCTGAAAGCAGGTTGGTTTTATTCTGGATTCCAGTACAGTACATTATTCCTCATTGCTTTGGCTACAAAACCCTGTTCTTCAACATAATCTTGTTCAATTAGCCACTTTACTTGGAAGGCCGGTGTGCCCGCATGGTTCTGCTTTACTGATCGACCTCGGAACCAACGTCTCGCTGCATCAATAACCTCCCTGTCATCCACGTACTGCTTCCCCCAGAGTGCCTCCTTCATTGGGCCAAACAGATGGAATTTGGACGGCGCGAGATCCGGGCTGTAGGGTGGATGAGAAAGAAGAGCCCAGCAAATTTTGTGAGCTCTTCTTGGGTGCGCAGAGTTTTGTGAGGTCTTGCGTTGTTATGGAGAAGGAGAATTTGGTTCGCATTTTTGTGACGACGAGAAGGCTGGAGTCGTTTCTTCAATTTCCTGAGGGTGTGTGTGGCAGGCCGTAACGCGGGAGATCCCAGAGGTTTGTGCGATGTTGCGATGATGATAGACGCCCCGTCCAACGACTCGGCGTGCTTTTGTTCACTGCCAAGTCTCTGTAGACACTCTGCAAGCACCTGTGAATATCTGCGATAATCTGGTTTTCCCCCAAAAGAAACTCAGTGACAACTCACTGTTTGGAACGCACCTCCGTTACCGACGCCATCTTGTGGGCTACGTATGGCGCCGCCACCTATCGGAACTTCATGAAACTGTAGGGGCTTAAGCAGGAATATTCGACAATGTCCCACAACAAATTCTGTGTTATTTCAACCGAAATAGGCCGAGAAAAAATCTGTGACATTACTTATTTAACGCCCCTCGTACAAAGTTGCACATGTCCACTACTTTTTCTTTTTTACAATTTGCGTTACCTGCCACAGGTAGATTGGAAAACAAACGAGAATGTAGTATAAAAAATTGTTTCTTGAAGTTTTCCCTCGTGGGTAGAATAATCCATCATCTTTCGGGTGAACATTTGGGACAGAAAAATTTCTTCTTCCGATATTTCGCATAATATGGCTGGCTCTGAGCACTATGGGACTTAACATCTGTGGTCATCAGTCCCCTAGAACTTAGAACTACTTAAACCTAACTAACCTAAGGACATCACACACATCCATACCCGAGGCAGGATTCGAGCCTGCGACGGTAGCAATCGCGCGGTTCCGGACTGAGCGCCTTAACCGCGAGACCTTCGCATAATAACCGTACAACCATTTTAATCCTTACACTATCATTAGGACGTATGTGTCCCATGATAGATTATCAGAGAGTCAGTGGGAATTTGCTGCATATTATCGCTATGTACCTATGTACCAATGTCCCAGTGGTGAACGAAAGCCTCTTAATGATCTGAAGCCTTCTTATAATTATAGATAGCGTCAATAGATTGTTAACGCTCTGCTCCATATTGTCGCATCGAATTAGTTCGCTCTTGCAGATAGGCTACCCAACGAAGCGATTTGCTAAGCGTACTGCTGTCACGCCTTCCCGCACAATCCGTATCAATCAATTACGAAGACTATTCGGGAAGCAAGGTCCGATCGGTCAATGGAAATCACTGTGAAAATCTGATGAATCTTTGCAAGATGTGTTGTATAGTGTCTCTAGTGTACCAGTGTCAAAAGCCTTTTTACGATTATGAAACTGAATACGCCTGGAGCGCGAACATCTGTGAAATTGTTATGTCTGTTCGTATGCCGACACTTTGTACCTGGTAAAAATTACGATGTGCTCGAAAAACAACTAAACAAAGTGAAAATTTGTTTTGTTTTTGATCTATATTGTTGAAAAATGTGAAATATAAAACCAAGTCGTGTGTAGTGCGATCGCACTACACACGGCTGCCATTTAAATGCGGCTCGTTCGCGGTTCTTCCCTCTCCCCGCCCAAACAGCCTGGTAAGATGCTGACGGCAAATGGGCAACGAAGCTGAGCGCTATTGTACTCGTGCCAGGGCACAGTCCGCGAACCAAAATCTGGAAGGTCACTGCTCTGTCGCCACACGCCCGCTTGGAAGTGAGTGGCGGGACAGTTGTAAGTCTAGGAGCTTTGTACAGGGAAGACAGGGCTCAGCACTTTCGAGGAGCTGTCTTCCAATGAAAATAATCTCTTGAGAGATACTGTACCTGACGGGAAGCCAGCTATGTCCTGTGTCATGTTGCTGCAAGAATGAAGTTGTAAGTAGGCTGTTTAGGTTTTTTTATTGGTAACGCCACCTCTGTATGAAAATCACTGGCTGTGCTGTGTGCAGTCTGTGGCTGCTTTGCATTGTTGTAATACTCGCCATTGTAGTGTTAGGCAGCTGGCTGTGAACAGCGCGTAGCTTTGCGCAGTTGGAGGTGAGCCGCCAGCAGTGGTGGATGTGGGGAGAGAGATGGCGGAGTTTTGAAATTTGTCATGAACTGCTATATTTATATATGATGATATCAAGGTAAATACATTGTTTGTTCTCTATTAATATCTTTCATTTGCTAACTATCCCTATCAGTAGTTAGTGCCTTCCATAGTTTGAATCTTTTATTTAGCTGGCAGTAGTGGCGCTCGCTGTATTGCAGTAGCTTGAGCAGCGAAGATTTTTGTGAGGTAAGTGATTTGTGAAAGGTATAGTTTAATGTTAGTCAGGGCCATTCTTTTGTAGAGAATTTTGAAAGTCAGATTGCGTTGCGCTAACAAAATATTGTGTGTCAGTTTAAGCACAGTCATGTATAATTGTTCAAAAGGGACGTTTCATATGTCGACCCTTAGCCGAGGATACCTCACTGGAATCTTCTGATTTTTTCTTGTAGTTTGTGTAATTAGCGTAGATTTTGTTTATTGCTAGCGCGTAATTATAGAGAGAATTTCCTTTGTAGTTGTAGTTTTTCATTGTTGTACAGTAAAACAGTTGTGGCATGCATGTAGATTTGCAGCAAGTTTTTCGCAGCTGCGCTTGCAATTAACTAAATATTATTTTCTGTGCTATGTTAATGTGTTCTCTTATTTTTGCTCTTCAAATTGTGCTTTTCTGTGTTGTCGTGTGAAATATTGTGACAATAATGGCGTGTGAAAAACGTAATATTAGGCTCCAAAGTAAACTGAGAAATGACAGTGAAGACGAAAGCAGTGTGTTAGCGCCACCATGTAATGAATTAACTAATGTTCAAAGTAGTAATTTGGTAACTGTGCATAGGGAAATGGAGCGGGCGGCAAACAATGGCGTGGACAGTGAAACAATTAGTGAAGAGGGACGCATTATCGATCGATCGGTCGGCAACAGCTTGCCTCAGGAATCGGGAATAACAGGACACAATTTTGCAAATACTGTAGACTCAGGTTTTGGGTTCTCACCGTTTTCTCAAATGAGTCAAGACACATTTTCTGCTTGTCAAAATGTGAATGTTGCCGGTGCAACTTCACTGCCGAAAAGCACTGAGGAACATGTTTCAGACACCAGTGCATTGTTATTACAATTAATGCAACAAATGGGACAAAAGCTTGAAAAGTTAGACACAATGGAACAACACCAGAGACAAACACAGCAACAGTTAGACACAGTGGAACAAAATCTCAAAAAGTTAGACACAGTGGAACAAAATCTCAAAAAGATAGACACTACACTTGAACAAACACGTGAAGATTTAACCACTGAGTTACATAACATCGAATCGAAATGTCAAAAGGTCTGTAATGAAGTAAAAACACAAATTTGTGAGCATTTCCAACCTATGTATTACAGAATCACGAAGCAGCCATAAAAGAACTGCAAACTATTGTTCATGAAAATCCTGAGACCTTGCAAGCTAAAATTGACTCAGTTGCATCTACCGATTCGGTTACGCAACTTGCAAGAACTCAGGAAAACTTAAAGGACACAGTAGATACCCTGAAAATTGGTTCAGAAAGACACATGGAGGAAATAAGTACACTATCGGAGAAAGTAGCCGAACTTTCGGATCAGGTCACTAACTTATCTACAAAGGTAGATGATGATCTGAATGACACAAGACCCGTAGCCTTCACTGACACAGAAGAGTATGAACAAATAAGAAAATTCAAACAAAATCAGAATCAAATCAATACACAGTACAAAAGAGAAATCCGGGAAGTACAAGATCAGTTGACGCAGGTAATACAAGAATTACGTATTTCAGAGGACACTCGCGCTCCAATACGGGAAGAGGGACATAGAAATACGGAACAAACACAAAATAATAACACAGGACACTTCGGAAATTATGAAAGAAATTGGCAAGGCGCATTGGATTTTGAGATGGAACCGCCGAAACGAAGTAACAATGACCGACATGCGACTCGCCGACATGACGATTTTGACTATAAGCTGTTCATTACTACACGTAAATTCAAAACATTTACGAATTCTGGCAACGACATTCATCCACAAGCATGGCTCCATCAATTCTCTCATTGTTTTCCTCCCAACTGGTCGTTAGAACACAGATTAGAATTTATGTGTGGCTACTTAGAGAATGAACCAGCTGTAAGAATGCGATCGGTCATTCACGATTGCCACAGTGAAGGACAATTTTACCATGCCTTCCTCTCAGCATATTGGTCTCAAGCCACACAAGACCGAGTAAAACATGGCATCATAATGATGAAACATTTCGAACAATCTGAATATTCCAGTCTTGTGAAATATTTTGAAGACATGTTGCATAAGAATCAGTATCTTTCAAACCCATACAGCCCCTCAGAACTCATCCGCATTTGCTTACTCAAATTGCCTGAACATTTACGGCATATTATTTTAGCAGGACGTTACAAAGAAGACATTGAGGCTTTTCAGGGACTGTTACAAGAACTGGAAATTGACACAGACAGTCGCGGGATGCGAAAACAGGAAAACAATAACTACAGGTCACATCCGTCACAATTCCGTGACGACAGAAACAATAACTGGACACGACAGGTCTATTCTTACAACGCAAATCGTGACCAAAATAGACACCACCCGTACGACAACCGTTGGCAGAGTAGTAATAATTACAGGGAAAGATCACCTCTCCGCGGTAGTGACTATCACAGAGACAATCAGAGAAACAGACAATATGGGAACCAAAATAATTATTATTACGGGAGACAGAATAACTTTAGACGCAACGGTCCAGCGCGCAGTTACGATTCAGGGAGAAATTCTCCACCACTTAACCGACAAGAAAGAAACTACAGGAACTACCGACATGACGACAGACGATGTGATCGTAACGACAGACCTGAATTGCATCAGAACTGGCGGGATTCAAACAGAGCAGGGCCTTCTCGTCACGGTGAATTTGTAGAAGTTAGGTCTCCAAACCCCAATAACGACGTGCGCCAACAAAGAGACCATAGGCAATGACTCACACCGCTGGCAGCCAAAAAACATACTTATGAAACATCCCCTTTTGAACAATTATACATGACTGTGCTTAAACTGACACACAATATTTTGTTAGCGCAACGCAATCTGACTTTCAAAATTCTCTACAAAAGAATGGCCCTGACTAACATTAAACTATACCTTTCACAAATCACTTACCTCACAAAGATCTTCGCTGCTCAAGCTACTGCAATACAGCGAGCGCCACTACTGCCAGCTAAATAAAAGATTCAAACTATGGAAGGCACTAACTACTGATAGGATAGTTAGCAAATGAAAGATATTAATAGAGAACAAACAATGTATTTACCTTGATATCATCATATATAAATATAGCAGTTCATGACAAATTTCAAAACTCCGCCATCTCTCTCCCCACATCCACCACTGCTGGCGGCTCATCTCCAACTGCGCAAAGCTACGCGCTGTTCACAGCCAGCTGCCTAACACTACAATGGCGAGTATTACAACAATGCAAAGCAGCCACAGACTGCACACAGCACAGCCAGTGATTTTCATACAGAGGTGGCGTTACCAATAAAAAAAACCTAAACAGCCTACTTACAAAGTGTAAGGGTCTGTGAATAATCGGTAGTTGGAGCGTATGGCGGACAATTGTATCCCCTCGGAGAATGGCAGCAGGTGGTGGGAATAATCGCCTCGTGCACTCTGTGGGTTTGCCACGACGTCTCAATCGACTGATAAAGACGCTGTGCCAGCAGTCACTGAGGAAACAGGATGAAACCAACGGCACATCTTGGTTCACTTTGGAATGAACGATGGCTGTTCGTCAGTAGGATAAGAAGAAAATGCTTTGAGTCTACAAAGGACACTGCCTACAAAACAGTAGTGTGATCCGTCCTAAACTGGTTCTTAATTGCATAGAATTGGTACCAGATAGTACTAATACGGTAAACTGAACATATCGAATGAAGAATAGCACGAACTGTTACTAGTGTGATTAACTCAAAGGAGATGCTGACAAACGATAACTGGCAACTGGTCGATGACAGACTACAGCTGTGTAGCGAAAACCTAAATACAAAGGAACCTAAGAACATGCTTTAATCTCCTCCATATCGCTCCCGTAGGGACCAGACTAATACAGTGCACGCGGAGGCATGTAAGCAATTATTCTTCATGTGCTCCACGGGCGAATGGGAAGGTACAATACGAAGCACACTCTGCCATGCACTTCATAGTGGTTTGCTGAGTGTAGATATAGATTTAAATTGTACACTTGTACAAAGATTATCTACTTCGTAGAATTTTTTTAGGTGTTTTAGTAATTTATTTGCTGTAGAACCCCACTCTTGTCCTCGTCATACATTTCCTTTTGATTACATGATTATAGGTGTTAGTATTGTCTGTGGACAAAATTTTACAAGTTTTATTTATTGAAATAATTCATTGATTTCCCTTTAATTTTTGGATCATTTGAAGTGAGTACTTATACAGTGGATTGAAAAAAAAATTGTGGAATGGCAGCAAATTAATTTTTCGCTTACGACAACACAATGTGAGTGCCACTATATTACGTAGACTAACCTCAGGTGCAATATACTCTTCACTGCAAAAGCTACACTGAAAATTCATCAAATAGCAATTATAACTCTCAAAATTATTTCGAACTACGTCCAGTGTAAATTTAAATGTATCTTTCAAAACAATAGAATTATCATTATCATTGATTATCTTATTTCCATTACTTCGTCTAAGCGAAAATTGTGTCTGTAGCTCTTTGTCTTACGGTGTGAACCGTTAGTATTGTCTAAAAGATATATTGTTTCCATATAACAAGAGAAGTCGTAGCTATTCAAAATGAAGAAATTGAAAATGAAGAACTTACTTCAAATAATGTGGTAAAGGCAGCAAATGAACACAAAATTTGTTCCGTTTACTCTTAGACAAAAGTAAGCTAAAACCGACTCCAAAGAACAACGGTATGTGCAGTCTGTGTTGCTCCTGAAGATTTTGTTACGCGATGTTTTTTTTTTCCACTGCTGACAACATCAACGATCTAGCAGTTGTTCCATTGTAGCTACCCAGTATGCAGGTCTTATTGCAAATGAATTGCAACATTCAAATCCCATGAAGGCGATTTCATGGAGCCTTACCTTCGTGTGTCATTTCTACCACACCACCTGATCGATACACGGGGGTAGGAGCTGGTGTCACTGTGAGAGACGGAGGAAAACTTCTCTCCCGTATGTATATTGACTTCTTTTTAGCTCTCTTAACTGATGCATAAACACATGATATTTTGTGCACATTATATAAATTCCACTGGCCTCCTTGTGTAATCAATATTAAAAATCAGTACTTAGGTTTTCGATGTTCACGTATTAGTATTATGATGAAGTGATCGGCGTAATGACTGTAATTAGTATATATGTTTGCTATAACTACGGTGTTTATAAAGCTACATTTCCAGTCTCACTTGACCGTTCCATTGAAGCTCTTCAGAATAAAACTATTTTTAGCACTTTGTAGCACGAAGAACCTAGCAACGAACTGTATGTTCTGGTTTTGGCACAAATGCGGTGTATTTGCGTCGCCAGTTGTCACCGGGATGAAATGACGTTACGTCTGCTGCACGAGAAAATCAATTTAAACCCGTTGTTTAATTAAAACGTCCGATATCGTAATGATAAATTTCCCAATTGTCAGGAAACACGCTTCGAAAAAAATTGTTATTTCGTTACCGTCATAACGATCGGGTGAATCCGCAACAAACAGTTCATCAAATGCTGCGGCACGGTATTGACACATCTGTCGTCGCATTAAGCGCGCCGTTTAAATATGTACTTTGACATTTTCGGCGGCACATTCGCAAGTAAATTTCCGAAGCGCGCCGAATTAAATTCAGTTTCGCGCTCGGCGCCGGTGACGAATTAGTTGAGAGTGAATGAGTGAGATCCGCACCAGTGGAAAATTTTAGTAACAGATGGCAGTGGTGGAATCCGAACAGACGGTCGTCTGTATACATCGAAGCATGAAACGGAGTGTTAGAACGCGAGGAAGTTGAATGCAACGACTCCCGTGTGTATAGCTCTTAGATGGAGAAACCGTAAATGAGGAACGATACGGCGTGAGATATATTTGGCTGTAGACGAGTTTTACGCGTCTAAAACAAAACTTTGAATGCCACTATATTCGTTCCGACGTGTGCAGCATTTCTCATCTCACTCAGATTGCGCGAGTGGTTTGAAAAGAGTTACGTCGGTGGCTGCGTTCAATGACTGAAAAGAGTTTCAGCTACAGAAATGCATCTCTGGCAGACGGGTTATCGTCATGTTACTTAATCTCTGTCTACTGGGGACTCCGCTCGCTGATGCTCCCTTTCACACGGCGGTGATTACAATGTAACAAACATTCGCACGGTCTGTGCTTCTAAAGATATTGTGACTGCAGCCTGTGTACATTGGCTGAAAAGAGCAGCAAATAAAGATATGAGCCTCCGGCAGAAAAATTATCCTTCGAATTCCCGTAATGTAAGACCTCTTGGGACTTAGAGCGCGTTCGTTGATATTTTCTTCATTAGCGCTAACGGCTGCAACGTAAGAGGCGCACATCGACTGGAGAAGTTCTTTTCTTCCTCTCAGCTCTGCTCTACACCTGAAGCGTTGTTTTCGCTTCGTCTTCGAAAAATAATTTCAGAATTTCCTTGTATGGGAGGCTAATATTAGCTAAAACACTTCCTGACCTCTTTTTGCAGCTCAGTAACAAACAAGACCCAAGAGTAATAGAAAACTCGAAAAGTACTGAAAATTAACGGGAATGCACATAGAAACATAGGACTTATTTTAATAACTACTTCTTCGCAGTAACTATATCTTTGTCAATGGAAGATAGCAATGCAGTCATCTCGCAATTCTTGTCCTACTATATTTAAGCTGACGGCTTTCTACTACTAAGGATGACTGCGAGTATTAGAATGGTTTACAGACTTACCTGTGAAATGTCAACGGTGTAAGTATCTGTTACACTGAAAACTGAAGTTAAAGTTTCTGTATTTTACGTTTCTCACTGAAGTAAAACTATCTATTCCGATGAGAGGTATATTTTTTACCAGCTGTTTCCCTTTCAGTGCTCCTTTGTTACGAGAAATGTATCTGAAAAAGCACTGCTCACATCCAATGTTTTGTGTTATTAATGTAAAAGTGTAATGTTGTTTTTCCCTATAAAAGACATGAAGCATAAGTTTGGAAGAAGGTAATGGGAGCAAAAAACTGAAACGGAGCTTAAAACCACCACCAAAGCGACAGCTTCTGTTGTCAGAAGATGTAATGTGTGTGGGATTTTAAGATAAACTTACGGCCGGCCGGTGTGGACGAGCGGTTCTAGACACTTCAGTCTGGAACTGCGCGACCGCTACGGTCGCAGGTTCGAATACTGCCTTGGGCATGGATGTGCGTGATGTCCTTAGGTTAGTTAGGTTTAAGTAGTTCTAAGTCCTAAGGGACTGATGACCTCAGATGTTGAGTCCCTTAGTGCTCCGAGCCATTTGAGCCATAAACTGATGTCGGTTAATCAGGATCATCCTCAAGAGATTCAGTACGTACGGGGAACAAAGACAATAGGTTTCGAGGAATATGAAAAACTTGCAGATCAGTTATTTACTGAAATGAAAAATAAAACTGATTTTTATGTGTGCTCTGTATAAATAACTAGCACTTTTCGTTTCATGAAAGTGAAAATCGCACAACGGTCATATTTGGGCAATAGAGAACGTACACTAAATTATGGGAAGCACTTTAAATCAAGTAACAGCGACAATGCCATATGAGTTCCCAGGATTTTCTTTACTGGAAAATTATTTTTCACGTTATCCTTGTCACACTCGCCCTTTGATCAGCACCTCTATTAGTGAAATTTTTATCCTGAAATTGGCTGACAGGACTCTGAGTGGACAGCCTTTCTGCTCACGACGGCATTGGAATCATGGACAGCTTTTTTTGGGTGAGCAAAATTTCAGCCCATGAACTGTGGTAACAACGTGATTTCATGTATTGCTGCCCCTTGTGGCCTCATTCGAAATTATCGTCAGTTACTTCAATCTGTGCTATGGGTATTGCCAACTGCCAGTCCTGAACGATTTCCACAGTAGTGAAATTCCCATGTTTTGATGGTTTATCAATTGCTGTTAAATTTTTTTAAAAATTGCTTGCTTGAAGTTTTCCAGGCCATAGTTTAAATTGTCATTATTGTCTGGCCTGTATTTTTGAGGCTTGTTGAATTAACACCACCTGTTTGTGTGTTTTAGAAGCTTGTCTCGTTACTTTGTGTTCTCTCCCGTGTGTACAACGACCTGCCTGAGGAGACGGGCGAGCTGGGCCTGTTGATTGTTGGAGAGTAAAAGGGCTCGTACCAAGAACGGCAGTTCATGTGTAATGAAGGGAAAGCTGTGCAATCCTGCTTTGATTATACGCCTCCAATTTTAACTTGCGTGAGTGGTGGCTTAATTTTAAAACCACGAGTTTGTTGAACTATTACAGAGTTATCTCTACATCTACATCTACATCTATACTCCGCGAGTCACCTTACGGTGTGTGGCGGAGGGTACTTATTGTACCACTATCTGATCCCCCCTTCCCTGTTCCATTCACGAATTGTGCGTGGAAAGAACGACTGCTTGTAAGTCTCCGTATTTGCTCTAATTTCTCGGATCTTTTCGTTGTGATCATTACGCGAGATATATGTGGGCGGTAGTAATATGTTGCCCATCTCTTCCCGGAATGTGCTCTCTCGTAATTTCGATAATAAACCTCTCCGTATTGCGTAACGCCTTTCTTGAAGTGTCCGCCACTGGAGCTTGTTCAGCATCTCCGTAACGCTCTCGCGCTGACTAAATGTCCCCATGACGAATCGCGCTGCTTTTCGCTGGATCATGTCTATCTCTTCTATTAATCCAACCTGGTAAGGGTCCCATACTGATGAGCAATACTCAAGAATCGGACGAACAAGCGTTTTGTAAGCTACTTCTTTCGTCGATGAGTCACATTTTCTTAGAATTCTTCCTATGAATCTCAACCTGGCGCCTGCTTTTCCCACTATTTGTTTTATGTGATCATTCCACTTCAGATCGCTCCGGATAGTAACTCCTAAGTATTTTACGGTCGTTACCGCTTCCAATGATTTACCACCTATGGCATAATCGTACTGGAATGGATTTCTGCCCCTATGTATGCGCATTATATTACATTTATCTACGTTTAGGGAAAGCTGCCAGCTGTCGCACCATGCATTAATCCTCTGCAGGTCCTCCTGGAGTACGTACGAGTCTTCTGATGTTGCTACTTTCTTGTAGACAACCGTGTCATCTGCAAATAGCCTCACGGAGCTACCGATGTTGTCAACTAAGTTATTTATGTATATTGTAAACAATAAAGGTCCTATCACGCTTCCCTGCGGTACTCCGGAAATTACCTCTACATCTGCAGATTTTGAACCGTTAAGAATGACATGTTGTGTTCTTTCTTCTAGGAAATCCTGAATCCAATCACAAACCTGGTCCGATATTCCGTAAGCTCGTATTTTTTTCACTAAACGTAAGTGCGGAACCGTATCAAATGCCTTCCTGAAGTCCAGGAATACGGCATCAATCTGCTCGCCAGTGTCTACGGCACTGTGAATTTCTTGGGCAAATAGGACGAGCTGAGTTTCACATGATCTCTGTTTGCGGAATCCATGTTGGTTATGATGAAGGAGATTTGTATTATCTAAGAACGTCATAATACGAGAACACAAAACATGTTCCATTATTCTACAACAGATTGACGTAAGCGAAATAGGCCTATAATTATTCGCATCTGATTTATGACCCTTCTTGAAAATGGGTCATTTACTTCTCAACTTGAATTTGTCTTTGAGATTTCTATATTTAATTAGAGTAATGCTTTTATGAGAAACTTTGTCTTAAAATTTTATGCTTTGTGCTGTCTTTTGAGTAAGTACTAAGGAATGAAACTTACTCAGAGAGTAGTTGTTGTTGCTGTTGTTGTTGTTGTTGTGGTCTTCAGTCCTGAGACTGGTTTGATGCAGCTCTCCATGCTACTCTATCCTGTGCAAGCTTCTTCATCTCCCAGTACCTACTGCAACCTACATCCTTCTGAATCTGCTTGGTGTATTCATCTCTTGGTCTGTCTCTACGATTTTTACCCTCCACGCTGCCCTCTAATACTAAATTGGTGATCCCTTGATGCCTCAGAACATGTCCTACCAACCGATCCCTTCTTCTAGTCCAGTTGTGCCACAAACTTCTCCTCTTCCCAATCCTATTCAACACCTCCTCATTAGTTATGTGATCTACCCATCTAATTTTCAGCGTTCATCTGTAGCACCACATTTCAAAAGCTTCTATTCTCTTCCTGTCCAAACTGTTTATCGTCCATGTTTCACTTCCATAGATGGCTACACTCCATACAAATACTTTCAGAACCGACTTCCTAACATTTAAATCTATACTCGATGTTAACAAATTTCTCTTCTTCAGAAACGCTTTCCTCGCCATTGCCAGTCTACATTTTATATCCTCTCTACTTCGACCATCATCAGTTATTTTGCTCCCCAAATAGCAAAACTCCTTTACTACTTTAAGTGTCTCATTTCCTAATGTAATACCCTCAGCATCACCCGACTTAATTCGACTACGTTCCATTATTCTCGTTTTGCTTTTGTTGATGTTCATCTTATATCCTCCGTTCAAGACACCATCCATTCCGTTCAACTGCTTCCAAGTCCTTTGCTGTCTGTGACAGAATTACAATGTCATCAGCGAACCTCAAAGTTTTTATTTCTTCTCCATGAGTTTTAATACCCACTCCGAATTTTTCTTTTGTTTCCATCACTGCTTGCTCAATATACAGATTGAATAACATCGGGGAGAGGCTAAAACCCTGTCTCACTCCCTTCCCAACCACTGCTTCCCTTTCATGCCCCACAACTGTTATAACTGCCATTTGGTTTCTATACAAATTGTAAATAGCCTTTCGCTCCCTATATTTTACCCCTCCCACCTTCAGAATTTGAAAGAGAGTATTCCAGTCAACATTGTCAAAAGCTTTCTCTAAGTCTACAAATGCTAGAAACGTAGATTTGCCTTTCCTTAATCTAGCTTCTAAGATAAGTCGTAGGGTCAGTATTGCCTCACGTGTTCCACTATTTCTACGGAATCCAAACTGATCTTCCCCAAGATCGGCTTCTACTAGTTTTTCCATTCGTCTGTAAAGAATACGTGTTAGTATTTTGCAGCTGTGACTTATTAAACTGATAGTTCGGTAATTTTCACATCTGTCAACATCTGCTTTCTTTGGGATTGGGATCATTATATTCATCTTGAAGTCTGAGGCTATTTCGCCTGTCTCATAGATCTTGCTCACCAGATGATATAGTTTTGTCAGAACTGGCTCTCCCAAGGCCGTCAGTAGTTCTAATGGAATGTTGTCTACTCCGGGGGCCTTGTTTCGTCTTTCAGTGCTCTGTCGAACTCTTCACGCAGTATCATATATCCCATTTCATCTTCATCTACATCCATTTCCATAATATTGTCCTCAAGTACATCGCTCTTGTATAGACCCTCTGTATACTCCTGCCACCTCCTCTGCTTTCCCTTCTTTGCTTAGAACTGGGTTTTCATCTGAGCTCTTGATATTCATACAAGTGGTTCTCTTTTCTCCAAAGGTCTCTTTAATTTTCCTGTAGGCAGTATCTATCTTACCCCTAGTGAGATAAGCCTCTACATCCTTACATATATCCTCTAGCCATCCCTTCTTAGCCATTTTGCACTTCCTGTCGATCTCATTTTTGAGACGTTTGTATTCCTTTTTGCCTGCTTCATTTACTGCATTTTTATATTTTCTGCTTTCATCAATTAAATTCAATATTTCTTCTGTTACATAAGGATTTCTACTAGCCCTCGTCTTTTTACCTACTTGACCCTCTGCTGCCTTCACTACTTCATCCCTCAAAGCTACCCATTCTTCTTCTACTGTATTTCTTTGCCCTATTCCTGCCATTTGTTCCCTTACGCTCTCCCTGAAACTCTCTACAACCTCTGGTTTAGTCAGTTTATCCAGGTCCCATCTCCTTAAATTCCCACCTTTTTGCAGTTTCTTCAGTTTTAATCTACAGTTCATAACCAATAGATTGTGGTCAGTCCACATCTGCCCCTGGAAATGTCTTACAATTTAAAACCTGGTTCCTAAATCTCTGTCTTACCATTATATAATCTATCTGATACCTTCTAGTGTCTCCAGGGTTCTTCCATGTATACAACCTTCTTACATGATTATTGAACTAAGTGATAGCTATGATTAAGTTATGCTCTGCACAAAATTCTACCAGGCGGCTTCCTCTTTCATTTCTTACCCCCAATCCATATTCACCTACTACGTTTCCTTCTTCCCCTTTTCCTACTACCGAATTCCAGTCACCCATGACTATTAAATTTTCGTTTCCCTTCACTATCTGAATAATTTCTTTTATTTCATCATACATTTCTTCAATTTCTTCGTCATCTGCAGAGCTAGTTGGCATATAAACTTGTACTACTGTACTGCTGTAGTGGGCGTGGGCTTCGTGTCTATCTTGGCCACAATAATGCGTTCACTATGCTATTTGTAGTAGTTTACCCGCATTCCTGTTTTTTATTCATTATTAAACCTACTCCTGCATTACCCCTATTTGACTTTGTATTTATAGTCCTGTATTCGCCTGACCAAAGTCTTGTTCCTCCTGCCACCGAACTTCACTAATTTCCACTATATCGAACTTTAACCTACCCATTTCCCTTTTTAAATTTTCTAACCTACCTGCCCGATTAGGGGACCTGACATTCCACGCTCCGATCCGTAGAACGCCAGTTTTCTTTCTCCTGATAACGACGTTCTCTTGAGTAGTGCCCGCCCGGAGATCCGTATGGGGGACTATTTTACCTCCGGAATATTTTACCCAAGAGGACGCCATCATCATTAACCATACAGTAAAGCTGCATGCCCTGGGGAATAATTACGGCTGTAGTTCCCCCTTGCTTTCAACCGTTCGCAGCACCAGCACAGCAAGGCCGTTTTGGTTAGTGTTACAATGCCAGATCAGTCAGTCATCCAGTCAGTCATCCAGCCCCTGCAACTACTGAAAAGGCTGCTGCCCCTCTTCAGGAACCACGCGCTTGTCTGGCCTCTCAACTGATACCCCTCCGCTGTGGTTTCACCTACGGTACGGCTATCTGTATCGCTGAGACACGCAAGCCTCCCCACCAACGGCAAGGTCCATGGTTCATGGGGGGGCTCAGAGAGTTATATTGTAATAAAGTCAATCATGTTTGAGAATTTTGGCCTCGTCCTTTCATTAACTGAACCTTTCCTGTGCTAGCGTAAAGTTGCGCTACACTCTCCATCTCCTAATAGCTGTTGCAACATACATCCGTTCCAACCCGCTAACTGTGTTCGATCGTTTGTTTCTCTTCTACAATTTTTAGTCGCCAGATGTCAGAAGTTCCTCTGTTACCAAACTGAGGTCTCTTGATGCCTGAAGTTCTTTTTAGTGAAGCTGTACCATAAATTGATTTAGAATTATATTAATACCGTCAGCTGCGCACGGGCGTTGATATAGATGAAAGGGGACAGATAAAAATGCGTTCCCCGACCGGGCCTCGTACCCGGGATCTCCTGCTTACAAAAAAATGGTTCAAATGGCTCTGAGCACTATGGGACTTAACATCTTAGGTCATCAGTCCCCTAGAACTTAGAACTAGTTAAACCTAACTAACGTAAGGACATCACACACATCCATGCCCGAGGCAGGATTCGAACCTGCGACCGTTGCAGTCCCGCGGTTCCGGACTGCAGCGCCTAGAACCGCACGGCCACCGCTTACAGGGCAGTCGCTCTATCCATCTGAGCCACCGAGGGCACAGAGGATAGGCCGACTGCGGGGACTATCTCGCGCACGCCTCAAGCGAGACTCACATTCTCACCTTGTATGTCCACACACTACATTCGTAGTGTCCCACCCCAACACACTCATTACTCGTGGAAGACATTCTTCGAAGTCCCGTAAGAGTTCGGGGAATATGTGTGCATCCGCACAGAAGAAGAAGGTCATGACCGGTATCGCCAGAACTATACACTTATATTAGTATGTAAATTTCTTTTTTCTCCAATTAGATTTTGTATCTCCTCATTAGTTACTCGATCTTCCCATCTAAAGCTTACTTCTATGACATTATACTTCAAAAGCTTCTGTTGTCTCATTGTCTGAACCACTTATTGTCCACGTTTCACATCTGTAAAAGACTACACTTATGACAAATATTTTCAGAAATATTTCATAACACTTAAATTTATATCAGATTTAAAAAATTCCTCTTTTTCAGGAATGTCAATTTTGGTATAACCATCTGCATTTTATATCGTCTTTAATTCAGCCATCATTAGTAATTGCCGGCCGGAGTGGCCGTGCGGTTCTAGGCGCTACAGTCTGGAACCGAGCGACCGCTGCGGTCGCGGGTTCGAATCCAGCCTCGGGCATGGATGTGTGTTATGTCCTTAGGTTAGTTAGGTCTAATTAGTTCTAAGTTCTAGGCGACTGATGACCTCAGAAGTTAAGTCGCATAGTGCTCAGAGCCATTTGAACCATCATTAGTAATTTTTCTTCACAACTATCAAAATGGATCATCTGCTTTTCATGTCTCATTTTGTAGTCTAATTTCCTCAGCATCGCCTGACATAATTCGACTACTTTCCATTACCCTTCTTTTAATTTTCTTGATGTTCGTCTTTTTACCTATTTTCAACACTGTCAACTTCGTTCATCTGCTCCAATAAAATTACTGTCTCTGACCGAACTGCGATGTCATTGGCAAATTTCAAAGTTTTCAATTGTTGTTCCCAAACTTCAACTACCTTTCCATGTTCCTCCTTAGTTTTCTTTACTGCTTGCTAACTATAGCCTGCGAAATCGCGAATGGTTACAATTAAAGTGCAGCTACTCACAGAGGTACTGTAGGTCTGTAATTGCCATGTTGCAGCAAAGCTTGGTAGAAATGCTAATGCGTTTATTCGGAACCGATTTCTACCAGAAAAAAATTAGTTCCGATTCCAGGTGCAAATCCGGCGCTGTACAACATCTTGTCGACATAGCCGGTGCACATACTGATCACAATGTGGAAGCGGTGGGTAATAGTAAAATCAATATTGTGCCTTTCTCACTTGTTTAACCTTTTCCTCCCGTGTCCCGTTCCTAATCCATTACATATTGTAATTTTCGATACGTTTTCCTAACATTCACAGCGCCACATTTGTACCGGGTGGCCAAAACTGGAACAAATTCTTTTCCATTGTAAATAGGTTCAGTATTAACGCATTAGGATGTCTACGGAATTTCGCTGCCATAGGAAAACTGCAGCCTACGCTCGACGTCTTTGAGGAAGTGCACGTTAATTATAGCCATCCGGTATAAGTAAATGGTAAACTAGCAACTTAATATAGTTTTTATGATTGAATTTGTAATGTGGGAACTGCACATTGACTGAATTTCGAGGTTACGGAGCTACCGCAAATATCTGAATTTTAAATTTTGGTTACTCTTTTATGCATTTGAATGAGAATGAGACAATTATCATAATTGCATTTTTCTAAGTCAGTAACGCCTTTCAACAATCTACAGTGTCGCTGGAGCCGAGCACATGAACATCGGCAATACGATTTTGGAAAACACAAGACGGCCTTTGACTCTATGATTTACTATGTCCGAAGGTTCCCTATCGTTTTTGGTTCATTCTTCAATATCACTTTATTCCGTGCTCCATCAAACATTGGTTTCATCACTTCTTTCTCATCAGACTATTACCGACTTATGCTTTTCTACTATCTGTTTGTACAGGGTGTTTCAAAAAATCATAACCCGTAGCACAAAGTCTACTTTGGTGATCCAGTAGTCTTCGCCCATTGGACGAAGTCATATTCAGGGACATGACAGGAACGATCATTCGAAGAAGAAAAGTCTGGCAAACATGGGCTTTAAAATAATACCTTGAGACCACTTTTCAAACTTCGATACCGTTGAGAGGGAAGTGTTTGTTTTGTTGTAAGTATTACGCTATAATTGGCCTTAGGCTTGACGAAAGCCGGCCGCGGTGGTCTAGCGGCTTTAGGCGCTCAGTCCGGAGCCACGCGACTGCTACGGTCGCAGGTTCGAATCCTGCCTAGGGCATGGATGTGTGTGATATCCTTAGGTTAGTTAGGTTTAAGTAGTTCTAAGTTCTAGGGGACTGATGACCATAGATGTTAAGTCCCATAGTGCTTAGAGCCATTTGAACCATTTTTTGAGCTTGACGAATGGAGATTAATCACACAAACATCGAAATAAAATAGACGATCGAGGCAGAGGACATGAGAGGATAGGAGGTCAAATCATTATTGTCAGGGCCGGAAGTAATAGTATAAGGGAGTAAATATCTCGGTAATTGCTTACGATCACGCTATTCCCTTTGATTCAATGCTCATTAGGAAATAACAATAGTTGGTCCAAATTGTTAGAAAACCAGTTAAGAACACTGAAAATGAACCAAAGTAACTGGCACAACGGATAACGCGATAGGAAAACAAGCAACCAAAGAAAATAACGTATCGCGAGTGACCACACCTCTGTTTAACATAACCACTATTAACATATCGTTGTAATGTAATTAATTGTTATCTCATACATGATTACTTGAGGGGCATAAATCTGGATAGGATTGAAGTAGCAACTGCAACAAGGGGAGAGAAATTACGAGGGTGAACAACAGGTTGGATTTACTTGTTCAAATATGCTGTTTATTGACAGGTACAACCTAATTCTTGGTGAAAATCAATACATATTTGAAGCGCTGAGCGCGCTCTGTACCTACGCGACAGTGGTTTCGTAATTCATTTTAAAATTAGGCCAATTAGGATGGGTATATAAGGTGTGCCGATGGTATCATCGCCACCTATCCGACGCCTTTGAATGCGGCGCGCAGCCTTCCCGTGCTGCTACTACAGCGTGGCGCGACCAGCGTCACTCAGGTGTCACCCTCTGCTGACTGCTATCAGGGACGGCCAGAGCCAGCTACGTGGGGAACCGATGCAACCAGGGAGCTAGGCGGAAGAGCGGAGCCCCGGACTGCGTCAAACTGCTACACAAGGTGATCCGAACAGAAGATGCCTTCGGTCGGTATCGGTGACACCGTGGATAGTTCCAATTATTAACCTCTTTGAGTGGTAGTGAGCTTTGGCGATTGGAACGGTCGTCGCCCAGGGGTCTGAATAATGGGTGTGCTCTATGTGGCTTAGCTGTGACGTATATTTAACTAAGAGAACTCTGCGGGAGGAGGAGTACGAAAACTTGTCATGCTGCTCATATGTACTGTATTCAGATAGTTATTTTTGAGCCCCTTCTAGAGACAAATTCTGATAGTTGTGTTTTTGATTGTAACTGTTTGCATTGAGCAAAGATAGACGAATGAGGAACTGGAGTAATTTTTGATAGGATGAGCGCATGTGTTGTATTCACTTCTGGTTGTAAAGTTTTTCTTGGCCATGGTACCACATTAAATTAAATTAAACGTTTCATTGTAAAGTTTTTTATGACATGTTGCTTTAAGCCAATTATTTCGTGTTCTTTTTAAAAGTTTGGTTTTAAAAGTATCAGTGGATTTTACTGGATGGTTAGTTACAATAGAATGATTCTTTGAACTGTTGTATTACGCCTACCTCCTCATACCCAACCCTTCCACTTAATGCTCTGTTACAAAGGGAGGAATATACATTTGCTACTGTGGGCTGGGACGCTTATGCATGTATTACATTGGCACTGGTACTATACAGACACAGAAGTGTGGCTATAATTTCTACTGAACGTGCTTATAAGGCAAGTACTGGGCCAGATTAGTTCCGACGTCAACACTGATCATGTAATCTCATATTATCTTACTGGATCACACGGAGGCCGATATGAGTATGCAGCTTAGAACAGCATATAAGTTATAATTGTAGGGTATCCTAATAAAAATTCACACACCCACATGACTCATGGCTAACATGAAATAATTCAGAGACGATGTTTGCGCCTTGTGCAACAAGTCACGTAACAGGTTAGTTCTTGAAAGACAAGGAACAGATTTCTACTCAGCGTGAAATTGTCCTTGGTTTTAACACAACTATCGTACGACCACATGCGTTGGCTACCATGAAAATCTACAAGAACGATCAGAGTTTATTGGTATCCAGCCACCACCATGTGGGTTACGGGTAGTAAACGGCAAATTCTGTTCTCAAAATTTGGGATCGCACTTCGATAGTACCCAAAATTTCACATATAGCACGCGAAAGACCTTGCCTTCACTTATTTGGGATGAACGTGGTTCGTTAACTACCCAGCCATGTCCAGGTGGGTACATGAAGACAAAGTTCACACAAAATTTAGCCAAAAATGTCAATTAATTTCACACGCAAAAATACTTATATATTTCACTCTGGTCACACGCTTGGAAACTTGAGCTGAAATTATATAAGGTATTTGTTCTTCGTCAGATTAGTTACAGCCACATGACTACCTAGTGGACACAGGCATAAGACCCAACTCACGTCGAAAGTGTTACCAAAATATTAGAAAAGTACTAAAGTAATAGGCTAAAGGACACCGTGGTGTTAAGTCGGCATACGCTAAACGTGCGGCAGGAACCACATAATTAGACGCATCCGGTTAGTTTAAAATGAGCACAAAGGATCCAATTGAAAACTAAGAAGCCGGCCGCGGTGGCCGAGCGGTTCTAGGCGCTTCAGTCCGGAACCGCGCGACTGCTACGGTCGCAGGTTCGAATCCTGCCTCGGGCATGGATGTGTGTGATGTCCTTAGGATAGTTGCGTTTAAGTAGTTCTAAGTTCTAGGGGACTGATAACCTCAGATGTTAAGTCCAATAGTGCTCAAACCCATTTGAACTATTTTTGAAATCTAAGTCCGAACAACAAAATTTATGTGAAAAGTTTCTAAAAAGTAGAGTCGCAACATTACCCTAACTGAAACAAACCTGAAAGAGAACGGATTATGAATAACTATAATACAGGGTGATTCAAAAAGAATACAACTTTAAAAATGTGTATTTAATGAAAGAAACATAATATAACCTTCTGTTATACATCATTACAAAGAGTATTTAAAAAGGTTTTTTTTTCACTCAAAAACAAGTTCAGAGATGTTCAATATGGCCCCCTCCAGACACACGAGCAATATCAACCCGATACTCCAACTCGTTCCACACTCTCTGTAGCATATCAGGCGTAACAGTTTGGATAGCTGCTGTTATTTCTCGTTTCAAATCATCAATGGTGGCTGGGAGAGGTGGCCAAAACACCATATCCTTAACATACCCCCGTAAGAAAAAATCGCAGGGAGTATGATCAGGGCTTCTTGGAGGCCAGTGATGAAGTGCTCTGCCACGGGCTGCCTGGCGGCCGATCCATCGCCTCGGGTAGTTGACGTTCAGGTAGTTACGGACAGATAAGTGCCAATGTGATGGCGCTCTATCCAGCTGAAATATGAATTGTTGTGCTTCTTGTTCGAGCTGAGGGAACAGCCAATTCTCTAACATCTCCAGATACTGTAGTCCAGTTACAGTAGCACCTTCGAAGAAAAAGGGACCAAAAACTTTATTGGCTGAAATGGCACAGAAAACGTTCACCTTAGGCGAGTCACGTTCATACTGAGTTGTTTCCCGCGGATTCTCAGTGCCCCATATACAGACATTGTGACGGTTGACTTTCCCGTTAGTGTGGAAAGTTGCTTCATCGCTAAACACAATCTTTGAAACGAAAGATTCATCTGTTTCCATTTGAGCAAGGATAAAATCACAGAAATCGATTCTTTTAATCTTATCAGCTGCAGACAGTGCTTGAACCAATTTCAGGCTATAAGGTTTCATAACTAACCTTTTTCGTAGAACTCTCCATACAGCTGATTGTGGAATTTGCAGCTCTCTGCTAGCTCTGCGAGTCGATTTTCCTGGGCTGCGAACAAATGCTTGCTGGATGCGTGCTACATTTTCATCACTCGTTCTCGGCCGTCCAGAACTTTTCCCTTTGCACAAACACCCATTCTCTGTAAACTGTTTATACCAACGTTTAATACACCACCTATCAGGAGGTTTAACACCATACTTCGTTCGAAATGCACGCTGAACAACTGTCGTCGATTCACTTCTGCCGTACTCAATAACACAAAAAGCTTTCTGTTGAGCGGTCGCCATCTTAGCATCAACTGACGATGACGCCTAGTCAACAGCGCCTCAAGCGAACAAATGTACAACTAAATGAAACTTTATAGCTCCCTTAATTCGCCGACAGCTAGTGCTTAGCTCTGCCTTTTGTCGTTGCAGAGTTTTAAATTCCTAAAGTTGTGGTATTCTTTTTGATTCACCCTGTATACCTCATTCTGATACTTCACCATTCAACCCGAGAGAGTCCGTCCAATCTCTTACCAAGGTGGAAACGAATGCCGAAAATGGCGGAGAGCTGGCTAACCGTGTCTTTGAGCTGCCGAGAAAGGGTCAGAGGAGAGAGGAGGCCCATCCAAAGCCTGGAGGTCAATCCAGACTCAACAGTCTCCACTACAGGTTAATCTCTGACTTCAACTTCCTCTTCGCCAAACATTTGCCCCAGGTATTAAGTTGACAGCAAAACTTAGATTAACACATGGATCCAGGAACTTCCACTGCTCTGCTCATGTAACTACACAAATAAATCATTCACACTTTAGGAACAATGTGCTACAGAAAACATGGTAACACAGTTGTGTCCATCCCTTCTCCAAAGCCTCTCTGGACTTGTACAGATTATAAATATGACCAATGTATCGTTGATACTAAGAACACAGTGTAACGCGAGTGAAAGCAATGGGACGGTGCTAATAGTACAGTCTCATTGTGAAACGAATCACTTCCACTGCAAGCTCTTTGCTTTCCAAATTTTGAGAGGTAGTAGTATGGACAAAAACAAGAAAAAAATGTCTAGTAAACATGGGCTCTAAAGGGCATACCTTAAGAGCTATGAACACTTCTTCATCTTCGATACTGTGGAACACATCTCTTCTCTAAAGGTAGGCATTTAAGAGCCCATATTTATTAGACTCATTTGCTCCGAATGAGCCAAGACTATTGAATCTCCAATGCAAACTTTATCATCTAGGTCATGACTTTTGAATCACTGTGTATGTAAAACAGATCTGGAACTTTCTCTTTAACACTGGTACTATTCATAGCCTCATAACATGTTTAATTTTGTTTTTTATATTTTCATTTATTCCTCCGTTGAGCTATTTGTATCTTGTCTTTCCTGAAATCTTCCTTTATACTTTTTGTCAACTGCGCGACCTACCTTTCGGTCTCATACTTTTGCTAACTTATATTCCCTTCATCGGTAAACTAGAGAATTTTTGAGTTATCGATGGCCTTTTAGCATCTTTCACCGCTGTACCTCTGTTTGCCTCTACGGAGGAAGGTGAAGTAACTCGAATGGCTCGAATGGCTCTGAGCACTATGGGACGTAACATCTGTGGTCATTAGTCCCCTAGAGCTTAGAACTACTTAAACCTAACTAACCTAAGGACATCACACACATCCATGCCCGAGGCAGGATTCGAACCTGCGACCGTAGCAGTCGCGCGGTTCCGGACTGCGCGCCTAGAACCGCTAGACCACCGCGGCCGGCGTGAAGTAACTACAAGCTTCGGAAGGACAAGGTTGGAGAAGGAAAGAGGCCGGATCGTTATCAAAGGAATTTTCCTGTACTCACTTTGAACCTTTTACGAAAGGTACTGGAAAACTACTCAGGTTTACCTGACAAGTAACTGAATGTCGGTTTCTCTAAGCGGTCTGGTGTCTTATCACTGCAGCACTTCGCTCTTTTAGGAGTCTCTAGGTTTAATTATTCCTTTACCACATCTATTCTTCTTCTGCAGAGTTATACACACCTCCTTTGCTGAGCCCAGTCGTCACTGCCTCAACTTTACCGTTTTCTCTCTGTTAACTTTTGAAAAAATCCTTGGGTGAAACAGAGATTATTATAATATTTTATGTATAATGCCGTCAAGTTCGTTTAATAAATTTTCATTTGTTGCAATGTTTTGGCTACTGTCATCATCAGGTCAAAATTATTTGAAATGAAATTCAGTACTGATTACAACGAAACTTATCAAAAAACCTACTTCTTGTCACACTTTAGAAATTTCAGTAACCTTTGTTTCATGAATTTTGATCTGATGACCGTAGACGAAACATCGTAGTAAATGAAAATAAAGAAATGCAGACGGCATTATTTATTAAGAAAAGAAACTTTCGTAATTTTTCACAATCTTTGCCCAGATGTACATATAAAAATCTTACCGCCTTTATTATCTCAGTAATCTCAGTTATATGGCGGAATTTATTCACTGTTATACTGCACGTATACAAGGGAGGTGGGAATAAACACTGGTCAAGTTGTGTATTCATTCATTATGGATGGATGCTGGTAGTAATGTATGAAATACTGTGCATACTGCTTAAGCATGATGCATGATACACTGCAACTGAAATTATTGTTCTGCCCTCCTGTTATTTCAGCGTTCATCTGCTGTAATCTCACACATTAGATTAGATTTGAAATACAGCATATAAATGAGAGGCTAAGCGAGACACACACTGAAAATTAATGCTTAGTCGCATACCATAAATAATTTGATTGTAATCATTTGTTCAGGAGCATGCAAAATAACACCATCGGATCCCCTTCAGAATGTGACTTAACGAGGTGGGTGTGCATATCGCTGTTTGAAAGAAGTTAGTGCGTGGCTATGGTGATATACGTAGGTTTCTAAATTACATTCACAGTAATCAATTTGTCGGCCGGAATGGGCGTGCGGTTCTAGGCGCTACAGTCTGGAACCGAGCGACCGCTACGGTTGCAGGTTCGAATCCTGCCTCGGGCATGGATGTGTGTGATGTCCTTAGGTTAGTTAGGTTTAATTAGTTCTAAGTTCTAGGCGGCTGATGACCTCAGAAGTTAAGTCGCATAGTGCTCAGAGCCATTTCAACCATTTAGTAATCAATTTCAAGATTTTTGCAGGTCTCTTGGCGCGTCATATCTTGGCAGTCAATGAAACACTTTAAAATTAAATTTGCAATTTATTTGTATATTTTGTGTCAGAGGAAACGAAACTGACTGACGTCATCATCAGCAGGAGTATCGTCACTTCTCGCGAGTGATCCTATGGATCTGAACAATTCTCATAAAGCGCAAGGTTCATATCGTGTCCTGCCAGTAGTGGACAGTGTTTCTGGAGGAAACTTCCGTCGTACGTATGAGCGAATGGCCGTTGGTCGACACAAAGAAGAGGCCTTCTTCCCAGCCCTGCTTCATTGTCTACTGCCGTCTTGCGTCCGCAGGCCTATAGGTCAGTGTCTTTAGGCACAGAAGCTCTACGTTCTAATTGCACACCACTCGAAGTAATTGGCTTCATTCTCGATTTCAGTCTCAGTTCTCTGCGTGATCCTCGAGAACCAAAGAGGGCCCAATTACATTTAACCGTCAAACAGTCTGAGCAGCTCGTCTGTTAAATTACATTGGCAGCAAGGCACCAGAGGGTTCTCTGCAGAAATAAATGAACATCACCACCGAATGTCCCATAACGGATAAATTGTTTGAAAAACGTTATTGTGATTTTACCGTGTGAATCTCACCCCTCTGTCTCAGGCTACTGTCCTCACACTGAAAACAAAAAAATTGTAGCTCTTCACCTCTAAATATACAAGAGAATCGTTATATAGTTTGACACGAATGCTTCACTCCACTGTTTGAGCAACGTCTGAGTCAAATATCAAACCAATACGTTGAGTACTTCAGAAATATTTTTCTCCATTTGCTGCGGAAATGAGACTTACCTATTAACTGTATTTCCATATCAATACTCCATGTTAACTGTTTTTATTTCTGCTATTATGTGACTTGTTGATAGCTAATTTCCATTATTTTATTATTTACGACGCTGTAACAAGAGCATTTCATAATGTCGTAACCGGCTTTCATCTGTCAGTGGTCTTCTTCAGACTGTCAACAGATAAAAAGAGAAATGAAAGAATCATTATAGAATCTATAAAATCGGCCAAGTAACTATCAATGTAATGATAGAAAATTACGAAATCATTCTTAAAGGTACATGCTGCGATCGTCTTTTTGTTGAATTGTCAGAATTACTGAAGGCAATAATAGGCATAGGTTCAGGTTTTGTAGGCAGTGTTAACCCTAGCAATACCAAGGCATTTTCCGTTACGCGCGTTACCAATTTGGAGGGGGGGGGGGGGGGGGTGTCGTGCTTTATGTCCAACCGAAAAAATAAAAAATAAAACAGAGTTCGTTAACTGTTGTTACGTTATACTAACAGTATACTCTTTAAAGAGGTACTGATGTGTAGATAGGGTCTAGAACCTGAAAATACCTTGTAGCACACTCGTAGAAACAACGACTCACTTTCAGTAACGAGTACTATCGACCTTAGCCCGCCCGGTTGGCCGTGCGGTCTAACGCACTGCTTTCCGGGCGGGAAGGAGCGCCGGTCCCCGGCACGAGGTCCGGTGAGCCGGCCAGTCTGTGGATGGTTTTTAGGCGGTTTTCCGTCGGCCTCGCCAAATGCGGGCTGTTTCCCCTTATTCCGCCTCGGCTGCACTACATTGGCGATTGCTGCGCAAACAAGTTCTCCACGTACGCGTATATCACCATTACTCTACCACGCAAACATATGGGTTACATACGTCTGGTGTGTGACGTTCCCTGGGGGATCCACCGGAGGCCGAACCGCACAATAACCCTGGGTTCGGTGTGGGGCGGCGGAGGGGTGAAGTGGACTGCGGTAGTCGTCGTGGGGTTGTGGACCACTGCGGCTGCGGCGGGGGCAGAGCCTCTCCGTCGTTTCTAGGTCACCAATTAACATAACATAATTACCGACCTTATGACCACCACAAACAATTGTTGAAAACGCAAATTTAGTTCGTTGTTGTTGACTTTTACTCTCGACATACGCTTAAAGTTGTGTAAGTAAGGCCCTGAACTTGGGAATACTGAATACGACATCCATTGGAAAATGTAACTTAAATTTTATGGTTAAGTTTAACTGAACATTTAATAATATACGGAATCTGGTAGAACTCATTAAAATCAATAAATATTTTTTTCAAAATTTTGAAACATAAGGTCACAGACTAGATTACAATACATTCAGAAGGTAGGCGCAAAGTCGCTCTCCATTCTAGGTACTGCGAAGGTTAAACCCTCTGTATGTTCATACATGTGTATACACGCAAAAGGAATGTCCACTAGGACAGATTTTATAGTTATTATAGTTCTGGTTATGAAATATAGATATAATAGCCTTCCCAGTTGTGTGCCGAACTGATCAGCAAGAATCTAGGATAATTTTTGTCATTGTAGGCAACGTTATATGTAAAATCGTAAATACTATTTGCATTTTGATAATGTATTGTGTGTAAATCTTAATAACCTGTAGTATCTATTTCGGTGTATGTCGCCAGGAGAAATGATGGGTGGCAGCAACACTCGGATTGGTCGAGTTGTTGGCAGAAGGGAGATAAATAAACCTTTTGTGATTGGGAAATACACTGAGGTGGCAAAAGTCATCTGATACCTCCTAATATCGTGTCAGACTTCCTTTTCCCCGCCCTAGTGCAGCAACTTGACGTGACGTGGACTCAAGTCGTTGAAAATCCCCATGCTGCCTCTTTTGACGTCTATAACTGAGAAAGTGTTTGCTGGTGCACAATTTTGTGTACGAACTGACCTCTCGATTATGTCCCATAAATGTTCAATGGAATTCGTGTTGGGCGATCTGTGTGGCCAAACCATCGCTCGAACTGTCCAGAACATTTTACGAACCAGTTGCGAACTAAATACCTAGGTATTACAATTACGAACAACTTAAGTTGGAAGGAACACATAGAAAAAGTTGTGGGGAAGGCTAACCAAAGACTGCGTTTTATTGGCAGGACACTTAGAAAATGTAACAGACCTACTAAGGAGACTGCCTACACTACGCTTGTCCGCCCTCTTTTAGAATACTGCTGCGCGGTGTGAAATCCTTACCAGATAGGACTGACGGAGTACATCGAAAAAGTTCAAAAAAGGCAGCAAGTTTCGTATTATGGCGAAATATGGGAGAGAGTGTCAGAGAAATGGTATAGGATTTGGGCTGGACATCATTAAAAGAAAGGCGTTTTTCGTTGCGACGAAATCTTCTCACGAAATTCCAATCACCAAATTTCTCCCCCGAATGAGAAAATATTTTGTTGACACCGACCTACAGAGGGAGGAACGATCACCGCGATAAATTAAGGGAAATCAGAGCCCATACGGAAAGGTACAGGCGTTCATTCTTTCTGCGCGCTATACGAGATCGGAATAATAGAGAACTGTGAAGGTGGTTCGATGAACCCTCTGCCAGGCACTTAAATGTGATTTGCAGAGTATCCATGTGGATGTAGAACAATTGTGGCCGGTGATATGACACACTGCCATCCACAAAAATTCCCTCCTTGTTTGGGAATATGACGTCCATGAATGGCTGGAAATGATCCCCATGTAGCCGAACATCCAGAGGACCCAGTCCATAACATTTCAACACAGTCTCCACCATTATGGAGCCACCACAAGCTTTCACAGTGCCTTATTGTCAACTTGTGTCCACGGATTCATGGGGTCAGTGCCACACCATCACTTCTTACCACCTGAAGTCGGGAGTCATCTGACCAGGCCACTATTTTCCAGTCGTCTATGGTCCAACCAACGTGGTCATGAGCCCAAAGAGGCGCTACAGGTGATATCGTGATGTCAGCAAAGTCACTCGCGTCGGTAGTCGGCTACCATAGCCAATTAACGCCATGTTCCGCCGTACTGTCCAAACGGATATGTTCGTCGTATGTTCCACGTTGATTTCTACGAAACGCCGCTCCTCTCAGTCGTTAAGTGAAGACCGTCGGCCAATGATTTATCCATGGTGGGATGTAATTCCTGAAATGCGGTATTTTCAGCACACTCTTGATACAGTGGTTTACAGAATACTGAATTACGTACTTTCGAAATTCTTCACTCAAAACGTCCGGGCTGATAGGCCGTGATCGTTGTATAAAACTCTACCGTGATGTTTGGTCTCCGACTGCGGGAGACATCCTCGGAGGAAAAGCTGCGAAATGAATGTCCCATTCGTCTGGCTTAAATTACCATTCCGCGTTCAAAGTTCGTTATTTCCCGTTGTGCGACCACGATCACGTCAGAAACCTTTTAACACGAATCACCTAGGTACAACTGACAGCTGAGCCAATGCACTGCCCTTTTATACATTGCGTATAATCGTACATGCATGTCGCTGTCCTATGACTTTTTGTCACCTTAGTGTAAATTCTCTGATATTATTTCTTAATTTCTCACACCGTGCGACCCTTTATTTCACATCTTTTCTCCTACTTTTCAATCCTGTGATTGTTTCACAATAAGTTTCGCGTTTCACTTGCAGCGACAGTTTTTGTCACTTCTTTTCTCACATGAAAAGTATTGATCCACTCCTTCTTTTCTGTGTTCTCCGTCTTACGCCCGACTTTATCTCTTCCAGACTCTGCTTCTATAACAGACATTGCTGCTACATCGTGGTTTATGATCCAGCCCGCATCATTATCGACATTTTCATGTGTTTCGATCTTTGATACCTCCTCTTCTGATTTCTCCTCACCGATGCTGCTACAGTTACTATCTTCCATTGCTTCTTTATATTCTAATACCATCTTTTTTGCTTCAGTAATTCAGTATGTATTGTTCTCTATATCTCCAAATTGACTTCGTATTCTACTGTAACCGTGACATATTATTTAGCATGTCAGCCCACTTTTCTGAAGTTACGTTTGAGCAATTTCCTTTATTATCTTTAGTAGCAGTATCCACCTGAAAAGCATTTTCCTCAGTTTCTGTATTTCATCAAATACTTCACATTCAGCAGTCACTTTCTTCATTATTTCTATGAGTTGTCTCTAAATTTCTGGAATGGATATTTTTACGAATATGCTGATTTCCTAGTCATGACACAAGATGATAATTTCAGTATCAATTGGAAACTCGGCTGCCACTTATTTCTTTTCCAAAATTTCATATTTTTCTGTAACTAACTGAAACTATCCTTTAACTTTTTATGTGCGCCGAATTAACAGCGTGTGACATTCTCTTTTATTCTGCATCACTGCTCCTTCTTGTCAACCCTGTGATTTCCTTGCAGTAATCTTCTCTCTCATTTACATCGTTCTTCATCGATAAGATCTCATGACTAACATTTGTCAGTTACTAACAGTGTCTTCGTAAGTTTTCTCATAAGTCAATATACCTTCAGTACATTCATACTCCTTTACCAAAGGAAAATCACCAAACAGCTGTATGTTTTTAGAAGTTGTTATTTAGACGACAAGTTCCAGCGTCTCATTAATGCCCTCTTCAGGTCCGTATGCTTGGAGTGCGTAGGAGCCTGAAGATGGCTTTAATGAGCTGCCGAAACTGGTCGTATAAAAAAACTAACAACTTCTGGAAACATACGGCAGTTTGGTGATTTTTGTTCGGTAAATATCTGACCGGCAGCTATCCCGTATCCACAATGGATCTAAAGAGATTCATTACTTATAGCTGGAAGAGGCAATGACGGAAATCAAGGAAAAGTTCGAGAGTGGAATTAAAATTCAATGTGAAATGCCGAACACAGGAAGAATGTAGATACAGGAACCATCGGTATAACGGTTGTAAACTGTCGCAGTTATGTTGGGAAAGTACCAGAGATACAGGAGCTAATAGAAAGCACTGATGCTCAAATCGTTATAGGCACTGAAAGCTGGCTAAAGCCGGATATAAGCTCAGCCGAAATTTTTACGAAGAGCGTAACGGTGTTCCGGATGGATAGGATAAACACAGTCGGCGGTGCCATGTTTGTTGCTGTTAGACATAGTTTATCTTATTCCGAAATTGAAGTAGATAGTTTCTGTGAGTTAGTATGGGCAGAGGTTATTCTTGGCAACCGGAATAGATAATAATTGGCTCCTTTTATCGACCTCCCCATTTTGGCTGATACATTTGCTGAAAGTTTAAAAGAATATTGAGTTTAATTTCAAACACGTAGCTGGCTCATACAGTTATAGTTGGTGGCGACTTTAATTTACTCTCGATATATTGGTGAAAATGCATGTTTAAATCCGGAGGTAAGCATAAAACATCATCCGCAATTGTGCTAAACGCTTTCCCTGAAAATTATTTCGAGCAGTTAGTTCATGGCGCCCACGTGAATAGTAAATGGTTGTAAAAACACACTTGACTGCTCAACAACAAATAATTCTGAGCTAAAAGCAAGCATCAAAACGTATACAGGGATTAGTGAACACAGGGTTGTCTTAGCGAGAATGAATATTGTAACTTCAAAATCCTACAAAAATAAACGAAAAATATACCTATTAAAAAAATAAGATAAAAATTCACTTGACTCCTTCCGAGAGACGACCTCGACTCCTTCCCAATTAACACTGTAACTGTAGGCCAGATGTGGCTTGAATGCACAGAAATACTATCGACAACAGTTGAGAGATTTATACCAAATAAATTAACAAATGAACGAGGTGATCCTCTTTGGTACACAAAACGAGTCAGAACACTGTTGCAGAATGAACGGAAAAACATGCCAAATTTAAACGGACGCAAAATCTCCAAGATTGGCCATATTTTACAGAAGCTCGATATTAGCGTGGACTTAAATGAGAGATGCTTATAATACTTTTCACAACGAAAAATTGTCTCAAAACCTGGCAGAAAATCCAAAGAGATTCTGGTCGTATGTGAAGTATGCTATTGACAAGACACAATCAATGTCTTATCTGCGCGGTAGCAATGGAAATACAATCGACGACAGTGCTACCAAGGCAGAGTTGCTAAACACAATCTTCCAAAATTCTTTCACCAAAAAAGACGAAATAAATATTCAAGAATTAGAATCAAAAACAATTGCTGACATGAGTAGCGTAGTAACAGATATCATCGGGAAGTGAAGCAACTTAAATCACTTAACAAAAGCAAGTCTTCCGATCCAGGCTGCATACCAGTTAGGTTCCCTTCAGAATATTCTGATACAACAGCTACGTACTTAACAATTATATACAGCCGTTCCGTCGACGAAAGATCCTTGTTTTGAGACTGGAAAGTTTCACAGGTCACACCAATATTCAAGAAAGTTAGTAGGAGTAATCCACTAAATTACAGCCCCATGTCATTAACGTCGATATGCAGCAGGCTTTTGGAACACATATTGTGTTCGAACATTCTACATTACCTCGAAGTGAACGGTTCTTCGACACACAGTCAATACGGATTCAGAAAACATCGTTCTTGTGAAACACAACTAGCTCTTTAATCACACCAAATGTTTGAGTGCTATTGATAGGGGATTTCAAATTGATTCCATATTTCTGTATTTCCAGAAGGCTTTTGGCGCTGAAACACACAAGCGGCTTGTAGTGAAATTGGGTGCTTATGGAATGTTGTCTCAGTTATGTAACTGGATTCGTGATTTCCTGTCGGAGAGGTCGAAGGTCGTAGTAACTGACGGAAAGTCATCGAGTAAAACAGAAGTGATTCCTGGCGTTCCCCATGGTAGTGTAACAGACCCTTTGCTCTTCCTTATCTATATAAACGATTTAGGAGACAATCTGAGCCCTCCTCTTAGGCTGTTTGCAGAGGATGCTGTCGTTTTTCGACTAGTTAAGTCATCAGAAGATCAAAACAAATAGCAAAACGATTCAAAAAGATATCTGTATGGTGGAAAAATTGGAGAATGACCCTAAATAACGAGAAGTGTGAGGTGATCCACGTGAGTGCTGAAATGAATCCGTTAAACTTCGATTACAAGATAAGTCAAACCTAAAGGCCGTAAATTCAACTAAGTACCTAGAAATTACAAGCGGCTAGGGCGGGGAAGAAGTCCAACGCTCATTCGGTGTGCTTGCCGGGGGGCCTTGTCCGGGATGTGGAAGAGGCTCTTCCAGTGGCTATCGAGCGTGCGGGGTGCAACCAGCTGCAGATTGTTGTCATGTCGACACCAGCGATGCCTGTCGTCGGGGTTCCGAGGAAATCCTTGGGTCCTTTCGACAGCTGGCTAAATTGGCGAAGGCAGCCTCCATCTCTCGAGGAGTGGAAGCCAAGCTGACGATCTGCAGCATCGCACCTAGGGTGGATCAGGGTCCTCTGGTTTTGGAGTCGAGTGGAGAATCTAAACCCGAGGCTACGTCGACTCTGTTACGAAAATGGATGTAGAATCCTCGACCTACGCTATGGGGTGGAAGGTTTTAGGACGCCCCTCGTTAGATCAGAGTTATACTACACACAGGAAGCAGCTACATGGGTAGCACAGTACTTGTGGCGAGCACATGGTTTTTTTTTTAGATTAGGTTCCTCCCCACGGGAAAGAAACCATTGGCCTGAAAAATTACCAGTTCGTGTCACTGATGTGGAGTGCCAATTGTAAAAATTGTTAGTTCGCCTAAACAGGTCTACATCTACATCTACATCCATACTCTGCAAGCCACCTGACGGTGTATGGCTGAGGGTACCTTGAGTACCTCTATCGATTCTCCCTTCTATTCCAGTCTCGTATTGTTCGTGGAAAGAAGCATTGTTAGTATGCCTCTGTGTGGGCTCTAATTTCTCTGATTTTATCCTCATGGTCTCTTCGCGAGATATACGTAGGAGGGAGCAATATGCTGCTTGACTCCTCGGTGAAGGTATGTTCTCGAAACTTCAAAAAAAGCCCGTACAGAGCTACTGAGCGTGTCTCCTGCAGAGTCTTCCACTGGAGTTTATCTATCATCTCCGTAACGCTTTCGCGATTACTAAATGATCCTGTAACGAAGCGCGCTGATCTCCAATGGATCTTCCCTATCTCTTCTATCAATCCTATCTGGAACGGATCCCACACTGGTGAGCAGCATTCAAGCAGTGGGTCAAGCAGTGGGCGAACAAGTGTACTGTAACCTCCAAAGGATTTAAATATGCTTAATCTTATGTTAGTAAGTTGTCGAAGTGTCTATAGTAATATTACTTAATTACTCTCCATAGCAATGCCAATATTGTGTTAGATACCGAAAGCTGGTTGAAACGAGACATAAAAAGCAGTAAGATTTTGTACTCGGATTGGTCAATGTTTAGGAACGATAGGACTGATGCTATGGGAGGTGGTGTGTTCATTGCAGTTAAAAGCTGTATAAATGCAGCTGAGATCTATACTGGGTCGGACTGTGAAATAGTCTGGATAAAGTTGTCAATCAGAGAAGGATTGACCATTGTATTAGGATGTTTTTTATAGACCACCAGCATCCGCAACAAACGTCGCAGAACGTTTCAGGGAAAATCTTGGGTACGTAGGAAGTGAATATCCAAATTATCCATTATTTATAGGTGGAGACTTTAATCTGGCTTCCATTGACTGGGAAAATTACGCGTTTATCACAGGGGGCAGAAGCAAAGATTCGTGTGAAGTTATTCTAGGAGCGCTCTCAACATACAACCTTGAGCAATTGGTTAGAAAACTACTCGAGACGGAAACATATAAGATATCTTGGTGACAAACAGACCTGGTCTCTTTGAGGAAGTTACTCTAGAAGAAGGTACTAGCGACCATAATGTCGCTGTGGCTTCTATGTCAGTGGAATTTGCAAAAAACCAAAGAAACAGTGTAGAGTTTTCCTGTTTGGGAAACCAAATAAAAGTGTTATTAATGAATATCTTCATACTCAGTCCCAAGCATTCACAGCGGGACACAAAGATATTGAGCATCTTTAGTCGGAATTTAAAGGTATTGCCCACCATGTGCTAGACAAGTATGTGCCTAGCAAAAATATAGGAGAGGGAAAGGATCCACCTTGGTACAACAGACATATTAGGAAGTTGCTGCAAAAGCAGAGAATTTCCCATAGTCGTTTTAAACGTAGTCACTGCCCAGCTGACAAACAAATTATGCGAAATGAAAGCAGCTGTCAGAAGGACAATGAGAGATTCTTTTAACGAATTTGAAAGCAATATTTTATCTGCAGATTCTAAAAATAACCCCAAAAAGTTTTGGTCGTATTTAAAATCTATGAACGCTACAACTAATTCAACACCTTCTCTTGCTGACAGTACGGGTAATGTAACTGATGATGATAAACAGAAGGCCGAAATTCTAAACCTAGCTTTCAAAAACTCGTTTACGGTACAGGACTGCAGCACCACTTCCCCTTTCAATTATCGAACAAACGCAAGGATGGCTGACATAGTGTTTAGTGTATCTGGGATTGTAAAACAGTTAAGCTTCTTAGACGCCAGGAAGGCATCTGGCCCAGACGGTATCCCCGTTAAGATTTTATGTTGACTATGCTACAAATATAGCATTATTCTTATCCATCATCCATCAGAGATCATTATAACAGCGGAAAGTTCCACGGGACTGGAAGAAGGCCCAGGTCAAAGCAATCTATAAAAAGGGTAGAAAATCGGATGCACGTAATTACTGGCTAATTTCACTGACATCGATTTGTTGTAGAATCATGGAACATATTTTGTGTTCAGACATAATGATCTTTCTAGACTCTGCGAAGCTCATCTGCAGAAACCAGCACGGTTTTAGGAAACATCGGTCATGTGAGAGACAGCTGTCCCTCTTTGTGCATGATATACAACAGGCTCTAGATACCGGCTCCCAGGTTGATGCCATATTTCTCGAATTTCGAAAGGCGTTCGACTCAGTTCCGCACTGTCGCTTGCTACAAAAAGTGCGCTCTTACCGTCTATCCGATGACATATGCGGTTGGATAGAAAGTTTTGTAACATACAGGGAGCAATAAGTCGTCCTGAAAGGGGTGACTTCAACAGAAACAAGCGTAACTTCAGGTGTGCCCCAGGGCAGCGTAATAGTTCCGCTGCTTTTTTACGATTTACATAAACGATCTGGTTGATGGTATTGACAGCGGCACTAGACTGTTTGCCGGTGGTGCTGTAGTCTACAGGGAAGTAGTATCAAAAGAAAGTTGTGAACAAATCAATGAGGATTTGCAGAAAATAAATGCGTGGTGTAATGACTGGCAGTTATCTCTCAATATTAGTAAGTGTAACCTACTGCGTATAACAAGGCGAAAATCCCCATTAATGTACGAGCACAAAATAAATGTACGTCTTTGGAAGCGGTAACATACGTCAAGTATCTGAGTGTGATTATTCGAAATGATCTCAAATGGAATGATCAGGTTACTCAAGTAACGGGTAAGGCGAACTCTAGATTGCGGTTTATTCGTAGAATCCTGAAGCGTTGCAGTCCTACAGCAAAGGAAATAGCTTACAACACGTCAGTTCGTCCAGTCTTAGAGTATTGTTCGTCTGTATGGGACCCTTACCAGTTCGATCTGATTCAAGAGATTGAGAAGGTCCAAAGAAGAGCGGAAAGATTCGTGACTGGTACATTTAGCCATATCGAGAGCGTTACAAATCTCATAGAAAGTCTGAAGTAGGACTCACTTGCAGATAGACGGCGCGCTAAACGGAAGGGGCTGTTCACTAAATTCCGAAATCCAATCTCTTCACCGAGGATGTAGAGCATATATTATAACCATCAACTTTCAAATCACGCAATGATCACCATTCAAAGATAAGAGAAATTAGAGCTCGTACTGAGGCGTTCAGACAGTCGTTTTTCCCTCGCGCGATCCACGAATGGAACAGAGAGGGGGGGGGGGGGATATGACTTTGGCGCGAATTGTGCCCTCCCTGGTGGCTAGCGGAGTATATATGTAGATGTAGAACACATAGAAAACGTTGTGGGGAAGGCTAATCAAAGATTTGAAAATGTAACATATCTATCAAAGAGACTGCCTACACTACGCTTGTCCGACTTCTTTTAGAATACTGCTACGCGGTGTTAGATAGGATTGACGGAGTACATAGAGAAAGTTCGAAGAAGGGCAACACGTTTTATATTATCGTGAAATAGGGGAGAGAGTGTCACTGATATGATACAGGATTTGGGTTGGACATCATTAAAACAAAGGTGTTTTTCGTTGCGGCGGAATTTTCTCACGAAAAGTCAATCACCAGGTTCCTCATCCGAATGCGAAAATATTTTGTTGACGCCGGCCTACATAGGGAGAAACGATCATCATAATAAAATAACGAAAATCAGAGCTCGCACAGAAAGATATTTTGCAGTGCACTGTACGAAATTGAAATAACAAAGAATTATTGTGAAGGTGGTTCAATGAACCCTCTGCCAGGCGCTTAAATCTGATTAGCAGAGTATCCATGTAGATGTAGATGTAGAAGAACATCAAGGATAAGATTCGCTGATTACTTTGCTATCTTCAATGAAGGTGTAGAAGACTTACAGGATGTGTTGAATGGAATAAAATGTCTGATGCGGAATGGGAGTAAATCGCAGAAAGACGAAAGTAATGAGAAGTAGCAGAAATGAGAATAGTGAGAACCTTAACATCAAGATTGGTGATCTCGAGGTATTTGAAGTTCCGCAACAAAATAACCAACGACAAACGGGGCAAAGAGGACATAAAAAGCAGACTAGCACAGGTAAAAAGGGGATTCTTGGCCAAGAGAAGTATGCTAGTATCAAACATCTGTTTTAATTTGAGGAAGAAATTTCTGAGAACATACATTTGGAGACAGCTTTGTATGGTAGTGAAACATGGACTGTGGGAAAAACGGAACAAAAGAGAATCAAAGCATTTGAGATGTGGTGCTACAGATGAATTTTGAAAATTAGCTGGACTGTTAGGTAAAGAATGAGGAGGTTCTTCGCAAAATTTGTGAGGAATGGAGCATATGGAAAACATTGACAAGAAGGAGGGATAGGATAGTAGGAAATTTGTAAAGATATCAAGGAATAACTTCCATGGTACTAGAGGAAGCCTTAAAGGGTAAAAACTGTTGAGGAAGATAGACTAGAACACATCCATACGAGAATACATACAATTGAGGACGTAGTTTGCAACGAGTGCTACTGTGAGACGAAGAGGTTGGCATAGGAGAGGAATTCGTGACGGGCTGCATGAAACTAGTCAGAAAACTGATGATCGCCCCCCCCCCTCCCAAAAAAAAGTTGCAGCTCTCTTTAAATGTCATTAAACGTATGATAACGCCTATAATAGAGAGAAAGTATTAAACAGCGTCCGATTACAAGATGAGTGATGTATATGTTGAGCTTGTCGCATTGTATTAGTATTTGGGGATAGTACTAAGAAACGATACGAAATAGGACGATCACATGACCACTTAGGGAATGCGAATGAAGGATTTATATTTGTTGGAAGAGTTATGGAATAGTCTATTTTAGGTGTAAACCACACACAGACCAATAGCGCAGCCGATCCTACAGTATTCGTCCAGTGTTGGGAGTGATCCAAGCTAGTTTGACAAAAGACATCGAAAGGATTTCAGAAAGGTGCTGGTAGTATCGCAACAGGTCGCTATAGCCCTTACTTAAATATAACAGAAATGCTTGGGACACTTAAATGGGAATCCTTGAAGATAGACCCCTTGGATCTCGTGAAACGTTGTGTGTAGAGAGAAGGTAGTTAGGTGATACTATTATGCTGCCGCCATCTTATATCTCACGGAGGGGTGGTGAGAATAAGTCAAAAAATGCCGCTTAAGGAAGCACATAGACAGTCACGTTTTCGCTCGCTCAGCACATGTAGACGAAGGGAATAGCATAGGAAATTGATAATAATGGTACGAGATATCCTTTGCACTGCAGTGTACGATGGGTTATGGAGTAGTAAATGAGTGGTGCAGTGCAAATTTGAACTAGTCCGTACTTCACTCTGTCGAGAAAAGCTGTACCTAATTACAGATGAAGAATTAACCTTTATATTTTTACAATGATAAAGAAACAATATAAGCTAATCTACGATGCAATATACATACACATTTACAGTAATCTAAAAGCTTTTTTACAGTTTATTTTCAATTTACTGGATATGGTTCACTAGGCAACGGAAAAATTTTCAATTCTCGCTTCCAATATAATTAAACCCGCATCTGTTTCTTTCCATATTTAAATATGTCTTCCTGAAGTATTTTTTCTTCTAATTACTTATCCTAACCGCAAGCCTACAAGCAAGTTCATTTAACATAGCTTATTATTCATCTATTTCTTCTTTTTCATCATCTTCTCACGAACTCAGTACAATTTCCACTTAACGAATCATCGTGTTCATGGAAACCTTGATGGTCATTTTGTGATCCTCTGCTTGTAACAGTTTCTGCAGTTGGAAGATTCTTGCAGTATGTATGCTATAATCTCGGAACGAGCTTCAGTAAATCATCCAGGTCCTTCCAATTTGCATTTGTAACTAACCTCTGATTCTTGTGATGTTGCTCCTGATGGACACTGGCTTGTTAGTTTAGTCTGTTTCCTTTTCCCTTCTTAATAAAATTTACCTCGTTGGATTCCACCAAAACAGTCTTTTCAAACGTCATTGTAGAAGGCATGCCTCTTTCATATCTTATCCATTAACAGTTTTACCAGGTTACCACATAGCCATCAACAGTTTTGTTTTCCGTTTGCTATTGCTTTTCCAGTGTTTTTGTACTTACATAATTATTTTTGTACTTACATAATTTTCTTTTTTCACCCATTGACTTCAAATTTACCCTAGAAGACTGGAAAATTGTTTCCTGGCCAGATGAGTTCCAACTGCAGTAAGAGCTGATGGTAGGGTTCGAGTGTGGCGCACCCCCACGAAGCCATGGATCCAAGTTGTCTTGAAGGCACTGTGAAAGTTGATGGTGGCTCCATAATGGTGTGGGCTGTGTTTACATGGGATGGACTGGGTCCTCTGGTCCAGCTGAACCGATCATTGACTGTAAATGGCTATGTTCGGCTACTTATAGACCATTTGTGCCATCAATGGTCTTCATGTTTCCGAACAACTAGCAATCTTTATGGATGACAACGCGCCACGTCATTGAGCCACAGTTGTTCGTTATTGCTTTGGAGAAAATTCTGAATAATTCAAGCTCATGATTTGACCACTCAGACGGTCCGACATGAATCCCATCGATAATTTATGGGAGATCCACACAAAATTCTGAACTAGCAACTCTTTTGGAATTACGGACGGCTATAGAGGCAACAGTTACTTGTTGAGTCTAGGCCACTTCGAGTTGCTGCACTACGTCGGTCAAAAGGTGATCTGACACGATATTAGGAGGTACCCCATGACTTTCCTCACCTTAGTGTGTCAATTTATTTTTTATTTACACGTCAAGTTCCATAGGACCAGATTGAGGACCAAATCTCCAAGGTTATGGAATGTGTCAGTAAATGAAAATACAACATAAAAGTAACAACAGATAAGAATAAAGCTTATGAACCCGAAAAAGTTCAGTCCGTAAGTTTAAGTAAACGCAATCAGCAATACAACAAGAATGAGCTTAATTTTTCAAGGAACTTCTCGACAGAATAGAAGGAGTGACCCATGAGGAAACTATTCAGCTTCGATTTGAAAGTGCGTGGATTACTGCTAAGATTTTTGAACTCGAGTGATAGCTTATTGAGAATGGATGCAGCAGTATACTGCACACCTTTCTGCACAAGACTTATGGAAGTCTGATCCAAAAGCAGGTTTGATTTCTGCCGATTATGAACTGAGTGAAAGCTGCTTATTCTTGGAAAAAACCTAATATTGTTAACAAAAAATGACAGTAAGGAATATATATATTGAGAGACCAATGTCAAAAGTACAGAGGTCGATAAGAGGTTTATGAACTTACACCATTTACTGCCCGAATGGCCCGTTTCTGAGCCAAAAATATTCTTTTAGAACAGGATGAGTTACTCCAAAATATAATAACATATGACATAAGCGAATCAACGTAAGAAAAGTAAACAAATTTTTTTGTCGAACGGTCACTCACTGCAAATACAGTTCGAATAGTAAAAATGGGAGCAATAGGTCTTTGAAAAAGATCCCGAACGTGAGCTTCCCACGACAGCTTACTATCTGAATACCGAGATATTTGAGCTCTTCAGTTTTACTAATCATATGCCCATTCTGTGAAATTAAAATGTCAGGTTTTGTTGAATTTAAGTATCTTCAACATTTCACGGCCCAGTCAGCAACTGTGTAAATATTAATTTTAATTTTAATAATTAACAGCCTCAGTTGCACCGTTTTCCTAGAATTTACCTAGGTTTCAGTCGGGATAACACAAACTTCTTCAGAATAACAGTAACTACCGTTTGTCCACAGTGGACATCGTCAAGCTAAAACTACAAATCCATAAATTATCGTCCAGATAAGTTTTATAGTCTGACGATAATTTATCGATTTGCAGTTTTAGCTTGACGGTGTCCACTATGGACAAACGGCAGTTACTGTAATTCTGAAGAAGGTTTGGGTTAACCCGCCTGAAACCTAGGTAAATTCTAGGCAAATGGTGCAACTGAGGCTGTTAATTATTAAAATTAAATTAATTTTGTTGAATTGTGTGTTAGAAACTGTAAAAACTGAGTCTTACTGTGATTTAGCGTTAGTTTATTTTCTGCAAGCCATGAACTTAGGTCATGAACTGCACTATTTGAAACCGAGCCAATGTTGCATACAACATCCTTTACTACCAAGCTAGTGTCATCAGCAAACAGAAATATTTTAGAGTTACCCCTAATACTAGAGGGAATATCATTTATATAAATAAGGAACAGGAGTGGCCCCAACCTGAGCCCTGCCCCCCCCCCCACCCCCCGGTTGACTGTTCCCCATACGGACCCCACATCACAGCCGTTCTCGACATTGTGAATAATGAACTGTTGCTGTCTGTTGCTAAAGTAAGAGGTGAACCAATTGTGTGCTACTCCGCGTATTCCGTAATGGTCCAACTTCTGGAGCAATATTTTGTGATCAACACAAGCAAATGCCTTAGTTAAACCAAAAAATACGTCTAGCGTTCGAACCATTTTGTTTAACCCATCCAGTACCTCACAGAGAAAAGAGAATATAGCATTTTCAGTTGTTAAACAACTTCTAAAGCCGATCTGTACAACTGGTAGCAAATCGTGTGATATAAAATCACAGCCTTTTCAATAACTTTAGCAAACACTGAGGGCATAGAAATAGGTCTAAAATTATCAACATTATCTCTTTCTCCCTTTGTATAAAGCGGCTTCACTACTGAGTACATTAATCGTTCAGGAAACTGACGTTTCGTAAACGAAACAATTACAAAAATGGCGAAATACAGGGCTAACAAGTGCAGCACACTGTTTTAATATTCTGCTAGGCACTCCATCATAACCATGAGAGTCCTTAGTCTTCAGTTATTCAATTATTGACTCATTCTCCCTCTTGTCTGTATCACAGAGTATTTCAGACATCAATCTCTGAAAGGTTCAAAATGGCTCTGAGCACTATGGGACTTAACTTCTGAGGTCATCAATCCCCTAGAACTTAGAACTACTTAAACCTAACTAACCTAAGGACATCACACACATCCATTCCCGAGGCAGGATTCGAACCTGCGACCGTAGCGGTCGCGCGGTTCCAGACTTAGCGCCTAGAACCACTCGGCCACCCTGGCCGGCTCTCTGAAAGGCATTTTCCAAGGAAGTTATATGAGTCCCTGTAGAAACTAAATTTTTATTTAATTCACCACCAATGCTCAGAAAATGATTGTTAAATACTGAACGTATATCTGATTTATCAGTAACAGAAATACACTCCTGGAAATGGAAAAAAGAACACATTGACACCGGTGTGTCAGACCCACCATACTTGCTCCGGACACTGCGAGAGGGCTGTACAAGCAATGATCACACGCACGGCACAGCGGACACACCAGGAACCGCGGTGTTGGCCATCGAATGGCGCTAGCTGCGCAGCATTTGTGCACCGACGCCGTCAGTGTCAGCCAGTTTGCCGTGGCATACGGAGCTCCATCGCAGTCTTTAACACTGGTAGCATGCCGCGACAGCGTGGACGTGAACCGTATGTGCAGTTGACGGACTTTGAGCGAGGGCGTATAGTGGGCATGCGGGAGGCCGGGTGGACGTACCGCCGAACTGCTCAACACGTGGGGCGTGAGGTCTCCACAGTACATCGATGTTGTCGCCAGTGGTCGGCGGAAGGTGCACGTGCCCGTCGACCTGGGACCGGACCGCAGCGACGCACGGATGCACGCCAAGACCGTAGGATCCTACGCAGTGCCGTAGGGGACCGCACCGCCACTTCCCAGCAAATTAGGGACACTGTTGCTCCTGGGGTATCGGCGATAACCATCCGCAACCGTCTCCATGAAGCTGGGCTACGGTCCCGCACACCGTTAGGCCGTCTTCCGCTCACGCCCCAACATCGTGCAGCCCGCCTCCAGTGCTGTCGCGACAGGCGTGAATGAAGGGACGAATGGAGACGTGTCTTCTTCAGCGATGAGAGTCGCTTCTGCCTTGGTGCCAATGATGGTCGTATGCGTGTTTGGCGCCGTGCAGGTGAGCGCCACAATCAGGACTGCATACGACCGAGGCACACAGGGCCAACACCCGGCATCATGGTGTGGGGAGCGATCTCCTACACTGGCCGTACACCACTGGTGATCGTCGAGGGGACACTGAATAGTGCACGGTACATCCAAACCGTCATCGAACCCATCGTTCTACCATTCCTAGACCGGCAAGGGAACTTGCTGTTCCAACAGGACAATGCACGTCCGCATGTATCCCGTGCCACCCAACGTGCTCTAGAAGGTGTAAGTCAACTACCCTGGCCAGCAAGATCTCCGGATCTGTCCCCCATTGAGCATGTTTGGGACTGGATGAAGCGTCGTCTCACGCGGTCTGCACGTCCAGCACGAACGCTGGTCCAACTGAGGCGCCAGGTGGAAATGGCATGGCAAGCCGTTCCACAGGACTACATCCAGCATCTCTACGATCGTCTTCATGGGAGAATAGCAGCCTGCATTGCTGCGAAAGGTGGATATACACTGTACTAGTGCCGACATTGTGCATGCTCTGTTGCCTGTATCTATGTGCCTGTGGTTCTGTTAGTGTGATCATGTGATGTATCTGACCCCAGGAATGTGTCAATAAAGTTTCCCCTTCCTGGGACAATGAATTCACGGTGTTCTTATTTCAATTTCCAGGAGTGTATTTTTACTGCGCACTGTATCAGCGACCTTGTGCTGTTGACCAGACACTTCCTTCACAGCTGACCATATGGTTTTAATTTTATCCTGAGAATTAGCTATTCTATTTGCGTACCACATACTGTATGCCTCCCTAATAACATTTTAAGCACCTTACAATGCTGTTTGTAATGGGCTACTGTAGCTTGGTTGTGACTACTTCTAACATTTTGATATAATTTCCGCTTTGTTCTACAAGATATCCTTATCCCACTAGTCAGTCATCCAGGCTGCCTATTACTGCTAGTACCCCGCTTAGAACGTTCTAGCGGAAAGCACCTCTCAAACAGTATGAGAAATTTGTTAAGGAAAGCATTACATTTCTCATCTATGTTATCGGCAGTATAAACATCCTGCCACTATTGTTCCTTGACAAGGTTTAAAAAACTCTCTGTTGTTGTTAGATTAACTTTCCTACATAGTTTATAATTACATGTGACATTTGTTTGAGTACTAAAGCCTTTTAGTGTTAAAATTTGTGCACCATAGTCAGAAAGTCCATTCACCCTTTTCCTAACAGAATGCCTATCTAGAAATGAAGAATGAATAAAAATATTGTCTTTGGCTGTGCTACTGTTCTCCTGCACCCCAGTTGGAAAAAAACACAATCTGCATCAGATCATCTGAATTTATGAGATCTACCAACATTCTCTATCTTGCACCATCATATACGAAATTTATATTGAAGGAACCACATATAACTAATTTCTGGTAGTTCCTACAAAGTGAATCAAGAACCCTCTCTAGCTTGAGCAGAAATGCTCTGTAGTCGGAGTAAGGGGACCTATAAACAACAACAATTAGAGGTTTAGTTTCACTAAATTTGACTGCCCCTGCATAGCATTCAAAATCTGTTGAGTGCAGTGCCGTGGTATTACGTCACTCACAGATATACTTGTACACACTCCAGTGTGACCCCCTGTCAAAAATCTGAATAACCATCTTTTGCAGCGCAGACGACTAGGAAGACAGTCAACGAGGTACGGACTGGGATGCGTAACCATGTGAACTCCAGTGCCATGGCCAGCTGCGCTAGGTTAGACAGTTGAGGATCCATGGCGTGAACAGCCCGACCTACGTGATACCGCAGATTCCCGATTGGGTTTAAATCCGGGGTGGGGGCGGGGGAGCGTTGATGGGCAGGGGAATACGGTAAACTCAGACTGGTGCTCTTCGAAACATGCAAAACACTGCGAGCTGAGTGACCCGTTGCATTATCCTCCTAGTAAATGCCATTGTGGAAAGGAAAAACTGAAACTGCATGTAGAAATGGACGGGGACCCCACTTATAGATGCATAGTCGTGTTGATCCGTCATGCCTTCCAAATTGACGAGATCACCTAGAGAATGCTACGAAAACATTCCCCGGCTCATAACGCTTCCTACTCCGGCCTGGGCCCTTCAGATGTTTTTTGCAAGGCCATACACGACAAAAGCCGTCTGTCCGATGGAGCATAAAATATGATTCATCTGAAAAGGCTACCTACCGCCACTCAGTGGACGTTCAGTTAAGGAATTGGCGTGATAATTTCAGACTTCATCGCCGATGCACCATGGATGCTTGAACCAGGCGCCTGCTTCAGACGCCCATACGCACCAACGTTCGCTGGCTGTCCCGTGATTCCTCTCCGTAGTCAGTTGCTCGTACACATCTCTGCAGCCGTCGTGCACCACCGTTGCGTCGACGTCGGCTTTGGATAGTGCCATTTTGCCATGCATTGTATACTTGAGGCGTCCAGATGAAAACTGCTGTAAATCCACTTTTTCTGGAAAATGAGTTGTTGCCATCATTTTGTTCTCCGTGCTGCCATCTATTAATTACGCTCTTAGAACACGAAGAAAACACCTTTTTTCTGCCCTAAAATGCACCTCGAAAACCGTCTACAGATGCAAAACTCTGTCTTTCCACTTCTGGTTCCAAAGCAAAAATTAGTGAATCCATTGTATGATAAAGAAGCAGAACTTGGTGTATCCTTAGCATGCGCCATTACTGAAAAGGTTTGAAGATGAAAAACTGGTTTTGTACACATTATGTATTTTGTGCGAATAATACAGCCTTTCCAGATTTTTACTTCATAAGCTTTAATTTTTAGCCTATGGGTGGAAATTTGTCAAGATGTCCCTACTACAAACTAATGTGAAACAAAAAAAGTAGCACGTCAGCTGTTACATAGCCATATTGCAGCGTTTTTGTTGGCTTGGCTTATTTGTGAGTGCATGGAGAGCGTTTTTGTATTGTTGTTGGATAAAATATGAAGAGTGCTTTATCATTTCCTCCATAATCATGGATGTTACTGATGGAAGACATGTACAATCAGGGAAAGGCCGTAAAAATCGGCCAATCCTTCTGACTGGAAGAGGGACAAAGCAAAACGCATGAGGCCAGATTTAGTCCTCAACCCTAGCATTTTGTGCTATTTCACTGCATGGAAATAATATGAACTTCATTACCAACATTTCTGTAAACAGTAAGTTACACTGTGATCTTTTAGGTTTATGTTAAGATAAATTATGGCCATTTCATATGGCTGCAGTCTGGAACGATTTCCTTGAGTGCATAGTGCGTCACTGATTTTATGATTATTGGTTTAGGAAAACGTAATACAGTAAATGATTTTTTTAGTGCATTATCCTAGCATTCTCCTTGTTAGTGCTGATCTTTGGTAGATATTAAGCAAGTGGGTTTCGAGTTCGTCCCCATTGCAAGCAGGCAGCTTCATCAGTATACCAGTGTGCACGAGTAACAATGCAGGATATAAGGAGGTCACATCAGGCCTTTTATAAAGTTGCAGACAAAATTAAACAGGACGGGTTTTTAATTATATCACATCAGTGGATCTCCTAGGAGGTGTCGGATTGAAGCAGCAGATCCAAGGAAAAATATGAATACTTTAATCAGATACTATTTGCGTCATCTGAAAGCAGTAAACCAAACTCAGCAATTGCGCGTGTGCCAAGAGATGTTTACTAGTGTTCTTGGCATATCAGCAACGAGAATACAAAGAGTCTGTAGACGATACTTACACATAGGAGAACTTCCAACTGAAAGACGAGCTGGTTACCGAATGGCGAATATTTATCAAAGAAAACGAGGTGAGGTTAAGGAGTTTATTGAGAAGCTGAAACCAGTGGAATCACACTACTGCCGTGGAAAAAACATCAATAGACTCTTTATGTCCAGTGAATTACCGATTGCGAAGCTTGGAAAATGTTTAATGCGGATCCAGAGAAAACTGTGGCTAAAGTTACGTACGAGTTTTTCAGATCTATTTTTGTATCTGATTATAATATCAGTTTCGCTTCCCCAGAAACCGACTGTTGCTCTGTGAGCATAGTTTAGAACAACAAATAAAGCAATTAACCCGAACAGCTGGAGATGAGGTGAAGAAACAAGAACTGTCAACACAGCTTGCTTTACACAAAGCTAAGGCAAATGCTTTTTATGATATACTGAAAGCTGAGGACAATGGTGAAATAACCCTGACATCTGACTGCCAGAAAAACCTTCCACTGCCTAAATTTCAAGATCAAAAAGCTTATTATACACGTCAAATGTACAGTCGTGGACAAAACGAGTGAGACCCCTCGCCTTTTCGTTATGCTGACCCGCATAGCTTTAAAGTCTGCTATACAGCATAACAGGCAAGGCGACGAAGTGCTACCAACATACTATGCACAGGTGTGAAATTGAAAAACTATCAGAAATTTGTCAGACTGTTTTCAGTCATGTGTAAGACTGTATTAATGTTGATTAGTGCGTTAACCACAGCACCTAAATATAAGATATAAATGAAAGAAGAAACGATAATTAGTGTGAACTGTACAAATAAAAATGAACTTCAGCTTATCGAGATGCCGGCCAGGGTAGCCGAGCGGTTCTACGCACTACAGTCTGCAACCGCGCGACCGCTACGTTCGCAGGTTTGAATGCTGCCTCGGGCATGGATGTGTGTGATGTCCTTAGGTTAGTTAGGTTTAAGTAGTTCTAAGTTCTAGGGGACTGATGACCTTAGATATTAAGTCCCATAGTGCTCAGAGCCATTTGAACCTTACTGAGATAACATAACTGTTTTAGTAAGACAAAGTACCCCAGATCGTTACGAATTAGCAAATTATTATGCGCATTCGGCTGCGAAATGGTCTGTGTCAACGTTCAGACCAGTCATACTGGATTACCGTTGCTGACCTACCATGAAAGTGTGCAAATTTGGCAATGTGTGAAGATTCATAACGAAATTCAGTTAAAAATCATTCAGTGCCACACTTAATTCAATTGTTGACAGAAGCGGAAAAAGTAGGCAGTAACAAGTACGAAATTCTACAAGAGTTTCATATCGACATCCACAGGGCGCCGATACAGAATAAAGGTAGCAATAAAACGTACTGGGTGCGCGAGAATTTATTAAAATTCCTTTACTGATAGTCTATCTGCCTCCATCGAGATTAGAACCGAAAACAAACCAGACCTCCCTCGCAGTAGCAAATACCTTTCACTATGCTAGCAGACAACCGAGACAGATAGCCCTCTATTATAACCCCAGACATGAATAAGCCGGCAATTTCGCAATAAAATGGCAAAATGATCTGCAGTTTCTGTTGCATAGAGCTTTCTGGACTCAAAAACATGAATTGTCTACCTCTACGTCACCGCTTATGTGACAATCATTCGGTATGTTTATCGAAATAGCAAAAAACCGTCATTAGCGAGTAAATTTTGTAGGATAATTCTGCACCACCCCAGGAAATAAACTGCGACGTAGCTGCCAAACGTATTGTACAATGTTTCGAATTCTCCATTAGACGTGCCACAGCCAGAAAACGTTCATTAGCCGAAGGGTTCCTTAAGGTAGCTAGCAATGGGAATGCTCGCACATGTTAAACGTGGTGGCATTAATAGTGGGATCTGAATTACCACGTGTATAGGCAAATGGATTTTATTTGCATTTTTGTAAACGTGATTTGGGTCGAAAGCGTAGCTACGATTAATATGCTGCTGTATCGACTGCAACTGGAACATTTCGAATAAAGAGTATGGGAAATTACTATGCGGTCCTCATCTTCACTAACTGTGGTAGCTATTTTCGTTGTTAGGATTTCGTCACGTAAATCGGTAAAAATGGAACCCTACTAGTCTCACTTTCTTGACCGTCTATCTGTACACCCAACCCTTAAAACCCGTTTACCCTGAGTACGGGTGGACATAATAAGCGGAAATATATCGCACTTCCTGCGGTATACGGTCCCTTGGTGGTGTAAAAAAGTGAGCTTCTATGTCAACGCAATCTAAAGATACGGCCGTTTATGTATAGAAATTTTACGCGAAAGGTCAAAAAATGGCTCTAAGAACTACGCCACCAAACTGCTTAGGTCATCAGTCCCCTAGATCTAGAACTAGTTCAGCCTACCTAACCTAACACACATCCATGCCAGGGAAAGGATTCGAACTGACGGCGCAAGGAGCCGCGCTGTCCGCGGCATGACGACGTTGAGCGCACGGCTAACCCGCGCCGGCAAGCTGTTAATATCATCTGGTGTTGCTAAAAGGTTATTCACTGCTGGTAAATGATTTATTGATCAGTTCATATTTGATGTTACGGATGAGGAAGGACGCCTAATTCATTTCCCCTTGTCTTTATTTATGATGTTAGATTCGCAATCTGAGCATACTTACTATCCATAACCACACTTTAGATCCAAGTCATAGCCACAGATATGCGAATACAACACACTGGCTTATACTTGAGGTATTTCGTTTCCCACGAAGTGGTGGCAGACGATGCTGCGGCGTCTTCGAAGCGCGAGTTTCTCCAGTGCTAGCTATCTCAACGCATCAGCTGAGCGAACTTGCATAGTATGTTGGTAGCACTTCGTCGCCTTGCCTGTTATGCTGTGTAGCAGACTTTAAAGCTGTGCGGATCAGCATAACGAGAAGGCGAGGGGTCTCGCTCGTTTTGTCCACGACTGTACGTGTATAATTTTACAATCTGTCAAGAACCATCTGATTCACGGCAAAACAAGGAGAACACATTTATATACACATGGAAAGAAACAGACTTTGCAAAGGGATCCAATGACATTGTGTTTTGTGTACATCACATGTTAACATCTACAGACCTAACTGACATCCATACCATACGACTGATGTCAGATAGTTGTGGAGGGCAAAATAAAAGCCAGACGATGTTGGGTATACTGTGCTATTGGCTAACACAAGAAGCTCCTGTCAACGTGAAACGAGTGAAGATATTCTATCCAATGGCTGGACATTCGTTTCTACCACCCGACAGAATTTTTGGCCGAATAGAAAAGGTTCTCAGGTCTAAAGTCACAACTACCTCACCGAGCGAGTACAGTTAAGTGTTTGAGGATTACAGAATAGTTTTGCAATTATGAGTAGACGTCAACAATCTGTGTTGGAAGGATGCAGTTGCTGATGTCATTAAGACACCTCGTCAATGGCACTATAGATTTGCCCCTGTAAAACGGGTTGTGATCACCAGAAGTAATCAAAGAAACGCACTAGTAAGAGTTGAAGTGGCTTATAGAATGGACGCTGGAGCAGGAAGAGGGATATGCAGACGAGGCCAAGCCTACTCGTCCGTGGAGCCAAACGTTATCGGAATTGGAAGAGCCTTAAAGGAAGATAAAGTGAGGGATATTGATTTCCTGCTCAAAAAGCATTCCGGGCACACTGGAAGAAAACGAAAATCTTGCTTTCTAAAAGAATGTAATCCATTGTCAGACAGTTGGGAACAATGCAGATGAAGATTCGGACATTGAAATTCATCCAGAGAACAATGAGTTGCCAGTGTAATTTAGAGGGGATGGGAGGGGACTTGAAAGCTTGTGACGTATTGACTACTTTCATACTATTGTCTAATGTCATTTACTTTGTATTAACTACTTTCAGACTATTGTTCAATGTCACATACTTTGTAATCACATTCAGTTTTAGTCATTAAATCTTTTGCGACAGTATTAAGGTGTCCTCTCATTTTTAAGTGATGATAATACATGCAAATCGATCTCCACAGAAGCATAACTCTCTAGATCCCTGGGAACAGAGGCAAAACTCGGTGAATCCAAATTATTTTAGGTAATAACTAGCAAAATAAAAGCTGTATATTTCAGGGATTGTCAGAAATATACTCCTTAGGTAAACATAAATCTATGATGTAAAGGAATTTCGAATATATGCCATATGAAGTAAGAAAGAAGTTTTTGCGTTTCCTGAAAAAAATGTTCTAGTGCACTCACTGCATTTTGCTTCTAGACGCCTCACTTTAACTATGGCGGCATGCGAGCGATTCAAACTTAGCCGCTTCGGAAAGTCATTTAGACATACGATAAATCGCTCTGTTTCTGCACGACCACGACAGCACTGTTTTGAGCGTCCATTCGCACGCTTTATATGCTCTCCACTGTTACTGCTGCCACCTTCCATCTGTGAATGGTTATTGCACGTTGACGTCGAACATAGGGAGTGGTCACGTTAATGAGACTGGCTCGTGTAGTTAACAGTGCTGCCGCGTTGTAGCCCTAAATCCCAATTATGATGCTTTTTGAACAGTTACTGCGATGTTATATGTAGGTCAATGGGGTGATCTTGTCAGCACAGGAAAAAATATCGATTTCATACAGTAAAATAACTTAAAAATTATGCAACATAGTTCTTTCTAAGAATGTTTATGGGCGATTAATAATTTAATTCGCCTTCGATTAAAATGTATACAGTAACATTTTATGAATCTACGACTCTGAAGAGAAACACTGAGTACGTCTACATCTACATCTACATTTATACTCCGCAAGCCACCCAACGGTGTGTGGCGGAGGGCACTTTACGTGCCACTGTCATTGCCTCCCTTTCCTGTTCCAGTCGCGTATGGTTCGCGGGAAGAACGACTGTCTGAAAGCCTCCGTGCGCGCTCTAATCTCTTTAATTTTACATTCGTGATATCCTCGGGAGGTATAAGTAGGGGGAAGCAATATATTCGATACCTCATCCAGAAACGCACCCTCTCGAAACCTGGCGAGCAAGCTACACCGCGATGCAGAGCGCCTCTCTTGCAGAGTCTGCCACTTGGGTTTGTTAAACATCTCCGTAACGCTATCACGGCTCTTTGCCTCTGATTTTAGTGCTGCTTACATTTCTCTAGAGACGAAGAGATTGGCAGAGAAGATGAAATTTTGCCGTATCAAAGGAGCGATCCGAATGGTTGCCAAAAAATGGTCCACTTGAAATCTCCAGTGAAGCAAATATGGACCTTCTCGTATTCTGACTACGCTACACCGAGTAAGTGCGAAACAAAATCACTTCTTGTGGAGAGGTATCAAGTTCCTATCTGGTCTTCATAGCTAGCATTTCTTGTCAGATTAAAACTTTGTGTATCAGACCATGACATGAAGTCGGAAATTTGCTCTTTGCGACCGTTGGTATTATCTATCTACACGGTTACCCATGCACGACGGACGACCCGCCATCAACAGCTACACTTGTGCTACTAACTTTCCTACTTGTCAAACTTTACAAAACCTCTCCCAGTTTTTTTAAATAGTTATTGTATCCTTCATTTCAATCAACTCTCTTTTATTATTCTTTCCGTTTCTGATGATACTAAACACAGCTTCCTCTAATCAATCATAATTGTTGTTATTCTTGATATCATTTATTATTTTTATTGTTATTGTGAGTATTATTATTATTAGTGCCAATTATTATTATTCACTGTTATTATTTGTATTGGTACTGTAATTGTTTTCGAAATAATTTCATAGTTGTGCGTAACTAAACCAAAAGTACCCATGGAAACTGAGAGTATTATCTAATATTTTTCGGTATGTATTTTCCATGGTGAGATATAAGATAGAGCCTTATGGACCACATATAATCAAGCTAAATAAACAACGAATAAAACAAAAAATAAGTAAACACGTACCTAGCGGGATCAGTACACTAGGAAGAAACAGTATCGCCTACAAATGGATAAGACACATCATACGGGACTGTTTCCAAACTGAAACTTCCAATCTGTAGTAGAGCACACTATGTTATGAAACTTCCTGTCAGGTTAAAGATTTATGCCGGACCGGGTCTCGATCCTGGGTACTTCGCCGTTTCGCGGGCAAGTGCTCTACCCACTGAGTTATCCAAGTACGATTCACGGCCCACCATCAAGCCTGCATTTGTCCCGGTAACTCTCTCCTAGCTTACAAACTTCACAGAGTCTCTTCACATATGTAGCGGGAGTAATGCTCCTGGAAGAAAAGATATCGCGGAGGAACAGTGTAACTGCACTAGGAGATTGTTTGCAGAATGAAACTTTCTTTCTGGAGCGGAGTAGCAGACAAAAACTGTTTGCCCGATGGAACCTGGAACCCAAAAGTCCTTAAAAGCATTGCCCATGTTAGGCAAGTTTCCAAAATGTTGTCTACAACAAAGCTATGGTGTATGAAATTCTACACCCTATCTGGTGAAAAGGATCCGGACACATATTAGTGGACGTTAAATGGAGGGTGTGACCTCTGCTGGGGACAGTTTCAATTGAAACGTCCGCTTTTGAAAAATTATACAAGACTGTGCTTTAACTGACACACAATATTTTTTAGCGCAACGCAATCTGACTTTCAAAAATCTCTGTAAAAGAATGGCCCTGACTAACATTAACTTATTCCTTTCACATATCACTTACCTCACAAAAATCTTCGTTACTCGAACTACTGCAATACAGCGAGCGCCACTACTGCCAGCTAAATAAAAGATTCAAACTGAGGAAGACACTAACTACTGATAGGCATAGTTAGCAAATGAAAGATTTTAATAGAGAACAAACACTGTATTTACCTTAATAGTCATAATATATATAGCAGTTCATGACAGTCTTACAAATTTCAAAACTCCGCCATCTCTCTCCCCACATCCACCACTGCTGGCGGCTCACCTCCAACTGCTGCTGCCCAACACTACAATGGCAGACAACAATGCAAACTAGACACAGACTGCACACAGCACAGCCAGTGATTTTTATACAGAGCGCTACGTGGCGTTACCAATAAGAAAACCTAAACAGCCTACTTACATAGCCCCCATACTCTCCACAAAAAAATTTACAAATTGTTTTGGGCAGTGGCCAATAATGATTTGATAAAATTTTTCATAATTACAATAACAAAGATATCAAATGCACACAGTTATTGATACAATGTTGGTCAAAAGCTAAAATTTTCTCACAGTCCCATAAAGACAGTCCTGATCATTCATCACAGTAAAATTACAGTGTTTTTTTCCTCAAAGTCTGAGTAGTAAAAGAGAATGCACACGGAAGTAGTGGATTTCCATGCCATCTTGAAGAAGTAGTGTTGTCCTTCCAACGGAAAGACAGTGCTGACTCTTGACATGCACACAGGTAATGGGCTACAACAGAGCAAACCCACAGCAGAGTCAGTCGAAGTTTTGAAGAATATTGGTAGGTAGGCCATCACAGAGCAGACCCACTATAGTCTTGGTATAGAGTATGGTATTGGTGGGCCACCAAAGGTGCAGACCCACTGCAGTCCTTGTAGAAATAATGGTACTGATGGATCATCAAAGGTGTAGACCCACTGTAGTCCTTGTAGAGATGGCCAGCAGCCATCTGCTGCGACTGTGCAGGTGCACAATCACCATCGAAGAGTGTTGCAGACAATATAGCAAGTCCATAAACCACCACTTGTGCACTCACAAAGTTTTTGGAATTGTCCTTAGAACCAGCAATGCTGTTAACCAGTCCCTTGCTGAATTATCAACGCATGTGCAAACACTAACAGTCCTCTTTTTTCACATATTGTGCATATACTATGACCAACAAAAATGTGTGCAGTGAAATGAATGCTTAAAAGTTACTTAATTTGATGAACTGGTGTCAATTACAATTTTATAACATGAGAATACAATAACAAAGGTACAAAATACATAATTAAAGAACACAAAAATACAGATAACATTTGTAGTAATACAGGCTTTACAAAAGAATCGAAATAACATATACATCAGCGCTACAGGAATTATGACATAAGTAAATACATGAAAGGTCAGAATAACTTTCGAAACATCAAATTCACACATGAGCATTAAAACAAAACAGAATAAATAATGTCTAAACATCTTTACAAAGTAAATAATATATTATTATAAAAATTCTACAACATAACCTTATCAGCTATACACATAAAGACAGGAAGAACACAAATTCACAAGGGTACACAAACACCTAGCAGAATGACACAAGAGGACAGGGTTTGTTTTACTGCAGTATCTTGCAAACAAAACTTTCTTTACTTCTTGGAGATCTCCCTTTGTTCTTCATTATTTCAAAAAGTGCTATCTATACGTGCTTTCTGTACCTTTTTCGTAAAACTTCTCAATGCATTTCTTCCAATTCATCGGAACTCATTCTCTTATATAGTCTACCCCCTCTTAAGCTAACTTAAATCTACAGAGCTCAGATGCATAAACAAAGGTACGAGGCAATGCAGCAACACATAACAAATTAACACAATCAGCAATGACAAAAAAATGCAAACTGGCAAAGCAAGCAGCATTATAGAAATTTGCAAAGCAAATACAACTAATATGAGGCAATGAGCAGCAACAAGAAAAATAAATCAGTAGTAAAACTGGCTTAACAGAGTAATACAAAGTGAAATTCAGTAGCACTATGCCTGGCAAACAGCAGCAGCAAATGCAATAACTTAGATCTAAACATGACAAAGCTCAAGCAGAAAAAATATTACAGTAAAAATGGCCATGTTTAATACTATGTCACATCTTAACACTAGAGTGATGCATCTCAAAAACTTACTCTGCAAGAAAGTTTCCAAGTCGTTAAAAAAATTGTTAATACAATTCCTGTGAGGGGAAATGTCTATTTGTGTTCCCCTTTTTTAAGAAAGTAGATCATAAAGTTATTGTTTAATGGATCTGTAGACAGAAAATATTTACATTAGTACAGCTATTAAATTTTATTTTAACCAATGCTGCAGGGCAGCTAGAAACTAGATATTAAACAAAATAGGCAAATATATATACAAAGTAAAGCATCAAACATCATTCACTAGCCATATGGCATTTCATAAGGCAGTAAAAAAATCTCTCAACTAGAAAGACAGTAGTCATAACCAGGTGTATAGACATAAAATATTTCTTATCATTTCATTAGGCATTTCAGTAAATATCAGAAAGTATGAGCTCAAAACTGTAATAATATATTTCAAGTATGAGCGTGTCTTATTTGAAATGCTTTCTACAAAGAAATGTCAATAGCGAGGCTAATGGCCTCTTTTTTCTTCACCTAATGGTGTTTTCTCCAGGCGACTGGTACAGCTGGGCGCCCATAATGCATTACGTCAAGGTCACTTAGCTTTCTTAGCGAAATATTTATGACAGCAGTTTGTGCTACAGTGACAGTCTCATATAAAAAATTTCACAGGTCGAGAATTTGCATTACAAATGTGTAGAAACAAAATCCTATAAATATAACAGTGTCCAAAAACGTTTGACTGCATTGTGATACATTCATGCATTTACACAAATTTCATAAGTCTTAAAGTACGATTCTTGGTTGCCAACATCCTTTTTCACAAATCAGAGTCCCTAACAACTACTCATTATTCCTTACTTTGTTACACATATACATATTTGTCGACACTTCTTCAGTATTTCATCACAATAAATACTAGCATAATCAAATTCCTCCTATAGCATCAGCTTATTGATCATAAACATGCCTCAACAGTATAATACACATCGTCATAATAACATCATAGCACCTCAGTCAAATCTCAAAAACGTCATAGCTTTCTGCAATAATTTTAAAACCTAAAAAAAATTCTCTGCTCATGTCAATAGTGTCATCTACCTCAAACGTACTTTAAAGATCATGATCCCATACCAAATACAATTACATCATTGAGAAGATATACAACTGTGTAATTGCGTAAAAAAGTGTCGCTGACGTAGTAAAAAAATGTTTGTCTCTCTCAGTTAAATGATCAGATAGCTGTGTAATTATGTGTTAGAGAAATATGGTATCGATGTGTAAAGTTGTATAACCAAATACCATATTAGCTAGGGCTCCTTGTGCTTGCCAAACACATGGTACATAAAGTAAGCGTGTACCCCCCTGAGGATTAATGTAATTATACCCCCAGGTGTTACAGATTATTTCAATGGAATGAAATGTATCATGGAAAAACTTTGTATCATTGTACTTCAAATATTTTTAAAAGTAAATGTTTTAAGTACAAAATTAATCAATCAAATACGTGTACTGTCGCGCTAAACTGTGCATCTTGTTGTAAGATAATCTCTGTGGAAGTGTCGTAGTTATCGTCCTCCGAAAGCTAAGTTCTGCAGAAGTCAATGTACTTACCTCATCACGCCGGCCGAAGTGGCCGCGCGGTTCTGGCGCTGCAGTCTGGAACCGCGAGACCGCTACGGTCGCAGGTTCGAATCCCGCCTCGGGCATGGATGTGTGTGATGTCCTTAGATTAGTTAGGTTTAACTAGTTCTAAGTTCTAGGGGACTAATGACCTCAGCAGTTGAGTCCCATAGTGCTCAGAGCCATTTTACTTACCTCATGATAAACAAAAGTGAAATGCTTTGAGTATAGGTATCTTAGTTATTATGCTTATTTCCGTGATGAAGAAAGTACTGTGCTGTAACGTATTGTTGTGCTACGGAAAAGGCTGTCTCATTATCGCTATACCACAAAAGTTACTACTAAAACATGTTTTACTTTCCAGAATAATGCAGAAAAACTGTGCAGATATAAAACAGAAACACCGCAAAAGCAACATTGTAAATTGTCACTCATTAGTAGCGTCGTGATAAAACCGTGTAGTTGTCACATAAACTCCAGAATGTATTTTCAAGTAAACCAAAATGTTGCATTAAAATCTCATTAGCAGTACCGGTACATGTTCGAAGTATGTAAGCCTGATAGTCGTTACGTAATCGTGCAGCTAACAAGCAAGAATGTACAAATAACAACACTGTGTTGTCTGTTCACTATAACAATGCATTCGTAATTTCTGTTTAAATAAGTTCTCTTGGTTCTTGACTGGATATTTAACTTCAAACATGGTTGCATGTTAACAGATTCTAAGTCTGACAAAGCATACTAGAAATGTGAAGCGAAAAATTTTATGGCAAATACTAATTTAAAAAGCAGATTATCTTTCAATAAACGGTTTTACATGTGAAATGTGGTGCAGTCCTTTGCTCTTCCTAGTATGCAGAGTTTCAACTTCAACGCAATTATCATGTGGTATACGTCGGATTCTGTAAGGTCCATTGTAAACTAGAAAGAATTTGTGACTCAAGTGTTTCTTCTTATGTGACAATGAATGAACTTTAATGAGAACTTTCTGACCAATATATAATTTCATTGCATTTGCTTTACCGTGTTGTTTTCTCCTTTTGTCTGCTGCAGATTTTATATTTTTAATAGCCAAATCAATTATGTCTTTGTGTCGAAGTTTACATATATTCGGAAAAGGTACAAGCTCTCTGATTCTGTTCGATGGTTCTTCACTCTTCAGTACAAGAATAGGTGGTAAAGCAGTGGAGTCATGAGGCATTTCATTCAGCACGTTTTGAAATAAGTGTAAATATCTGTCGCAATGCTGATGCTTTCTGTGACAATAAAGTCTGCAAAGCTTATTGATTTCTTTCATAATCCGTTCGGAGGGGTTACAATGTGGTGAGTACAATGAAATAAAAACAGGTTTGATTTTATGATTCCGAAGCATGCGTGACCAAACAGCAGATCTGAATTGAGGTCCGTTATCTGAAATGACTTTACTAACGTGTCCAACTTCACGTAAGAAATTTTTAATAAAGGCGTTGGATACAGACCGTCCAGTGGCTTTACGTAACGGAGTGAAAGAAACAAATTTTGAAGTAAGTTCAACAGCGACTAGAACGTACGAAAATCCATTCGATGTTCTGACAAGGGGTCCCAAGAGATCAACAGCAGCAAATTCTTTTAATTTAGAAGGCATAATAGGAAACAACGGAGCACGATGTGAGATAGTGGATGGTTTCGCCTTTTGACAAAGTTTACAAATAGACAAGACTCTTCGAATTCTCTTTTCTATACTGTTAAAATAACAAGTCGTCCGAAGAATATGATAACATTTTCGTGGACCAAAATGTGCATAGCTGAAATGAATGTACCAAATGAGCTTATTAACAAAATCATCAGGAATGCAAAGTACCCATAGCTTGCCATCAACAGTGCAGCGTTTGTAGAGTATGTTGTTTCTAACCAGATAATAATGCCGAATCTGAGTGTGCGGCGTTTCATGCCATTTACTTTTGATGTCTTTCCAAATCGGATCTTTATCTTGTTCATGAGCAATGTCCTTTAAAGATGTGGTGATGAAGTTTTCAAAGGCGACTTTCTGAATGTAAAGAATACTGAAATTTTTCGCGAGGTTGCCTTCTGTTACTTTTCTCAAGCCCAGCCGGTGCGCGTGACAGTGCGTCCGCAACAATGTTCTCCTTGCCGGGAATGTAGACTACTGTGAAGTGGAATTCTTGCAGAAACAATGCCCAACGTTTTAACCTGTCATGATTTAATTTTGAAGACATAAGAAATTGTAATGCATGATGATCACTGTATACTTTTACGTGCTTACCAGAAAGAAAGAAACGGAATTTGTTAAATGCCCAAACGATAGCTAAAGCTTCTAATTCAGTAACGGAATAATTTTTTTCAGATTTTGTTAGCACTCAGCTAGCAAAAGCAGTGGTTTTCTGAACGGTAGTGTCATTTTCTATGGCTTCTTGAAATAAATGGGCACCAAGACCGACTTCAGAAGAATCCGTGCTAAGGCAGAAATCTTGTGACAGATCTGGATGAGCTAGTATTGGCGCGTTAAGTAGCGATTCTTTCAAAGAATTGAATTCCAACTGTGCTTGTTCGTCCCAGTTCCAAATAGTATTTTTTACAGTGAGAGAACAAAGTTTTGGTGTAACTAGAATTTGCATATTCAGAAAACGACGGTAAAAATTTACGAGACCTAGAAAACTGCGGACTTGTCTTTTTGTGGATGGAACTGGAATGGCTCTGATTGCTTCTAACTTTTCAGGGTCCGGCTGAATGCCTTCAGAGGAAATAATATGTCCCAAAAACCTCACCTTTGACCTACCGAATTCAGACTTTTCCAAGTTAACTGTAATTCCAGATTCTGCAAAAAAACGTAACAAACTGTTGAGGATGCGATTATGTTGTTCCCATGAAGCTTCTGCTATTAGAATATCGTCCACATATAAGGTGATGTGACGTTTTAAGAACTCAGGTAATATGGAATTTAGCCCGCAAATGAATGCTGCCGAAGAAATGTTCAAACCAAAAGGAAGTTTCCGAAACCGATAACAATCGCCGAAACAAAGGAAAGCTGTGTATTTTCTACATTATGGATGGAGTTCGATCTGATAAAAGCTGGATCTGAGATCAATGGAAGACAACACTTTTACACCATTAAAATTTTGAAGAGGTTCTTCCAACGTTTGCGGCCTGTCTGTTTCAGGAATGATGATAGTATTGATTTGTCTTGAATCTAAGACAAGCCTGATCGATCCATTTTTCTTCTCAACAACATGTAATGGATTGTTGTATGAGCTTACTGCAGGCTCGATAATGCCCTCGTCAAGCATAGATTGTATTTCTGTTCTAACACGGTCCCTATAATGCGCCGGAATTACGTATGGTCTAACACAAAATTTAGTATGCTCACGAACACGAAATTGGTATTGAAATCCCTTGATTGTTCCTCTTTTGTGAGTAAAAACTGTGGAATGTGCTTGTAAAATCTCAAAAAGGTTTTGCCTGTCAGTGTCATTACAATTCTCAATTGTTTGAATTTTATTCTGAATTAACTCATTAGTATCAAATGAGCCATCGATATCATCCCTGTCAGTACTTGCAGAGTGATTGTTAGAGTCTAGTTCTGTAGAAAATTCCGAACTGTTGTCTAACAGAAGGTAAAGCCGATTAATTTCTTCGTCATGGTTTGAGAGCCAATCTTCAAATTTCAAAGCTACTGACTTACCTTCTTTTTCTAAACTTATTTCAGCATCGTGAAAGTTTAAGATTGCTTTGTAGTCATTCAAAAAGTCTACTCCCAATATAATTTCCGTCGACAATAATTGAACAATAAGAAAGCTCATAGAGAAGCTGTGGCTTTGACAAAAGAATTCTAAGTTGGTTTGTTGGCGTACATCTACACTTTTTCCAAAGATTGCACCTTGTAATTTAATCTTACGTAACGGAAGTGTGGGACAATCGTTCGATTTGTTGCATTTGCTAAAGGCTGTTTCACTAATTACTGAAATGGGACTGCCAGAGTCAAGTACTGCCGTAAATTTTACATCATTTACCGTAATGTGAATCACAGGATATGCAATGTTGTTATGTTTTACGTCGTGTTCCTGGAGTAAGATGTCCCTAATGTCTTCCATTTTTACGTAATTACTAGCTACGGCAGCTGCGTCGTCAGTTTCATACGTGCGTTTCGTGGCTGCCAGCGGTATGAGTCATTGCCTATTGTCTCTTTGTTGGCGCGCGTCGTTATTGGGATTTGGAGACCTAACTTCGTCAAATTCACCTTGACGAGAGGGCCCTGCCGTGTTTGAATCCCGCCAGTTCTGATGCAATTCAGGTCTGTCGTTACGATTATATCGTCTGTCGTCATGTCGGTAAATTCCATAGTTTCTTTCTTGTCGGTCTCGTGGTGGAGAATTTCTCCCTGAATCGTAACTGCGCGCTGAACTGTTGCGCCTGAAGTTATTCTGTCTGCCTTGATAATAATTGTTTTGGTTCACATATTGTCTGTTTCTCTGATTGTCTCTGTGATAGTCATTACTGCAGAGAGGTGATCTTTCCCTGTAATTATTACTACTCTGCCAACGGTTGTCATACGGGTGGAGTCTGTTTTGGTCACGATTTGTGTTGTGAGAATAGCCTTGTCGTATCCAGCTATTATTTCCTTCATCGCGGAATTGCGACGGATGTGACCTGTAATTGTTGTGTTCCTGTTTTTGCGTTCCGCGATTGTCAGTGTCAATTTCTAATTCTTGTAAGAGTCCCTGAAAAGCTTCAATGTCGTCTTTGCAACGTCCTGCCAAAATAATATGTCGTAAATGTTCAGGTAATTTGATTAAGCAAATGCGGATGAGTTCTGAGGGGCTGTATGGGTTTGACAGGTACTGATTCTTGTGCAACATGTCTTCAAAATGTTTCACAAGACTGGAGAATTCAGATTGTTCGAAATATTTCGTCATTATGATGCTATGTTTTACTCGGTCTTGTGTAGCTTGAGACCAATACGCTGAGAGGAAGGCATGATAAAATTCTCCTTCACTGTGACAATCATGAATGACCGATCGCATTCTTACAGCTGGTTCATTCTCTAAGTAGCCACACATAAATTCTAATCTGTGTTCGAACGACCAGTTGGGAGGAAAACAATGAGAGAATTGATGGAGCCATGCTTGTGGATGAATGTCGTTGCCAGAATTCTTAAATGTTTTGAATTTTCGTGTAGTAATGAACAGCTTATAGTCAAAATCATCATGTCGGCGAGTCGCATATCGGTCATTGTTAGGTCGTGTCAGCCGTTCCATCTCAAAATTCGGTGCACATTGCCAATTTCTTTCATAACTTCCGAAATGCCCTGTGTTATTATTTTGCGGCTTTTCCGTATTTCTAAGTCCCTCTTCCCGTGTTGGAGCGCGAGTGTCCTCCGAAATTTGTAATTTTTGTATTACTTGTGCCAACTGATCTTGTACTTCCCGGATTTCTCTGTTGTACTGTATATTGATTTGATTTTGATTGAATTTCCTAATTTGTTCGCACTCTTCTGTGTCATTAAAGACTACCGGCTTTGTGTCATTCAGATTATCATCTGCCTTCGTAGATAAATTAGTGAACTGATCCGAAAGTTCGGCTACTTTCTCCGATAGTGTACTTATTTCCTCAGTGTGTTTTTCTGAACCAAGTTTCAGAGTATCTACTGTGTCCTTTAAGTTTTCCTGAGTTTTTGCAAGTTGCGTAACCGAATCGGTAGATGTAACTGAGTCAAATTTAGCTTGCAAGGTCTCATGATTTTCATGAACAATAGTTTGCAGTTCTTTTATGGCTGCTTCGTGATTAGGTAATGCATTTTCATGCCGCGAAAAAATAGGTTGAAAATGCTCACAAATTTGAGTTTTTACATCATTACAGACTATTTGGCATTTCGATTCAATGTTATGTAACTCAGTAGTTAAATCTTCACGTGTTTGTTCAAGCGTTTGTTCCAATGAGTCTAACTTTTGAAGCTGTTGCTGTGTTTGTCTCTGATTTTGTTCCATCGTGTCTAACTTTTGAAGCTTTTGCTGTGTTTGTCTCTGATTTTGTTCCATTTGTTGCATTAACTGTAATAACAATGCATTAGCGTCTGGAATCTGTTCCTCTACGCTTTTCGGCAGTGCATTTGCACCGGCAACATTCACATTTTGACAAGCAGAAAATGTGTCTTGACTTATTTGAGAAAACGGTGAGGACGCAAAACCTGAATCTACAGTATTTGCAAAATTGTGTCCTGTCATTTCGGATTCCTGAGGCGAGCTGTTGCCGAGCGATCGATCGATAATGCTTCCCTGTTCACTAATTGTTTCACTGCCTACGCCATTGTTTGCCGCCCGCTCCATTTCCCTATGCACAATTACCAAATTACTATGTTGAACATTAGTTAATTCATTACATGGTGGCGCTAACACACTGCTTTCGTCTTCACTGTCATTTCTCAGTTTACTTTGGAGCCTAGTATTACGTTTTTCACACGCCATAATTGTCACAATATTTCACACGATAACACAGAAAAGCACAATTTGAAGAGCAAAATAAGATAACACATTAACATAGAAATGGAAATAATGTCTACTTAATTGCAAGCGCAGCTGCGAAAAACTTGCTGCAAATCTACATGCATGTCACAACTGTTTTACTGTACAACAATGAAAGACTTCAACTACAAAAGAGATTCTCTCTACAATTACGCGCTAGCAATAAACAAAATCTACGCTAATTACACAAACTACAAGGAAAAAATCAGAAGATTCCAGTGAGGTATCCTCGGCTAAGGGTCGACATATGAAACGTCCCGTTTTGAAAAATTATACAAGACTGTGCTTTAACTGACACACAATATTTTTTAGCGCAACGCAATCTGACTTTCAAAAATCTCTGCAAAAGAATGGCCCTGACTAACATTAACTTATACCTTTCACAAATCACTTACCTCACAAAAATCTTCGTTACTCGAACTACTGCAATACAGCGAGCGCCACTACTGCCAGCTAAATAAAAGATTCAAACTGAGGAAGGCACTTACTACTGATAGGCATAGTTAGCAAATGAAAGATTTTAATAGAGAACAAACACTGTATTTACCTTAATAGTCATAATATATACAGCAGTTCATGACAGTCTTACAAATTTCAAAACTCCGCCATCTCTCTCCCCACATCCACCACTGCTGGCGGCTCACCTCCAACTGCTGCTGCCCAACACTACAATGGCAGACAACAATGCAAACTAGACACAGACTGCACACAGCACAGCCAGTGATTTTTATACAGAGCGCTACGTGGCGTTACCAATAAGAAAACCTAAACAGCCTACTTACACAATGAGTTCTTTGAAAGTCAGTGGAGAAATGGTAGCCAACCTTGTTCAAGAGCAAAAAGCAGAGGAGAACTGGAGGTAAGTCAACATTCTAGCTTATCCGAAAGGTTTTCCCTTGAGTTAAGGCTGGAACTCTAGGCAGGCCAGTCCATTTCAGGAATGTTATTCTCCACAAACGACTGCCTTACAGATGCTGCTTTATGATAGGGTTCATTCTCGTGCTGATACAGTCATCATCTCCGAACTGTTTCTCTACGTTCTCAGCACACAACACTGCAAAATGTTTTCATGTCCTCCACTGTACTTCACAGTTTGGACGTCACATGATGACAGGTAACAATATCTAGACCTTCGCCTAACCCAAACCCTTGCTTCGGATTGTAACAGGGTAGAGCGTGATTCGTCACTCCAAATACGTCGGTTTCAGTAATCCAATGTACTCTGACGGTGCTGTTTACGCAACCTTAAGCGCTGCTTAGAGTTGGCTACAAAAATGTGTAGCTTATGAGAAGCTGATCGACTACGCACAGTTACTGTGATACCTGGACTTTGAAATTCACGAGTGATTTCTTACGTTGACGTCGCGTGTTGATTTGGCTGTTGTTTCCTTTGCATTTTCAACTCACGATACCAATACTGGAAGGGCTGGATTTGTTACTCAGGTGATACCAATGACTAGTTCACGTTCGAAGCTGCTGAGCTCATGTGAGCGACCCATTCTGTTGTTACTGCTTCTCTACTGACTACACAGTACTATGTGTCTCGTTCTGTACTGACGGATCCTGCTCTAGTGACATCTAGTGCTCAATTCCACATTGCATAGTGCTGTCCAGAGACTTCTGATGAGATAGCGTGGTTGTACATTGAGCTACTGCCGAGCCTATAATGATTTCGAGGCTTACATGGTAGATTTATTTTTTTCTTTCTTCCGTCCCACACGTTGTGTCTTGTGACAGCCACTGTGTCATTCCGACCTGAGAAAATTCCATAAATCGGACAGGGCGACCAGGCGACGGGCAGTGGACCCTCGAACCGGAGTCCGCTGATGCACAGAGCCGGCGCATTATGCATCCCTCTGTCTGGAGGCGCGCTGCCGGCCACGCCAGCTGCCCCTCACTGCCATGCATTATTCACACCCGCGCCGATGACTTATGCATAGAGGAATAGCAATGTGGCGATCAAAGTTTCGCAGTCAGATCAAGTGTAAAGCGCTCCAGGTGTTCGCCGAAATAAATTTGCAGCTGGCGAACCTTCTGTATAGAGCAACGCCGGTGCGTAGCCGTTTGCCTGCGGAGAGTAGCTGCCGTCGAAGACGTTGATGGCCATAGTAGCTACGGAATCACAGCTAGGACCGACATCTATGCCACTCTTACTCGTTCTAGAGATAAAAACTCTGCAAACCAAATTTAAGTGAGTGGCGGAGGGTACCTCTAATCTGATACCACTATCCCCCACCCCTCACCTTTCAGTCCATTCAAGAATGACGTGTGGGAATAATTACAGTCGACAAACCCCTATTACCTCTAATTTCTCTGATTTTTCTCCTACTGGTCGTTTCGCGAGATGCTTGGGGGAGGAAGTAACAGGTTTCCCTACTCTCCTTGGCACGTACGGTCTCTAAATTTCGACGATAAACCTCTCCGTGATATACAGCGCCTCATTTTCCGATGTAACAGACCACCTGCATCAAGGGCTGCAGTAGTAGAGTGCTTGAGACGACTTGAAGAGTTTCCTGATCATTCTGTTCTGACAGGGGGAGTCTTCAGTTATCCAGCTATAGAATAGCGTGTAATGCCCTTAAAAATGGTGCCAGAGAAAAAGATTCGTGTGAGATATTTCTGAATGTTTTGTCTGAAACGTACTTCGAGCAGATAGAGAACTGGCGGGTGAAGACATTGTCATAAACAGCCTAGTCACTAACAGACCCGAACTTTTTGAATTTGTTAACGTCGAAGAGGAAATCAGTGGCCATAAATCTTTAGAGATCTGTGATGATGATACACTTACGCGAAATTGTCAGCCTGGATGACGCTCTGTTTTTTTTTCATACAGGTAACGCGTTTCTGACAGACGTCATCATCAGATCATAAACATAACATACTAATGAATGTTAACTTATATTTGGTACGTGTATGTGCTACCTGACGTGATGAAATTTATTGGTTATTCACTTACGCTCTGAATCTCATGGCGACAGTCGGCTAAAGCGCATTATTGAAATGAGTAAACGAGCTACTGTCCAGACAGACGATTTTCTGTAATAGAGACCGTCACCGGGTATCGTAAAATATTTACCACAGCTCACAAGGCCTCCTGAGTTGTTGTAAATAATCCAGAACTTCGTAGCACACTGAACACATCATGTCATTCTTAAGAGAAACAGATTGTTAGGTGTAAAAACAATATTGGGAGGACGTCAAAGAAGTGTTATAGGGATGGTAACTCCAGGAAGCTACAGAGAAATGCTGAAATGTTTGTAGAGTATCGACGTTGTGGAAACTGGCCGCATAAGCACAAATAAATAGATAGGTAGAAAGAATCGTCAGTATTTTTACTGTCTCATTTCCTAATCTAATTTTATCAGCGTCGCGAGATTCAGTTAGACTACTTTCGATTAGCCTTGTCTTACTTTTCTTGATGACCACATTATAACCTCTTCTGAAGTCATTAAACATTCCGTTCAACTGATCTTCCAGGTCCTTTGACGTCTCTGACTGGATGACAATGGCACTGACAAAACTCAAAGCTTTTATTTCCTCTCCCTGAACCTGAACTTTCCTTGGTTTCCTTCACTGTTTGCTCAATAAAAGTATTAAATAACATCTGGGAGAGGCTACAATTACGTCTTACTCCATTTTCAACTATTGTTTCCCTATTATGTCATCCGATTCTTGTAACTACAGTCTGCTTTCTGTACAAGTTGTATATACGTGTTTGCTCTCTGTATTTTATCCTTGCTATTTTCATAATTTTAAGGTGTGTATTCCAGCCAACAATGTCAGTTACTTTCTCTATATCTACAAAAGTTTTAAACATATGTTTTTCTTTTCTTCAACCCTTCTAAGATAGATTGTAGCCACTATTGCCTGCCGTTTTCCTACATTTCTACGGAACTCAGAAACATCTTCCTCGAGATTGGCGTCTACCACTCCTTCTTTAAGAAATTCTTATTTTGCAATCATGATTTACTTACCTAATGTTAAGCAATATTCACTCCTGTCTCTACAGACGGTCTTTGGAATATGAATTATTTAATTCCACATGAAGTGTGACGGCATCTTGCCTGCCTCATAAACCTCCAACCCAGATGGAATAAGTTTGTCGTGGCTGCCCCTTCCATATATCTCAATGCGGACTGATCAAGCGGTCTTGTTTCGACTTTTATCTTTCAGTACTCTGACAAATTCTTCTCGCAGTATCCTATCCCCCATCTCATCTTTCATTTTTATTAATTGCAGTTTTATATTTTCTCGTTTCAAAAATAAGTTTCAGTTTCTCATGAGTGGTACATGGGTAACATATTTAGCTAGTAAGCATGTCCTGGACTCTGGATTCACCCACTGCTTGTATTTTCAATAAAAGTCATCTATAATGTCGTCCGAAGGCTTCCTGTATAAAGAATCACCCTTGTTCTGCCAATGAATTTGTCGAAGAGGGTCGAGAAGCGGGTAGACGTGGGAAAATGCCCCTAAAAGCCGGAAGGATCAACGATGTTCAACTGCACAAGGATACAGAACACAACAGAAACCACTGCATTACACTTAATGCGTGTCCACAGGATATGTGGCCTGTGAGTGAAAAAGTGCCATGAGATCTTCACTGGCAAAAGTTTTCGGATTAATGACTCATTCGAGTCTCCGGGAGGGGTAACCATGAGAATGATTGAATAACCGGATAATGGGTAAGATTTTACGAGACGGAGCTGAATATGCTAGGGAAGCTAGAAAATCCGAAGAAGTAAATGCAGAAGTTCAGCCTAGATACAGTGGGTTTCAGAGAAGTGAATTCGAAAGGATTTCTGGTCAGACGAGTATAAGATCATATCAACAGCATCAGAAACATCTGTAATGTGAATAGAATTCGTTTGCAGCAGGAAGGTAGTGACAGTGTTATTCTCATCAGAATGGTCAGCCAACCAACGCCAACAACTATTGTTTAGGTATATACATGCTGACACCACATGCAGAAAATGAAGAGAGAAGAAAAGTATACGAGAGCACTGAACAGGTTATTCAGTACGTAAATGAGCGAGTGGTCAGCACACTGGACCCATATTAGCGACGGTTCAAATTACTATCGGCATGTGCCGATTTAGGTTTTCCAGGATTTACTTCAACGATTGAGGCAAATGCCGGAATGGTTCCTCTGATGACCTTCCCCATTCTTCCCAAATCCGTCGCTGAGTCTCTAATGACCACGTAGCCGACAGGACTTTAAACACTAATCTTCCCCCCTTCAATTCGTAAATACAAATTATAATCGAGTGATGTCCGCTCCTGGTAGCTGAGTGGTCAGCGCGACGGAATGTCATACCTAACGGTCCGGGTTCGATTCCCGGCTGGGTTGGAGATTTTCTCATCTCAGGGACTGGCTGTTGTGCTGTCCTTGTCATCATAATTTCATCCCCATCGACACAGAAGTCGCCGAAGTGGCGTCAAATCGAAAGACATGCACCAGGCGACCGGTCTACCCGACGGGAGACCCTAACCACACGGCGTTCCATCGAGTAATCATGCTAAATTTAATCGTTACAGTGAGGGAGAGAACAGAATGTCGATTCGATCGTAGGAATGACAGAGGAGAAACACTTACTGAGATCTGCAGAAAATTCAGCTAGTAATACCGAATACACTATTCAAAAAACACAAGAGACGGTGGTATATTTGGAAACGGCCTAAGGACAGAGAAAGATTCTATAATTCATGAAGCTGAGACAGAAATTCTGAAATCAGATAATATATTTTGATACGCAACCAGGTGCAGATATAGATTCAGATCACAATTTAGTAATGATGAAGTGCAGGTTGACGTATAAGAGTATCGTCTCGAAGAAACGATGTGGAAAAAAGTAGGATATTGAAATATTGAGGAAAGGTGAGATGCGTTTGATGTTCTGCGACGCTGTAGGTACTGAGATGGTGTCACCACGGTAGTCAGGTCAGATAAAGAGTATTTTACATCCCTAAAAAGGGCAATCGCAGAAATAGGAGAGATAAATATAGGTACAAAGAAGAAGCCTTATGTATCAGAAGAAGTACTTTATGTGATGAAAGAAAGTAGGAAATACAATAATGTCAGGATAAGACAGGATAAATAAAAAAAGCTCACTTCGGTGGTGTGCAGCGAACCGAAGAATCGTCTAACCATAGTTGTAGGCAGACGGCCGCGATGGCAGGCCCCCCGAAATTTCAGGCACATTACATATTTTCCCTGCAGTCCTATCACACACACACTGTTCCTAGCGCCTTGGACATCCACGAGCAGCGATAATACCCTTAATAAGTCTACAGAAATGTTAAGATGGACGTTGTAGCTATTCGGGTCTCGGCACAAAGCTGAAGGAGCAGCCACGAGAGGGAGAACTCTGTCTTGGAGATTCGCCTGCGGCAACGCCGTGGTCACGGACGCCATCTGCCCGCCCACAAAAGACACACACACACACACACACACACACACACACACACACACACACTCTGACAGAACAGACACGCATTGATCAGTCAGAACATTATGACTACCGACGTACTATCGATATAATTCCGTCCAGGCGATAGCAGCATTACCTGCCGAGGAATGACTGCTAGTCGGACACACGCACTATGCATGTCATGTCTGTGAGCGTACAATCAGTGTGTAGAATGGGGAAGGTGCGCTACCTATTTGAGTTTGACCGAGAGTAGATGTGGAGTCGGGTGGCCACACCTCATTACAGATGTCTCATGTACACTCCTGGAAATGGAAAAAAGAACACATTGACACCGGTGTGTCAAACCCACCATACTTGCTCCGGACACTGCGAGAGGGCTGTACAAGCAATGATCACACGCACGGCACAGCGGACACACCAGGAACCGCGGTGTTGGCCGTCGAATGGCGCTAGCTGCGCAGCATTTGTGCACCGCCGCCGTCAGTGTCAGCCAGTTTGCCGTGGCATACGGAGCTCCATCGCAGTCTTCAACACTGGTAGCACGCCGCGACAGCGTGGACGTGAACCGTATGTGCAGTTGACGGACTTTGAGCGAGGGCGTATAGTGGGCATGCGGGAGGCCGGGTGGACGTACCGCCGAATTGCTCAACACATGGGGCGTGAGGTCTCCACAGTACATCGATGTTGTCGCCAGTGGTCGGCGGAAGGTGCACGTGCCCGTCGACCTGGGACCGGACCGCAGCGACGCACGGATGCACGCCAAGACCGTAGGATCCTACGCAGTGCCGTAGGGGACCGCACCGCCACTTTCCAGCAAATTAGGGACACTGTTGCTCCTGGGGTATCGGCGAGGACCATTCGCAACCGTCTCCATGAAGCTGGGCTACGGTCCCGCACACCGTTAGGCCGTCTTCCGCTCACGCCCCAACATCGTGCAGCCCGCCTCCAGTGGTGTCGCGACAGGCGTGAATGGAGGGACGAATGGAGACGTGTGGTCTTCAGCGATGAGAGTCGCTTCTGCCTTGGTGCCAATGATGGTCGTATGCGTGTTTGGCGCCGTGCAGGTGAGCGCCACAATCAGGACTGCATACGACCGAGGTACACAGGGCCAACACCCGGCATCATGGTGTGGGGAGCGATCTCCTACACTGGCCGTACACCACTGGTGATCGTCGAGGGGACACTGAATAGTGCACGGTACATCCAAACCGTCATCGAACCCATCGTTCTACCATTCCTAGACCAGCAAGGGAACTTGCTGTTCCAACAGGACAATGCACGTCCGCATGTATCCCGTGCCACCCAACGTGCTCTAGAAGGTGTAAGTCAACTACCCTGGCCAGCAAGATCTCCGGATCTGTCCCCCATTGAGCATGTTTGGGACTGGATGAAGCGTCGTCTCACGCGGTCTGCACGTCCAGCACGAACGCTGGTCCAACTGAGGCGCTAGGTGGAAATGGCATGGCAAGCCGTTCCAGAGGACTACATCCAGCATCTCAACGATCGTCTCCATGGGAGAATAGCAGCCTGCATTGCTGCGAAAGGTGGATATACACTGTACTAGTGCCGACATTGTGCATGCTCTGTTGCCTGTGTCTATGTGCCTGTGGTTCTGTCAGTGTGATCATGTGATGTATCTGACCCCAGGAATGTGTCAATAAAGTTTCCCCTTCCTGGGACAATGAATTCACGGTGTTCTTATTTAAATTTCCAGGAGTGTAGTAGGCTAGGCAGACTGGTAAAACAGGACATATGGCGAACTGTGGCGGAACTAGCATCTGACTTAATTGCAGGGTGGCGTACAAGTATGTATGAACACACAGTGCACCGAACACTCCTAACGGTGGGCCTCCGCGGCCGACGACCAATGCATGTGCCAATGTTAACGTCACATTGGCAACTACTCCTGAAACGGGTATGTGAGCATCGGCACTGGAAGTTGGCGCAGTGGCACAGGTTGCATGGTCTGATAAGCCCGATGCTTTCTCCATCATGCCGATGGGAGACCGCGAATCTGTCATCTTCCAGGAGGATAGCTCCTTGACACTTGCACTGCGGGACGGAGCCAAGCGGGCGGCGGCTCTATTATGCTCTGGAGAACGTTGACCTGAGCGTCATTGGGTCCAGCGGAACTCGCGCAAGGCACCATGATGGCCAAAGAGTATCGTACACTGGTTGCAGACCATGTACACCACTTCATGACGATTATGTTTCCCGATGGCAGTGGCATTTTTCAACAAGATAATGCGCTGTGTTACAAGTCCAGGAGAGTGATGGAGTGATTTGAGAAGCAAAATGGCGAGTTCCAGTTGATGTGCTAGCCTTTCACCTCGCCAGATCTGAATCCGATCGAACACACTTGATATATGACTGAATGTGGCGTCAGAGCTCATCGCCCCCTTCCGGAATTTATCGGAATTAGATGACTTGTGTGTGCAGATGGGGTGCTAACTCCCTCCAGCGACCTACCAAGGGCTCATTGCTTCCATGCCTCGGTGCGAAGCAGCTGTTATCCGTGCGAACGTGGACATACCGACTGTTAGGTAGGTGGTCATAATGTTCTGGCTGATCAGTCTTTATATACATACGGCACTCCGAAGACAGTTTCTTTCTCTTTTATAGATCTTCGCTGACGTACGCGTTATATGAGAATAACGATTTACGTTATCATGCATAAAATACTTACTCGGTGTTCTAGACACGCTTCCCTTAACACAAAGCCACGTAACACCAAGCTTATTGCCATCTTTAGAAACAGACACGTCGGTATTTTTTAAAAACAGCAGTAACACGTGAAATCCTGCTCGTCGTTGACAGACGTTTCAAGGTTACAACTCGTGAGCGTGACTGGGTCAAAGACTCATCTATTTCAGACACAACATGCATCGAATAGAAGCTCTTCTTGAGCTTGTAGTACTAATGTGTAGGAGACTGCAAACTGAATATACTCGCTTTCTATGGGCGACCGATGATGTAGCGTTTCAGTGTAATTACATGGCAAGCTGTCTGATAGCGGGTGCCGAAGAAGAACGCGCTACTGGTCTCGCTTAGTGCGATCACTTCAGAAAGTAAGTACATTTAACGAAATTGCGTTTCTGAGTACTTCTGATACAAACTGCGAGTGTACTTAACATATTGGCACGAAGTACTGTCGCTCGACGAAATTACACTGAAAAGTTGATTTTGTTACCTTCCAAGCTATCTTCACTAAAACATCGTGATATTACAGATGACAAGCTATGTGATCCGTTATTTAAGTCTCTACAGTCTCTAATCAACAAATTAAAGAAAACATCGCGATAGAAAAAAATGTTTTAGGCCTAAACTTCACTAACTGAAAATCAGATCACTTTACAGAATTCGACAGTTACTATTTTACTTTCCACAAGAAACTTAAAATTACGACAATGTCGGTTTAGCATCACAATTTTAAATGTAGCTGTTACCAAATTTATTAATAATTACTTTCTACCTAAAAAAATAAAGTCTTTTCTCACGCTGTTTACCGTTCCTTCATCTTGTCTTAGATAGACAAATCCGTCCTTCCCATTCAGACAGGGTATCAACACACATATATTACTCCTTACTTCATGAGCAGGTTTACAGCTACACAGAGCATCTAGGAGTTTTCTGGGTGTCTTTTCCCGATGCTTCCACGTAGACATCTCTTAGTTCCTCCACTTTACACGTCACATTCTCATGTAAAGGTCGTCACTATGTGTGCCATTCAAACACAGCTGTCGGTGCAAAGACAAAACGAGAGAAAGCGGTTTCCACGCATCTGCTTGTGTTACAGTTCCTTGTGGTCTGAAATAGTTTGGTTAACCTAGACACTTTATCAAAAATCAGTTCCTACATATAAAGAGAGAAAAAAGACGCTATTAGTTCGTAAATCTTAAGTGACTAATCGTTATTTAACTGAACGTTCTTTTAATCTAATGGGTAATACGGGCGTGAGAAAGTAGATACTATTTTCACAGGTTATGAAGTTGCCATACTTAGATTCTATACATCTACCAATGATATAAATCAACGGTCTCAGTAGATACTGGGAATGAAATTCGATTATAAATAGGGGCGAGGCGCCGAATTTATATTCTGGAAACGCACGTAAGGAACGCCTGAAGAAGGTTACTCGTGGATGTATGAGGTATTCTCTTCATATTTCTACCATCACCACAGAAAAATGAAGTAACGTAGCTAATTTTTTTTTCTCCATGCATATGACGTGTGTACTCCTACTATACATAGTTATCCGCGGACCACAGTACAGCTCCAAGCCGCTACAGCAGTCGAAACAAAACGTCGCAGACTACTGATAAAGTGGAGTAAGGCAGGAGGTAATAAAAATTCCGGATTCTGGTCCTAGACAGGCTTTTCTAGTCCGACCGACCGCCATGTCATCCTTTACAAATGATGTCATCGGATGCGCACATTGTATCTACTGCTCGTTTCGTGCTTGCCAAAACCTACATTACCAGAAAGGTAGCCATGTCTCTCTCCAACTGCGAACGTTTCGAGCATTATGGGCAGAGCGTACTTCAAAACATCGCTTTATTAGATTTTGATATTGCACAGTTCATTGCTCTGTACTTACGTGATACTGTTTTGTAATTCAACAAAGTAGTCGGTCCCCCACGAAACATTTTATCCTATCAATCTTTAGTCGTTATAGATCCTCAATTTATGGCAGCAAAGAATGAGGTAATGGGTTTATCTGGCTACTAATTTCGAAATATGGATTTGTTACATAGATCTGAAATTACAATTTCAGATGGATTTTTCCGTACACTGTGTGATAAAAAGTATCCGGACACCCCCAGAAACATACGTTTTTCATATTAGATATATTTTGCTGCCACCTACTGCCAGGTACCCCACACAGCGATCTCACTAGTCATTAGACATCGTGAGAGAGCAGAATGGGGCGCTCCGCGGAACTTACGGACTTTGAACATGATCAGGTGATTGGATGTCACTTGAGTCATACGCCTGTACGCGAGATTTCCACACTCCTGAACAACCCTAGGTCCTCTGTCTCCGATGTAATTATGAAGTGGAAACGTGAAGGGACACGTACAGCACAAAAGCGTACAGGCAGACCTCATCTGTTGACTGACAGACGCGGCCGACAGTTTAAGATGGTCGTAATGTGTAATAGGCAGACATCTATCCAGACCATCACAAAGGAATTCCAGGCTGCATCAGGATCCACTGCAAGTACTATGACAGTTAGGCAGGAGGTGAGAAAAATGGGATTTCATGGTCCAGCGGTTGCTCATAAGCCGCACATCACGCTGGTAAATGCCAAACGACGCCTCGCTTGCTGGAAGCAGGGTAAATATTGGACGACTGAACAGTGGAGAAACAGTGTGTGGAGTAACGAATCACGATACACAACGTGGCGATCCGATAGCGAAGTGTGGGTATGGCGAATGCCCAGTGAACGTCATCTGCCAGCGTATGTAGTGTCAAAAGTAAAATTCGGCGGTGGTGGTGTTATGGTGTAGTGTTTTTCATGGAGGGGGCTTGCACCCGTTGTTGTTCGTGGAACTGTCACAGCACAAGTCTAAATTGATGTCTTAAGCACCTTCTTGCTTCCCACTGTTGAAGAGCAAATGGGGGATGGCGATTGCATTTTTTAAAACGATCGAGCACTTGTTTATAATGCACAGCCTTTGGCGGAGTGTCTACGCGACAATAACACCCCTCTAATGGACCTGCCTGCACAGAGTCCTGATCTGATTCCTATAGAACACTTTGGGATGTTTTGGAACGTCGACTTCGTGCCAGGCCTCACCGACCGACATCGATACCTCTCCTGAGTGCAGCACTCCGTAAAGAATGGGCTCCCATTTCCTAAGAAACTTTCCAGCACCTGAATGAACGTATGCCTGCGAGAGTGGAAGCTGTCATCAAGGCTAAGTGTGGGCGAACACCATATTGAATTCCAGCATTACCGATGGAGGGTGCCAGTCTTCCGGATACTTTTGATCACTTAGTGTATCTACGGAATCAGCAATCAGAGTTGTTGTGTTGATGTTAGAGACACGAGTTGTTTATAACAAAAAAAGAAAAAAAAACATTTGACCTGATATCAACTTTGGTTAGAAACAGTCTGTCGGAAGGTACTGCTATCGATATTGCTCCCACAATCGATAATCGATACTTGAATTATATCTTAAGATCGATGCAAAAATCCGTCTAACCGAAGCAGCAGCGGAAATGTTGCATCTGTGTCAGGCCAATCCAAATTATTTCGATAGTCGCGTAATGACTAGACGAAACTAGCTGTGAAATATGTGCATTGCGCACCTCCGAAAAGTGGGACGGGCAATGTACTACTGTTTTATTGGAACTATCATACTGTGGTGCTAACGGATTATGCTTGTAGCGAGCAAACCGTCACAGGAACATACTGGCGAGATGTCAGAAAGCAGGTGTTCGGTTCAGCGCAACGCCTCAGTTCATTCTGCACAGGACAGTACACAGTCACACACGCTACTTCATTGGCTATCAGTCTTTCCCTCGCTCCTGTATTCCCTCGACATGGCAGCCAGTGATTGCTTCCTCTTTCCTCGGATGAAGAAACCAATGTGTGGTGCGCATTTCCATAGAACGAGGTGATTTTCGAGGTGAAACATTTCCTGAACAACAAAAATGCGGTGTTTTACAACCAAGGTCTTGGGGGTCAAGCCATTTATCGTTAGAAAAAATGTGTTGGTCTGTAGGGTGAAATTGTGAAGAAGGATTACAACTGTCACCGAGTATCGTTGTCGCTGTTTTTGAGTTGATAATTAAAAGTTTTTGTTTCTTCTATTCTGCTGGTAAACATATTTGTCAATTCGTAAGGAACTCCATGTCCATGTAATCAACTGCTGCGATATTTTAAGGCGAATATGTCAGCTGAATTTCCATTGCATGGAAAAGTATGGAACAACGTACACCGTGTAGTGAATTTAGTTCAACGATCTCACAATGCATTTCTCTTGTAATACCTTACGCAGGAGTGACTAAACTTCGTCTTCTGAGCCAGCTGCTGGAATTGTAAGTAGGAATGCCTGTATACTGCGGATGAGAATATGTTGTGTCTGTCGTGACATTTTAAAGCGAGGTCATCTGTTTTACTTTGGGAGTTCGCAAGAATTGACGCTGGTTCTAAAAAAAAAAGTGCGTGATACATCTGCGCCATCCATCATCCCCAGCAGTGGCGCGGAGACGAAGGAGCTGTGGAATCTGCTGAACTTTGCCACCACTCTCATCAATCTGGCGTAATTAAGAAGGATGAGCCCCATTGGTTATGAAAGGAAAGAAATTAATTACTTCTCGACTGCAGTGTTTGATTTTCTCGGGCTGCAATACGCGTTTAAGGACTATGGTGTGGGGATGAGGAGAAAGGAGAGAGAGGGGGGCAGAAATAGAGGGGGGAGTAAAGGAAGAGAGGGGAGACAGAGAGAGAGAGAGAGAGAGAGAGAGAGAGAGAGAGAGAGAGAGAAAAGATGACAGAGGGTGAGAGACACAGATATTTACTGCAGCAAAGTTCCGTCTTTCGTTTATTCGCCGGTATATCTAGAGTTTTATCCCTCCTCTTTTCGTTATGCTCGCATTCTGCTCGCGTTGGCTGACCTCCTCCTCCTTAATTCCTTGCTGTGTTAATGAAACGGGCGATGAACTCGGAATAACTCAAAGTTCAGCGTTCTGAAAGAAAAATATGTCCCTTGGGGAGTAAAGCGACGAAAGTCCCAGCTACCGGAGAATAAGCAAAACACAATACGCCATAGATGGTGGGGCTATTTTAGTGAATAGCATTTCTCTCACTTAGGTGTTACGGGACCCCGAAGTTCAGTTACTGTACTTGGATAAGTGCACTGTGTATTTCGAAAGATTTACCAGTGGAACTGCAATGAAAAAACTAACTAAATATTCCGTGACAATGTAGGTTCACACCAGCGCTGTAAACGTATTGTCTCCTGTCGCCATTTGTTTAACAGACAACATTCCTTGTTCGCCCTAGATGAACTTTAGTACACATCTTCTACATTTCGAGATTAATGCTGTTTAATATCACACATACTATTTGAACAACACTAAGATGCTACACGTGGCTAGAGTAGCAGCGAAATATCAGTCGCAGAGATCTAGAGATGAACTTAAGAATCCCATAGTGTCATTTCCTGGATTGATTAAGAATTAAAATGACTTTAGAAGCGTCTTATAATGGCATACCCAATAACTGCCACTGGATTCTGAAATTCAGCGATTGTACAAAATGGTTCAAATGGCTCTGAGCACTATGGGACTTAACATCTGAGGTCATCATCAGTCCCCTAGAACTTAGAACCACTTAAACGTAACTAACCTAAGGACATCACACACATCCATGCCCGAGGCAGGATTCGAACCTGCGACCGTAGCGGTCGCGCGGTTCCAGACTGAAGCGCCTCGAACCGCTCGGTCACACCGGTCGGCTGCAGTGGCATAACTAGGATAATTAGTGTCCATGGCAAACGTATAATTTAATTCCCCTCAGTTCCTCCTACATCACCACCGACCTTGATAGGCGGTTACGTTGTCACTGAAATTCATTAGCAGCCTTACTTAGCCGAGGAAGTGGTACATTTTTATCTAAAAGGATACAAGAATCTCTTGTAGGAACACTAGAGCTTTGACGGTGATGGCCAATCAGAGCGCTGGATACACACAGTTCGGTTGGTCGCCTCATGCAGGAAGTAGTTGAGACTGAAACCGTGATTGCAGAAATCTGCGAGCATTCGGGTTACATCCACATCGAGGGTGTTGAACTTATTTAAAATAGTGCTCTTTCCGCGTTCCATTCCGCATGTTACCTTGCCGGACATAATGTTTGTTTGTTCGCGTTTTTAGTTGTTTCAGAAAACGTGGTGATCGGTATCCGACTCCTAGATAATTATCTGTAAGCTCAAGTGACTTACAAATATATTCTCTCACTCGCAAAGCTTTTACTAAATTGCTTTGTAAAATTATTTTCACATAATTTTGTGCCATGGCGTTCGGAACTGCTGTTACAAGTTTTGTTTTGATGTATGTTTTTGACTATAACGGTTGATTTCGTTTATCAGACGAGTCACGTATTACACTGGCGTTTTAATGTATTTGTACTTTGATAATCCATTATCTTGTACGTTTCCTTTGTTCGCAAATTCTACCACGTGCACATTACCGTCACGTTTCAAAACTTAAGCTCTGTCTGGTGGAAAACGTGCCCCATTCATTGAGATCAACAATTTGTTCAATGGCTTATCTTCCGTAACAAATTTTCAGCAATCCAGGTAGGCATCGGTAATACAGGTTTTCGACTTACACGGCGGAGGCGACGATTTCATCGCAAAGTTATTGTCCTGATCACACAAGCTCTCTATTTTCGGGTTATTAGGTAGTGTATGCAAGAGACGACAAACACAATTGGCCTGCACACATTGAGTCCACAACGTACAGTTTTAATATATTTTGAGGCTGTACGGTTTACTATGGTATTACGTAACAAAATGGAGCGAGGTAACGGCTGCAAGTAGTACTGTTTAAGCCTCACATTACTGGACAGCGGCAAGTGAGCTCGCTTTCGCGTAAGACGTATACGAGCCTGTGCGCTTGTTATGTTTATCAGCTGTGTTAAAAGTCACGTAGCAGATGCCAAAATACTAATGATGCGTCTTTGTCAAATATTACAATGAGAAAGTTTGTGTTATTGAGTGGTACATGTTAATCAATGATGATATGACGACCATATTACATCGCTAGCGAACGTCTTATAACTGTCAAGGTTTTGGTTAGATGGCAAAAGGCGTAAATGATTTGAAACTAACATTTTAATTATGGTTTGACACTATTTTGACATTTCTACTCTTACGATGTTATACGTTTACAAAGATTATACAGATGAAGTGTGGTGCGACTTTATTAACTTTTTTCACTATTTTCTTTGGTTTCTGTATATGTTTTTTCCGATTTATCCGTTTTTGTGTTCTAAAAGTTTAATAAAGTGTTTAAGGTTGTACCTGTATCAAAATTCTCTCTGTTCGTTTAATATTTCTTGTGGATATTTTCTCGTGACTATATACATTTCCAGTTCTTCAAAATGTTCATTGGAAGACCTTCTGATATTCTGTGTAAGATTTGGAGGGCATATCAGCAGAAGAGTTTTGATTTTTCAGATGCAGAAAGAGGCCCGACCGATTATTCTCGTTTTTTATAATATGTTCTTTATATCTGAAGTTTCTTACTTTTTGGCGAATATAAAAGTTATTGGAGTTGCTACATGTGACTTTATTTGTACGGTGGTTGTTATGTTCGGATGTTCCAGTAGTGGCGGAGCGTAATTTTATTGAAAGGTTGTTATTGATTCGAAAGGCTAAAAGAATACCTGTGGCTTTAAAAACAGCTTCAGTTGTTTCGGAGATTCTGCTAAGATAATAGAGGAAACAGAGAAGATCCAAAGAAGAACTTCGTCACAGTTCTGTTTAGTAAGCACGAAAGCGTCACAGAGACGGGCAGCTATCTCCACTGGCAGACGTTACTGAAGGACATCGTGCACCACGGTGTGGTGTACTGTCTAAGTCACGGGAACGAACGTTCCTGGAAGATTCAACCAATTTATTGCCTCCTACTACACATATTAAATTAGAGAATACACGGAGGCCTACTAGCAATCGTTCTGTGTGTGCACAATTCCTTACCGAAAGAAGAGAGGCGGCCAGTCACAATGGTACCTAAAGATCTAAAATTTTTTTTGCAGAGTGTAGGTGTATATGCGCATACCGCTAGAGGGTATGGTTGGGTTGAGCTAAGAGCGGTTCAGCACCTAGCTAAATTATTTTTTTTATATCTAAATAAGCTCTCACCATCTTTTTGCACATATAGATAGTACAATTTTAAGCATAAGGCAGTTTCATCTTCCAAAAGAAGAACTAGCACAAAATGAAATAACGGATCTGCCCTGTATCAGGTGAAAAGAAAAATTTATAACACCACCGCCCAAGAAAGAGTATGAACACCACTCTTATTGGAAAATACCGTACACTGAAATCAGTTAAAACTGACCGCGTTGTAAGGAATTAATTCATTTCACCCAATAGCTCATTCACTTGTTCACAAATTGTTGGTAATTTTTATCAGACACTAAAACCATTATGCGAAGGGGCAAATTCTGTTTTAAATCTTAAAGGGAATTACACACTAAGTAAGCAGCGGTTGTCCTCCAAAACATAAATGAAGCTCAAATGGCGTCAGACTGAAAGTGTTCAACCGAAAAGGCATCTGATAACTTTAACATAAGGAATTCAGAGACGGAAACCCAAGTTACTCAGCGGGAACTGGTAATAATATGTGTGCTGATCAGGTTGAACTACACACAGTACATACAACATACCACACTAACTTATAGCATTTTGCGGACATTACACACACACACACACACACACACACACACACACACACACACACACACACACAAACGCACACACACACACACACGCAGGAAAACTCGCACCCTCCAGGATCTGCTTGGACCAGCCACACAGCCCTGAAGCCAACTGCGCCCAGCCTCACCGTATTGTAAGTGTCCGGCCAGCGCACTTTTCCTTGTTGCCAACTATACGCTCTCTCTTGTGCGTTTAACAGTGGAATTCCCATTGCACTCTTTATTTTAACAGTCTTGCTATTAATTTCATCGAAAGCGGTTTTGACTTTGGTGTATACTAATTCAGTTCTTCTGGCACTCGTTTATTTTTCCACTTCACATTTTTCATGCAACCATTTCGCCGTAGCTCCTCTGGGCTTCCTATTTAATTCGTTCCTAAGTGACTTGTATTTCTGTATTCTTGAATTTCCCTCAATATTTTTGTATGTCCTTCTTTCATGGTCGACTGAAATATTTCTTCTGTTACCCATGGTTTCTTTACAGCTACCTTCTTTGTAATAACATTTTTCATTTCACACCTTCCTTCCGACGCCGTAGACTCCGCCTCTTACCATACTCCTGGTTGCAAACATATTTGATTTTTCCAGAGTGTCAACAAAGAGGTTGCGATCAGTGATCAATGCACCATGATAGAGTTGATGACACAAAAACCAACAGTTTGTCAAAAAATTTGGATAAGAATTGTGTGTTGTATTTTGTCACTAACATACTCCTTGAAAGACCAAATGAGTAGATGAAGTTCAAATACGCCAAGAGCAGGAGAGTTGCTGTTAAATCTGAAATACATCTTATTATGCCATAATGAGCTAGTGCATCACGGAAGAAAGGTTGTGTACTATCTTACGTACATACAAATGTTAGGGTGATTAACAATGAAAAATTTTGTTACTTAAATGATGGTAATTCTGAAGTTTTGTATGTAATGTGGATTAATACGAAAAATTTTATTAAAATGCAGTTGAGGTTTTGCTTTTGAGTAGAATGGGTAAATTAGGTACATATTGTAAATAGAATTCACCGGTTTGCGGCAAACCCGTGAAGACTATTTACAACATATCCGCCGGGAAAACTTGAAGAGTCACATTAGGTACATATTTCTATATTCATTAATTTAGTTATAATGAATGTTGTTTTCGGATTTTGCTATTCCAAATTCCAGAGAGAAGCGGTAAAACCACTCCTTACCAAAGTAATTATTAATGTGGGTAAGGGATTACAATGTCAGAATGTAATGATCATTAGTTGACTACAAAAGTAAATTTTTTCTCGAATGCTATGGAGATATGTTTAAAGGAAAGTTGTTTGACCGCTAATTTTATCGATCGTTATCCGGAATTAGTAGCTATCTAAGGGCAGGACCGTATTTTTATTGTGAATAGCTGCTCTTTTTAGTGCTAGAATAGACTCAGTGGTATTTTTGTTGTTAATGTTTTGTGGATAGTTTGAGATGAATGAACTTAATAACATTGAGCCGAAATTGGGAAAATTTTAGTTAACCAATTTGCAAATTGATGTTTTGAAATCCTAGGGAGTAATGAACAGCTTTATTTCGTTCTTAATGAATATACCGTTTCGAGTGTACAGCAGCTATAGTAACCAGATATCTATAGTGAGACACCAATGACTAAAGCGGACGTTTCCTTCAGTGTGTACTAAATAAGGTAAAATGTCTCTTGCAACTAGCTCGTATTAAACACATTTCTATTAGACTTGAAATTTTAAACATAGCTCAGAACTTAATGACAGTGCAATATTAACTCACTTTATTGTCTGTCTAGTTGATTTAGCTTCTATACGGGTGGGGATGAAAAGGGTTACTAACGCCTGAAGTCTGTGCTACCCTGCAGGACTGGCAGTTTGTGGGTCGTACCAGAATGTATTCCAGGCGGTATGCGTGGAACTCGACGTTGGCCGCTAGACAGCACTGTAACATTAGCGAGTGTCAATATGACCTCTGCAGCGCTGGCCTACGGTGCCGCAGGGCCGTAACCACCTTGCCAGTGAATTAGTACTCGCGGACACACTATAAAGCTAGCCGCACCTTGCCTCTGCCTTGCTGTGTATTACCTGTGCACTCGTATCGTTCTCATTAAACACTGTGGGTTTCGTCACCCTTTAGGTTTTTGTTCTTGAATTAATCGTCTGAACTGTGTTATGCTGCCGTGCCATCTCCGTTGTCTGTTTTGCTCTTGTTGTTGGCCTCCCGTACACAGTTTGCTGACCACTGTCGACGACCACTGGCTGCTCAGCCGGTCTCTGTTGGTTCTTTGAGTTGCTCCTAATCCATGTTGCAAAAATAAAAATTAAAATCTTATAATAAATCGCGCAAAATTGATTTTCCTTCCGTCTTTATTTTATGATTATAGGCAAATTACAATTGAACTGATTGATGTATTATTAGAAGGTAGGTATAACACTACTCTATACCGGATATGAACAAGGCAATAGACAGAGAAAAAATCTGAAATCTAACACAAGTATCTATTATAATTTCATCAAAATATTTCAAAACCATTCATAAATTTTACATAAACAGCACTAAAATACATCAAATAATCATTTCAATAAAATAAAGTTTTGAGTTAACAAATGTGTAAATCGAACTAAGAGTGTAAAATAACTTATCCTAGCCCCAGACTGACTCCTAGCCACATACAGGTAGTTCTGGAAATTTGTGATCATGAATTCTCAATAACTGTGAAAATACTTCTAAGATTTATAACGAAAAATGTGGGGAGTGTGCACTACATTATTGATGCATGAACAGTTCACCTCCTAACTATTGCATATGCGATTAGGACTTGTATGTGCCTCGAAGAAACCGTTTATACCTTTTAGTAAATTTTAAAAAATGTGTGATAATGAAAATTTATTTTTATTTAAGTGATTATTGTGTTTTAGTAAAGGCCAAGGTTAGTATGACTAAGAAGCCAACAGTATGCGAACACAGTGAGTATATGGCAGAAATAAACACCTGCTTTCTTTGCGATTGGAATTATTATATTCTTCTTGAAATCTGAGGGTATTTCACCTGCCTCATACATCTCGCTCACCAGATGGTAGAGTTTTGTCAGGACTGGCTCTCCCAAGGCCGTCAGTAGTTCCAATGGAATGTTGTCTACTCCCGGGGCCTTGTTTCGACTCAGGTCTTTCAGTGCTCTGTCAAACTCTTCACGCAGTATCGTGTCTCCCATTTCATCTTCATCTACATACTCTTCCATTTCCATAATATTGACCTCAAGTACATCGCCCTTGTATAGACCCTCTATATACTCCTCCCACCTTTCTGCTTTCCCTTCTTTGCTTAAAACTGGGTTTCCATCTTAGCTCTTGATATTCATACAAGTGGTTCTCTTTTCTCCAAAGGGCTCTTTAATTTTCCTGTAGGCAGTATCTATCTTACCCCTAGTGAGATAAGCCTCTACATCCTTACATTTGTCCTCTAGCCATCCCTGCTTAGCCATTTTGCACTTCCTGTCAATCTCATTTTTCAGACGTTTGTATTTCTTTTTGCCTGCTTCATTTATTGCATTTTTATATTTTCTCCTTTCATCAATTAAATTCAATATTTCTTCTGTTACCCAAGGATTTCTACTAGTCCTTGTCTTTTTACCTACTTGATCCTCTGCCGCCTTCACTACTTCATCCCTCAGAGCTACCTATTCTTCTTCTACTGTACTTCCTCCCCCCATTCTGGTCAATTGTTCCCTTACGCTCTCCCTGAAACTCTGTACAACCTCTGGTTTAGTCAGTTTATCCAGGTGTCATCTCCTTAAATTCCCACCTTTTTGCAATTTCTTCAGTTTTAATCTACAGTTCATAACCAATAGATTGTGGTCAGAGTCCACATCTGCCACTGGAAATGTCCTCCAATTTAAAACCTGGTTCCTAAATCTCTGTCTTACCATTATATAATCTATCTGATACCTTCTAGTACCTCCAGGATTCTTCCATGTATACAACCTTCTTTTATGAATTTTGAACCTAGCATCCAGTCATTACTGTTTTAGGATGTACAGAGATGCCACAGAAATTCAAAAGCCCAAAAACAGTCCGGTGACCTGGCAAGCCAAACAGGAGTTTTGAAAGCACTAAGATAAGCAGTAGAAACTCTCTCCGTGTGCGGGCGAGCATTATCATGCTGAAATGGAAGGCCAAAATGATTTTCCAACTAAACGGGGCGTAGGATGTTCAACGTACTGCTGTGCTGTAAGGGTGTGGCTAGAGGGGTGCCACTATGAGAATGGAACCGCGCGATCACTACGGTCGCAGGCTCGAGTCCTGCCTCGGGCATGGATGTGTGTGATATCCTTAGGTTAGTTATGTTTAAGTAGTTCTAAGTTCTAGGGGACTGATGACCGCAGATGTTAAGTCCCATAGTGCTCAGAGCCTACTATGAGAAGACATGGCTCACCACTCCTGGCTGCCAGGAAACAGGAATTTCTACATCTTGTCTTCGTGCTTGCCAAAACCTACCTTGGCCAGTAAGGTCCCCGGATCTCCCTCCTACGGATAACTTTTGGATCATTATGGGCTAGGTCCCTCAACCAGTTCGGGATTTGGCTGCCTAACACGCCATTTGGTCAGAATTTAGCACTATATCCGTCAGGAGGATATCCAACATCTCTCTCAATCAATACAAACCGAACAATTGCTTTGGGTAAGGGCAAGAGGTAGGTCAACGCGTTGTTGTCTTTCTCAGTATGTGAAGCTCTTTCTCATGAATAAATCAACCAAATTCCAATCAATTGCTTGTCTGTACATGTACATCACATCTACCAATTTCCGTCTCGTTCGGATAATTCCTTTCCTTCCTGATGCGATGTTTTTTCCTTTCTTTCTTTCTTTTTGTCTTAGAGTATGAATAGCATCTAATTATCTGGTTGGTTGCCATTAGTCGCGTATGTTAAGTGTTATTGGCAATGTCTATTGGTTTACTGGTTGCTATTCTTCTCCTATATAGTGCTTTTCTTGCCATGTCACAGTGTTTACTGTTTCTTTAACGAAGGACATCTTTATCGTCAAATTCTTATTTCACGGCAACTTGACAATTATTTAAGCCTGCATCAAACTTCTGAATACAACAGATGAACCTATTGGTAATGGTGAATTAAAATAAAATTTTCGTCCAGCTGATGAATAATTTTTATTTCGTTTAAAAGTATCGAGTAAAACATTTTTCCTCTTATCTCAGGGTGGATATAAAATTTGGCTATCAAAGAACTGAAACAGAAAACATATCCTTCCCTTATAAGAAAATGATAGGAGCCTGGTAACTGAGCAGAGCATTTACTTTGGATGTATTAGATGGAACCTTGTTGTTGTTGTTGTGGTCTTCAGTCCTGAGACTGGTTTGATGCAGCTCTCCATGATACCCTATCCCGTGCAAGCTTCTTCATCTCCCAGTACTTACTGCAACGAGGAATAACTTCATTCGGATATTATGGGAAATGTAACCGCGCGGTCAGTTGTGTCTTGAAAATCATTACATAAAAAAATAATTTTTTTGCAGTATTAAACTGTCTTATAAATTACTAACTAAAATTATCTAGCCGAAGCGAGAAACAGAGTGAGTTATCTCTGAGTGGAATAACGTCACTAGTTTGTTGCTATGAGCTGAGTGACAAAGGAAGGGTGATAAACTTAAAAGGAACATAGGTACATTCTGCATATGTAGAGTAAGACTCTTCATTTACTTAGTTATCATAAAAGACACGAAAGATATTACTATACACTTTTAGTTGCTTTGTTCGATAAAAGCTCAGCATTGCGCAGGACTTATTAGTTGTAGAGAAGAACTGATACTGAAACTTCCGCAAAGATTAAAAGTGTGTGCCAGACCAGGACTCGAATCCGAGACCTTTTCCTTTCACAAACAGTTGCTCTACCAAGTAAGCTATCCATTCAAACTCGACTCACGACATCGTCCCCCTCCCTCACAACTGATCTCGTATCTACCAATCTTTAGGTACTGGAGGAAGAAAAGTTGTGAGGCATGTCGTGAGTTGTAGTTGGATAGCTCAGCTTATAGCGCACTTTCCCGTGAATGGCGAAGTCCCAGTCCGGCCCTTAGTTTCAACTTACTGGGAAGTTTCATATCAGTGAAGAATCACTGTGGAAGACTCTTTCAAACATTATTCCAGGAAATAGCGATATAAATTAATAATATGTCTAGCAAACGCAGTCGTGGTCTCGTATAAGTTGTTACTTTTTGTTTGTGGATGGCCAGTTTCGATCTAGTACAGAGATCATCATCAGACCCCCATTTCTTGGTGAAAGTAGGGATCCCTGGCGTGGAGCAGGCTCGTCCGTACTGGCGTTCAGCAGTGTTCTCAACGCCAGGCATCAACAAGGAATGGGCGTCTGATGATGATCTCTGTAGTAAATCGAAACCGGTCATTGACAACTTATAGGCGACCATGACTGTGTTTCCTAAATACAGTGTGGAAGAACTGATATTAGTTTCTTACTTCCTGTAGTGCAAAAGGTGCCTGATATAATAATTACAATACTGGCACTGATATCTTTTTTATTAAGCTGTCTGAGGTTATAGTTTTCCCATATGAATTCTTTTTCTAATGTAAGGTGAGCAGTGGGAAATTTCATAACAATAATTTCGAACTTTTTATAAATTATAACATTCCTTAAATATAGCTTTCGCTATCATTACGTGTGTCTCTCCCAAGGGTTGACAAATATAGCATTGACAGGACATGCTTATGGGCATCACAATATAAAATCGCGTTATAAATATACAGAACGTGCCGAAACGATACCGCCAAATTTTGAAGGCATGTAGAGGAATGAATTGAGGACAGTGTTAGACTGGTAGATAGTGTGAGCGATAATATGAGTGATTAATGCACGGAATGAGTTGTTAACTTTGTTTATCTTAAAAATTCTGAAAACTAGCATCTGACAGTTGCATGCTACAGCAAAATATTCGTTAAATAAGTTACAAAACCCAGCTCAAGGGCTTTCATTAATACAATTCGCAGCTGCCTTTACTCCTTGGTAATACGTGTTCATCAGCAGCTTACAGACCGTCAGTTACATACGGTACTTCTTCGTCAGCAACTTAAGTACAATACAGAGGTGGATATATTCGCTCATCTAAAAAGTAGACCAAATTAGAATCGGGCCAAGATAGGAAAATTACAGTACCTATACATTACATCCACTGACGGATGAGCAAATAATTTTTTTTCCTTTTTGCCGGCACATTTAAGATACACTGATTTCTAGCAAAGGGAACAAAGCACAGATACGATACTTAACAAATGATAATATTATTAAAAAGATCAGCTTGCCCGACAGAATTTAAATTTCAAAAACCTCGAGACAGCAACGTCTAATATACGGAGGGTAATTAGAACAAAATTCTTCCTTCAAATGAGAGCTTGCAAAGGGGTCCAACAACTTGTAACCCATACACATTATAACATAACTATTAGAAATGAGGAATGTGCAACTCACACATGGCATAGACAACCGCTCAGTTGCGCCATACAAGTGACGCCCAACACATACGCTGGCTGCGGTAAAGTGCGATGTACTCAGCACCAACCAACAGACCTTTTTGTTTTCTTTAGTTTTAACATCCACAGCTACTGGACATGAACTACACCAGACACCCGATACCTTAGAAAAAATTGCTTTTTTCGAAGCCAATAGCTGCATAAGGAAATATAGTCAGTCGGGAATCAAACCCTGGGCTACACTGGCAGGTGACATAAATGGAAGTATCCGAACGCGTGGATAGACGGTTCCTTAAAAACAGCTTGCAAAACTCAAAGCAAACTGCATTTTAGCTCCTGGAAATAAATTAACCATCGAACAATTGAACCAAGGTTTCCCTTACTGTTGGATACGCACGGTATTTTGACACGCTAGGAACTTGCAAAAATGAGTTCCTTTCGCGTAAGGTGAATATCCCTGTTCCATACACCAATACAAGACAACCCGGCTACGCCACCCTCCTCGGCTTCCCACCAAAGGATACATCTCGCCTTAGAACCAAGGATTACATAAGAGCTGGTGATATAGAATGAGTCGCTTAGCGTCACAATGGGAACCCTTCTTCGAGAACGCCATCCAACTAACTTTGAAATTTTGAGGAAAGATGCGTCCTGCTAGGAGACAGCAAACGTGAGCTCGCACGCTGGCGCTTATCTGTTTCAAGCGAAGCTCCTTACCATAAGTTCCGAGAACTTCGAACGCGTTCAAGTCCGTCGGAACGAAACGTAACTGCCGTAAAAGGTTGCCTCATTGCAGGCGTTCGTTCCTGACCATCTGTAGCCTCGTTACGTGACGTTTCCGATCAGTACTGTCCTCTATTTGTTCCTCACGATGCTCTAGACAGCCGATCCACGTTTGACGGTATCGTTCTATCACATCCTGCTTATGGGAAGTAAAGTAACAAAAAACGGCTCCCAAACACCATTGTTCAATAGTCGCACTGGGATAATCCGGTGAAAACATAGTTCGCTACGTTGTCGCCATGAAAGAGAATTTATGAAACCCGGCAAAGAAAAACTTTATGCCAACTACTGCTCTTGTAGTAACATCTGTGCATAAGGTCTACTATAATCGATTGAAGCGAGATGTAGTCAAAAAATTCTGGTCAATGCAAAGTCAAAGAGCGAATACACACCTTCTATCTAGTCTCGTGCTTCAGTTTTGCATCGAAATGAATGTAATAATAAAAACCTGTAATTTTAAATTTCGCAGTGAAACGAGTACTCACTATCGCACTATTACACAAAAGTCTGTCCGTAGCACACTCTCTCATATTAGAGATGTTGTTATAAGCAGCACCGCTATTACAAAAAGCTGTTCAAAGCGAACAAGGCACCTGGTCCTAATGGAATTCTCTAAGATTTTACATTGAATATACTGCGGAATTTACCCTTTTTGTAGTACACATTTCTTAACGACTTCTCGCAAATCGGATAGTTCTGTGTGACTGGAAAAGAGAGCTTCTGCAACAGTGTTTTGACATGTTTTGTATAGTATGAAGGAACAAGCCCGTCCGTTATTAATTTATTACGTCTTTACGTCTCAGTTACCGCCGACAATATTCTCAATCATGAGACAAGTGCAAAACTTCTTTTGAAGATGACGGAATGTCGAAAGGCTTAAGATGACTTTGGTAATAGTAAGAAGTGTGGTCAAGACATCCGAAAAGTTATTAAAGTGCATCCAAATGGACGCTTCGTCTCATTACATTTTCATGCAAATTTCGACTATTGTCTATTACAGTTCATTCTCAATCCATATTCTGTACTCATTAGATGCTTCATTCCATTCAACAGGTCCTGTAATTCTTCTTGACTTTCACTAAGAATAGAAATGTCATAAACGAGAAATATATACTCTATCATGTATTTTCTCATTTTGTATCTTCATTTGAGCTTGGAGTTTTTGTTTCACACGGATAATCTTCAAGAGAATAATAAAACATATGAATTCAGATCACCGCCGTTTCTTGACATGTCATTGAAGTACCAGTCTGTCACCAACACCGTATAAATTATCCTAGGTGATAAATCGCCCTCGTTGTTGTTGTTGTCTTCAGTCCTGAGACTGGTTTGATGCAGCTCTCCATGCTAATCTATCCTGTGCAAGCTTCATCATCTCCCAGTACTTACTGCAACCTACATCCTTCTGAATCTGCTTAGTGTATTCATCTCTTGGTCTCCCTCCACGATTTTTACCCTCCACGCTTCCCTCCAATGCTAAACTTGTGATCCCTTGATGCCTCAGTACATGTCCTACCAACCGATCCCTTCTTCTCGTCAAGTTGCGCCACAAACTCCTCTTCTACCCAATTCTATTCAATACCTCCTCATTAGTTATGTGATCTACCCATCTAAACTTCAACATTCTTCTGTATCACCACATTTCGAAAGCTCCTATTCTCTTCTTGACCAAACTATTTATTGTCCATGTTTCACTTCCATACATGGCTACACTCCATACAAATACTTTCAGGAACGACTTCCTGACACTTAAATCTATACTCGATGTTATACAGATTTCTCTTCTTCAGAAACGCTTTCCTTGCCATTGCCAGTCTACATTTTATGTGCTCTCTACCTCGACCATCACCAGTTATTTTGCTCGCCAAATAGCAAAACTCCTTTACTACTTTAAGTGTCTCATTTCCTAATCTAATTCCCTCAGCATCACCCGACTTAATTCGACTACATTCCATTATCCTCGTTTTGCTTTTGTTGACGTTCATTTTATATCCTCCTTTCAAGACACTGTCTATTCCGTTCAATTGCTCTTCCAAGTCCTTTGCTGTCTCTGACAGAATTACAATGTCATCGGCGAACCTCAACATTTTTATTTCTTCTCCATGGATTTTAATACCCACTCCGAATTTTTCTTTTGTTTCCTTTACTCCTTGCTCAATATACAGATTGAATAACATCGGGGAGAGGCTACAACCCTGTCTTGCTCCCTTCCCAACCACTGCTTCCCTTTCATGTCCATCGACTCTTATAACTGCCATCTGGTTTCTGTACAAATTGTAAATAGCCTTTCGTTCCCTGTATTTTACCCTTGCCACCTTTAGAATTTGAAAGAGAGTATTCCAGTCAACATTGTCGAAAGCTTTCTCTAAGTCTACAAATGCTAGAAACGTAGGTTTGCCTTTCCTTAATCTAGCTTCTAAGATAAGTCGTAGGGTCAGTATTGCCTCACGTGTTCCAACATTTCTACGGAATCCAAACTGATTTTCCCCGAGGTCGGCTTCTACCAGTTTTTCCATTCGTCTGTAAAGAATTCGCATTAGTATTTTGCAGCAGTGACTTATTAAACTGATAGTTCGGTAATTTTCACATCTGTCAACACCTGCTTTCTTTGGGATTGGAATTATTATATTCTTCTTGAAGTCTGGGTATTTCACCTGTCTCATACATCTTTCTCACCAGATGGTAGAGTTTTGTCAGGACTGGCTCTTCCAAGGCCGTCAGTAGTTCCAATGGAATGTTGTCTACTCCCGGGGCCTTGTTTCGACTCAGGTTTTTCAGTTCTCTGTCAAACTCTTCACGCCGTATCGTGTCTCCCATTTCAACTTCATCTATATCCTCTTCAATTTCCAAAATATTGTCCTCAAGTACATCGCCCTTGTATAGACCCTCTACATACTCCTCCCACCTTTCTGCTTTCCCCTCTTTGCTTAGAACTGGGTTTCCATCTTAGCTCTTGATATTCATACAAGTGGTTCTCTTTTCTCCAAAGGTCTCTTTAATTTTCCTGTAGGCAGTATCTATCTTACCCCTAGTCAGATAAGCCTCTACATCCTTACATTTGTCCTCTAGCCATCCCTGCTTAGCCATTTTGCACTTCCTGTCAATCTCATTTTTGAGACGTTTGTATTCCTTTTTGCCTGCTTCATTTACAGCGTTTTTATATTTTCTCCTTTCATCAATTAAATTCAATATTTCTTCTGTTACCCAAGGATTTCTACTAGTCCTTGTCTTTTTACCTACTTGATCCTGTGCCGCCTTCACTACTTCATCCCTCAGAGGTACCTATTCTTCGTCTATTGTACTTCTTCCCCCCATTCTTGTCAATTGTTCCCTTACGCTCTCCCTGAAACTCTGTACAACCTCTGGTTTAGTCAGTTTATCCAGGTCTCATCTCCTTAAATTCCCACCTTTTTGCAGTTTCTTCAGTTTTAATCTACAGTTCATAATCAATAGATTGTTTTCAGAGTCCACATCTACCCCTGGAAATGTCTTACAATTTAAAACCTGGTTCCTAAGTCTCTGTCTTACCATTATATAATCTATCTGATACCTTCTAGTATCTCCAGGATTCTTCCATGTATACAACCTTCTTTTATGATTCTTGAACCAAGTGTTAGCTATGATTAAGTTATGCTCTGTGCAAAATTCTACCAGTCGGCTTCCTCTTTCACCCACTATGTTTCCTTCTCGCCCTTTTCCTTCTCTCGAATTCCAGTCACCCATGACAATAAAATTTTCGTCTCCCTTCACTACCTGAATAATTTCTTTTATCTCATCATACATGTCATCAATTTCTTCATCATCGCCCGCACCTCCACCAAAAAAAAAAAAAAAAAAGAAATATAAAGAGCCAAATTAATCGGTACACTGCCTAATATCGTGTAGGGCCACGTCAGCACGTCTAAGTGCCGCAACACTACGTGGCATGGACACGACTAATGTCTGAAATAGTGCTTGAGGAAACTGACACCATCAATCATGCAGAGCTATGCATAAGTCCGTAAGTGTACAAGGGGGGGGGGGGGGGACACTTATTCTGAGCAGCACGTTGCAAGGCATCCCAGATATTCTCAATAATGTTCATGTCTGGGGAGATCGGTGGCCAGCGGAAGTGTTTAAACCAAGAAGAGTGTTCCTGGAGCCAACCTGTAGCAATTCTGAACGTGTCGGGTGTCGCATTGTTCTGTTGGAATTGCCCAAGTCTGTCGGAATGCACAACAGACATGAATGGATACAGGTAATAAGACAGGAGGCTTACGTACGTGTCAACTGTCAGAGTCGTATCGAGGCGTATCAAGGGTCCCATATCTCTTCAACTTCACACGCCCCACACCATTACGGAGCCTCCACTAGCTTGAACAGTCCCCTGCTGACATGCATTCCATGGATTCATGAGGTTGTCTCCATACCCGTACACGTCCATCAGCTCGATACAATTTGAAACGAGACTCGTCCGACCAGACAACATGTTCCCAGTCATCAGCAGTCCAATTTCGGTGTTGACGGGCTCAGGCGAGTTCACCAAGGGTACAGGAGTGCGCCTTCGTCTCCGAAAGCCCATATCGACGATGTATCGTTGAATGGTTCGCACGCTGACACTTGTTGATGGATCAGCATTAATATCTGCAGCAATTTGCGAAAGGGTTGCTCTTCTGTCACGCTGAACTAATCTCTTTAGTCGTCGTTGTTCACATTCTTGCAGGATCTTTTCCCGGTTGCAGCGATGTGGGAGATTTTATGATTTACCGGATTACTGATATTCACGATACACTCGTGAAATGGTCGTATGGGAAAATCTCCACTTCATCGCTACCTAGGAGATGCTGTGTCCCATCGCTCCTGCACCGACTACAACACCAAGTTCAGACTCACTTAAATCTTAATAGTCTAAGATTGTAGTAGCAGTAACCGACCTAACAACTGCGCCAGGCACTTGCTGTTTTATATAGGCGTCGCCGATCGCAAGCACCAAATTCTGCCTGTTTATGGTATCTCTGTATTTCAATACGCATGCATATACCAGTTTCTTTGGCGCTTTAGTGTGGTATATATACTATGCTCTGCGCACCAGACATCCTTGGTCCTCAGTTATCGATAGTATCTGCTCTTTTAGTATCTGTCCTATGTAGTTCTCTACCCCATTGCTGTGAATCTGGAGGACGCCGGCCCACAAGAGGGCGCGTGAGCAGTGGCGGTTGGAATTACAGGGGCGTGCATGGCGAGGAGAGAGGAAGTGACTAGTGACTTCCTGGCAGCAATGCGGATGTGTGAGGGCGCCGTTGGGCTTAACTTAGTTCAACGGTAGTGGCCTACACTGAGGAGGAAGGCAGCCTGTTTGGGGAACTGTTCAGTGCTTATATTGTGGATTTTATGCTGAGTCCTTTTTTGTAACTGGCAGTAACTATTTTGTTAATTGACGTGTGACCGTCTGCATTCTCTTTCCTTTCGGATCTAGATGGTATTTGTGGTCGTGATGCTCGTTGGTATATTTGTTCCATGCTGTGTTCGGGAGATTTGGGAGCCACGTTTTTGAGATTTGTGGCGCTCTGGAATTATAATTTGGATTTTGATTTTACTTACCACGCTACTTGCGTGGTTTGCGTGGCTTTCTTGACTGTGTACTCACGCCCGCACCTACTATTAAAATTTTGCTGTTAGCTGCTCGTCTGGTGTATTGCCTACTACCTGGGATACCCGGACTCGCTCGGGGAGATGATTTGAGATTGATGAGATTGTTTGGTAGTTGGAATAAAACGATACACTTTAAACTATAAGAGGCAATTTAGTTTATTGGAAACATATTCTAACTGTTTACAATACTTGTTTATAAACATTATATTCCATTTTGTTATCTGGAGTATATAGGTACAAATTTTTCGAATTTACTACTCGAGAGCAAGCTACGTATAGTTGAAAGTGAGGAAGCAGGAGTCTTTGAGGTTAATGCCTCAATATTTTAAAGTTTGCCCTTGCGCTTTGTAGTAATACTGTAGGCTAATTTGATTGGAAATTGCATTCTTTTAAATTGTAATGATAGTTCAGAAGAGGTCAGTGGTATTCTGAGGATAAATAGTGGGCGCCCTTTGTACTTTCCAGTCTAAGTACAGCTTAGATGATGTTATTCGATAGCTGTGTGAAGATCACCCTTGTTCCATTACGTGGTTTTGGTGAGTTGAGATTTCTGGGTAGTATGATTGTGTGGTGTCACCGCCAGACACCACACTTGCTTGGTGGTAGCCTTTAAATCGGCCGCGGTCCGTTAGTATACGTCGGACCCGCGTGTCGCCACTATCAGTGATTGCAGACCGAGCGCCGCCACACGGCAGGTCTAGAGAGACGTCCTAGCACTCGCCCCAGTTGTACAGCCGACTTTGCTAGCGATGGTTCACTGACAAATTACGCTCTCATTTGCCGAGACGATAGTTAGCATAGCCTTCAGCTACGTCATTTGCTATGACCTAGCAAGGCGCCATTATCATTTGCTATTTATATTGTGATGCATGTACCGTCAGACCGATGTTTACCAATTATGGATTAAAGTTAAGTATTCCAGAAGCTACGTACTTTTTTTTACTAGACTCAACTCCTTTAACTGTTCCAGACCTCACGCCAGCCTGCGTGAGCTTAAACGCGTGCCTTTCGGCTACCTCATAGTGGCTTGGCTGTCTTGCCAAGCCACAACAGATTGGAGATCCAATTTTAAGTGGAAGACAGTGTAATGGCATCCCAGGTACTTGCAAAGAGTTTAGAAATTCTGTAGGGAAGTTCACACTAGCTTGAACGTTTACATTCTGTCGATCGATTAGTGTATTTTCTCTTCACGGGGAATTTTCTATTGAATATTAAAATATCGGCGACATTTTATTTTTAGTTGCCAAAATATCCCTTTTAAATAGCCAGTACGGATTGATGTAGCTGTGAACAATGTTTAGATAAATTTGGTTGATGAGTTCGTTTACAGTCGTGGCTATGTTGTAGAAATCACTGTTGAGGCTAATGAGGCCGGTCGTCTCGACAGTAGGGTATGTGCCTTCGCCTATTTGTAGAAGTTGCTGAGCAAAATGTGCTGTTTTTTCGTCTTTCGATAGTTCAACTCTCATAATTTTTGTCTCACTGTTTGTATGTATGGCCATAGATGTGATTTTTTTAAGCATACATCAATCTTGTCTGCTGTGGTGACTTGTGGATAAGTGGAAGTGTTTTCCGAAAATCTCCGGAAAGTATGAGTAGAGCTCCTCCTATTATTTGAGAAATTCCTCACAAGTCTTGTAATGTTCTATCCATGGCTTCGAGTGGGTTTTTATGTGCCATTGTGCATTCGTCCTAAAAGTTAATTTTAGCTTGCTTTAGAAATTCATTTTACATACCGTGAATTGTTTTTCGGCTATATTAAACGGCAGCTGTACGGTGAAACGGGCAGTTTGTCCTCCTTCCATAAGTGTGGCTGCAATGTCAGATGATGCCGGTACAAGTGTAATATGTTGTTTGTCACGTATTTCCGCCAGCAACATATTTATCAGAAACTTTTTCCCGATGAGTCCAAGTAAATAATTCCGCTAGTGTTGTTGTCGCTCCGGTCCACGATAACGTTGTAAACTTCCTTTTGATTGATATTGAGGAGTGGTTTGTTGTGACCAATATATTGAAATAGTTCGTTGATGCTGCACCTTTTTTTCTGTGTAATTTCGAAGTTAAGCAGACTAATAGCATCTTCTCGTGGTGCTTGCATCCCAAGTGTTACTAAGGTCTTATGGTTTATTGTCAAACATTTATCCTCTAGGCGAATGAGTATTTGACTGGAGATGCCAGTCGTTGAATTCGATGGTCATTTCAAGTTGAGATTGTCGGATTTGGTATAGTATGTCATCACTCTAACTCTTTTTGAGGGAATCCCATATTTGTTTTGGATTCGGTGGGTTACATGTTGTTATAATTATGTCTCTCACTCGTTTAGCTGAGGCTGTGAGTGAGACTTCCTGTAGTGTTAATTCCAAGTGGCTGTCGTTTCCCAGTAGTCCCAAGCGTTGGTATGCTTCTCTGTACGTCTGGAATAGGTAACAGTCAACAGTCTTGAGATATGTGAAACTTGTTGGCCCCCGTTTTTCGTGTAGCAACATCCGGAGATAGAAACATTCGGTGTTGTTCATATGTACGGTGTATACTAGGCCTAGTGTGCCAGTTTTCACGATTCCTGGATGATTTACTGGAATTCCTTGTTTTCGTTATGGGAAAATTTTTCGTGTTGTGTTCCACGTATAATAGGTATCGACGTCGAAACATTAATGTTTTCGTGAATGGATCCGTTTGGCACAGTTGGTAAAAAGCTGTTAATTTGTGTTCTGAGGTGATCCATCCGCGACTTTTCTGGCGGTACCTTTTGTGAAGTAAACTGTCTGTCCATTCTCCAAATGTACTGCTATATGTTGCACAGTAGCTTAGCGTTCGTGTATGGGAAAACTGAAACTCCGCCACGTTGCTGCGTTACTGTTGATGTATCTTCCCAATTGGTACATGAGAATCTCGTCGTTTCTGTTTTGGCACGGCCTTTGTTCACATACTTAGACATATTTAATGGATTTCACTAAATTGCAATATTCTACGTTTATGTGTGCTTGGAACTTTTTGTAAAGTAGTGTGTTATAGGGTGCTACCCATTCATTATCTATTTCCAGTTCGTAGCTGCCTCGTATTCATCTTTTTGCTGTGAAAGCACCCTTTTTGGGTATCAGCTTCTGTATTTGGGATACCAATGAACTCCAGTTTGTGTGTCGTCCAAGTATGGTTTTAGGTATTTTTTGTATTTTTTCCATGAGTCACAAATCATTCGGTCTAGTGCTTTATTAAATGTGTGAATCAGTTAATTGTATGGGTGTAAGATCCTTTGCACATCTTGGACTACTACTCTTCTCAAGCCACTTGTATCTGTTGATCGTTGGTCAATTTCTGTTTCTTTATTTCCTATGATATACACTTGCTGAAATTTATAGTCTCCGTTGGGTTGTGGTAGTAACGATCCATGTTGATAGATTTGTCCTCGGATGGAAGAAAGCGTAAACGATTCCATCTCTATTAGTGTTAATCGAAGTGACACCGAAATAAGTCATTTGGAAGCAGGCGTTTAGATTCGAGAGTTTCCCCGGCCATGTAATGTAAAAATTCCTGCGGAGGTGCTTCCAGTGATGGTAATCGCATTTTTCCAATCACGCAACAGAATCCTGGTATTTCTCTTTTGAATTTTTTCGCGTTGCTAAATCGGAAGATGTTATAAATTTTTCCGATTACACGGGCTTGTGTTTGTTATATTGTTTCGTCGGATGGTAGTATAATGCTTCATTTGTTAGGCTGTATTATTTACTTGTTCTCCTCCGCGCTTCTCGTAGGCTGATATTTTCGTGACTAGCTTGAGTTCGCAATCTTTTATTATAAGATTGTGTCGTGGTTCTTGATTCTTCAATCAGTTCATTTCGCTATGCTTCGGTTTCTCTGCCTCTCACAGTGCTCATTCCCGTTCGTTGGGAACTTAAACATGCCTCCAGCTCTTCATCTGTTTTGTTTTTTCGGTGTTCTTTTTGTTTTCGCCGTTTTGCTTCAGAACTGGCAAGATTTCCTCCTCTTTTACGTTTGGGCACTGTGTAAAACATAAACCAAATCAACTTTTTGCTCACAAATACACTAAGTATAATTTACACACTTTACACACGTTGTTTTTGTAGTCACTATATCACTCTGACTATTCACACTTCACTGTTTACTTTTATACACTCACTACACCACTTTTCGGTTCCTCCCTTCGTCACTGATAAGAAACTGACTTTCGAACCCACCACGAGTGTTGCCTTATATATATCCCTATCAATGGGTTACCCCACCAGTGAAGAATTCGAGAACATATCAAGAAGGCTTCGAATGGCCCACAATGTTTCAGAATATCCCATAACATTCGAGATTGTTCTGAATGTTCCATAATGATCTGGGATGTTCCTGGATGTTTCAGACTATTTCCGAACATTACAGAACATCCCGGATCATTGTGGAACATTCTGAAAGATACTGTAATGCTGTGGAATGCTCTCAAATACTGTGAAATGTTCTGGAAATTTTTAGAGGGCGAAACTTCTCAGCCCTTGTATCTCCAAAAGCACACCTTTCAAGTAAAAACCGGAACCTTCTTCATGCATGGGGATAGAGAGCTGTCACACCATATATTCCCTTGATCGTACTGGGACTCATTTATGAGTTTTAGCCGCACACACATTGAACATTTACTTTTATAGTATATATTGATTAGTGATTGTCAGCCTTATCTATTTAACAGTGTATTGTATTTTATTAGAAAAGTGTTCTACTTGAGTGTATGTGTGTGTTACAAAGCGGAATAGCCATTTTTGTATCCGGAAACGGACGCACTGTCTTGTGGTTTTCATCAGATCATTTTGGTTGATTGGTTTCTTTTTTTTTGGGGGGGGGGAGGGGGAGACAAAACAGCGAGGTAATCGGTCCCATCGGATTGGGGAAGGATGGGAAAGAAGTCGGCCGTGTCCTTACAAAGGAACCATCCCGGCATTTGCCTGAAACAGATTAGGAGAATCACGGAAAACCTAAATTAGGATGGGCGAACGCGGGTTGAACCGTCGTCCTTCCGAGTGAGAAGTCCAGTATGGTAACCACTGCGCAGCTCGGTCATCGTTTTGGTAGTGTGAATTCCTCGTGCGTATGTGAAAAAGGTATCTATTTTCTCAAGACAACTGGCCAGCTGGTTCTAGTAGATTCGAATTACTTGTTATTAGCTGTTTGCTAAACTAGCCAACTTTGTTATAATTATATTGTGATTTGACTGTTTTCCGTCTCTACCCACCGGGCTTAGCTGACTCTTTCTGTATATTATATTGGCTACTGCCGTTCTTTACTTGCCTGTAACCCCTGAGATAAAATGTCTGCCTTACTTCGGCTTTCTATATTTCAAATGTATGTGATAACGACTAGGGAACCTTTATATTTATAATTAGTTTCCCTTATGATTTACTTTTGCTGATTCATGGTAAATCCGACTTAAGTAAATCTGAGCTACACTGTCTGGAAGTGACTTTTAGTATAAGCTGGTTCCGTCATTTACAGAAAGCTGTATGATCTAGGCTCACTGTGTTTATAAGCTTGAAATCCTGTCTGCCTGCGAAGATGTGTGTGGACATAAGCTTAAGGTCTCTTAAAATAATTGCCAATGAGAATCTTGTATTCTTAACTAAATTTCTTGTAAATCCTAAAGCGCCTTCGCCCTTTGTAAGACTTATTAGCATGGCCGCCGGACGTTGATTCTGTTATCCTTTATCTGTGTTAAATGTTATTAAAGTTTTTTGAGTAGTGAAATTTTGTTCACTTAACTTTGGTCAGTGATACCGTAAGCTGGTCTTTAGGGCCGAGACATCTTGTTTCTTATTGGAGTTTTTATGTAAAATTTAATTCCTTGAAAGGGCTTCAGCATGGTCGACATCTCCCATTGGTCCCTCAGCCATTTTTGGAGTTGCTAAGCGTAGTTGTTGGTAGAATAGAGGTTCTTGACCTGTAATTGCCTGTTAGTGAGCAATGCCGTATGGAAATTGAGAATTCTTACTCTAACTGGTTAGTTTTTTAAATTATTTTGATAAGAAAAACAAAGATATTTTATTTTGGGTTCAGCAACATGGAGGAACTATGCATTTTTTAAAATTATTACCTTGCATCCATGTATTTTGAGAATTGTGCTTGCTGATGTGGTGGACTTTGAGTTTAAATGCCTTATTTACGAGTCATCAATGCTCTCACTATTAAAATGTTTATTTTGGTAAAAAATTGTAAAGTTTCCAGTTTTTTTATAATAAACTACTGTTTAAGTATACATAATTTTGTTAACCAGCACCTTATCACTCCATAAACAGCTCCCTGCCACTTGTCATATGTAAGATGAATAACACATATTCGCAGATTCAAGTTTAATTCTTAACATGGTAGTATAATCACGTACAGCAGTAATGTTTAACAATTAAAGAGAGTGTGAGACGTTCATCTTAGTTAAAGCTATTTATTCCGGTTATTAAAGAGTCCCACCGTTCCTCCTCTCCTAACACTCCAGTCCCCCACCCCCACTGCCTGCAAGCTAGGGGAAATACCAGCAAGCCGTTCATCTTGATTAAAGAAAAATAAAAATCCTGGGAGCGTGGGAGTTATACAAGTTTTTGGCCTGAATAAGCTCTGGCAACATTTCGCATGGCTGATACCAAGTAGTCTTCAAGATACTGGGTAGAAAATAATTTCTTCGTAGAAAGTTGACGTCAAAATGAGCAAGAAAACTTTGTATGGAACAAAATACTTGTGCTCAGAGACATAAGTTGGCGAAAATTCCACTTGATTTATTTGCTCAGTTTTTGGCGCTCGGAATCTTTTGTCTTTGAAGCTAATTAAAAGGCTACTTGTCTGAAATTCTGTGTCCTTAGAATTTCGTGATAATGCTGTGACAGTGTTGAGCTGTTTTTCGTGACTTGCAGTAATATTCCTCTTTAGTACGTATCTCTTTATGCGAGCAGATCAAAGCGGCATGCCGGTAATATTGATTACTAATGTAATTCGATCAAAAGGCAAACAGCTTAGTCTGACAGATGAATATACTGTCTCTTTCTTGTAAGGGATAATGACAATAGAATGCGTTGGTAAGTCCAGGAGTGTGGTGCAGTGCTAGTAACCTTCGTCTGCATACAGTCCATTAGGACAATACTTATGGAGATACAAAGAAATATGTGGCAATTTCGAGCAGTTGGTTAACGTGTCAAAATTATACAGATAACCGAGTGCTTTGATAGAAGGAACTAATAGTAGGAAATAAATACTAATTTCTTTATTTATACAAAAGCCTTTTACCAGCCAGAAACAATTAAAGCACATAACAACAGTTGAAAGTGACGACCCTAGTCTTAATGCATACATTGCAAAGATGCATAATTGTTTTGCACATTCTTTCAAATATCGCACAATGAGACAGACAGCAAAGACAGTGCCTAGTAATTCATCTGTCTACGGATACGTACACCGACGATTTCATGGAAGCCAGAGAAAACCGTCCACCTTGGACAGTTCACAGACAACAGTGTATTGTTTTCCAGAGTAGTGCGAACTAAGTCGATGCAGAAACATGAACTTCATACGAATTGCTCATTTAAGACCTCGTACCACCTGAAAAATGCATTTCCTACTATAGTTTCTCATATGAAAATACTTTATTTAGGAACCTAGAGGTTTTTGAGACCCTATATTAGTTGCAAATGGCAAATGTGACAGCTATCTCACTTGCCTCACGTACATGCATGAAGACTGTGAGACGATAGGTCTAGGCCATGATATTCTGACTAAACTAGTACATCTTTCAGGACACACATTGCCATAAAGTAAGCATTGTTTCTATTCACCTATTAAAAAATGTTCTGATCGTACAAAGATTCATACTTGTGACATCGTTCAGGTCTCGCCGAAGGACCTTTCCAACGCCACAGATAAAAGTATGTACTGCGCTTTAAAAATAATATAATTCATAATTGATGATTCGGCACCTACATTCGTTGCCGGTACCATGGTCTGGGAGCATTGACTTCCAATACTATCTCAAAAGGTTGCTGCATAATATTAAAGAAAAACGATTGGCAATGGCAGCTGAAGGCTTCCAGTGTAAGGAATCCCCTTGTTCCGTCAGCGACCTTGTCAAATAGAGGAGCGAATAGTGGTTGCGGTCACCTTCGTCCCCTTGGGTGAAGAACCTAAGAAACAGAAATGATCAGCTGCATGAGTATGCAGAAGATAATGGAAATCACTATATTAAAGAAACATAATATGTATCCACAGGACAAGTAGGCTGCAACTTAGACAGAATAATGATGATCCCTCCATTGACAAAATATTCCGAAATAATCCCTATTCGGCTCTGTAGGAAGGTCTGCCAAAGACGAGACAAATACTAAAAAAACCAGCGAAATGGTGACATTCTATAAATCGCAACCTGAAGTACCTTAAGTCTGGATGTGGTGGGGAAGGTAGAAAATCCGAAAAGGGAAATACAAAAAGCCAGTGAAACGAAACGGGAGGAAGATAAGGATTTCGAATTAGATGAATGTGAGGTAATAACATCAGCGCAGAATGGTATAACGCGAGAAGAATGCATTATGACTAAGAAGGTAGGACAAAAAGCGAGTTACTGCAAATGACAGCAAAATAACGTCAACAATAATAGTTGAGGATTACATGGCAGTAGGGTGACGACAAGGGGAGAGTATTTGAGGATATGTGAACATGCAGTTCAGTATGTAAAGAGGGATGATAATCTAATAATTGCAGTAGGCTGATACGGTGTATTAGGGAAAGAAATACAAGACAAGGTTAGGGAAGAGTATGGGGTTTGTGAGATGAAATACTCCTCGAGTTTCTCAATGAATTTCGGCAGGTAACAGCAAATACATTATTAATGAATTACAAGAGAGGAAGATACGTATTTGGCCTCGAGACACGGAAGTATACCATCTGGGTTACATCAGGGTGAGAAAGAGATTTCTAATCAGATATTGGATTGCAAGGCGTGCTCAAGAGGATACATAGGCTCAGATCGCAGTTGGGCACTGCAGTAGGAATGTGTAGCGGAACTAAGGTTTGAAGTGGTGGTGCTGGGTGATAGGCGTGTACTAATTTCATAAACCATTTATTTACACTCAAAAAATCAAATCAAATACGACGCAGAAGGGATGTGCTCTCAGTTACCACTGACAAGCACATTTATCATTTAATAGATTGCCACAATAAAAAAATCACATGTAAAACATCGACAAAACTTCACCAATTCGTTCTACAATAACAGTAGTTCAAGAACAATAGATTAATCCCTTAAGCGAATTCATTTTCAAGCAAGCAAAATACTCACTCTCAGCTTCAACAATTAGCTGAATAACAGCGGATTAATGACTTGAATGAATTTACTTGTAATATTATCAGTCTCTTAACCCTCTTGAAACTGTACTAAAATTAACGGAAAACTGTTAGGAGTCATTAGCAACTACTGCATAAAAGAACAAGGCCTCAAATCTGTCTCATAACGTATTAACTACCAAAGAGCAGAGTGCCAAAAGTACGGAATAAATAAACTTAACGTTAACCAGACTGTGCAGCATCGTAATAAACAACTTACAAAAATTTATTTCTGGCCAACAGTGAGTAACACACTGCCAACTGGCAAACAACGATTCTAATGCAGCTCACGCGCGTCATGACATGATAGGATCGTCACAGAAAGTGCAAGGAGAAAGATCCCTTGAGTATTGCAATAAATTCCGGCTAGAAACAGCAAACACGCTATTCATGAATCACAAGATAAGGAAGTATATTTGGTCCCGAGCCAAATGGATTACACTTGGATGAGACAGAGATTCCGAAATCAGATACTGGAATGTAAGACGTACCCAAGAGCACGTATACACTCAGATCACAGTCTGGCCAAGTCGAACGAGACGTCTATTTTACCTGACGCTAACGATCTTGTTCTTAGCTATGTAGTGCTGATGCCGCCAGAGCGCGGCCGTTGCGACTCATGTGACCGAAGGGAATGCCGCCAAGGCAGCGCTCGGGAAGTTCACAGACGGCATCGGGCATTCAGATAGATGGAACGGGAACATTTCCCTGAAGCAAGCTCCGAGTCTGTGGTTGGGGCCGGAGGTATGCCGTCGACAAGGTGCTTCTGGAGAAACAACATGGCTAGTTGCTCTGTGGAAAACCAAGTCCAAGACGCTCAACGAATTGACGTGCATATCGGATGGACACACTCAGCACAGGTGGTGCTGACGTTCGGAAAACTTGTTGGTGTACATAAGATATATTCGCAGTTGCGAATAAGGTCAATCATCAGCTGTAAAATGCAATGACGACAGTGAAAATTTGTGCTGGATCCGGACTCGAACCCTCGCTTATCGCGACCGGTCGCCTTAACATTTTGCTATCCGTGCACGAATTGCGGCCAGATCCAAACTTCCATAAGTCGTCAACCACACGTCTACGACCTGTACTCGTACATCCAATATGTACGAGGGATATCCGGAAAGTAAGTTCCGATCGGTCAAGAAATGGAAACCTCTGTGAAAATCTAGTAGAGCTTTGCACATATGTGTTCGACTGCGTCTATTGTATCCCTGTCAGTTGCATCACTTCGCTCTTTTCAGTTCTGAGCGCTTGGTGAGCACATAAAGATGCGCAGAAAATAGTGTCTAACGCCAAGTATGAGGCCCTGGTGAGAGATTTCCCCTGATGTTATGCAGCCCACATTACTGTCATACGGTTCCTGCTTCGTGACAATTCTCGGGCGCAATCTGCAGGGGCAATGAAAATGCTCCTGCAGCGATTTCGATGGGAAGTGTTTGATCACCCGCTCTACAGCCCGTATTTGGCTCCCTCTGTGTTTCATCTCAGCTCACATTAACTACTGGCTACGAAGACAACATTTTATCACAGACAACGAGCTATAGATCAGCATAGACAATTGGCGGGAACCACAGGCGGCTGCCTTCTATGACGAGGGTATTGTAAAGTTGGTATAACGGTGCAACAGATGTCCTAGCTGGATCGACGACTATATAGAGAAATAGCTGGAAGGTGGAACCCACTGTCGTAAATAAAACGTTTCTGATTTTCAATGTAGTTTCCATTTCGCGACTGATCGGAACTCACTTTCTGGACAAGCCTTGTATATTACCGTACAGGTCAGACGTTGTACTTGAAAGTCACTTGGCAGGTAGCGACAGATAAATGAAATATACTCTGATTACGATGCGAAGTTCCTTTGGTCACGTATGGATGTCCAAAGGAACAGACCCTGCGCCGGCTACAGCCATTCTGAAATGTATTCTCAGTTGCGAATATGGACAACCATCAGCTGTAGACATGCATGCATGTTCCAAAGAAACTTTGAATCGAAATCAGAATAACACAGGCACTGCAATATGTGGTTTCTTGCTGCAGTATACGGCTGGTGCCTGACGTTTCAGCTGCACGCCACACTTGTGTGTCCTGCGGGTTGCCGCCCTGCCAGACGCCTGTAGCCAACGCAGCTCAACTCCACTGCAACATCCCCTGTTGTAACGAGGGCACCACGATCACCGGACACAGCCGACCCCGGATCGCATAAGCGAAGCGACGTGATGCAGGCCACTTCCCGATATTCAAACGCCGGGCGGCCTTTATAGCACCGCCACCAACACCTCCCCAGCAGTATGAAGCCGACCGTACAATTCTAGTGCCATACGACACACCACACCACACACCAGAGCCAGCACTACGCTATTGCAACCACCGATTGTGACCTCAAACGATTCCGACCTTGGCTATGTCAGAGTACCTATCGTGACAGACTGTGTTCCTTCTCTCGCATCTTCCTGGAACCGCATTAAATGAGTGACATTTCTTTTATTAGATCAGGACGATCTCTTGTTTTTCTTTAATTGAGGATCTGTTTTCTGTTGTTTATTTTTTGTAGTATCCTTTCTTGTAGAGATGAACTATTTTTCAGTGCTGCCTGGGCACCTTGTTGTATTCTGCGTGCAACATCCCACCATAGGATGCTCCTGTGCTGTGGTCTCCGGTCCTGCACATGGCATTACAGGAAGACAAGAAACGGCCTTAGGAGATTGGAAGGAGCACACAGTGCTTTTGATTTAATGGTGTTATCCTGGTGCTCTCATGTTCATACTGAGTCACGGTGTTATAAGCAAAGGTGTATTAAGTGAAGCTAGTTGTAGTTCACTTCGTCAGGAAATTGTGAGTATTGAGTTACGGCTTCTTGTGGTTATCGTAACGTGGGTTGGGCTATGCGAATATTGGATCATACAGCAAGCCGGTTCATATCAGTGAGTGCAATGCGCGCGATAGTCCAAAAGGTACATGTAATTTAAAATTTTGTTACAACTGTGGCTCTGTTTCTCACTCTGTTTTTGTGTTGAAACAGTATGGATCTTATTCAACCATTGGTTCACTCATGTGTATTGCGAATAGCAGTAGTCTGTTATCTAAATGAATTCTTTATATGTATAACTGGTGTAATGATAACTTAAATCTAAGCTTCGATAGATGATGAAATATAACATGGTAGTCGGTGTCGGTGTCTTGGTGATTGGGGTAGCTAGCAGTAGCCATGCAACAAGTAGTAAGTAGCGATTTCACTCAGTTTTCTGTTATAGAGAAGTGAATATTTTTTGATATAATAAGTTACTATAGACATAAGTATTGAAGGCAGTATATTGTAAAGTGTTACTTTGTTATTTGGGTTGCTCATGTGGCACAAGACTCAACTGTTTTGGATTATTATTGTTATTATTTCACCGAGATATTTTGCGATACTTTGTGCTGTTCAACCATGTTAAAGTTTTTCGCGACTCAAGAAACCTTTGTTTATAATAGTGGTTTCTGCCTTACTGAATCGGCCTTTGCATGATAAATAACTAAAAAACTCCATCTTAACAGGCCTTGGAAGACCGAGCGGTACTGACCAACCGCTGTGTCGTCCTCAGCCGATAGAAGGAATTGGTTGCGGATCTGGGGTGGCATGTGGTCAGCACACCGCGCACCCGGCCGTTGTCAGTTTTCGTGACAGGAGCCGGTATTTCTTAATCAAGTAGCTCCTCATTTGGCCTTAGCTCCTCAGCTGGCCTCACAAGGACAGACCCGGACAGTTACTCATCAAGCGCTGGCCAAGCAGACAGCGCTTCACTTCGGTGATCTGGCGGAAATAAATGACACGAAGTAATAGTGAATACTCTGTTCAAGAATCACAGGAGGAGATTGTAGACTTTAAAAAGGCGGGAGATACGGAAAGATTTCAGATTACATCATGATCAGGCAGAGTTTCCGAAATCACATGTTGGATTGTAAGGCGTTACCAGAGGCAGATTAGACTGATGCCACACTTTAATAATGAAAAGACTCGTCAGGAAGAATCAGAGCGCAAATATGTGGGATACGGAAGCACTAGGGAACGATGAGATACGCTTGAAGTTCTGTAAGGCTGTAGATACTATGATAATGAATAACTCAACAGGCAGTTCAGCAGAGGAGTGATGGACATCTATAGAAAGGGCAGTTATACATGTTGTAAAGAAAAACGTAGGAACAAGGAAGGTAACTGTGAAGAAACCGTAGGTAACGAAAGAAGGCAGTACAAAAATGTTGAGGGAAAGTCATAGCTACAGAAATATAAGTCAAAAATGGCTCTGAGCACTATGCGACTTAACTTCTGAGGTCATCAGTCGCCTAGAACTAAGAACTAATTAAACCTAACAAACCTAAGGACATCACACACATCCATTCCCGAGGCAGGAACTGTAAGTCACTTAGGGAATTAAAGGCGATATAGCTGCATGAAAAATGTGAAGGAATCGAAAGAGAAATGATAGTCGGAAGGACTGACTCAAAATATAGGAAAGTCAAAACAAAGTTTGGTGAAATTAAAAGCAAGGGTGGTAACATTAAGAGTGCAATGGAAATTCCACTGTTAACTGCAAAGGAGAGAGAGCATAGATGGAAAGAGTACGAAGAAAAGAGGGCAGAGTTGTCTGATGTGATAAGACAAGAAACAGGAGTCGCGACAGGAAAGAGACAGGGGATCCAGTATGAGAATTAGAATTTGAAAGAGTTTTGGACGACTTTAAATAAGGGATAAGGGATAGATCGTATTCCATCGGAATTTCTATAATTATTGGGGGAAGTGGCAGAAAAACGTCGATGTGTGGAATGTATCAGTCTGGCAATATATCATCAGATTTTCGGAAAGACATTATGTACACAGTGCAGCAAGAACAGAAAAATGCGCGGATTACCGTACAATCAGCATAATATTTGCTGACAGGAATGATGTAAAGAGCACTGGGAAAGAAAATTTGGATCTGTTAGATGACGACCAGTTTGGCCACAGGAAAGTTGAAGACATCATAGAGGCTGCTCTCAAGTTGCGGTTGATAATGAAAGCAAGACTGAAGAAAAATCAAGGCAGGTTTATAGGATTATCGACCTGTAAAAAGTGTTCGACGATGGAAAATGGTGAAAGATGTTCGAAATTCTGAGAATAATAGGTATGAACTATAGGTAAAGACGAGTAATATACTTTGGGTACAAGAACCAAGAGGGAACAATAAGACTGGAGACGAAGAACAAAGTAGAAGTTAGGAGACGAGGTACTGGCGGAAATAAAGCTGTGACAACGGGTCGTGAGTCGTGTTTGGGTAGCTCAGTTGGTAGAGCACTTTCCCGCGAAAGGCAAAGATCCCGAGTTCGAGTCTCGGTCCGGCACATAGTTTTAATCTGCCCGGAAGTTTCAACAACAATGTACTCAAATTAAAAACGGTGTAGAAGGAAGGCTCAAGAGTGGGATTAAGATTTAGGGTGAAAGGATATCAATGATAAGATTCGCTGATGACATTGCTCCCCTCAGTGAATTACAAGATCTGCTGAATGGAATGAATGGTCAAATGAGACAGAATATGGATTGAGAGTAAACTGGAAAAGACAAAACTAATGAAGAGTACCAGAAATGAGAACAGCGAGAAACTTCACATTGGAACTGGGGATCTCGAAGTAGACGAGTTAAGTAACTCTGCTTCCTAGGCAGCAAACTAATCCACATTGGACAGAGTAAGGAGGGTAAACAAAGCAGACTAGCACTGATGAAACGGGCATTCCTGCTCAAGAGGAGTCTGCTAGCATCAAACATAGGTCTTAATTTGAGGAAGAAATTTCTGAGCACACACGCTTGGAGCACAGCATTGTATTTAAGTGAAACATGGACTATGGGAAAACCAGAGCAGAAGAGAATCGATATATTTGAGATGTGGTGCGACAGACAAATGTTGAAAATTAGGTCGACTGATAAGTTCAGGAATGAGAAGGGCTCTTTAATTTTCCTGTAGATGGCATCTGTCTTTCACACAGACACGCATGTTCTTAGAGCTTCGCATTTCTGTTCTCCGACGTTTATTGGTTTCTTGCAGGTATACAAACTCCTACCGTGATTTGTGAACTAAAACGAGTAACTTTCAAAATGATGGAACATGGCAATCATTCGTCCTTTCCCTTCAGGCTTTATTACAGCAAAACTAGTTTTCGGCTAGTAACTATCCATTATCAATGCAGTATTTCATGGTTTTAATACATGTCCTAGTACGAGAGTCCCCTGTTGTTCGGGCTCCTGTCACAGTTCATTGAAGACCGATGCAGATACGGCAGTCTTGAATGAACCGTGACAGGAGCCCGAACAACAGGGGCCTCTCGTACTAGGACATGTATTAAAACCATGAAATACTGTATTGAATACTAGCCGAAATTTAAATTTGCTTTAACATAGCCTGTAAGGAAAGGCGACTGACTGCTGTGCTCCATCATTACGAATATCACAGTCGTCGAGTTCATTGCACATTCCTAGTGGAAGGTAACTTGATAAAACGAGTAATTCGAGTGAGTAAACTGCGATCAGTGCAAAATTCTACCAGGCGACTCCCCCTTGGTTTTCTTCCTCCTATTCCATCTTCCCTTTCTATTTTTCTATCTATTACTTGTCTTACTGTCGCATTCCGGTAAACAGTTTATTTAGATAGTTTTTCATATAAAGTGTTCCTCTCCTTAACTGAAGTGAAAGGAACATTTGTTTGGGTATGTAAACGTAAGAAACTTTCTCTTCTGCGAAGCCATGAACATAGTTTACTTACTTATTTTCCAGTTAGTTACGCCAACAAATTATAACTTTTTAAATATACACTGAAGAGCCAAAGAAATCGTTACACCTGCCTAATATCGTGTAGGGCCCCCGCGAGCACGCAGAAGTGCCGCAACACGAAATGGCACGGACTTGACTAATATCTGAAGTAGTGCTGGAGGGAACTAACAGCATAAATCCTGCACGGCCGTCCATAAATCCGTTAAGAGTATGAACGGGTGGAGACCTCTTCTAAACAGCAAGTTGCAAGGCATCCCAGATATGCTCACTAATGTTCATGTCTTGGTAGTTTGTTGACCAGTGGAAGCGTTTAAACGCAGACGAGTGTTACTGGAGCCACTCTGTAACATTTCTGGACCTGTGAGGTGTCGCATTGTCCTGCTGGAGCTGCCAAAGTCCGCCGGAATGCACAATGGACATGAATGGACGCAGGTAATCAGACTCGATGCTTACGTACGTGTCACCCATCAGAGTCGTATCTACACTATCAGGGATCCAATATCACTCCAACTTCACACTCCCAACACCATTACAGAGCCTCCAACAGGATGAACAGTCACCTACTAACATGCACGGTCCATGGATTCATGAGTTTGTCTCCATACCCGTACATGTCCATCAGCTCGATACAATTTGGAACGAGACTCGTCCGACCAGGCAACATGTTTCCAGTCATCAACAGTCCAACGTCGGTGTTGACGAAAGCTTTGTGTTGTGCAGTCATCAAGGGTACACGAATAGGCCTTCGGCTCCGAAAGCCGATATCGATGATAGTCCATTGAATGTTTTTCACGCTGGCACTTGTTGATGGACCGGCATTTAAATCTGCAGCAGTTTGCGGAAGGGCTGCACCTCTGTCACGTTGAACGATTCTCTTCAGTCGTCGTTGGTCCCGTTCTTGCAGGATCTTTTTTCGGCCGCAGCGATGTCGGAGATTAGATAATTTACCGGATTCCTGATATTCAAGGTATACTCGTAAAATGGTCGTAACAGAAAATCCCTATTGCATTGTTACTTCGGAGATGCTGTGTCCCATTGTTCGAGCGCCAACAATAACACCACGTTCAGACTCACTTAAATCTTGATAACCTGCCATTTTAGTAGTAGTAACCGATCTAATAACTGCGCCAGACGCTTGTCTTATATAGACGTTGCCGACCGCAGCGCCGTATTCTGCCTGTTTAAATATCTCTATATTTGAAAACGCATGCTGATAGCCATTTTCTTTGCCACTTCACTGTAATATTACTTTTTCTTTCCTGTAGCTAATGTACCGGGTGAACAAAAAAAAAAAAAACCATATTGCCCATATTGCTAGACGCATGAAAGATCTCTTGCGCGCGTCGTTTGGTGATGATCGTATGCTCAGCCGCCACTTTCGTCATGCTTGGCCTCCCAGGTCCCCAGACCTCAGTCCGTGCGATTATTGGCTTTGGAGTTATCTGAAGTCACAAGTGTATCGTGATCGACCGACATCTCTAGGGATGCTGAAAGACAACATCCGACGCCAACGCCTCACCATAACTCCGGACATGCTTTACAGTGCTCTTCACAACATTATTCCTCGACTAAAGCTATTGTTGAGGAATGATGGTGGACATATTGAGCATTTCCTGTAAAGAACATCATCTTTGCTTTGTCTTACTTTGTTATGCTAATTATTGCTATTCTGATCAGATGAAACGCCATCTGTCGGACATTTTCTTAACATTTGTGTTTTTTTGGTTCTAATAAAACCCCATGTCATTCCAAGCGTGTGTGTCAATTTGTACCTCTCTATCTACATTATTCCATGATTTATTCAGTTTTCAAATTTATACTGACTTTTTGATCATCCGGTATTTAAACCAGCTACGTAAAAATCGATTTTATTGAAATTTCTATCAGTTTTAGTTGAGGAGTGAGAAATGTTCAGCCTTAGGTATGGATGCTACACGCTGTACGTAATTGGCTACGGTCATATGGACGTTCTAGTTACAGAATGTTAGTTTAAGTGAGATGTTCAAAAGAGGGTCCATTTTTTCTGAAAGCACAACTGAGTACGACCTCTGAACTTCCGGACGACAAGTTCTATAACTGCTAATGTCACGGTGCGACAAGCTCCCTCGACGAGTTTCTTGAAGTCAAATTTTTTATATTGTAGAATGTATCCACGTACTTTCGCAAACAAGGCGGCTCGGAATGCAGAAACGAACGTAGGCCTGTCTTTCACGAATATTGACTTGGAATAAAGGTGACATACACTCCCAAAGATTCTGCTGACTTCTTGTTGATGCTTGGTGAATGCCGACACGATGCCACTGAAGCAGCTGTGACTTGTGGTCGAAGAGCTCTGTCAGTCAATAAATTCTTATCTGGTAATCAACGATTTCGGGAAACAAATAGTTTGAGAAGCCGCAGCAATAATAGACGGAGAGCAGCACGAAATGATGATATCAAATACGGTAATGTGCAGTACTGGATCGTAGAGAATTCTAGGTGCGTACATGTCGATCGACAAAGGAGGTATCCCATCAATGCTCACTTGTGGTGTGTAACCCTTGCAGATGAAGTAATTCGTCATTATATTAAACGCTTTGGGTTAAGTAGAGGGGTAAAGGCGACAGAGGCAGCTCTGAATGTTTGTATTGTGTATGAGGCGAGTGATTTTGGGTAAAAAACTTTAGAAAAAAACTTTTTTGCTTCAGAAAACATAATTCTGGCGTGAATGATTTTGCACATTCAGGAAGCCTCGACGTACGTGTTGGATTGCGAACATTTAAGCGTCGTGCGACATTTGTATTCAATGGGCAGGTTCAGAAGACAGGAGCAGTGATACTGCGTATCCTAATTTAAAACAGCAAAAATCAAATGGGTTACCATGAATGTATTTTTACTTATTAGTCATCAGTTGGCTCATTGAGAATGCCAATTCAATATCTCTCTTGGTGACTACTTATGCGTCTTTATATAAACTTCCTGAGAAGGATTAATGGCTGAATCCTAAAAAAAGATATATACTCGAGGAATGTGTAGTGTGAACACAATATTTTGCCTATTTCGGCTCAGAAAGGGTCCTGTGCACCACAAAAACTTCCGCAGGGAAGAGTACACCACAGCTGGTAGTTTTTGCCAACAACTCAGACAAGTATCAGTCTCAGTGTAAGAAGAAGACCAACAAAACTTCATCACGTATTAATACTAAACTATAACAGACTCTGCCTTTTTCACTAACAAAACCACCCAGCAGTTTGAAAAGTTACCCATCACGCAATTCTTCTTTTGATCTTATTCCCTCAAACGTTTACCTTTCAAGCCCCTTATCGAAAAACAGTCAAGAAACCTCCTTTCTGGACGAAAATGCTCTCCAAACTCGGTTTGTCGAGAACTTTAACTCTAATCCAGTAGGATTCTACAGCTGTGCTGAGCGTTGTGAGACTGTTTTCGAAAATGCAAGAGAATGTACCGCTGACGATTAATTACTCCCCGATTTTTACTCTTGCGTTCAGTAAAATAATGGACAACGTTATTAAAATATGCTTTGTACTAATTGAAATGAATTTCAGATTACAGCGATTTCCTTACGACAAACGTCTACTTTAATGAAACAAAGTATGTATACATGGACGTGCCTATATCAATACGAATTAATAAGTTATTACTCATTCTGGACGTCGAGACGGTCTATATTTCCTTGTTGTCCTGTCAACAAACTCTTGACTGTAAACTGTTCTGTTCTTAACGCAGTCTCAAATGTTTGGTGGGACTGTTCCCTGAACATCTGCTATCGCAGTTTGCTTAGGAAGTGAAACGAATTTTATTTGAGGTTCCATCAGATAGATAACTTCAGCAGATATCCGACATGCGATGTAAAGAAACTAGGGAATAAAGCGAACTCGAACACGACTTTACATTTACCACTACACCACAAGCAGGTAAGTTTCTGTATCACCTCGAGAGGACTGAGAGAACTACCTCCTAACTTCCGCATCCTACAGTATTGCCAGATCCTGCAGATGGCCGGACATGGCCGATGGTCAGGTTTTATGGCAATTACTGTACTTCCTTATCAAGCCGATGAAATATTTTACGATTCCATTTAAGATGTGACACTGATTAAGTAAAATTCATTGTTTGAACGCAGATTTGACATTTGCACCTAAGCTGTGATTACTCTGTAATGTCACAGTCCTAGTAACCCATTTTAGGAAATTCGAACGTAATGAAAAAAGGTATACCATTGTGAAGTCATGTTGGCTTAGTGGTAATAAGCTTAAATTGCACTGCGCAGGTTGATAAACAAGTCGGTTCGGACGTCGCTCGAGGAACACTGCGGTTTGTAAGACTTTTTCTCGTTTTCTTTATTTGATCTGCGAACTGCAAGAACGAAATTCTATGACTATACCATAAGACAAACTCTGCATCATGGGCCATCTCGCAGTCTCCATTCACTAAATCGTAGGATTGAGCCGAAATACTCAGTTACTTCACAAGAAAAGGCTCCAAGGAAACATTAATGACAGTAACTTTTGTGTTTGTCATTTAAGGAACATCATCCGAGAGAAATGTTACAGAACCAATGAACGTACTAAGGTAAATCTGGAGGTGAAAAACGTCTTGAATAGCAGAACTGCACGGTTTTTCATGTCTTTCCTTTTGTATCTGCATCGGGAGAGATACATTTTCCTTGTAAATATACATTTTGATTACTATATAATACACTTGAATCTGTTCACATCTAGGACTGAAACAAACAATTTTCTTTCATTATATTAAACTTTCGTCGTGAGATAGATTCGATAAGTGTATAATTCAATTAAATTTTCTGATACTTTTCATTCATGGTTATTGAATATATGCTTCAGAGATTCACAAGCAGTTTTCTGCACATCCAATTACCACATGATCATCTTCGCCATCATTTTGTTGCAACTTTGATACTTGCGTTAGCAGCTATTAAGTCCTCACACGCTCACACACATGGCATTTCAAAACAAGCAAATCTAATAAAACCTTGCAGAATGTTTACTGTGCAACTTTCAATTAGCTTGTGTTCTTCATAACTCCGTTCATGGAATTCAAAGTCAAATGACTATCTGCATTTCCGTCGAAGCCGCAGTAAATCGCTTTGACTCGGTATATCATTTTCTTTTTTCGTGGGAAAGGTGTGCCATTACAGACCACATCATACCACTTCTCCTAAGTGTAGAATGGCGTAGTGGTTAAGGCGGTGAGTTTCCAATCTGCAGGTAGGGGTTTCGGATCCTGTCACTTCCATGAACTTTAAATGGTGGTAAGAGTTATTAGTTTAGGACAATGATAAGTGTTAGGTATTCATAATTTTAAAGTATTACGTCTACAGTGCCGACCATGAGGCAGATTTCTCTTTACGTACTGTCATTTCTGCCGGACATAAAAAAAAAATTACTCTTGTACGTTCGTCGGTATTGGCGTGCTAGATGCTTGTAAATGAAGAGAACACAATATTATGCCTTTTCAGGACGTAAAAAAAGTCTATGTATTCTCTCTTTGACGCCTTCGTCACCGTTTACGCCATGCGCCAAGTGACCAAAAAATTAGTTTCATGTTTGTCTCAGTCTCCTTGATCAAAGATCGTAAAGTAATTTAAAATCAAGAGTGTCTGGAACGATTGAAAAGAATCAAATAGATTGCGTAGTTTTTATGTGTAATCTGCCCCCCTTTAAAAATCAATTAAAACACATAAGGCAAACGGATTTCCCTCTTCTTCGAGGGAGAACAGGAGAACAAAATGCGCATATTTCATAAATACTTTCCCCCTAACAACGCAATACATCAGTACCGAGTTCAGTTTCCTTCCCCCTCTACATCTGCATTTAACTACCGGGGAATAGAGGCTACAGTTTCCGGATGAATCTGTTATTTTGTGACACCTGTTCCCATGCGTCATGAACTGTTCTGAACAGCGCGGTCTTGGTTGTCGGTGGTGGACTTTTACATCTAATAGTTTTCTCCGTCTCTCCCCACACGTGCTCTATGGGACTGCGGTCAGCACCTTTGGGAGGTCAGTCCAACAGCTGAACGTCTCCGTTCATTTGAAACCAGTGTTCTACACAGTTCGCTGTATAGACAGGAGGACGGTCATGTTGGAAGCTTATTGTGTCTCCCAAAAATCTCCAACGAACGGAAGGAAGCATGACGTTCTCCAGTGTTTTGCAGTAATACTAACTAGAAAAGAACGGCCCAACTGCCACAGAACGCTACAAACGTTTATTTGGGCCACTGATTCTATAAATGACCAAGAGGTATCAAATGTTCTTTCAAGGAATGGTGCTAGCAGCAGCAGAATGAACAAATTAATAGCGAAATGGCAGTAATAATAGAAGACAGTTTTTGGTAACTTCCTTTGGTAAATTTCTTGAAACAATGAAAATTTCAGAAAGACTTCGAACCGAGGTAATGATGGCTAGAAGCATCTTCACATCATGATGATATGAGAATAACTCAGTTGTAAGCTAAGCTCATCGTAAATTACGACACAATCGTGAATGTAGCAAACGGACGCTTCAGTAGTCTGTTGTTTCTTAATTAGCTTATTAATTGTGAGGTATGGGTTCGATTCCCACTTCGGGCATGTATTTCAAATGCACACGAACAGATCTCTTTTACCTCTAGCAATGCCAAATGAAGAACATCAGGTTGCATCGTAGATCAGTAGCCGCATCGCCCGCATCTCGTGGTCGTGCGGTAGCGTTCTCGCTTCCCACGCCCGGGTTCCCGGGTTCGATTCCCGGCGGGGTCAGGGATTTTCTCTGCCTCGTGATGGCTGGGTGTTGTGTGCTGTCCTTAGGTTAGTTAGGTTTAAGTAGTTCTAAGTTCTATGGGACTGATGACCTAAGATGTTAAGTCCCATAGTGCTCAGAGCCAAGTAGCCGCATCACGAACATGCTATCCCTTCGCTACCAAATGGGACAGAGCCACTTTAGGTTTTGCCATAGCAGAGACGGAAGTCGCGGCAAACAAAAACTCTGTCACCAGTGAGCTTCCTTACACTGGCAACTTTATTTAATGAGACGGTGGTCATTTCAAATAACAGGGCCCTTATTTTATTTGAACAAGGGACGTTGAAAGACTTAGTGCTGGACTAAGATTGGAATTCAAATCTCCTCTTTCGCGCTGTCCGACCCACATGAAACGATTTTCGTTGTTTACCTCTAGATTGCAAACTCCTCTATGTCTCTACGAAAGGGACATATATCTGGCTGCGAATCCTGGTCCAGCACAAAAATATCCATGACTTCATTTTAAGCCCTACCGTACTCCCACGAACAACTAGCGATAAAGTTTTCATTTTTAACGTCTCTTCATGTTTGGTCAACAATCACTATAGTTGTCGTTATTTCTTGTCAATGATAGACACGTCTCATCACTGGTGAGCAAACAATTCGTGGACAGAAAACAACGGCGGTAGGTTCCGTATTCGATTCCCGGTCAGGCAAAAAACTGAACCCTCATTCCAAACGCAAAAATCTCGCTTCTGATGAAAAAATTCGATATCTAACATCTAACTTTATTTAGTTAACAAACGGTTTACGTGCCGGCTTCGAGACCCCATCAAAAACTTTACATGATGACACTTCGTTTCAAACACGTGCAAACTTTGTCACTTGAAATTATAGCTTGCCGCTGTTAATCGTGTTGCTTGTAACTGGTTAGTTCAACATCCAGTTTATGCTAAATGACACATATCAGGAATGACATTTTTCACGTCTGGCAAAACCTGTCATAGAACTTCAGAAGCCGAGACATTGTATCAAAATCTCTTGTTCATAAAAATTTTGAATTTTGCCTACAGATTGCTGGAATAACTTATGTGACGGGGTTAGTTAACTCAAGTTCTAATGAGTGTGGTAGTGATTTCGAAATGTCACTTACTGTAATAAACCTCCAATGACACATTTGCTAGCGCTTACAATATCTTGGTGTTCAGTTATATCTGATCTGAATCCCTTAAAGAACAATGTTCTTTAGTGATCTCTTGCGGCATCCATTCAAACGACTGTACTACAAAGAGAGTAGAGGACCTAGAAGACAGCTACGTTATGTGGGCTGCATGCAAATCAGACGAAACGCAATTTAGGTCTTTCGGGTACTTTTAAGAACACACTTGTTCAGAAAAAACAGAACATCTTGAAAGAGTGGAGACAGGGCGTTAATATTCACCGGACATGTACATTACTGTGTTTTGTAGAATGATTAGCATTTCACTCACCTCGGTTCAGCATGTGTCCTGTTGCCTAGTAGGCACAGGGTCTTCCGTGGGCGCTGATAACTTTTTCTGTGGGTGATGACATCGACATGTATAAGGGGCGAATAGCGTCCTGTATTATAGCCATCCATGCTACATTCACCTGGTTCCAAAATTCATCAGTTGTGTTTGGCACTCAGTCACACTGCTGCGCCTTTCATTTCACCGTATCCCACACATTTTTGATTGGTGACAATTCTGGTGATCTTCCAAAAAAGTCACTGATTTGACGGTACGGTTCGCGAATACATCTGCGAGCAATCCTGCACGTCTGCTCAAATCACACTGATCCATTATCTTCGACATATAGCGACAACGAGACACATTTTACCGGTAGGTGGTGTTGCTCCACGATATCGATGTTGAACCCGTGGACCGACATGGTTCAAATGCTAATCATTTCTGCAAAACATACCAACGTCCGTGTCTTGTGAATATGACCATCAATCTCTAGTCGTTCAAGGTGTTCTGTTTTTTTTTTTTCGAACATCAGTGCATGGTAGTACATAATCGTGCCACAGAACAAGCAGTTAGCTCTCTGCTGAACAAGCAGCTGGCAGCTGTTTAAACCCAAAAATAATTTTTTGAATCAGACCAGTGAAATCACCACCACAGTCAAAACCTCAGGGGACTGAAGAGGTGTTTAGTGCTTAGGACGAACACCACAGATTCATCCAGCATCAAGAAGTGTTAACGGGCTGCACGGAGGAGGAATAAAAGACTGGAGATCTATCAACGAAATCAGACTGGGAGTCCTTTTGAATAAAGACAAGAGGATACCTCCGAACCAAAAGGAGCAAGGTGTGTGTTTCCGGCGAAATTCAGAGTACGGAACATTTGCGGGAGTGCTGCACACATCCTACATGCTTACTAGTGACCTGAAATGTGCAAACATAAATTCGTCCTGCGCGGCCTGGTACTCGTTTAATATGTTTGTGGTTTATGAATTTGTGTAAGTGTGTTTGTTACCTTTTTGCTTATTGCTGTAGCTGTATTGGCATACATTTTGTATCTGAATTGTTCGCGATACGATACAAATAATAATAGATTCCTTGATGTCAGCTGGGATGTCTCAATAGATTACTTGATGCCAGCTGGGATGTCTCAAATGGATGAAGATAAGGGCGTTGGTTCAAGCGCGTATACAGCCCATTGGAAGAAACTCACAGTAGAATGAATGAACATCTCATTTGCAGGAAATTGCTGAGTGACGTCGGTAAAATCTCCCATATCTGGTTGAATAAGTACCAACTTTAAAAGGACAAAACGACAATGTGACAAAGCCTAGTGAAGCACTGAGGTGTTCAAAACAACATTGGGACTATGATAAATTTACTTCTTATAAGTCATTAAGTAATCTTTTTTGTAGCCAAGATCGACAAATGTGGCATGAATATTCGAAAAATGTTCGTATAAAGCTGGAAAAAAGAAAGTCCCGTATACGCGAACAAGACAAATATGATAACTTGACTTCGAATCAACACTACGCTAATTAGGAAATATGACTTTTTTTCTAGCAAGTTCAGTGAGCGTAAAATCCCATAATGACAGACACAAATCTCAGTGTCTGCAGAGAATAGAAAGAAATTGCAGGAGGGAGGTGGTACTGCGCGGAAATGAAGATGTCGTCTGCTTTACTTCTGCCACAAGATGTTCCGCTGGATCTGTCTCCGTCCGGGCGACCTAAGGAAACGGGACCGCAGATTGTCTGCTGGGAAGATTTCCTCCGGTGCGTTGATGTACTCGGGACTTCCGCGGAAGAGCGATAGCATGAAAGTGAAACTGGCTGGCAAGTAACGTTTCCGGAGAAACTTTGCGACCCCGGCGTTCGTCGATTAAGGCGGGGGAGTCCCCTGGGGGAGCGCAGCGGCGCGTGTCTCGATCGAAACAGTGGCGCAAATCCCTCGCCATCAGGGCGTCTCGCCATTTCCAAGATGTTTACGGAGCGAAATGAATGAAGCACACAGAATACGTGTGTATTTTTAACGTCGAACACTTCTTTGGTCTGCACACCATATATTTCACCCATTTCACGTAGTTGAGAATTTTATTCCTTCTTATGAAGAAGACTGTTCAATACGCTGGTTTCCGTGTCTCACAGATGTCGTAGTTTTTTTGTCTATGGTTTGTCAAGTGCTTCAAGGAACTGTAATTACCAGAGAGTGGTTCAACAAGTAAGACAACATGTGCCCTCGTGGGTTTATAAACACTTCGCGCGAATTATATTAGATGTGCAGATAGAAGAGTCCGACAAACCCTTCGTACGCCTTCTGTAAGTGGAGTTGGCTTCTAAGGTGTCTGTTCTCCTTTACGTTTGTCTTACTACTGCAAAATAAACCCAACATAAACTGATTTGAAATGATTATATCCCGTCAAAGATGACGTTATGAACGGTATAATAAATTAATTACTGCAGTCTGACTGTGACAAGACGAAGTAAAATTAATTGTGCAGAACACACTTTCTTTGGCCGCACACCGTAAGAACAGAAGAAATAGTGTCAGTAGGCTGAACATAAATCAACCCAAATGATCATTCATAAGAGCTAGCAGCAGCGAATGAGTTGCAACGACCCAGCTTATCGTTGGTCACCGTGCCTTAGGGGCATAGACCCCGTACTATAATTACAATAGTCAAATAAGAAGCACTGAAGAAATATGTCTCTGTAGACTCACGAGGAGCATCTCGTCGAGTATCTTTAGCGTCAAGGGCTACCTTATTTGCTGTGAAATTCATGTAAAGAACAGTAATATGTACGTGCAGAGACTAAAATAGGGGATACTATCTGTGATGTGATGTATCAGACGAAATTCACCAAGCAAGGTAAGGTGTCCTAAAACTGATACATCCAAAACTTTCCAGAAAATGAGACACCCAATCTATTCGTAAGAAATCCGTATTTGTCAAAAATATTCCCGCTGTCACTTATGCTGCCACTGATTAGGAAAAACAAGTCAACTCCACCTTAACAGGCCATGAAGGCCCAACGGTATCGACCGGCCGCCGTGTCATCATCAGCCCACAGCCGCCATTGGATGCGGATATGGAGGGGCATGTGGTCAGCACACCTCTCTCCCGGCCGTATGTCAGTTTCCGAGGCCGGAGCCGCTACTTCTCAATCAAGTAGCTCCTCTGTTTGCCTCACAAGGGCTGAGCGCACCCTGCTTACCAACAGCGCTTAACTTCGGTGATTTGACGGGAACCGGTGTTACCACTGTGGCAAGGCCGTTGGCATTGATTAGGAACAGTTGGTCACAATTTTTTTCCGTTAGAAACTTAAGTTTGGAGGTAAAAAATAATTTTTAGACAAACAGCACTTTCACACTGAAAATAAATGTAGACACACTTCTACAACAGTTGCATCACTTACACAACTCTTGACTATGTATCTACCAAATTTCCGATACATGCACAGAAAATTGTGGTCTGTTTGCTGAATTTTTCGTTATTGCCATATTAATCATACGAAGATAATTGTAAACAGACAACTTAATCCTTAATTATGGTACGCTCCATTCCAAAATGCGAGGGATATTCAGAAAGTAAAGTCTGATCGGTAACGAAATGCCAACCACAGTGAAAACAAAAAATGTTTTATTTTCAACAGTTTGCTAGACCTTAGTTACTTTTCTAGCTGCTCCGACATACACAGTTGTCGTAGAGTTGTACCAGTTTTGCAGTACCCTGGTCATAGAAGACAGTCGCCATTGCTTTCCGCCACTTTTCTACGCTGGTCTGCAGTTCCTTGTCTGCGCCAAAATGTTGACTTCATAACCAGTGGTTCACGTGTGCAGAGATGGACATCAGAGGCACCCAAGTCTTGGCTGTATGGTGGGTGTCGGTGATCACTTCCCATCGAAAACGCTGCTGGGGCGTCCTCATAGCCGTTGTAGTGTGCGGCCAAGAACTGTCATGAAGAAAGACATACATGAGAGAGGCGTTATGTGGGTTTGCATGAAATCAGGCGAAACCTCGCAGCGGGCACTCATACTTGGCAGGAACCGCTATTGTTCAAGGCATCTCTGCATGCTCACTGTGGGCTCAGAACTGAAAAGAGCGACGTGACGCGTTCTGATTCCGACATCTCTTTGAAGAGTGACGATAGAATGGATGGTGTTGATTCCTTTGGAGAATCCACACCAGATCCTATCGTAATGAGTGACCCAGCACATGAACATGCAGCAGATTACATCTTGGGTAAATTTCAAGGAGGACAGAGGGATTCACAGAGCGACACATATACCTGCCCCACACAAAAAATATGGGCAAATGACCTAGAAGTTACGGCTCTACAGTCAGTGGAGAGGAACAAAATAGTTTGTAATTTAAGTGAAAAAAATTTCTTTATTAATAAGAGTGATGTTATAAGTAAACTGCCAATTCCACATATTGTTACTAGAGTGGAAAATAACAAACGAGGAATCTGCTGGAAATTGGCAATTCTTCATGTTGCTACTGGATTGGGAAATATCAAATGATGAATCTGCTTTGCGTTTAACAATCTTGTTGATGCTCATGAAGGGAAAAGAAAGACAACGATATTGTTTTTTGTATTTCTTATTTTTGTCTTAGTGCCAATAGATTAAGTATAAATGTAATATGGTCGTAACCATTGCTAGTTGACTTTAAGGAAGTAAAAACAGGAGAAACAAATAGAAAAATTCCTGTAGGTCACTCTGACCATGCCTCTAATACGCTAGAAATACCCACCACAGAAAAATCCCAATTATACATATGTATCGTTGTTTGTGATCTCTATCTCATTTGTAAAACCGAAACCTTCGTACCTTACAATATCACATGTGCATCATATCTCGAACCAGCCGTGTAATTTTTAAGAATTTCTGTCCAAAAGATATATAATTTCTATTTTTTCTAGTCTACATTTGTAACATTAAAGAATGAAATACACTGTCATTTTAAAACAGCTTGTACTCTATAACATTGACAATTTTTTACTGGCTGTTAGAGTTTTTCTTTCAAAAACACAGACAAATTACACTCCTGGAAATTGAAATAAGAACACCGTGAATTCATTGTCCCAGGAAGGGGAAACTTTATTGACACATTCCTGGGGTCAGATACATCACATGATCACACTGACAGAATCACAGGCACATAGACACAGGCAACAGAGCATGCACAATGTCGGCACTAGTACAGTGTATATCCACCTTTCGCAGCAACGCAGGCTGCTATTCTCCCATGGAGACGATCGTAGAGATGCTGGATGTAGTCCTGTGGAACGGCTTGCCATGCCATTTCCACCTGGCGCATCAGTTGGACCAGCGTTCGTGCTGGACGTGCAGACCGCGTGAGACGACGCTTCATCCAGTCCCAAACATGCTCAATGGGGGACAGATCCGGAGATCTTGCTGGCCAGGGTAGTTGACTTACACCTTCTAGAGCACGTTGGGTGGCACGGGATACATGCGGACGTGCATTGTCCTGTTGGAACAGCAAGTTCCCTTGCCGGTCTAGGAATGGTAGAACGATGGGTTCGATGACGGTTTGGATGTACCGTGCACTATTCAGTGTCCCCTCGACGATCACCAGTGGTGTACGGCCAGTGTAGGAGATCGCTCCCCACACCATGATGCCGGGTGTTGGCCCTGTGTGCCTCGGTCGTATGCAGTCCTGATTGTGGCGCTCACCTGCACGGCGCCAAACACGCATACGACCATCATTGGCACCAAGGCAGAAGCGACTCTCATCGCTGAAGACGACACGTCTCCATTCGTCCCTCCATTCACGCCTGTCGCGACACCACTGGAGGCGGGCTGCGCGATGTTGGGGCGTGAGCGGAAGACGGCCTAACGGTGTGCGGGACCGTAGCCCAGCTTCATGGAGACGGTTGCGAATGGTCCTCGCCGATACCCCAGGAGCAACAGTGTCCCTAATTTGCTGGGAAGTGGCGGTGCGGTCCCCTACGGCACTGCGTAGGATCCTACGGTCTTGGCGTGCATCCGTGCGTCGCTGCGGTCCGGTCCCAGGTCGACGGGCACGTGCACCTTCCGCCGACCACTGGCGACAACATCGATGTACTGTGGAGACCTCACGCCCCACGTGTTGAGCAATTCGGCGGTACGTCCACCCGGCCTCCCGCATGCCCACTATACGCCCTCGCTCAAAGTCCGTCAACTGCACATACGGTTCACGTCCACGCTGTCGCGGCATGCTACCAGTGTTAAAGACTGCGATGGAGCTCCGTATGCCACGGCAAACTGGCTGACACTGACGGCGGCGGTGCACAAATGCTGCGCAGCTAGCGCCATTCGACGGCCAACACCGCGGTTCCTGGTGTGTCCGCTGTGGCGTGCGTGTGATCATTGCTTGTACAGCCCTCTCGCAGTGTCCGGAGCAAGTATGGTGGGTCTGACACACCGGTGTCAATGTGTTCTTTTTTCCATTTCCAGGAGTGTATGTATCATATTTAGATCACCTCACCCTGAATTAGATTTTCGGGGACGAAGGTTGCATTGCGCAACACGTGACCATTTAATGGTGGCAGACTAAAGATTATGCTCACTTATACGTAAATATGAAGCATATGATTAGGGAAATAGAAATAAGGTTCCTAATTAATTCAAAAAACAAGCGAACACAAAACACATGACCTCCGAACACAGCAACGACACGTGGTCCACAAGTCAAGTATGCAATCAGCACATGGATCCAGTAGTACACACGATACGAAGTATTAAATAAGTTAAACTGAATAGAAGTGTGACTGAGTTTGTGTATTATTCTTCAGATTAGATGCCTGGTTACGGATTATACACCAATCCTCGTGACTGCTGCTTTAATAAGACAAAGCATTTGCTGCTGCACGCAGAACATACCGCCATTCGCGACGTTCTTAGCAAGTTCGCTATGTGAATAAATGAAAGTTTGCGGAACGAGTGTCACCTAATGTGTGGTTTCGGTGCCAGCAAGTTGATAAAGGCAGAACGGATATTCACTACGGGAATGCATCCGTATGACGTCGTCAACAACAGCCGATGTTTCGACAGGAGCACACCCTGCCATTTTCAAGGCAAAACTTCAGCAAGTAAACCGTGTGCAAATAAGTGAATTTAAAACCTAGGTTTTCGCAGAAACTCTATAAAGATACACACACACACACACACACACACACACACACTCTGTAAACACTAGCGCCATTACAAACCGAAGATGACCAAATTCAGAAATTATTGATAATGAAATTAAAAATCAGCGGTTAAGGTAGCATAAACTCTGTCCCTCTACTTTTTGTCAAGTGAGAGAGCAGAATTTCATGCAGACTTAAAACAAGAACCACCATCTCTACTGGAAGATAATATGCTAATTTAATTTCTACAGCTTCCTTAATAACACTATCCCCATAGCTGGAAGCGCATGCCAGAATCTCCATGCTGTTATATTTCATAGGATGACCGGTGCCAAGACAATGTTCTGCAATGGCGGATTTACTCAGTTGCGGCCAGCGTGTATGCCACTTATGCTCAGTGCACCAGTCCCCCACTGTCCTGATAGTACAACCAATGACATCCCGCAACTGCAAGGAATATGGTAGACACTCGCCTGACAATCTCTCAGGGTCCTGTGAACCACGGTACGAAGGACCTCTCACATCGAGCCGGATAGTGAACACTGCCAGCCTTCAGATACAAATCAGTGTAAGTTGTCTTCCTACAAGGAGCATGTCCTAACGTACCATCCGTCTTCCTCCTGACCAACGCATCAAGGATCCATCCTCTTCCACCTCCATCGTGAACTGAATATTCGAGTGGATTGAATTCAGGTATTATAAAAAGTCGTTCACATTCTCTCTGCCCTGAACACAACTGAAGTATCATCTATATAGCTGAAAAAAGCGCTAAGGTTTCAAAGTCGCCGAGTCCAAGGCACTTTTCTCGAAATCTTCCACACACAAACTGGCAATCATAGGGAACAAAGGGAGTCCCATACAACCCCATGTCTCGGATAGTAGTACTGGTCACTGAATAAAAAATAAGTGGAAGCCAATAGATATCGAAATAGGTTCGTTAAATCAGCACCAGAACTAACCTCAATCAACATTAACGAATCAGACAGAGTAAAACGAGTGAATAGAGGGCCCACATCAAAACTTGCTAGAATATCGGTGTCATTCAAACGAATTCTTTCTAAACGACGCAAGAAAAGTTCTTAATATGGTGCTCAGACCGACGTTCTATAGGGCTCAACAGGTTATCAAGGCGTTTTGCTACAAGAAATGTCGGACTACCAATGTTACTCAAAATAGGACGAAGAGGAACGCCTTCCTTGTGGACCTTAGGGAGGCCAAATAACCTAGTGGGAACTGCACAACAAGAAATGAGACTCCTGATGGTCTCCTGCGATAAGGTATTTTCTTCAGGAGGCTATTAGTCGTTCTCTTAACACATTTTGTGGTGTCAGCACCGATCCTGCGATACATTGTATCAGACAGTAAACACTGCATCTTTTGAACGTATTCCTGACTGTCCAAAACAATGGTTGCATTGCCCTAGTCCGAAGGTAAAATAATGATGTCCGAATCAACTCTGAGTGAACGTAAACCGGTTCTCTCAGACGATGTGATATTATTCTCGGGTGGGCATGCCCCAGACATCACACTACATATCGCCCTCCTATCACAATAGAGTAATGCCAACGGAATGATGTCTCAGCAGCAGTTAACGTGGAGTCAGAGGTTGAAACTTAAGTATATCGTGTGACACCTGAGATGAAGAAAGCATCAATGTCAACACACCTCATTTTCCCACCATAAGAAGTTCAGAATAACACTATCTTCCAATAAAGTTATGACGGCCGTCTATTGGGACACTCAGAGTGTGCTGCAAGTTTGTTTCTTTACTCAAGGAGAGACTATGAATGACGTCACATATGGGAGAACACCGGGAGGTTGCATTAAGTGATTGCGAGGAAACTGCCGATTACTTTTGAATGGTGCTTAATTTTACGCAACAACGCCAAAGCGCATACTGCCTCAGTTAAGCGGTATTTGGTTCGGAGTTTCCATTTGGCTGTATTGGAACACTCTCCACACACCAAGCGATTAACGTTTCACGAGAGCAGTAAGGAAGTAGTTGGCCGGTCGCCACTTCAGAACCGATACCGATGTTGTGGAGGTTGTGAAGAGAATACTAGAACTGGACCTGTTTTTTAGATACCGGTTTATTTATGGAACCAAACCATAGACAACTACGGAGACTGTGGTAAAGTATTATGTTCCAATACCTAGTAACTTTGTGAATCTCTTTGATTTCATGAATAAAACTTCTCCTACAGAGAACTTGTTACCTTAGTTTTTGAACCACCATTGTCGAATCTCAAGTTCATTTGAACCGTCAAGCAGAGAACGGTAAGTTACAACTTCAGTGAAGTATGCGCTACGGAAGGTGCCCGTGTATTGAGCAGCTGTGTATGTGGTACTTTGCCACGAATAGGAAAGCCTGTAGTTGGCACAAATAAAATCAAAAATCTTAACGTAATATTGGCGTGGTATCACTTGAAACTTCGTGGGGAGCAAACTCAGGCGCGTCTGCTGGTTATCTAACATCCACGAGTCAACGCTACGTGTTTGCCTGTTTGTATGTTGGCAATGCTATAGACTGTGTTAACACTGTGCCGTCCGGCGACACCACAGGGGTGTCGTCTGCACAGTATCGCTCAATGGCCGGCGACACCACAGAGGTATCGTGAGCATAGTATCGCGCAGTGGTCAGCAACAGCACTTTAGTATCTTTTGCATTCTGTTGTTGTTTTGTTTAGGTAACAATGAGACACACACGACAACAAGTTTTTTTGTATTTATAGGTACTTGTGCCCTTTCATCATGGCGGACGAAAGAGACAATAGGATTATTTACGAGGACGTCTTGTTTGACGTTCCGGACGACTTGGCCGATTGGAAAGAAGACATTGGATATCAAAAAAATTAAAGTGAAGCAGAACAGTATGAAGATAGTGAAATACGTCCAAGGAGAACTCAGCAAACGCTACGGTTGCCAACGGATTCGGCTGTATCAGACGAAGAAGAGAGTGCACAGTGGTCAGACTTTGATTTACCGAGGACCAATAATAAAACTGAAGGATCCCCGGGTCCAAACATATTTCCCAAAGGTACACAGATCGTCGAGGCTATTGTAGAATTACGTATTGGGAACGATGGAACTGAATATATTAGCAACGAAAACAACAAGTACTACAATCAAAACTGCCATAGGAGGAAACTGGATTTTAAAAAATGCCAAATTTGTCGACGTTACGGGACACGAACTTAGAAAATGGTTTGGGCTTGCTATCCTTATGGGAATTGTAAAAGAAGCATGTATCGATGATTTTGGTCATCGAATCCGTTGATAGACACACCGACATTTCGGAAAACGATGTCCCGCAACCGATTCAGACAAATATTATAATTTTTGCATTTTTCCAACAGCAACAATAAACCGGATAATGCCGACCGGCTTGTCAAAGTGCAATTCGTAATTGATTATTTTTCCAAAAAGTTTAAAGAAATGTTTAATTTAAGTCAGAACATCTCAAATTGGAGGAATGATACCGTGGCATGAACGGTTAAATTTTAAAGTTAACAATCCGTCGAAAATTACGAAATACTGCAAACTCATTCGGTTACTGTGTGACTCGAGCACGGGATACATTTCCTCATTCAAGAGATATTCCGGCGCTGGACAGAATTTAGCAAAAACATTGATGGAATTATTGACACCTTGTTATGGAAAGTGGCAACACTTCTCCATGGATGATTATTATAACCGTGTAGAACTTGCAGAGAAGTTATTTGAAAAGAAAATTCGAGTTTATGGACGATACGGCAAAATAAAGGATTTCAGGAAAATTAAAGCGCGCAAAAGTCAATGTGTTTGAAGCTTGTCATCAACGGAAAGGTGACAAGCGGCCGGCGACAAGCCAAGTAATCCGAACTAGCGCTGCCGGCGCGAAGCGAATAAATTTGTACGAGACGTGCGGACAGCAAAGTGTTAATATCGCTGACAGCACTATGTGCCCTCGGCAAGAGATTCTGTGGTTGGAAGGACTAGCAGTTAGCGAGTGGATGGACATGATATTCTTAGAGGAGACTCTGTGTTGGTAGGACATGCATTGTAAAGTGAGATGAAATGATGTGTTTACAAGAAAATATGCAAGGAAATGTATAGTGTTGGATGTTTGGTTGATAATGTTTGGGCAGTGGAATTGTTGACAACTATATAACTTTTGGAACTGGATGTCACATGAATAAGGTATAATTTTCTAGATGCATTGCTTGTTCTTCAACAAAATCTTTCTTTCGCTAATCATATGCCTCATAGTAGTTATAGTCTGTAGTAGAATCTTTTTATTTAGCTGGCTGTAGCTGCTACTTACTATAATTGCTGTAGTTCGTGTTATGAAGATTTTCTGTGAGGTAAGTGACTTATGGAAAAGAATGGGGTTTGCACTGTAGGAATTCGTGACTGAAATGAGTTTAGGCAATTAACAGAGTTGGAGGTAGTTTTATATTTCTTTGATTTCATATTTTTTGGATATCTATTATTGTTAGGATTTCTTGCAATTCAGGGCCAGTCTATTGTATTAGTTATTCGAAATCAAGTTCTCAATGTATTGCAGTCAGATTGCGTTGAGCTTGTATATTGTGGGCAATAAATGAATAGGTTGGGTTTGAGTTGTCTGTGTCAGGGAAAATTGTGTAGGTCAGTGTTTAGTAAAAATAATTAAAGAGGTAGTTTCATATGGTTTGATAGTCGTATGCTCCGAGAAAGCGCTTGAAAACCAATCATGGTTCGACGTGTTATTCTGGCTTGATAATTTAAACTTTTTCCCGTGAGTATTGAAGACAATCGAATTCACATGGTACACGAACCATCGATTGCTGTGTATGCAGTCATTTCTGGCGCGGTACTAGACACTTTTCTTTTACAATTTAGGCGCTGATTGAGCGGTTTGTTCCTATTGTATCACGTACTAGGAACGAACCGTACTTCTTCAATAAGACCCTAGGTTGCCCAAATTCTTTTGTCTAAGATGTCAATGCCATTAAGACTTGTCCTCGTAAAATCTTTCTCTTCCGTGTTACGTCATCACACTAGATTAAATGTTCAAAGGGAACAATGTTATATCATTCAAATTCCCGATCTGGTGCAACAACTGTTATTCAGATTCAGTTCAAAACTTCCACTCCCTTGCACTCTCAAAATCAGAAGGTGCAGAATTCAAATTTCCCTTACCCTCCACGGATATTTATTTTTCTCAAGGTCGTAGGTGATTTTCGTTCCATCTTTGTCGAGTTAGCACATGTGGCCCTTCTCTTATGAAAACAACAGGAAATTAGCACCTAGACTTGCGTTTTATTTTTCAATAATTTATGTCAAATTTAGGCTCTGATAGAGCGGTTTGTTCCTATTGTATCACGCACTAGGAACGAACCGTACTTCTTCAATAAGACCCTAGGTTGCCCAAAAGACTTCCGCTCATCTAGCTGTAACTTTTTTTCTGATCAAAACCACGGCAAGGTTAAGGGTCGGGATGATGATCATTAAATATTACTACTTGAATTATGAAAACCATTGTAGGCTACACATGCGGCATTAACAGTTTATAATTTGACGAAGAGCCATGAAAGTTATTAATGTGTCTTTGGCCAGTTTTATTTTATTGGAATTAGGTTTCGGTTCAAGTAATTCTCTCCCTAACGTTTCGTCTCTTTGTGTTGGGACGTTATCGGTGGTTATAAAGAATTGGACAGCAGTTTCAAACTTAAACCAAATCAGTATCCATGCAACGGTGGAGTAATTTCAGCAGATTGCGGAGTAGCGCCAATGTGTGTCATAAAGCGCATAGTGAAGAAGAGGTTTTGCTGTTTGGCTTCATCTACATCTATGTGATTACTCTGCTTTTACAGTAAAGTGCCTGGCAGAGGGTTCTTCAATGAACCACCTTCAAGCTGTCTCTCTACTGTTCCACTCTCGAACGGCGGGTGGGAAAAACGAGCACTTAAATTTTTCTGTGCGAGCCCTGATTTCTCTTATTTTATCGTGATGATTAATTCTCCCTATGTAGGTGGGAGCCAACAGAATGTTTTCGCAATCGGAGGAGAAAACTGGTGATTGAAATTTCATGAGAAGATCCCGTCGCAACGAAAAACGCCTTTGTTTTAATGATTGCCACTGCAACTCACGTATCATGTCTGTAGCACTATCTCCCCTATTTGGCGATAATACAAAACGAGCCGCCCTTCTTTGTACTTTTTCTATGTCATCCGTTAGTCCAACCTGATACAGATCCCACACCGCACAGCAATACTCCAGAACAGGACGGACAAGCGTGGTGTAAGCAGTCTCTTTAGTAGACCTGTTGCACCTTCTAGGTGTTCTGCCAATGAATCGCAGTCTTTGGTTTGCTCTACCCACATTACGTAAGTGATCGTACCAATTTAGTTTATTTGTAATTGTAATCCTTAAGTATTTGGTTGAATTTACAGCCTTCAGATTTGTGTGACTTATCGCGTAATCGAAATTTAGTGGATTTCTTTTAGTGCTCATGTGAATAACTTCACACTTTTCTTTATTCAGGGTCAATTGCCACTTTTCGCACCATACCGATATTTTATCTAAATCATTTTGCAATTCGTTTTGGTCGTCTGATGACTTTACAAGACGGTAAATGACAGCATCATCTGCAAACACTCTACGACGGCTACTCAGATTGTCTCCTACATCGTTAATATAGATCAGGAACAATAGAGGGCCTGTAACACTTCCTTGGGGAACGCCGGATATTACTTCTGTTTTACTCGATGACTTTCCGTCTATGACTACGAACTGTGACCTCACTGACAGGAAATCACGAATCCAGTCGCACAACTGAGGCGATATTCCATAGGCACACAGTTTGATTAGAAGACGCTTGTTAGAAAAGGTGTCGCAAGCCTTCTGGAAATCTAAAAATATGGAATGAATTTGACATCCCCTGTCGATAGCACTCAGTACTTCATGAGTATAAAGAGCTAGTTGTGTTTCGCAAGATCGCGATATTTTCTGAATCCTTGATGGCTATGTGTCAATAAATCGTTTTCTTCGAGATACTTCGTAACGCTCGAATACAGTATATGTTGAAAAACCCTACTGCAAATCGACGTTAGTGAAATGGGCCTGTAATTGAATTGATTTCTCCTACGTGCCTTTTTGGGTATTGGTGTGACTTGAGCAATTTTCCAGTCTTGTTGTATGTAATATGGAGCGGTTGTATGTAATATGGAGCTATTGTATCAGCATACTCTAAGAAGAACCTGACTGGTATACAAATTCGCAGTAAACCCCCCCCCCCCCCCAGCTTGTCTAAATTCTATCCTTCTTTACTGTTGTAGCTGTTTTTGAGCTCTCAGTACTTTCTAACGTAGTAATGAGTGGAGCTTGATCAAACAATAGCATCGGAGAAATGAATTTGGTGGCTGTGCCGTACGCGGGCAATATCGGTGACTTGCTTTGCTGTCGATATAGTACGCCTGGCGGGTACCTGACAACTTGCTAAGGCACTTGCTCCAGATGACGGCGGTGTTCATTTTAACTGAATACTTTGAAATATCTCGAAAACTACAAACAGGATCAAAAAAAAAAAGTTATATTTCCAATTTGTTTGTCTCAGAGGGACATATCCATGACACCCCGTGGGTGGCTGGAGGCAACTTTGAAATTTTCAACCGAAAGAGCCTGTTTTTATTGCAGATTACGATTGTACGGCAATATCTATGCACTTTTTGACTGAAGCATTTTCTTCGTTTCGCCATAGATAGCACTGTAATCACGGGAATAGGAATGGGTACACAGTCCGCAGCTCGTGGTCGTGCGGTAGCGTTCTCGCTTCCCACGCCCAGGTTCCCGGGTTCGATTCCCGGCGGGGGTCAGGGATTTTCTCTGCCTCGTGATGACTGGGTGTTGTGTGCTGTCCTTAGGTTAGTTAGGTTTAAGTAGTTCTAAGTTCTAGGGGACTGATGACCACAGATGTTAAGTCCCATGGTGCTCAGAGCCATTTGAACCATTTTTTTGAAATGGGTACACAATCGTAATTCACGACGCGCTACTCAATGGCCCTTAATGTCGAATGGCATGTGGGACCCCACCTCCACACTGTGAGGGTAAGACAGGCCAGTATTTCATAACTTCTAATTGGAAACTCCATTCGCAACATTATATTCCTCTGACACATCAAACAAGGGCCTATTCGATGTGCCACTGTAGCTGTGTAGCGAACTACTACGTATCATAGCAGACAGTACACTGTGACCGAAGCTGACGTACCGTGAAGATGTAGAACAGACAGCGGCTTTAAAGACGACAATGCTTGCACAGTGTTTATTGCCTGCGCACCTACCTATCATTTGGGGGACTGACGTGCAAGTGGACGATGAATGTTGCAACCAGACAAGAAAAAAATGGAAGTGATCCTGATTTTCGGAGAATGCAGGAGAAATGTTTAGGCTGCTGTTACCTTGTATGCCGAGCGTTTTCCAGAGAAAGCTCACTCTCGTTCCATCTTTTACAAGATCGCGAACGCCTTTATGTCTGATGGCAGCGTGCAGACTGGCAATTGGAAACGAAGCAAACGTGTCATAGGAGAAGCCAATGAAATAGCTGTACTAGAGCGGGCGTCATGTAACTTGGCGAGTGAGAACTGAATGCGCAGTGGCACGGAAGTCACGTGACCTGCCGACCAATAGGAGTCAGTCAGGCATAGCGAGCTCTCGATTTAATGTCGTTCTGTGTGGAGCAAGTTTACGACTGGTTTTAGCATTGTGTGTGGTGCTTTTTCGGAAGTTACTACAAGGCATTGTGGTAATATGAGTGGCAACAGCAAATCTCAACCAGTACTACACAGGCAGGCGAGAGAAATAATATGTCGTGTGGATCAGTTCTTTAGATGGGAGCTGGAAGCGGCAACCACAGCTGACAAAAAAGCGTCGCCCAGTGTTGCCAAGTGCCAAGAACGAACAGCTGATGTGTGTGGTATCGGTTTGAGAACTGTACAACGGATCGGCAGTGAAGCCAAAGCATCTATTGAAGAGAACGAATCACCTATTTTTAAGTCTCCTGGTAAGTGCCGAAAGCGAATGAAATTCGTAAGTGAGCTTGACGATTTCAGAAAGAATGTGTTATGGTGCAAAATATTCGACATGTATAGCCAAGGTGAGTATCCTACACCAGACAAATTATGTGCCTACATGAAAGAAGCCGAAAGTTTCAACGACAGCAAATCTACCACTCTCAGAATATTGAGGGAGATGGGATTTAAATAGAGAAAGAGCAATAACGGAAGAAAACTGCTCTTAGAGGGAAGTGACATTGTAGCAGCAAGAACTGTGTTCTTTAGAGAAATGCACGAGATAAAACAAGCCGGAAAATCATGTATTTATTATCTCGATGAAACATACATTCACCAGAATCATTCAAGACCAGTGTGTTGGAAGACAAGTGACGATGTTGGTGGTCTGAAGGTTCCTGTGGGAAACGTGAGACACCTTATAGTGCTTCACACTGGTTCTACAGAGACAGACTTCATATTGGAGAGTAAATTAATATTTAAAGCATCCAACACGAAGGAATCAGATGACTATCACTGTGAAATGACCTATGCTGTCTTCAAGCGGTGGTTTGTGCAACAGCTACTTCTGTACATGGCAGAGATTTCTGTTATTGTCATGAACAACGCAAGCATGCACTTTGTACAACTGAATGAAGCTCCTACTTCAAGTACCAGAAAGGATGAAATTATTTCATGGTTGTCGTCTAATGTAATTCCTCACACAGCGTCACAGACCAGGGCAGAGTTACTCATGCTCGTAAATGCATACAAGCCCAAATACTGCACTTACGAGATAGATGAACTGGCAAGACGGCATTGTCACTGAGTAATTAGGTTACCACCATATCACTGCCACTACAATCCCATTGAGCTGGTATGGGCGCAAGTTAAACACCATAACAGCACCTTCCGAATTGCTGACGTGGAAAGACTCACACATGAAGCAGTTGACAACGTACGCATATCTGCATGGGTAAACTGCGTCAGATATTCGGAAACACTCCAGGAAGAAGATTTTAAAAAGGAAATAGACAGAGACTCGATGATGGAGCCTTTCATAATTAATCTTCACGATTCGGATTCGTCTTTATCAGACAGCGAGAATGAAGACTATGTTTTGGGATACGTGTGACAGTACTGCAATGTTGCTGTAAACATTTAAACATAGATCGTAAATCAGAAGCCCATATTATGTATCTTGAGTGTAGGTTTGCCTGGCTGGTAAAGTAATTATAAAAAGATTTTAATTTCTTACCCAATTGTTTAAAGCTTGTCTTCAATGATTACACTCGTCGATATTCTTATTGAATTATCCGTCAAAATATGTAAAATTTCGTTTGTATTTATATTATAATCGACTGCTGTATTCATTTTTGAAAAAGTAATTGTTCTTGCTTTCCCGAAAATTACCCCCAACAAGCAGCACATGGGAAGTTGTTTTATATTATGTACGACAATAACTATGTACAACAGCCACAATATCAACAACTATAAATTATTTGTTGTAAGTGAGGTGTCTAGAAAGAGAAAGTGCCTTTGGTTCTTTTGATAACGATTTTTAATGTATGACAGGCTCTTTTTATACTAACTGAAATATGATTCTTTCAGCTATGTGCCGAAAAGATGATCTACATGTAGACTGCTCAGACGTTTGCTTAGGTCACTTAAAAAACTGGCATGTAAAAATTTCACATGTGCCATTATTTCCCCTCCAATCCAAATAAATAATTTTGACTACAGATGGCAAGCCATCACAAGGTGAAAGTATTCTCTGGGTTCGAAAGGGAGACAGAAATACGAGTACTCCTGCGTATGCACACGTATTGAAAAACATTTTATGTGTTTTATAAAAATCGTTTGAGTATCAGTAGGTATACATTTTTTCGCGAGGTTTCTTCTACTTTTCAATTTTATTTTTCAAGGCAGCACAGGAAGATTGTATTTTCTGAATTAGAACAGGAAAGATAAATAAATGCGCAGCAGTTTTCTCAGTTACTCAACACGGTATTCTTGTGTTGATCGACAGACACAATAAACAACGCAAGGCTGTCATTATTCTTGCCGATGTTCATAGCTGTTTTACTTTTACACATTTTATACAACTCCATGTTTTAAAGGCAGACGATTCGATGACAACGCCTCTCTCACAAAGACTTATAAGGTATTATTGGGGTCGTCACCTTTCCATTATGCGCAAGTACTTCAATGTGCAGCGGTCAGTAGCCGATACCAGAGTGGAGCGGTAACGCATAACGCATTGTGTGGCTACACTGCCGCTGCTGGCTCTCCCCCCCCCCCCCCCCCCCCTCCCCTCATCACCACTAACTGAACTGCTGGCTGCGCAGAACTCCCCCACTACCCGCCAAGATACGTGACGCCCGTTCTAGCAGCGGTGTACCACAACCCACGGATGAGTGCAATTACATCGCGTTTCTGGTATATCCGTAGGTAGTATTGTCACAATACTGCATCGTTATAAGTGCCATCCATACCACAAGTCATGGCATCAAAATCTTCACCGCGCCAATTTCCATAATCCGGTAGTGTTGTGAGAATGGATACAACAACAAACGCAGCGACCCCCCACGTTCTTTGCACAGTTATTATTTTCCGATGAGTTTACATTCACAAACCGCTGCAGGTTAACCGGCATAACATTCATTACTAGAGTGTAGACAATTCCCACTGGTTGCGGCAAGCTGGCCATCAACGCCCTTGATCGGTCTGAATTTTGTCGACGGCGTGTTGGTGGGACTCAAATATGGAACGTTTTTGGAAATGCAGGACGTTGCCCTGAACGTTCGACAACGTATATGGTTCCAGCATGACGGTTGCCCAGCGCATTACGCAACTGAAGCGCGGGAGGTATTCAAATGTTCAAATGTGTGCGAATTCCTAAGGGACCAAACTGCTGAAGTCATCGGTCCATAGGCTTACACACTACTTAATCTGACTTAAACTAACTTATGCTCAGAACAACACACACACCCATGCCCGAGGAAGGACCCGAACCTCCGGCGGGAAGGGCCGGCAAGCGGGGGGTTTTAGACCATGTTTACACTGGTACTAAGATCAATAGAAGTGGTCCTATTAATTTGCTTGCTACGTCGCCGGACTTACCTAGGCCCGGTTTCTTTCTGTGGGGATATTTGAAAGATAAGGTATACAAGCAAGTGCCAACAGACCGTGAAGATATGGTCGAACGCATTACAAACACTTGTGCTGACATTCCCCAGATGTGATTCTGCCCTCTGTACGGTCATTTGAAAAGCGGATCACTAAGTGCATCAAAGTTGGCGGTACTACTTTTGAACATTTACTCTAGTTCGGAAAGAAGAGTAGCGTTCGCCTCGAAACACGGCCGCAGCGGCGCGTCGAGTAGTCCCCCTGTTCGATATGTCGGAGGAACGAGACTTCCAATTAGAAGTTATGAAATATTGGCTCGTCCTACCCTCGCAGCATGGAGGTGGGATACCACGTGCCACTGCATAATGAAGGGCCATTTAGTAGCATACAGTAAATTACGATTGTGTCGCTAACCAATCCTTTTCTTTGATTACAGCGCCATCTGTAGCGAAACGAAGACAATGCTTCAGACAAAAAGAATGTAGATTTTGCAGTAGAGTCGTAATCTGCGATAAAAAAATGAGGGTTCCCATTGCAGATATCAAAGTTGCCGTTGCACAGGGTAGGATGGGGAGTTCGAGTGTGTTATCATTCGATGTCTCCTTCCGAGACAAACTGGATTATAAATTTTTGATCCAACGTGTAGTTTTTGAGATATTTCAATGTCTTTAGTTAAAATGAGCACCTGTGGAGGTAGGCACAAGAGTGGGAGTTGTGGTTCTGCGCCTAATTAAGTGCTCTGCCTGACTTACGAAGACGACGTTTGGTGTCTACGAGTGTAGTGGACGTGTTTATTTTGGATCACAATTGAACATAGCGGAACTGCGACAGCCGTGACAGCGTCTAATACGTGTCATTATGGGAATTACCATTTGAAAGTGGTTGGGCACATGACTGTTGGAAGAATGGCATCTTTGCTGTCGCTGCTTCAAATAAACGGTGAGCTGCTTTCTTTGTGAACAAAGTGTTTGTGTGGTTTGTAACTCACCACCCTGCTTGTCTAGTGTCTAGCTGTGGGGTAGTGACTGGATTGTTAGCTGCAGAGAGCGTCTTGTCTTATTACAGGTGTCAGTACATGATTATCCATTGTTCTATTCAAGGTTAATCGGCAAGTGGCCGAAAATTTTGTTGGTTTGGTGTGTGATTCACCTGTTCCTAAGATGAACTTTGGCATTGATTAATTAAGCCGGTTATCGTCAACTGCTACTTGTTATCCCATGTTTGAATTACCTAATTTCAGTTTGTGAATTTCAGGCTGTCACTAAGCTCTTCTCTGCGGTGTAAAGGAAAGTGTAACTAAATATGGCCTTTGGTTGGTAACGCGCAAAAGACAGCTACTGGTGGCCGTTGAAAATTCATGTCTTCAAGGTTGATGTTGTCTACCGTGGAAGCACTGCATTCTAATACCGGTTTATCTTACATTCTAATACTGGTTTATCTTACAGGGTAAAATGAAATTACGAAAATCTGTTCTGTGTTCTATGTGTCTATTCTCATCCCTTGTTTACCCGAGTTTCTGTCTAGCGGTTAATGAGTTATTTTATTTAATGACGAGTTCGTGCCTCTGATGGTGGCCGCTGTTGATTCAACTTGAGGCATCTTTACTGAAATGTCTTTCATTTATGTGCTTTTGTTAAACTTTAGGCTCATTTCTATCTTCATGTCACGAATCGTAAGTGTTTCATTTCCTCCTCTACTGTTACGTAAGGTTTGTGCAGATGCTGACGTGTGAGACAGATCATTTTGGCACCAAAGCACTAGTTTGCGTGTTCTTTAAGGCGAAGGATAAATCATTTTGGCACCAAAGCACTAGTCTGTGTATTGTTTAAGGCGAAGGTTAACGAGCTCTCACTTTGTTACTGGGGCAGTTTTCTCATTTAAATGTTCTTGGTAAAGGAAGAGTAATACTGTAGAACTGTAAGGAGTACTACCACTATTTACTATTTTGTCTCTTTAAATAAACATTTTTTGAGTATCACTAGCTCCATCATTAACTAGAAGCACTCCGTCTTCAGGCCACAAGTGGCCCATCGGGACCATCAGACCGCCGTGTCATCCTCGGATGAGGATGAGGATAGGAGGGGCGTGTGGTCAGCACACCGCTCTCCCGGTCGTTATGATGGTTTTCTTTGACCGGAGCCGCTACTATTCCGTCGAGTAGCTGATCAGTTGGCATCACGAGGCTGAGTGCACCCCGAAAAATGGCAACAGCACATGGCGGCCCGGTTGGTCACCCATCCAGGTGCCGGCCACGCACGACAGCGCTTATCTTCGGTGATCTGACGGGAACCGGTGTATCGACTACGGCAAGGGCGTTGCCAACATTAACTATACCGCAGCATTAAAAAAATTGTCACTGCTCGTTTTAAAGGACTAATTTCATCATTAGCTATTTTTTCCCAATTCAAAATTTTTGTGTGGTCGATTAAAGAGTTACTTCATCGTTAACTGTTTCCTGTCTGCTTTAAAATTTAATGCGATGGGTTATTAAAAGAATCATGAACTTCAAAATTTTCTGTGATCGGTTAAAAAGATTCTTTTTTTCTCTGGCTGTTGTGGTACTCACTGGTCTAAACTTAAGCACGCATTCTAGTAATTGCTTGAAATTTCTTACGAGTAGCAGCATAAAGAAACGACTACTATCGAAACATGATCCTTGGTTCAGAGATGTCACCTCGACGACTCGCTGATGTTCAGCAGTGGATTTATTACTGCTGCTTCCCTACTGTATTGCAGGATCTCGGAGCTCGGCGAGCGGGTGCTAAGCTAACACGCTGTTTGACCGGAGGCTTCTCAATTTTTGCCGATTTCTACAGACTGAAGCGTGGAGTCAGCATAGGGAGCAAACAAAAAGGATGCTGCTGCGTGAATAAAAAAGGACTGAAGAATATGCATACTGTGTCTGATTAATGATATTAGCGGAGTTGTTAGTCACCGTGCATTTCTACTCTGTGCAAAGAAGTCGAAAATTAATGTAGAAAAAAGGCCTTTGCTCATCGACAATATTGCTCAAGACGACTACCGAAGGTAGCCAGTAGTTACGAAATAGGTATTTTGTTGTTCTTCTAGCGCGAATACAACCCCGACACTGTAATGTACAGTAGCTACCATAAACAATAAGATAAATATGTGTACCCTCAGTCTTTTTAGAAGGTTATGGAATATGTTATTTTACTTACTGCAACTGCAAATTTAATTTATTTTATGCAGTGTTTTTCAAAATAGACGATTTCAGTAATATTTTTCAATACTGCTTCACTTTTATTGACCCCAGTTAAGAAATTAAAAAAAATTAGTATAGCTGCATAGAAAAAAGTGCACAAATGTAGGTTTACAAAGGAGGGAGGGGGCTAGAGAGTGCAACTTCGCAGTTTTGTTTTGGACGTAGGATCATCTTCCGTGCGGTTCTGTATACAACTGCGAGAGATATAGAAGGTGCAATTATGATTACGTAAGAAGACGCACATGTTTCTATAGACTACAGTCTTCAGACGGTTGTTAACGGTCAATGAGCAGAGACTATTTGTACAAGTAGCAACACTATGAGAGAAATATGCAAATAATGTGGAACGTAAAAGACTCTCCAGCCAGGCTACAATTGTACATATAGATACACTGATAGCCACAACATTATGACCCTCGATATACTATTGATAGCTGCGTCACCTGGCGAGGAATGACTGCTAGTCAGACACACGCACGGTGCATGTAGTATCAGTGAGCGCACTGGCCGTATTTAGAGTGGGGAAAGGGGAAAGCGCGCCATCTATATGAGTCTGACCGGGGCCAGATTGTGATGACCCGAAGGCTCGGTACGAGCATTTCGGAAACTGCACGACTTGTCGGGTGTCCCACGGGTGCTATGGTGAATGTCTAAAGCACGTGGAGAAACCAAGATGAAACCACGTCCGGCCGCGCGGGATTAGCCGAGCGGTCTCAGGCGCTGCAGTCATGGGCTGTGCGGCTGGTCCCGGCGGAGGTTCGAGTCCTCCCTCGGGCATGGGTGTGTGTGTTTGTCCTTAGGATAATTTAGGTTAAGCAGTGTGTAAGCTTAGGGACTGATGACCATAGCAGTTCAGTCCCATAAGACTTCACAAAAAAAAAAAGAATCACGTCCAGATGTCGGGGAGTTCCCCTCATTACAGACGTCGCACGGTGTAGACTTGTAAAAGAGGACAGTCGCGAACAGTGGCGGAAGTAGCACCAGGATTTAATGCTGGGCAGAGTACAAGTATGTCTGGACACATGATGCATCGAACAATCCTAACGATGGGCCTCCGCAGTCGACGACCCATGAATGTGCCAGTGTTAACACCACGACATGGGCTACTACGACTGAAATGGGCACGTGACCGTTGGCTCTGGACATTGGCACAGTGGCAGAGAGTTGTATGGTCTGATGAATACCTATACCTTCGTCATACCGATGAGAGGGCGCGAATCCGGAATCCGTCGTCTTACTGGTGATCAAGATTTGACTTCTGCGAGACGGAGACAATCTGACGGCGACACCATTAAGCTCTGTGGGACATTCACGTGGGCATCCATGGGTCCAGTGGAGCTCGTGCAAAGTATCATGACGGCCAAGGAGTATCGTACACTGGTTGCAGACCACTTACACCCCTTGATAACGATCATATTTTCCGACGGCAGTGGCATTTTAAGGCCAGGAGTGTGATGCAATGGTTCGAGGAACACAGAGACTATTGTGTGTAGATGTGCTGTCAGCTGCCTCCGATGACCTGCCAAGACCGCATTGTTTTTATACCACTACGCGTCGCCGCTGTTATCTGTGTCAAAGGTGGACAAACCGGCTATTAGGTAGGTAGTCATAATGTATGGCTGATCAATGTATACACAATAGCAAACATCCTTCAACTTTCCCCACAGAAAGAAATCCGGGGACGTCAGATCCGGTGAACGTGCGGGCCATGATATGGTGCTTCGACGACCAATCCACCTGTCATGAAAAATGATATTCAATGCCGCTTCAACTGCACGCGAGCTATGTGGCGGACATCCATGACATCCATCATATTGGAAGTACATCGCCATTCCGCCATGCAGTGAAACATATTGTAGTATCATCGGTAGAACATTACGTAGGAAATCAGCATACATTGCACCATTTAGATTGCCATCGATAAAATGGGGGCCAGTTATCCTTCCTCCCATAATTCCGCACTGCCAAGGTCTCTGATGTTCCAATTGTCGCAGCCATCGTGGATTTTCCGTTGCCCAATAGTGCATATTACGCCGGTTTACGGTACCGCTGTTAGTGAATGACGCTTCGTCACTAAATTGAACGCGTTCAAAAAATCTGTCATCGTCCCGTAATTTCTCTTGTGCCCAGAGGCAGAACTGTGCACGACGTTCAAAGTCGTCGCCATGCAATTCGTGGTGCATAGAAATGTGGTCTGGGTGCAATCGATGTTGATGTAGCATTCTCAACACCGGCGTTTTTGATATTTCCGGTTCTCGCGCAGTTTTTCTGCTACTGATGTGTGGGATAGCCGCGACAGCAGCTAAATCACTTACTTGGGCATCATCATTTGTTGCAGGTCGTGGTTGACGTTTCACATGTGGCTGAACACTTCCTGTTTCCTTAAATAGCGTAACTATACGGCGAACGGTCCGGACACTTGGATGATGTCGTCCAGCTTACCGAGCAGCATACATAGCACACGCCCGCTGGGCATTTTTATCACAATGACCATACATCAACACGATATCGACCTTTTCCGCAATTGGTAAACGGTCCATTTTAACACTGGTAATGTATCACGAAGCAAATACCGTCCGCACTGGCGGAATGTTACGTGATACCACGTACTTATCACTATTGACTTATGACTATTACAGCGCCACCTATTACAAAGCGAAAAAAGTAGTCGAACTAAAACATTCATATTTCTTTACGTACTACACGAATATGTAATAAAATTGGGGGTTCCTATTTTTAAAAAAAGCAGTTGATATCCGGCAGCACCATCTAGCGGGCCAACCATAGCGCCATCTGGTTTCCCCCTTCAAGCTAGACAAGTTTCCTTCTTTGTAGTTTTTTCGTTTGACGCTTATTTCGTGAGATGTTTGGCCCGGTCACGATCAATGGACCACCCTGCATACGTCGTAAGTAGCAAACACTCCATCACATAGGATACTTCATATCAGCTTTGGTGGATTTTTTCGTATTTCATTCACCTATGCAGCATGGATTAAATGACAATGTGCCTCACAAGGAACCCCTTGAGTGCGAGGTAGCAAAATGCCAATGACGTTTATGGCATTCGCGCCCCCACATATTGTCTATTATGCAACCACAATACTGCGTGCTAGTGGCAACTGGGAACGGGACTGGAAGTACCAAACGGTGAGTATAGCATGAGGTTCAAATGGTTCAAATGGCTCTGCGCACTGTGGGACTCAACTTCTGAGGTCATCAGTCCCCTAGAACTTAAAACTACTTTAACCCAATTAACCTAAGGACATCACACACATCAATGCCCGAGGCAGGATTCGAACCTGCGAACGTAGCGGTCGCGCGGTTCCAGACTGCAGCGCCTAGAACCGCTCGGGCACTCCAGCCGGCTATAGCATTAGGAACGGAGCGAAGTTGAACTGTTTAGTCGACAAGTATACCATAACAGTGTTACAGAGGTAGTGGTGTTGATACACAGGAGAGCATTTGCAATGATAAACAAAGCAAACATTGTATTATAACTACAAGAACAGCTCGCGATGTTGACATACAGTCAGAAACGAAAGAAATGGCTGATGAAATATTGACGTTTCTCCAAGATGAGTCGGTGGAATGTTTAGGAGAGGGTGGTAAGCATAATTACGTACATGGAAGATCGTCCGCAAATAGTAAGAAAACAATAATGGATAGATTTATAGTAAGCCCGCCGCAATATGAACGTGTAGCGCCTAAGAAAAACTACGGCTATTCAAGGGAGGACAAGGCGCACTTGTTACAAAAACTAGTTGCGCTTTTCAAGGACGCTCGATTCAAATTACCGTATGTGCATGGCAGTGATCTGCTACGTTATGCACATCAGATTACTCGCGACGTAGATTACAGTGATTTCAAGGGAAGCAGTGAATGGTTACATAGCTTCAGTGCTACGGAACTGGAAGACGTAAGATAACGAGTTTTAAAACAAAGCATCAACTTGAAGGTGCACAGCAAACTGGGGAATCGGCCGGAAAATTTGTAGATGAGATAAACAAGTTCATCCCATCGTTCAGTAAGGAATTGTTTTCAAGTCTGACCAATCAGGATTTTGGAAATAAGGAAATTTGTGGTAAGTTCATATGGGACCAAACTGCTGAGGTCGTCGGTGCCTAGGCTTACACACTGCTTACGCTAACTGAAACTAACTTACGTTAAGGACAACACACACACAAACGCCCGAGGGAAGACCCGAATCCCCGAGAGTGAAGACTCGAACCCCCGACGGGTGGAGCCGCGCAAACCGGAGCAAGACACCGTAGACCGCGCGGTTACCCCACGCGGCAATAAGTATTTGAAGATTAAATGCATATGAAAGGAACCCTGGAAAATAGAGGTACCGAGGGGGTTGTATTGCGCAATCGCAAAAAAATTATGCCGACTGTGAATCTGAAGTGACTGGAAAGTTATGTATTGTGCTAAGAGACGTTGAGAAGTTGGAGGGACTCTGCCCACTACGATTTTTTCTCGTGTGCGTAATGTTGCAAGGACAGTAGGGAATATCTATGTACAGCAAGCAATAGTGTGAGAATCCGCATAAGAGAACTACAACTATAGTACGAGCACTATTTTTGGCCAATAACTGATTAAAAACTTGATTTTTCTGATTTTGCTTCATTCCTGGTCTACGTATGAAAATCACACTTCTTTAGAGCAAATTATTCCTTCTGAATAGTGTGTGACATTGCAATTCATACCACCTGGAACCACTGGACAAATTCAGCCTCTAGATGTTTGTTTTTTCTGTGCCTATAATATTATTGCACTATCTGCAGCTACGCCTTAAAGGATAGCCAGTTTCACGATAAGCTGCGCGACAGACTCTTTCGCCTTCCATTGTCTGCCATCACGTTCTATCAGTTCTCATCTATCCGTTATACCAATATGATTCTATGTGCATTGTTTAAGAGTGAGTACCTAGCTGAACGTCCTTAATGGTTTTGAACTCCCAAGGAGTTCGCCTTCGATCTTGGTGGTGCGAACCTTTGTGATCACTGTGTCACGCTATTTTCCATCGGTGTTCGTGGTTCATGTTAATGGTTTGTTTTGAACATTTCTTGAAAGTCCATTTTGTGAAGTGCAATAAATACATCCTATAGAATGATGATTTCTGGACTTCCCGAACACTCATTCTTTGTCGGCCTCCTTGATGCGAATGGTGAGTCATTAGCAGCTAATATTTTTCCTGTCATAATTGTTAACTCAGTACTTTAAAATGAGCCTTACTGAAGATTAAACTTGCGACCTCGCACTCGCGGGGTTCTTGTCAGTAACCATCCCAGCCTCTCCTACTCTCACGGTCTGCACAAGACTGTTGCACTGTAATCTTCGATAATTTGTTCTCCAGATGAATACAAAAGCATTTAGAAAAACCACTATGACTTCCATTCGAGAGACAGCCATTTTATTTCATGAGCATCTTTCCCAAGGGTTGTATCGACTTTTTACAGCCCTAGCAGTGTACCTCCGTATTCGTTCAATGTGTGCTGTTTTCTTTGCTTTATAAGAGCTCCAATCACTGGAGCGAGACACTATTAAATTTTTTAATAAGGCCTTCTCTTGTACTTATTTGCATTCACAATTGCCATTACGTATCCAGTCATCCTGTATGTACGTGCAATCATACAGCGACGTTGCATTCCTACCCACAACAGCACTCTCAGAAATAAAGAAAGAGTCGTATGGAAGGTTTGGCTGGGAGCCTCCTAAAGATAGAGACACTAAGGAAAGGTTTCGAATTTAATTCGGAAGGCTGGCACAAAGGTTAGTGTTCAGAACGTTTATGCCACCACTTCTCCTGTCGCCGGCCAAATACTGAAGGTGAAAATATCTTCAACTATTGTTGGTCAGTTATTGGTTCCTATCTTGGTTTGAAGCATTTAGGGTACACAGTGTCTTCAGCTTTATCTCTAGACCGTGAAGGGAAAAGATGTCGTCGTGCAAATTTTTTTGCTCTATATAGAAGTATAGGAGTGTTTCTTCCCTCGGTATATTTCCTTTCCGTACGTTTATATCTGTTCTTTAGGGGATTTTATGACTGTTTTACTTCTAACACTGCCTTCACTGGAGAGAAAATAAAACGGTTATTTCATTTTTGTTAGCCTGTTTGCTTTTAGGCGCTCGCTGGCCTGGAAGTTAAACAGTAGATCTTGCGGACTACTACAGTGGACAGTAATATTCCTGAATGGACAGTCCTAATCCGAGTCCAAAATGGAACATCTCTGGAATGAGTTAGAATGTCCCTTTCGCTTCACCTCCCTAGTGTCCAGAATCACTATCTTACCTGATTTCATTTCTGGAGGACAAATGGACCGCCACTGAGGTTGAGACACACGGGAATATTACTATCCACAAACTATATGCTTGTTTATGATACGCCGCAATGTCATGCTGGTAAAAACAATAATCGTCTGTGAACTGTTCCTCTATTGTACACAACAGAAAATCTGTTTCTAAGCAGCATTTAGCGTTTTCTTCAGAGTCCAAGGCAGTTGTGTTAGCTCAGGTAGCCAAAGTGGTATTATAATCTCCAACCTCCACACTCCAGGCAGTGATGCTGGCCGCTGAGGCCGAGCGGTTCAAGCCGCTTCACCCCGGAACCACGCGGCTGCTACGGTCGCAGGTTCGAACCCTGCCTCGGGCATGGATGTGTGTGATGTCCTTAGGTTAGTTAGGTTCAAGTAGTTCCAAGTCTAGGGGACTTATAAACTCAGATGTTAAGTCCCATAGTGCTTAGAGCCATTAGAGCCAAGCAGTGGACGGAGAGCTATCTCACAGAAGAAAACACAGCATGATTTAAAGAGGCCTTTAAATAAGATAAACAATAAAGCCAGGTGTCGCTCTGCCGAAGCTAGCGTGTGAATCTCTGTTACCTCAGAAGGGATGCCACAAAATAATACACAAAAGAATATACTATCTCGTCCATGCCTACATGTCGAAAGTCTCATACATCTGTTTCGAAATTGTACGATTGAGTGAAAGAGGTCTTCCGTCCCCCCCCCCCCCCCCCCCCCCAACACACACACACACACACACACACTCACCTGGGCACTACGGTCGCAGGTTCGAATCCTGCCTCGGGGATGGATGTGTGTGATGTCCTTAGGCTAGTTAGGGGACTGATGACCTGAGATGTCCCATAGTGCTCAGAGCCATTTGAACCCCATCTCGTGGCGAATCTGCGCTCTTTGTGGCACATTTTCCTGGACGAGAGGATTCGTTTCACAATTCCCGAAAGGCTGTCTCTTTCGGCCATATACTTAAATGAGAGCGAAATGCTCGTTAACTCACACGATGAGAAACAGGTTGAATAATCAGTGAAAGGATAACGTTCTATGAGTCGGGACGTGGAATGTCAGAAGCCTGAACATGGTAGGAAAGCTATAAAACCTGAAAAGGGAAATGCAAAGGGTCAATCTAGATACAATGGGAGTCAGTGAAGTGAATGGAAAGAAGGCTAGAATTTCTTGTCAGATGAGTCTATAGTAATATCAATAGCAGCAGCAAATGGTATAAGGAATAGGATTCGTTGTGAATAGCAAGGCAGGGCAAAGAATGTGCTGATGACATTGCTATCCTCAGTGAAAGTGAAGAGGAATTACATCTGGAAGAAATTTCTGAGAATGCACGTTTGGAGCACAGCATTGTATGGTAGTGAAACATGGACTGTGGGAAAACCGGAACAGAAGAGAGTCGAAGCATTTGAGATGTAGTGTTACAGACGAATGTTGAAAATTTGGTGGACTGGTAAGATAAGGAATGAGGAGGTTCTGCGTCGAATCGGGGAGGAAAGAAGTGTATGGAAAACACTGACAAGAAGGGAGAGGATGGAAGGACATCTGTTAGGTACTAGAGGGAGCTGCGGAGGGTAAAAGCTGTAGAGAAAGACAGACATAGGAATACATCGAGCAAATAATTGAGGACGTAGGTTGGAAGTTGTACTCTGAGACAAGAGGTTACCACAGCAGAGGAATTCGTGGCGGGTCGCATCAAACCAGTCAGAAGACTCAAAACAACAATGAGGAGCTGCTCAGACATTGTACCCCATGATTTCTAACTCCCTAAGCAACTTCGTTATGCTAGCTGCACTGCTGGTATCATGTTGTAGCTCACGAATGATTCTTTCCGCTGATTTCAAGCGATTTTTTACAACCACCCTTTTCTATGCTCGGCTTTCGCTCAGGTTATTAGATTCATGCTTAACCACTGATTCTAGAAGCGACAGAGACGTGAAAGTAAACAAACGGTTCGTCGTACGAACAATAGAATGACACATCCGAAATAAGTTATCATAGGACAGAAAAGCAAGTAAATATGCTCAGCAGAGAAAAGACTGGTTACACTCGTTCTAAGCGCACTCCATTCGCGACTGTGACAGAAAAGGAAGTGACAGTGGGACACAAAGTACCCTCCACCACACACCATGAGATGACTTGCGGCGTGTAGATGCAAATGTACAGTGTGGGCGGGAAGTAGCTGCCTGTTGAAAAATGTTTGTAACTTTGCTAATAATTAAGTACGGATCCCACATTGATGAGCAATACTCAAGTATAGGTCGAACGAGTGTTTTGTAAGCCACCTCCTTTGTTGATGAACTACATTTTCTAAGGACTCTCCCAATGAACCTCAACCTGGCACCCGCCTTACCAACAATTAACTTTATATGATCATTCCACTTCAAATCGTTCCGCACGCATACTCCCAGATATTTTACAGAAGTCACTGCTACCAGTGTTTGTTCCGCTATCATGTAATCATACAATAAAGGATCCTTCTTTCTATGTATTCGCAATACATTACATTTGTCTATGTTAAGGGTCATTTGCCACTCCCTGCACCAAATGCCTATCCGCTGCAGCTCTTCTTGCATTTCGCTGAAGTTTTCTAATGCTGCAACTTCTCTGTATACTACAGCATCATCCGCGAAAAGCCGCATGGAACTTCCGACACTATCTACTAGGTTATTTATATATATTGTGAAAAGCAATGGTCCCATAACACTCCCCTGTGGCACGCCAGAGGTTACTTTAACGTCTGTAGACGTCTCTCCATTGAGAACAACATGTTATGTTCTGTTTGCTAAAAACTCTTCAATCCAGCCACACAGCTGGTCTGAAATTCCGTAGCCTCTTACTTTGTTTGTCAGTGCGGAACTGTATCGAACGCCTTCCGGAAGTCAAGGAAAATGGCATCTACCTGGGAGCCTATATCTAATATTTTCTGGGTCTCATGAACAAATAAAGCGAGTTTGGTCCCACACGATCGCTGTTTCCGGAATCCACGTTGATTCCTACAGAGTAGATTCTAGGTTTCCAGAAATGACATGATACGCGAACAAAAAACATGTTCTAAAATTCTACAACAGATCAATGTCAGAGATATAGACCTATAGTTTTGCGCATCTGCTCGACGCCCCTTCTTGAAAACATCAGACAGACATATCTTAATACCAAGCTCGCATTATCTGCCCATATTCAAACTGAAGATCACAGTCTTCTGGGTTAACCCACTTTCGCGAGATGCTTCTCTTCGTGATCTGCTGAACCACTCGCACGTATTCACTCATCCTGGATGTTGACAGGTGTCAGCGTCTCCTCAGATGTGATACAGAGCCTATGTGCCTCAGCTTCGAATGGCATTTCCTTATAATCTACGAGGTCCGTTCACATTTCTCCAGAATCTCCGCACGTGTGCTGTGGACTTCGTACCGGAATGTCAGCTGATCCCGCCCAGGCAAGAATAGACGTTGCGCTAAGGCCCGCCTCTGATAACCTGCAATAGCGTAAATGTAATAAATCCTACCACCGTAAGGAATGAAATGTTTTTGTTTATTGAAAACTGGTTAAGTTTTAATAAAGTTAGGAACAATTTTTCAAAATAATGTTCAAATGTGTGTGAATTTCTAAGCGACCCAACTGCTGAGCTCATAGATCCCTAGACTTACACACTACTTAAACTAACTTATGCTAAGAACAACTCACACACCCATGCCCGAAGGAAAACTCGAACCTCCAGTGGGAGAGACCGTGCAGTCTGTGACATGGCTCCCCAAACTGCGCGGCAACTCCGCGCGGCTGAACAATTTTCAATAGGGTTAGACTCAGGGAAAGTGTGGCGTGTGTAAACGTAAAATTATGTGAACTCTCTGTATTTAGAGAACGTAACATCGAAACTCCTATGTGCCATATAAAAAGGGTCCTTCGAAAATCCCAATGTTTTTAATCGCTTAGAATATTTTTGTTTATCGGTTACCAGATTGTTGTTTATGGTTTCCATAAAATTTCGTTTGTTACTTCAGCATGACTGTCTCTTATTTCTTTTTGTGTTTCTAACAATGTAACAGTTTATTACTGCATAGCGTGTGCAATAGTGAAAATACCTTATCAGAACGGAGAAAATTATACAGTAGCTGTAAACGCCTTTGCTCGATTCTAGGGCGCACGGAAGCACCAAATGAATCAATAGTTAGCGATGCTATTGTAAGGTTCAATCAGACGGGGTCAACAGTGAATATTAAGAGTTTTGAGAGGCCTTGTTGCCGGCCGGAGTGGCCGTGCGGTTCTAGGCGCTACAGTCTGGAACCGCGCGACCGCTACGGTCGCAGGTTCGAATCCTGCCTCGCGCGTGGATGTGTGTGATGTCCTTAGGTTGGTTAGGTTTAAGTAGTTTTAAGTTCTAGGGGACTGATGACCTCAGAAGTGAAGTCCCATAGTGCTCAGAGCCATTTGAACCATTTTTAGAGGCCTTGTTTTGGTGAGACTGTGCAGTACACTACGGTCGTTCCCGATAGTGCGCCTGTTAGATCAGTGAAGTCGATTCTTTGCCTTTCCAAAGAACTGGGCGTAGGAATGGCTCTGAGCACTATGGGACTCAACTGCTGAGGTCATTAGTCCCCTAGAACTTAGAACTAGTTAAACCTAACTAACCTAAGGACATCACAAACATCCATGCCCGATTCAGGATTCGAACCTGCGACCGTAGCGGTCTTGCGGTTCCAGACTGCAGCGCCTTTAACCGCACGGCCACTTCGGCCGGCTGGGCGTAGGAAGTTCTTTTGTACGGTGAATTTCTCCTGTGTTATTTGCATTAGCACCCTCACAGAATTCACTTAGCGCAGCAGCTAAAAGAAGCCGATCATGAGAGGAGGCGACCTTTTGTTGACTGGATCTGAGAAGACTACGGTTTTGCGAGGAACATCTTCTATAGTGATGAGGCACACTTCCACTTAAATAGATTAGTAAATTCACTGAATTGCTGTATCTGGGTGTCATAAAATCCATTAATAGTTCAAGTGAAAATACATCCACTGCGAGAAATAGTGTGGTTTGGCTTTTGGGTGGGCGACGTCATCGGCCTTTATTCTCTCTTTGGAAACCGGTGCCGTGCGATAAAAAGGGATGTTTTTGCTGCCTCATTGCACAGGAACGCTCGCTGAGGAGCTATGATTTTAGCAGGATGGTGTCATCTGTCACTCTCCCATCGAAACAACTGAATTGCTCCTGAGTGGTTTCGCGGTCGCATTCTCGCTTCCCGAGAAAGGGTCCCGGGTTCGATTCTAGGCGGGGTCAGGAATTTTCACCTGCCTCGAGATGACTGGGTGTTTGTGTTGTCCTCATCCTTTCATAATCATTCATGAAGGTGACGAGAATGGACTGAGTAATGGTTGGGAATTTGTACGGGCGCTGATAACTGCACAGTTGAGCGTCCCACAAACCAAACATCATCATCGTCATCATCATCATTGCATCTCGTGTAATAGTGACCAACAATGGTCGACTCCTTGCTATTTTTTCTTTGGTGTTATCTTAAATCACCTGAAATAAACGCGGGTTCCAGGAGGAAAATGGATGATTTGTTGGCAAAATGCAGATGGAGTCTTCTCAGGAAGTCATAGCGAATTTCATGGGCAGAGTTTTTGTATATCAGCGCGGAGGTAATAAGCCACACATCATTTTCCGTACCTGAAATGGGAAGGTGTTATGTAAATGTTTACGTACTTCGATAATGTTTTCGCAAAAAAAGTTCACGATTGGTGTATCAAAACCGGTGCACTTACTGAAGGGCCATGTAAGACTAAGAATTCCGTTTCTGCTGTCCAGAAGAAAGCGTCTTGAGCGACAAGAGACCGCGAGACGCGTGTCCGTTCCATCAATTGGGCCAGCTTACAAGGGACGCCAAGCAGGGATTACTTAAGTGGCTGGCTATTTGTCGCCCTGCACGCAGCTGCGGCTGAAGCACAATTAGGACGAACGCGATCTCTGCTGGAAGAGGCTGGTGGAGTGGGGAGGCCTGACGTATCGATAATCCCTCCCAATCCCCCTCCCACGGGTGCACCGCGCAGCAGGCCCAATTTCCTGCTCTGCAGAGCGCCTCGGGGTAAAGGGGGAGGGGCTGGTAACGGCTCTGGAGAGGGGGGGGGGGGGGGGGGGAGGGCGGGTGGTATGGCATGGTGTGGTATGGGATGTTGACGGCGGCTGGCGGCGGCTGGGCGCTATCGGAGCGTGAAGCGCGCCCGTCGCGAGCTGCCACTGTTCCACGCCGATCTTAATGACAATCTGAGCACCGCCCAAGAGGCGCTCTTACTCCCACCGCGCTGTCAGTTCCTGTCATTTGGTGTGCACCTGTGCACGGGACTACTCCATGGCGACGACGGTGTCACGTCACCAGTTTCCTCCTCAAGACTTGTAAAAGTAAGACCAAAAATATTCAATTGCATAGTACAACTAACAACTAATCTGATTGAGAAACGCCGGCCGCGGTGGCCGAGCGGTTCTAGGCGCTACAGTCTGGAACCGCGTGACCGCTACCGTTGCAGGTTCGAATTCTGCCTCGGGCATGGATGTGTGTGATGTCCTTAGGTTAGTTAGGTTTAAGTACTTCTAAGTACTGGGACTGATGACCTCGTAAGTTAAGTCCCATAGTGCTCAGAGCCATTTGATTGAGAAACAGTCTCAGGTCACCTGTTGTCCACACAATATTTGTAAAAGTAGGACCAAAAACTCATTTTAACGACAAGATGTCTGAACTCATTCTTCTAAGCAACATTATATTTTCGGCAAACAGTCCACTATCAGTTGGACCTGATCTTACAGTGTCATGTACAGCGTGCTAGCTTGAAAGAGAAGGAGGTAGAGCACACCCAAACCAAATCAACCATTGGTCTGACAAAAAAAGTTAGGCTCTGAGTAGTGTTTAGGTATTTTAACACGCACGGTTAGGCAAATACTGGGTCGATCGCCAACATCGGCCTCATAAGTACGATACATGAACAGAGAAAATATGAAAACACTCAGAACGGAGTTTATATGATTCACAGACAGACAGCGCTGGTGACTTCCTTCGTTGCTAAACTTGATAACTACTGTGGTGACAGTAAGGGCGTCCAGTCACGAACAGAAAACAAAATTAATTATCCACATAGAAAAGAGACCCCTTAAGATTGGTTAAAATCTAGGAAAGGGAGGGGTCCGCTTCAATTGCATTAGAATAACTTTTTCTGTAGCGGCCGTTTTGCAAACTCCGTCTCATCGTCAGTCCACTGAAGTTTTATTGGAACCAGGTATTGTTATAGAATACGAAGTATGCATGAGAAATTCAGTCCTAAAACCAAAAGTTACAGTTCAACAGGTTTGTCTTGTCGCAGTGCCTTAAACACACGAATGTAAACCGCGTAGCCTGAATTTCATAATAATCGAGAGACTTTGTAACCTCCCCTTAGAAAAATTATAAATGACTGTGCTGATAAACCTCTTAAGTTATTTGATTTTCAAACAGTTGAGAAAAACTGAACGTACTCAGACATTTCTCTCTTTACTTATTCTGATCAACACTAAACTGACACACAATATTTTTAGCGCAACGCTATTTCACTTTCAATAATCCCTACAAAAGAATGGCCCTAACTAACAATAACCTGTACCTTCCATGAATCACTCTACTGAAGGCACTAACTATTGATAGGCATAGCTAGCAAATGAAAGATTTTGATAGAGAACAAGCAATGTATTTACCTTAATAGTGTTCAAAAGTCATTATATCTATGTATATTAGTTCATTACATCCAGTCTTACAAATTTCCTTTTTTTTGATGGACACAGGTCCAGATCGTCCGCTCTCCAAACTCTGCCGTCTCTCTCCCCACATCGACCACTGCTGGCGGCTCACCTCCAACTGCACAACGCTACACGCTGTTCGCATCCAACTGCCCAACACTACAATAGCGAATATTCCAACAATGCCTACCAGCCACAGATTGCACACAGGCACAGTCAGTGATTTTCATACAGAGCGCTACGTGGCGTTACCAACACAAAAATCTAAACAGCCTACTTACAACTGTACAATAAATGTTTACATACAATACTAATACATCACAAATTATTAGGTTACTGTCCTGTCCTCTGTATGAGCCGTTTTGAAAGAAAACACCGCCGACGTTTCTATAGATGTGATATGCAGTACTCTGTTGCTGGACTGATACATCTCATGTACCAATCGTAATTTGGTTTTTAATCGTTACTATCCGAACTTAGTTACCGTTGCATGCTAAAATACTTAACGATTGTAATGAATATCATCATTGATTGCCAGGAACCCCATCTACTACTACACTAACCCCTTCTTTTAGCAGTGGAGGTATTTCATGTATTTTTCTCTGTAACTCAGTTGAGTGCGTGATGAGCCAAGCCAGACAAGCCTGACTAGTGACCCAATGTTGGGCTCGATCCGCCTGGTGGCTGCGGGCCTACCGTTTCAGAGAACAGAGAAAGCCGTACGAATCACTGGAGATAGATACAGGTCGCCTAATCTGTCATTTTGAGTGCTGGCTACGGCCTAGCGTCTTTCTGCAAGTTTCGCATAATGCTTCGAATGATGTTGATCCACAACTGCGTTCACAGAAATAGTTAGTGTGGCATAACAAGTGGAGACTAGTTTTTACTAGGAGGGACATCTGGGTAAAACGAACTTCAGAGGGACTTTGTTTTGTGCCGAGCCGACCTCTGGTGGCCGAGCGGTTCTAGTCGCTTCAGTCCGGAACCGCGCGACTGCTACGGTCGCAGGTTCGAATCCTGCCTCGGGCATGGATGTGTGTGATGTCCTTAGATTAGTTAGGTTTAAGTAGTTTTAAGTTCTAGGGGACTGATGACCTCAGATGTTAAGCCCCTTAGTGCTCAGAGCCAGCCATTTTTGCGCCGAGGATTCACCGTCTGGAAATGCTATGCCCGGAGCAGTCAGTGACAGCTGTGAGAAGTGGCTGGCCTGCTTTGTGGACGGAAATTCTCTTTGAAGAAGACAGACCAACTTGCTGTCTTCACATTACGCGTGGTGTAAGGTGTACGCATTTTGTAAGTCAAATTCGAGCAGTCTGTAGCACAGTTTTCATTTCTTCATCCGGCTACATAGCTCATTGAGGCATAAGGGACCAATGGTGACACATCAGGAGGGTAGCAATTGCTTATCTAGGATTTGTCTACTTTTATAGTCTACTTCTTCAGATGGTCTTGCTAGGGTGGGTAGGATGTGTGCATGCTGTGTGCAGTTCCAGTAGGAGCGGACCGCAGCTCACGAACAGGGTGCTGCCTTAGAGTGTAGTGGTGGCCGAGAATCTGGAGCGTCGTAGGTGTCGTTTGTTTCGCCAACGGGCTCTGCTATCGAGGCATCTCCTAATTACCCGACGCGGTGGATGCTTCCTCACCGCAGAGTGAGTGGCGGGTTGCTAACGCAGAGATTGGTCGTCTGGCTTCGCTCATTCACCCTGTGGGTGGACATGTGGCTGCTCCTTCAACAAGGTCTGAGCAGGTACACGGGCGTAGGCTTTATTAGTAATCAGCCGCGTTATGGAGCCCCTTAGGCAGATAACGTGCAGTCCACTCGTTGTGTCTGCCGGGAGGATCTCATCCGAGAAGTGGGGGCTGCCTTGCCTACGGCTATCGAGTGCACAGGGTGCAATCCTCTGCAAGTTGTGGAAGTGGTGAAGGCTGCTGACCTCACGTGTGGGGTGCGAGCAGAGCTCACAATTTGCAGAATTGTTCCGAGAGTAGGTAGGGGTCCTTTGGTTTGCATGAACAAAAGGATTCGTCGACTCTGTGACGGTCTTGGCTGCAGATTTATAGACCTACGTTATCCGTTCGAGATTTCTAGGACTCTCCTTGAAAGGTCAGGGGTGCACTAGACAAAGAAAACAGCTATTAGGCTAGCGGTAGTTTGAGGTACTCTGATTAAAACTCGCCAGTTTATAAGCAGCAAGAGAAGTCCGTGCTCAGAATGTTTGCTGTCCTGAAGGAGCACTCTGTGAACCGCATTCTGGCTCTGGGGTACCCAGAGGCCACTGGCATGCGCATCGGTTGGCCGCCATATTCTCCGGGTCTGAACACATGCGACTTCTTTTTGTTGGGCTTTATTAAGGAAAAAGGTGTACATCAATAACCTGAAAATCATTGCTGAGCGAAAACAGCCATTCAGGAGGTCATCGACACTTAGCAGAATTTCGCTATTCGTCTGCGCCACATCATCGTCAATGATGGCAGGCATGTCAACCATGTCATAACCTAAATCCGAATATCTGTCGTGACGTTTACATGTTGAATAAAGTGTGAGCACGCCGTAGTTCGTAACTAATTTACGTTTTTTTTCCATACAGATCAACAATTGTCACCCTATATCTGGGCGTTACGGTACAAAGTGATATGAAATGGAACTACCATGTGTGGATTGTGGTAGGAAAGGCGAATAGTCGACTTCGATTTATTGAGAGAATTGTTGGAAAGTATGGGTCATGGGTAAGGAGACCGTATTTATGCAAGGTCTCGTTTAAGCTCTTTTTGTTATAAAGTTGTCATACAAACGTCTATTTGCATTCATCAATTCAATGAAACTCACGTCCCACATAAGAGCAGTTTGCAACCCTCCACTAACAACGAATGAACTAATCAATAAATGCGTTGCTTAGTCGGCCTCCGTAAAGTCGCGAGGATCTCGCACTTTTCTTCGTTGGGGCCGAGTTTATTCTCGCAGGCCCCTTGCGACCATTGCACTTACGGAACCGGTTATAATTAAAACAATTTCTTCCCTTTCCGAATAAGGGAAAAGTCATCGCTCACTGCGAATCATGAACAAAATTCCACTTGATGTGGCGAAAGTTGGTTACCTAATTCGGAATAGGTGACAGGGAGTTTGGATTAAATACCTGTCGCCTATTCACTAAATTAATTTGATGAGGAATTTTCCACTATCCCTAAAGAAAAGTTCTTAAAAAAAGGCACCACTTTTAGTGGACATCCCAGGTAGGTGATCATAATGTTGTGGCTGATTAGTGTACACGCGCGGAGCAGCGCTGTTTCGCTCAGACTATGTTGTTTTAGTTTGTTCTGCTCACTTCAGTTGTTCTGAGTATTGCCTCTGTTGCACCTACCGTGTGATTCTTTTACCTTGTTACGCGTGGAGTCATGAGACTCTTATTTTCGTTATTGTTCAGAGGTTTATGAATAAAGCCTGTTACTTGGATCGGTTTCGTGTATTAACTGGTTACTACACGATTGGCGATGCGTTTCGAACGGTTCCCGCTTGTACGGTTTCATCAGGTTTAGTTATATTGGACGCCGTGCTGCCCGCCCTGATCTGCTTACTTCTGCAATGACCATTTTGTCGGCTTCCGTTAACAAACAGGGTACCGTTCCACCGGTCTATCCATCCACTTCTGTCCCGTACGATGAGTCAGCCAAGGATTGGGGAGCTTAGCATTTTTTGCCTTTCAGTGTGACAGACTCGAATTTGTGCAAAGCCTTATTCCTCTCGTGGATTCCATCTTAGGAGTATCAGTTACTGTGTCAGCTTGCCCATTTTCAAGAATCGGCAGCGCTTACTTTTGATCACATGTGTATTACTACAATCGCAAACAAACACATGTCATAGCGACGCGAGTTGAATACTACCGATGCCACAGGAAACAGATTCGGTCATACAGTGCCTGGGCAGTCGAACTCCATGGCCTTATCCGTAAGCGTCACATCGTTACTAATACCCATAACGTCTCTTACGCAGACGCTTTGTGTGCGACGCAATTATCTGTTTAGCTCCGGACATGGGAGTGCTCCAGAAGGGTATACTCTTTGAAAATCCCCCTTGAAGTTTCACGGACATAACGTTACCAAGTTGAAGCGTGGGGCAATGTGGCAGTAGTGCCACAAGACGTGTCCACTAGGACGACAGATAGCCTGCACGAGAGAGCGCCGTGCACACGAAGGCCTTCTAAGCAGCGACGACCGCTACAGCGTTCCGTCTTGTTCTTCTTGTTTTGTCCAGCACGTGGGTTCGGCGTGACCTAAGCGATGGGCTACTTGTAAAGCTTGTCAGAAGAAAGGTCACATCGCCTACGTGTGTCGTTCGCCGAAGTTTGCCCAGGATATGGACATGGACCTAAACTACATGACTCCAATGCTTGTGACTTGTCCCAGGCTGTTTATCGAATTGTTTTTTGCCAGAACTCCGGCTACGAGTCGACAGAGGTGTTGCAGTCGTGTTATTGAATTCTCAAATCTATGTGAGTTTATCCTCGCCGACGCTGACACCGGTTACACGGAAACTGCTCAGTTATAACAAACAGAACATTGCGCTGTTAGGATATTTTACGGTACCTGCTTCTTACATGCCACTGGTTCGTTCCACTACATTTTTGGTGGTTGCTGATACCGCTGTTGAGAAGTGGTTTGGGATGGAATGCATTTCGCGTGAATGCATTTG